>NC_138588.1:1588594-2788594 GCF_964289735.1 Phaethon aethereus
GGGGCTGGCGATAGGTCAGGCCCACTTCCATGGAGTGCCTCGTGCTGGAAGCACAGCCCTGCGCAGCGCATCTCTCAGCCAAATCCCGCTGCGAAAAGGTCTCCTGCTGCCACTTCGTGCCGGTTTTGCCTCTGATTCTCCTTCCCTGCTTATTTTCTTCACCTTCTGGTACGGTTGCGGGTAGCAGAGAGCCGGTCAAAGAGCTCAAATTGGGAGGTTTTGGTTGGGTTTGCTGGAGCATGGGTGCACGTCATGAGCTCTGACCACCCATGTGCTCTGCACCGGCTGGGCTGGAGCCAGCAGGATCTGATCCAGCTGGGCCCAAATCCTGCCCCTCCCAGGGGACACCCCAGGCAGGGTCCTTCCCTCTGGCACCCTGGGCTGCCTTGCCTCCTTCTGAACCCCGTGTCCCTGTCCCCAGAGCTGCTGAGGGAGCACCCCAGCACCTTGGTGCTCCATTTTGGGGCTGTAGCAGGAGTGTGCTGTCAGCTGCTTATTCAAAGACAAATGAGCTCATTAGGCTGCAACTGCTAATTAGCGGCCTTTCTTAAAAGGGCTGGAGCTGAACCAAGGGTGTTATTTTGTTGGTGCTGTGAGAAGTTGTGGTGTCCTGCAGCTGCCCTGGTGCAGGAGCCTGTCCCAGAGAGACACCAAAATCCTTCTGCTCAGCTTTGTACCTTGAGCTGCTTCCCCAGAGCAAGGGCCATCCCAGGCTGGATCTGTGTCCCTGCTGCCTCACAGCATCCCTTTGCCCGGCTCTGGATGGCGTGTGGTGAACCGCTGTGTGCTCCTCTGCAACTTGTCCCATCGGTGGCACCCGCTGATGTGTGTGTCCTGGGGGAGGTGACCTGAGCGGCCACAACACTGAGCGAGCAGCCCTGTGCAGGCAGCCTCTGCCTGTGGTGAGTACTGGGGTCTGCGGCCGCTTGAGCGTGGGAGATGCTGTGTGGTGCCCCCGGGGTTTGCCTGTGGCTGTTAGCAAAGCTCAGCTGCACCTCTAGCAAAGCCTGCTGGACCCTAGCGGGTGCTGCAGCACCCATGGGTGCCAGGTGACTCTGAGCACCTTGCTGTTAGGGCCCCGGGGGTCCAGCCTGACCCTGGTGTTGGTCATCTGCATGGGTCTGCCCACGGGCTCCGCAGAGGTGGCCTCTCTGAGCAACACTTCATGGTGGTGTTAGAGAAGGCTGGAGTGAGCTGTTTGCTCTTGCTCTGGGGACTCGGCTCCGTAGGATGTCGCTCATGTGGGCACAAAGTTATGTGACTGTGGGCTTGCTCCTGTATGTTGCCACGTACGTGTACCCCCAGGCTGGCGAAAGGAGCCCTGAGCGTTTCCCCAGGCTTGGCAGGCTCCTTGCTGGCTCTGTGTGGGCTGAAAGGGAGCTCTTGACCCCGCTCTGATGAAGCCAGGCCAGTGCAACTCCTCTGCTGTCAACATCTCGGCTGCTTGCTGGAAATACCCGTCTCATCTCTCAAATCTCTCTATGTAGACAGAAATGCCTTAATCTCTGTTCTTGACTTACTCTGAATTAGCATATACCTCTGTTTCCCTGGCTCAAACAGGGTATGTAAAAGCCTAGTTTACCCCTGGCAGGGTGA
This sequence comes from Phaethon aethereus, assembly GCF_964289735.1. NCBI lineage: Eukaryota > Metazoa > Chordata > Aves > Phaethontiformes > Phaethontidae > Phaethon > Phaethon aethereus. Next base: position 1,590,191 of record NC_138588.1, read on the forward strand.
AAACCCCAGTGCCAGCCTTGCTGGTGTATGTGCCCAAGAGGTGCCCGTGAGCCCAGGGCTGAGCATGGCAAGCTTTGGCAGGGGCTGCAGTGCCCCAGGCCGGGCATGCTGTGCCATGCCATGCCCACACGCTTGCTCCACGGCGGGACATCGTGCGAGACTGGGGACACCGAGCAGCCCCCAGAGCTGCGACATCCCTTTTCCTTTAGCTGGGATCATCTCCAAAGGGCTTTGGGGTGCACACTACAGCCCTGCTGCTGGTACAGGGCGTCTTCCCACGATTTCCCTTCCTGTGAGCGAGAGCGGGCCGGCGCCATCCCCCCGTGGAGGAGCAGGCAGCAGGGGAGCCAGCGTGCTCATTTTTTATGTATTACATGCTTTTCTGCGAATAAACTTGGGAGTTTTAATAGTGATATTGTTTGTATCCATCTGTGAATGTGCACACATGTAGGAGGAAGAGAGCGGAGGGAGCTGAAATGGCAAAATACGGAAATTTGAGGATCCGGGGCCTCCCCAAGTGCTTTAGAGCCAGTTGTGCTGATAACTGGGTTGCTGTCCTCATAGCTGCTGAGGAGGCTGTGTGTCCTGGTGAGCTTGTTTAGAGGGCCCTGGCATGGGGATGTGAATCCTGAATCTTAAACATCTTTGCCCTCCCCGGGGAGGTGCAGGGCACAGTCTGCCTGCCCTGCAGAGCGAGCTCTTGGGAATGAAAAATGGGCTTTTAATTTCAGTCCTGTGCTATCCTTTGCAAAGAGGTCAGGAAAAGGCTGGTTCTCCGACGCATTGATCGCTGCCACCTTCACACATCGCACCCCAAGCCCTGAGCCAGGAGAGCATCGCAAGGGAAACATAAATGCCTTGAGCATGAGAAAACCCTGCTGCCAGGCTATGGCAGGTTCACTTGTGGTGTTGGGGAGTCCAGAGCAGACCCCAAAATGCCAGGAATAGCTGCAAAACTTCTTTTTAAGGTGTTCTAGCTTTGCTTTATATTCCTCCTGCCCAGTCTGATGATGGGTGGGGAGGAGAACGGGTCTGGCTGCAAAACAGCTTGGGTAACCATGGGGCTTGGATCAAAGGCATTTGTGTTTGGTCTGGGCCCCCTTAATGCTTTGAAAGGTGATGAAAAGGGGCTGTGTGCATGTGTGTGAAGTGAAAAATGCTCTAAAAGATTCCTCTTCCATAAATCCCCGCAGCTGAAATGGGGTCCTGGGTCAGGCTGCCAAGTGCTGCAGAGGAGAAACCAATCCACCCACTCGGGTTTGATTTTTCTAGCAGACCTAGGTGAGCACAGCAGCAGAACGATAATTTAGGGCTCCCCTAAATGGTTTTCAGGTGTGAGTAGGTAGCATAACATGGGCTATAACACTAAATGAAAGGCATGGCTTCACTTCCATAAATGTATTAACAATGCATCATACTTACAAGAAATAGAGACTTGGCTACATAAACCAAGACTTTTTTTTTACCTGATAGGAGTATGGAAAAAAGTTGAAGTAATTCTACAGTCGAGAGGTCCTGTAGTGATGGTTATAGGAGGATTTGTGGGCTGGAGGGTCCAGACTGGGTCTGGACCTGGGGCGCTGGGGTGGCAGCGGCCTCTGATGGGCGCAAGTTGCGCCGTTTGAGCGCGGTCCAGCCGCTCTTGGGGCGTCCTGTGCTGGGCTCACTGTGGAGCGGGGGGAAATGTCACCGCAGCCCTGCCTGGGCACCCTCCGTCCCCGAGGGCTTGCTGAGTGCGGGGCGGTGGGCGCGCCGTCTCCGGCAAGGACCCGACTGGTCCCAGTGAAAGGTGGCTGCTGGGGGAAGGGTCCTTGGCTGTAACCGCCCCCCCCAGCTTGCCGTGCAGGGGCTGCAGGGTGACACCGAGGGCTGGAGGCTGCCTTGGCTCCCCCCGCGGTGGGGGTGGGATTGGGGTGAAGGCTCCTCAGCCTTCGGCGCAGGAACCCGCTGCTCTTGCATTTCTAATGCAGGGCTGACCCAGGAGGACCTGCTCCCTCAGGACTGCGCGTGTCCCGCGTAAGCCGCGGTTTGTGACGTCGGGCTGAGCTTGCACCCGCGCTCCCTGACTCCCTGCAGTCTCCAGCCAGAATTCACATAACGCTCCCGATACCATTCTGGTGATGTTGGGGCCAAAAGAGCCTTTTAAAGGGTTTGGCAAGTCCCTCCTCGTTTTTAGAGCAGGGGGAGTGCAGTGTCCAGAGGTTTCATGACATCATTTGAGGCTTTTTTTCCCTTCCCCAAAGAACAACCAAGCACATTAGCCGTGGGGCTGGCTCCCCTGGCCCTGACCACCTGCACAACTTACTGCATCTAATGAAACACATGTTTTCCCAGCAGTCTGGCCTGGAGGAAAACGTCTGCAAAATGACATATTCTTCTAGTTACAGTTTGCAAAATTGTATTTATTTTTTTTCTAAATGCTAAATATAGCCTCCTTCTGCCGGCTCGGGGGTAGGAGGGAGCAGAGTAGATGTGCTACAATGCTGGCGGCAGCTGTGGAGGAGCAGGAGAAATGAGAAAGTCTGCTTTAATACAGGTAGCACTTGCAGGGGATGAAAGTTGTCTTTCCTTATTACATGCTTAATTAAAAAGGAAGCAAAAAGGATACCTGTGAATTCTCACATTCCACCGAGCTCTCTCCCGAGGAGCCCCCCCACCGGCATGCGTCAGCCCATCCCACTGGAAAAGGCTGGTTTTAAAAGCAAACGACGTGGAAATAATTAAAACTCCAGGTTTATAAGATGATTACAAGCTTTTTAAATCTGTAACCACCAAAATATGTTTAGAGTTTTTTTTTTTTAAAATGCAGCTTTTTACTAACCTGGAGCTGATATAGAAGGCAGAGAACATTGAGATGTGCCTCTTTGGACCAGGAGCATTGGCAGAAGTGAATGTGGGCACTGACGCCGTGGGGTTTGAGGGCTCTGGAAAATGAGATTTGCTGAAATTGCTGTTAAATTATAAGACATTCTTTTTGATCTGAAACCCAAGTCATTTTTCCTGTTAGACACCAATGTCAACCTGCGTGGGATGAGCGGTGTGTGGCACTCAGCTGTGCTGCACACTGGGTTTTATTCCATCTCAACAGCATCCTGACATGGGAATAAGTGCCTTTATACATAATACTTGATTCCATTACAAATATGGCATGCAGATAGCATAGAAAAATCTATATGTTCACTGAAATAAAGCTCTTAAAACCTGGACAGATTTATTTAGTTTGTGAAGGTGCTCATTCATTACAGTGCTGCATTCGGTATAAATATCTTTTGTGACTGGAAAAATTGTTCATTTGTCTCAGAAAACGCAAGTAGACCGCCTGTTTTCTTCCCTTTTATTTCATGCTGATGTATGGATCCCGTTAGGACAGGATTTTGCCAGTGGTGGTACGGGTGCCTGGGCTGCCCTGAGGCCGGGCTGGGTGTCCCCAGCTTTGGGACAGAGCCGGCAGTGGCAGGACCCAGCCCCTTCGGGAGAGGTGGAGCGATGCAGACTGAGCTCCAGCACCGTCTGCCAGCGGAGATGTTGGAGCTTGGTTTAAAACAGGCGGGTTGCCAGGAAGGTGGGCAGCCTTGGGGCTTAACTAATCCCTGCTCTGCCCTTCCGAGTGGGTGCCAGCCCGCTGCAGCCACTGGCACGTCCCTGGTGCGTGCTGGCAGGGGCTTTTCTCTGTTCCTAATTTGTCCCAGGCTCCTGGCTGGTTTGGGCAGCAAAACATCTTTTTCCTGTTACAAGCCAGGGCAGGTTTCTTGCTGATGCTGCACCCTTCCCCGTGAGCCGGCATTTCTGTGACACTGACTCATCCCCGCTTGCTGAAATCCAATCGCTTAACCACCCCTGCCCGGCCCCCTCCTGCCGCCCCCGGGAGCACCGGCTGGGGACAGCCCCGGGGGTCGCATCCCCAAAACGGGCAGCGGAGAGCCGGTACGGGACCACCGGGCAGCAGGGGCTTCACAAGCCGCACTAGATGTTGCGGGCAGGGCTTCCGCACGTGCCGCCACTTGGAAAACAATAATGATGGCAAAATAACACACGGGAAGAGGTGGGAGTAAGCCAGAGGAAACTGTAGATTGGGAGCTTGAACTAGGCAAATAAAAAAAGAGAGTGTGAGTATAGACCCCCATGGCTGGGGGCTCCTTCCCTGCAGCTGCTACAGCCAAAGGGTGACTCTTCCTCCATTCCATTTCGTGGCAAAAATCGGGGAGGGAGCCAAAACGCAAGCAAAGGAAAGGGGAAAAAAACTCAGCAATGCTGTTATATGATTTTAAGCAAGTGGCGGAGTATAACCTCCAGTGAATTCCCGGACAGAAGCAGGAGTGAGCAGCCCTGATGTGGTTTCAGAGCCATCTGGTCCCTGGGAAGTCTCGGGGAGGGAGACTGGAGGGAGGAAAAGAAACCACCTGCTCATTGAGGTAATAAGTTCCTTGGCCTGAAATATTTCTCGTGTGGATCTCCAGCATCCACAAGGCATTTGTTTAGACACTGAGACTGTGTTTTGGTGAGAGCCAGTCTGACGGCTGCAGCATTAAGTGCTTTCACATTTTCCTTTTTTTCCATTTCTCTCGGTTCCTTTAGTTGGATGCCTTCGGATGGCGTTTCCTGCCCTGCAGACAATGCTGCATGGCAGAGCCGCCGGCGCTCTGGCCAGCACAGGCAGCCAGGGGACGCTGAAAAATCGGGTCAGCGTTCTCTATAAAGAGCTGGCTTTCTTTATAACGCTCAACTTCTTTTTTTTCCAGAAAAAAAAAAATCTGAGAATGTGCTGGCATTCAGCTTTGGAGCAAGATTTCATTAACAAAGAAAACACCTTCTTTTGGCTGATCCTTACTTAAAAATCCAACTTTCATATTCTTCTTTGGCAGAAGCAGGAAACTTTGTGCTAACTTTAGCATCAAATCTAAAACAGTGCAGATTGAGAGAGACGATGCTTTGAGGATGATGCTTTTTCTCTGCCTTGCTCCGCTGTCCCCAACACCCGACCGGGTGCAGCTCCGCACGCGCGGCATGGCCGGGCTGTTGCACTCCAGGTCAGCGTGCATCCCCTCTGCCCTCACAGGAGCTGTAGCCGGGCAGGCTTGTCTCGTTTTATTTAAGTTAATTGCTGTTAAAGAGCTGCATTCCCGATACAGAGGCACAGTTTGCGTTGTGCAAGAGAGCATTTTGGAAATTGGAAGCTTGACAGCATTCTCAGCAAAGTCCATTGGCTCCAGGGACGATGGCCAAAGGGCCGCTAAATGCAGCTGAACTCACTCTTCTGCTTCAAACTCAGGGTGGTAGAAAAGCTTTTGCCTTTCTGACAAACTGAAGGAGTACAAAGCCGCTTGCGTAGCAGACTCACAAGTGGAAAGCAAAGGGGGAAGCCCTGGAGCACCATGTGTGAAGGATTTGCTCTGTAACAGCAGCGGTGGGGAAGGAAGAGTTGAGCGCCTTGCCTTTTGGGAGAGCGCGCGCCGGGGATGTGAAGCGCAGTGGGATGCTGTCGCAAGCGGCGAAGCCCTCTCTGCTTGCTCCGTTGCAGAGCAGCCGCCCCTCGGGGACTGAGCCCTCCATCTGAGGATGCTTAGGTCCATGCAGGCGATGAATCCCGGGGCAGCGGGGATCTGCCACCGGTCTGCAGATGCTATGGCAGAGGCAATATCCCAGGCTGCCACCTCGGCACAGGCATGTGGCCGGCTCCCGGCTGCTGGCCATCAGTGTCAGCAGGGCAGGGGACCGCGGCACTCATCCTCTGCTGGAGCACTTGGCCAGTAATGGCCTTACCAGAGCATGGACAGAAAAGCAGCGCGCTCTCCAGATGCTTGGGATGTGTTACATCTGTCTCCAGAGTCTAAAAATGGCTCATCCTTCCTTTTTTTAGAGAAGGCTGTCTAGAAAATGCCAGCACTAAGTGCCCTTGGAGTCAGGTGAATGGGGAGCTGGGGATCTGATTTTGCTGCCCGATGGCGTTTCGGGTTTGGAAAGGCATTTGGGTTGCTTGGAGGAAGTATTTTGTGAAAGTATGAAGGCTTGTTATAGTAACCCAATTGTGTCTTGGAGTGGGTAACATGCTTATTTTCTGCAGTGGACTGTTCTGGGGAAATGACCAAAAATACTCAATTCCTAACTTGCATCCAGAGGAGCAAGAATTCCCAACAAAAGCGATGCGAGGGCTGGGCTCACCCGTTCGATGCTGCTGGTCTGCAGGGCAGGTTGGAAGCTGGCGTGGAGGCGAGCAGCGGGGAAGCGCTGGTGGGACTCGTGCCGTGACACCGCTGCTGGTTTTGATCTCAAACCTCAACCAGATTTCAGGTCAAATTTGTATTTGCGTTTTCTGAAGGTTTTGGATCCCCTCGAACCTTGTGCTAAGAGAGGCTGTTACACCGCTTTCCTTTCAGAAGGACAAACCACACTTCGGTCTCAGAGTAAAAATTCACATCCCTTTGCTTAACCTACCCTGAAGCACACTCAGCAAAAGCACCGAGCTCTGCAGGAGCTGGCTGGGTGATGCTGCCAGGGCACTGTCCCTACCTGGAGTCCACCAGCTACATTTTTTTTTTCCTCCCACCCTGTCTGCATTAACACAATTCCCCCCTTGGTAGGGCCGTGTGGGTGCAAGCGATACCCCTTGTTTAATCCCCAGGGAAATGTGGGGGGCTCGAGAGGATGGTGCATGGGCGGTGGGTGCAGCACCTTTCTCCTGGCTGTGCCTCGCCTTTTCACCCAATGGGGAGGAAAGCAGCTTTAAAAAGCCTTTTTTTCTCCCTCCTTCACAAAAGATTTTGTGCCCAGAGTTACTTTTACTGTTGCATACTTTCCCCTCCTGGAGGTTCAGCAGCGTATTAATCAAGCTCACCTCTGATGTTGTGATTTTTGTGGACTGCCAACTGCACACAGCCAGTTTGGCATCTTCTCTAACAAATCAAGGTTTAAATGGCTTTACCATTTGTATTTAAGGCTTAGCTGCATGTGTCACTTTGGTAGAACTGAACTGGAAAAAAAACAAGCACCCAAACCAGAATTCATACTGCACAGCGATTGCCTCCAGACAGGGAGGAATTGCTGCGTGCGGGCAAATGGAGGTAGCAAGAGCCTGCAACTGTGAATAGCACTGCTGTGGGGCAGGAGACAAAATAATACTACTAATAGATAGTTCAGAATATTTATGTAAGAGGGTTTGGGTTTTTTCTGCAATGGAAAATTTCCTAGGGGAAAGATTCCGGTTTTATTGGTGAGGTATTTAATTTCTTTTTCTTGGTTTGAGAGGGGGTTAAGTGCTTGGGGTGCAAGGGCTTTCCCATGGCCTCTCTAGGGTGATGCACTGGGGGTGCACAGGGATCTGGCCAACACTGGACACTCGGGCCTTCCTTATAGAGGAAAAAAACCCACCATATGAATTTTTTTGTGTGTGTTCTGTGTGTGTGGAAGAGCAGGATCCAGCCCGTGCTGCGGTACCTGGGAAATCGTCTAGACAGTGTGTGCCATGGGTCAGGCGGGGAATTCGGACTGCGGTTACTCAGCACAAGCCCTGCCCCAGGGGATTCATCCTAATAATTCATTATCCAGGCAGGGTGGATGTTTGTTCATTCAAAGTAAGAAATAAACAGGGAGAGACTAAATAAATAGAAAAAAATAATGCTAGCTAAGTAAGCAAAGAAATTCCTCGGTAGCAAACACTACTTTTATGGTTAGCGGTCTGTAAATACGGCACTGGGAAAGGTGCTTGAATGGTGAAGTCACTGCGGCAGCGCCAGACACCTGGGGAGCCTCGGGTCCAGGGTGCAGCTGGGAGAGCAGGGACCTTAAATATAGGGGGGACCTCATCCCCGCAGCAGCCCCGCGGTCCCTCCCTTGCCCTCGCCGTTGGGTCCTGGGGCTCCAGCGATTCTTCTAGCAGGGTTTTAGCAGGCTTCAGAAAGCAGCTTCTGGAGTGTAAAGTCATCTGCTCGGATCCGGGTGGATGTTTATAGCTGGGCGCCCATTGCCAAGACAGCAAGAAACACCCAACAAGGAATTTCTCAGGTATTGAATTTTGTATATATTGTTGTAAAAATATCGTTTGCAGGGCTTTGCTGCCTGCCTCAGCCCAGAACCCCTGAGTCCCTGTGAGCCCTGGTCCAGCTACGAAAGCATTTGGCCCCAGCACGAACTTGGTGGCATGGAAGAAGAGAGAAGCACTTTGGCGAAGGCTAATAAATATGGCTTATGTTAATTGAGTGCTGGGAGCTAAGGGCCAAAGTTCTTCCAAACACGGTGGGGGTGCCAAGTCTCTGCTTTCCGGCGGTGAAATTACCTTCCTCTTTTTAGAGGAGGGGAAAAAAAAGCAATGGGTTTCTGCAGCATCACTTCACTGGAGGAGTTTCTCTCGGGTTAGTGCACATTTTATCCCCCAATGTTGCTTCTGGAGTTGGGTGCTGCTCGTGGCTGCCTCCTCCTTAGTTCCCCCGGAGAGCCGGATGGACGGGGGTCTCCAGGTCTCTGTGCCCACCGGGGATGGCGAGTGCAGGCAGAGGGACCCCGCAGCCGGCGCGGGGTGCTGAGGGCAGGAACCCCAAGCTGCTCCAGCAGGGAGGCAGGTGTTAACCATCGAACATTGTGTAGCATAACTCAGGATTTTCCTGCTCCCATGGGTGCCCTGGGTCCCAGCTCAGCATCTTCCCCTCCTTTTGCAGGCTCCAGTCACCCTCCCCTGCCCTGCAACGGGCTGTGCCCAGGGCAATCCCAGCTGGGATATTGCTCTTGCCCTTGGGGTAGGGTGAGCGACAGGGAGACCCTGGGGCACGGAAACAGCCCTGGAGCATCCCAAAGTGGGAAACAGCCCTGGAGCATCCCGAAGTGGGAAACCTCCAGCTCGCTCCCCGCAGGCACCGCTGGCAGCGCAGGGGATGCTCTCGCCTTCCAGGCGCAGCCTTGAGCTCTGTAGCGACGCAGCATTTCCTGGCTTCGCACGAAGCCGACAGGCTCCAGGAGAGCCTGGCTTTCTGTTTACATCAGCTTTTGTTTTGGACAACCAACTCTCCAGAGCTCTGAGCTCAGCGGGGCTGTGTGATGGCCAGGCGTGACGGCACCACGTGCTCTGCTGGCCCGCGCTCGGCAGACGGCTTTGAGCTGCTCCCATCACCCAAGGGTGACAAATCTGTGATAAATCCACTCAAACCCAACTGCGCCCATCCAGGGGTGTGAGCGCGTTGAGGAGGGGATTCATCCACAGGGAGCTGCTGGTGGCCCGGCTTCATGCTGCCTTTTCCCTTCCTGCAATGCCAGAACTGCGTGCGGGTGTAATCCTGACCCCAGGCCCAGGTGCTGAGCAGCATTTGGTCCTCTCGAGCTGGGGGATATGTGTAACCTGAGCACGCAACCTGCGCCCATCCTTCCTCTGAAACTTTGGGAGAAGCACCCCTGGGAGCACCGGGTGCTCTGCAGCACCATCACCCCCGGGCAGCTCGCGATTAACTCCCTGCACAACACCCTCGGCCCTTCTTCCGTTTATATTAGTGAATTAGGGATTTTGTTTTCATTCCTGGCCTCTGTTTACATTCCTTGTATCCTAGCTTAATTCTTCCAAAACTCCAGAAGCAATAGCATCCAATACATGACACCGTCCGAAAGGCCAGGCGAGCGGAGGCAGGGAAAGGCTGAAGCTTGGAAAAAATGACCGCACGTGGGAAAACCTACAGTGAATTGCTGGATGACCTCAAAACGTAGGGGAGGAAGGTCAGGCAGCCGGTGAGACGGCGGCACAAGCTCGTGTAGGGTTTGCTTTCAGCTCTGGAGGTGCTGGGGTGAGGGCTTGAGCTGGGACTTGGATGCGTGGCTGGAAGTTAAGGTTACTTGTAGGTTTTTCTCTTGGGGAGATGCACGAAGGCTTGCCCCATTCGGCCACGCGGCTTGGGGTCATCAAGCTGCGAGGGCACGGTCAGCGCGGTGCTCTCCTTATCCAGATTTTATAAGAAGCCCATCCAAGGATGTTAATTTGAGGAAGACACGAGATCTTCCCTTTGGGAATGGCTCAGGAATGGCTTGTGTAATTCCCTGATCAGATCTGCAGCCAGATGAACTTGCTGCCTGGGTTGAAACCGTCCCTGTCTGCGCTCTCCTTGCTTTTTACCGACTTGCACTGGCATTTGCAGAAAACGCTGATGGCTGGGAAAGTAAAAACCTTGCCTGGGCTCAGGTGCAGAGTTCAGCTCCCAGGTTTTGCTTCTGCTGAAGGGATGGGGTGGTTTGAGCCCAGTGGTCGTCGGCCGCAGAGCATGGATGATCTCCAGTGTGCACGAACCTTTGTTTGCATCTTGACTCTTTCCTTGGGAACTGTCAGGCTTGTAGAGAAAATATGAGGCATTTTTGGTCACAAACTTCTGAAATCTGAGCCACGAGCAGCAACTTTTCTCGGGAACCAGACTTTTTCGGGATCAGAAGCTGAGGACTGCCCTTCTGCACCAGAAGCTGTTTCTTTGCCCTTTTTTTCAGGAGAAAACCATTTTATTTCTCACTTTCTCTACCAATTTATTCCTGGCTGCCGCAGAGCCCCGAGACCTTGCTGCCGCTCTCATCGGGCTGGTTTTGCAGCATGGTGGGACGCCCGACTAACCCTCGGGGACGAGTGCTGCAAGCCCCTGCAAAGCACAGCGTCCTGGCCCTGAGCATCCTCCTGCCCTACAGCAAAACCCAAAACGAAGAAAACCGTCCCGAGGGCTCGCTGAGAGCCAGGCAGAGCTCGCAGCAAATCTTTTCCTACTGCCCTTCCAAGCGCCTGCACGGGGACCAGCTGTTTGTTTGCAGCAGCACCGGTCTCTATTGGAGATGCTCGGCGTGCGTCGGCTCCGCGGGGAAGCGGCGCTGCCGGCCGGTCCTTGTCCCCCGCGACGCTCGTGCGTGAAACCGTTCCCCTTGCTGCTGTGTTCATAGCTGGGGGTGGGGGGCGGGAATTAAAAATAAAAAAATAACCCTCCTTCGGCTGATGGGGTTCGTGTTTTGCCCCGTGGCAGTGCATGGGTCTCCCTGGCTCCACGCCGCTGCAGGCAGAAATTTTTTTGGAAAGCGCTGCCTGGGCTGGATGAAATAGAGCTGAAACTGGAGCGGGGTCCAAAAATTGAGAAGGCAGCCTTTAATATGTGCCCAGCTCTTTTCTTTTTGCAGGATTAATATCATATGATGAGTAAGTGAAAATTATCTTCTGTAGGCTTTTTAGAAATTAAGGAGCCCTGCTGCTGAGTTTTCTCCTGGATGAGATGTCCCCATAACGTTTTGCAAGGGGTTGAAATAGTATTATTTCCTTGGTTTTTGTTTTCTCATCCATTACTTCTGCTGACAGCTGTTTACATTTTGGAAGTATTACATCGATATTATCACAGCACAGCTCTTCTCCTTTGAGCCCTTGGCATTTCCCGCTCAGGCGAAGAGCTCGGTCGCATTGGGATGTCCGAGGGCGAGTGCCGGTAACTCGGCAGAGGAGGGGGCTGCAGGGCGATGAAGCCACAGGAGTGACTGTATAGTTTAAAGCAGTTTTGCAGAAGATCAGTCGAGTAAGAGCCTGCTCCCCTGCTATCCCAGTCGGGGCCAATCTAGACTAACGAGAAACCCCCAGGGATGTGCAAGCTGCTTGCAGACAACTGACAAAGAGACGAAGCGGGAGGGGTCTGGCGGCCGTTGCTCATGAACCCAAAGCGGCTGCCGGGGTTTCTCCCTTTGCTTTGCGGCACAGGAGCCGCGGCCGGTGCAGAGAAACCTCTCGAGGCCAGTCCTCTGGCAGGAGTGGGAAAGCGGATCCCTGTAAATCCGACTTTCCGCTGGTTTCTGGGTCCGGCACTTGGAGGCAGGAGGCAGCTGCTGCCGCTCGGTTTTCCATGGAGATTTTTAACTGTTGAAACGTTGTGCTTGAGACCCCACTTGCCCTGTTTGGGGAGGGAGGGATAACACGAGGCTCAGGATCCTTTCTCTGGTGTTATTTTTCCCATCTTCCCTCCATAACCCTTCAAGCCAGCTGACTCCAGCAATCTGCTTCCAAACCCCCTCTCTGAAAACTGAACCGGGATGCAAATATCAGGATTATATAGGCCTTTTGTAATTCTTTTTTTTCTTTTTTAATGAAAAACTGGCTTGGGTTCCAACTGCAGGGGAGAGTTTAGTTCCCAGCGTGGGATTTCCCCTCGTGTGCTCCGCCTGTGGCCCCGGGCTGGGAGCAGGAGCAGCAAGGCAGCAACTTCTGCTCTGAGCATCCACTTCTCAGGGATCCCTCCCTCTGTGCTCTGGTTACTCTGTTTTAAATCTCATCAGGGCTTCCTGTCCAAGCTTTTTAGTATTTCCTTTTATTCCCTAAAAAAACCTTTTTAACTTTCACCAAACCAGAAATGCATTTTATTCCTTTCAGTTGCTACTATCCTCTAAAATGCTGCTTTTTGCTCCGGAGTTATATAGGGGAAAACCAGCTGGGAAATGTAGCTAAGAACTGAAAATCGCTGTCAAGCAGCGTTTTGCTGGTGGAAGGAGCACTTTACAAACAAGCTAAAGAGCATCCACATCTCTGCGCCGTTTTGGATCCTACTGCTGCTTTGATCTCCGTTCCAGACATGTGTCCTCTCCCGCCTGCAGACCCCAAACGTATATTTTCAGGAGGGAAGAGGAGAGAATGAAAAGAAACTGGATCTCCCAGACGCTCTGTTTCATCCAAGAGTGTCTCAAGCAGAGCTTATCTCCCTCTGGCAGATCCCAACATGTCTGACAGACACTTGGTAGACACAGACGTTGGCGTTTGGACCCATCTCAAAAGACCTTTGCTCTCAGCTGGGTGGGAAGAGGGACGAAAACCTCATCAAGGACCCTGGCTTGCTCTTCCGCTGCGGGCGCAGGAGAGCTGGCACCGCGGCGGTGGCTGCAGCGGGCAGACGGCTCCGGCTTTGCTTTCCTCCTGGCTGCAAGGTCGGTCTCGTGGAGCTCGATCGCTGCAGGTCGCGACTGCGCATGGAGATGCTGCCGTCGGCAAACAGGGCTTGGGCTGGAGGGCGGGTCGGGAAGGACCTCCAGGGTCACGTCTACTCCCTGAAAACAAACCAAAGACTGGATTTATCTTTTCCACTTGGAGACGTGGAAGCGAGGCGGTGGCTGGTCCTGCCTCCCCCGTGGAGCCACCCCAGCTGGGCTGCGTGATCTGGTCCACGGGCGCCTGGGGCTGTGTCCCAGCCCCAAAGCCTCACCAGGGTCAGAGCTGAGCTCCTGCTGGAGTTGCCTCCCGGGCACCTCCTCCAAAGGGTGTCCCCAGCCCAGAGAGGAAGAGGAGGGAGGGAGAAAATCCCGCCCTGGGGATGCTGCTGTGCTTTGGGTGTTTTGGGCTGCTTAGTCCAGCCCAGAGGTGTCGGGGCCCTAAATGACAGCACTGTCTACTGGGGGAGCATTGGGAATACTGGTCCCAGAGCTGTGCGCAGCAGGAGCACCCCGTCGTGCCCGAGAACAGCCCTGGCAGAGGAGAAGAAAATGCTCATTAGCAGTTTTCACCCTGCTCCTTTGCTGTTTGCTTCCCAACCAAGCTCTCCCACATGCCCATGCCAGCGGCGATGTGCTCACACCTGGGGAGGTGCTGGGGAGACTAAACGGTGTGACCGGGTGCCCCAGTTCTGCGTGGTGCCCTGCGGCATCACAGCAGCCTCCTCGGTGCCGTGGGCACCAGCCCCGCTCTCCTCCAGCCCAGGGGTGGCATCTGCGTGGATGTGGCACCTGAACGGAGGTGGCACCCAGCTGGAGGTGGCACCTGAGCAGATGTAGCACCCAAAACTAGGTGGCATCTGAGTGGAGGTACTGCCCAAGAAGAGGTGGCACCTGAGTGGAGCTGGCACCCAAGTGGAGGTGGCACCTGAGTGGAGCCAGCACCCAAGCAGCTGTGGCCAGAGGTGGCACCCCACAGCCATCAGTGACCCGATCGGGGCGCGGGGTCCCCAGGGGACCCCAGTGGGATGCCCCAGGGAGAGGAGCAGGGTGCTGCCGTGGGGTTGAAGTCCCCAGCCGGCACAGCCCTGCAGGGAAGCCGATCCCTAAAGGGTGCCGCGGCCGTGCGAAGGCTGTCCCCTCTCCCGTCCTCTCTCGCTGTACCTCCTACAAGTTTCGCTTGTCCCTCCCACTCCCTCCCAATGCTCTCCTTCTGTCAGGGAGCCGGGAAAGGCTGGGGATAAGGAAAGGGCTCTGCAAGCGAGGCTACCAGTCTGGCTGGCTGCCTCCCACGGATGCTCGGGGCCGGGGAGCAGGGCAGCCAGCGCTCCCATGGACCTCCCCAGCGGGATGCTCCTCGCCTGCTCCCTCTGCCTCCTGCCCGGTAAGCACCCGCTCCCCCTCCTGCACCCACCCCAACTCCCCCGGCAAAGGGAAAGCAACCGCGAATAACTTTTGCTTCTTTGGGAAAAGTGCTGGAGAAAGCCCGAGGTTAATAAGGCTGTTGGAAAAGTCTTGCCGGGAGCAGGAGAGAGGGAGCGAGGCGGGCGCCGTCGAGGTGGGTGAAGGGGAGCTGAAAGGGATGGAGAGCTTTGGTGGGCTCCAGGTAGGAGCGGGCAGGCAGCGCGGCGTCCTGCCGGCCGCCTCCTCGGCTGGGCTGCAGTTGGAGCAGGATTAGTCAGGGTTTTTCTGAAGCATCAGATGGCAAAGGAAGAAAAGCCCCCCCTCAGTTAAGCCAGACCTTTTTACCTAGAGCTAACTTTTCTCACCCACAGGTGGTTTGTCCCGTTGCACATGAGGGGGCTGTGCAGAGGACAATTGCTTGGGTTTAAATAAGAGAGGTTTCAGGCAAGCGCTTCGTTTCGGGAGGCGAGCCTGCAGCTTCCCCCCATTTGGCTCTGGGTGCGGGACGAGCCCGGCTGGGGCAGGAGCGGGGGGTTTATGCTTCTTGCTGGCCCCTCGCCGGCAGGCTCGGGCTCGCTCCTGGCAGCAAGAGGCTCCCGGGCAGCCCTCGGTTTTGCTGCAGTTACATCTGGCAGCCTCCCGCACGCAGCCGGGGCTCCGAGCAGCCAGGCTGGGACTGCTCGGTGCTGCAAAGGGCAAAAAAGAGCTTTTCCCCGCTCCCGGGATCGCTGCCACCGGCTCACGCCTCCCCGCCAGCCTGCAGCGCTTCTGCCACTGCAAACATTTCCTGATGGAAAAACACGCCAGGGTGGGTTTTTTTACATTTTTTTTTTCCCCTTCTAATTGCACTGTTGCTTGATCCTTTAAAGCAAGCCGCAGCAGAGCTGCCTTTCTTTGCTTAATAGGGAACATGTGTCCGCGCCTCGCATGGCGGCGAGCGTGGCGGGGCACGGGGCTGCCTGCGTGGAACCGCTGGGGCCGATCGCGCCGGCACCGAGACGGCGGCACAGCCCCGGCCGTGCTTACGTGGGCGACCGAGTCCGTGGGGTGAACTCCCCTTAAAGAGATGCTGCTCGTAGACATGTGGCGGATATTGCAGAGCGTAGCTGGGGGATGTGGCAAATTGGCGTCGCCGCCTCGGGCTGAACAGAAATCCTCCACGCGAGCGTTTCTGCCCACGGGTGTTTCTGCCCGTGGGTGTTTCTGCCTGTGCCTGGAGGGGCCGGCGACGGCAGCGCTGCTGCAGCAAACACAGGCGGTGTGCCGGAGAGAAGGGTTAATGCTTCCAGCGTTCCGAGGTGGTGTCCGGACCGGGACGCTGGGATGTGTTGTGGCTACCGGTCAGTGTATTTTGCTGAGGACTAACGTTGGTGTTTTGCCATCCGGACTGAAAGCAAGCTTGCACGATGTGCGGGACCCCCCGGGGCGCTGGGCTGAGCTGGGGGTGCCAGGCTGGGATGTGCACCCTTGGGAACGGTCCCTTTGCCGTGCGGGCAGCACTGCCTGTCCTGGCACAAAGCCTCGGGTGCTTTGCCTGAGGGAAACCCCCCTCCTGGCTCTCTCCGGTGGCCCCAGGGGAACCTCCTGCACTCAGGCTCTGTCCCCGCTCTTGCATCGTCCCACGGGCTGGGAGTCCCTGGAGCCACCGCGGCTTCCCCGGCGATTGCCCGGTGATTGCTCAGGGCCAAGGGAGGAGGCGGGCGATGCCGGTGCCCGGCAGCTGGTCCCCTTCCAGTTGGCACCTTGCAGGGCCGGGGACCCCAGCACCATGGCTCTGTGCACAGCCCGTCTTGGGGACAACCCAAGGTGTCCCTAAACTTTGTATCAGGCCAGTTCCTCTTCTCCGAGGCTTCGACACAGGCAGGGTGCAGGTCTGGGCCCAAAGTGGGAGAGCCCGGCCAAGGGGTGCTGAGCCATGGCTTGTTAAAACAAACGCCTTCGGTGGCAGCGGATGGCCCCGCCGCTCTCTCACGCCGTGTGCTGGCGGGGAAGCTGCGACGTCCAGAAGGACCCAGGGAGGATGCGCTGAGATGCGATAACTTCCCTGGTGTCAGACCATGCCTCTGTGTTCCTCTGCTGGTTTGGTTTTCCAGAGAAGGTAGTCGGCTCCTTCCCTCTACGAAGGGTCACCAAATGGTAAAACCATCGTGCTTGCTCCACGGGGCACATTTGGGATTGTCCAGGTGGGTTCCCAAGGGACCCTCCAATCCAGGCTTTGATGGTGGGTACTTAATTCTGGGTGGCTCCACAGCCCCAACAGTGGGACTAAGGGACCCCACCTCCTCATCTACCAGTTGTCCATCCACTGGCCAGGGTTTGGCCAGTGAGAGTTTGTTAAACAGCCCCCTCCAGCCCCATGGCGCATGGGGCTCCGAGAAGCCAACCGTGGCCCCCACAACCTATGGCTTTCCTGGTATTCCCTTGGGAACGGGGCGGTCAGAGACCTGCTGCTATTTATCCCTGATGGCATTTGCCTTATCGCTAATGAACGCGCTGCAAATGAACAATCAACATGTTCCTTAGGGCTGTGAAATGTGGCCTCTGCTCCTCCTCCCCGGCTTTTGGGGGGCCAGAAAGCTGGAATTATGGAAGCACAAGGTACTTGTGTAGCTAACGCCCCGGGGCTGTTTGTCAGAGATTTCGCGGGTAACCAGGAATGTTACAACACACGAGCTGGCGATGACTGATCCTCTGTTCATCCGCAGTATTCCCTGGCTCTCCATCCACCGCTGCAGCAGCCACCAAACCCCGGGTCGTTTCCGAATAGCTGGTGCCAAACGCTGGCTTTGAGAGAGCGACCTGGAGAGGAATTTGGTGCTTTCGGCATCTCATTCGGCAAAGAGTGCTTGATAGGAATTAAAGCCAGAGGGAAGTGCAGGGACACGTGGCCCACCCTGCTCCTTCTCGGGGCCTCCTAGCTTTTGCCCGAATACCCTATATCAAGCTTAAACGTTTTCTAGCTAAGCCAAATATTTCAATCCTAAGAAAAGAAAAAGTAATGTGCATGGCAGATGGGCTGCAGAGGAGCATCCGATGCCACCAACGCCCATGTAGTGGTGGGGATGGGGTCACTGGAGCACAGCGCTGGGTGGCCAGTGGCATCCCCAGGGATGCTGAGGGTGCAGGGGTGACAGCGCCGATGCCGGACCTACTGCCCCACCACAGAGGTCACCTCTTCTGTGTGGGCTTCAGCAATGAGGGAGGAAGCAGGAGTAAGAATAGCAAGGCGAGTTTCAAAGTGCCAGACCGAGCTGCTTGACCCCAGCACGCTCCAGATTTTTGGCAGATGTGAGCTTTCCCCTCACCACGTGCTCCTGGGCTCCTCCAGCTCGCAGCTCGCTTGTCCCTGCACAGAATCACAGGTCGCAGAATCACAGAATCATTAAGGCCAGAAAAGACCTTTAAGATCATCAAGTCCAACCATCAACCCAACACCCCCATGCCCACTGAACCGTGTCCCCAGGTGCCACGTCCACACGTTTTTTGAACACTTCAGTGATGGTGACTCCACCACCTCCCTGGGCAGCCTGTGCCAATGCTTGGCCACTCTCTCAGTACAGAAATTTTTCCTAATATCCAGCCTAAACCTCCCCTGGTGCAACTTGAGGCCGTTTCCTCTCGTCCTGTCGCCGGTTACTTGGGAGAAGAGACCAACCCCCACCTCACCACAACCCCCTTTCAGGCAGTTGCAGAGAGCGATAAGGGCTCCCCTCAGCCTCCTCTTCTCCAGACTGAACACCCCCAGTTCCCTCAGCCGCTCCTCACCAGACTTGTGCTCCAGACCCCTCCCCAGCTCCGTCGCCCTTCTCAGGGCCCTGGCACCATCCTCCTGCCCATGCCTCTGCCCCTGCCTCTTGCCTGCATTCTTCAGGCAGGCAACAGGATGCACCATTTTTCCAATTTTCACCACAAGAAAGTACGACCCTGGTGCGGCACGTGCTCTTCTCGTGTCCCATTCACACCCTTTTTCTCGGGTCACCTGTAGTGCCCCCAAACCCCGTACGTCCTCCCGCGCTGCCCCTGGGGACCCGCAGCAGCCTGGCAGCGGGCAGGCTGCCTTTGCCCGGGGAATCTGGCAGGAGAGCCCGTGTGGATCCGGATACAGGTTCCCGTGGGCTGGCCTCAGCCGCAGCCTTTAAGATGCTTGTCCCCTCCATGTCACTGCCCTGCGTCGGCTCGGCTTCTCTCCAGAAACTCTGTGTCGAGCTGTGAAAGTGCTGCAGGCCAGTGAGACAGGCTGGGTTTGCACAATGCAGTCAAAAAAATTGAATGTGTTTTCCCCACAGTCAAAAAAAAAAAAAAAAAAAAAGAAATTTTTCCGGCAGCTCCACTGCCCGGCTCGTGTCTCCTTAAATCACAAAGGTTTGGAGCGAAGGCAGTGAGCTAAATCCCAAAATCTCTCACGGCAGCAGAAGCAGGCTCAGGGCATCACAGCAAGCGCCGCCGGGCTGCGTTACGGCACCTTCCCGGAGTCCCTTTGCCGGCGGTGCATCCTGCTGCTTGCCTGAAGAATGCAGGCAGGAGGCACGGGCAGAGGTATGGGCAGGAGGATGGTGCCAGGGCCCTGACAGCATCCCCCTCCTGGAGGTTTCCCTTACAGGGAGGACTTATTTTTATTCTTTTTGGCAGGAAAGGTGGCTTTTATTCCCAGCATTGTTTCCCAAATGTGTTTTATTTTTTTTCTTTTCAATATTTGACCTGACAAGAATCAAAAGTTTGGATTCGACAGATGCTCCAGTTCGGAAAGGAGGTATTTGAGGCTTCCTGCCTTGGCAGACTCGCAAGCAAAACATGCGGCTTTTGGTCACTTATTTATGACAGTGATGTCACTCATGACAAGAAAATGAGACTCGGTTCTTTGGGTTGCTCCATCTCCTTGACAACCTCCCAAAAAGCTCCCATTAATTTAGGCCAGTTTAAATATTCTCCGATTATTTTTTTTTTTCTTTCTGCCTCGAATGCACCCACATCTGTCGGCTTTCTGAAATTCCTCTCCTCTGCCATCCGTCGCCTGGAAAATTTCTTCCAGATCGTTTCGTTTTTCCAGCCCCATCCCCTGCCCTGGTCCCCGCTACCTGCCGCGCCGGGATGCTCCGGCACGGTGAGCGGCACGAGCCCCTTGCAGCACCCTCCCTGCTCCCCTCCCGACCCAGTGAAGCATTCCTGCTATTTAGTGGGGGTTTTATGTTGCTTTTCATGACCAGCCTGGCTGCCTTTTGCAGAAGGCTACAGCTGCACAACAGGGCAGGAGCCCCGGGACGGGGATCCCTGACTTGCTCCAGTGTTCCTGCTCCCTGGAAGCCTCTGCTTACCTGGGAAAGGGCTCCTGCAGTGCACAACCAGAGAAACCCTGATGAATGCAAAAAATGAGAAGAAAACCCGTTGCATCCTCTCTGACACTTGCTCTGTGCTCAAGTGATGAAGAAGCCTCTGCATTACCTGGACTTGAACCTTGCTTGTAATATTTTATATATTCTTAATATATAATATTTAATATTTAAAAAAAAACACTCCCCAAAAGACACCCCCCCCTTCCTCCAGCCAGGTCCAGGGTGTCACCCCGACTCACCGGTGGCGGTGATGTGACACCCTGGGGTGCTCCCAGCTCCCCACGACCTCCCCCCCGTCCCCCCGCCCATCGCTCCTCTCGATGGCTGGTCCTGCCCTCCGTATCTCCACTGGGTAATGGTTAACTCAGAGGAGGTTTTAATTTGTTTTGTAATGTTAAATAAGGTCAATCTACCACAAAATATGCTGGCTCTCATCCTCCCCGTCTCCTTTTTTTTTTGTCCCTGCTTTCTAGAATTTCTTTTTGTAGGATTTTAAAGCTCTTTACCTCAGCTCTCCCTGGCGAGACTCTGCGGTTCTTTGCTTACGGCGCTAACGTTGCAGATTAGTTCCTATGACTGCAAAAAGCCGGGTTTATCCCTAACATTCCTACCTATAAAAGCACTTTCCATCCTGAATTTTTCTGCCTGGGAAGCGGCATTCCCAGCCTCTCTTGTTGACAACCCCTTTATACCCCTATAAATACCAAACATGATCCTTCTGCTGCTTTTAAAGCCGTCCTTACTAGGGACGCCAGGATCTTTTATTTGCAACTGCAGCTACTTTCTGCCAGAAGGCAAATAGAGGTCTGGGATATCCTGGCTATGGCATATCCTTCCCTGCAGCATCGTCTCCCATGCGGTCACTCCTTGCTGGGACCTGGGCCGTGCCCCTCTACACTTAAGCAAACCCATGGGGAAAACAGTTTTGTAATTTAAAAACACCTCCCCGTAGAAGCTGTGCGGCATTTGCACCCGTGGAAGGTCTGAGCGTGATGCTGGCTTGAGCCAAAATGTACGTGTCTCTGGACCAAGGCCGGGGCTATGGCACGTGGACCGCGGGACGTGGGGGGCTGCCGCGTTTTGCAGCCACCAGTAATAGAGGCAACGCAGTGCTGGAGCCCCTCGACACGGGTACCCCCCTTCCCCGCTGCCTGGGGGTGGTCTTCTCCCCCAGCCA
Source organism: Phaethon aethereus (assembly GCF_964289735.1). Lineage (NCBI taxonomy): Eukaryota > Metazoa > Chordata > Aves > Phaethontiformes > Phaethontidae > Phaethon > Phaethon aethereus. The sequence goes on from NC_138588.1 coordinate 1,610,996, forward strand.
ATTTCTCCATCGAACGCACCCAGGGAGCCCGTGGGCACAGTTCGAGGCAGCTCCTGCACCCACGCATGGGCAAAGGGGCATCCCCAGCAGCCCCGAAACACCCCAGTCCTGGGGAGACTCCCCCGACCCCCCGTCTGCACACCCTGCTGCTGGGTCCGGCTCCCGGCAGAGGCAGGAGTCGCCAGACCGATCCCCCAGGATTTGCTCCCTGGCAAGCAAGTTGCTCTTGAAGGCTGACCCAGGCAGGCTGTCAGCACCGGGCTCCCCGAAGCTGGGATGCCGCGGCCTGGGATGCTCCCCCCGTTGTCCTGCGGGAAGGGGCATCCTCCAGAGCAGCCTTGGGGAGAGGACTAAGCCCAAAAATCAACCCATCCAGGTTTGAGCATCCATCCTTGGGGACACCCTTCCCTCAGAGCCACTTCTCCCTTAGCAAAGCCCCCAGTGGCACCGGCTTTTGTTCCCACGGGAAAAGTGAATCCCAAATTTGGATCTTTGGTACTGCAAAACCCTCAGGAATGGCAGGAGGTGGCCCGTGGGGACAGCTGGGACGGGTGATGGGCTCCAGACCGGGCACATCTGGCGTGACCACACATTTCCTAAGTACCCTCAGCCGGTGGTCCCCGCTGGGCTGCGTGGGGACATGGTGGTGGCCATCCCCCCCGCAAGCAGCTGCTGTTCCATGGCTGGAGGAGCAAGTTGTTGCAGAGGGGGGGCTTGAGCAGATGTCAGAGGGGAGGAGAGTGCTCTCCTCTCCCCTCCCCATGCCTGTCCTGGCAGCCCGGGCTTCAGCAGATTCATTCTTACAGTGGTATAGAGGAAAAATACTTTTTCCTTCAGCATAAACCAGAAACACAGTTTTGCTTCGGTAGCAGCGGTGGGCACCAGCTCAGCGGCTCCGAGGAGCACGTTGGTGCCTGCCGGGGTGAAGCCCCTTTTGCAGGTGGGCTGGGGAAGGGGGCTGCCCTCCAGGGCTTGTGCAGCTGTGGCCTCTAAGCCCTAAACAAACCCGCTTAAAGCTGCAGCCCCAGGGCTGGCTGCTCCCTGGGGGCTCGGTGCTGGAGAGAGGAGTGCTGGGTGGCTGCAGGGGAGGGGGAGCTGGGGTGCTTTGGGTCTTGCAGCCCCCCCCTCCGTCACGGCTGGCTGTGGGAATGCTGTGCCACAGAGCTGCTGTGATGGGGTAAACCCAACCCTGCCTTGCCTTAGGACCCTCCTGGGGCGTGTCGTGCGTTTTGGGGGAGCAGCGTTCTCAGGACGGATGAGGGTGGAGGTACCTTTGGAGATCATCTAGTCCAAGCCTTGCCCTAGCAGGGTCACCTGGGGCAGGTTATCAGGGGCTGCGTCTAGTTGGGATTTGAATATCTCTGAGAGTGAAGACTGCACAGCTTCTTGAAGTGAAATGTGCAATGTCTGACCACAGTAAAAAAGTGTTTTCTCCCTCCATCTCAGCACCTTGGCTGATGGGATCCTTCTTTTCTGTCCCCAGGATTCAGTGATACCTTCAACATTGACACCAAGAGGCCCAAAATAATAGCTGGCTCTAAGGAAGCGTATTTTGGCTACACGGTGCAGCAGCATGACATCGGGGGGAAGAAATGGTAAGTCAGCTCTGTGTAGGGCTCTGAAGAGGAGGGGATCTAAAGCAACCTGCCCAAAATACTGAATCTCTCCTCCTGCTCCACCCGACCACAAGTTTGAGGTGGTCAGTCCCCCAGTTCCAAGGGAAACCAGGTTTGCTCTTGGTGGTGCTGGTGCCAAGCCAGCCTGGACAAAATAGAGAAAACCTTCTTCCTTTCAAAGAGCGGAGTTTTGGGGGGGGATAACAGCACATTTTGTGTTTGCTAGGTGTGCGTGTGGAGGCTGCTGTGTGCTGGCTCCCGCTCTGCTGCCTTTCGGTGGCCAGTGCTGTGCGTGGGGCTTTGCTCCGGGCGGGTTCACGGTTCCCCGGGGCCCCTCGGCCGCCGATGCTCGCTGGAAGCCCATCTGGGTTTTGGGTCGAGGCCATCCTCTTTTATATAGTTTCCACCTGCAGAGCCGCGGTCTGCAGAAGCGCTCAGACCTGCCTGCGTCTGTCAGGGGTGCAAGATGAGACTCCGACGGCTTTGCTGGGGTTTTGGGTTTCGCGGCAGGTTTTGCTCCCTGCCAGGGCTGATCCCCGCTGGGGGATCCCGCACAGATGTTGGCGGAGACGCTTGATGCTCTGCAGAAGCACATCTGGATGCTGCGGCGATGAGGGCAGTTCAAAAGCTCATTAAATTCTCTGCAACGCGATTGCTGCGGAGCTGAAGGACCTGCTCCGTGGGTGGACAACAGTCCGGCTTAAGGCAGCAAGCAAATGTGTCATTAATGTAGATGGATACCCCTGAAACTCAAAAATCAGACCTGTGCTGCCTTTGCACGACCTTGGCTGGTGCTGGCGTGGGGCCTGACCCTGTCCCCGAGCCGCGCGGACGTTTCGCTGCGAGGAGGAGCGGGGGGGTTGGCTTTAACCTTGGCCTCGCCAGCCGCCGTCAGCACAGCCTGAAGCCTCCCCACTCGCCGCTCCCCTCCCGTTTAACACGGGGTCAGGGCCAGCCGCCCGGGCGTGCGGCCGCGAGCCTTTCCGCTGGCTCCAGGCTCCGGCTCCCCGCGAGGGCTGTGTGCTTTCCCGAACCGTACCGTGCATCCAGTTAACGGGGTGACGCTGGTGCTGCGACCCCCCCGTGCCGCGTCGGGGCTGCGGGGACCGTCCAGGCTCCGCTGCTCCCAGCTGCGTCCCGGGGAGGTGCCTGCGGTGAAATCCACGCTGTTTCCTCCCACCATGCAGCAGAGACCCGAGTTAATATTCATAAAGCTTTGACTGGTGGGATAAGGTTCAGCTTTCCACCGGGAGCGCTGCTCTGGGATGGGCTGGGAAGGGAGGGTGCTGCCGGGGATGCAGCTCATGAAGCAGACATGGGTCCTGAGCAGGTGTTTTAGCACCCAGTTTCCCCTCCCAGGGTCAGAGGCTCACATCTGCGTGGCGGTGACAAGCTTTTCCACCGCCGCAGCTCGAGACGAAGCGCGGGGCTGCTCACAGCCGGGCTGAGCCTCCCCAGAAGCGCGACGGTGCCGGGTGCCGGAGCATCCTCGCAGGGGCACGTCGAACCCGCTCACGGAGCGCGGGGCACACTCCTAGAGCTGACCCTGCCTGGGGCCATGCCGGGGACCGGGTGGTCTCTCAGGATCCTTTTCGTCCTCACCGTCCATGAATCTGTGCTCTGGGACTGTTTCCCAACCGGCCAGCTTACGCTTAACAAGCCAGAAGCCAGGAAGACCTGGCATGGGACACGCTCTCCACCCTTTCTTCGCTTGAATTTACCCAAAGAAATGCTTTTTTTGAGGGGTAGAGAATTTTGCGCAGCTTAAGAGTGCAACTGCTCGCGGCCAAAGCCGGCAGAGCACAGCATAAAGGTGGCCGTCAAGTAGTTCCAGTAAATAAAGCAAATTCCCGCAAGGGGACCCGCTGGAGACCTGGGCTGGGATGGATGCTAACGGATGATGTTGTTCTGCTTGGCATGAAATCTTCCATCCTCATCTCCGTCCATGTGATGCTGGAGCACATCTGGGCAGCACCGTGCGCTTAAATTCTAAGGGAATCTGAGCCCAGCCTGGTGTGTCCAGCCCTCACGCGCTCCCGGGCAGGGCCCAGGCATGTCTGTGGGATGGGGACCACGGTCTCCAGGATGGCTGATCTGATGCTTCAGACCATGCAGGCTCTTCCTTTGCACAGACCTCTGCTGAGAAATATTTTCTTATCAGGAATGGATCCAGAACACCAAAAATTTGGTGGTACTTGTGCTGGCTGCTGCAGGTGACTCCGGCTCTGCAGAGGTGCCGGCCAGGTCAGGGCTAAGCCTAGGAAAGGCTGGGCAGAGACCGTGGTTCTCCGAGGCAGGTAAGGAGGAGGAACAGAGTGTCTTTGCCATCACATTCCTCCCTGCTTCTGGATAATATCCCTCTTCTAGATCTCATCTCACCCTAAGCCATGCCAGAGGTTCCCCCTTGGAGGAGAGCGGCGTACCCGGGTGCGAATGGCACGCGGGCGCCGTGCCCCTCAAGTGGCAAAGTGCCACCCGTGGGTGCAGGCGGTGGGAAACCTTCCTGGGACCGCGGCTGAGCCTTGCTGCCGAGGAAGGACCCTCCTCGCCCGCCCCTGGGCGGGAGACGCAGGGCGTGGGTGGGGGCGAGCCTGTCCCGTCCCTCGGCCCACCCTGCAGAGCTCCTGGGTGTTTGAGAGGGATCCCGTGCGGTTCCCTCCTGCCCCTCGGGTTTGGTTTCCCCGCCAGGCAGGGACGGCAGCGGTAGCTGAGCCGGTGGGTGTCCGACGCCCGCGTGGGCTGACCTGCGGAGATTTCTGCCCAAAGTGAGCTCTCTGAGGGAGAGGCCCTGCGGAGATTGGGGGAAAACGTCCTTTTTTTTTTTTTTAATATTTTCAGCCCGATTGTAGCTAGAGGTGCTGGTTTAGCCATGGTCCTGGCTGCCCCCCGGCAGAGGGACTGCAATTCCCATGCCATCTGGGGGCCCTTAAGCTTTTTCTCAAGCCTTCAAGCTGCCACCATCACTGATGGTCAAGGGCTGGCTTCCTTGGGGACCAGCGAAGAGAGGATTTTTTGCCTCCTTTCCCAGCAGGATACTGGAACAAAGACCAGCTCTGGCTTGTTTTGGCCCTTCTCACATCCCTCCTGCCAACATCAGGCAGGACATAGCTGTACTTTGTTCCTCTGCACAAAAAAAAACGGATGTTCTCTGCACAGAACGAGTGTATGTATACACATAAGTACAGCATGTATTTGAACATGCAATTATGTAATATAAAATGTCTATTAAATATGTGTACGCAGTTAAAAAATGAAGCCACCATGACTCACTCTGGTTAAAGGATAAATGACTGAACAAACAAAATGTCTATAGTATAAACCAAGGACGTACAGAGCGAGCGGGATAATAATTGTGCCAAGCCCAGGACCTGGCAGGAGGCAGAAGAAATGGAGATGCGAAGATGAAACCCCGGTTGCTGGTAAGGCAGAAGCCAGACGAGCATCCTTCAGTACCATCCCAGAGGAGTTCAACAAAATCCACTGAAACGCAGAAGAGCTCAGAGAAACTAAATGGTTATGTCAGAAGCGCGGTTCGTACGGGAGTGATGGTTATAGCAACGTGCAGAGACCCGGCTGCCAAATACCAAATGTGGAATCTGAGGACTTTGGCATCTATCCTTCAGTCTGAGTCTTTTAATGCTGCTTTTGGCCAGTGTGGATGGCTTTAGAAGGGTTTCAAAGCAGCTTTTACATACATATATATATATAAAAAAATATTTTATATATATGTATCTCTGTGTATAGGCATCTTTGAGTGTATGTGTATACACAAACATATATATAATATTCTGTAGATATATTTTTAGCTGTCAATATTTCCCTTTTTTTAACCTTTGGGGGAAGGAGCCAGATCGTTTGCACATGGGGGTTTTAAGCGCAACCTTGATAGTGGAAAATCTGGGAGGAAAGAATTCAGATTATTAAACTCCAGGGGGAAAAAAATACTTGGATATATATTGCTCGAAAAGCTCATCGATTTGTGGGGTGGCTTTCTCTGCTCACCGTCTTCCTGAGTGGTTTTCAGACCCCTCTCTCAACACTTTCTCTCCTTTTTTCATTAAGCTGGAGGTGCAACCCAAGCGCCTTCTCCAAGTATGTGAATGGAAAAAATGACAACAGGCTACTGAAACTCGTCCTAACGCGCAGCGCGGCGGCGTACGGCGGCAGCGGCCGCCCTGCCCCGGCGCGCTGCGGGCGCAGGCAGGGCCAGCGGTGCCCGGTGCGACGGGGTCTGAGCGTCCCCACGCCCCAGAGCCGGGCGAGACGGGAGCTCCCCGTGCTGCCGTGCGTGGGGTGAAGTGGCCCGGCAGGAGTTTTGGTAGAAGGAGAGGGGGTGGCTGTCACGGCAGAAATGATCGTGGTGTTGACCCGAAGGGGCGGCTTGGCCCGGAGCTGCTCCTCTGCCCCAAGTCACGCTCTGGTTCGTGCGATTTTGGGGGTATTTCAGGTGTGAACTGCATGAGTCTGGGCAGGTTTGTTGCTGTGGATGGATTTATTTGGGCAAAATAGGTGTGTTCAAACATGAAAAGAGTTTCCACAGATGCACGTGGGATGCGTGCCCCTCAAACACGGAAGGTCCCATCCCCGCGTGTGCTCTTCTCATGTTGCGCATGGATGTTTGTGCCAAACAGAAACCATAATCACCTTGAGTTTGGGAGAAAAATGTTCTTAGAGGTCCAAGATCATTGGGAAAAAGGGGGGAAGACGTTCCCTCCATCTTGCATCTCCCCCCTCCCAGTTGCTTTTCCTGATTGCTGCCCGTCATCCCAGGAGCAGGAGCTGTGTCACCCCCCAAGGACGGACGAAAGGACCCGTTCCCTCCTCCCATGCGTGCTGCCCCGCGCCGGCTTGTGTCTGCGGGTTGAAAGTTTCCAGCTATGCGAAAAACGAAGCTTGAGACGAACTGGCTGTGGAAGGAAAGCCCTGGGAATAAACATCCATTAGCTTTTAGAAGCCATAAAAATAATAAATATAGCATTCCCGAGCCGGCTGAGGCCGGGGCTTCGCCGCCGCTGCCGGCGAGGTGGCACGGCTGGGGAGTGGGTCCCCGGCCGCACTGGCAGCCGGACGGGCTTCAAGGGCTGCGGGTCCAGATTTGGGGTGCTGGATGCTCTCTAGTTGCTCGCTCCCACCGGAGCTCGTGCCTCATGCTGTCCGACCCCCTCTGCAGCAAAGGGTGCTGTCGAGCCCCGGGGCAGGGTTTGGCCCCCTCGAGCCCCCCACGCACAGCTCTCCGCCCTTGGGAGCACCCCAGGGCTACCTCCCCCTCCCAAGGGTGGCCCGAGGGGGCCAGCCCGGAGCCCCCGTCCCCACGGCTGCTCCAGGCACAGACATGACGTTTCCAGCCTGAGCGCGGCCAAAGGGAAAAGGAGGGAGAAGAGAGAAATATCTGCTCGGTGGATTTAAAGCTATAATTGTGCTGATCTGGAAAAACAGTTAAAGGGTTTGCTATTTCCCTACTACTGTGAGAGGCTTTCTTGGCTGTAATTCTCCTGTGGTTTGGCCGGTACCCGAGCGCTCGGATTATTTTGGTGAAAGGGTACATAACTGCAAAGCATTCCTCCGGCGCGGGGATAATGTCTGCTCCCGGCTCTCCCTCCCACCGCGCCGGGGCTGCAGGCGCGGGCTGGCCGCAGGGCGCGGGACGCTGTAGCAGCCCGCTCCGTTTCCCGCGTTCGGGTCTTGTCCCATTTTTGGCACAGTATGGCCTTTTTTATTTTCCCCGGAAAAATCCCAGAGGCTCTGTTGTGAGTGTTGCTGGGCTCTTCGGGGCCACTCCACAGGTTGGTCTGTCCCTGCCTGGCACCTTCCCGCGGCGCCTCGGGGGACACGGGACACGGGACAGCTGGCATCCCTGGGGCAGACCTTCCTGGCCATAAAGCAGCGCGTTTATCACAGGCTCTGGGGTTGGTTTGCATCGGCTGTAAGCTTAGGCCCTTTCATTTATTTTTAATTGTTTTTTTAGAAGGCGTTTGGTCTCATCAGAAAAATAGATGCGGTCTCGTGTTACTCGCTGTAGGGCTTGCAGGCGAGAGGGGTTCGTGGGAGGACATCCCGTTGCAGACAAACGCAGGCAGCACTCAGCCGACACACCCTTTCAGCCTGCTAGCAACCAAGAAGAGGAAGGAAGAGGTTTGCCACCCTGTCCAGCGAAAAGGCAAAACTGCACTGGGTATTTTTTTCCGCAAGGGACGCAACGGGAGGCACGTGCAGAAACGGGGATTTGGGCTACACGACAAATCCAGCCAGCGGAGAGCAGCTGCCCCGCAGTTTCGGGGTTCCCGGGCATCCCAGCATCTCCATCTCGCCTTCCCCACTTCGAGAGCCTGAAAATTTCACCTGCCCCAACCCTGCGGCTTTACCCAGGGCTTTCCAAACCGCTGCAGCAAGAGCAGCGTCCCCCAACTTACCTTCGCTTGCCGTGACACACGGGTGGGCTTCCCCCCCCGAGGCGCAGCAGGGTTTTTATGAAGAAACAGAGGAAACCCGTCAAGCAGAAGCTTTGGCAGCCAGGCCCTCGGTGCACAGAGGAAAATTGTCTGCTTGGTGTTTTTAAAGCACCCTCATTGCACCATAGTGTTAGCATTCAGGTGCCGCCGTAGGACCCCAGCACCCCTCCCGCGGTGAGACTGGGAGAGGCTGGAGGTGGATGGACACCAAGCCCTGCCTGTGCCGTCACGTTACACGTGTGCTGCAAAATATCTATAGCCTCATTTGTAAAGATCTCTATGGAGGAAGGGAGTCTTGCTCCTCGCCATCCCGTGGTACTCGCCCATAAAAAGGCCTTTGCAATCACATCTTCATTATTTAGGGCTGGGGGTTTGGTGCCCTGGTCTTGGAGCACTGAAGAGCAGATGGATGGAGCTGGGATACTGGAGGCGGTGGCTTCCAGCGCGGGACCGTTAGCTGGTGATAACGGGTGGCTGAGGAAAGCAAGAGGCACCCGGTGAGAACGGGAGTCGCAGATCGGCGCTTGCTTTGGAAACCTCCAGAAGGAAGCCAGAGATCACCCGAGCCCTGAGGGACACGTGCAGCCTACGGAGAGCATCAACCAGCCACTCCAAACGCCGCAGTGGAAACCCACAAGCCGGGCCAAGAATCGCTGACGGACCTCGCCTGTAAACACCTCTTTGTTACAATATCCCTAAGTAAAAGGGAAAAAATTACACCAGGAAAAATAAGAAAGTATCATTACCGCTGACCACAATATTCTGCGAGTTCCTCAGACATGGTTTGCAACACGCCCGTCATCTGCTATTTTAAGGAGCACGCCGGTGATTTTGCTTACTGCGATGTCTGCGCAATTGCTGCGGCAGCACGTGGGGCTCGGACCCCGCTTGCCTCCGTGTCCTGGTGCTGGGTCCCCTCGGGGCTGCTCCCGTGGCGCGGCCGCTCGGCGCGGGGGGAGATGGGTTTGCAGATGCGCCGCGGGAGCGGGCTGTGTAACGAGGAGCATCCGTGCCCGGCGCGTGGAACGGCTGGGTAAATGGCAGCCGTGTTTATGTTTCGTTTTGCGATGAGAAGGTTTGTCATAAAGCAGAGAAAACATTGATCGGCCTTTTAAAAAACCATCAGCCGAGGGTGCTTTGCGTGCCGGTGGCAGACGGACAGCCTCTTGCGGGCGCTCCTCGTGCAGGAGCAGCGGGGGACGGGGACGAAGCTCATGCCCGGGGGTGGGTCTTGGTCTGGTCCCAGCCACCTCCGTGCCCGGCGCTGGGCCGGCGGGACCCAAACCTCGGAGGAAGGATGCGCTACATCTCGGGAGAGAAATCCCCCAAAAACTCACCAAACGTGGGCATGGAGAACTGCAGCTGCTGTCATTAGTAAGTTGTCTGTTAATTGGGGTAATATGGGGAGCACAGGGAGACCTGGGAGTGGGCAAGAGGCTCGAATGCCTCCACCGGGAACGCTTCTGCCCAGGGGTGATTTACCAGGTATTCAGTGGGCAAAACGGCCTTGCAGGGGCTGTAACCTTCCCCTGCGAGCACCGCTAAATATCGAGCCCGAACGGCTCGTTGCTGAGGAGTCAGCCCAAAGCCGGGTGCCAAAAAAAGCCTCTCCGGAGCTGTGTGAAGGACGCCAGCTCAGCAGCAGTGCTAGGGCTGCAGATGGTCAGGAACGGGTCGGGATGAGACGGCGTTCCACGCAGGAGAGAAGGACGAAGATGAAACAGCCACGGCGGGGAGGAGCATCCTCTCCTGGGCGCCCGCACTGGGGGACGTTGTCCCTCGCAGAGGGTAGCGGAAACCTGACACAGACGGTGCGAACGCTTCCCTGCTGTAACCATCCTCTTCCTCCTCCTCCTCCCCTGCCGCATGCCCCGGCCTCGGCTCCCGGGCCGGGTGAAACATCTTGCTGCTGCCCGGTGGGAGGGCGAAGGTTTGCCCCGCTCCTGGCTTTGTGCGCCGTGCTTTCCCAAATCCGCTCGCGGAATGTACCCGGCGGACGGTATTTCGTACGCTGTGAACCCAGCGCACGTCAGGACGGCTTGTTGGTGCTCCCAGACCCAACGCCCCTTCTCGCTGCCAGCCTGCGCTCCTCTCCCAGATGCCCCAAGCTCCCTCCCACGGGACTGCTCCGTAGAGAGACCCAAAAAATCAGTTTGTCACCTTCTGGAAGCTCTGCTGCACCTCCCTGGGCTCCGGGCAGTGTTGGGGGATGGACCTGGGTTTAACAATGCATCGGCTCGAACTCCCTCTATGAGACCGTGGTGGAGGTCGCCCGGTGCTCAGCCACAGCTGGTTGTCCCACGCGTGATTTTGCGGTGGCCCTGGGTCACCAACACACGAGATTTTTCTGCTGCTGGTGAGCAGAACTGGGGGAGCGGCCGTCTGCCCGTGCAAGGCGACGGGGTGCTCCCCCTCGGCAGAGCCGTCCGGCATTGCCTGCGCTCTTCGGCGGAGCTGGCTCGTATTTAAATACGAAAAAATGACCAGAGATTGGTAACGTGATTTGCTAGAGGCTGCACAGAAAGCTGCCGTCAGGCCGAGGACTCCTCTTCAGGTCCCCCATCCTCCTGTGCCTCCACCTCTTTGAGTTCTCCGCCGTTTCTGCCTCTCCTTGGACTCCCACTAGGTATTTTTTTCCCACCGTTGCCAATGTGGAGAAAAACATTTCAAAGCCTGTTCCTCTGCCACACTCCCTCCGAGGAGCTCCGGTCCCGTTTAAAGTTTTCCACAGCTGAGCTCTCCCTTTCCTCTTCACTTCTTCATCCAGATCCATCTTGAATAAATTAGCTGCAAGTGAATTTGCCTTGCAGGAGATTAAGTGTCCCATTGATTGAAAAATCCTGTGAAAAGCATAGCTGCTTCTCCGTTCCTCCCTAATTCCTGCACTCCCGGGTCACCAGCTAGACATACCTTCCTTTCCTGATTTCTTTCCATTTAATCAAAATATCCTAAGGCTCAAAATGAGCTTTGCGACCTCTCTGCGATGCACCCAGGGAGCTGCTGTGCCGGGGGGTTATTCCCTTAAAAAGACAGGAATTTGCTGGGTGCAAAAAGGCTGAGGGGTCTCTGGGGGACCCTCAGGTCACGGTGGGGGATCAGCGTGAGTGGGGGGCGAGGGGCTGAGCTACCTCCAGGGAAAGGTGCTGGTTAATACAGCCCTGGCAGCAGGTAAAACCAACAGCACTTTAGGGGCACTAGGCAGGAATTACAAATCTATGCAGTAGAGAATAATAAATGGAGATAAATAGGGAGTAAAGGAATGAAGCAGGGGCAGACCCAGGACTGCTGGAGGGGTTTGATGGAGGGGATGCTGGGGATGGGCATGTCCCTTCGGCTCAGCACGGCAGCCTGTGGGTACATCCCAAATGGCCACGAATTTTTAAGCGCTGAATTCTGCGACACATTTCCCAGGGAAATGCTGGTTTCTCCATCGCTTGATGCCTTCAAATCAGGGACGGATGTTTTTCCGGGATATGCGCTCCAGCCAAACATAATTTATTGGGTTCAGTACCGAGATAACTGGCAGGAATGAATGTCTGTGACACAGGGAATTTCACCAGATAGTGTTTTGGCTAAGGGAAAACAAAATACCCCAATAATTCAATCAGTCCCGAGCAGCTGTGACTCTAATTGTTTTAGACGCTGAAGCACGGCAGCGTTTCGGGTTTGCTGTTATGCTGGAAGCACTGCGCACGCCACTCATGCACGTGTAATGAAATCATTTAAAACAGTGCAAAAAAAAAAAAAAGGGGGCAAATTGAGCTTGACACATCATTTTGTGCTCGCCCAGCGGTCGTGGACACAGCCGTCCCACCCCGGCGTGGGCAGGGAAGCAGGACCGGGCGCGGATGCTGGCTCACTGGCGAAGCAGAAATTGGGTTTCCACTCCCCTCGGTGCACAGGCAGAGCAGAGGCTCCTCGGATATTTCCACCAACAGCTTGGTTTTCCTTTTTTTGTTTGTTTTTTTTTTTTTCCCCAGGATGAAAGTTAAAAATATGTCCTCAGACATGTTCCTCTGAGCAGTCTGCGCTTTTCACATTTAAGCCCTTTTTTTTTTTGCTTTTGTTTTCGCCATAAGGAGCGCATGAAAAGGAAGGCGAGGGCGGGCGTGTTTGGTTCTTATTTTCTTTTAGAGCTTCGTTTATTAGCCAAGCCGTGAGGCAAGGGCCTGCCGCTTCGCTCTCTCTGGAGGGTTCTGCTCATTCAGCGTCGGGCCGGGGGCGGATTGCAACCCTGCAGGGAGGGCGAGGGGGGAGATTTGGGGTGACCCAAGGGTGCGTGGGGAGGGCAGACGCCGGGATGGAGCAGGGCATGGCTCCCTGCTGCGGCAGGATGCTCCAGTTGGATTTAGGTGATGATTAGGGATGGAATTTTTTTTTTTTTTTTTTTTTTTAAGAAAAAAGCTGTTTAGAGCACAAGTTTACAAACAACAAAGTAAAGGAAGAGGTTCGCAAGCAACCTGCGAGCTGGCGAGTCTTCGGGGAACACAACCGGCACCTTTCAAACAGCTGGAAAAGCCTTTTTCCCAAGCTGCCAAGTTTCCATGAGAATTTGACAGCTTCAGCTAATTAATCGTTTAAATTTAACCGAAAAGGGAAAACAATGCCATTGTCTTTGTGAGACAAAAATTCGGTTTTCGTGCGCTTCACAACCCCTCCGCATTCATGGCAGCGTCTGTAAATATTTGGGCTTGCTTTGAGCTTGCAGCCCCGAGGCGGGACTGGGGGAATGGGTGGTTTGGCCTCGTCGTCGTCTCGCATCTGAAAGAGATGCTTCGACCTAATAACCCCTGCTATTGGGGAATATTTATTAATGGGTAGTGTGATAATATTCACATGTGAATATTAATTAATGGGAAAGTCCCAGCTGGGATTTTCCCGCTGCGGGGGGGGGCAGGTAATCGAGGCGCGGGAGCATCAAGGCGGAGCTGCTCTGAGAAGTTCACGTTCAATCCCGTTTGTGTTAAATTCTTCTATCGGAAAGAAGAATTTAAAAATGAGAACGTCATCCTCTGAGGCGTCCCAGCCTTTGTTTCTCTTCGTCTTCAAGGTCTTTTTCTCTCCCCCTCCCACACCCTTTCACGTCGTTTCACATCTCCCCCGGCTCTGACCGTGAGCGAACGGGCATCGATAGTGCAGCAGAGGCAGAGGGACAGGAGCAAATGGATTGTGCAGGCCAGGGAGAAGGTACCAGACCTCCCTGAGCTTCTGGATGCTACTGAGGATGGCTCCAGATGGTTATTATTTTCCTCTAATTAATCTCCTCATTAACAATGAAGCTGTAAGACAGGAAGTATTTCCATGAGAATCCTTAAACGCCGCTTAGATTTGGGAGCTTTTAATTTGGTGAGCAATTGCGTTTCATAGCGATGGAATAAAAGAATGAGTGTTTAGTGTCTTTGTAAAAGCCGCATTTTGGAAAAAAAAAAAAAATGACCATTTCTGGTCTAACAGGGAACATCTGCGCCGGGGACGGTCGCTTCGCCAGCTGCTGGGTAGGGTGGCCCAGAACAAAAGAGGTCCTGTTTATCTGGCGATCCGGACTGGGACGGTTGCATCCACCGATAGGATTTTGAAAGCAAAAAAAGCAACGGAGCAGATTTATTTTGGGGCTAACACGTTGGGAGCAGAAGATGCCAATAACCCGTGGTTCGGGGTATTTTTGAACTAGCCTGGAAGGAATGGCCAAATTCCTCAGGTCCTGTTCTCCTCCTCCTTTGGTTTGCTCTTTTGTACTATTCCGGTCAAGTCCGCAAGAAAAAGTGAGAAAAATGCTCGCAATGTCCCAGATACATCCCAACCAGTGGGCCGCACCCTTGGTGGGTGCATGTGTTTTTATCTGCTCCTCTTATTTTAAAGAACAGGTAAATGCCCAGCGTCCTCACCCGCCGCTGAGCTGGGGATCCAAATGTGCTCTGGGCTGCTCGTCCGTGAACAACCCCGGGCTGGAGCAAAACTCCTGGGAATTCACTTTTTCAACTTTTTAGTGGGGAAAATTCCCCGTGGATCGCAGCGCGAGCTGCCGTTACGGCTAGACCAGCTCCTCGCTATTGCTCCGGGTATCGCTCGGCAGGACCCTTTGTACACATCTGTGTCCTGAAGACCCCCCCCGCACGGAAAGGCTCCTGCCTGCAGCAGCAGCGGGGAGGGACGCGTCCGTCCCCCGCTTCCCGGGGCCCGCCGTGCCCACCACGGGACCGCAGACGGATGCCGAGGGGTTCGGTGCCGGTGCCGGCCGTGAAGCCGAGGTGGTGACGGGGGCCACCCGCTCCTCCCCGCGCCCTCAGATGGTTTTGCAGACCTCGCTCGCTGCCGAGCGTTCGTTCGCGCCCGGTGCATCTGGTGGGCATTCCTTCCCAGCAGCGGTGACTCCTCGTCCCCAGCTTATCGCTGCCTGCCGGCGTGGGAAGGGGAAGGCGGAACGGTGTTTTTCTGCTTGCGCCGAGTCGGGTCTGGGGAACGACAGCGTCCTCCAGCAAGGGACCCTCTCCTGACACCTCCCGAACCACGAGCGGGGGGCTTGGGCCAGGGAATCCTTTTTCCCGGGGAGGTTCCCCTCCGGCGGTGGGTTTGCTCCCGCGCCTCCCGCCTGGTCTCCGGGCACTGACGGACCCCTCTTTCCCGCAGGCTGGTGGTGGGAGCTCCCTACGAAACCAACGGCCAGCAGAAGACGGGAGATGTCTACAAGTGCCCGGTGACCAGCGACACCCACAGCAACTGCACCAAGCTCAACCTGGGTACGCAGCCCGCGGGGCAGCGAGGGGCAGCTGGGCGTTTTTAACGTGGCGCTTTTTATCGCTGCTTTGGTCTGTGAAGATGCAGCCTGTTGCGTTGCCCAGACTGTCCCCAAAAGCATGAGGACCGCGTGTTTTGGGAGGGTTTTTAGATAAGGAACTCTTTCAAGTGATCACGTCACTCCTGGTGCTGAGCTTTAAGCAACGTCAGGGTAATATTGAGCAAATCGGGATAAGGTAAAAAAAGTCATTTATTTAATACAGCTTAAGCTGTTTGGTTCATTAAACCACCAGGATAAAATTATCAGTAGATAATGGTCCCACTAGCAAATTCCTGGCTGCACATGGCGGTGTCTCTGGTCCCGCCCGGGGGATGCTCAGGCACCGCAGTGGCTTCCTGGGCACGGGCAGGTTTTGCTCCCAACATCCAACCTGTCACCGCGGCTCTGGTATTTGGGGAATTATCACCCAGCCCCACCACCCCCCGGCCCCATCGCTGCCGTCGCAGGAGGAGAGACCCCGGGGGTGCTCCTGTCCCACAGACATCCCAATCCCATCTCCCTGTGAGGAGAGAGCAGGATCTTCCTCAGGGTTTCTCGGGCCGGGCCGGCACCCGTCGTGCCGACAGCGCGATATCGGGACGTGGCCTCCCCGGGTCGGGGCAGCACAAAGCACGGCGGGGGGCACGACAAGTCCCCTTTGCTGCCCAAAGCGAGGCACCCGACAGGCATGTCCCTGTCTCAGCAGGGAACATGGGAGCAGGGACTTTCTCATGGTCCTGAGGAGCATCGCTGGGGTTCGGGGGCAAAGTCTGGGATTTTTTAACACCGGAGCAGCCGGAGCAGCTGTTCTCACTTTATTTTTCATCATTATGAATCTGAACTATCCTGGGTTTCTACCAGGGCTGATAAGAGAGGAGGAACTTTGGATCACCCACAATATTTGATTGATTGGCTCCAAATCTTTTATTTTTTTTAAACATTGTTTTCTTTTTTCTTTTCTCTTTTTTTTCTTACTTGCTATGAGAACATCCCGATTCTTCAAGAAAATAAATCTCTTGTGTGTGTAAATTTGAATCTTGCTAAAAAGCAATCTTTTTTCTATTGGAAAAAAGTTTCAAGTGAAAAGGTCGGTTCCATGAGCACATCCTATTTTTTTTTTTTTTTCCAATTAACTTGTCTAGTTACCATAACCCACTGAGGCCACTTGAGTAAAACCAGACGTGGAGCTGCCCTGGGGGGGATGCCACGCTGACAGCGGGCACGCAGCAGAGATGACCGTAGCATGGAGAAGCAGGAGCTGGCGTGGGACCGGGGCTCTGCCCCTTCCCTTCCCGCGCCGAGCGGGCAGCGGGTGCAGGAGCGGGCAGGGAGCACCCGGGTACCGGAGCAGGACAGCGGGGCCTCGGCGTCTGCAGCCGGCATCCTGGAGGATTTATAACGTGGGCTGAAGCCCCTTTTTCTCCGGCTTTGCCGCGGCGCGCGGCAGCACGTGCCCGGGGGCAGGGACGCAGGGACGAGGCGAGGGGCTGCTGGAGGCTGGAGTTTCTGAGCCTCCCCTCAATTTCAAACCTCAGCAAGAAACTTCCAAAGGCCACAGGCAATGAAACCAATCCCCCAATTTTACCGTTAATTGCCCGATTTCCTCCTCCTCGGTTTGCTTCTCAGGCCAAACAGCAGAGCGGGAGCCCCGGGTCGCGGGGAGCCGCGCTGCCCGGAGCCCCTGAAGCGCAGGAACGCTTGGGCTGGGCTGCGTTGGTGTCACAGCTAAATTATCTTGGCTTTAGCAGAAGGACGGGGATGCCCGGGGGCCGTTCCCGCTTTCTGGGCTGTGAGACGGGGAGCGAAAGCAATGCACAGAGATAAATCTGCCGCTAAATGTCTGCTGGCCCGGCAAGAAAAGAGGAGATGCTAGAGCCGCTCAGAGGGGTTTCTTCCCAAAGGCTGGCTGTGTAAGGGATGCCGTCTCTGACTCAGGCCTCACTCCCTAGAAGACTTTTCCTTCTCTTGGTTGTGGCATCTGAGAAAAAAACCAATTTTTATCTTGGCAACTGCTTCCAAAAAAAAGCAAAACATGAATTCTGCCGTGTGAGCAGGCAGAGACGGCTCTCCTCCGGCATTCAGCTGGGTCCCTTCTTGCTCCGGAGATGCCGGGGAGCACCACGGGGACGTGGGCTGGGCGCCCGGCATCCCCGCCCGGCAGCCGTCCCTAACCGCATCCTCTCTCCGAAGGACGGGTAACGCTCTCCAACGTCTCCGAGCGGAAGGACAACATGCGCCTCGGCCTCAGCCTGGCCACCAACCCCAAGGACAACAGCTTTCTGGTGAGGAACGGGGGCTTCGGCACAGCCGGGGCTCCCTGCGCGGGGCGGTCCCGCGGGCTGCGCGCGCCTCCGCGGGTGAAGGCGCGCTAACGCGTGTCGCTGCACGCGCCGCGGGGCTCGGGAACCTCGCGCGCCCTCATCTTCCGTGGGGAAAAAGATGCCGAAGGAGAGGACAGCCTTGCAAAGCAGCAATTAAAAAGCGGCAGGCTTAGACCCAGCCCTGATGCTCGGTTTTTTCCTCCAGGCCTGCAGCCCTCTCTGGTCCCACGAGTGCGGGAGCTCCTACTACACCACGGGCATGTGCTCCCGGGTCAACTCCAACTTCAGGTTCTCCAAGACAGTGGCTCCGGCTCTGCAGAGTACGAGAAACAATCTGCCCTGCGGCTCTAAACCCGTCTTTGAAGTCAGAGGGAACTTCTGTTCTCTAATCGCTTCGCTCCCATTGAGAAAACAAAGCGATGTCAGTGTTTAAGTGAAGGCAAGAGAGCAGAGGAAATGGTTGCAGGGAAGTGATTCAAAGGGGGTTACGTACACAGACATATGGTAAACGTTTTCCTTTTGACTGACACCCCGGGGAAGACAAAAAATACCTTATTCTTCCAAAGCCAGAAATAAAAGTATCCAGAATATTTTATCAGCACAGCTGGGAAGGCAAAACAGGGAAAGAATTCAGACCTTGGCCACACAATACAAAGAGCTCATTGACTGAAAGCTAAATATTTCGGCCCAAATTTGTAAATTTGGATACGTGATTTTGTTTTGAGGTATTAAATAAGCTTCCCGGCTCTCCCGTAGGTGGTAAGAAATTGCAGAAGCCTGTCCTGCACCGTCGGGGCTCCCGGAGGCTCCTTGCCCCAGCCGGGCGCGGGCTGCGATGCCCCAGCTCCGCCACCCCTTTGGTGCCGGTTAATTCTCACGGCATAGAGCAGGGCACGGGAAAACGGGACTTTTTGGGGGGCAGAGGCAGTAAAGGCAGAGCCCACCACCAAATTTACAGTGCTGCTTCCCTCTTTATGGCCAGGAGATGCTTTTAGCCCTCGCTGCAGAGGGTGATTGATGATTTGGAGAGAAGGTGGTTAACGAGCAGAGCGTTATCATTTAGTGAGCGGGATGCAGGGGGTCGGCTCCTCTCCGGGGGTGCTGGGAGGGACTGAGACGGTGGCACGCAGCTCAGGACGGCGGTGACGGAGCGACCCACGCGAGACTCCAGCCCACGGATGCGCTAACCCATAAATGCCTACCGTAGGTGAAAAGGGCAACCGATAAATATCTGTCATGGGGAAACTCGGCGCCTTCTGGTTTCCTGCAACTTTTCTAAATAACGTTATAAGACATAAGCACGATAGCGGGGTGGCACTGAGCAGTGTCCCCCGCCGAAAACCGACCGCTTAAATCCTTTGCAGCTCGCGCTGCGGAGCCGCGTCCTGGGGTCCTCGCTGGGGTTTCTGGCTGCCTCGTCGCTGAGGATTTAACGGGAAGGGGAGGAAATGCCCGGCTTGTGTTATACGGCGAGCGCAGGCAGGGCTGAGGAGTGACTCAGGGGTAAAGCATGGCTTGGTGGGAGGGACGGAGGCCGGATCCTGCCTGCGCTCTTTGAAGTGTGCCGTTATATTAGACCGGATAGAGGTCCAAATCTGAATCAGAAAAGATACCACTGAGTGTTATTCTCGGAAAGTTATCCGGTCTTTTCTCAGCAGAGAGGATGCTTGTGGCTTCTCTCCACCTTGCTGAAGCCCAAAGGTCTTTATGAATGATTGAAATAAGATTTTTTTTCAAACAAATCGTAAAAGCAAGTACCCGACTGCGAGGAACGAAGCCATAAATCTCCCCTTTGCAAGTGTTGCCAAGGTCTTTCAATAACACACTGCGTATTTTTCACAGGATGCCAGACGTACATGGACATAATCATAGTTTTGGATGGATCGAACAGCATATATCCTTGGGTTGAAGTTCAGCACTTCCTGATAAACATCTTGAAAAAATTTTATATTGGCCCCGGCCAGATACAAGTAAGCCCCTGCACCACTTGTGCATCCCCCCGTGTCATGCAGAGTCCCCCGGCCGTGCTCCCGGGGCCTTTTCAACGTCCCTTTTCTGCCAATACGCTGTAAATTGGCACCGCGCTTGTTCGAAATAAACTTTCGATGTACAGATTTTAAAGCTGAGCCCATGGAAATAACGTTGGCCTTAATGTCCCTAAACGAGCTATGGAGAGAGCAGCACCCCCCATCCCGACCGGGCACGGGGAGGATGAAATCGTATGGAAATAGAGGAGTGTTGCCCTGCGCCGAGGCAGCTTGGTGCAGCTGTGAAGAGCTCTCCATCCTCTTCTTATTAGTAATCGCGGGCGGATTTGGGCAGGGATATCCTCCACGGTTCGCCCAAATAACTCCCCGTTTGGTGCCGGCTAGAGATGCTGCGGGCCCGCACTGGGGCCGGGCACGTCTGCATCACCCCAAACTGGAGCGAACGGGGACGGAGTGACTGGGTTTTAGTGGCGGCTGCGATGTCGTGGGGTTGACAAAGGGTGTTCGTTGCGTCGCAGGCCCTTGCTCTACGACAGGTTTGTTGGCGTCCGTTGTGACATTCCTTTAATCCCTAGGTCGGAGTTGTTCAGTACGGAGAAGATGTCGTCCATGAGTTTCATTTAAATGACTACAGGTCTGTAAAAGATGTGGTAGCAGCTGCCAGTCACATAGAGCAAAGAGGAGGTACAGAAACCAGGACTGCCTATGGGATAGAGTTCGCTCGGTAAAAATCTCTCACCTTCCTGCTCCTCCCGATAACGAGTTTAAAATCACCCTTGTTGTTCTTCACTTTTCCTCACTGCTTAGAAAGCGGGGGATACCACCAGGCTAAAACCGCTTTTGCAAAACCGCTTGGTCTTTAACCGATGCTTTACAAACGACGCTTTGCAAAACCGCTTAGCCCTCGGTTGCAGCTGGACCAGAAGGAGGGTGCAGAGGCAGGCTCTGAAAACGTCTCCTCTTTCTGAAAGCTCTCAGCCCCCAAAGGCACCTACCCCAGGCTGCCCCAGCCCAGCCCCGTCGGAGCTCAGCACAGCCCTGACCCACCGCTCCGCCTCGTCCCTTACCTGGGACAAGCGCCTGCTCCTCCACTTTTTTGCCGCAGCCCGACCAGTATTTCTGCTGCAGATTTAGGGCGCTTCGCTGAATCACAGGCTCCTCTCCTGCAAGAAGCCAGCTCCGTCGGCGGAAAAATCCCCTTTTAAAGCCCTAAAATGTTTCCCAAGGGTCCTGCAGCCGACCGCGTCTCCCCGGGGACTAGCAGCCCGCCAAACACCGCTCGGCGCCTCACGGCGCGGGCGATCGGGCGCGCGTCTCGGCAGCCGCGGCGGTTTCGGCGAGCGCGCGGCGGTGGGAGCCGCGACCCGCCTGGCGGGGCTGAGCAGCCCAGGGCATCTCTTCAATTGCAGCTCGGAAGCGTTTCAGAAAGGTGGCCGGAAAGGGGCAAAGAGAGTAATGATTGTAATCACAGATGGAGAGTCGCACGACAGCCCAGACCTGGAGAAGGTGATTGAGGACAGCGAGAAGGACAACGTCACCAGATATGCGGTGGCGGTAAGTGGGGGGGGGCCTTCCGGCAACGAACGGCTGCAAAACCCGTGCGGAGCTCGGCGATGCCCTGTAGACCCCAACGCAACGGGACGGGCGGCGCAGCCCACCTCCACCGCTCCCGGTGCCTTTGCAGGGGTCCTTGCTGCTGGTCCTGCTTTTGCAGGAGGCCGCGGCATGCTCGGCTCTGGATTCGGCTGCCGGAGCCAGCGCCGTGGCCGGGGACAAGCAGCGTCCTGCATTGCACCAGGCACCCAAATGGTACAAGGGGTGCCCAGCCTGGGCTGCCTGGAGGAATTGCAGCCAACCCTCCCTCCCTGGCTTGCCTCCTGCGATGGGGTGTCAGATGCCACGGCTTTCGGGTTCCTTCGCTATGGAGACCCCTCACCCGGGTGCTTTGGGATGGCTCTATGCGCCGCGTGAAAACCCCTAAGTAAGTCTTACGTTTCTATTTCAAACCTAGGTATTAGGTTATTATAATAGAAGAGGAATCAATCCCGAAGCCTTTTTGAACGAGATAAAATTTATAGCGAGTGACCCAGATGACAAGCATTTCTTTAATGTCACAGATGAAGCAGCACTCAAAGACATCGTGGACGCGCTGGGGGAAAGGATATTTAGCTTGGAAGGTGAGCGATGCTCCTCCCCGACACATCCCAGCCGGCCAGGGTTGCATCAGACATGCTGTCGGTCCTCGGTTTGCTGAATTTGAACGGGTCACGCTGGGGGTTTCCCTAATATCTGTTTGATACAGAAGCAAAAAATCACGCTTTGAATATCTTCATATATAAAGAAACATCTTTGTTTTGGGGTGGTTTGCATCCCTCAAGCGTCAGGCACACAGATGCCCCCTCCTCCTCATTCTTGCAACCGTGATTTGCAGAGCTGTGATGGCTCTGTCATTTAGAGCACACCTTTGAAATTTGGTTTGGGGGTTCATCTGGGTGTCAGCATCTTTCTCACCCGTCAAACTCCATCCAAACCCAGCCAGGCTATAAACAGGCAAAAACCACCGACCGACTGCCAGGGACTCCCTGGGGTGGCAGACGTTGTGGGGGTATGGGAATAAGGTGGGGTTTATGGTTTATTGGCTGAAATTAAATACCAGAAAATATTTTTGTTCTGAATGACAGCGCTTCTGTCTGCCTTGTGACAAGTTTGTCAGTCTCCAAAACTAAGTTTATCTAGATTTTGTAGGAAAAACGCATCCTGGGAGGCACAATTGAAGCAGAAGATGGAGGGCTTTCACTGGAAATTAAACATCTCCGGGTTTGGGGGAATTTTGGTCAAACCAGCTCACAAACACCCCAGCAGTTTGGGTCCAGCCAGCCCAAGGCTTCTCTGTGGAAGAAAGCTTCCCTGGGTGAGAAGCTTCACCCAGTTGCAATTACGAAGCAAAATCTTCTAAATCCACATTCTTGTGTGATCTTGCAGCTAGGAGATGAACTGTGGCAGAGCTCGTAATAACTATTAGCAGCACGAGTTTGGGTAATTGTGGTGATTTAGGGAGAAACAAGCACACTTGTGGCAACTGAGGTCCTTTGTGCTCCAGGTGGGGTGGAGGTAGATGCTCCCCGACCCACCAAGGCACCGCTCAGCCCCTCCAGGAAAGCTAAACCTTCCATCAAATACAAATTCCCTTTTTTTTTTTTTTTTTTAAGGAACCAACAAGAATGAGATCTCCTTTGGCCTGGAAATGTCCCAGACTGGATTTTCATCGCATGTTGTGGAAGTAAGAGAGTAAATGTGGGTTTTTTGCTCCAGCCTGTGCAAGCAGGCACCCCGGGCTTTTTACCATCACCGGCAAGTGGGGAGACGGGTATTTTGGGCAAATTACTAATCATGAAGCTAAATTGCTAACAGGAGCATAAGGAAGAAACTACTGTTGCTGATGGTTTATCCTACGGTGAATGCTTGCAGCAGCCTCTCCGATGTCGCAGCCTCTTGGAAAGGACGTGCTGGGATGTGCCATTGGGGAAGGCGCTTGTCGGCGATGGGGTGCAGGGGATGGTCAGTCCCCTTCCACCCGCGGGCTCTGCGGGCTGGCGGGTCCGACAGAAAAGCCAACAGGGATTTCTGCTCGGGGATTTCCTGGGGAGGAAAAGCTTGCTGAAAAGATACAGATGGGGTGGGAATGTCATTTCAGCATGTTTAAAAGTCTCCATCCTTCCAGGTGTGCTTTGGAGAATGGTTTGCTAGATGATGATGATGATGATTATGACGATGATGATTATTATTATTAACAATAAGAATAACAATAACAATATTTTTAATTTTCAATTTGTGAGATTTCTCCTCGTTTCTGTAAAATGTGTGATTTCTGGGAGGGACCATCTTCTGGTTTTCTATTCTGCACTCCGCAGTCTCCAATAAGTATATAGTCTAGGAGTGAGAACGCACCCCATACGTGTTCCCACCCAAAACCAGCCCATCGGGTGCCCTCGTCCGGCTCAGCATGGATCGACTTTGCCCGTATGGGCAGCGAGAGGGAGAATTGCCTCCACTTGTCAAGAAATACCCTCAAACGACTCCTCTTCCCCCGCAGGACGGGATCTTGCTGGGGGCGGTGGGTGCCTACGACTGGAACGGAGCCGTCCTGAAGGAAACCAGTAGCGGGAAGGTCATTCCTCTGCGGGAATCCTATCTCCAGGAGTTCCCGGAGGAGCTGAAAAATCACGGAGCGTATTTGGGTAAGAAAGCCAAATGAGGCTCTGCTGCCAGGGCTGAATTCATGATTTTACACTTAATAATAGGAAGCACAACATATTTCTCAAATGACTAATAGCAGCCAGCGCTCCCAGCGTAGGCGGTACTGTGCCCAGCTGTTTGCGAGCTCCCATCAGTGCAAGACCCGTGTTGCCCCTTGCTCCAGGATGCAGCGTACGTGAGCATCCTCACCCGGGAAGAGTCCGGTGTCGACCACGGTGTGCAGCACGAAAGTGGTGTAAATGCAGCCGTAGCTCAGGCAGCGGCCAGCCCAGCCCAGCTACAGCGCTTACTGGAATGGTTTAAAAAGCACTGATGAAATTTCATGCCTAGGGAGGAAATACCTGCTGGGTTAATCCGTTCCATGTGCGGCCGTTGAAGCCTCGGCATAACAATATCAGCCTGGTTTGCAAAATGAAGCCTCTCTCCAGAGACGTGTGTGCCGGGCTGAGCTGCCCCGTGGCGGGGAGCGGGGCGGGATGCTGCGGCGGCTCTCACCGGGGTGTCGGGGCTCTTCGCTCTGCTGGGGACGTGAACGGCCCCTGGACGCACAGCTCATCTCTTGGGGTGACGGCAGTGTCCCCCGGGCTCGGCTGCAAGCGCCGGGCGCAGGGGCGGCTGCGGCTGTGCGAGAGGCGCCCATGACAGTTCGCGGCAGCTCAGCTGGGCTCCGTCTTTCCCATTCCTGGAGTAAGAAAACCAGAAGCACTGAGGAAACGCCGGCACGCGCTGCCGCGGAGCAGCCCTGCTCGCCCAGCACACCTCGCTGGCGCTCGTTTGGCTTTTACGTGCGGTGAAACACCCGTCAGGCTGCGAGTTGACGCGCCTTCGACGCGAGGGGGTTTGCACGGGCTTTGCCGGCTGCCTCAGGCAGTGCCAAAACCGTTGGCACAGCGGCACAGCGGCACGGCTCAGGGCGTAGGTAGGACCTGAGCGGGCGGCTCGAAGCCCGGGGTCCTGGGGTGTATTTGGACCTTTGAAGAAATCTGGGTTTCTAGCCCCCCGGCCTGGGAGGCGGCCAGAGCTGCGCCAGCAGCGGGGGGCTGCTGGAAGGCTGGGAGCCCGGCCATGCTCAGCCCGCACCCACCCCCCTGCCAGGTTACACCGTCTCCTCCGTCATATCCACCAAGCACGAGCGGGTTTACGTCGCGGGAGCGCCCAGGTTCAACCACACCGGGAAAGTCATCATTTTCAGCATGCACAACAACCGAAACCTCACCATCCACCAGGCGCTGAAGGGCGAGCAGGTAATGCCGGGCACACGCCGCCGAGGGTGCTGCCTCCATTTTTCCACCTGGCACGGCTGCTCCCCCATAAATCCTCGCCCTTCTTTTTGCGAACCGCTCTGTTTGAATGGCTCGGCAGCGCGACGCGTCCACGGGCGGTCGGGGATGTCCGGGCTGTGGCTGCGCTCTCGGCTCCGGGCCGCGCAGTTTTGGGGCTCGGAACGTCCCCGCGGTCCCCGCCGGGGAGGGTGGCAGCGCTGCGTGGCCACGGCGTTGCTCCCGTCCCCTCCTCTGTCTCCTGCAGATCGGCTCCTACTACGGCAGTGAGATCAACTCCCTCGACGTCGATGGCGACGGCGTCACCGACGTTCTGCTGGTGGGAGCCCCCATGTACTTCAGCGAGGGCAGAGAGAGGGGGAAGGTCTACGTCTACACCCTGCGGGAGGTACGTGGCAGCACCGTGGGGCGAGCTGGGCCCGCTGCGGGGGCCGGGGCATTTGGGAGCTGCACTGCGTCCCCTCGGGTCACCTCCCCGGGGGGGCCCCTGGCTGCGCACACCCACCGGCTTCCCTGCAAGCGTCAGCGGGCACGGCAGCCCGGTGCGCAGGCAGCGGAGCTCGGCGGTGCCTCGCCGTCGCGGCCGCCGCGAGACCGAGGGAGGACGTGTCCGTTTTCCTTGTGTGTAAACGATCTCAGGGGCTTGGCTCGCTGCCGGCGGCGGGAGCCTGCGCCGGAGCGGAGCTGCCTCGTCGCAAGGCTTTGCTGCTCCCGGCCGGGCGAGGCAATGCGCGGGGCGCAAGGCAGGGTCTGTGCAACATGGGGGTCTCTCCAGACAAACGGTCCCCATCCGCTTTGCCTCTCCCAGAACCATTCCCTCCCAGGGCACCCTCCTGCCCAGGGTCCTGGGGAGCGGCCAGGTCGGCGCCTCCCCCATGGCTCGAGGGCGCAGATGGGACATGTGCCACCCCGTCCCCTTCCTTGGCACCCAGCGGTGCCCGGGGGCAGGATCAGCTCTCCTGCTGCCCTCAGATCTGGGGGAAAATGTGGTTTCTGAGTCAAACCCCCCAGCCTCCGGGGGCACGCAGGGCAGCGAGCAGGCCGTGCTCTATATCCAAGGCTGCAGAGCCCAACCGGGGGAGAGGAAGCCCCCACCTCTACAGCACAACTTTTTAGGCAATTATTTATGTAGGTTGCTATAAAGGGGAGGCAAAGCTGGCGTGGGGCTGGCACGGGGCTCATCCATCCCTAAGGGGGTGCTGAGCAGAAATGCCGCAGCCCCGGGAGGGCTCTCACCTCCTTCCTTAGAGAAGTTGCTCGCACATCACTGCACCTTGTTCGCTTGCCCTTGAGGGTGTTCACTTGCTGGCCTTGCTGCTGATGGTTTTGGGGTTGTTTGAGGGGTTTTTTTTGCCTTCTCTCTTTGGCTGGCTTGGCAGAACCGCTTTGTTTCCGGCGGTGCCCTCGTCGATCTGCAGAGCTACCAGAACTCCCGCTTCGGCTCCTGCATCGCCGCCGTGCCCGACCTCAACCAGGACTCCTACAACGACCTTGTCGTTGGGGCGCCTTTGGAGGACGAGCACCAAGGAGCGATATACGTTTTCCTCGGCTTCGAAGAGACCGTCCTGAAGAAATACAAGCAGGTATGGCTCTTGGTGCTTCGGCTGTCCTCATCCTTCATCAGAATAAATGTCATTTGTGCCCATTTTAAGGACTGACAGAGGGCAATAAATTCACATGCGGTATTGCGTTGTTAATTATTATTGCCAAATATTTTCTCTTGTGAGGGGTCCAAGGCAAAGCAAACGTAGGGTATGGAAAACATGCTTGAAAATTAGGGCCAATGCTTAGCACTTGGTAGATAAAATATATGTAATATATTTCTCACACTTGTGAGAAATAGTAAATATACAGAGTAATTTCAGCAGAAATCTCTGCATGGTGTCTCCAAAGAGAAACCGCTCTCATTCCCTGAAAAATTATGCTTGGTGCAATCCCTTGGAAAGGGCCACCTTCAGTAACGTGGTGGAGGTCGGCATGGCAAACCCCTCCTTCGCAGGCAGGGATGCTCCTGCTGGAAACCAGGCTGGATTCTCCCCTTTGCGTTTCAGCGGATAGCAGCTGCGGACCTTGCGCCGGGCCTGATGTATTTTGGATGCAGCATCCACGGGCAGCTGGACCTGAACGAAGACGGGCTCGTAGACTTGGCCGTCGGCTCTCTGGGGAACGCTGTGCTGTTGTGGTTAGCCGTATCTCATTTCACAACCTCCTCTGCCCGAAGCTCATTGCAATATGGTGACATTTTTCGGGGGAAAACTGATCTCCCAACCATCTGACCCAACTTTCCACAATAATGACCCCCTGTCCACTGGGGCCGTGGGCTTGCAGTGCAGTTGGACCCTAGAAGGGCATCAAGAGTTGGTTTTGCACTGAATTTCATCACTAGTTCACCAAGAGTTTCAAACCAGCTAATTCATTTGTGGTGATTTGCCCAGGCTCCCTCTGGTCTTATTTAATAAGAACAATTTAATATTTGCAAATATTGATTAATGTTTGGAAAGTCCCTTGAAGCTGTTAGGATCGAGGGTATCTGTGCCCAGCAGAGATGGGCCACCCCGGGCTTCGCCTTGGAAAGTGCTATGTGCATGCAGAGGGGCAAATCCTGCTCTTGGCGCTGAGCTACTTCACTGGCATAAGCAGTGAAGGAGGCAAATATGTGCAAGAGTTTTTACTCTTCAAATACCACATAAATGAGCTGAGAGTAGATCAGCATGCTGTGGTGGCCTTTGGCCTCCCTCAGCACCTTCTTGATCTTGGGAAAAAGGGTGAAAAGGGTGAACCTGGAGGCTTTTGGAGGCTGCTGCAGATGTCTGTGGGTGTCCCGTGCCCCAACCCGTCTCCCGATCCTTGCTTGCCCTGCAGGTCCCGCAGTGTGGTCCAGATCAATGCCAGCATCCGCTTCGAGCCCTCCAAAATCAACATCTTCACCAAGGACTGCAAGCGGAACGGGAAGGATGCCACCTGCATGTCGGCCTTCGTCTGCTTCACCGCCGTCTTCCTCTCAGCTCACTTCCAGGCGGCCAGCGTGGGTAAGCGGCACGGCTACTCACGCGACAAAAACCCCAGTTCATGTGTTGTTTCGGTCTCCAGCCCTGAGGGAGCACCCAGCTTCTGCCAAGGGAAACTATCCAGGATCTTGGCACGCCTGGAGGAGTGCACGTTGCCATCTGCCACATGCCTTTTTACCCACAAACTTGTCCCTGTCCTGGCCGATGTAGCAGGGATGGTGGCTCTGCCATTAAGCAGTGCCAAGAAACACCCCAAGGATCCAACCGTACCCGTGTTTAACCCCTGCTCTCCCCTACGCCCTGGGGCCGAGCTCTCCTGCAGCTCCTCTTGCTGTGGTACGTGTGACGGGGGTGTCACCACCATCCCGCCGGCCAGCGGGACAGGAGATGACGTGCCTGGACCACGTCCTGCAGAGCTCATCCACCCTCCCCGCTGCAGCAGCAGGACACATCTGCGGACCATATGTGCATGTTTCCCTAATGTCCCGGGGAATCTCTGTGCAGTTCTTGGCCAGCTCTGCTTTTAAACCCTTGCATGTTGCTGTGACCCCGAGTCTACCCAGCAGATGCCCGTGACTCAGCTGGAGCGGGGGGAAGCCACGGCGGCTCAGCCCCTGCAAGCCGGCAGCAAACGCTGCCGAAGGGAAATGGGGTCCCGGGCAAAGCCAAAGGAAAAGCTCCCATCCCCTAGAGCAAGAATTGTGATTTGTACGATCAAATCCACTGTTTTCCTCCTAATCGCTGTCCTTGCGGAGCTTGCAGGACAAAAAGCTGAGTGGGGTTTCCTTTACGTATTTACTTTTACACTTATTTCTACCCAGAAGAGCCACCCTGTGGACGGTGTGTGCTGGGGGCTGGGGGCTGCTCTTTGCTTGTGCACATTTTGCATCGCGCTGGTGTAGTGGGTGCAAGTCCCCCCCTGCTCAGCACCAGGCTGGGGACCTTCGCAGTGGGGGGTTTGACAGCATTGCAGGAAGCAAATGACCTCCAGTAAAGCACGTAGAAAGGAGGGTGCTCCGGGGTACAATACATCCCAGAACTGCTACAGGCCAGCATGTGAATCTCTAAGAGGCGGACGGTTATATACCCTGCACGGGTTTTACTCGGTGTCTTGTAGCAATGCATTTTTACAGTTCCTGACCTGACCTGGAGAGCAGATTCTTCGCTCAAAGGAATGTCTGTTAGAAACAGGCAAGGACAGCTATAGCCCAATTTCCCAGCTTTTCCCTTAGCGTGCTCCCTGCCACGCTCCTCCCAGTGGAGAAATAGGGATTTGAGCGCACGACAGCCCATTTTTCGAGCTGGTGTTGTTATATAGCAAGCGTAACCCCGGGGAGAAGCCCTGACGGTGCTGCTCTTCTTCCAGCGCTGCGGTACAATGCCACCATTGACGAGCGCAGGTACACGCCGCGGGCTTACCTGGACGAGAGCGGGGAGCGGCACACGCAGAAGGCGCTGGCGCTGCTCGCCGGGCAGGAGCGCTGCGACAGGCTCCAGTTCCATGTCTTGGTGAGTGGGAGTGAGGACAAGGCTGGGGTCTCCTCCTCCGCCAGCCCTTGGGGGGGACAGCCAGCCGCCTGAGCAAAGACGCTCGCCACCTTCTGCAAAACGGCGATGCGCCGGGCCGTGGTCAGAGGAGCGTCGATGGCTTCGTGGGGCTGGAAATGAGCCTCATCCTCGAGCCTGGATTTCTTTGCGCTGGGTTTGATGTGGTCGGGGATGGAGCTGCCGGCCCGCGGCAGCTGCCGCGTCCCCGAGCGCTGACTTCATTGCACCGTGCTCCTTCCCATGAGCCGCTAGCCGTGCCCTCGGGGAGGGCGTGCACTCCTGACGCCCGGGTCAGGCTGCTCCTCCTGCTCCAAAATCGTTGAAAACTCATTTTTTCCATTGGGGAACCAAATGCCTCCATGCCAGTCCCCAGTGCTCTCACCCTCTGCAACCCTCCGACCGTCGGGGTCCCCCTCCCTGGGTGCAGGAGCCGGCGAAACCCTCGGCACCACTCGCAGGGAACAGCTGATGCACAAACCTGGCCAAAATCAAACATTCCCAGAGAATGATGAGAATATTGCAGAGGCCAGGGAGGGCTGAGCTGCCAGACTGGCCCAACCTCAAGCCCTGGCCTGAACCGCTGTGAACTTCTGGGAAATTCAAGTCTGGAGCTCGAGATGGAGCCTGTGATTTAGCTTGAGAAGCATCTCATTTCAGAGCATCTAACTGCACCCAGTGCAGCTGGGGCCATGCCCGGGAAGAGCTTATAGAGCTGCAGGAAAGCTGCAGCTTCGTTACCGGCTGGACGAGCCCCAGGAGAGCTCTGTCCCCCCGGGAGCCCGGCCTGGGGACAGCCCCATCCCAGAGCATCCATCTTTTGGAGCCAGCATCACCAGGGTGAAGCTTTTCCTACACCCCCAGACACGTACGTGCGGATGGGTGCTGCGCAGCAGCACTGAGCTTGGCTTGTCCCTCTCCCTCGGTAAGGGCTGGCTGGGGGACAGGATGATTACACACCAAGTATTGCAAAGCTTTTATTTCATAAAATAATCCCGCATGCCTGTAGCTCTGCCTTACCTTGCTCTCTGACGCAGCTGCCCCTCCATGGGAAGGAGCCCCGTCCTTCTCAACAATGCTTTCTGTCCGCCGCAGGACACAGCTGACTACGTGAAGCCGGTGACGTTCTCTGTCGACTACGAGCTGGAGCACCCTGAGAACGGCCCCATGCTGGACGATGGCTGGCCCACCTCGCTCAAGGTCTCGGTAGGTAGCAGCACCCACCTCTGAGGGTGCCTTTTATCAAACGCTTGGTCAGCAGATTTATCTCTGAATGTAACATTCGCTTCTTTATCTTGGGGCTGTAACCGCTGGTCCCTCCCATGATAGCAACGTGTTCGCATTCGCTGCGGCCTGGGACCACCACCCGTGTCCCTTCTCCTTGGAGTATAACCTGGGGTGCAAAGCATCACCGAGCCGCTCTTGTTGTCCCCCTCAGGTCCCTTTCTGGAACGGCTGCAATGAGGATGAGCACTGTGTCCCTGATCTGGTCCTGGACGCCAGAAGCGATGTGCCCAGTGCCATGTGAGTAGGTCACTCAGAGCATCATTCCCACCAGTATCACAGACCCGGGGGTCTCCAAAACCCAGCCCAACCCATGCTCCATAGGTACTGGCATCACAGCCGGTCCTTCATCCAACACCATCATGAGGCGCTCCTCGGCACCTCCGCTCGCAGCGGGTCTCTGAGCCTCTGGAACGAATCGGTGGCTTTTCAGAGAATCCACAAAATAAGTAATATTTGATGCCACGGTGATGAGCCCCAGGGAGACAAATCAGTAAATAACAGGGGGAAATAAATGCAAGGCTGGCATTACCCACTTGGCAATTACAGGTTTGACTCACGCAGCAGAAATAATTATACACTACATCTGATCACTTAAGAGAGCTTTTAAAGGTTATCTAGGAGCACAGGAGCCTGAACCTCTGCCTCCCGTCAACGGCAGTGGGCTCTGGACCAAGCTCAGGACCAGTGCTGCTACCCGGGGATTAATTGTATCCCGTAATTCAAAATTTATTGCTCTGTCTCCTGTAAAGCTCTTGGTCCTGAGGCTGCAACCCAGGGCTCGACCGGGAGGGGGTCCGGGGCTCCCCGCACCCCTGGCTGGGCTGCTCTGCGGGAGGTGGGAGTGAGCGGTAGGTATGAGATTATTTATGGATCTTAGTGGCTGGAGTCCTACAAGTACTCATGGGCAGACACCACAGTCTATGAGGGTGCCAGACCCTCGTGGTCCAGTTCCCCCGAAGCCTGTGGAGCTTTCCCGATGGCATCAGTGAGCACTGGATCATGCCCTGCAAGAGCAGCTGATGCGGAGGTGATTTCTGCTGAGAAAAGCACTTTTGAGGTCACTTGTTGGAATAGAGCTATTCCTTCGAACAGGCACCCTGGCTGCCCCGCTGTTAGAGGCGGGTGGCTCTGAAGGTGCCACCATCCTACATTTTCCTTTCTTTTTTTTTATTTCGCCTAAAGAAAATAAATCAAGTCAGCAAAAGCACACGCTGCTGTTGCAGAGTCTGTGCCGGTAAACTTGCCGGGAGGGAGATCTCAGCCGGGCTGAAACTAAATGCCAGCTTTACCCTTTACTAATGGCATGGGATCTATTTTATCTTTACATCCCAGCTGTGTTAAGAGCTCCTGACCGGGTTTGAGAAAGCTAGGCAGCGTTAGCCAAGCAGCACAAGCAAAACGATGGTCCCCGGGAGGAATCTGTGGCTCCTCTTTCCGTAGCAGCACAGCTCGACAGAAGGAGAGCAGGGATTTCCCCGCGCTGCCCTACGCACCGTGCACGTAAAAATCCTGGGGCCGGGTCTCGGCGCGGTGCTGCCGGCAGCGCCCGCACCGCTGCCCTCCTCTTGCAGGGAGTACTGCGGGCGGGCTCTGCGGAGGGCACCGCCGGACTGCTCAGCCTTCAGCCTCTCCTTCGACGCCTCCGTCTTCGTCGTGGAGAGCAGCAGGAGGAGGGTGGCCGTGGAGGCGGTGCTGGAGAACCGAGGCGAAAACGCCTACAGCACGGTCCTCAACATCTCCTTCTCCAGGAACCTCCAGTTCGCCAGCTTGATCCCCAAGGTGAGAGATCCAGGGCGTTGCGGAGGCGCTTCTAATCCCGGCCGGATGAGAAAGCTTTGTCCTAAAGCAGAGCCCAAAAATGTCTCCGTCCCTCATAAATCAGACATGTTTATGGGCTTAGTGTCTCAGCGCTTACAGCCCTTTCAGCTCTTTATTTTGGAAATACAAAAATGTTTGAATTTTAAGAGCCCGAAAGAAGGTCAAATGCAGATGAAATTATTTCCCTCTCTATTTTTCTACTCCAGTTGTTTAAAAATACTTGCTGCACATGGCCAAGTTCCTGTCAGGGGTGAATTTTTGTAGCTGAGATATAACTCCTGGCAGCGTGGGCTGGTAATGGGAACGTGGCCGCTGCTCAGGCTCGGGCCGGGCGATGCCACTTCTCTACGGCTGTCCCCTGGGTGAGCCCGTCGTGCCCCATCCACTCCCACCCTCCCCGATATTTCACCCCCACCACTCGCTCGGTCTCAGTGCGAGGTTTGGGAAATACGTTGATGCTGCTGAGCCCTCGCTCATCCCCCCCGTGACTTCATACCCGCCCGCAGATCCCATGTCCTGCGTTTGTTTTTCTACAAGCCATGCCAAGGGAAAATTGTGGGGCACGTTGCCCACAAAATAAGAAAAATGCGTTTTCTGAGAGATTGCGCCAAATTAAGTGAGGGGGAAAAGCCCCACGATGCTCAGTAACAGAAAGCACCGTGCAGCAGCGGCTGCAGGAAATATTTGTAGCTGGTTATAGAAGCGTCACTGCTAACGGCTCCCTGGCTGCCGCTCCTTATAAATAGGCAAATTGCTAACCAGAGGGGAGGGATGTTTGTGTCAGAAGCTGTACAGAGACCCAAATAAAAAGGAGCTGTGGCCCCAGAAAGTCCATAACCTCAGCAGATGGGTGAGAGAAAGCTGCAGGCCATTGCTGATGGCTGGCAGGGCATTTTCCCTGCGGCTGGTGCTGGGATGTTTCAGCTCCTGGGTAGGTCTTGTCTGGTGGCAGCACCTCAAACCGAGACCCTTCTGGGGTCTAACACAGGGACAAAAACTGGAATAGCTCATCGTCTCATGGTGGGGATGGACACCAGCTTACAACCAGGCTACAACCTCTTGTAGGGTTGCTACAGCTTGGCAGGGGAGGAGGCAGAGCAAGGTCGGTGTCCCACCCCAGCCTGTGCTTGGGCTTTGTGTTGGGCAGGACCTTCCTCAGCCTGGCTGGTGAGCTGGAAGGTGTTCAAGCAGCAGGAACATAGTTGTGGAGATGAGGAGATTAAATATTACTGCTTAGCTGGTGGCCATGCAGAATAATAGCTCATGTTATCTCTTGATGCTTCCTTGTGACTCCTCATCACAGAAAAATGTTCTTCTTCCCAGTTATAGTGCCAAGAATAATCAAGTTCATTCATTCACTGCTGTAGTTAAATTTCTAAAGAGGATTTAATTCAGAAAGCTGGAAATTGCTTACTAGAAATGCCCTGCTCCAGGAACAGCCCTAGGAATTCAGCTGCATGGGAAGGATTCCCAGCCTGCAGCAAGTGGGGTTGGTTGGTTACCTGGTTGGTTGGTTGGTTGATTGGTTGGTTGGTTTTCCAAAAGTTAAAGCCTGTTTTGAGCCCTCTGGGTGTGTTTGCTGCTTTCATAAAGAGCCAGGTCATGGGGCTCATGCCCAGTGGCACGGACACTTTGCATCCCATTTAAGGACGACACGGACATCAACATCGACTGCATGACTGAAGAGAAGCACCCCAACAAGAAAGTGTGCAACGTGAGCTACCCCTTCTTCCGAGCCAAGGCCAAGGTAAAGCTATTCCCTCCTGCCCAAGTGAGGCTTCGCTCGTGGGACAGGAGCCTTCTGCGCCCCTGCCATGGCCATGGGGCTGCACCCATCCATCCTTGGGCTGGGCGGCTTTGAACAGGATTTTTTCAAGACAGACACTTGGTTTCTTCCCTTTCTCTGCCCATTGCTGGTGTTTGAAAGGCGCGTTAGGGCAGCCGGGATGGTTAGGATGCTGCCTTGATGCTGGGACATCACCTGGCACCAAATCAAACCCAGCTCCTCCAAGTCGAAGAACTTGACTCCAGTCCTTTGGAGCAATTTAATGTTGGCTTCAAACCACTGATAGTAACTTCCCTGAGCTCCTTCCTCGCAGGCTGAGGCACCCTGCTTTGCCTGAGAGATTTTCCTTGCTCTGAATGCCCGAGGTCCCTCTGGACCCTCCTCCAAGCCTGGCCTGAGCCCCCTTGGGCTGGTGCATCCTCCAGACCGCAGCTCACAGTCGTTCCCAGCACTGGGCGTCAGCCCCGGTCCAGTCAGCGTCGTGTTGTATGTGCCATAAAACCCTTCGCAAACATTACGTGCAGCGTTAAGGTAGGGAAGGCGAAGTGAGGAGATGCCTCGGGCAGAGCAGGACCTCGCTTGTCGGGGCCACTCTCTGGAGTCACCTTGTGAAATCCCACCTGCCCGTCCCGCACCCCCGTGGGAAAACGGGCCGAGACAAGCGGGAGCTAAAGAGAAAAATCTTTCCAACCGCCGTATCCGTCTGAAGCCTTTCCTTGTCAGAAGCTTGAAAATGACGGACGAGCTCCAGGCACCTCGCTAGGCTTTAAAGCTCCCAAAAAAGCCCTCTCAGATGCCTGTGGCCGTACACGAGAGCGCAGCAGCCCGACTCCCCATGACCTACGGGGGCTGAGAATGCATCTGCGTGGCATCAGGTAGGCCAGGTCCTGCCAAAAAAAAGACAAGCTGGAAATGGAAATTTGGCCTGAGAGCAGCAGGAGCTTTAATATTATACTCAGCTGTGCAGTCCCAGACAGTTTGAGGTCATTGCCACAGCTCTTGCAGATGTGACATTTATCACATTTTATTGTTGTTGGCCTCTCTCCGGCTGCCTTCCCCCGCCAGCCGACCCCGTGCCGCGGCTGGGAGCGAGCGGCCTCTCGCTGCAGGTCCCCCGGAGGGTTTCTCTTCCAAGGGGGGGCCGCTTGCTTCTCCAGCCTCAGAGAAAAAAAAAAAAACCAAAACGCGGCGTGTGGGGATGAGAGCGAATCCTGCACATCCCCAGCGTGGCCTCTCCGCTCCCTGGAAAGCCGAGGCTCTGCCCGAAGCCCGGCAGCATCTCCCGGCGGGAGCAGGGGGATGCTGGCACCCGCAGAGCCCCCCGCGCCGCTCCTGGAACGGCACTCAGCGTTTTTTGCTTTTTTCCCCCTAAAGTTTTCTCCAATCTGTTTCCAACCCCCGCAGGTAGCTTTCCGCCTGGATTTTGAATTCAGCAAGTCGATTTTCCTTCCAAGCATGGAGATCTACTTGATCGCCAACAGGTTAATGGTTGCTCTCTCCCTTGCACGTGTTTGCGAGGCGGACGGGGTGTTACCTGCTTGCGCTGGGCTGCCTTCTTCCACAGCCGTAGGTGACGCCGGAGGCTTTACTCAGGGAACAACCGCAAGGAAACCTCATTGCCGTGGGTTATTACAGCGTGCACAGCCCTGTATTTTTATTATTATTTTATTATCTATTATAAATGTAATATTTATCCATTTATCTATATTTCCATCCTCCATTTTTCTGTACATGTGGGGCTCTGCGCTGGGCAGAAAGGGGCTCCGGCCGCTGCTGCTTTCTTACCCACTTTCACAACTGCAAACACTCCCGGGAGAAATAATACCTCCTAACAGCTTTGCAAAATTCTCCTCGCTCACTTGCCCTGCACAGGTAAAATTTTCTGACAGCCAAGCGAAATCTCGTTAGGATTGGGGTTTTTTTACTTTCATCAATTATTAAAGCCGCCGAGGACTCGCTCTGCCAGGGCTGCTGCACTGCTGTAAGGCCGCTGGGTGTGAAACCTCTCTCCAAATGATCTACTTTTATGGCCCTGGGCTAATAAAAGTTACCGAATAAAATTGTTTCTCTTTACACTTTGGCCAAAAAGCAAAAGTTCAGCCCTTCCCCACCTGCTTCCTATGACCCCCCTCCCCAAAAAAGAACAATCAGAGGGGAGCCGGCCCCCGCCTGACCCCCCGCTTGCCCCGCCGCTGTTTCAGCGACAGCGAGGAGAAGGAGAGCACCAAGGAGGACAACTTTGCCCACCTGAACTTTCACCTGAAGTACGAAGCCGACCTGCTCTTCACCAGGTGAGTATTTGGGAAGGGGACACGGCTTTGGGGGGGAACATGGTTTATAGGGTGTTCTTCAGGAAAACCTGTGCCAGGCCCCTGGGAGCTGCCTTCAAGCAGAGCCCTGTGCAAACTGAGCTTTAATTTGGGGAATTTGTTTAGAAAAGAGGCTGGAAGAACCACAAAATCAAGGGCATCCCGCTCGGTGGGTCCTTATAAAAATCAACAGCAAGGAGCAACGAGGTGCTGTGCTTTCATGATGTTTAAATGCGCAAGTGTTATTAAATAGGTGTGAGGGCAATTTTTTCTTGAGGGGAAAAAGTACTTAGCGTAGGTAATAATGTCCATAACGTGTTACTAGCCAACGTCTGGGCCGGTAGCCATCCCACTAAAAATCACCTCCCCAGGAGCTCGGCTGGGGGGTGTGCATGGAAGGGTTTGGGCATCCCCAGTAACTAAAGCAGAGAGCGTCCTCGCTCCGAGGAGAGCGGGGAGCTAAGGCACAGATGATAAATTATTAACCTGATTATAAGAAAAAACGTGGACCCCAGAAGCACATTCCCTGGCGCCGCTTGCTGTAATTCTTAGCAGATTTTTAAGACCTTCAGTCATTTTATTTTTTACGCTAGAGGCAGTGGGGCACTGAAAATAAAACCACTTTAATACTTACAATTTATGGGGAGCAGGGGGATTCTCAATTTAATAAATATCAGAATTGCCCTTGCGAGAGAAGGGAGAACTTGGAGAAAAAGGAACAGCACAAAAAAACCTCGCATTTGGGCACATTGAAGGGAAAAAAGGGGGAAATAAATAATTTCAAAGAGTTTGGGGGGTTTTGGGCTATGTGCCCCGTGTCGTGGCACCTGCAAGCGTGCGTCCCACCACCGGCGATCCCCGCAGGCTCCCACGGGGTCCCGCCAGATGCTCCTGGCTCCTTCCCCTCCTCTCCAGCTGCGAAACAGAGATGGGATTTACCTCCCCAGATTTATACGTGACATTCAAACTGCCAACCAGGGCCTGGGATGTCTCTGTTATATTAAAAAGGCGAGAAAAAATCTACAAAGAAAGGGAAAATACTGCAGAAGCAGAATAGCGTGAAAATCCCCCGACTTTTCGCACGAGGTGGGGCCAGGCAGCGGTTTCCATCCGAAATGGGGCCAGACAGACCGAAAGTCCTTTCCTTGGGCCACTTGCCTGCGGAAGGGCCGGGGCTGGGGGCAGCTGGGCGCGGGGCTGCTGTGTGCTCCGAGCCCTCCTCGCGACTTGTCCTCCTTCGTCACGACAGGGCGTCGAGCTTGGACTACTACGAAATCCGGTCAAACAGCTCCCTGGAGAGATACGACAGGATCGGCCCCCCCTTTCATTGCACCTTCAAGGTAAGGAGGGGGCTTTGAACTGGCTGAGGGACTCCCAAGCGCCGTCCCGCAGGCGGGATGTGCCACGGTCCCCCGGCTCGTCCCCACCCCGCGGGACGCCGGCGCCCCGGGCACATCCCTGTCCCCTGCCCTCGCAGCTGCAGAACCTGGGCTTCTTCCCCATGGAGGGGGTGACCATCAAGCTCACCGTCCCCGTGGCCACCCGGGCGGGCAACCGCCTCCTGCTCTTGACCGAATTCATGGCGGACCAGGTAGGAGCGGGTTTCGGCCCCATTAAGCACGTGTGGGTCCTTTCCGCACCGAGGGACACCCCACAGCGGGTCACCCCACAGCGGGTCACCCCACAGCGGGTCACCCCATCCTTTTGCACCCCCCCGTGCTCACACCCGCACGGACGGCCTCGGCTCATGCCCGAGCTTCCGCCTTTCGCATTCGCTTGGCCGGAAACATGGAAAACGGTAGTGGCCAAGGGGACTAGTCCAAATATTTCTCCGAGCTAGAGCTCCCTCCGGCACGCGATGAATTCTTGAGGGTCTTGAAAGCATTAGCTGCGCCCGGGGCGACCGGCGGGCTTGGGCAACCACAAAAGCGGTGAGCGGGCTGGGCGCAGACCCCGGGGCGTCCGGGTCTCCCGCGGCGCCCGCAGCCCTGCGGGACTCGCGCGCCGGAGAGGGAAAGCGCCCGGCACGGGAGACGGCAGCTTTACGGAGAGGTTTGGCCTCGAGGGGGGCGTTTGGTATTGCCAGCTCTGGCGAAGCCCCCGCCTCACCTGTGGCACCCCGGGCCGGCGGCTGGATGGGGCTCGCCGCCAGGCTGAGCTTTGCTGGGGAGAGGCACAAAACCGCAGGAATTAATTAAAGTGAGATGCTGGACTCCTTTTGGGCTGGGAGCTCCTCCAGCCCCGTGGCACAGCGGCGGCAGCCGCATCCCACAGCGACCCCAGCTCAGCCGCCGGCACCGGCAAAGCCCAGGGGGACCCCTGGGACCCCCCTTTCCAGCAGGTTGGGTGCTGAGCACGGGGAGGTCCCTGTGCTCGGAGCCCATCGGCTTCTCCTGCAGGAGAACGTGACCTGCAACGTCTGGGGAAACACCACCGACTACCGGAGGACGCCCGCCGAGGAGGACCTCTCCCGCACGCCCCACCTGGTACGTGCCCCCGTGGGCCTGATCCTGGCCCCAGGCTGAGCCCCGCCGCCCCAGGCAGCCCCCAAAGCCCCCGGGGTGGGATGCCCCGTGGCCACGGGGGAGGACGGGTGCGTGGCCCCTCTGCCGAGGTCGGGATCTCGCTCCCCACGGCGTGTGCCAGAAGCCCGGGGGGGGTTTTCTGCCTTCTCAGCAGCGACGCTCCCACGCCACAAACTTCTCCCCTTGCAGAATCACAGCAACTCCGACGTGGTTTCCATCGACTGCAATGTGAAATTAGCCCCCAACGAGGAGATGAACTTGCACTTGCGTGGCAATCTGTGGATGAAATCTCTGAAAGCAGTAAGTCCTCCCAAAGCGAACACACGGCTTTTGAGGAGAAACGCCCCAAAGGAGCCCTCGCACCACAAAAACGTGGGGTCTTTTTTTCCCTCTCCTGTGATTGCCTTCCCGCCCAGGAAGCCCAGGCGTGTGTGGGGCAATTTTCTGTTTTCAAAGCCCACTTGTTCTGTTTGTGTGTGCATCCAACATCCCGCACAGCACCTCACTGTGGGGAATTTAATCCCGAGCAGCCCTTTCTGCGGTAGTGTGACCACACTTGACCGGGATCATCCTCCCCCACGGACACAGAGCACAGCATCCCCGGCACGGATGCAAAGCCTGGAGGGGGGGGCAAAGCCTCTGGGGGCACCCGGTCGGGGCGCTGGGTCCTCTCCCGTCTCTGATGCTTATGTCCAGCATCTCTTTGCGCAGCTGAAGTTCAAGTCACTGAAGCTCACCATGAACGCCGCTCTCCAGCGACGCTTCGGGAGCCCCTTCGTCTTCCGCGAGGAGGACCCCAGCCGCCAGGTGAGCCTCCGGGCAGGACGGTCGCACACGGACCTAGCAGCTTTTGGGGATGCTGCAACACCCTGCTCTGACCCCAGCGGGAAAAACCCTGCGACCTGCAGAAGGGCTGGAGCGACCGTAGCGGGCATCCAGCTCCGCAGAGCCCGGAGCAACTCGGTGCAGCTGTGGCTGGAGCAGGGCGGCTCCGGTCCTGAGCACGGAAAACCTGAGCCAAACCGCCCGTGCGTGGGGGGGGCATCACCCCCAGCAGCCAGAATCCTCCCTTGGGAGGGGATGCTCGGCATCCCCACCGTCACGCCATCCCCCCGCATCCCCTCCGTTCCTGCCCGCCGGCTCCTGCACCCGGCGGCCGCAGCAGCCTGTTTTGATGTTCTTTCCTTGCAGATAACGTTTGAAATCTCCAAGCCGGAGGAGTCGCAGATCCCCATCTGGATCATCTTGGGGAGCACCTTAGGAGGTCTCCTGCTCCTGGCCCTGCTCGTCCTCGCGCTCTGGAAGGTGAGCAGCACTTAAGCCACGTCCTCTGGGGGCTCGGTGGAGACCTCCATGTGTGGAGGGACCCCCCGGCCCCGCAGCTCCGTGTCCACAGCCCCACGAGCCCCTCGGCACCGCCGGGAATCGCAAAAAGCTCCTCTGACCTCTTCCACTTCCATATTGTTTATACTCAGGGTCTCAGCCTCCTGGCAATATCCCGTTAAAAGACCGACTCTTCCCAGCAGTCAGCTGAAGTAATGGTGGGGTTTTCTTTTGTTTCTCTTTAATCCCTACAGCTTGGATTTTTTAAAAGCGGGAGCCGCAGGCGAGCGGCGGAGCGGGAGCGGAGCGCCCGGGGGCCGGAGTGATACTGCCGGGGCGGCCGGCTCCCCCTCCCCGCGTCCCCTCCCAGCCCCTCGCCGGTTACGGAGCAGAGGTTCGCCTCGATGCCGAGGGATTTGGGTGCTGAGCTCGGGTTTGCATCGAGATGAGAGTACGCCCCTTTGTGTGAAATCACCAAAACAGGTCCAAAAGCCAAAAATACACCCCTACACATACTAAAAATCCCCAACCCCTACGCACGGCCCCGTGCCACAGCGAGAGGAGCTTCAAACTGGGTTTGCAATGAGGTGGCGGCGGCGTGGGGACAGAGGGGCCACCGAGGTGACGTGCCCCATAACCTGGGTCAAACTACCGGGCTGCAAAAATCTTTAAAAAATAATATCCTTAAAAAGTAAGGATTGCTCATTCCCGCGGCTGAGCTGTAGCAAACCCCCGGGGCTTTGCTGACCACGGCTCTCAAACTGCATTGCGTTCGTTAACCGGAGCAATTAGGTGGAGATTTTAATTTGCCTCCTTCTTAATGCACTGAATACAAATGATAGCAAATTAAAGCACCTTAATGCAAATCTGCAGTGTCCAGCTGTACATACTTATTCTAAAAATATTTACCCGTTTAAACAAAGGAGAAAAAAATAAAACAAAAAAAAAAAATCAAAAACCAGTTTGAAGTGTTTTCTACAAACTGAGCAGTTTGGAAGAGCTTGTGTCCAGCAAGGGTCCGCACGTGTATTATAATTGTACATATTGCCGTCACGCGAAACCGGATGATCGGTGCTGTTTGACAAAAATCTTTCTTTTTGCATAACAGAATTATTTATGCTAATATTAATTTTATGGATGAAAAGAAAGCATATGTCCGCCGGATGTGTAATGAAGTTTGTTAAATACTGTCCTCGTATTTTTTAAGGATTAAAAATACAGTCTTTTAAAAATAAATAGCCTCTGCTCCCATTCTGTGCTGGCCCACTCCCACGGCTCGGCTGGGCGCGAGCGGGAGCTGCTCACGCCCCGCTGGGACACAGCAGAGGACGGGGCTCAGGCTTTTTCCTCCACTTATTTATTGTGGGATGCAAGTTTTTCGCAGCCTGTTTTTAAAGGGATGCTGTCAGGTGGGATGAGCGGCCGGGGCTGGAGCCCCAGGGTGCCTTTGTGAGCCCGGAGGAAGGTGTGCTGCAGAATCACGTATAAAATGGGGAGAAACCCCCTGATTTTCATTGCTAGCATCCTCGTCTGGAACGGGAATTGTTAATGTCAGGGTTTCTGGCCCCGTTGGGTCTCAGCTGTCCCTGGGGGCCCGGCTGGGGTGCAGGGCTACCCTGGAGAGCCGAAGTCCCGGTGCAGGTACCGGGGTGGGTGCTTGGGGCACCGCTGGCACTGCCAGCAGTCCCACGGCCCCAGGAGACCAAATTTTGCAGATTTATTTCCCTCCCTCTTCCTCCTCCACCAATTTTCCTTGTCGCTATTGAAAGCGGGCTGCGTGAGGACTACTGACGGCGTCTTGCCAACCTTTTATTGCTAGGAGAAAAATAAATAGCTGCTTTTCAAGGCTTTGCCCGAAAGCATCTCGGCCCCTGGTGCTACAAAAAGAGCAGCTGTTGGTCTCCCCCCACGCAGTCCCTGCCTCCCTCCCCAGGCTCAGGGTACCGGCTGCAAGGGAAATAGCTGAAGGTCAGCAGGGGCTGGGCAGGGTCCGTCAGCGGGGGTCCCCAGGGATGTGGGTGGTGGTGGGTGCCCTCCCGCTGCCATCCGGCTCCAGAGCCACATATAAGCGCATACGCATATGTGTGTGTATATATTCGTTATGCACTCTCTCTCGTCTCCGTGTGTGTGTGTATATATCTATCTCCTCCAGCCTCGGGAAACCATGCTTGCAGGCAAGATGCTGCGCGTGCTTGTTTACATATACGTGTTTGCGTGTGTGAATGTGTATCTACATACACCTGTATGTATATGTGGGGGGGTACATGTATGTAAGAGCGTGTGCGCATTTGAGCATCTCCAGCCTCCAGCCGTGGGAAGCCACGCTCACAGGGGACGCCGCCCCAGCCAGCATCGGGGCGTATATACACGGATGTGTGTGCGTATATAAAAGTGGTGTGTCTGTATATACGTATAGGCATATATAAGCATAGGCATATATACGCATGCATGTGTGTGTCTGTGTACATGTATGTGTATGTCTATACTGTCCCTATACATACACCTCCTGCCCAGCAGCGTCCCAGGCGCCCGCCGCCAGCCGAGGCGCGGGGCCGCAGCCCACCGCGGACGGACGGCTGGTGCGCGACAGCCGCTCTGCGCCCTCGTGGGAAGGAAAGCTGCGTTTTCACTTCCGTTCAGTGGAAACACTCCAGGAGCAAAACTCCCGTTCCCCACCCGCAGCGGGGGGGCTCGGGGTGCCCCGGCAGGACACCCACCCACAGGACACGAGCCCTGCCGCGGGCTGCCCCTCACCGAAACCCGGCATCGACGCATCAGCGCTTCTCCGTCTGCACGTTACAGTCTGAAGGACGTGTGCAGCTACTGGGAGCTTGGTTAAAGCTACTGGGAGCTTGGTTAAAGCTACCGGCACCGAAAGCTTTTATCAATTTAACTCAAAACAGCGCAGGCAAAGCCGTCGAGCGGCTCCACATGGTTACTTGGGTTCACAAACTCACACTTGCACCAGGGGAAGCCTCGGTAAAATGAGCTCTTGTAACCCGCCCCGTTTGACCCCAATCAAGAACATCCCTCACCATCTTCAGATAAACTTGTCAATTAATTAATTCTGCACCTTGACGCATCCCGAACAGGGCCTGATCCGGCAAAGCCTGCTGCGAGCGCCGGAGCAAACGGCAGCGCCGGCACAGCGGGGCCGGGGCTCGAGGCGGGGGGTCCCCGCAGAG
Organism: Phaethon aethereus; assembly: GCF_964289735.1. Classification (NCBI taxonomy): domain Eukaryota; kingdom Metazoa; phylum Chordata; class Aves; order Phaethontiformes; family Phaethontidae; genus Phaethon; species Phaethon aethereus. The sequence goes on from NC_138588.1 coordinate 1,654,468, forward strand.
CCACGTCTGCCGGCCCCCGCTCCGCCGCCGGGCTGGCACGGGGCGCCGGGCAGCAGCAGCAGCGCCGGGGCTGGCGTGCAGCCCCTGCCAAACGCAACACTTGAGTCCCACCGTTTGGGAAAAAAAAAAAAAAAGTGACTGGTTTTCAGAAAGCGGTTTTCTTTTCTAAGCCAAGTGCTTTCCCCTGCTTGCTGATGCTGAGGCTCTGGCGGCGAGCTGAGCGGTGTTTGCCTCCGCAGAGACGCAGAAGCCTGCAGAATAAGTGAAAAACTCAGCTTTTCATGCAGCTGCACGACGCCGGGGCCGGCTGGGGCTCTCCTCACCACCTACGGACCACGGCTCAGGGTAGCTGCCCCAAGGACGAGCGTGCGAAACGCCGGCTGCAGCTCCCTGCGCTGCGGCGGCACGGCCCTCTGCTTGGGCTCGACCCCCGCGCGCATCCCTCCGGACCGAGGGATCGAGACTGCAGGTTTGCCAAGGGTTTGCATCCCACCGAGCGTGGGCTGGCCTTGGGAAGGTGTATTTTTTAAAGCCAGTTCGATGAATAACAGACCACCACCTACGGGCAGCCGCACGCCTTGGCTCCGGCAGAGGGGACGGCGTGCAGCTCCTTTTTCCCAGCGAAAGGAGCACCTGCGGGCCCTGGACAGATTTTTAGCAGGAGCTTTAATTAACTCCCACAAAGAGAGCGAGCGCACTCTTTCAGCTTTTAAGGCTTGGAAAAGAAATTTCCAGACTAAGGAGAGGGAAGGTCCCGGGATGCCGAGAGCCGTGACGGACACGCTGCATCCGCAGGTGTGCAGAAACAGGCACCCACCTTTTTTTTTTTTTTTTCCCCTATCCTTTGGCCAAGAGCTTTTACTCACCATAGCGAAGGCGGCAGAACAGCACGTGCACGCCGCCACCTTCCCGGGCTGCAGACAAGCAGGAACCCGTCTTCATCAGGAACCCGGAGGAAGACCAGGGACCACACCTGAGACAGGAGTGGCTTTAGCATCAGCTGCTCCTTCCATAGCACAGACCTTCCCTCTCTTTATAAAAAGTGCTTTGCAATCTACTGACAAGAAGTTTTATTATTGCTGCTTCTGGGTAACAGCATCCTCTCTCTTCAGGTCTTCACATATTGAAATCGTCCCAGGAACGGCATGAACAAAGCAGAACCTCAGCAAATACCCTGCAACGGAGCCAAAAGCGAGACAGGATCAGAACAAAGCTCCAGGAAGGGAGGAAGAAACAGCTTTTCCACAAGATCGCTTGGTGTAACATTTTTTTCTTATTAAATAAGCAGAACTGTGGGAGGAGCGGCTTCCTTCACCTTATTACCTACAGATATTTCAAGCATGCACATTTGTTCCACGCATGGTTTTATACAGGTATTTCCCAAGAACACAACACTTAGATTACTCCCTGGCAGAAACAGGTCCCAAGGAAAAAAACAGTGCAAGGAAATACTGTCTCAACCAACGCTACAGCAACTCGTAGCGATTTCCGATCCAGAACGCTGTTATACAGCGAGCAGCACGAGCTGCTGCAAGCCTTCAGCCCTCTCCCCTCTTTCCCCCGGCTCTCCCAAGTCAAACAGACTCAAGGACCCCTGACTCTCATTTTTAACTACATGCACATCGTGAATTATAAATGTGCGAGGGTAAAAAGGGAAGAGCAAGGCATCGGAGCTCTGTTGGCTTTTTTCCTGTAACACACACACACTGATTCATATATTGGTTAATTTTAACCCAGTCAGCTACCAGCAACTTCACTAGCTAAAGAATAATCATCTGGTACGTGTTCTCAAGTTGTTCGAGTTTCAGGTTCAATGCTTTAGCGGTAACGGACACAGTCCCAGAACGGGAGACTGAAAGCACTCCCCACTTCTTGCGATGAGCTGCAACGGCTTAAACTTTATTTTTTTTGCATTTCCAACAGGCAGGCTAAAAATCGCCACTGTAAACTCCCAGCAAAATACAAAACTGCAGCTTTCCTGATGACTTCAGACTGACACACTTGGTGCACAGGAGGAAGACACTTAGGGTAACCATTTACAGGATCATGAACACCTTCCCACCCATCTGACAACAGCCACTTATTGTGCTAAGGCCCCAGGTGGCTGAATTTGGCTTTGCCCTTTTGCCTGACCTTCAACAGCAAGTTTTCGAAGTGCAGTAGTCCAACCTAGCTGCGATACAAGCGACAGACACAGTTTTCATTTTAGCAGCTGGTTTCTAGCAGAATAAGTCTGCAGCTTAGAGGACACAGTACTTGTAAAGCTTTTCCCTTGAAGGAGACACAGCAGCCAACACTCACGGTACCACATAATCTAAGCAGCGCTCTTCTGCTTAGCACTAGACAAAAAATAGAGTTACAAGCTAATTCCACATTCAATGTTTATTTATTTGTAATACAAATAGAAATGTGTGCCCAAATCTCGCCTTAAAGTTCTACCCAGATTGTTAAAAAAAAAAACAAACCCTACAGAACATTCTTTCATCATCTGACAGTTAAAAAGCTGCATTTAAAATAATCAGAGTTTTCAGTAGCCTGTCAAAACAAGTGACATTTTACTGTCGGAGTATCTGCAACTTCTACCAAGGAGAAGTACCTTCTCAAGCAACAGCATTATTATACAATCAGTTGCTTATCATAAAAGATCTTATGATAGGACAATTTTTTAAAAATCAGTTTTAATAGAGATTTTCATAATGAAAGGAGTAAAAATCATGAAAAATCCTCACGTCCAATTCAGGGAGACACAGACTCCATGCTTATTGGAAAAGCCAGTTTCAAGCAGTATCCTGCTCCAAAGGAAGACTCTCTTTGGTGACAGACTACTCCATTAGGAAGATACAGCATTTGGAATCCAAGAGTGCAGTTTTACATACTTTGAGTCAAAAAGGTGCATGTTGATCATTGAAACAACAACAAAAAAAAACAAGTTAAAAGCATTTTGAAATGTTGGGACACACACAAACACAAATACCCTATCAATTTTCTAGGTATCCATGCATGATCTTTATATATGAGCAACTTAGCCACATAAAAAGAAACCATGTCTCCGGTTCATTTCGGTCAATGTGCAAGTTCCTTTTGAAAAAGTTATTCAATACTTACTGTAATAGCGTAAATGAAGAGCTTGATAGTTCAACTATTATTAAGTGAACATACCATAGCCGAATTTAAACCTGTATTTCCTAACAGAGCATTCCATAAGTCTGTAGCTGTTGATAACTGCTGTTCAAAATTTAATTTAAAAAAAAAAAAAAAGATATTTTAAAATGTTACCAACATCTCCAGCATTAACTGAAAGGCATAAAAAGATGGTGAGGTATGAGAGCAATGGACTGCTCTGTATGTCAAGACTTCACTTTTAACCAACGACCACATAATTTCCAATCGTTCTTTCCCACCTCGCTCCAAGAAGTTTTAAAATTTGCAAAGCTACTGCCTCGGTAGCACGGTGACACAGGCATTCACAGGTGCCTTTGTAAATAACTACCTAAAGCACTCCGCTGCGAATCTTAGGTGGAGATGTGTATTGGAAACAAAACATTCTACACAAGTTACATTGGGATTCTTTTCATTTTGTTTACAAAAACAAGAAATAATGAAGCAATTCTTTTAATTAAACGAAATGACCAAAACCACCAGATTTGACTACAGGAAAACGATGTGGCTCTTTTTCCCCCCGCCACCAAGATCTGCATGAGATCTGAGGCTGCAGACTGAATCCAGAGGAACCCAAACCCGAAAGAATAGAGAAAAACAACTCCATGTATACATATATATTCTGCTGCCTGCAACTGATGTTGCCCTGGGATAGCACCACCACAAAAGGTTTTATGTGGCCTAGTGAAACTTCACAAATTCTTCCAGAGTTCTGGGGATCTGGTTTTGGTAGCTGATGTTATAGATCCGTACTGCTCGGGCAGCCAGGCACTTGAGACTCAGCTTCATTTGAGTTTTAAGGAGTATTTCAGACACCCCTGTTGTACTTTTATCAAGAGGGGTCTTCTTCTGCTTATTCGTCATGTCTGTATGAGCACCAGCCTCCACCAGGCTAATGATGATGGAATGCAATGTCAAGAAGTCACTGATGGGCCTGTGATATTGGACAATGATGTGGAGCGGACTGTTTCCTTCGTTGTCCACAGCGTTGACGTCAGCACCACAATCTAGCAAGAGTTTTGTGACAAGCGCGTTGGGAAAGCTGCAGACATCATTCGTGTGGAAGTCGTCAACTGGTGTACTGGAATTGACAGCGTGGTGCAGCAAACTAGAGCCATCCCGAGTTCTGGGATCAAGGTGAATCAGGTTATAAATCTGTTTGTTGATCCGCGACTGATCATCTTCACTGCACTGGGTCTTGGTAGAGATGCAGACTAAGTAGAGAAAAGTAAAAATGTTGCATTCATAGTTGTCCATGGCTGTGTGGATGTCAGAGTCTTGGGTGGTTTTGATCCGGGACATGCCTTGTTCTATTTCCAAGACGCTGCACCTCAGAACACTCTCGATGTCCTTGGCTTTAACAGGCTCATTTAAGTGTATCATCTGAGAAAAGACTTGAGCAAACCTCAGGAGGTCCTTATGAGTGTTCCTATTGCCTTTTTGCCTTAGGTGCAATGCATGGAGCCATAGCTTAATACACTGTTCAAACTCCATGTTATCTGCATAAACAGCTCCCCGGTAAATAATGGGGTGAGAAACGTCGATATTGTCCGAGCCCAGAATTCTCTCTCGCACAATGAGGCCCTCCATGTGAAGGGCATCTCTGTCCTGCCTAATAGACTCTAATTCCTGAGGAGTCCTGCATTCAGTCCTGTTTCCATAAGCTTCAATTTGTGGAAGAACTTCTTTTTCAATTATATTCTCGCTGTCTCGGTACCTCTCCAGCATCGCTAAATATAAATAGTGGTAAGTCTTCATTATATCATAGTTTTCTCTGTCATTTGCAAAAGAGGCACCCAAAAGTTCCAGAGCTTCAATCCGGCTTCTCCTGTCACAGTCGGCGTGAGCAAGCAGCAGCTCTACAACATCGGCCTTGCAACTCTCGGCAGCGACTTTCAACGGAGTCATCCCATGGCCGTTCACCATCATCGCCGCCTTCCACTTGACCAGCTCCCTCACTATTTCCAAGTGGCCAGCTTCAGCTGCGAAGTGCAACGCCGTGGCACCACAGTGGGCCTTGGCGTTGGGATCGGCATGCTGCTCGAGGAGGTACCTCACCACGTCCGTGTGACCTTTGTAAGCTGCAATCATAAGGCAAGTGTTGTCGTACTTGTTGGCAATGCTGATGTTGGCATTGTTTTCTACCAGGTATTTCACAATGTCCAGTCTGCCGTCAAAACACGCAGCCCGCAGGGGAGTCGAGTTGGTCACCGTAGTGTGATTCACATTGGCGCCGTGACTCACCAGTAATTTGACTACTTCAAAGTGGCCGGCTCCTGCTGCACACCAGAGAGCTGTGGCTCCATCAATGACAAAGCTGAAAATGTAAAGACAGAAACCAGTAGTTAAACTGACGCTCTTTCAAAAGTATCCTTTACAGGCAGCCGAGCAGCATGCAACAGGCACATATAGACCCAGCCATTAAAAGGTATTTTATAGCCACCTTAGTTCTGTACTTGAAGGAAATTATGGGGATAGCCAAGGTAAAAGAATGAGAGACTTAGCAAGCATACAGACCTCCCGAAGGAAGCAGTATTGGAAGTTGAAACTTCAAAGCAGACGGGATTTTTTAGCCACATTTTGCACCAGTACTTCTCAGGCTGCTTTGAAGATCCTACCTGCAAGCGCCTGCCCTCAGCCTACCAAGGTCTCGGGAAGAATAGTTACAAGAATTACTTGTAATTCTTTGATGCCTTGTGCCAGAAACTGACACATTAAAAAAAAAAAGAGAAAACTTAAAATTGACATATTGGCACAAAAAACTAAACTCAGACAGGAATAACAGTATAGCTATACAATACACGCGCCCTGGCAGCAAAGCTGGCTTAAGAGTTTCCTATCGCTTCACTTGTTCTCGCATCCTGACCTGCAAAATTGCTGCCGCTTCCGCTGCGCCAATACTTCTTGTTCGAGACACCACACTGTAAACCAGACCAGCAGTCTGGTTAAATAAACGGAACTCCAGGAATAAAAGAAAATTTAAAAAAGCAGAAGTTCTTCTGAGCTGGACTGTTTCAGTGATCTGTTTTACGTCACAGCCTTGTAGACAGCTTGCTGGCCCTTGGAAATGAGGGGACAGTTAACTTCAGCAAAGCATCACAGTTTCTTAAGCTGTTTTCATTCCCAAATCCAGCAAGTTGCATAACTAAAAAGATAAAGGCTGATGTCCTTTCCATGCCCCTGATTTTTGAAGTAGCACTTAAATGTAGAAACAGGAGGTGTTCACACACACTCAAAGCACATCCCAAATCACAGAGGAGGGACAAATCTCTTATTTCCATATATTCAAAGAGACATGCTTCCCAAAGTCAAAATATCGTAAGACACCAACTTAATTTTAACAGCAATTTCTATCATTTTATGAAGCTTTCGCGTAGCTCAGCGGGAATAGTTGTGTGGCTGTATGTAAACCCAACACCTCTAGCCAACATTTCAGAGGCCATTTAAGAGCTCTGGCATGCAGATACGTCTACACCTTTATTCACAGCAAGTTCCTTATTTTGTAAATAACCACATTAAAATACTTCTATATTAAAACAGGAGGAAAGTCAGGGCCTAGGACTTGTTAATGAACATGAGGTTAATTTATTGATGCACTACAGGTATATATTTCCAAGTCAAAAGCCTGGGGCCCAAACAAGCGGAGCTGCTGTGCCACCTTATCTCAAGGAGAATGACAATAACGGTGGGATCACACGCCTTTGCTCTTCTCACCAGGCTGCGATTCCCACTGTGCCCATTGTGTCTCAGACAACACCTCCTTTAATCTGTGCCAGGCAGGGGCTCTGGCAAGCACATCACCAAGCCACTGAAGCACAGCATGAGAAAGGAGAAAATTCAGCAACAAAGTGGGGCTGACAGCCCTTCCTATCGCTTTCTGTCAACAGAGGCTCTTTAACTGAATTTGGGGCAGACCTCATCCTAGGTATTCTCAATCAGTTTTTGCTTGTGAAAAAAAGGGCTGATAGAGGAGAGGAAGAAAGAGACAAAAAAAAAACCCCACACAGAGAAGTCGGTTCCTCCCCCTTCATTCAGCATGTAAGAATGAAGCCAGTCTTTCCCTGGGCCGGGTGGAGCTGTGCAGGCATAACTCCAGCTCATCAAGCAGGAGCCAGATGAAAGATATCAGTGGGGACCCATTACGATCCCTCTTGCTCAGTATCTGATGTGAGCTCTCCTCTCTGTGGAAGCTACCTGCAAAACCTGATGCTGTTCAAAAAACCAATCTACCTTCACGATTAGCCAGCCTTAGGCTCAAGACTGATACATGGGAAAGAGCTTCATGAGCACTCTGGGAGATTTTACAAACACTCCTCCTTCCTTCTGCTGCAGCAGCACACTACCCAGGGACCACGCTCCTGGAAATCATTGCCAGGCTTCCCCTCGAACAGCAGCATCAATGCCACTGCCCCGGAAAGGTTCCAGCTGAGGACCAGGCACCCCCTTCCTTCCCTTTCCATCCTAAAATGTCACACTTTGCTCCCGGCCGTGCCATACATTGTTTCCCTGCGGCAAGGAAGGGATGTTCCTTGGGATGTCTGGGCTGGACACTGAAAAAAACCTTCAATTTGAATAAACAAAGGCCTGGCTCTTGCGTGCAGGCACCAGCCTACCCTGACCCAATGCCTGCTGTCACCCACAATCTCACAGAAAAGGCCATTTTGGCACAGCAGGAGAGAATACAAGGTGACTTGCTCACTGAGCGGAAACTCGACAAGGAGCTTTGGAGGCTGCAGCAAGTATCTACAGTTGCAGGTGGGGGATCGCAGAAGGGCAAAGGTATTTACAGCTCATAAAGCATCCTGTGGAGGATCTCCAACAGCAAAGGCATTTTTATGGCTACTAAAGCAACTTTCCCAACACCAGCTGGGAGAGTGGGGGGGTCCTGAACCCCCTGTGCCGTGCAGGTACCAACACCCATTTCCGGCTGGAGCGACAGCGCGCTCTTACGTACCCGTCGAAGCGGACCGTGCCGGTCTGCTGGGTCTGCACGCGGTAGTGCTCGAGGAGCAGGCGGACCACCTTGGTGTGCCCGTTGCGGGCGGCGATGATGAGCGGGGTGGAGCGCTGCCCGCCGTGCTGGCTAACGTAGCCCAGCAGGTACTTGATGTCACTCTCGGAGCGGTTGAGGAGCAGCGCGGCCAGGGTCAGCACTCGCCCCTCGCTTGCCGCCTTGTACACGTACCCGGCCAGGCCCTCCATCGCCGCCTCCTCCTCCTCCCGACTGCGGCCCCGACGACCGGGCCGGCCCCGCTCGGGCCTGCCCGCCTGCCCCGCCGCCGGGGCGGCCTCTCCCTCCGCCTCCTCCTCCGTCCTGCCTCGGTGACCGGCGGGGGGCACATGCGGCCCTGTCGGGGCCAGCCGCCCCCCGGGCCCGGCCAGCGCTTGCGGGCCGGCGGCGAGGCGGGGCAGCCCCAGCGCCCACCGCCGCCTCACCCGCCCCGCGAGCGCCCGCCGCCCGCCCTGGGCCCGCGGCCCATCCCTGGCGCCGCCGCACAGCTGCCCCGGCCGCGGCGCCGCAGCGGGGACGCGAACCCGCGGCCCGGCCGCCGGCCCCGCCCTACCGGGGGGCCCGGAAAGCGGCAACGCACGGACCGGGCCCGGCGCCGCTCCGCCGGCCGCAGAGGGCCGCGCCGCGCGCGGGGCACCGCTACGGGTCGCCGGAAGGGCCTTGGCGGGCGCGCGGCGGGCACGAGCGTCCGCCGCCGCTCCGCCCCCGCCGCCGACTCCGGAAGAGAAACCGGAAGCGCCGCCCTTTTTCCCTATTCCCCCCGGCAACCGGTGGCAGCGCACAGATGTTCCGGCCTGGGTCTGGTTCATCTGGCTCGGATTGGGCTGGGTTGGTCGGGTTCAGCTGGGCTGGGTTGGATTGGGTGTGGTTCAGTTGGGCTGGGCTGGTTGCATTGGGTTGTGTTAGTTTAGGTTGGCTTCAGTTGGGCTAGGTTGGGTTGGGTTGGATTGGTTTCAGTTGGGCTAAGTTGGGTCGGATTTGGTTGGATTGAGTTGGTTGGACTGGATTGGGTAGGGTTGGGTGGATTTGTGGCGAGTTTGCTTTAGCTTGGTTCAGTTTGTTGTTTTTTTAAAGAAGGGCTCAGCAGCTTTCATCGCCTCGGCCATGACTCCACCCCAACAAGCCTGTCGTGCCCAGTCTCAGCACACACAGCAGCTTTGTCCTTGGTTTCAGGGCGCCATTACCAGCCTTGCTGCATACATATCAGCTTGACCGAGAGCTAAATGCAACCCACCTGCTTGGCCGCCTCTCCTTTCCTCTGTACAGATCATCTCCCAGAGACCTTCAGGAGGTGCCCCATGCCGTGACCAGTTACATGAGACCATTAAAGGCTGCAGTAAGTAACGTGATACACAACCTGCGCCGCTGTCTGTTGTGTGCCGTTGTGTTCAAGGGGATACAGTATCAGCCATATTAATAGTTAATTTAAAATCATGCAACTGGAGCCGCTGCTCTTTATGGTAAGTTTCGTGCAGGCCTGGCCATGCATTATGTATGGGAGCAGTGTCCCGGCTGCACGGCCGGCATTGCCAAAAGGAGCCCTGGCGAGGCGAGAGGGAAGCGAGTCAGGCCACGGTCAGCTCTACGGTGTTCAGTTAAGGAGGATCAGCTTTTAACAGCCACGTACGCATGTAAGGTACAGCATGATAAGCAGGGTTCGTGGTAAGTTTAAGTGGAACCTGTATCTGTTACCTCAACAATCTCCTCCACTTTTCAAGGACTTTTTTCATTTCCAAAACAGCTGCAGGTGCCACTTTTGTTCCCTTATGGGTTAGCATCAACGGTGCAGAGAGGGTCTGGTCTCAACGCTGCCACCGTCCCTCCTGGCAGCACCATGGAGCAGAGAGACTGGGGTTTCTGTTTCGCGTCTTCTTGGAGCCTCATCAACTTCGGTGTGTCCAGCTCACTGTGGTCTGAGCCACGATTCCTCAACAGAAAGCTGTGGCACAGCTTCAAGTGATTATCCCCCGTTACCATCTCAAAGACGTAGCTGTGCACAGCCAAGGAAACAGAGACGCAAACCCGTCGGTGTAGTTACTGCAGAGCTGCCAGCTCGAAGCCGATCATGAGGGTGCCTGGGTGTGTGTAAGGCACTGTGCTCAACATCGGAGTCCTCGAGCTACTCAGAAGCAGGGCGAGAAGCCAAAGGGTTTCAGTGCATCAAACCACTTAGTCCATTAAATGCCCATTTCCCCTGACCAGCAGCACACCTTAAGCTGTATCTCCACTTGAGGAGCTCTGCTTGTTTCAAATGCAGATTCATCTCCCGATTTAGACCCTAAACTACAAGTCCCAGGGGGTGCAAATCCTTTCCTGCCTCCCATTTTTGCTGCCCATGAGTCGTCCCGACCTGCTGGCATTTATCCAGGCAAACACAGGATGAGAGGGAACGGAGCACGACACCTGCACCTCCCGACTCCTCCGACTAATAATGTCCATTTGCTTTACGCCGTGTGGGTGCAGAACAGAAGTTGTTTCATTCCCGGGTAACGGAGACGAGACCTGCCACACGTAGTGATTTGCTCGTGGCGATAAGCCCAACCTGCGGCAGAGCCATGCTGTGCTCCGCCACCGTATTTCCATTAAACCTCGGGCTTAAAAGGATGAGGTGATTGCACGGACAGGCTGTGTTTTCCGTGGCGTTCTCTGCCAGCCTTTTCCCACCTCTGAATCTCATTTTCTTGGCCAGGTAACAACGCGTATCAAGACACGTGGCTGTACCTCAGGGCCAAGAGCTTCTCATCTAAAGAGCAACTAAGGAGTTAAATATTGTCTTTCTCCTCTTCCTCTATTTTAAAAAGCAGCAAAGATTATCCACTTGTGCTTTGGGGAGGGAAGGCAAATAAGTAGTATTTATTTAGCTGCCTGGGTTTTGCGGGGACGGGCACCGTGAGGGGAAGGCCTGGCCGGGCCGGGCCGGGGCGAGCCGGGTTGGGCCGAGCCGAGCCGAACTCAGCTCGCCCAGGCCGGGCCGCCCCCGCCCCGCGTTCCCCACGTCCCGGGGCGGGCCCGGGGCCACTGGCCGCGCAGCCGCCGCTCGTCCCCCGGCGCCGGGGCGGGGCCCGGGCGGAGCAGCGCCGGGCCGAGCCGGGAGGAGCGGGGCCGGGACCAGCCGGGCCGGGGCCGGGCGGGCACATGCAGGGCGCGGCGCGGCGGCGGCCGTTCCCGGCGGCGGCCCCGGGCTCCCCCCAGCCCGCCGGGCCGCTCTACCCGGGCAGGTGAGCGGCGCGGAGGGGGGGAACACGGGAACACCCCCCGGTCCCCCGGGGGTCCCCAACCCACCCAGTCCCGCCGGCTCACCCTGCCCCAAGCTCCCCCGCGCTACCCCAGCCCCATCCGGCCCCCCCGCGCTGCCACCACCCACCAGGGCAGCCCGGAGCGCCGGGGTCCCCCCGCCCCCGCGGCACCGCAGCCTGGTCCAGGGCGTCCTGGCTTGCCCCAGCTGGGGCAGGGGTTGACGGCCCCTTCCAGCGAGCCGCAGCCCCCCCGGCTCACCCCGGCTTGTCCAGGGTACCGCCATCCTCTTCCTCCATCCATCGGGTTTGGAGCGTGGGCTCCGGTAGCGTGAGCTCGTGGCTGATCCGGCCGCCGCTCCGGTCTCGGCCTCGCGGGAGAGCGGTTCGTCTGCTGTTCCCGAAGGAAGGCGAAGGCCCGGTGGTGCTGGAGGGTTATTTGATGGAAAGACTTCTGCGGGGTTGGATCAGGCCTCGCTCTGCAGAGGCGGAGGAGGAGGATTTCAGAGTGGAAGATGAAGGTGATGGTGCACCCAGAGCACCCCTGTGCTCGAGTGCCGCCAGGCACCAGCGTGTTTTTAGCGTTCGGCAGAAGCGCACGGGAGTTGAATTTTGCTTTGTCACGCAAAAGTTAAAAATAGTTGCATTTAATTCAGCACGTAAGCTTTTCATCCTGCTTTTGTGCTCACTTCTCGGCCAGGAAGAGCCTTCTTAGGGGGATGTGCCAGTTTTTATTAACAGTGCTTTGCCTTTCTGTACTGCCTCCTCCATTCTTTGGCCTCTCAACTGTGGTGTTATTCCACAGATCCCAAAGCCCGGAGGCTCACCAGCAGCCAGGGAAGCTCAGGTCCTGTGTGGGGATGCAAACCCGGAGTCTGCTCACTGCCTCTTCGGAAACCTGTTATATGACTTAAGGCTGACACTGTCACTTCTGTCATCTCTAGGCATGGAGCAGTCAAGAACGAGGACACCTTCAAGACCTCCCCGTTCCATTTTGATCTGTGGTTCTACTTCACTCTGCAGAACTGGGTGCTGGACTTTGGGCGTCCCATTGCGATGGTGAGTGTGGCGGAGGCAGGCTGGCTGCTTTGCTTGCAGTCAGCTTATTTAGGGTGGAGGGCAGGGGGGCAGAGCCATGGTGGTCCACTGTAGGCTGTTTTCTAGACCAAAGGGACACCCTTGAGGAGCTGTCCTTGAGACGAGGACCACTGCGATATACTGGTGGGAGTAACTGGTACCAAGTGCATCGCTCCAATTGCGGGGAAGGTATCTGGGAAACTCGTTCCACATCATCTATCCCACAACTTTATGTTTTCATAAGAAACATTACCTGGAGAGGTTTCTACTGCTCTCCCCTATACTTTGCCCATATGTCTGGAGCTTGGGACTCCCACTTTCCAGACAGTGCAGGGCAGAAGCGGCCACTACTCTCAAATGTAATTTTTTATTGCTGGCATCTGCACGTGACAGAGGGTTAATGGAGAACCACTGCTGCAGGAGTCCCGAATGCCTTCCTCGCTCGCTCAGCCACACAACTTCATGACATCGGCTTTGGGCAGCGCTGCAGGAGCGAACGGCTGAGATGTAAATACGCTGTGCATTTAGCACCCACTTCCCGACTGTGCTTTTAGGGATGCTTACTGTAAGAAGAGCTGCCCAGCTTCGTTACTAACAACAGCTATGTGAAGTCAAGCTGACAATTAGCAAGCAGTGGGAGTCCAAAGCAAGGATTTTGTCTCTCCCTGTCTTTCAGCCAGTGTCAGGGCTGTAATCGTGAGCTGGGTGGTGAGGATACACTGATGTGCTTTTTTCTGCCCCTCCTCAGATTATCCTACCTTTGGAGTGGTTTCCTCTAAACAAACCGAGTGCTGGAGATTATTTCCACATGGCTTACAATGTTATCACGCCATTTCTTCTGCTAAAGGTAAACCTCGAGGTGCAAGTGTTAACGGTTTTTTAAATGTTACCGGTTGTAAAAACAGGGCAAACAACACAGTTTTGTAAAAGCTAAAAGTTTCTTAGGAAGTTGTTGAACAAACGGTGGTCACTCTCAAACTCCTGCAAGTCCGCTGGCCATTACGTTAGAGCGTTGTTAACTAACGTCTAACGTTACTGTACGTTAGAGCTTTGCTACTCCAGGAAGAATTTGTGATACCATCTTTTAAAGAGCAAGGCTGTGACCATCTTAATACAACTCAATTTCCTGCATATACAAAGCAAATCACTTCCCCTGAGATCTCCAGATTCAGGAGTCAGAGCCCTTCACCCTGGCTGAGCCAAAGTGTATTTTTAAGACAACATCCATCCGTGACTTAAAAGACCTTATGAGACAGCTGGAACTGTAGTACGTTTTCTGAATTGTTCAGTGCTTCATTACACTTGCTCTTCAACATTAGAATTGTATCTTTAGCTTAAATTTATCTAGCTTCAGCTGCCAGCTACTAGATTGTGTAAACCATTTATGAGGTTAAAGACTGTCATATCATTAGAAATCTTCTTATATTAAATACTTAGCAGCCAGAAGATATGAGAAAGCAATTATAAATATATTTTAACCTTCATTAGCTAGAAATTGAATTATGTCCTAAGATGTAAATGATTCTCTCTCTCCTGAGTCTGTCTGGGAGATTTTAAATGCTGGTGTGGCCAAAAAGGAATGTTTGGGATCCAGTCCTCTGGGGGGATGTAAAAGCTATGAAGCTCAGTCTGATCCATCAGTCTGACCCAGCCGATTTCTGCAGGCTGGGCTCTCCTCAGGCTGAAGTTTGCCGTCTTGGACTTCCCTGGCAGCACAGCGTGAAGGCTTGGTCCACAGAAAAAAATCCGTATGTTATTCAGGGCGCATTTCTGCGTCCCACCATCCTTCTCCATTAGAAGAGAGCTTTCCTTTCACTCTCCTTGTCCTAACTCCTTTGACATTCATACAGTGGTTACAGAGAAAGGGAAAGTTAAGCCCCAAAATTACATACAAATAAGGAGCTTTTCAGTGTTTATGAAGGGCTGCAAAGCTGATTTGGCAGCAGGGAGATGGGAGGTGAAGGTGGCCTCAGCTGATCCTCAGGCCAGGCTGATGCATCCCCCTGACCCACGCTTCCCGTGGCCAGCTTGGCATCCCCTCCGAAGCCTGAACCGCCTGAGCTGGGATTTATGGCTTTCGAGGTTTCTCCTGCTTTGCCAATCTGAGCAGGGAGCTCCTTTCCCGCGAGAAGCTCCTGCTCCTCGTCCCCAGCCGGGCTTGCAGGAGCTCGCCCCAGGCTCTGAGTAACACCAGGCTCCCCGCCAGCCTCCTGTGCCTGCCTCCACCCAGATCTAAGCAGACCATGAGATGGTGCAGGGAGAGCTCCTCACTAAAGCTGCTGTTCAAAACGTTGCCTCGACCGGTTTTGCTGGTAATTAGATATTTCAAGATACGGGTTTAAATGCAGCTTCCTCTTTAGAAGCAAATACAGAGAGAGGCAAGTCCGATTCCATTAGGAAGAAAGGAGAGAGAGGGCGGGGAGGGAAAAGCGAAACAGTTCAACAAGCATCCTTTGAAAATCATCCAGCGGAAATTTATAAAGGAGCAAGAGTCTCTTCGCCAGGGGAGTGCAGTGCTCAGCTGGAGTGCTGCTGCAGGCTCTCCCTGCCACTGGAGGGCACAGCCAGCCTTGCAGCTCCGCTCAGCAGAGGAACTGGAGAAAGCAGCTGCCTTTTTGTTTCTCATTAATCGGTTTTGATCCCATCTGGTGAAGAAATTGCTTTGAGTACTGTACTAGAAGTACTGGATCGCTGATTCAGCCTAAGCGTTGACGCAGGTTAGGGGTGCTGCTTTGCAGAAAGGTTTAACGAGGGCAAAAAATGCGATTTTATTATTGCAGCCAAGGATGAAGTGTGTACTCAAACCTGAAAGCTACACAGGCTGGTGGAAATGTGTTTGAGATGTGTTTAGGGAAAGCAGCTGCAATCAGGGAGGTTTGTTCTGGTGCGGTCACACCGCTTTCCCCTGGGGATGACTGTGTTTTCCCCCGTAGCTCACACCCACTACGGCAGCACAACCCGCAGCTTTCTGCGAGCCCCTGCTTGGGTTTAGGTGATTTTTGCAAAGCACCATAAAGTCGGAGAGGGCAGAACTAGTTGCGTGTCTCTGCTGGTACCTCCTTGCTATTCAACACGTCTCTGTGTTTTAGCTCATCGAGAGATCCCCCAAGACCTTACCGAGATCAATGGTCTACGTCAGCATCATCATGTTTGTCATGGGAGCCAGCATCCACTTGGTCGGAGACTCCGTAAACCATCGCCTGATCTTCAGTGGCTACCAGCACCATCTGTCTGTAAGAGAGAATCCCATCATCAAGAACCTGAAGCCAGAGACACTGGTAAAAAGGCTGTGCTTTATATAAGCACTTAAAAAAAAGAAATTTAATTGCTTGTTCTTATTTAATAGCATCCATGTTCCCTCTGCCCTTTTAAATCTCTTTGCATTGCATTGCAGATTGATTCCTTTGAGCTGCTGTACTACTATGATGAATATTTAGGTCATTCGATGTGGTAAGCAATTTACAGTCTATCTAGCGGCCTCAGAACGTAATACAAGGAAGGGCAGATCTGATCTGATCATAGCTTAATATGTAAAAAAAATAAAGCACAGCTGATGAGAGCTGGCTGGGGATAATGTCCTCGTAGCCAGTGTGATTACAATGGATCTCTCCCTTGGAAAATTGCCCATTGCCCCTAGTTTTGTCTCTGACTCAGTGATATTTCTAGGACAGGGTGGTTGTTTGACAGCCATAAGGGACAGAGGAACGGCTCGTCTGTTCTCGCCCCTCGGCCACCTTCCACGGGATACCCAGGAGACAAGTTACAGCACAGGCCTGAGGGCTCTGCAGACTCCTTGGCTGTCACCACCCACATTTTTGCTCCTCTGGAAGTTGACCCCAAAACAACTCGACTCTGCGTGGTCTCCGTAGCCCATTGCTTGCTCCCCTCCTTTACCACGCATCCAGTTAGTGACCCTCCAGCAAGAGGGAAGGCTTGCTCATGTAGCCAGACCAGTGCCGCTCGGAGACAGAGGCCGTTTAGCCATGGTGCTCCAGGGAGCTCAGTCAGGGTCCTATTTCAGCGCTAATCACCCCAAGCTGACCCTAGAAACGCTTGTTCCAGTGTGCTTCCTCCAGCGTGGCTGCACTTGCTGACCCAGGGGCAGGTAATGCTGGTAGTGCCCACAGGCTGTGGCAGGTCCCGTCGGCATGAGCAGCACCCAGTGCTGCAGATGTGCCCCGCGTCCCGCTGCTCTGCCTGCGCCGAAGACCCCAGAAAGGACTGTCTGGGTCTTTATCCACTGCTAGATAATCCTGAGATTGCTCAGAGCAGAGGGAAATCTCTCCCCCATCAGGCTTTCCCTGTTTATTTGCTGTTCCTTGAGTGCTGTGAAGCAACCAAATCCTGTTCTTTTAAATAAAAAAGGGCTCTGCTAAGCTGTTGAAATCCTGGTCCGCGTCCTGCTTTCCTGCGGTTCAGCCTTTAACACACCATAATGCTCTTAAACAGCCTCTTGGAGCCTGGGAGTGTAACAAATGCAAGTGTTTGACCTAATCAGCAAACTGGGGCTTTTCCTGCGAGAGCCCCAACAGTCTCGTTACCTGCAGGAGCAATGGGTGCAGCCAGAACACACAATAGCCCTGCAGCAGGCATCGCCAGCCCTTCGGCTGTCGTACCGACCCAGCAGTAATCTCACAGTAAGAGCTGTGATGCTAGCAGAGAGGCGGTGCCCTGACCAGCACTGCGGTACCCCACAAAGCTGGACCCCCCGCCCCAGCTACCCGCTGCTTCACCCTCCTGAGCACGTGTGGCCGGAGCAGCCCTGGGTGGCCTCTGCTGCTGCTCTTTCACCAAATCAATGTACAGGCTCAGCACAGGGATTGCCTGTGTGCATGGTTTGGATTTGGGGGGCGGTTTAAACACTTTCCAGGGTCACACCACCAATCTTGTTGCTTCTGTTTGCAGGTACATCCCTTTCTTCCTGATACTGTTTATATATTTCACCGGCTGCTTCACTCCTGTTGAAGAGGAGAGCAGGATGCCAGTGGCTGCTTTGCTTCTGATGGGGCCCAGCAGCCTTTATTACTGGTAGGTGGCTTCTGTCCACTCTGGACAGGCAAGGGATGACGAGGGAGGACAGCAGGAAGCCCTGCAGCATGCAGGCAGGGGTTCTCCATTCCTCAGAGCACAACTTGTTGCAGCTTCTGCTCTGCAGCTCTGGAAAATCAGATCAAATCTGGCTGAAATTTGCTGCTGCTTTAGCCTTTGCAAGTTGGGACAACTTGAGCATCGCTCCTGTCCCTGCTTGGGGTGTTTCTTCAACCAGTCAGTCATACTGTTACTGCTGAAGCTCCAGCTTCCAGCCTCCATGGTACTTGCTGTCTGCTCCCCTTCAACTGCTGCCATTCGCTGTGCTGTTACACGGTTCCCCCACGATTTTGGGGTGATCACCCAGTGCCTGCAGTGCATCCGCCTGGTCTCAGGTTGTTGGTGGCGAGGGGGATGCTCCCATTAGTTGTCCAGGGATTTTACACAGACCCCAGGCTGCCTGTGCGATGCTCAGATGCTGCCTCCTCGGCTCGCCCTGCGGGTCCAAATAGCCTTTTGAGAGAGGTCTTATTTATTTCCCATTTTCATTAGCCTCATCCTCCCAAACGGTTTCCCTGATGGCAGCCAAACAACTTTTCATTCATCTTCAGAGATGATGTTCTCGCTTGCCCGTGGCTTTTCCCCCCTGCCGAGGCTGTTTTTGTACAGTAAATTAATTTTTGATAGTCAAAACCATCAGGATGATTTGGTCAGTTCCCAGTTACCCTATAGCACTTCCTTTAAATACATCAGTGTGAGTCTCTGCAGTCCATGTGCTAGCAATTTAAGAGCCAGGGAGTGCAATTCCTTCTTCCTCTTGCTAACACCCATTCAGGACTGGCCACTGCCAGATACGGCACAGAGGGAGCAGTGGCTTTTTGGACTAAATGAGCACAACATCCACAGGTCAGAAACAGAGTCTGGCTTTGGTTCTGAATTCAAGCATCCCATTCACAAACTGAGCCCAGCACCTTTCAAATCCCATACTGGGCACGTGTTTCTTTACCTGTTCTCCTAATGAAGCCCATAGCTCAGTTGTAAAATTACTGATAAGAAACGTGAAAACAAACCACAGCCTAAAAGGTGGCAGTAGAAAGCAGCACATCTTGGTTTGTCTGCATGCAGAGCAGGGAGAAGGGGGACATGGTTCACCCCAGGTAAGGCTGGAAGTGCTGGGGGCTGCTGTTACGTGGTACTTTCTCCTGGGGGGAACTAACGGGTGTTTCTGTGTTGTAGGTATCTCGTGACGGAGGGTCAGATTTTCATCCTCTACATTTTCACTTTCTTTGCCATGATGGCTTTAGTGATGCACCAGAAACGCAAAGGACTTGTCCTGGACAGCAATGGCCTTTTTCTCTTCTACTCCTTC
Organism: Phaethon aethereus; assembly: GCF_964289735.1. Classification (NCBI taxonomy): domain Eukaryota; kingdom Metazoa; phylum Chordata; class Aves; order Phaethontiformes; family Phaethontidae; genus Phaethon; species Phaethon aethereus. The sequence continues at coordinate 1,673,345 of NC_138588.1, forward strand.
ATCATAACACTGGTCCTCATTGCTGTCTGGGTGGTTTGGCTGTGGAATGACAAAATTCTCAGGAAGAAGTACCCTGGCGTGATCTATATCCCTGAGCCGTGGGCATTTTACACCCTGCACATGAACAACCTCCATGCAGCAAAGGAAAGTTTGTAAGTTTTGATACTTTAGAGTGATTTGAAGAAAAAAAAAAAAAACCAACTAGTTTTTCTAATGTAGATGTATTTCAAATAAATTCCTGACCAACATTAGCTGCAGGCTGTATCGTATGTCAACTAGACCTAGCTAGGGAGGGAGTGTTTGAACAAAAGGGGAAAATAGTCTTTGCAACTGAAGGCTTTAAAGCCAGGGTCATGGCAGGGTGTCTCCCTCACAGCCCTCACAACTGCACAACGCAGTTTCATGCTGGACCTTCTCAGGTGCTTACAGGACAGCACCAAAACCCTCCGGTATCAGAGTAGAGGCACAGCAGCCCAGCCCCACAGGGGCCCATGCTGCTGGCGATCCCCCATCCCGCCATCGCTGCCCCGGAGAGCATCCCGGCCTTTAACAGGAGTGGCTTGCCGGGAAGTTGGAGCGCTCTCTCCCTCCTCGTGTCTTGGCACAGAGATTTATCCGCTCCTCCCACGCAGCTCCCAGCTGAGTAAACATGCCGGGAAGGGGCTGAGCCGCCCCACCTTGGACCCGCTGCCGGCAGCTCTGCTCGGCCATGCCTCGCTGCTGAGTGCAGGCGCGGTGCAGGAAGGGCCTGGCTGGTGGCAGAGGCAGAAGAGCCAATTCCCCACGAACGTGGCCCAACAAGAGCATCGGGCAGGGGGTGAGCTCCAGACCTGGCCCCGCTCGCGTGGGGTCTGAGCCACCACCAGCTTCTGCTCCCACTCACCCCATCTCCAGCCTCAGGTGATGGAGCTGAGCTCCCGCAACTCCAGCTGCATTCCTGGGATGGTTTAGGTCTGTAAAATTTGTATTAGAAGCCTGTGTGACAGAATCCAAGTGGTAGAAGGAAAAAGCTGTTAGCAAAAACATAGCAAATAAAAACATTTGGTAAAAGCCGAGTGACTCGCGTTGCGTCCCGAAGCAGCCGTTCTTTGAAGGGACAATCTTTATCCCGTGAGATTTAAGGACTGTGAATGTGTCATTGGCACAGGGCAAGGTCTACCCTGGGAAGGGTCCAGCCCATGCTGTAGTGGTCACCACGGCCACTAAATATTTTGCTCTCGGGTCCAGACCTCCACCACAGCCTGGCAGCAGATACTTCATCCCCCTGCGCACGTGCCAGCCCCGCCTGCGCAGCCGCTGCGTTCCTTTTGGGGGTACTTCAAGCACCGGCAGGTCTGGAGAGGCAGAGCATCGCCCATTCTGCGCGCAGGAGCACCCAGCCAAGCTGCTGGCTCAGCAATTTTTGTAGGGCACAGGATGGGACAAAATTGTAGATCCATGTACAATACTTGCTTTCCAAGGGCTTGTATGTCAACCGAGTGGCAGCAGCACGGCGCTGGCAGGGACCAGCAGAGGTGAGCAAACCTGGCCGTTTGTCTGGGTTAGTCCATAACAGCTGGGGGCTGCTGCCTCCCCCACCCACCCAGGTTTAAGCCCCAGCAGGTCCCCAGCTCGCTGCAGCCCTCCCTCTCCCTCCGCATCGTTTCCTCAACGTCCCCCTTCTGAGTCCCAGCCAAGGGCCGCAACAAGACTTGGCTGTCCTGGCAGCCCTTTGCAGATTAGCTAAATAAATGTTAATAAATAAAGACCCAGACAATGGGGAGATTTTTAAACTGCCTCAAAAATCCTTGCGCTCAGCTTGTCTGCAACGTCCCAGCTCCACCGTGATTGCAGGGGGCATGTCTAAAACCCCCCTCCCCTGCCAACCCACCGATGCCCAACGCCCTGCACCCAGCTCGGCCAGGACGCGCGTAGCCCGAATTAACTCCTGCTGCTGCCCACCAGCAAAACGCCTCCAGCAGCGAGCCGCAAAGCTGTAAATCCCCCCGCGCCCTCGGCAGATACCAGCAAGGCTGGATTTGTCTTCCAGCAGCTAAGCTTAGTGCAAGGTGTGCAGCTACTTGAGATTATCAAACCTTTTGTGCTCAACCAGCTCATCTCCATCCAGCCCGACCCCAAACACCCTTAAACCCCGACCGAGGGAAGCTCTTTCCCCGCTCCTCCTGACAGCATCGTGGCTCGGGGTCCCGTCGGGAGTCCCAAGGCTTCGGGCGGGCTGGGGAGAGCCCCTCTCCCCGCGGCGTGCCAGCAGGAGCCGCGCTGGCAGCGGGATCCAGCCCTGGCAGGGATCAGGTCTCGTAGCCATAGCAGCGGGGTATTTATTACAGCCCGGCCGCACTCCACCCCGGGCTGGCGGACTTTAGCCCTTAATCGAATAGGAAAATAACAGCAGACGCCTCCGATCCCGACGGACAGCATAAAACAAGGAGGGCCCCCAAAATAATGGTGAGTGAAGCATTTTGGCTGATACAAATGGCTCACCCCTGCTCCCCCCATCCAGATTTTAAAAGCTTTTTTCTTTCCCCCCTCTTTCCTCCTTCTTCCCCTCCTCATGCTACAGGCAAAATTTCTGTCCCAGGATCAAATTAACGGTACGTACAGTTTTGTTCCAGTTTTAGTTGGGGTTTTTTTTGTTAGCAAGACTACCCTAGCAATTTTTAAATATGCATATTTAAAAATATATATGTATTTTATATATATGTATATACACATATTTATACATATACTTTTTAAATGGCATTTCCCCCAGTGAGCTCCCCCACTTGCCCTCCCCGCAGCTCTCAAGGGGATCTGCTTGCTCGGAACCAGAGAAATCTCCCCGATTTTGTTAAGACAAGTGCCGGGCACAGGCAGGAAGCCGAAACCATCCACGGACCCACACACTGGGTTGCAGAGAGACCAGCAACCTCCCAACCCCATAAACACGGCAGCCCTGGCCAAGCTAGCAGGGACCAGGAGAAATTTCAGGTGACTATTTGCAGTACTGAAAGTTCCACGTAGGATGGGAGTGAAGGCGAAGGAGGAAGAGGAGGAAGGAGAAGGTGCAGGCGGTACAAATTCTCATTGCGAGGCACCGGGGGTCTCCCTGGGAGAGGGGACCCCTGCCTCGGACTGGAATGAGGAAGGGTTTGCCACGAGAACGGCAGAAGAAAGCTGAAATAAGAGTATTATTGCAAATCTGTTAATCTGCAGTGCCCTTGGGCTCGGCAGCTCTGCAGGATTGCTGCAGGGGAGGCGGCGGCCGGGGCAGGGGGAGGCCACGGCACCCACGGGGCCCTGGCACCCTGCACTCACACCTGCAGTGAGGGACAGAGAGGGTGAGGAGGGGGGTGATCGCACCGAAACAGGCGGGGGTTTGTCCCCCCGGCTGCTCTGCGGACAGGACTGTCCCTGTGCAGCGCAACTTGCCCGTCGGCGTTGAGCGGAGCCTGCCACCGCGCTGGGAGCAGGCTGGGAGGGCAGGATGAGGGATGGCAGCCTTATCTAGGTCAGCTCCAACCCCGATTTATTTATTTGAAAACTGCGAAGCCAGTGTTGGAGGGGGAAGGGGAGAGGGTGAGCAGGCAGGCGAGGACCACGGGGAGGCGAGACGCCGCAGGGGGACGGCGGCAGGGCAGGCAGAGGCTCTCCGCCGCCAGCCTCACGCAGCTGGCAGCAGGCAGACCGTCAAATGCGACGTTACCAGTGCTTTTGTCTTTTACCAAAACCCAGGCGGTGGCAGCGGAGGCGGCGGCAAGCGCCAGACCCCGCGCAGCCCAGGGCAGGGACCACACCAGCACCCTCCACCGCTCCTTAAGGCTCATCGCTTTGGCATCTTCTCCCACCCCCACGAAGGCAGAGAAAAATACTTTCTAACCTGATTCTAGCTATTTGGAAGCCTGACTCCACTGCCAGACTTGCTTCATTAGGCTGACGGACCCCAATTAGCTCAGCTAAGCCTGGATTTTAACTGCCCTTGGCACTTTGTCCATCATCTTCTGTGAAACGAGACACCCCGAACCAGACACAATATCCCCGCTGGAACCCTACCAGCGCTGCCCGACCGGGCAACGGGAGCAGCAGCGTCACTGGTAGATCAATGTAATCTTACATGGCATAACAGAGTTTTGGTTTTTAATTAGAGTTCAAGGAATGTTTTTCCCTGTATGACAAGAAACAAAAAGGCAAGATAAAAGCCTCCGACCTGATGGCAGTGATGCGGTGCCTGGGAGCCAGCCCAACGCCAGGAGAGGCGCAGAGGCACCTGCACTCGCACAAGATCGGTAAGCAAAGGGCGTGAATAAAACACACTGGATTACAGTTGGAGAAATTCAACTTTTCTGCGGTCAGGAGACTACATGGAAAGACAAAGAGGCTGCCTGGAGCTCAGTAGATAATATTGACCCTCAGGTGAAACAGCCCAGGCAATGCAGCATAACCAAGAGCAGCCACCAAAACCTCATCTGACGTGCTTGATGGCGAACAAAGTCAACCCAGCGCACAGATCAAAATAAGGCCATTAAAAAAGAAAAGCTTCAAGAGCAGCAGGAGGCATACGTATTGATTATGGATTTTGAGGCTGGGAACCATCCAGTCTGACCAGCAAAGGTAGCCATCTGCAGATACGTGTAGGTAAATTCAAAGCACAGCACAATGACCAAAGAATCATGAGATAAGGTGGGCTGGATAAAAAATTCTGGACTCGAGGTTTCAGAGCACAAGTCTAGCAAAGCTCTACATGGGTTTTCGGGCCAGGAGAAAGCCCCCCGCAGCGGCCCACCCTGGTCCAGACCAGTCAGGCAAAAGGGAAAAGGGGTCCCAGGAAGGGGAACTGGCGGGGAGAGGAGGGGGATGCTCGGGTCTGGATCCAGACTACTAAACTGAGCCGTCCTGAAGAACCCGCTCTTAACTTTTCCAGAGAGAAATGCAGAGCTGGATTTCTCCACTTTCCTAAACATCATGTACAGGCAAATGAAGCAGGAGGAACCCGAGAAGGAAATCCTCACGGCCTTGTCCATGATAGACAGGCAGAAGAGAGGCGTCATCACCGTCTCGGAGCTGAGAGCCAAACTTACAAGACTAGGAGAAAAGCTTTCCGAGGAAGAAGGTATTTTGCGATTCAAAGACGTATCAAACGCTCCCCATCTTCTTCTTTTCCTTCCCGGCTCTCCTCCGTAGTCAGTCTGAGATCAGGCGCTTCCAGCTGGGAAGGCAGGAAGGGCCGGTGCCCCCGTTGGTGGGGGGAGGAGGGGTGTCCCCCACGGCGCCCGGGACGGGCGGTGCACCGGGGCACGGCGCCTTGCCGTCGCCTTGCCGCCGCGTCCCCGGGCCCCCCCCGCTCTTCCAGCCACAGCCGCACCAGGAGCTCGTGCTTTCGTTTAAATCGCTTCGCCCACGTAAACCGGAGCCCCCCGCTGAGCCCAGACACGCAGCCCGAGCGGGGAGCGCTCCCGGCGCCGGGCCCAGCGCGCTGGCGACGTCAGCGCGCGGCAGCTAACTAGGCTCGCCTGGTGGCGAAGCCTCCTCGCTGCGGTCAGCCTTCACCCGCACCACGATGGCGGGGCGGAGGTTCTGTGCCTTGCAGAAGAGGCAAGCCAGCCGCCCGCTAACCGAGAGGCCTCTTCCCTTCCTTGAGCTGTTTGCCGATTATTCGGCCCGAGACGCCAGCGTCTCTCCCGCGAAGGGCCGTGGGAGAGCGTCCGGCCCCGCAGCTGCGGGGATGCCGCACGCAGCACGTGGGGCACTGGCCCTTTCCCAGCAGCGCTGCTGCGGTGTGCTCTGTGGCCAGCGCGGTTTGGGAGAGAGAGGGGGGACCTTGCAATTAAGATTCTTTAAAAAAAAAAAAAAAAGAAACACCAAAAAAACCTGTCCCGTTTGTCAGAACTTTGCCTCCAAGGGGCACAATCACAGCGAATTTCCAGGAAGCTGAAAATGATCAAAACCTTTTAGACAGCAGATTTTGCCCCGGGCGTTTTATGTACGTATATGAGCTTTTTAAATGCACGCCCTGCTTTTCCAGCTCGCTCAGGCCGCGGGCGGGCAGCGCCCTGCACACCCCTCTGCCCCATAGCCCTGGGGACGGGGCGTCCCGGCCCCTCCTTGCTCCAAACCACGTCACCTGTGGCTTCTCCTCCAGCTCTCGCCAAGCTCTGGGCTTGCACGTTAATGCTCCATCTTGGGCAGGGAGCAAGTAGAAAAACCCATCAACGGGCAAGGAGTGAGTTTCACCGGGGTTACGGGGTTTGCACAGACCCCATCAGGCTGCTCGGGGGTACAAGAACGGCCCTTTCTAACATTAAAGCAGGATTTAGATTTAACCAGAGCGAGGCTGGTCGGTCCAGTCGCCATCACCAGATTCACGAGTGATACACCAACAAGGCACGTCTTCTCAGTTTTCTTCACTTGTTTAGGTGGAGTCACAGTTTATGCAGCTATTTACATCTGAAAACACTTCCAGAGCTATTATGAGAGCTGAATAGCGAAGACATGGAGACATTAACCCTAATTAAAGGCATCCTAGCAAGAACCGCCGTTATATTAAGATGATTTGGGCAGCACGGGGGGATTTCCCATTACTTTGGGAGTAGATGCGCAGCCTATAGACTGTGACAAGGCACTATAGATCCCAGCGTAGCAAGCGATGCTGCTTCTCAACGAGAAGTCTCCCCCTTTGGCTTGACACACTGAACTCCGGCTTGCCAAGCTGCTATAAATATTTGATGCCAGAACAGACTCAATTTCATTAGCATCTGCGACTGTTCAGTAACTACCGGCACGGACCTTCATTTACAGTGGCTCCAGAAAAGCCTTCGCTTCATTTTAATTTAACGTACTTTTACCAAATGAGAACTGACACATTTTTCTTCCGTGTTATTTTTAAATTCTCTGGGAAGAATTAATTATTTTTTGAATTTATGTCCTTCGAAGCATTTGATTACCACCAGGGTATTCTTTTTGAAAGGAGGATTAGATCTCCCGGAAAGAAAGACCCGTTACTTGCCTTGCAGTAACGGCAGTTCTCACAACAGCCCCTTGTCTACCCCATGCGCAACCAGATCCCGCCGGCAGCAGCTTCCACGGGGCTGTGCCGACCCCCCGACATACGCCGATACCTGTCTGCGAAGAGGGGCAGAGGGGAAACGGCGTCTCACCCAGCGCCTGCATGAACAGCAAAGAGAGGGAACCGGTTATGCTGCTCATTGAGACCATCCACAGCTATTTACAGTAAAACAGCTTTTTTCCCCCCCTAAACCTGCCCCCCCCCCCCATTCCCCCTGGATTTCACAACTGGCAACTGCAAAGCTCTTACTCTCTGCTCCAGTACAAGTACTCAGAGTCTTTTTTAAAGAACCACAGCTTGTTCAGCCTGAGCAGCCGTTCTGGTAACCTCATCCAAGTAGCTCACGAGGAAAAACGCAGACCAGCCTCTGCTGACCTGCCCGTGCCGATTTCGGCAAGGGAGAGCACTCGAGGGCTTGCCCCAGCCAGCTGACTCCAGCCCGCACGAGGTTACGGAGGACTCGGTCACTTATAATCCATCTGTTCCAACGGTCTATCAACAGGCTCTAAACACCTAAAGTGCCCTGCTAACAAAATATCAAACGGTAAATGCAGGTCCCCAGCCCAACAGCTTCCTCGCCGACAGACCGCCTGCCCCATCCCTCTGCAGAGCATCCGGCCACGATCCTGCTCACACGCCGCTGGCCCAAAGGGAAACAGCAACACCCTTGGGAAGCTGGGCACACGCCCCTCAGCATCAGCAAGCATGCGAGCAAAAACCTCTTCTGGACTCTATTAGATCCCTTATTGAAGAAAAATGCTGCCCAAAATGTTATCAAATAAAAGCTGCTGGGTTTCTCTTGTTTTGTTTTAGCGCCCGCCCGCTCTATGTTACGGGTAACGCAAACAAGCAAGGGAATTCGCCTCCCCTCCCGTCACCCGAAGGAATACGGCATCTAATCCCCAGTAGCAGCTTCACTTCAGCAACGTTTAACGTTACTTTTCTATCTGCCATTTCTTACGTACTTCTATTTTATCGACATTATTTGACAGGAAAAATACCTTTTAATGGTTTAGCCCGAGGAGAAGAGAACATTTTAAGTTAGGTAGCTGCCGTCACTGACAAGGCGTTCCCAAAGCTGGCGTGAGAAGCATCACTGCTGCCAGGAGCCGACCGCGCGGTTACCACTTCTTTAGAAGTACTTTCAGCCAGAGCCTTAGAGCCCCAGGAGGTATTCTTCGCTTTCAAACACTAAAGGCCCGCCGGTATCAACAAGCGGCACACGAATCTACGTGAAGTTGGGCACATCATCTGCGCAAGCACTTAGTTTCTGTCTAAATCGAATAGGGACAGGTTTGCTGTCCCAAATAAGCCATTCCTACCAAGAGCAATTAAAAGCTGATTTGGATTAAATTTGTGCATCTTTTCTATGTGGAGCTCGGAGGTGGACATCTCTGCTCCAAATTGTTTTACCTTTTCTTTTGAAGTAGACATTGGAATCAAAATCAAAGTGCTAACTGATGCTAGTTTAAAACTACAATCTGGATGGCACCTCCAACTGCTCCCAGAATTACTACTTCTAACAAAATCCCATGTTACCCTTCTTTCAAAGATCACAACATCCCTAATATATGCCACTCAAATTTTCTTTTACTCTGTTTCAGTTGATGACCTGCTAAAAGAAGCCAAAGTTGGACCAAGTGGAACGATAAAATATGAAGAATTTGTCCGCATCATTTGTCTTCCTACGGTCGACTACTAAAATTCAAAACAGGAGATTTGAAAGGAGTAGGACCTGAAACTTTTTTGACTCAAATATTTCCTAGTTACTACCTGGACTCAGGAATCATCATTTGCCTTTAAAAATCCTTATTTTGCCTTCATGATAGTGCTTACACAGCTTTTGACCCCATTTCTGGAGAAGTGTTGTCATAAAACGTGAGCGCTCTGTTACTTAAATAAACTGAATACAACATTCCTTTGTGTAAAATGTGTCACGCTTAAAAAAACCCATCTCTTATTTTAAAAATGCATTTAAGTCTACAGACTGCAGCATAAGTGATAGCTTGTAGTTAAGGTCTCGCAGCGACTGTGTTCCAAGAAGTCAGCATCACCCATAACCATTTGCTGTTCCCACGCAGCCGAGCCCAGACATGCTTCTTTGTGTAGAAACAGAGTCCCTGGGAAGCCTGATTATGACACGACGGTGGTAAATTTAGTATAACTATGCACAGCTCCCCGGTATTCCTTGGGTCCATGGCATGATCCAATAACTCCCAACCAGATGTTCCCCTGTCACGAAGTTGTCAAGTTAACAGCCCCGCTTGCGGGGTGGCCGTGTCCCTGTTGAGTATCCAGAGCGACAGGAGAAAAGCAACCGGCAATTCTCCAGCTCCCCCAGTTACCGATGCTCACTAGCTGCAGAGGACAACTCCCGGTCTCTGAAGCACCGGAATGTGCTCAGAGGCACCCTACCAGAGAAAAACAGGGGCCATGAAAATTCAGCTTCTCTACAACAGGAAAAAAACACTCCATCTCCCTTGACTTCAGACCGATTAAAATCCACGTGACCCACAGCAGTCAGTAAGGATCTTACTGATCTACATCTTGGCAGCCTTAGCTAAGGTCCTCAGACCGGGATGAGATTTAGGACAACATACAGCAGATTCTCTCTGGAGTAGTTAGGAATTTGCAGAGACCATCTCTGTGCAGTCACAGCACAAACAGCAACCTGTGAAGTACGCTGAAGAGCGCACGCTCCTGCCGGGTCTCCTGGGGCTTCTACCCACGGGAGGCCCCTTCCACTCCTTCCACCCATGCCTCTCCTTCCTTAATTCTGAATCTTTATCACTGAAGCAACAAACTTGCTCTTTGCTCAGGTTATGAAATGACCAGCAATTAAATCATCGCAGCCGTTGCAGACACAATGCATTTATCCCCTACTGAGGCACCGAGCACAGCCTGAACACCGCGGGCTAAAGCTACCACCAAAAACATCACACTTGGAATCAACCAGGACTGCAACTAGCAAAAGCTTGGTTATAAACTGAAAAAACAAAGCATGAGCCAATCTTAACCCTTCCAAATCAGTAACACCGTCTCTAGAAGGGTAAAGTAGGGATTATTCTCATCGAATATTATTACATGGGGGTAAAAAAGTACAGAAGATTAAATGATGCGCTGAATGCTACGCCAGAAATGGAAGCGGATCCAGGATGTATCTTTCAGACAACAGCAGTTTTGTGCCCAACCTCCCCTGACTGAGAGCCGAGCTGCAGAGCCTGCAGTTCTCACAAGACGGCAGGCCCAGACTAACTCAGTAAGCTCAGACTTGGATCCCGGCACGCCGAGGTACTCACCACAGGCACTCTGAACAGCAAAGGATCATGCTTCAAGGGGAAGTGAACTTTGCTCAATGTAAAACTGACAGCCCTTGTCGTGCCTCCCTACCGCATCCCTCAAGTCTTGTATTAGCTCTTTCTACTCGATGGATAGAAAATAAGAGACAAAACTTGTTTCTCTGAAAATTAGAGAGTTACAAGCAGCTTAACACTCAGAAAAGCATTATGCAGTGAAACAGAGCTAGGATTCGCTAGAAAAAACAAGAATGGGCTCCAAATAACAGGAAAACATACGATTTCCCTTGCAACTCTCTTCCCACTGTTCACAGTTAATCTCAATGTTTGGGCAAAAAAACAACCTACCTTGACGCTGAGCCTTCGCACACTTGTGCCTTTTGGAGGTCTGCCCACGGCGTGGAGTTCGGTTTCTACCCACCGGAGCTGTTCCAAACCTTTGCTACAGAAGCACCAGCAGTGATGGCGAGCAAAAGCCTCGGCTGCTTTGAGCGTGAGCGTAATTAGCTTATGAAACAAGGAGTTCATTTAGAAGCATTTGTTTCCAATATGCATCAATAGCCAAATTACAAATGATCCGATACACAGCTTAATTCTTCCCTATTGACCAGAACAGTTGATTAACAAATCCTTTCAGCTGCAGACAATAAAAAAGCTTGTATGTCATGGGGATTGATCAGCTCAAAATCACTTTGGATTACTCCAGAATGCATCTGTATCATAACAGGCGGTTCCTACCCTCTCTGGGTGGGTAAACATTACCCAAATAAAAGCTAGCAAAAAGGAACCGCACTTCACCCACACTCACAAAACAAAGCAGCACTGTTAGAGTGTGGAGAGACAAGGGTGAGACACTCCGTGCCACAAAACATTTAGAAGCAAAGCATTCCTGTTCAAAAGGGACCTTTGCACAGAAAACACCCTGTCCCCCACTTCCTCCCCACCCAGGAAACACAACATAACTGAATGCTTTTTATTACATCTAAAGATTTCTACATAAACAGGTAACATTCAATAGGTAAACCATTTTCTTTTTTTTGCAATGCATATAATAAATATTTTCACTTGGTACTTTTATACAAACTGACATTGGTCTACTATACATTTTTAAAAGCCATTTACTGGTTTGGCATGCCATATGGAAACTAAGAGAAAGTTTTAAGGCAATGAATGACAGATTTAAATTCACGGAATTAATGGTAATTTTAATATTCTGCTTATATACATTTTCCCTTTGTTAATTAAAACAATTAACAGCAGCACTTTCGGGGACCACCAGCAATTTTCCCTTGTTAGAAATCTAAGCTCTGTTAAGAAGAAAAAAAAAAAAACAAACAACCAAAACAACACTCAACCAGTTACACTGACAAAACAAAATCCTTTCTATTTAAAATGTGCTTAAAAACCTGAAATGTTAAACTGCAACGAAGAATTAATTTTCAAAACGTTATCCTCACAGTCCTCAGCTCTGCGCTGGGAGGCAGGTCCAAGGGAGTCCAATGAAAATCCATCCATCATCCTGTCCTTCAAAGGCTCCTCGCCATGGAGAGGAAGAGGCAAGCCAGGAATCGCTGTCATGTCTATTGTGATGGAAGTACTACAAAGTTTTTAACGCATGGCATAGGTTGTAGTTTCGCGTGGTTTTTTTTCTTCTAAAGGATGCACCAGTAATGCCCTCAAGAGCGATTCAAGGCCACTTCCACCCTGCTATTCGAACAGCTACTCGTACCCGTGCATATACGTACGCACACACGCAGCGCTGTATGTAACGCAGATGCACGTGCACCCGCGCGCACGCCCCACTGCTCTCGTGGAAAAACGTGAGGACAAGAGACCACTAGTCTAAGGATGAGAGAAACTCTGTGATCTGCAGCAAATGGAGCAGCACCGCAAGCCAGGCTGCCCTGGGCTGCTTTACTGCATCTCTGATAATAAGCAAACTAACGGAGATGGAGTTTTGCAGCGACGTTTGCAGGGAACTTGGCGAAAACTCAGACTGAGACTTCTACCAAGCAACGTTAACTGTGGTCAGAGGCACAGAGAATTATCAACCATAAAGAACAACCTAGCATGAAACAGGAATACTCACAAAGCATATGGAATTAATACCACAAAGGAGGACTTAAGAACATTTCTGTCCCTTCTTTGTAGAGCAATGAGGTTAAAAAATGACAACGGTGAACTGAACAGCCTTCCTTCCCGTCAGGGTAACTTGTGAGGAAAAGGAAGACATCATTAGGTGACCTCACTTTCCAAAAGCTAAGAGAGGCATAAAGATGCCAGATTCTGTGTTACCACACACTCACCACATTTAATTTTATATGTGAATTAACAAGATTTTAATACCATTGTCAAAAGTGACATAAGCTGCTCTTCAGGTCATCTTTAACAATACAGTCAATGGAAATATTGCCACAATCGTCGGTAAAACAGCCACAAGCTCCCCCAAATTTCTCTTGGGTGTTTCAGAAGCTGGGGACACGCTCGCGCCCAGTTACACTGATGGCAGTCATACGCCAGATTTACAAATGGTACTATAGCAAAGCGTATGCTCTGAAGTTACCAGGTTAGTATTCATGACTAAAATGTATGAGATATATTTCTAGTGTAGGTTTAATCACTTCAAAATCAGACTGAATTTAAAAAATAAGTATTTCCCATTTTCTATCCTTTTATTTATTTTTTAACTGACATTTAATAAATTATAAAATTGGTGTATGGTGAAATATATATATCAGCCAGATATGTATGAAATACACATGCATGGGAAAAACTATTTAACTCACTTTTAACTCACACACACAGATCTATAAATACATATATACACACACATATACATATAAACACAAACATTTGTTTTCAAAATTCAAGTCAACTATTTAGTGGCAGAGGGATGCTGTAAAAACACTAAAAACGATTTTGATGCCACATAATGTGAACCTTTCAAATAACCATACGACTGATCATACAGCAATACCTAATGCTACTTGGATTAAAGATTTTTTTTTTTTATTTTTTTCCTTTTTATTTTTTTCCTTTTTTTTTCTTTTTTAATCAATGCAAGATTTTGAGACAACTTCATAGGCAAAAGGTGGCCCTTGTCAATGCTCAAAGCAACTAGCTGCAATCAACAGTTTTGGACATTAAAAATTCAGACAAGAATCTGCTAATTTTAGTATTCCTTACTCTCTCTTCCTGATAAACTTGTTACCTGCACTTTCTACCAGTTATAAAAATATTTTTCACATCAGAGGAAATACTTACTCTCTCTGACATGGACTTTGGGACACAAGAGAATCACCTCCTTTCCTCCCCCTTCTCTTACTTTAAAGAATCTCATGAAAAACTGCATTCCGGCTATTTACAAATTCCACTCTTTAATAAGAACGGATCAGCCCAAATGACCCACCAGTTCTAAAAAAAGATTCTCCTATGTCACGCACAACTTCAAAAAAAAAAAAAAAAAGAGAGAGAGAGAAAAGAAACCAGGAGTATGGCTCAAAGTCCAACATAAGCGTACTGAAAAATCATGGAAATCGAAATAATTACAAGGCCAAAAAGAGAAAACTGAATTTTGAAACCCACTACCCTAACAGACTTCAATAGGTAGCAATATGCTTGAGTACATGCGCTACAGGGGTGGGGCTTTTTTATGGGGTTGGTTTTTGGTTTAAGAGACTCACATTGAACATTTAATATTAATTTTGATGAATGTGAACGCAGAAGACAGTGTACCAAGACCATTATCAGCTGCTCAAACCATGCAATAGTGTATTTGTATTTTCTTCCTTTTGTTGACGAGTTCACTTTTAAGCAGAAGTTTGATCTACTGCAGCTAAAAGGTGGTTTCTCTGGACAGAGTAAGATAGGCCTCAATTCCGTAGGCCATTTATACACACATGGCTACCTTGAAAGCACAAGCAGTTCCACAAATTTAAAACTGATACATGCTTAATATTTTGCTGATTAGGATCTTACATTATTTTAAAAGGATTTCATAGTAAGTTCTTAGAAATAAAATCCTACAGTCCAATGTGTCAATGCTTTTATTTGGGGCTAGATTCCAGAAAAATTCGCCGTCTTGTCCCACATAAGCACAGCCAAGTAAATCCTCAGCCTGAGATTTTATTGAGTCTGGCCGTCAAGAATAATTGGTGCACTAATGAGCTTGCAACATGCTTGATTAAAGCATGCAATTAAAAAAAAAAATCATCTGAATAGAGGGTCACGTAGAACCAGAAATGACAAATCCCAAAAAACCAAACCCACTCCTGAAAGGCTAAGTCCTGCAAACAGAGGGGATGCTGTGGAACAGTTTGGGAGGGTGTATTCCGCTTTAAGCATAATAAAATCTGCACTAAATATGGGATGAGGGAATTAGATTCCACCAAAGGTAAATGTCTCCAAGAGGAGAAAAAACCCTCTCACAAGGTTGAACTTTAAAAGTTCAGCTCCTTTCCTGCTTATGTTACTGTGAAGGAAATAATGCCGTTTGTGTCCAAACTATGGGGAAAAAAAGTAACTCACATGACAAATGTGCGGGTGTAAAATCTTCAACATCCAGAAAAATGAAGCGCCTTGTTTTTGTTAATTTTTTTTTTTTTGTTTTGTGTTTTTTTTTTCTTATTTTTACCAGTGAGGCCATCTTAGGTTTATATACAAAAGTAAAACTGAAAATATACTTTTGTTCTCTGTACACATAACTTTTTTTCCCTAAAAAAGGAAAAAAACTTGTCTATGTTTCTAACATAAAGTAAAACCAAGCACAAAGATTTCCTCTGATGAGTTCATTTACTCCAAAAATCAGTCCAATGAAATAATGTCTGGTATGATACCAAAGATAGACGCCGTGTCCGTGCTGCTCCTACTTGCAACTGGATGACCATGATTCTCTCGCAGGCTGTTGGAGGAAACAAGACTGCTGTTACTGCCACTATTGCTACCATTTGTGGCTGGCAGAGAACTGCTTCCTCCTGCATTTAGCTGATCGAGAAACATCTGAGATGAAGTGTATGGGAAAAAACGAGAGTGTAAGAGTTCTTGATCATCTGATGCGGAAACTGCCGCAGCTGCAGCAGCAAGAAGGGATGTGTTGTAATGCTGGGGGGAAAAACAACATTTTCAAGTTACATTTCAGACACTATAGTTTTGATTCAGACCAGCACAAAAGAAAGTATTTGTAAGCTAAAGCTCTGACAGCTTCTGGATTTCACACCAGCTCCTCTACTCAACCTTTCTGTAAGGTAAGTGGACCGATGCAGTGAACTTTTACCTCTGCAGCCCCTGATTTCTGAAGCCAAAAGGAATTGGAAATACTGGTATTAGTAAGACGAAACACTAGAAAGGTAACAGTATCGCAGGACACCCAGAACAGTAAGAAATGGTAAGCAGCAGCACTCTATCTCTTCAAAAAAATTCCTTGGTGAAAAAATTTCCCAAAATTCAAAGAAACATTTTGCCATCCCTCTCCTCCGCTCAAAAGTCACAGACCAACCACAGCTGGTGAAACTGTGCTAATCACTGCTAGTAGAGAAAAGCATACTTCTGTGAAAAATGCATTTAGAAATAGCACGCTTAGTCCCATCAGATGGCAGCTAGGGCTGTCCCAAGTTATACTCTCTGCTGGGCAGCCCCTGAAAAGCATGAACTTTAGCTATCAAAAATCAGATTTTAAATACAATCTCTCTGTAGGGTAATTTTGCTCACAATGTTTCTTTCCACTACGATGAAACATATATGCAGGCTGGTCAGGCTTGTTCCCCGACATTTATGTGCTGGTATAATTATGCCGTATCAGTGTAGCATCAGACTTCTGCACTTCTTGTTTCAGAAGAATTCTCGTATCTGTGATTTACCGAGTATCAAGAAAGCTTTTCTGGATCCAAATTCTACAGTGCAGGCTCTGGTCTGAACAATGATATGAAAGTATCCCTCTACATTTAGTGCAATTCTCCTACTTGAGATTGCAGCACAGACATGAAGGGACAAAGGGCAGGTGAGTCACCCCAGCCCTCTTTTCCAGGAGGCACAGGAGGAAAAGTGATCAAGTGGGAGGACTTGCCAATCCAGACTCTTTTTGAGAATGACCTGCTTAGCTGCCAAAACTGGAGATGCCAGCACCAATATAGCCCATTTCAGTAAGCACATACAGAAAGGTGGCAAACATGGTATGAACAGGCATACTGCCTGAGGCAAAAAAAACAGAGAGCTGCCCCTGACTCTCCGAATTGTGCAGAGGACTGCCAAGGGGCCCAGTGACAGGGCCCAGCACTGTCAGATGGCCAAAGTCAGACCTCAGGTCTGAAAAACTAAGGAGGTGGCTGGCAGACCTTCCTCCATGGCCAAGGGTCATTCCACAATACAATAGTGGGTGACTGAGCCTAACCCTTGGAAATGGAAATGTTTATCTTCTGTTATGCCTCATCCTACACCGGTGTTTAGACAATGCTTATGTTTGGTCACAGCTTCTATGTGTATAAAATAAAGCTGCAGCCTGCCTGCATTTACACCTACATCATACATCTGCTCCTTCCTTGCCTATACATCCATGCCAGCAACTGCTTCTCAGAAAAGAGTATCTGCCAAATGACTTGATTTTCCTTGACTTACCTGATTGTCTCCTGACAGGAAAGGGAAGAAATCTAAACCTGTAAAGAGCCAAAGAAAAAAAAATAAGCTTCTCAAAACAAAAAAGCACCTCCCTATATTTCCACCATTTATTTTGAAATAAAACCAGCATAATACTGATGACACTTCAGATTCTTTTCACTACCGGAGTTTGCAAAACATCAACCCTTTAAAACCTTAAGATAATAACCTTTTAAATCCTTTTAGAATAGTTATTATTGCTTGGAGAGCTGTACTTCTCACCTTGCAAGTCATAAGGCATAGGTGTCATATGGAATGGATGCCTGTAGTCTTGGATAAGTGATGTATTGATGTAGCTGGTGTCAACAGCAGGAAGGCTTGGTGTTCTTGACACAGGAGATGCTTGATGTGGTAAATTTAAAATGCTGGAAGAAACAAAGGCTTGTTACAAGCGCAAATATACTCTTGGCTTTAAAGCTGTAAGAACAGCATTTGAAGATTTCTACTGCTGTCCCATGCAGGGTATGCCTATTTTCAAATTTAACACAAAGTCAACCTCTCAGTACACATTATGAACATTGGGACAGGTGTGCAACAACAGCTCCCCTACTAAACTTCAAAGCTTCACTAGAAAGCACCAAGATGCTACAGCACCTCAATGAGTCTTGGAGGGGCTGGAAAGGGGTGGGGGGGGAGGGAGGGGAAAAAACAGGAGCATCACATGTTCCCCAATATTTCTTCTCACAGTGACATTTTATCAGAAAAGTTAATTCAGCTGATTATTATAATATTATATAATTCAGACCCAAGCAGTTGAAGTCTAGCAAAATTAAAAGGAAAGGAAAGCTCAGTCTCAAACAGCGGAAGCTGATGACTCTCACTATAAATGGTATTGGGATCTCTGCTATAAATACGTTACAAATACTCCTAAGCCAGGACAAAAATATCCTAAAGGTATACTGAACCCCCCAAAAAGGTACAAATCTGCCTAACAGCACAACAGATATGCTCTACAAGGTAATTAGCAATGGAAGACAGCCAAAAAGGTTTTGAAGAGTTTTACGTGATCACTGAGTCATTTACATTACTGGTGTAGTAATCAGTTCAACAACAGGATCCCTTCGGTTTAGCCTCAGTTTTCATCCCTACATGTTTATGTAAACAGGGTGCTATTAGCAGCTTGGCTACTTAGGTGTAATCAGGTTATTCTGGCATTCTTTATTACAAGGCTACTGGTAGTAATCACTGGCAAAACCCACACACTCCCATACCACACCCATGTTTCTCACTGCTCGCTCTCTCCGTATGTTGCTGCTTTCTTATTTCCCTATGGAAGAAAAACAATTCCAAATCTGCAAAAAACATTCTTCTAAGCCACAACCTTTTGTACCATTTTATACTCATTTTCACAAATACGAGTATAAATACAATTTAAAAAAACTGTATCGTGTTACACACTTAACGCAAAGTTATTATTCCAGTCTTTTGAGGCCTTGTGACCTGAGACCAAATCCATTTGCTACAAGCTACTAAATCAGGATATAATCCAAATACAGAACTTTCCAGATACAATGTCTTTTGAAATTTGTTACTACTCTCCATTGTGAGTATATTCTCTCTGCATTGGCCTGCATATTTTATTCTCACCCCTTATTATTTAACGGTGATGCTGGAGATATGGAAGGACAGCTTCTCTTTGCAGATGGTTCTTCCTCCTCTTCATCTGATGAGCTATCAATGGTTAAATCAATCACTTCTACTTTCTTATTTTTATTTGACTGTTGGTGAGAAGACACCTGATGTTCCAAGGAAGAGCTTATGCATCCTATACAAAGTAAGTCAACATTATAAGCTGTAGCTTACAACAACACTACAATCATCATAACATCACAGCTTATTATATGCCTTCATAAATAAAGCTTATAACTTTGAACAAAAGACAACAAAATTACATAATGTTGATAATAAAAGTACCATCAGCCCCAAACAGGTATTACTGAAGTAATCTTCCTCACAAATGATCATTAAAAGCTACAAACATACATGCAAAAATGTGCATCTTGAGAAGTGAAAGGAACACCAATACTTAACATTTCACCAGTATGACATTCGGTCCATACATCCCAAAACACGACTTACCATCAACTCCGTTGTAAGATGCAGTTACTTCCTGCACCTCCTTCTTTGATCTCATAGGAGCCCATGATCCATCCTCCTTAAACTGAATTTCATCACAGTCTGTACAATACTTCAGGATTTCCATGAACAACCTGTCAATCAAAAACATTTAATATCAGTCCTCAAAAAGAACTTAACTCATTTTTTTCTAAAATATCTTCATTAATCAGTGTAAGTTTGAAGTCGTGTTTGAAAAGAATCAAAAGCTTTCATTGTTATACCCTTCTCTCATCATCTTCCTTGATAAAAAGGAGTGACTGAAAACATTATCTAATATAAAAATCTGCACATTCACTTAAAAGAACTACAGGAGTGGAATCCTGCAGAGCTCATGACACAGAACTCTCCATTTCCCAAAATGAAGGAAGAATGTGAACTAATGTTAAAAAAAAAAAAAAAAATCTTTCTTACCCATATTTATCTTTGACAGTATTTAACTGAGGAAACTCCTATCTTAAAGCAGTCCACATAGCTGAGTGTCTAAAGACTACTATTTCCTGAAACTCGTTTTTTCTTTTTAAATTAAAACTTCATTAAAAAAATCTGAGCATGGGAATCTAAACTTGCAGCCTCTTCTCCTACTGTATCCCTAAAGCTTTTAGGATCCTGGCACAACATCACTCCCAGTGGGAATTCCAGCTTTTGACCAAGACTATTTATGTGGTTCTGCGCAGGAAAGAGCTTTGCTTTAATTAGTGAGAAAGTTCACTCCTTCCCAGCTTGAAACATTTTCTAGAAATAACGTTCTCCCTGGGATGCTACAATTACATCACCTAGTCTCCAACATCCCCACCTGGCAACATGAGAAGAAATAAGG
The DNA here is from genome assembly GCF_964289735.1 of Phaethon aethereus. NCBI lineage: Eukaryota > Metazoa > Chordata > Aves > Phaethontiformes > Phaethontidae > Phaethon > Phaethon aethereus. The sequence continues at coordinate 1,693,263 of NC_138588.1, forward strand.
AAAACACATTGTTTTAATTATTACTACTCTTAGTCTTTACTATTTTAGGCTGAAACCTAGAACAAGGAACCCCACAGTTCTTTGATCCAAAGCAGAGGACCTGTAAACCTCAGGGTCCATGAATCTAAAGCAGCCTGTGTGACCCCGGAGTGTCTCTTCAAAGAGCTTTCTGCAAGGCCTTAAAGGGGATCCCAAGTAATCTTATGCTTCCCTGGCAGGTCACCAAAACAAAGCACACACTCACTAAAGACAACCCAATCACTGTGAGGTGGTTTTCTGGGGTTCTGTTTGTTTCAGGGGGGGTTGTTGTTGCTTTTTGGGGTTTTGGTTGCTTGTTTTGGTAGGTTTTTTGCTTGCATGGTTGGTGGGGGTTTTTGAGTAAAACATTCTGAGCCTGTTCTCAGAAGACTCTACTTGTTCTCTTCCTTTATCCTACTTGAAAGAAGGCTCCTATCTAAGGAATTAAAATGCAAACCCAGGAATACATACTTGGCATTTCTTCATGGAGACCAATGCTAGACTGGGTTTTTTTAATGTTCTGCAGGTAGGCAGTACCAGGGCATCAATCTCTGTGTCACTTTCTATATATAGCAACTCCCCAAGTGTGAAACTGTACATGGAATTGTACATGCATTTGGGGGGTGGCAGTATTTATTTGATCTAACACAAATGTCTGCTGTCAATGATGCCAGATTCATACAGTTGCTCCATTAAAAGAAAAGACAACATGTGCTGTTTTCACCTATGGATCTGGCACTATGGAATACTGGAGGAAAAAAAAAAACAAAAACAACAAAACACCCAACCATTTGATGCGGGATACCTCAAAAATTTAGCTAGGATTGGAAGGAATACCTTTCATTATTATTAACTTTAACAGTTTGATTTTGACCATGATTCTTCCAGAACACTGGATGAAGAGGCACCTGGTTAGTAATTCTTCACTTTACCAGGGAAATAAAAGGACACAGTAACATAAAACAGGCCACAGCCAGATAACCAAGATTTCAGAGCACTGGATTCTGTGCAGCACGAGAACAGTAAGCCGAGAGTGTAAGGTACATCCTGCACTTTGATTCAAGTTTTACTTACCCATCAATAATGAGATGTTCATAGGGAGCCTTCTTGTCGCAGACAGGACAAACCCAAGTTGGTTTCTTTTCATTCATTTGAATATACAGAGTGGCATCAAAACACTGCAGGTGTGAACAAGTCAGGGCCCTACATGGTATAGTTAGCCGCATTTTACCCAGCTTTAAGAGAAAAAAAATAAAACAAGATTACATCATCTTGGTAGCCAATTAACAAACAGGGCTTTTCTGTCTGAAAAGAAACAAAGACAGGTTGAGTTTTACCCCAGAAAGAACTGTCACTAATCCGAGTCTTGATTAAGATACATGCCACATACATTGTTCTCTCCTCTGTCATGTGTAGGTTTGATTAGAGAAAAGAGTTACTTAAAAAAAAAAAATCACATTTTTAACTACATTTGATCAAGGAAACTGAAGGCTACACCCTTTCATATTCCTGTAACATGATACAGAGTCCACCTGTAACATACCAGTGTCCTGGAGGAAACATGAAAAGTAATTTTTCTCCTGCCTTAGGATTTAAAAAGTTGATAAACGTGGGTCAGTCTTCTCCTATTCACTCACAGTTAAACTGTGTATTCAAACTGCTGTCCACATTTCAGTCATCAGGGCACTACTAGAACTACTTGCTCAACTTCACAGTCACAGAAGCAAGCATACAGAAATGCGGTTGCAGGATTACAGCTGATTTCCTGACATGTTTCTTTAATTCCACAATTTTCACTTATTTCTTCAAAGAACTGTCAGAAAGTGACCACGCACAAACTAAGTCACACGTGTTAACTATTAAGAAACTATTTTATTCTACTCCTGCTGTGTGTATATACACACACACACACATATAACTACACTATGAATACAGTTGTGAGCTAACCTGGAATGTCACCACCTTTTTCTCACGTAAAATACAAATAGCTGACTACCCCCTGTAATACCATCACATCTTTTCAAGAGCCTGCAAATGTTAATGGAAGATGAGACAGGAGAAAATGAGTTCTAAAGCACACTTTCAGATGGGGACCATCCTTTCCTTCAAGTTTGCAGAAAGGCTAGGACAGCAAGGTCTCGCAGGCTAGTGCAAAGTTCCCACAAGTTTAATACACAAAGCACAGCTGAGTGCTTCAGTGGAGCAGATAACACAAGAGTGCTACACACAGAAGGCATTTAGGCTAAATAGTGGAACAGCAATATCTTGACTTGGATAGATAGATCAACACTAACCCAGACCACACAACATTATCATAGGATTGCATTGAATGCAAAATTGATTTGACAGTGAAAGGCATTTCGTATTAATCTGAAATAAAAAAATTTTCTCTCCTCAAAAAAAACCAAGCAGGTTTTTTCTGGCAAAATGCTTACACTGCAGTTTAGGAGGGGCTTTAACTGACCACACTAAAGGTAAAAAGCAGGAATCTCTCCAAGTCTTGTTTAGACTATTCCCACATTAAAAAACAACAAACCAATTATTTATTAAGAACAACTTACACTGAGCATTTTGAAGATACATATATTTGACTAAAATATACACAATGACTTCATTTGAAAACCTTCAGCCAATTCTACCAGTGCATAGTAGGAGGAACTGTTTTTAGTACGGCTTAAGCAAGCATCGTGGTCATGCATACTGATTCTGAGCAATACAAGATGAGTGCCACAGGATGGCACTCAATCTCAGAGTATCAGAAAACTAAAAACACTATCAAGAACAAAGGCTCTACTCACAAGCCACTACTTCCTCCATGATGCTTGGGGTTTTTTTGTGGGATTTTTTTTTTTTTTTTGCATCCCCCGTAAGCTGAAATCCCTGTGCCCCACTCCCAGCAAATTCAGCTAGACTGTAGGATCTTGCTTGTTTTTCTTCCCTCTGGCTCTCAGTCACTGTCACAAAACTCACCACCAGATGGGAGGGGAGCAGAGAACCCCCAGGGGAGCCCGCAGTAATGGTGGCGGAGAGCTTGGACTGCAGGAGGTGCTGTATATGCCATGTGTTTGGCACCCCCTCCCCCCAAATCCATGACCAAGCACATTATTTCTATCACATAATCAACCCCCAACAAAGCAAGGCCCCCTGATCCATGTGTTATGAATTCTTATCTCCCAGATGGCAGGTCAATGGCTCATCTGTCTTTTGGGCACAATAAGAGTCTCCTAGCTCAGCAAGGATCAAGAGTAAGGGTACCACAGATAAAACCTTCTGTGTGATGCAAAATAAAAATAAGGAAGGTCAAAGACACGTGCTGCCGGAAGACCATAAATACCCACCTCCTGAGTAAAAAAAAAGCATATTTAAACCAGAAACATTTTCACAATCTTTTGGCATAAAAACTGGCCTCTAACTTCTAAGCAGCAGTCAAATTTAACCACAGCCATACGCATGCAGATAGAACCAGCGCACTCAGTGTTAATAAGTTGATGTCTCCTTTCCCATTTTTGGCATTGAACATCTTGGATCAGCTCGGCCATACTGGCCAAGCTGTGTCAGAACTGACAAAGGAGAAGGTCATAAAAGCAGGGATGCATCCCAACTTCTGAGAAACTGTGTTTCCCAGCACTGTTACTGTTTTGATTCCTGCTTGTCGGCAGCCAAAAAAACACTGCATTAATTTCTTTTACAAGCGTACAAAACACTGCTATCTTTTTGTGATAGAAAATACAACCAAAACAAGAGTTAAGGATTTGTAAACAAAGCTGCAAAATCTACAGTAAAATGCGATATTTTGAATTTTTGTTCAGTTACATATTTGGTCCGGCTGCAGAGCCTGAGGATTTATTTGTTTTTATTTCAAGGGAAAAAAAGAACATGAATTCAAGTGTCTTCCTGAAATACAGGCTCAGTCCAGCCCATTTGCCTGCTGTATCTTGGACAGATTCAGCCAATAGTTAAGGACAGCTTTTTCTCTGTACTCCACAGTCTCGGAGGGAGAGCAGGCCTCTGTGCTAAAAAAAGCTCAGCAGCAATCCAAAACAAATTCAGAGGAAGCAGCCTCGCTCTGCACTTTTTTCCAGGGCAAAATAAAGGTTATAAAGTCTAAACCTGCCAACCCCATCCAGATATGCAATTCCATTTATTTTATTGAGGTAGACACACGAGAGAATCACACCCGTAACAAATGAGATGGGAGAACAGCACCCTTACATTAGCAGAGCTAAAGATACATCATTCTTTAATTTTTGGTTCTGCTGTTGGGACACCAAATCAGCATTTTCAATGTGTACTTTGAAAGCATACGCTGTCCACTCAAGCATTAGAAAAGCACAAAATATTTACAAATAAATTCTCCCTGAGCCAAATGTTTACAAATTAGCAAGTAAAAATATGGAGGCTGTAATAAAATTACATTCAGACCCAAGGACAGTCTGAATCATGCTAATAACTTTTCTATTCACAGGACAGGTTGAAAGGTGCAGTCTCTGTCCCAACAAGCTTTTGCAATGATGGATTATTCCAAGAGCTACAGTGAAATCAGCACTGAATGAGGAACATACTCGCAAAGAAGTTAAGTACCTATGTTTTGTAGACATCATTAAAATGCAATAGAAACAAATATGCTCAAAATAATCTGCTATAGTCTTTGCTTTGTATGCCTATCAGAAAAATAGTAAATTTTAAAGAGGAAATATGGACAAAGGTAGGACTTCTGAAGAGCTGCATGCTAATGTCCAATTGTTGTTTTGTTTTTAACCCTGGCAGAACTATGAGAAAGCAAAACAGAATTTGACATCTTTAGGTATTAGCAAACTTGCAGTCCTAAAAGCAATACTGTAGAGGCTATTCTCCTCTAATACTAACTCATCTGAATCGCAGTCATCAAGAAAAAAAAAAATGCATCTACAAGCACTGCAGAAGAACTTTTATCAGTAGTGGAGGCAATCAGGACAAACAGAAGTGTGTTGGAAAACTCCCATGGAATGATCTATAAAGCAGCGTAACTGCCTGAAGTGGCAGTTTTGACAAATCAAGTATGACTGAAGTAAAAATCTGTAATTGCAGAAGATGCATGAAGATTAATTTAAGATAATGAATTACTGCATAGGCATTTCTAAACTCTTACAGCCATTCAATTCCTACTAACGGATTATTATTTTTGTCTGTATTTAAGTGGTAAGAATACCGTGCCTAAAGAATGACAAAAAAACCCAACTGGACTATCATTGTGCTTTCCAGAATAACAAAGTACTAACAGCACAACAAATATTCAACTGTAACAACTCAGCAAAATAAGCTGCCAGGTGTGGATCTGAAATACTTCTGCATTCCATATCTGCAGCAGTTTCGATGTGACATGTAAGTTCATAGGTTTGTAAGATTATAGGTTATGAGGTTCTACGTTTACAGAGCAATTTTATTTTGTAAATGCAATCCCCGTGTCTTTGTTACAGATGAGTTTTATCTTCCTTATAAATGCGTTATTATTTAGTTAGCATCAACACTGATATGGAGAAAGCCTTAAGATTGACGATCATGATAATACCGCATTTAAAAGATTTACAATTATCTAATACATATATAAAAAGGAACCACAATGACAATTGTGCTTTTTATGAAGCAAAGCTTATATATCTAGAAGTCTATCTTTACATTGGTAGAATTTAAGAAGATACGGAATAAGCTTCAATTTTGCAAGAATAAAGTAAGTCAGTTTTCTTAGTCAGATTTCAAAACTGAAAATTCTATGTCAAGCTTGAGCAGACTGAACCAAACCAGGAAAGAGATGTACCCTTAATCTTGAAAAGAAGTTAAGAAGTTATACTGCAATAAAGATAATGTGTCAATCGATACAGACAGGAAGTATTCTGAAGGTGCACAGTACTTGAAACAACAGCACTGAGTCACAAAGATAAAGTGCACACAATATTACTACTGTGCAGTTCAGCCAATGATAACAAAAACCCAGGTATAAACCACTGCTTATCCCTGCAACAAAGTGGTTAAAAACCAATAGGCCAAGATACAGCATGTCTCTGCCACTTCCACATTCACTGGAACTCCATTCTCCCACTTCAAATTTGGAACAAATTCTATTTGAACCACCTCTAGAACACTGCTTCATTTTTAATCTAAGATTATTAAATACTCAAAGTGCACACATGCATATAATCAATTTCAGTTAAAAGACATTCAATTCTTTGGCTGCAGACACTGGCTGAAGAGCTATTTTTAATAGTCAGATTCACCCACCTTACCACTGACGGTGGTTGTATCACAATCAAGGACCCAAACCGCCCACTCAGGTGATCTAGTGACAGATTTAAATGTATGCTTAGGTATAATTTTGAAGAGCGTTTTCAAGTTAATGGAATGCTTGTTTTCTCAGGGGTATATCACATGCTTAAGCACAGTGATGGCTAACTTCAGCACTGGATCCTATCCCCACAAAGTTAACACACAGGTGAACACAAGCTAACCTATACCAAATACATGTCCCAGAACAGCCACATTTTGATCAGAATCAGTTTTGAGGGAATTAAAAAAAAAAACAAAAAAAACCAAAAAAAACTTACTGGACAAAGAAGAGAAACTCTTAAGCTTGTTGTTGCTATTTCACTGTCTGGATCGGCAGTCAGCTTCTCTTTAACTGTTTTTTGAAAGAAAAAAAGGTTTATTTTACAGCTGATTTAACACACAAATGGGATGATAGAGAAATAAAACAAGTCTGAAACTGTGTACTAAACTTTCAGTTTGCCATATCTACTGGAAGGAAGCAGCAGTAACTATTGTTTCAGACTCACACAATGAACATGTAATGTAAGCAGTCTTTACTCTCTAGAAAGACCATAAATGACAAGATTTAAGAATGAGAAAAGCAGGAAAAACTCATATTAAACCAAGATCCCTAGAAAATCTATTTATACAGAGATGATTCTTTTCATATACATGCAACTTTGTACTTGAAAGTTATTTAAAATCTACCAACAAGATGAGCCACATTGACTTGACTGGTAACTTCAAGCACATTAAAAAAAAAACAACAAAAAAAAACCAAGAGGACACATGGACAAGCACCACTGTAAACCTCCGAAATACTCATCAAGCAATCCTGTGATTTAAAATTGAAAAGCAAATTGAGAAATATGAAATCAAAAGTACTCTGACAAAATTCGGGGCTTAAATAGCTGCAGTGAAATATCAGCGCTAGAGAAGTCTTTCATCTCTACCCATCCTCTTCTTTTACTTACAAGGACCGTTCATAAGCAGTCATTGGTTAAAGGAACAAGCCAGTTCCATGTTCTTCCTGCTCTATGAACCATACCTACACACCCTCATTCTCACCTTGTATACAAAGAGCAGTAAGCCACCTGGAAACTCTCTAGATTTTTGTGCATTTAAATCACCACACTGCATTAGCACAAGCTAATGCCCAGCACTATATACCACTGGCTTTGTAGCATTTACTGGTGGACTAATTTCTTCCCTTTGGAGAAGGTCCTGTGCTGCGTACAACACATGTTATCTGAGCATTAAAGAGTATGACCAACAGCTGTCAGGTGTTGGTATTTTCACCCGCTCCCTGAAAAAGAAACATGCAGCAGGTTTTGCTTGCATTTTTATTACACAAACTTATACCAACATCTACTTGTCAGAGAAAAGAATAAAGCAGAAAACCTCACACTTAAATTCGGAAGGGGGCTGGGAGGAGTAGACACTCTCTCTCCAGGAGCTCACTCCACAATACCGTGCCAAAAGAATAAAAAACCGTGTTGATGGAGACTTTCCTCCAGCATGTCAGCATCAAGGTTCAGCATCAGGCACTTAGTTCAGCTTGCTTGAGGTACTGAATTACCAGTTAAGTATATAAATACAGTTGTTCTATTCTGAAGAAACAAAGCCAGTATGGCTGAACTGAAAGAGATTCTCTTGCATTTTTCCCTTCACAGTGTCAACAGGGTTCCTGGACTGGCTCCTAGTACAAACAAAGGCCTCTGAGTCTTTGAATTGGAACTGAATACAAAGAACACCACTATCAGATTCTCAAAACCCAGAGAATTGTAGGAAGTCCAAACCTCGGTTAGTACAGTCCTATTTCAAATCTCCTCTTACAAAAGCTATTTTTCCTTTTTAAACAAGTAGTACATCAGACATACTTAGTGCTCTAGAATGATCAGGGTTCCGTATTCCTTTTGCTCGCAACCTCTGCAGTAACACCGTAGAGGACAGCTGCTTTACAAGATAGACTGCCATGGAATAGTTCTAGAAAACACAACAAAAGATCAAAGTAAAAACTGTTTTAATCAAAAGATAGCTTGTATGTTATACAATGCTTAAGCAATTCTTTATGTGATTACAGGGCACTGTGTTTCTAAAGCAGTTACAAGAGTTTAGATGGCAAAGCTTTCAGACTAGAGAAAACCCATCGTGCTTCAGAAAACTCACAGGGCTGGAGCTTTAGAGGTGCAACAAAAGTGACTTCACGCTTCACTGAGATTAGATTTAGCTGCAAAACGAGCTATTAAAACAGCATTTAGGACACTTCTGGAGTTTTACATCTAACTCGGGGCATGCAGTCTACAGCCCATTTCAGAAAGGCAATTTTACATCAATGTTAGGTACTACAGTTGTGTCAATACATTTAAGGGAAGCTGTCAGGTCAAATATGATCAAAACTTTTTTTTTTTTTTAATAAAAGCTTATTTTGTTTTCAAAATAGGAAAATCAGCAGTGATGCCGCTTCAAAAGCAATACATAAAGAGATACATCACCTGCGGTATTTCTTACTCTGGAAGAACTGTTCAACTTTCTTTTTCTTACCTTCCTTCACTTGCTGTCTATGAAGTGATAACGCTACTTCACTGCCAAAGCTTAAAAGGTGGCAGTTAAAGAGTTCAAGAGTTCAGCGGGACCAAGATGTACTCTAGTGAATCTAGGCGGAATGGGCAAGAAGGCACCGCTCCCAACTGTCTGTCCTTCCCTTCTGGAAGAGGTTGGGTCATTTCCCTGCACCGGTCTCCACAGAACAGACCATGCAAATGTTACTTATGTGACAGCAAAAGTGTCAGCAAAAAGCCAGGGATGCTCACTTCTGCCACTACAGAAGATAATTTGGCACACAAGCAGGTCAGATGCCGACCGAACACCTACCCTGCCAGCTCCCCTGTGAGCAGGGTAAGCCTTCCCTAGAGGGACAGAGCAGGAGTGGCAGGAGGAACGGCTCCTTCTGGCATCGCTAGCTGATTTCAAACCACAGTTTGAGATTCCTGAAGCTCTCATTTTTCTTGTAAACTACTAACAACAGAAGGTAATAACTGTCTTGGTAAAAATGTGATATTGTACTATGCATTCATCAGCAACACCCCTTTCTCCCCCCCGCCCCCCAAAATGGAAAGGACAAAATTTGTGTTCTCATGTTAGGGTACATCAATTACTTTTTGATATAAGCAGCATTTGCTAAACCTGTAGCTGCACACATACACTTTAAATTGAAAAATGAAAGGCTTCCCCCAGCAACTGCCATGTATGTTTCCACTAACAAAACAAAAAAATCCATACAATTATGACATCTACCATCCTTTATTTAGGATGCCACCAGAATCCAAAGATGGGATTTCAGTAATATATCTTACCATAAAATTACACAAATTGAAATAGCATCAGAAACACCACATTTAGAATATTTTATTCTTACAATGAATGCCTCTCACATCGTTAAAAATCACTACTGCTTTAACTTGTTTGTTTAATGCCTCAATTACTATAGAAGTTAGAAAAATGCTAATTAACATCGAGAAATTATTTACCGACAGCTTGAATCTACAAAGCTACGAACTTGCCCAAGGCATCTTGTACAGAAGGCTCTTGAAACAGATTGTGTAAAAATCACAATTATGACTTCAGGAAAGGTAGAGTACACCAGTTGAGACATGCAACTGACTCTTAAGGGAAAGGGAGGAGAGGAATTCAATTTTTGTACTATACAGGCACATCCAAATATAAAATAATTCCTAGCATTTAATTGTCAAGGTTTCAAACAACCACTCTAGGAAGCTTTACATCTCATGAGTGGGGAAGTTCTGACTGGCATCTAATTCTCATGAAATACACTAAGAATTTGCCACTCCAGTTTTGTATTCTATGCTAGAAGTTAGCCAATATGTTTTTTATAACTGAAATACCTACAGAGCCTGAGAAACTAGCCAGTTCACAAGAGACGAGCTTAGAGTTCACACAGACTTGTCACATTTCTTTTCCCTAAATCCTCACTGGTATTCTTAAGCAAAAGTGCAGCACTGTATTCAGAGCAATAACCAGGATTCATCAACTTGCATGCAGGCACTTCTGCAATGTAAACCAAAACAGGTTCATTTTTAAATGCTTATTTCAGATACCTGCAGTTCTCATTAGATAAGAGGAGGTTTTAAAAAAATCATTCAGCCATCATTTATTCTATACTCTGAATGGAGACTGTTTTACGCTCCACAAGAAATCCATCACGAAATACCATCACGATGTTTTATAACTGGCTATTGTGCACGATTGGGCTGTAAGCATTTTTCCATGCTGGTTCAGAAATCCTGGGCTTTGCGCACTGACAAATTCTTGGACAAGGTTTCATCTCAGGACAATTCTCGGGACTTCTAAAAACAGGATGGTTGCAATGGCAAAGCCACCATTTTTCAAGTACATGTTGACTCTGTAATGTGTATCTAGCAGGCTTTTTGCCATCACTGAAAGCAGTACACTAATTCACGGGCTAGTTTATTGAAGTAACTTTTTGCAGCATGTTCCAGATTTAATTAGTCCAGTGGAACATCAGCAATTTTATAATACCAATTGTAACATTCTCCCACAGACACAAAAAAAGTTATAAAAGCATGACGTTTTAAATATTAAGTATAAAGATAGCAGTTGCAAGAACAGAAGTGTAACAAAGACAAATTGAATCTCCTGGGCCGTGCTGAGTTGCTATGCTTTGTGTCCACACAGTTCTAAAAGACCACTCTGTACTGAATGTCACATGTTAGTTACCAGTGGAAGCCAAGGCAAGGTTTGTCAAGTCCCTAAAATAAGGAAGAACTTGCAGTCTGAAGTTAAGACAAATAAACAAAACGGTTTTCTAGGATGTCTTGATCTTATTGTCTAGGCTCTCAATGAGTCACAAAGACAGGTGAGCGGGGGGTGAAGACTGAGAGACCACACCGAAAAATTTGAGGGCTACTGATCTAAGGCAGCATGTCATAGCTGCCTAGCATAAAGCAATGAAATCACAAGAAGGAACAGTCTACTGCTAAACCATGAAGTATTTTCTGCACAATTAAGCTTGCTTATCTTTCAAGTCTTTCAAACAGAGGCCAAAGCAGAAACTAATAAGCTTTAGACAGCATTATGTACCAAAGTTACTTACTCTTCCAATTTCTGCAGTCCATGAAACAACGATTGTGTTTGGTACCGTCGTAGATAATCTGACGAGTGAGGTAATGTTGATTGGTCGGCTAGGTCGCTTTGGTTCAACACCATTTTTGGTTGGTGGAAGATAGCCCTAGAAATCAAAGTATTTTTTCCCCTCAGAAAAAAAAAAATACTGCTTTTGCCTTCTTCCCCTCTCACCACAACTCTGCCCCAATAAAAGCTGTGTATCGCCTGAACCAGGCTCCCTCTCCCATTTAAAGATATATATAGATATATAGAGAGATATATGTATCAGACAATGAAGTATCAGGAGTTTTACAAGCCCTTTCTCCTTACACAGAGCCTCGTACTTTCCGCATCCTAACCCTGCCCACCGGAATATTAAAAGGCACCTTTGCCATCTCTCCTTTCTCAGCAGTCCTATTCAACCTGCCTGGCTAACATTGCCCAGTCTAACCCCGTGCGCTACCCCAGTACTGTAAATAACATCTTACTTACTGGAAGGCTGCATGGTTTCCCATTTACTTTCACACACAGATTGGGTGGGAAGTGATCTTCTTGTGGACAACTGGTTTCTGATAAACAAAACCTAAAAGCAAAGAGCGTCCATCATCTTTCACTTCTAAAGTGATTTAAAGATCACCTCTTCCTAAGAAGGAATTTTTTCTCCCACAGAGTTATGAAAGTATGACAAATCTTGCTAAACACAAATTAGCTGTACAGATCATTAAGCAGGAAAGCCCCCCAAAATTAAAAGTTTGGATCAATGTGGCTGTAGGTTCCTCCTCAGATTTCTTAAATTCCTCAGACTGACTCATTCAGATATGCAGGTTCCTGTTACAAAAGACAGATATCCGAATTTCTTTCCTACCATTTCTCCAGCCTGACCTTTTGATACAAGACCAGGGTTTCACAAAGGACAAAACATACAGTCTCTTCAAGTGTCCCTCCTCCAACTTCAATAAACCAGCTAGCTGCGTAGCCACAGCATCAAACACTAACCTCATGCCTCTGTCAAGCCTCTTACTTAACTTCAGACAGTTTTATTTACTTATGTTCAGATGGGCTTATTTGCTGCTGGCACCAAAATAAGACACACCCTTCCTTGTCCTACGAAATACGTGTAGGCCAAGATCAAGGACAATAGGAATTCAAAGGACCAAAAAGAGCCTCTCAACTCCACTAGCTTTCTTCCAGGGGACCTGCCCCATCCATGCAAATGTACCATCACATCAGGGTACAGTTATTCAACGCAGCTGAGCCAAACAGGCTGCTGCTCTCAAAAAGGGGAAGCTTTCAATCCCAGTTTTCCCTCATGCCCTCCTCATCCTGTTGTCCATTTGACCCCACACCAAGCCAACCGGAGTTGCTGATCAGCAGACTGTATCCTAACAAGTAAGACCCAAAAGCAATCACTTGCTCTCTTGCAAGTTAGCAGCTCACCATGCAAACATGGCCAGGGGGACAAAAGGCAAGAGAGCCATTTTTGACAGCAGCAAGCTCTGCTCACAGCCCTCTGCAGAATTCCAGGGATACACAGGATTTAATCAACTTACAATACATTTGTCAAAACCTCTAAAATAACCAACAGGTTAAGACTCAGTCTGGTGAATCCCGAAGTCTTGCCTCCCATTGCCTAAAGAAAAGTAGACTTTGGGTTGCCATGCCCAGCAAATACTGTGTTTGACATCTCTGCCAGGAAAAATAACCCTCCCTGCATGTATGTTTTGAAGGCCCAGACACTTGGAATCTGACAGATGTGGAGTTAAAGAAAGGAGCCTACGCACAATCTAAAATAACGAATTGAAGAAATCAGCTGGCTATAGCTAAGTACATGCAGTGTTCTGACATGTCAGGTATCGAGCCACCAGCAACTTCAGGAAAACTGCATGTAATAAGGACAAGTCGTTAAGTCTCCCCTTTTCAAAGCAGCCAACGGCAGGCTTTTCTCAAGAAAACAACAGGATAAGACTCTTCTCCACAAAGGAAAGTCTGACCTGCTGGGGAGCATATATCTGATGTATTTAAAAAAACACCAGCATCAAGAGCAGGCAATACAGACACATACCTTAGCTGGACCTGTACTGTGAAGTCACATTTGGTCCCAGAAATATCCCTAGAAACAACAGAACAGAGGTTAAAACATATCGTTTACACAACAGGTTCATCAATATTTTCTCAGAGTTTGCGGTAAGTTCAATGTATGTAAACCACACTTCCCATTATCTATAGCATATACCACACTTCCGTTCTGGTCAGTCAAACCACCACTCTCAATGAGACACACTAAAAGGTACATTTTTTTATTTTTTAAGGTAAATAAACCAACTACAGACTCATCTGACATCTACCATTTCCTTTTTTTCTTCTGCTATAGAGGAAATTCTAATGTATCACTATGAAGCACCATCTTTATATAGTGAATAAACATAGAACTCCACAAAGCATCTGACTGATGGTGAGAAATGGCTGCCAGAAGGAGAGTTATGTATTTGTACAGCACTTAGTACAAGAGAAGACAGCCCAATACTCGCTGGACAGTGGTGGTATTTAATTTTTTCTTCCTCACCCTTTCCCTCTCCATCAGCATATATACAAAGGAGAAAAGAATTCCCCAGAAGAGTATTCTCTGAGGCACTACACACACATCTGTGTTCTTTAAGATCACATTTCAAATGAAAGGTATGGTAAGCCAGTTCCCTTTTTTTTTTTACTTTTATTTATAAATACTGTATTACTGATCAAACTCACTCACATTGAACTGCTGATTTGCTGCACTTGTTGTGGCGTCAGTGCAAATGCAAAGCAGGTTTCTCGAAATCGCTGACTGTTATCTGATGCTAGAAGAAAACAAGAGATCATCACTTTAAAAACAGCAAGTAGAGAATAATTAACAGAACGATCTCCTTTCATTGTTGTGTCCACATATATATACGCACACATTTTTATAGGAAGCCAAAGAGTGTGACACACATCTGTTTCTGTAAACAATTTTAGAGCCAACAAGAAAGTTGCCATTTAAACACTCCTGTAAAGAAAAATACAATAAACAAACTTTATATGCATATAAAGTATACATAAAAAAAGTGATATAGATAACAGCAAAGCTGAGACAAATCAGCTTAAGACTTTCTATCAGTCATGGTAACTTACCACTAAATATTCTTTGATATGAAATTAAAAAAAATTCTTAGGAATTCTCACCAATCACTTTTTTATTTCCTTAACGCACAAGATCATGAATTAGCCTGTGAAAGTATACAGAGTGACTGAAGTACAACACATGCAACTTCTCACATTTCAGTAAGATGCTTTATGGCATTAAATGCACCAAATACATAACATGCAAACAACTCGTGAAAGTATGAAATCTGGTTTTAAAGTCCTTCAACTCTGTGCCATAGTGCTCCATAACAAAATAAACTGTACGTAAGAATTAATGCACCTGCTGAAAAATCAAATAAATGTTAATCGCCTCCAAAACAATGCTTATATCTAAAACACATCCCTTCCCCGGGGCTACAGGCACCACTGCAGTACAGAACTATACATAATGGCAATGAAAACGGCATTTTTAAAAAAAAAAAAAAAAAAAAAGAGAGAAGCCTCTCCCCCAAGAACTGCTCAACATGCTCATCAACACATGTATTGAAGTGAAAGTTGTAAGAAGCTTGCCATTCAATTTTACTATTCTTAATAATTTTATAAGGTTATGAATAACTATATTGTGTATTAAACAGTCGATAAATTTACCATTTTTTGTTTTACTATAAACACTTCCTGACTCATCCTTGAGTGACAGATGAGTGAATACTTCAGATATTTTGTTAAAAACAGCATGTGGTAGGTTGGAACCAACAATAGAATAGACATTGACTTAGTATAAATATTAACAGCAGCAATCTCTCAAAATTACATTTCTATCTTTCTTGTATGACAATGCTGCAAGATTTGTACATTTTATTACATTATATGCAACAACCACCTGCAGTTCATTATCAGTTGCTCTAAAGCTAGATGGGCAAGAATAGGTAATACATACCAAACAGCAACTTCTGTGAAAATACTAGCAACAGCAAATATTTTTAAAAGCATTAAGTTATACAAATAACTTTTTATATTTTTATATGCATATATTTCCTTTTTTGTCAATAATAAGTTCTACAGTAATGTCCGAAAACACCATCTGGGCTAGGTGCAGCACGCAGCCTCAAGTTCATGTTTAGTTAGATGCTCATGCCTACAGTATCCAGCATCTGCTTTTATTTTAATACATTTGCAATTACATTTCTTCAAATGAGAAGCACGCAGGGCTTCAGATGACAGCCAGTCATGTTATCACAATGTAAGAATTTGCCCTAAATATAAACACAATGTACACAATTACCAATGAAAATCAATTACAGAATCACAGAATCACTAGGTTGGAAAGGACCTTCAAGATCATCAAGTCCAACCATTAATCCAGCGCCACCACGTTCCCTAAACCATGTCCTAAAGCGCCACATCCACACGTTTTTTGAACACTTCCAGAGATGGCGACTCCACCACCTCCCTGGGCAGCCTGTTCCAATGCCTGACCACCCTCTCAGTGAAGAAATTTTTCCTAATATCCAATCTAAACCGCCCCTGGCGCAACTTGAGGCCATTTCCTCTTGTCCTATCACTAGTTACTTGGGAGAAAAGGCCAACGCCCTCGTCGCCACAACCCCCTTTCAGGTAGTTGCAGAGAGCGATAAGGTCTCCTCTCAGCCTCCTCTTCTCCAGACTGAACAACCCCAGTTCCCTCAGCTGCTCCTCATAAGACTTGTGCTCCAGACCCCTCACCAGCTTCGTTGCCCTTCTCTGGACACGCTCCAGCACCTCAACATCTTTCTTGTAGTGAGGGGCCCAACACTGAACATAGTATTCAAGCTGCGGCCTCACCAGTGCCGAGTACAGGGGCACGATCACTTCCCTACTCCTGCTGGCCACACTATTCCTGATACAGGCCAGGACGCTGTTGGCCTTCTTGGCCACCTGGGCACACTGCCGGCTCATGTTCAGCCGGCTGTCAACCAGTACCCCCTGGTCCCTTTCCGCCGGGCAGCTCTCCAGCCACTCCTCCCCAAGCCTGGAGCGTTGCATGGGGTTGTTGTGACCCAAGTGCAGGACCCGGCACTTGGCCTTATTAAACCTCATACAGTTGACCTCTGCCCATCGATCCAGCCTGTTCAGATCCCTCTGCAGAGCCCTCCTACCCTCCAGCAGATCAACACTCCCACCCAACTTGGTGTCATCTGCAAACTTACTGAGGGAGCACTCGATTCCCTCATCCAGATCATCGATAAAGATATTGAACAAGACCGGCCCCAGAACCGAGCCCTGAGGAACACCGCTTGTGACCAGCCGCCTTCAATATCATTTTATACCTATTTTTAGTTATAAATGGAAAGATCAGAATTATACACTGTAATCAACAAAAGATGAATTAGCAAAGTTAATGCACTGCACACAAGAGAACTGAATGAACTCAAGTTATTATTTCATATTTTTACATAGTTAAATGTGGCCTTAATCTGTTGGGTTTATTTTCCTCCTGTGTATTATTTGGCTTTGCCCTAGAAATTGTCAGCTCTGGCTTTGTTAGAAAAGTTCTGGAAGGTCTTTGTGAACTTTTGTTGTGAATTCTACACCTTTAATTAAAGGACAAGATGGCTGAACATTTCATTAATGCTACTTTCATTTAAAACTTAATTATCCAAAGAAGTTAAACAGCAGTTACCGAAAGAAAACATCTAAACCCAAATTTCCCAAGCAATCAGAAGATTTTCAAATGCTCCTCTTTTCCCTTGTTTTGGTTTTGCAGCATCCTCAATGTAAAGATAAGAAGCAAGCAGGTAACATGTATTTTTGCAAGCGTTAGAAAGAAGAGGAAAATAACTGTTAGCAAAACAGCCAAGGTTCCAAAATTCAATCCTTTTCCTCTGTCCGTTACTGGCTGGTATTAATGCAAGACTCATTTTTGCTAAACAGTGATATGTGATCTGTGAAAAGTGGGCTTCTAACTTCTATATTCAGTTTCATCATGCTCTTGCATTGGCCAAATTAAAGCATTACAGATTAAAATGGCAGAAAATGAAAAAGCACATTCTTCAGTGCTGACATGGGAGCTTTCATAATGCCAGTTTTCCTCACAAGCTATAGTTCTAGCACATTTCTAAGACAGTAAATAACCTCTGCTTGAATCAATTTTTTTTGCAACAGAAATAGCCACTTCAAACTCATAACCATTACAATATCACAGGAACGTAAGCATTAGGAATAACTGTGTTCTGCACATTGCAGTTAATGAATTTACTCTTAACTAGAATCCACTTGAAATGAAAAAGGCAAGGAGGAAGGCTTTGGGGCTGGTGGGAGGCTCTTAGGTTGGTTTTAACACCGTCAGTTTAGACCAAGAACAAAAAGGCCTCCAACATTTCTTCTTATGCTGGCTATTAACTTCACATGCACTTGCCTTAATAACCGTAAGCAAAAGTCTATGAGCTGATAGATCAATGGTCCCCAGGGACTGGAGATGTACTTCATCACATGCTGCTTGATCTTTTCTTAGCTGTAAAACAGCATTTAATATACACATGCCATGTTTTCAATACATGGCTTTTGTGTACAAGCAATCGTTGTGATTACTGCGGGAGCATGGCCAAATTGCAAAGAAGGAAGAAACAACTTGTTAATTAGGCAAAGATGATCCAAAAGCCAATCAAAAGATTTCAAAACTCTTGACAGATTGAGCAGTACAGACAGAGGAAGACAGACAAGAAGCTATGTTACTGTAAACTAAGAGAGCTACGGTCAGGCTCTTGAACTAGTGTTAGGATACAGCTCTGCCCCTTGGGCTTGTAACTACCAACTGGAAAACAAGCAAATTTAAACACCAGTTGCCCAATTCAGTATGTGCTACCATAAGTGAGTCCAACCTTTAGGAACAGGCACATTTCAGCGAATTATAAAGACAGAATTTGAATCTTTACATTCAGCACAGTATCAGAAAAAAAACCACAATCCGTTCAACCCAGACACAAAAGGACCTGTAAGAGGCCAGGAACGACAGTGAAAATACTGCGCTATCGCATTTGAAAGCACAGTTAAGTTTTACAAGGGCTGTGGAGGTTAAAAGAATTACTTCCATTTTCTAGCTTTCAGTTAAGAACCCACCGTTGCCACTAACACCAACACAACGGGACAACCTCCCGCCCGCCCATGCTGCCGGGAACCCGGCCCCCCGTGCCATAATGGCCTTTGCAGCCAAGGCCACGGAAAGGAAGGTAGGGCAAAATATACCCTCCGGTCACAAAATCATGGGAATTAATGCAACCGCTCGTTTATTTTGCTGCCTCACGTGCTATTGCAAACCAAGGCCGTGAAGAGGATTGTCCTGGAGGGGATGGGGGACACAGAAGGGGCAGGTTAG
This sequence comes from Phaethon aethereus, assembly GCF_964289735.1. Classification (NCBI taxonomy): domain Eukaryota; kingdom Metazoa; phylum Chordata; class Aves; order Phaethontiformes; family Phaethontidae; genus Phaethon; species Phaethon aethereus. Next base: position 1,712,155 of record NC_138588.1, read on the forward strand.
GGAGCAGGACCTCGTTTGCTGGTCTGGGGCTTGCCTAGGAGGAAGGGGCATATGCAGCAAACAAAACCAAAAACATCCTCTGGAAGGGAGATTAAATACATTTTTTCTTTGTGGTTTTCTCTAATCTTCTCCCATATGTTTTCACGCAGTCTTTTTATATTCATATCTATTATTTCTAGATCTACTTACCCTACCAACAATGCATGAAAATTTCAACAAAGACATTAAATAGAGCTAATTTAGCAGTTTTACTGTTAAATACTAAGTTTCCAAGCTTATCTATAACTGTACAAACTCCTCTATTTCTAATGACTTCAGATTTCTCAAGGAAGAGACATTGGAAATTGGGAATTTAAGAGTGTAAAAAGCTAACAGATTTCTATTAATTCATCTGGTGTATCTGCTGTCTATAGGAACACCAAACAGATCCTGGCAAGTCAAGCACATAATTTACTTTTAAAGTTCTGGAGTATGATTAAAAGCAGAAATATGCAAATACATAGTTTTATACAAGAAAATCATTTTGATGGCTAGAAACATGCCCTGCAAACAACTATTATTATTTAACAAAAGAAAGGCAAAAATAGATCTTCAATTGAAAACCTATGGATTAAAATAGAATTTATAATCTAATAAAGCTGGAATTTAGCCAGGACAACAGAGTTAATAGCAACATTCTTAAGAAAGTTGCCAGAAATTTATTTGGAAGGGTTTTGGGTTGTTTTGTGTGTTTTTTTCATAACTATGGATTATTAAATTTTATAATCTTTTCTTTAGCACTCTTTGAATGGTACAGAGCTTGGAGGATTAGTCAAGAGTGGTTTACAGGCCACATCTCCTTTAAGTCTCAGAAAGGAGGTACAATGCACAACTAATTGACTTTTTTTTATTTTTTACATATAAAGAACAAAGGCACAGTAATTTTAAAAAAATACCATGAATCACAAGCATCGCTCTACCTTGCTGCTAAAAAATTTCCTGAATAATTCAGAAATCTGAAAGGGCAGGTTTTGAAAGTATAATATAAAGCTCTTCAAGCAGACTTATGTAATTAAATGGGTGACAACATGAACAGCTTCAGTCAACCCATATAAAAATCCACTTCTCATCTTAGCAGAATCTCACCATTTTTGAGGGGGTGCTGAAGGGGGTGGGTGGAAGGAAGTATTTACTACTTCTTCATTCATCCATCTTAAATCCATAAAAGACAATGAAAAAATCCACACTTTCTTGTAAACAAGTACACACACTTACGAAGCAGCACAAGCTCAGGTCCCTTGCCTCTGGAAGGTTCCCAACGTTAGTATAACACACTCTAAAATACCTGAAATGTTGCAAAAACATTACAGAGCAGAGCTGCTTCTTCAAAGCTATTCTTTTTACCAATTCACTATCACCACAGTTTCCTGAATTGTTTCATGCTTGCCTCGTTCAAGTAATGATCCAAGCAGCATATGGGACTGGTATGTACTAAGTGAGAGTGACCCAATTATGCCTTGCTGGTTGTATATTTTGTTAAACATTTCACTTGAGTAAAAAGTTCTCAAAATTTGAGCAAAAAATATTTTAATACATGGCAGTATCATTCACAGGACCAAAACTCTTTAAAATTCTGTATGAATGTATATATACGTGTGTATATATATATAGACAAAGAATATATTCATTAAATAAGTAATAATAATGATAAATTTTAAAAAAAATTTTTATTCTTTACTTTGGAAAAAACCCTACCGTGCTAGAGTGAAAAAAAGAACCCAGTCTGAGTGGCTGCATTTTCTACAGCTCTAAAAATATTCTGTTCCACCTCACCAGTACCCACGGCTAAAAATAGCCACACAATCTTTCTGCAGTAAAATACCTCTTGCTGTCTTGAGAAAAAGTCAGTCTCTAAATTACCATTCAAGAACAGATACCTTAAAATCTTTAATGAATCTTATGTTATCACATTGTTGAGGTGGTGATGCTTCCTAATGCAACTGCAGCTAACCATCATACTGCCAACATACTAAGGTTAATCTTTTCCATCTATCATCACCAAGTGCAGCTTATTAAATAGTGAAGGGAATATATTACCTTCTAATACAGAAAGATACTTGGACTAAAATTAAACTTGCACTTTACACTGCATTAATTACCTAAGTTCAGGCCACAAGAAAAGCTATCATTGAATTGGCCTACTAGCAATGATTTCCAATAATAGCCCGTTTATTTCAGAAGGCAAAAATAGTTACGCTAAGTAAGAGTATCAGGACTATAGCAAATTTTTGCTGCATGCTGTAAGATAAACAAGAGATGTCTAATTGATTATTCACTAACCTAATACAGTACAGAATTTTGATCAGTTAAATTTGTCAAAATATTAGCCAGAAACACCTAAACATTGTAGAAGTTGTCAACAAAACACACAAATAATTCTTGCTTATCTTCCCCAGATAGGTAAGATACCTCACTTTGTTGCAGCACAAGCATTTTACTTTTTCTTTTAAGCAACAGAAGGCATTGTATCAATTTATGTTCAATCCTCTTTCAAATATCACTGCTGAAAATTGAAAACACTGCCTCCAAGCAACTCCGAAATTACTGCATTTAGATTAAGGCACAGGAAACGTTTACTTTTTAAAAAGGTAAAATTCAGACAGGCTTTGAATTATGTTCAATTGCAGCAGAAGCCGGGGAAGCCATAACACAATACTACGTACACACAGCTCCTCATGATGTAGTTTGTCCAAAACCTCTTGTATCAATCCTGAACGGAGTTCGTTTATACAGCTGCTTTTGGAGGTGAGATCAAATGCCTGGGCACAGTACATTGCAGTATCTCTAAGTAAGCAGAAACCACGCAGCTACACAGGAGAGAAACGATGAGAGGATACACCTGAATGAGGGATCTACAACACCTCGGGATGCATCATTAGCCCTTTTAAGCCCACCACGATTTATGAAGTTCCTGGGTAACGCAAGTGTTTATACATAAACACTTCCCTTCTATTAACCACAACCTCTTAGCACCAAGCTCCTGCCATCCTCTGGAATCAGACTGCAGTACCTTTTAAACAACTACCCACCATACCCTTAATTTCCTACTCCCCATTAAATGCATTCGTAGCGTGCAACAGCAGGCGTGTCCCAGCTAGCCGCCTCCTCGGACAGCCACGCTCTCCCTGGGAAGGCAGGAAAAGCCTCTTGCTAATCGCTAGAGCCATGTCAGACCGGGCCAAAGCCGGACCCCACGCCCTGACCAGCTGCGTGCCGGGCACCTAAGAGCAGGGCCGAGGGTGGTGCGGAAGCAGGCTTCAGGAGCTCGGCTCACATCCGGCACCAAGAGCAATCCCAGATTCCCCTGTCGGTTTTGTCACTTGCTCGCTGTGACATCTTGGCCATTTTGCTTCATTTCAACCACGTATCACAATGGAGGTTGCGTAACCTTAACATTTCAAAACACTTCAAAACTACTTGGAGGGAAGCATTTTAGTAAATTTACAAATCATTCTTTCCCTGACAGCGGTGACCAGCTCTTAACCCACTTCCACAGGTTACAGTCGCACTACGCGCACGAGTACAGCTGCGTTACTGCAAAGTGACCATGCCACGTTCTTCAGCTTAAAGCAGATGAAAAACCGAACTAGGTTCTGATTAGTCTGCTGCATTTATCATTTATGACCATTTTTAGATTCTGTTTGACTTCAGCTTTTAACAGCTAATACTCTGAAGGAATAGGCAGAGCTACACTGGGGCAGGGAGTAAAGAGACGTGAAGGAACTTATTTGAAATAGTGCCTAAATGTATATATGAAAATAGCCTGGAAATACTCCAAGGGCCACAATTAATTCATAAATATTACGTACTTTGTAACTCTGTGATACGTTGTATAAACAGAATAGATCAGATGGAAACTGTGTGCAATTGGACAGATATTTATGTTTTATTATTTTTTTTAAATCAGTCATGTATTAGAGCATTTCTGAGCAATGAGGACTTCTGAAGACCTACAGTACTTGTTAAGGGACAACTTCAAGCCAACCTTCAGCGCCAGAACTCTCTGCCCTCCCAACCTCCCACTGTGGAGTAAATACCCACCTACTCCAGCCCTCCTCTCGCCACTGCCCCTCCTGGGCCCACAGATCTCCACTGCACATCTGTTCCACCATTTTGCCAGACGGAAGGAACATCACTGGATCCTCCATACTCAAATTAAGTCGCTTGATTTCTTTAGACACCCAAACATATGCCCCAGAACTCAACTGGGACACATTTGGGCTTGCAAATTTTAGCTTGTATTCCTAAGAGCACCGACAGCAGTTAAGCACTTCAAATGAGCGGTACCAAGAAGCAAGCACTGCCACGTCCTTACACAGGCTGTCCTGCTTCTAGTGCATTTTTACTCTCACTGAGAAAGTAGCAAGTTTTATAAACCTTACAGGAAAGGCAAAAATTAAGTTTAAAGTTCACAATTAGATAACAGAGTCCCTAGTAAGCTCTCTACCAGGATTAGAATAACCTGTTATCATCTTTTTCTAAAAGCCATCGCAAGGGGAGATTAAAGTATCTCTAAACGATTCCAAGTCACTGAAGACTTCCAAGTCCCAGCAGCAGTTCCAACAACTAAGTGATCTCAACATCTTGGTTGCAAGGAGGAAATCTTAAAAAATACATATTGCAATAGCACGGCTTCCTCTCTCCTGACAGGCGAGCACCACTGCTAGGCCTCAAGCTCTCCAAGCACTTAAAGGGGATACCACTCCAAGCTTAGATTGGTTCACTGATTATTAATGGATTACTCACATGCTTTGAGTCAACCACGTGGTTTGCCGTAATTCCTTCTATTAAAAGCTTTAATTAGAATCATAGAATATCCTGAGTTGGAAGGAACCCACAAGGATCATCGAGCCCAACTCCTTATCAAATTAACAATTACCAAAAACATATCATCATGGGATCTCGAGGAGCAAAGTGGCTTCCTAGATCCGTTCAAACCAGAGCAGCAGTGTGTGAAAACACCCATATCCTGCAAGGTCTTGGAATTTGGGTGATCTCAGTTCCACACATGAGGAGATTGAGCAATCAGCTAAAGTGAGCAATAATAAATTATAATCCTTCTCTTGTAGCACCAGAGTGGATTGTAACAACCTACCCGGTTGGTTAAAGCTCTCTCATACTTAAAACGAAACATGCTCTAGAGTACGGAAAGATTCTCTATACATGAACTTGAGGCATACCATATGCAAATACAAGTTGAAGCCAAAAAAAGAAACTTAAGTGCTCTGTAGTTCTAGTTCAGCTACAGCACATGAACAAGAGAGAGCTAATATTTCAGCTTGTTCTTGCACAATTAAAAGCTGTAGAGCCGGAAGTCAGAAAGCTCAAGCCCCAGTTGAGAATATAGTGTTTTGTTGAACTTCCTCCCACAAGTATATTTAAAAAAGTAACAAACACAGAACACAGTAAAAGCGTGACTTTCACATAAACCATGATGCTGACTGCACAGAGCAACAGATCAGCTTGCTGATATATGAAAGAGAGAAATACCTGCCAAACAAAACTTACACAGTTTCCAACCTAGATTTCTAAGTGCACTGAATTGTTTCATAGCTGTACCTTGAACTACAGTCACCCTAAAGATTTTAGTCAGATCAGTTGCAAGATCTGTCTTCACGAACACAGCACGTCCAAGTAACCATGATCAATCACAATCAAAAAGAAAATTTCAAGGTAAATGCAAGTCAGAAACACGAACACTGGTTAGTAAGCACATAATTCTTGAGGGCAGGCACCAGGGGTAAAATTCTGTTTATTGGAGAAACCCTATTATTAGAGTCAACAAATTAAGAAATTAAACTAAGACCTAAGCAAATCAAGACAAGCCTCAGTAGAGCCACTGGAAGATCATTTCACCCAATGGAGCCAGTATCTGCAGTCTGGCAGGCAGCATGCAATGCTTTTTGTAAGTGACACTCTGTCTCCGCAAAAACCCTGACGTTTGTCTCCTCCTTCCAGAAGGGTGAGACCTGTAGGTAAAAATCCTGATTTCCATGGCTCAGATCCGAGTTTCAATATTGTGTTCCACATCGCTTAAACCTGAAGCATAGCAAATAAATTGTAGGGTGATCATCCATATGCCATTCATACAGCTTTTAAAAGGGTAGCATAGCCTACAGCCTCTTTAACCCTTTACATCAAGAAGAAAAGGTTAACTTCCCCTTACAGGTCAGTAAAGACCCATAACCTAGTTAAAATGTTTTTTGGAACAAATACACAGCTAAAGCAATTAGGAATTACATATGCTGTAACAAGAAGTATTTTTAAGATGTTGTTTAACTATCTAATGTCCCTTCCATAATAATTTGGCAGAATTTTGGTACTCATTACTCATCTCATAGTAAACACATTTCACCACACAAAAAAGAGATCTTATCTGTGTGTTAGAATTTACTTTTAGAAAATTGGCTCTATGCTTAAAAACTAACCAATTAGCAGTGTCTGTGCACTGGCAGCTGAAAACAAGGAAAAATTAAGTGAAAGCTGCAGCTTCACTTGAGAAACCAGCAACCAAAACTCTCCTATTTAATGGAGTTCGTATAAAAAAAAAAAAACCCAAGAGAGGAGTCACAATAATAAGGCAACTTCCATACATTCCATCAAGGCCAAGTTGGATAGCTTTTCCTCCAAAAAAAACCCCTCATATAATCACATCAAATTGTGGTTAACCATGGGGCAGAGTGCTCAGACTTCTCACTAGCGCTGCAAGAGCTCAGTGTACAGATTCATCCACCAACATACATTCTCAGAATATGGAGCATTCCTGGTTGGAATGTTGTACACAAAAACATCCAATATAGATGCTTTCTCAATTTTGCAATGAGGATGACTAATACAACATGGATAAAATTCAACAGCTCCACTGAACATGGAGAGATATCTCTTCGTCTCAGATAAACAAGCCCACTGACAGTCTTCTTGGGATTGAAGACAATGCTGTCATCCTCCAACAGCACAGCCAGCATAACCGTAATTGTCAGTCTTAGCCACACAGCTCTGAAAGAGCTACGCAGGAGCTACCTACTTCAAACACTCAGAAGGAAGTGAGGGACTCTGCAATCTGAGCAGAGTAACAGCAGAAGAGTCCCACCGCCAGCAGGGCCTAGCTGCCATTTTCAGTTCTTCAAACAAGAGCAGGTTGAGGTAGCATAGGCTGAGTTTACAAGTTCAACTAGCTAGGCGAGTCTGCTCTTCTGCAAGCGTCCTACTCACTACTACAAGTTGTATGGGGGGCTGTAAGCCAGAGAAAGTTAAAAAAAGTTAGCCAACAGCCTTCTAACCTTAGCTTGTCACACATGCTTCAGCCAGCCACACTCACGTAATAGCTGTTGGTGAGAAGGGTACGGATGGATAAAGCACTGCAGTTTTCCCCCTTAGCACGAATCCAGCCCAGCACGCAGTCAGCATGTCGATTTTAATCACAGTTCAGAGCTACATTTTGAGGAAGCAAGTCTAAGAAGGTAACATCCATTTCCTCCTTTTGTTCTTGACATTAAAAATAATAGTTAGCAAAATTAATTTCCTTATCTGTTATTCACATTAGCTTGTGTACTACCCACCTACGTAAAATATTTGGGTACAGAATGCATGTTCAAGTGCGCTGCTGTGCAACTCCCTTCCCTGAGGCTTTGTCAAATTATTGTTTTTCAAATTTATTAATCAAGTCTTGATGGGACAGAAGACTACTATAGCAAACCTTCTGAGCAATTCCACCTAGACTTGGGAAAAAACAGGGAGAATCGCATCTAAAGATGTGCCTTCCCCAACTTCTACGTAATGACTCTCATTTCAGAAGAATCTAAAGATCCTCAAATCAGTGGAGATGGCACGCATTCTCTCTCTTTCTCTCACATGCACATTTTTTTTCTATTCCAGTAGGTTCCATTTTAAGCAGGGACATAGTTACTCAAAACCCCGCATCTGGTCATCAGTTAGTTCTTGTGGTGAAGGGAAACAAGAGTAAATGCAAAAGTTTCTTATCCCTACACCCCATGAGGAATGTGATGGGGAAAAGCAAGCAGGAGATGCTGAAACGCTGGCCAAATGCCAAGGAAAAGTTCTGAGTGTTTGTAATACGTATCTGCTATTTGAAAACAAAGCCAGGGAACCTAGAAATTTGACATTTGAGGAAATCCACATTGTTTGCAGCAGTGAGAAGGATGTCCAAACCATTTGGGGCAAATATTCAACAAATCATTTCAGACTTTTTAGAGTATCAGTAACTGCATAAATGGGGAAAATTAATACAAGTCTGCTCCATGCTTGCATTTAAAACTGCTGAGCTGTATGCACAATTGCTCCAAGTTGTTTTGAAAGTGTATGAAGCTGCATATCACTGGTTATTAATCCAATAGGTTTTGTCATTAACATATGTATTTATTACTCTAAAATACCTTCATGACATTTATAGTTAGCAATTTTACGACCTATAGCAACAATACTTTCCACTACAAAAGGAAACAACCAATCATTTCTCATAGGCATGGACACTGAAGCACTCTCTTCCCCCAAAAGCACAAGAAAAAAAAAGCTTTTTTTAAGCGTATTGCTTCAGACAAACAGGAAGACATCTGCAGACAGGATTCACATGCAAAACAAAAACCCCAAACATACCTTTTTAATTGGAAGGACAGAGGTTGGTTAACTTAAGGGTATCTGGTTGGAATTTTGCCCACTTCCATTTTCTTATCCTGACACTCCACAAAGTCCACAAAGGGGAAAAAAAAAATCCTGTCGTATATAAACTCCTCAAGCAATAAGACATGACAGAGTGTGAATTATGATCTCTTCATTTGGGGTCGGTTTGTCAGACACGAAGCTGACAGAAAAGTGTTCTTACCTCATCAAGGAATAAATGCATACCATAATTCCTGCATTGGAATGTCTTATTGAAATTATAGCATTATTTTTAAGTACTTATAATGTAAAAGTGATGAGACACATACTGAGTACCTAATTATCCTCTACCACCAGCCTTGTCTGGAATGCTTATTCATCAATTAGGTTTTAGATTACAGCTAAATAGATGCAGTATACATCTTAAAAGAATACCTGAACAAGAAGATGAGATTATCAAAAGCTATGTTTTTCCCCTCAATGTCTCAGTTATAACAATTAAAACAAAAAAAAAAAAAGCAAACAACTGTGCAACATACTTTAGAAATCTGCAAACCACCATCACCACTCCCATATCAGGCCTCCTCCTACATCCCTGCAGCTGTTCAGACTGTTAATGTGAAGTACCTGCTCGTTTCTGTTTCAAGGAATCTCCTTCACAAAGGACTCTGGGTTTTTTGGGTGTTTGTTTTTTTTTTTTTACTCACCCAACATCTCCTCATATCTAGTCTCACAAATCTCATCCTTCTACCAGCTATTCTCACAGTAGATCTTTTCCAGGGTTTCAAGACAGCAGAAGGTTCCAATGTGTGAGCAGCCAACATGACTACTGTATTTAAGGACTATTTAAGAATATTAAAAGTTAACGATGCTGTTAAGTGCTACGTGGAGTCAGAGCCAGAAAAATCACACATTGTTATATAATGCTCTGTAAGCATCAGATTATTCTCAGCAGCTACACAAGTGATTTATACCTTAATACAAAAGACAGTTTAAAGAAAAGTAGCCTCAACTGCAAAAGAACCACAAGCTTCCTAAACTCAGACATTCAGGCCGTGATGGATCACAGCAAATATCTATCCTCACATTCTTTCCCAGCACAGATGAGAAGATTTTGTGGGCTTGATGGATCCAGGGGTGTTTTTGGTTTGTTTGGTTTTTTAAATAATTAACCTCTGTGGTTTATAAGAACTACTGAGCACAGGCAAGTTTTTTCCTTTTTCTAAGGTTTTAGTTTGTTTCTTGTCAAACTTACCCCTTAAATATAACGGATCTTTGAACGGTATTTAGTGGCTCAGCTAAAGCAACTAATGAGTGTTACGTAAGAATGTCTCTCCATGTAGAACAATCTGTTCCAAAAGTTACCAAAAATAGCGATTCTCTAAACACTGGTGTGATGCAATGTTTAACCAGTTACTGCATTAGCAGCTGAATTCACCCATTACTATTTTAAAAAAAAAAAAGATACTTCAACTATTATTTGAACATTTGCAACCTTACCTAGGCTGGTAGGTTTTATCAGCTCATCCAACAAGTCATAAAAAGGTAATTTCTGAAGTTTTATGTCAGGATGGACAGGGTGGAGCGCAGATGTAAGATGGGGGAGTTCCAGTTCATGTTTAGGTCCCAGAAGCGAAACGGGAAGCAATGGTGACGTGGCAGGGTGGCCATCATAACTGAGCTGTGGAATGGTAGACGGAGACAAAGTTGCTGGCATGGAGCTCGAGTGTACGCTGGGGATAGATAAGTCTGCAGGTGTCATGATTTTCTGAGGGAACCTTCGCCTATAGAGTTCTTTGATTTTCATTTGTACAGCAGGACTGCAGCCAGCCTTTAACAAATGCAGTGCTTTTGTGAGAAGTTCGTGTTTTCGTCCGTGCTTGTTCCTCCCTGCGTAACCCAGAAGTACTTGCAGTTCAGAAACTCTAAGGCTCATAACCATTTGCTTAAAAGAAACAAAACAAAAAATTAGTATTCAGGTTACATCATCTTAAACACGAAACATTAGAATGTGGCTTAATCCCATTAAGCATACAGTTTTTAAAGGTACACCACCACTGTTCCTCCCCCACTGATTATCCAAAATATAATGTAAAACAGTACTTGTATACATATTTTTCTACTTTGAAAGTCTGTTATAAGCATTTTTTAAAGGGATTGCCATTCGCCAAACACAACTCAGGACAGCAATAACTGTGGGGAAAAAAAGACTGAGAGAAGGACAAGTTGCCAGTACAAAATTTTCTAATCACTGTTCTGCTAGCATCGATAATGTTAACGAACTTTTTGACTTCCAGCTAGATAAATAAGTCACACATTGACAATATCCAAGTCTCCAGTACTTATACTTAAAAGCTGTGCCAGTCCTTAATTCTGGAACCCTACTTCACTTTCAGGTACCTGCCCACTTTTTGCCATGCAGCATAACTAATCCACACAGGTTCAAAGTAAAGAAGTGAGTGATGTTAAAAAGAGAGCAAGGAATTATAATATGTGTTGTGTTCAACTCCATATGACGATTACTGAGTTAAAGGAAACTTCTTCCAATTCAATTTCGTTACTTCTCACGTCACAGCTGCATATTCTGTTCTGGATGGGGGAGTAGGGCTCTGACTTCTATTAATTAGCATCTTCATTTACATAGTCTTTTACTGTCTCCCAATATGGTCTAATGAATCAAACTAGCAAGACTTGTAAACTGTTTTACTTCTTCAGGAACCGAGAAAAACATTATGGAAAGCAGCGAAAACCAGCAATCGCCTGTGCACACTAAGTACTTCCCCGTTGGTCAATCAGAAGTCAGAAAGTCAATTTACGAGCCTACTTTCTATTTAAAAACTTATTTCAGTGCTTGACAGTGGCCTGTTTGTCACCACAAGGCCTGTGACACCAGCTGAAACTATATTGCCGCAGAATTCTGAATTCCCAAGAAATCACAAGAAAGTGAAATGCCTAGAACCCATTGCCATGACTGGCTATCTGGATCTTCTGTATGAAACCACTAAATAACCTGAGTATTTTGTAGTCAATGCCAAAAGATCAAATTTAAAATAATACTTGAAGTATATCTTTGGGACTAAAACAGCTAATTCAGCATATCAAGGTTCTGCAATTTCCCAGACACTGAAGGCTGAATAACCAAACTAGCACTTGCGTTTGCAAACAACAGTTGAAATATGTTCCCAAGTGCTCCCATCCTCTCTAGTTCTTCAAACTGTGCGAAGTATTCAGACACAAACATTACTCAAGCTATTTTCACGTTAATTCTTAAACCTAAAGTGCTAATATTAGAAAGTATGCTATCCCTAGCTCTAGCAAAACCAGCCCAAAACTCCTATCAGTTCCTCAAAGCTCCAGCACCTGCAAGAGATCTTCAATGCACAGGTGTCCACAAGAGGTATTTCCCTATACTGAAATAGGTCGTGTTATTTAAAAGCCCTAAATTAGATGACTCATGTACTTAATGAGGTAAGCACCCAGATAGATTTAACTAAATTTGCCACAAAATTTCTGCTCTGTTGAACCTTGCTGCAAATCTTAGATAAACCTTGCTGGAGATCACCACAAACACTTCGGATATAACAGGAGTTTGCTGGCAATTTTTTCTCTGAATACCCTGAGAACCTACCTCACACTTTTAACTATGGAACTGTCATGGAGCTACAACAGATGAGGTACTTTCTAAGAAACAGACATGTCTTAAAAGAATAAGGCATTTCAGTTACAATCTGAAGTGTTGACAGCTGAAAGGAAAGTGAAACAAATAGATTTGAAACATGGAAAAACACTATTTATAATGCTTTACAAACATTTCTTCAACACAATGAGTAGTTACAGCTGAAGAGGTTTAATGTCTGCTACCATCACCATTAAAAGTCACTTCCTGAAGAGCCAGAACCTCTCAGAGCTTTACTCTGTGCTTGTTCTGAATAAACTCATAGGCCCAGCTTGCAAAAAACACAGAGGATTAAGAAATAATAGAGCTAACAGAGATGCTCCTGCTACATGTTGGATGTTTTCCATTTTTTAAGGTATAGACAAGTTAGAAATAAATATACAGAAAGCAGGGTCCATCCTGTAGCCAGACTCACGAACCAAAACAAATAAAACTCCCCAGATCTTCCCCACCCTGGTGCATTCCTTACAAAGGAGGACAAGTACAATTTTCTTTGCAACGTTAGAAGTACTAACAGATACATCGATTAAAAATGCAGTCACAAAAACAGCAGCAATAAAGGCTTGTGGGTTTATTACAGTTTCATATGTCACAGGAACCTTTCTTACACAAGAAAGAGGAAATGCCTTAAAAGAACCCCCCCCACACACACACACATATCCACAGAGTTTTGCCTGTGGATTGTGTAAATCAGTGGCACAGGGAAGCAGAGCCCGACAGACAGCCGTGCTGGCAAAAGTCTCTCACGTCTCTGCAATATGAATGTGAAAATTCCTCTCCCCTCCTCCAACACAGTTGTGTTTTATTTGAGGACACAACCCAGCTCTACCAGCAGCAGTGCCACTGCCCATACAAGCACTATCCATGCTACAAGCCCTTGGCCCCCACTGGTACCCTAATCTTAGAACAGGCAGGATAATTATAGCAGGGAAACAAACCAAGTGCTGTCAAATGCACAAAGTAAATAGACGCAAAAGCTGCATTTTTTTTTTTTTTTTCTTCCGCTGTCACATCTCACCTCATCACAATTCAAACTCCTTGCTGGCTTAGTCACACCAGCAAAGCTGAAGGGCAAAGACACAAAGCGCTTTGCTTCAGGAAATCTTGCTTTTTTCCCCTGTTGCCTGAAGTAGAGTAGTAAAAAGATCACTCACAGCAGTACAGCTGCATCTGCAGCAAGCTACAAAACCCACCACAAAGAGTCTGTGACAGAAAATATCCACAACACAAATAACTGTCCCTACCTCTGGCTGTTTATCAAAACTGGCAAAATGTTTGGTTTTTTCTTTCCTAACACAAAAGAAAGTAACAAAACAAACAAAAAAGGATATACACAGCTATCAAGGACAGACTGAAGGATAGCTTGCAAACTGCAATTACAGATAACTAGGTGTTTCATTATGTGTTCACGTATAGGTAAACACATGTTCCTGCAAACATCACACTAGTGCACAAGAAATTGATGCTATTTAGCTACAAAAAGGTTGAGCTACTTACCACTTGCCTAACTTCAGCGTGAGAAACACAGCAAGCTGACTGCAAGCCAGTTTCAGATGCAACAAATCCCAGTATCAAACAAACTAGGTGTTCTGATGATGTTGTGCACTTTGGTAGCTGTCATACCTAGACAATATCTAAAATTCAAAGAGAGGGCAAGGACAGTAGAAAAACTGTTCAAAGTGTAAAAGAGTAAGAACAAGCTTTACAGAAACTCGACTTACCTCAGTTTAACAGAGAGTATTTCTATTTTGACTCACTGTGAAGACCTTCACAGAGTTTAGAAGGTAACTCTAATCTATAAACATACATCTGACATTTCCTGCTCGACAACACAACACAAACATGTGTTCCTCCGCAAAAGCTGCATTAGTCATGGGGATTGCCTGGCTCATTATGTATGTTCCCCCTTCAGCCCACGTCCCCTCACCCAAGCCTTGTGACCACAGTCCATCCCTCCCAAAGCCATCAGGGCATTTTTTTGTTTTAAGACAAGTCACCTAATTGTATCAGTCAGGCAGGAAGTCCACAGAAGCAAAGAGGCCAGTTTATTTTCCCACCTCCCAGTTGCTCATTTCCAAGTCTGTGCCACTTTTTTCCTGCCAGATTCCGTGAACCCAACCATTCAATGCAGTTCATGCTGCAGCCACATGAGCAGGTGCATCTCCCTGTTTCTGCATGTTGAGGAAAGATTCTCAAGCTACTCATCCGGAAACAAGGGTGTTTCCTGCTCCACACCTCCTTCAGATAACCAATAAGGTTTGGAAGAAAATAGCTTAAGGATGCAAAAGCAATCCATGGGCGGCATCCTACGTCATCTGCCTACTTCTCTCCTGTGACTATCAACAGGAAAGGATGTTCTACCTCCAGCGTTCTCTCTCAAAAGAGTTACTACGTTTTTTAAAAAGCTATCATATAGTAAAATTATTTAAGTCCCCCAAACCAAAAATTGCATGTAGATACTTACGCAGTAAGGAGGAACAAGGATTTTGTCCAAGACACCCACAAAAGGACTACAAAATAAAAAGCATCAGGCTGCAACATCAGTGCATGTTTTGTAGCTCCTGACTCACCAAGCTCTCTCAGTAACAAGCATGTCTGGTTGAAGAAACACGTCTGTGTCACACAACAGGACCATTTTGCTCTGTGAATGCTGTTTAGGCATTCAGAATAATGACTTTACCAGGAACCTTAACTTCCAACAGAGCAGTCAACGTTAAGAGTCATTTACTTTGATTTCTCTCTGCAAAGAAAATAACTGAGGGAAATTTTTATTTTTAAAGAATGGTTTTCCACATAAGCCCAGTCATCCCACTCATTGAGGAAAGATGCCCAGGCCAGGCAGGTCCCTGACTAGAGAAATCCAACCATTAGCACAGGTTAATAGGTCAGACCAAAGAAAACTGCTTTGAGGAACTTTCCCACTGATCTATGAAGGTTGGGAATTAAGTTTAAAGAAAATAAAATCTAAGTGTTGGTGCTTCTGGATAAGAAATTCCTATGATAACCCTGTGTGGCTGGTCTCACCGGCATGTGATTCAGAGAACTGCAACTAAAAAGACAAGTGGATTCTGGCAGAGAACACTCTTTCTAGACTGGAAAACACACAGGGGCTGAAACATTGGTTTGAAATGCAGGAAGACAAGCTGCAAGTCCTGCTGCTCAAGAAAGGATCAGATATAAGTTATCTGCTGAGATCCAACGCCACAGACTGTGAGCCTTCACATTTTTTCCCTATTTTTTGAAGGGAGGGACTTGCCCAAGAGTTAAAAACCAGGCAACAGTAATTTTTTTTTTTTAATAAATTAAGCAGCGTGCATAAGAAAGCATGATGGACAATGCTGAAAACTGGTCACAAACACCAGCACCACAAGATACTGTCTTGAAAGCAGCATACTCATCCACCAACAGCAGCATTGAGAGTCTCAGCAATTTGATGAATGCTTTCTAGAAAGGGTATTTCTAAGTCTCCAGTAATCAGCCCCGGGATCTATCTGCAGAATTTAACAAGTTATTTCCGGATGTTTATGATAACTAGAAGCTGTGAATAAGCTCCAAAACACATTCAAAAGATTTGCCAGCACAACAAGAAGCATTTGGCTAGGCACCACACCGCATTTTGTGCCTAAAGCTGTACAACAGGACCTCCACATTTCTCTATTAACATGAAAGTTAAAGGGGAAAAAATGAAAGAAAAAAATCACCTCAAACACTAGTCAGAAGATGATAGAAGTAGTAAAAGAAGAAGAAACTAAAAAAAAGGATACCAAATGGGAAGTCACCCATTTATAACCGGCAATTTAAGACAATGACAGTAAGTTTCTTGTGTTACTAGAAACACAGTCATTAACAATAGTTTACGAACAGTCTCTGAAATTAAGAATCATTATTGCAGAGGAGGGCAAGCACTGCAATAAGTCACTGCAAAGGCGAAGTGTAAGACAGAAAACCCTTCTGACTACAGCCCTGTACTCTTCTGAGCACTTCGGCAAAGAAGCCTCCACACTGACACCCCACACAGCACCTTCAGCCCCAGCCCCCAGAGGGGTCAGCTCCGGCTGCACTTTGCACGAACAGCGTGGACACATTCACACTGGCAAAGTTCTAACGCTGCTTTCAAGGCCAAGGCAAAGGGAAATCTCCCCCTTACGAAACAAGGAAACTACTATTCAAGCAATTCTACAAGGCACTTCCAAAAGACAGTTTAAAAAAAAAAAAAAAGTCAAATCAAAATTGTTCTTTTTTCTAATGAAAGCAACTAGGAAGCATTAGATTAGTATGGAAATGGTTTTGAATTAATCTCAGTATGCCTCCAACACCCAGCTGTAAAAACACAGGAGAGTTCGTGCATGCTATGAACAGGCTCTTTAACCCCCGATATAAATCTTCTGGAGAATAAAGCTATACCTGAGCTACATGAGTGCTCTACAGTTACACAGACTAAGCTCTTGGGTTTTTTAACATCTAAGATTTGTGAAAATGGGAGATCATGAAGATAAAAATATTCCCGTCTTTCATGAAGGTACATTCCCTAGTCCTAAATTCTATCTGCAAGACTCACACAAGGAACCTATAGAGGCTAAACTATAAAAATTGAAAACAGTCTACTGAAAATCTGCAAGAGGGAGTGAAACAACCAATTCATGGAAGCTCAAGCACCTCAATGACAGGCTGTAACTTCCTGCATTTGTCTAATGCAACCAAAACACTAAAAGGTTGAAGTCACCGTAATTCAAAATGGAGGGGAGGCAAAAGCACAGAAGAACAGTCATAAATATGCAACATACTACAACTTTTAAGGAGGCTACTGGCTTTCATTATGAAAAACTCAGCTGTCTCCTAGAGCAGTATGTACAATGTTTTGTCAAGCAGGGCAGCACTAAAATAATAGGCACAAACCAATGTCAGGTACAAATATTATTTGCCTTTTGTTACACATGCAAGGAGATAGAATATTTAATCAAAGAAACCCTATATTTACACAGTATATCAGTGCTCATAAAGAACATTTTGCAGTTGTATGACCAAATCTATGCATTCGTCTAGCTGGCGATAAAAATAAATTTTAATCCATTAAAAATGCATCAACAAAATTATGTCCATATATTGTAAATGCCAAAAATAGCCTGGACTGCCCTACTGCTGGTGTCTCCACAGATGTGGGCTTCCTTAAGGTCAAACATCGTATTCATGACTTTCACCAGGTAATGTATTTCTTCCCATGCTACCAGAGAAAGTACACTATAAAGCTTACTTCGTCAGGTGTTATTTACTTTAGCACGCTCACAAACAAGATGCTTCCTTGCAAATGATGTGGTTGCACATCTGTTAATATAAACATTACAAATCTTGAACCAACTCACCTCAATGATGAAGCTCAGATTCAAGCGCCTGCTAACACGAGGAATCTCTGGCAGTGAAGAGAGAATCTAAAAACTGTAGCAGTTCAGCCTGAAGTGCTTCTGGACAGGGAGGTCCTGCAATTTTCTACTGTTATCAGTTCGTAATAATCTATCAAGTACACCATAACCACCTAACTCTTAATTTCACAGATCAAATAGTACAAGGAACATTTTTCTTACCTGCTCCTAGCAAACATTCCTTGTTTGTATCTGTCGTGCTGGAAAAACTTGACTATCTTCAAATTTAGTAAGTTTTAGTAAGGTCAGAGCAATGCTGTTTCGTACACGAACACCAATAAATCTAAGCTCTCCTTCCGGCCCACAGTTCAGAGGCCTCCATCTAATCCTGCATCAGTGACGCTACCAAGTTCTTAGAGATGTCTGTCGCTTACTGGAGCCACGAAAACCCACAGTGATAAAAGCAGCAAAATTCACGGAAGAGTGAAAGGATATTGCAAAAGAAAACAGTAAGACAGATCTAGCCCCACTGAACTGGCTGCTAGTAACAACAAGCAGGCAGAGTTTGGAATTTTTAATATAATCTCCATGTGTTAAAAGTTGCCTTATGTTTTCTGCAGATGCCTGTGGCATTTTGCTATGCTATCATGTAAGTGAAACATCTTTTAAAAGCCTTGACACATATACCCTAGTAAATTAGTCGGGGTGATTGCCCCCCTAAACCTCCACTCCACCCCTTTTCCTATAGGTTTTTTCCTTGGAAAGAGACACTCAGCAGAACAGTGTGTCCATGTCCCCAAAATGCCATTTCAGTGCTTGAGTGCTTAAATCTGGGGGAAATTTTTTTTTTTTTTTAATATGATGGCTTGCAAACCACATCATGCCTTGCCCTGCCTCCCCGGCTGCGCATTAACACTGCCGTAGCAGAGAAATGGGGTGGGCAGCTGGGGCAGTAATTTGCTCAAACTGCAAAAGCTAGATTTGTTGGAGAAAGTCTGCCAAGACTTTAGTCATGTCTAAATTGTAGTTGATTTAAAGTAAGTCACATTTTATCTTAATCCATAACAAAAGTTTTACCATTCTCAATGGATTTTATTCACTAGGTGAACTATATTATTACTTTTGGTATTAAATAAGGTTGCTGACACAGTAGTAATCTTCATTTCAGTTCTTGGAGACTCAAGTTTTTTTCAGCCACACTCAAACTTAATTGTCCTTAGTGTATTTATCTTTGCAGATGGGAATTATTTTTACAGAGCTATGCACTAGCATGATTTTCATGACAAGTAATTGCAGAAATACTAGTTTAGACAGTCTCTAGATACAAAACAATGTGTCTCTCTAAAGACAAACAGCTTACACCTAAGGCTAATAATGAAGACAATTATTTTCAGCTATTTGGGAGAGGGTCATTGCCAGACAAATTTACTTTTTATTAAGAACATTTTTATCCTTAACTAAGCCTTTCAACTGGCTGACAGAGAGCTAATTCCTATGCAATAAGCTTCAGTGGAGCCCAAGCCAGCCGCAGACACAGCTGTCCAAAGAGCTTGCTAAACACAGTATGTCCTATTATAATCCCTCTAACAAATAACACAAAAGGGCTACGTCTGTGTAATGAAAATATAACAACTTATACAGCATTCAATAATAGTCTAAAAGATTGTCCCTTTGTATTTAAAAGGAAAAAAAAAAAAGGACCAAGAAGTCTCAGCTTCTGGAAGCCATACAGCAGGTCACAAACACACATTTATTCCCCCTCGCCCAGTGATTTTAAAAAAGAAAACAGACGTGTATTTTAAAATATGCAACTAAAACACAAAAACATTGGTTATGTAAACAATTCGAGTGATTTGGGATTTACAGGTAGGGAGTCTACTAAATGAGAATCTTTTTAGTGATTATTTTTCAGCAGAACACTAGAGAATGAAGCTCTAGTTACTTTCTAAATATTTAAAATACCTGCATGAAGTACATGTAGCTTTTGGAATCAATTTTGAAGGAAAGCTGGAGAAGAATGTACCTGGAATTCAATGAATGTACTCACATTGCAACATGGATAAAGAGGCAGCTTCCACTAGCAGCTTACAGAACCTCTTAATAGCAAGACCTACAACAATTTCAAGACCTACATTCTTACATTGTGTTTGATGTTTGCTTGCAACAGTTATTTAAATCTCTACTGCATCGATAGACATTATTTCTTTGTGTCAGCCAACTTAAGCATCACTGGATTACAACAAATTATTGCAATAATAGATGCGTATTTTCCTCCAAGATATATATAAAAAAAAATTTTTTATCTCTGTACCTTACAGAACTGCAAAGTGATCTATCCTCCACATGCCATAAGTTCTCACCCAGTGCTGAAGAGTTAGTTGTCCACCATAAACAAACAAACTTTTGCTATTTCATTAGCTTCAGGATATGAGATTATATAGTCAAATATACCCAAACACTTCTAGATAAACTATCAACTTTTTTCCCCCTCATTTGTCCCATTTTCTAGGATGCAGCACAGGAGACAGACTATGTCATCACTGACTACTATTCTGGTACCTCAAAAAGTTTTAATTAACAATCATATTAAATTTGGATACCGACTTGCACAGTACTGAACAGCAGACTGAAGCCAGTATGTAATTGATTCTCATTTCCCTTAAAAGTAACCAATTGCTACGTTAATGCCCCAAGAGAAGAAAAACGAGAAAACTGGAGTTATCTGTTCACAATTCTCACTTAAAAAAAAAAAAAAAAAAAGGCTACAAAATGGCACATGAGAAAATTAGTATTTTCTTGTAGACTTTGAAGTAACCCTTCTCACAAAATTCCATCCTGAGAAGTGTATTCCCAGGCTTTCTGAGTTACACCTAAAAAGAGTGATTCTGAGACACTGAGCTCCGTCACATGAGCAGGATCCGACCACAGAGCTAAGGACAGCGACAGCCATCTCAGGGCCCCAGCCGCCATCGGCCTTGTCACTGGGTACCACGTACCGGTATCACCTTGTTCATTCACCGTCTCACAAGATGCACGAGAATGTTTGGTAGTGCTTTTATCTGTAACCACGGGAATATACAAAAGGCCGCAATAATAGTTAATAACATCTAGAACAAAAACTGGTGAGGAAGGAAGGGAGAAGAATAGGAAAATTGAGGGGTCAGATAAAACGTCAGGTATGGGAAATACTCAGTAATTTATCATTAAAAGATTTCTCTTTCCAAAGGAAGAAACGGAAAACAAACGAAATAAATCTGCTGACAACAAATACGTATGAAATCCACTGGCCAAATACCCCATTCCCTTCTAATACCAGTCCACTGAGAACAATAATTTATTACCACTAACAGTCTTAATTGTTATCGGAGAAATAAGCAAAGGAGCCAAAAGTTCCCACTATGTCAATAAGCCGAAAACAAATATTCCATCAAGCAATCATATTGGCATCTGTATAGTCTTTTTTAACAACAAAAAAAGCTAATCATGCTGCACATAATTTCTTTATTTCATAAGATCTTCAATTCACATATAGAAATTACATAAGGAAGCCAAAGTACACGCTTCTTTTTAAGCGGTTATATAAGCAGTGTGGTGGGTTGACCCTGGCTGGAGGCCAGGTGCCCCCAAAGCTGTTCCGTCACCCCCTCCTCAGCTGGACAGGGGAGAGAAAGTATAACGAGAAGCTCGTGGGTCGAGATAAGGACAGGGAGATCACTCAGCAATTACCATCACAGGCAAAGTAGACTCGACTTGGGGAAAATTAATTTGATTTATTGCCAACCGAATCAGAGTAGGATAATAAGAAATAGAAACTAAATCTTAAAACACCTTCCCCCCACCCCTCCCTTCTTCCCCAGCTCAGCTTCACTCCCCATTTTCTCTCCCTCCTCCCCCGAGCGGTGCAGCGGGACGGGGAATCTCTGCCGCTCCTTCCTCCTCTGGAGAGGACTCCTCACACCCTTCCCCTGCTCCAGCGTGGGGTCCTCCCACACGAGACAGCCCTCCACCAACTTCTCCAACGTGAGTCCTTCCCACGGGCTGCAGTTCTTCACCAACTGCCCCAGCCTGGGTCCCCTGCAGGGTCACAAGTCCTGCCAGCAAACCTGCTCCAGCGTGGAGCTCCGTGGGCTGCAGGGGCACAGCCGGCCTCACCGTGGGCTTCCCCACGGGCTGCCGGGGACCCTCTGCCCTGGCGCCTGGAGCATCTCCTCCCCTCCTTCTGCACTGACCTTGGTGTCTGCAGGGCTGCTCCTCTCACACGTTCTCACTCCTGCCTCTGGCTGCAGTTCCACAGTTGTTGTTTTTCCCCCCCTTCTTAACTCTGCTCTCCCAGAGGTGCTGCCACCGTTGCTGATGGGCTCGTCCTTGGCCAGCGGCAGGTCCATCTCGGAGCCGGCTGGCACTGCCTCTGTCGGACATGGGAGAAGCTTCTGGCAGCTTCTCACAGAAGACACCCCTGTATCCTGCCCCGCTACCAAAACCTTGCCACTCAAACCCAATACAAGCATTAAGTCATCAAGATGAATTAAAAGCTTGAACACTAAGAAATTTTACTTTTATTTTACAGTTCCTCATGAACTGTTCAAATATCTTTGAAATACATCTCCAAATGAAGTATCTTCTCACCAGTTCCACAGAGACTGTCTAACACAGCATGAAACCAGGGGAAGCCCTAAGTTTCATGTATCATTCTCATAAGCACAGATTATTGTACACTGTCCTCTACTTTGATCAAGTATTGATTTCAAGCGTGTTCTAGTGAAGCTCTTCAAAATCATTCCTCTAGTGCATTTCTTCTAAGTCTTCACACAATGCAGACAAGAGAAGCGTTTTCTCTGCTCACGTTTCCTCCTCTTTCACGAGGAGACACCCACTCTCTTGACCTTCCTCTACTTACTTCTGAAGCAAAGCCATCATTATGAAGCAGATGAGATGATCAAAGTTCTTTTCACTCTTCTTGCTTAGCACCCTAGTCCTTCCTAGAAAAAGCTTGTCCTAGATGTTTGCTGGAGACCAAAACAGGACTAACAGTCCATTCTCTGTTCCTTACCTATTAAATATTTTCTTGTTTAAGCATCACCATTTATCTGGGAGCCACTTCTCTATCAATAGTGCAGTGGCCATAAATAATGCAATGATGTAAGAGACACAAGGCTTGAAGAAAAGTAATTCTTTTTATTATATTTAGAGAAAGGACTTGCACATCTGAGATGTTTTTCAACCATACCAGTTAGTCTAAGAATTACTATTCCTTTATATTTTATAGAAACATCTACCTGTGAACTGACTCCAGCACCAGTCTAAAAGCAAGACCAAGAAATAGCACTCACATGTTTACTTTATTCTTCTAGTCCATGACCACTTTCAGCAAGCTAAGAGATAATTGCATATGAAATTCAAAGTTACTAAATGTAAAGTAGTCAAAATTGGAGGAAAACCTGAACTTCTCATGTGTTTTTCTCATTACATAACCAATGGTTCAGGAGAGGAACTTGGGCATCACTACAGACCGCTCTTCATGCAGCTACAAGCCAAATAAGCAGATTTGCAGGGAACTAATAAGCTAGACAACATTGGAAGGTTCTTTCCAACCTCAGATTCTGTGGATGACAGTATTTTTCAGAACTGAAGAAGTCGTCAAAGACGGGAATCAATCCTACCTCATCTTCCCTCTCAACAGGGTATCTAGAATAGATAGTAACCACATAACAGCAAACTGCTAGCAAGAGAACTATGCGTGAACCACTATGCATGTGGCCACCCAGTAATTCAAGAAAAGTCAGTTTTTCAAACTCTGAACAGCTATTGTCTGTCACAGCACAATAGGAAACTGAAATTGTAGGTCTGACTATTTATAGAGCAGTTAAAATGTACACTAAAGCCTAATTCATTCCTAACTGTACAGATGCATGAAAAAATTGATTTATTGCATGCAACAATATGACATAGAATTAATATTTATATCACATATCGAGACAGATCAATTTTTAAGTGCCAAAATACATTTATTTTTATAGAAGAGAAATCAGTAGTTGAATGAAAAAACCTTCTCGTATATCACTTGTCCAAACCCAGGTGAGAATACTGACAGTCAAAAGCTCATCTCCCGTTTCAAAAATCTTACTATGTCAGTACTCAACCTAGTTCCCACCGAGGAGGATTCAGGATCCTAGGTCAAAGTTAATGAGACATGGATGACTTCTTTGGCAGCTACTCATAACACTAAAGCATCAGTAAGACTGTCAAGAGTCACACTGAAGTCATTCCAAGTACCAGCACAGCTTGGAAGGAGAGCTATGGGGCAGCAGCAGTGCCAAACACCGAATTCGTATCCTGGGGAAGGCATCTAAAAGGGGCATGGGGACAAAGAAAGAGAAAGCAGGAAGCTCAGTTTTTCACATCACCCACAACGACTGGTTTCTTCCCACTATGTTAAAATGCAAAAAGATGACAGAATAATAAGAGAGGAAGCAGACCTTCCTGCTTTTCTTGAGCATTCAAAAGAGGATAAAGAAAACAGTTTCAAATGACAACATGCAGCCAGAGACAGACTGAGAAGATGCGTCTTAGGCAAGGCCTAGACTCCGGACAAAGGTGATCCTAAGCCCACAATCCTAGTTCACCCCTCAGAATCTGAGCTACTCTGTCATTCCATCTTCCAGTGCTGTCCACACCAGAGAAATGTATTTTTACATGTATTAAGTGCATCATGTTACCTATAGGCTTGAATTGCTTAAGCATGCAGTACTTAAGAACTCATTCGGTCACAATGATTAATCCCAGGACAAAACATTCAACAGTGCGTTAGAAAGCTAAGAACACATTCTCTATGCGATATTTTCCTGGTCCACATATAGCACAGACAAGACCTATAGAAACATTTCATTCACAGTCACACTGGTGCCTGTTAAGGAGCGATACTAAGGACGCTTGCTCAGGGGGAAAAGGGATATTTCATTTCCCAGTGCCATCAGTCTGACACACTGTCCCCCTCCCCACCACCTCATCCTTCAAGCATTGTATTTTTCTCAGGATCAAAGCAAGACTGAATTCAATTAACCTATTCACACAATAACCCCTGCCCTGCATGGAAACAAACTGCTTGACAGAGGTTTTTATAAGCCAAGTTTCAGCCACACCTATGATTTAAAATACATGAAAACTATTGCAAGTAAACTCCAAAAATGATACTGCATTTAAGTTGGCTTCAGCCACAAGAACAACGAGAATTGAAAGGGCTGCCTAAGAAAACTTTGATAGCAAAGTTAAAACTTTCATGGAAATCCTGACCAAGTGAAAACAGAAAATATGCGGTGTTTCTGCAGTACTGACTGCAGATAAAAAACACTCACTTACTGTTCCTACCCTGCGGTGAGCCGACTCTCCCCGAACTCCCCCCCCACTCGCGGGACAGAGGGAGGATGCTCCCGTCACTGCTCCTTTTCATCTTTACTGTCTAAACTATTGCCCCACCTCATTAACCGCACTCATCCAAATCCCACTCTGAATAGGAATTTGCATATATACAAGCCTTTTGCAACTCATTAATGTAATCTGAATGACTCTCACATGTTCACAAATTTGTAACGCCGCCTGTCCCTTTTTACATTTGTGGGCCAAAGGCATGGGGCAGGGGGGTACATTATTTAGGATCTCAAGACGAAACAAAGCATTTTCTGGGTTTCAGCCTAGCATTTTAGTATGAAGTGTCTTCACCCTTTTGCCTCCTGATACACTCACAGATAACACATAGCTTCTACTTCCAGGTAAGGATGTTGTAAGCATCATAGTACTTCACAGCCTTGCTCAGCCCCTACGTCAAAAGCAAAGGACAGTCTAGTATTGGGGAAAAAATAAAAACAGAAGCATCAAGACATCAGTCATGCACAGGCCCAAAGAACGAAGAAGTCAATGCAGTTAATCAATTAATATTTAGCTCAAACCCTTTACTAAGCTATGTGAATGTACTCTGAAAAACAAAGGCACATTTAAAAAAAAACTTTTCCAGTTAACTGAATGTAGGAAACAAGTTTCAACACATCTCTGCTTCCCCTTAAAACAGCTTGGCACCACTTCAGACTTCTACATATGTTTAAAAACAACAGAATAGTACAGGTCAAAGGAAACTACGAAAATCGTCATACACACAAGCTGGGTATTCTTACAGCATTAATAGTATTTAAAAAAAAAAAAAACAACAAGCAGGTCATAGATCCTTAGGTTGCTATTGAAAGTTCTTCTATTACCAATGTGTCCAAGTTGTTCCAAGATCAAACAATAGAGGAAGGTCATGTGTGGAGTTTTGCAAGGGCCTATGCTGGCACATGTAGCTTAACCTATTAGTTAACGACCTAGAAAATGAAGTGATCAGTGAGGTGACAAAGTTGCTGGCGATACGACCTGGATGTAAGGATGAAGGCAAACTGAGGAATCACTGAAAGATCTCAGTGACAAAGCAATTCAATGTACATAAATGTGAAGTGATGCCCATGGGGAAAAGCAGTCCAGACAGACCTAGCTTTACATACAGTGATGGGCTCTGGGATGACCTTGACCACACTAGAGCAAGCTCCTGGGCCCAAGATAAACAGACATATGAAAACATCAGCTCAGTAGCCATCAGACACACAAATCACTAAAAAAGGAAAAGAGAGCAAATGAAAAATCATTACACACTATATAAAGCCCCGGTTCACCCAGATCTCAAAGTGCGGGTGGTTTTGGTGGTCAAAAAGAAAAAGAGAAGATACATTAGAAGTGGAAATGCTCACAGAAAGATGGCAGAACTCCAGCATGACTTCCTTAAGGAATAACAAAAGCTAAGACTTTTCAACCTAAAAAAATAGAGAACACGGGGACAGATATGATAGCAATCCAGAAAACCATGAGCAGCACAAGGAGAGTGGACACGGATCAGCTGTTCAGTCTCTTTCATTACACAATATAGTAACCAGTCTATTGAGCTCAAAACAAAATGAGAAGGGTCCTCACACAGCAAGCAGCAGAAAAACCGAAATCCCCAGCAAAATACTGTGAGAAAAAGAAATTCATGTAAGTTCAAGAGAAACCTGGACAGGTACTTGGAAAACAGGTTTATTATGGCTTGTCCAGCAAGTAGCCCCCATCGGGTTCAGGGGATTGAGCTGAAAATAGCTGGAGACTAAGAGAATATTGCAGGGAGGCGACATTTATTTCTCATACTTTGTCCTGGATTTGCTTTTCCCTACACACTCACTTCTGGAAGCTGTAGGAGACAATACCAGGCCAGATGGACTCTTGATCTGAACCAGTACTGTTACTTCTACATTCTTAAGATTCAGTTTACAACACATGTTTATTTTTAGCCATTTCCTCAGAAATCCAAGCGACATTGTCAGGGCCTCTAGTAAAAATGTTACTTCTCAACTGAAAGAGTCAAATTTTAAGACCAAAGAGGTAAAAGTGGAAATTAACTGAATGAAAACCTGGGTGTACACCCTTCAGAAAAATATTATCTAAAATACTTGTAATTCAAACCGACAACAGTTCTGACACTTGATTAAAAAAATTTGAAACCCTGCCATCAAGTGGCCTCAGCAGATTCACTGATGAGATACTCCTAAATCCACACGGAACCTATGAAAAACAACAGCTTTGTTTCTGCACAGCTAAAGTTTCATTTCAGTGCAGTACATTTATAGGTGCACTAACAACTCTGTAGATCGTCTGAGCAGAGCTGTCTCTTAATAGATTTTTCAATAAGCTGAAAATATACACAAATACTTGGACTGTTTCAAAGACTCTTATTTTGCACCAGGGGAACAAGATATAACATCTGCACGAAAGTGAGATCATTTTGTCAAGGGAGTCTCGAGAAACAATATGAGGAATGAATGTATCAGAAAACATTCTCTTCTACACAACGTTTCATGACACACTCCCGCAGCTCAGATTATAGATTTTACCTGAACCAAACGCATTATCCCTATTGTATTTGGCCCCTTCTTTTTAAAAAAATATGTAATAGCAAGTTGCACCTACGCTAAATTGCCAAGCAAAACCAGGTTCACTGCTATTTCCATCCTATATTCTATTTTGCACGCTAATGCTAACTAATCACATTTTCAGTTGAAAAGCTGAACAGAGCAGCCTTATTAAGTCCAAACCCTGCTCTACAAAGAGGGCAGGAGAAACATCTTGCAGAAGACTGTAAATGAAGGTAAGCAAGAAGTTTCAGCTCTGAATGAATCTCAACCAACTGTCCCACTTTAAGGGACAGTAAATTTCTTCGTGTGGCTGGGCAGCGAAAGTAAGCTATCTGCTTATACAGCGAACAAGTTGAGAAGCTCTTAAGAAGGAAAACATACTTTCTCAGGAGACAGCTCTGGCACTCTCACATACAACACAAAGCTGGAGGCACCTCGCATAGACAGTAGGCAGGTACACTGATCAGACTACAAATTGCAGAAGGACCAAGATTGGACTAGACCAGTGAAATGACTCTCAGAATTACCAGTCGTTCTGCAGAGATACACAGAGCCAATTTTAATCCCAGAAGCAACTAGGGATAAAATCGCTAAACTCTGTGTTTTGCCTCAGCTGCCAATCTGCTCCCCTTGGTGAGCCTCAAGAACAGAGTAGCAACATCAAGCAAATATATGGTCAGGAGGGCCAAGGCTGAAATCTGATAGACCGAAGGCACTCTACTGCACACCACAGCCCCTGAAAATGTTGCAGATGACAGATCCTACAGCTGCTCAATAGTGAGTTGTACAGTAGGGAAAGGTAAAGCCACAATACTGGCTGGCAGCTTGAGTACGTGCCCAGGGGAAGAACCACTGTGAATACAAACCCCTACAGCTTCAACATAAAATTCTAGTGTACCTAAAGCACTCTGTAGTTTTATACTATGTCACCTCTTTGGAAGAGAACTGATTTTTTTTTCCTAGTATAAATCTAGCTTAGAAAACCCGGCCTTTATTCTCAGCTCTGCCCAAAGACTATGACTTAACTCCTGCCCAACACAAATTTCTGAGAACATTTATCACATACGTTTGCATGCTCAAATGGCTGTGGCCACAAAAGATGAATCTTCAGGAAGTGGAGCCAATGCTGCAACCAAGCAGCAAGGAGACTGAGCTCAGTTTTCCATCTCCTTTATAACCATGCATTTAATGGGAGGGGAGGAAAGACTGGAGAACTTGGTATACCAATTTTCAAAATGGACAAGAATCCTATGGAGCCTCCTGGTGAAGACATGCCTACCTACTGCCTGTCATCTGTCACCATCTCCCCTCAGAAGGTTCACTGCTTTTGAAATCTAATTTTTTGAAGCAACTTCCACCTTTTCCAGCAATACCAGTGGACAGTCTCAGAACTGCTTTTGCACATTTCTGAGATTGTTAAGAATTTTGTAATACATCTCCATTAACAGAAATCCATAGGAGTAAAAACTCCTCAAGAACTACATCTGTGGCATGAAATCATCTGCACAACTCCCATCCCCTAACAAGTCCCTGGTATCTTACTGTCAAAGATGTGAGGTACAGCAAGATGGTCTGGCAACAGGCTGGGGGAACTGGGCTTATTCAGACTGGTGAAGAGAAGGCTTTGGAGGAACCTAATGGCAACCTTCCAACATGTAAAGGAGGTCATCAAGAAAGCAGAGCCATGATCTTCACAGAGGTACACAGCAGAAGAACGTGAGACAGTAGGCACAAGCTGAAATAAGAGGTTCAGGCTGGACATTAAAAAAAAAAAACAAAACTGTTTTCACCATGAGAACAGTTAGGCAGTGGAAGAGGTTGCCCACAGAGGTTGTGCAGTCTCCATTCTTGGAGGTTTTAAAGACCAGACTGGATAAAGTCCCGAGTAACCTGTTCTGGCCTCTTAGCTGATTCTGCTTTGAGCAGGAGGTTGCACTGGAGATTTCCCAAGGTCCTGCCAACCAAAATTACCAAATAACCTATGGTCAGGATCAAGGGAGCAACTAGGTGTCAAACTGAAAACAACACCAAGAAGAGCTAAAAGGAGAGTCCTACTGAACTCTTGGTTTGAAGAATCTAGCATGACAAATCATATCTGGGATGGAAACTGGGGAAAAAGCACTTTTACTTCCACTATAAACATGCAAGGCATAGGAAAGAAAATATGTACAGAGATAAAGGGATGTTTCACAGCTTACTACTCTGGAAAACTACTCTTTGGCTGTGTATCAGCCCCAAAGCAGGGTAGAGACTGAAACTCTTCCTTTCTCACTCTCTCCTCCTGTTAGACAGACGTACTTCTAGGATGGAAACTGGCAACTGAAGCCCATGCAGTCCTGTCAGAAGCAGAAAGGAGGCAGAACTCATACATGTTTATTAGCATGTATCCAGAAAGCTCATTACCATTTCCTAAACAAAACAAGGGAAGTTCACTACAGAGCAATCTTCAGTGATGCACAAGAAGTCAATAACACTTATCTTTCTGTCCTCCATGCTAAATAAACTTTAGCATATCCACAGAGTCTTTGCTCTGCTGCAGAGCCTAGGACTCCATCCTTACCAGGCAAGGGTTTTGAAAGGCTCCTTTCACTTCTCCATTAATTAACATGCCACTTCCTGTATAAACCTCTTCTATATCATTTCCTATAGACATAAAGGTCAAGCTTAGGTTGACCTTTGGTCTAATTGTATACTAGCTTTTCATTTCTTTGTTTCACATATTCTAGACAAGCTCCATAATACCCACCTTCTGCTCATTCCTACTCTCCCCTAGTCTTAGAATACAATGCTTGCTTACAGGGCACTCTGGTATCCCTCCAGTATACGCTAAAGGACAGAATGTAAGAGCAGAGACATGGCAGTACATCTACAGCCATCCCTAATCCCAACAGGAGAATAAGATTAAGCAAATTGCTGACAAACTCCTGGATCAATACAGCTGCCACAGACAGGAATCTCAGCAAAACAATAAGAAAAGAAACAACAATAGAAAGGTCTGTACCATTGCACACAGAGAACAGTAATATAATGTTACTCGGTTTAATTTGGCTCTGGCTGCTATTGAAAATTTGGAAGATCAGAACAAGGCTAGATAAACTAACATCTCCCGTCCCCATCCTGAACTCCATATATTCTCATTTGCAAAGGTTTAACACCATCTACTTTTTGTTGTAGCCCCAAAGCTTCTAATTCACTTTGAAATAACCACATTTTACAGCAGTGACTAGTTGTTCAAAATGGCTTTGATAGCACTGAGTAAAATTACAGAAATAAGCACCCTTTTGTAAGCTACTGGAGCTCCTTTCTTCTCCTCATCCTCCCCCCCCCCCCTTTAACTAGTACAAGAATCTACTTTCAAGAAAGGCATTTGTTTTCATAAACAGACTACTGTTGAAGGTACTACATGCAATTTTTGCATCATAAAATCCAATCATCTTCATTTTAAAAAGTCCAAACCAACACTCTTAGCATTTATTGGCCTACACAGAGCTGGAATAGTGACAGAGCAATGAGACAATCAATACCTGAGCTCGATCAAGAGGATTCCAAAATTTAGCTGTCCGAGCATGTGTCACAGCAGTCACCCAAACAATACATTTCCCCTTTTCTCCCCCCTTAAGGACAGGACAAACGTTTCTCTGCGATTCTTGCAGGCACATTTGTGCATTAACCAGAGGTGAAGTTCCCACTTACAGGGGACAGCACAAGCTGAAGCAGATGGATTGCAAAAGACACAGAAGGTATATACTGACAAGTTTTTACCGTAAAAACCATATTTGCATTCTTCACTGCAACCACGGCTTTCAGAAGGCTTTTGCTACTTTTTATGGAGGGTGATAAAGCAGAGTCTTCCATTAGAAGGGCACCTGTAACATCTTTCATCAAACTACAAGTTTCTAAAGCACAGCAGCAAAAGTCTCAGATGTTTCTGAGACAAGGTTTGTCGGTAGAATTCTTTCCTTGTGGAGCCAAAAGGGCCAAACACCAATATCACCATGGAAGAGAAAAGCTGCAAGAGACACAATCCATTTCCCAACCACAAATCCAAAGCCACAACCCACAGGACACTGGGTGATCCCAAGGCCCCAGAAAGTAACCCTTTCAAAATGTCGATTCCCAGAAAGAAAGGCACTATTACTTCAAATTCAAGTTTCAGCAGAGACCAATGAACCCCATGTTGATGGAGTCCACCAGCCGACTAACCCTGGGGTTCGGCTCCAAACTCACTCATAAGCATTACTACAATCAACACAGGGATTACAAGACACTTCAGAGAAACGACGCAGCTAAGCACTCAGAGGATCAGAGAGGGCAGTGTTGGGAAGTTCTGTTTTGTTTTTCATTATAATGGCACTAAAGAGAAAAATGATCAGATGTTGACTTCTACGAGAATGGATTACAGGAACTAAAACCCACCGTGCCAAACACGTTAGTGGCAAGTCTGCACTTATCTTGGTGCTCTATATGAATGCAAGTCAGTATAAACCATACCAGTCATCTACGCCATAGAATCATTTAGGTTGGAAAAGACCTTTAAGATCATCGAGTCCGACCATAAACCTAACACTGCCAAGTCCACCACTAAACCATGTCCCCAAGTGCCCATCTGCACATCTTTTAAAAACATCCCTATACATAACTTCAGTATCTGAAGATATCTTAACTGCCTACACTCTGCTTCATGGGATGCTTTTAAATACGTCTTGTGTGTCTGATCCATAAACTTTCTTTTCAATGGCCAAGCAGTCCTCAGCCCTTCCCCTCGCTAAAGGTAACACTTTTCTCTTATTCTCACAGAATAAAGCTAAATAAGATGCATCTTCTGCCTGCCTCTTAGCTTCTAAGCCTTTTAACTGTAATTTCTAAATACCTTTATAACCAAAAGAGAAATGAACTGTAAATCCATTAAAAATAACTACTATGAACAACTGGTTCTTATACCATCCTTCCTTCTCAGAAGTGGCAACGAGTAAGAATTTCACTTGCACAGGCCTACAAATACTTCCAGGATGGCCCCTAACGTTTGTGAGGGGTTTATACCAGAACTCTGCCGATGCTGTATTTACGTGTACACAATATGCAATCTGCTTTTTATTGACAATAAAGAAGTGTTATGGATTGGGGCTTTGACAGTTAAGCAGTGATGCACAGCTTCCAGTTTTACTCATCTGATATCTGCAATTCCAGTGGAAGACCAAAAGCTCAAAAAAGATAACTAGACCAAAATACAGTTAAAAATACTATCAGTCTGACATATACCAAATTACAGGCATGAAAATAACGTAATCCGTAGACTCAGATAACAATGAAAAGTGGATTATATTGACTTTAATCACAAAAGCATGCAACCCCAGCAACTTATAAAAGGATTAGGCAAAAATAGCTCATAATACAGAAGAGCAAAATTCTAATTGAACACTGAAATAGGTAGCTTACGCTTATTAGCATTGACAATGCAATTTAACACAACTGCGTTTCCATACCAGAGATCTATTTGTCACTATTACCACCACCACCTGGAAGCCATGCTACTAGCCTCTCCCCCTCAAAAAACTGCTTCACTGTATTCAGGGGAGGGGTATTTCCCAACTGAGTATTTTTAAATGGTTTGTTTTCATCACTATTGTGTGGAAATGCTATTATGAATTTTCATTCAAACTCTTGGCTCACTTTTTTTTTTTTTTTTTTAAGTATAAATTGCGTCTAACAAGAAACACACCAGGGATCTCTTCAATCCCCAAAGGCACTTTCTTAAAAGGAGAGAGAACAAAGGAGAAAACCTCCCAGCATGTGCTTTCCAAACCAGCTTCTTAGGACAGTATCAAGAATGACAATACTAGAACATAAGCTTTTCTTTTTCATTCTTTGATCCATGTATAATTGAATTGATTATTGCAAACTGTGTAATGATTTCCAAAAGACTTGAGTAGAAGGCAAAGATCACGACAATCTAATAACCAATTTAAAGAGATGTAAGAAATATTGAAAGAAAGATTTAATCACTCAAGTATACTCCTTCCAATTAGAAAGAGCTTTAAATAGCTTACCTTGAGATAAATTAAGAGTCTGTATGCAATTATACAGCAATAGTAATTAAGATCAGGAAAATTCACATATGCCTCAGCCTATAGAGTTAGGGAGGTAATCCACAGAACAGACTTTTCAGTTACCTTGTTTCATCAACAGAAGTGAAAGCATACTGGTTCAATTTATCCAAACCTTTGAGAGTACCAAAGAATTCAGTAACCTTACAAGTCTCGGATCTGCAAAGTATGTTTGATCATATCTGATTTTTTTTTTTTTCCCCAATAGGACAAACATTCTCAAATGGGGCAAGAGACTGAAACACTCTTGATCGTGGTAAGAAAATACATTACAGGAAACACTATTCCATGATTTAGAGCTCTGTGAAAAATTATGGCAAGTAAGAATGACCACTGTTTTTCTGCAGGAAGCAAGACCTTTAATTTTACTTTGTGCATTTGGCAATACCACCCATCATACCCCAGTTTACATGTGTGTACATTACCCATGGGTACCCCTATGGCTCTTCACACAGGAAGGCAAGAAAGTTTTAGAAACCTGACTAAGTTTTTCTGGCAAACTTTATCTGACAAGGCAAGTGAGTTACTGCACAACTATGACATTTGATTTTAGTTTTTAAAGGTCACTAAATCTTAAATCAATGCCATTTGCTAATTAATCAGAGGAGAAAGATGAAAAGACTTTACCTAAGAAAATTAAAATAATGAAAGGAGTTCACTGTTCATTCTTCAAATAGCAGTGTCTTAATCACAAACCCTCCCTTAGTTATGTCTCTTTTCAACTTTAAAAGAAAAGAAGGAATTTAAAAGCACGTTTTCTGGGGATGTATTCCTGCTTAAAAATACCCACTGCACCCAGCTACGATATAACAGCTTTCCATTAGCCACATTTTTCCAAGGAGCATTCACCTCATCCAGTACCTAATAACTGAGCTGCACTACTTTTGAAAAACCGCTATGCAACAGCTACAATTCTAAGCAGAAATTTCATGCCCCCCTGTCTTTCCCTCTCCTTCTTGACAGAAGGGACACACCCACACACCTCTTTTTCTTTGTACAGTCTAGAGAGAAAAAAAAAAGTATTGAAAGTCTTCAAAGTAACTTTTTTTCCTTATGTAAACTGCCAAGTCCCCATAGCTACTGAAAAAAAAAACCCAACAACTTTTCACAGAATGCAGTGCTACCATCCTGCAGTCCCAGCTTGCAAGTACCACTCCATATCCTGAGCAGCAAAGTGAAATTGAAAATAAACTAGTCAGTTTGACATTTACCCTTCAGACCCCTGAGGTAGCAGCAGTACTTTTTTTATTAAAAAAAAAAAAAAAAAGTAAAAAAGTCATAATTTCTCTCTACTGGTTCTCAAGAAGCAGGTTTCAGAAAGAGATCAATAAAGAAGTCCGGGATGACAAGCAGACTCAAATATGCTTCTACAAAAGCTCCACCTGCAAAGCTGCAGAGAAAGAAAAAAGGACAGGCCTCTACACTATGCTCACGCAGACCAACGGCACTCCAACACGTGTGTACGTACCCAGAGCCCAGAGGCTCTGCGATGGACAGAGGAGAGGCTTCAGGTTTCAAAGCTCCCAAGATCAATAAATTGTCGATTTTCATAGTAAAATCATGCCTTTTAGCGCTATCCTTGACCACCATCCCACCATCTTAATATACATCAAAAAAAACTTTATTCCCTAGCTCTTGCTTCTTTTCACTCCATTTGAGGCAGTTTTGTTTATAAAGGCATCACATAAACCCAAGCCAGCTACTGTGCACCAAAACCTCCAGAGTCCGTTACCAAAACGCACCACTCCATTTACCATGCTAAGATTAACAGAAGTTTAGCACTGTAATCACATCTTTATCTCATTATCTGGCAGACACAATTTAAAAAAAAAAGGCTTAGGGACAACACAGCTGCAGTAATATACTCTGCAAGATACCCAGAAAAACAAAGGACAGAGGAAGATTTAAAGGAGGATCTATTTATCCTGACCTGGCAGACAGAGACCACCAGCAGACAGAGACCACCAAAAGTGGGAACATGCACAAGGTTTTATACTTCTTTACACCCTGACAGCTCTTTTAAGCATCTAAAAAATTGAAGTGCAAGAAACCTTTGACACACAGAAAACAGACCTACCAAAGCTCTAGCAAAGGACAAAATATTTCCCTACTCGTACTTTAGACACTCTGTAGCTTATGTTATGCGTTTAATATACTTCTGATTTGTCTTTCACTGTATTAACTTTAAAGTACGAGGCAGAAGACCCCCTGATGAATACCGAGCCTGTGACAACCGCAATGAAATTCCCAAACTTTTAAATACACTGCCGTGTGCGCAAGGCAGAGATCGCACCCCACACACACCTCGGCAAAGCGATTAGAAAGTTTTTTTGAGTCTTTTTTTGTCGGATTTCGTGTGTGAGTGTGGTACACTGCGTGGATTCCCCGCCACCCACTTCCACCACTACTATTCCTCAAAATACCCGATGGGAACGCGCTACGCGGAGCTGCTCCCTCTCCTTCAACGCAGGCAGAGTCCCACCTAAGCCCCCCGCCCAGCTCCACCCCCTCGGGGAGCTGTAACTTCGCTCGGGGGTGCCTCAGAGCACCAGGTTTCGATGCGTTTGCAGGATGACAGGGACAACCGCAAGCTTCACCGCTTGTAACTCCTCAACATCTGCTTCTGACGTCCTTTATTTACCGGGCTGGGAGCGGGGCGAGGCAAGCGGGGCTCCCCCGGCGGTGGTGTGTGTGTGTCCCCCGCCCGGCGCCGGGCGGCGAGGGCGCTCCTTCGGAGCCGGCCGCCTGTCAACGGCGGACAGAACCGTTCCTCAGGGCTCCCTCCCCGCCCGCCGCCGCTGGCGGAGTCCCCTGGAAACTTTGCGAGGAGGCCAGGGAACCGTACCCCGCCTCAGGGGCGGCCCAGCCATGCTGCCCAGCGCCGGCAACTCCCGGAGGATCCCCCGGCCGTCGCCGCCGCCCTCACCCCCACGACGGCCCGGCCCGAGCCCAACCGCCCCCTCCGTCGGCGCTGAGGGGAGCCCTCCCCGCTCGTCCCCGCTGCCGTCCCCCGGGCCCGCCGGGGCTGCCCGGCGGCGAGCGGTCGGTCGGGAGGCGAGGGGAGGACAGCTCCGCTCCCCGCCCCGCTCCGTCCCTCAGCCCCCGCTGCCGGCGGGGCGCCGCAGCAGCCGCCCCGGTGAGGCAGCGCCGCGGGACGCCGCGGGGCGCCGGCAGCGGCTCGGCTCGCCCCCAGCGCCGGGGGGAAGCACAGCCCCAGCGGCCCCGAGCACGGCAGCGAGGGGCATCGCGAAGGGAATTGAAGCTGCGCTTTACCTTTAGTTCCGCACTGTCCGCCATCTTGCAACTCCGGGCGCAGGCGCAGTGAACCCCGCCGGGACACCGCCCCCCCCGCAGCCCCCCCGCCGGCACGCAGCGCGCAGCGTTTGAATCGAGGCGCCATTTTGTCCCTTCTCTGCGCTCCGCCGGGCGGGGGGTCTCCGGTGCGGAGCAGTCCGGAGGCTTCTTCCCGAGGGTTTGTGGGGAGCCCCGAGCCATCGGCGGGGGAAATCTCCGATCCGCCTGGGGAGCAACGTGTCGCCGCCGCCCTGCCTGGAAAGTTTCCCCCCTGACAGCGCGGCCCCTTTGGTTCCGCCTTCCCCGCTGCTCACTCCGTGTGAGGGAACGGGGCGCTGAGGGGAGAGCGGGCAGCGCTCCCGAGGCCCGGCCGCTGAGGGTGCCCGTGTCCCGGCTCCCCTCGGCCGCGCCGGCCAGAGCCCCCGGGGTGCCGGGGGCCCTCTCGAATAGGATCGCCAGAGGGAAGAGGTGGATGCGCATTCCTGTAGTAATAAGTTGATTAAAACTGGAATTTGCAGCTCCGCTTCCTGCTGCTTAATCCGCAGCTTTTAAGTGCCTTAGGAGTAAAACAGCACGGGACTAGGCTGGGGTCCCTCAGCGGCTGCCAGGGCTCTCCGCTCTCCCGGCGGCAGTGCCGGCGGTGCGTGCTGGCCGGGCTCCGCCGAGGCCGGGGCGGGCGCCCGCCTCCGGCCGAAGCGCTCTGCAGGGCCGCGGCGGTGGCACCGCGGCTGCGGGAGTAGCTGGGAGAAGGTCCTGCCGTCGGCCGTCCCCTGGCTCCCGAGTTGTACGAACTGGGAAATTATACTTTTATTTCCCTGAGCTACTGGCAGAGGAAGTTCAGGGAATCGACGTGAGCTTGCCCGGGTCTTCCTCTTTCTTAGGAAAAGTGATACAAGCGTTTTTAGGAGGGCCTACAGAACCAGAGCAGAGCTTTTACATCTAAACTTGCTTGTGTCACTTCATTTTTGAGTAAAATGTGGGTTCTTGCCACAGCAGATCAGGTAATGCAGAGGGGAGAAGTACACACCAAAAATGCGACCTGGCAAGATGACTGCATCAGTCGTGAAGTCGGTCAGCTTAAATACCGGCATTTAAGTCACACACCTTAGCTTGATTCAGCTTCCTTTTACCTATGTGTCACTCTGTGATGACAGATCACCACGACACTTTCTCCGCTTGGCCTTTACCTCAGTGCGTGGGATGGAAAAATACTGTTGAACATGGCCGATATTGTACCTCCTTTTAAGTAAGTGAGAGAGGGATAGAAAACTTGCTATTTTTCCACAGCTGCTATAAAATTCACCATCGTACATTCAGAAAGCACTTATATTATCTGCATTGCAAGACAAAAAAGGCATTAATGTCTCCACTCTACAGATTAAAGAAAGCGTGCTTGAGGCCACACAGGGAATTGTCGGTAAAGAGATTACCGCTCATGATTATTACTGAATTATAACTTATGTCTCCCATATGACCTGAATAGTTAGCCACAATTTAAAATTAGGTAGTTTCCATTGAGGGAAAAATGTGATAGCGGTATCAAATATCTTTCTAGTAAGTAGCATTTTGATACCATCCTGTTCATTGGTAAGAGTATATTTGAAGTCCTGATTCTCTGAACAATGGAAAACAACCCATATCTCTTTCCAAACATTTCATTTCAAAGCATTTCACCCAGAAACATTCCCCAGCTTGGTCTCAAAGACTGGATTAACCCAAAACCCAGGTGCATCTTTTGACTCCTCACTGGTACCCCTCTTTCTTCTCCAGGTCATGTGTACACCCCATTTCCATTGCAGATATGCCAAGTAGCCACTGTTCTCACTGATTTCTTTTACAGTTCTCAGCATTCAGCGTCAGCATATCAAATGAAGCATTCAGAAAATGAGGAGCAATTAGAAAAGGCTGATAAGCCGTACTCCGATACTCCGGCTTAATACTGCATGTAATGAAGACTTATCAAAGTGTCTAAAATGCTGGTTTGGGGAGGGGGCAGGGCACTAGGCGAGATATCTAAAAAAATAAAAGTCAGATGACTACCCAGTAACACCCACGTGTACCATAATTAGCTGATCTATTTCAGTGGTCTGAACCAGACCAGTTTAGAATACTTCATTTTAAATGATTGAATATGTTTAATAATCATGATCTAATATGATCTATGAGTTTGTGTCTAGTTTAAAGAATTGGCAAAAAGAGCTATAATCGCATAAAGACAAATCCTTTTTTTAGCTGCTTTTTTTTTTTCCCTCCTGAAAGAGGCTAGTTGCACAGCAAACAGTTTTTCCTCTGCTGCTTCACTTCCTACCAAATTCAGTGGGATGTGGACATGTGCTTAAGTGCTTTGCTAAATCATGGCATAACACTATCAAACCTGACACATGGCCATAAACCACAATGTTCTCTTTCAAAACTTGCTTTAAATAAAACAGGCTGAGAATGTCTTCTGCTATATTAAAATAAGGAAGCAAACTAAGAGGATACTAAGAGAATATGCAATTCAAAACGGTTCACCCTAAATAAGTATTTTTACAGACAAAGCTAGTACAGACCCTTCATTTTTAAGTTTGGACTTCTGATAGTGACTTCTTTCTTAATGCAGTATTTACTTTAGTATGAAGGAGGAACTTAATGTGAAAAGCAATCTGTGCTTCTATTTTTAGACAATTATTTACATGTAATGAAATTTTGTTCCTTTCTATTCCTGAGACTTAGATGATGGTTTCTTTGCCAAGAAAAGACTTTGTCAACACGCAGTAATTTTCAAAGGTGTACTCCATTGCTCCAGCTCTGCTGCAGCTCTGTCAATGATGGCAACACTCAGTTCTGTCACAATTCTGTCTTCATTTCAAAAGGACATGCCCATCAAGTAGTGCAACTGGGGTGCAGGGCCGGTAAGAACAACTTCCAGTTGTCAGCCACCTCTGTTTCTGAGCCAAAATGACAGTATTTTTCTTTTAACCTTTGGAGGGGGGAAGAGAGAAAAATAAAGATCAGGGTTTTCCTCAACCATTCAAAGTTTTCATATTTTCAATTCCCAATTTTCAGAAGTTCATTTCCCCCCTTTTGCCATACTGCAGTAAAATTGCTTCCAGAATCTACCTTCCACTCCCATTTCTTCTATTTTCCTATTCTGTAACCTCCCCAAAAATGTATCATATCACGTAACTCACTTGCTTAAAACAATGTTCAGGCACAATAACATTTTTTAAACAGATATGCATTTTTTCTACTAACATATTGTTTTCATTAGTCCAAGTCTCCAAGACTTTTTCCTCTTTGTCTAATAGTTCAAACTTACTCCCTGCTCAAAAGTGGGGGTGTGTGCATTTTTGATCCTGAATATAACTTTTAAAGTTCCTTAAAGATAGATTCTGAATTACTCTGTTTCTTGATAGAAAAATGTGACCAAGCCATTAAAACCATCTTTTATCCCTGAGATTGTTGGAGGCATACAAAACGTTTAGATGTGTCCCTGAAATAGCCTTTTCTGGGGAAAAAAAAGCCACAGAGGTACATTTTAGTGACATTTACTTGGATGTGTGTGAAGAAAACGGAGTAGCCAGTATATCAGATAAAATAAGCCCATTTAATTCTTTATAAGCAATGTACATGGCATTGCTCAATATGCTGTATAGTAAATTCAGCAATGTTGAGTGATTGAGTCTTGGCTGGTGTACACATCTCCCCCTAAATTCACATCTAAGTGTAATATTATATCATATTATGTTACCATCATCTCTCAAATTTGGCCCAAAACAAGGGCAGCTACTTAGAAAAGAAAGATTCATTACATCTCTGCTGCCTGTGTTATTAATATTTACAGAGGGGGATTTATTCACCCCAAATCCTAAATTAGGGAAAGATACTGGGCCATTTTCTTAATGTCACCTCTTTTGTATCCTTAGATCTCCTGGTACGACAATGTTATTGCAATATGGAAAGCATATGTAAATGAGTTACAATAATCTTTCATTACATATGCAGCGTTGCAGCGTGACACATCCCGGCTTCACTTGCGTATTTCTTGTTTTTTCGGTTCTTAAATATCAACTTGCCTTGTTGCTGTACACGTATGATTGCAGTTTACAAAACCCGAGTACTCAAAGCCTACCATGGCCATGATACAAACTCTTTCCCCATTGCAATTTTTGGAAATCTTTAAAAATTTTAATTGCACCCCCTGATATTTGAATGCCCCGTATATTGTGTTCCCCGCCTGGAATTACGCATTCCAAGTCAAGCTCAGCTCCCTATGTACTTTACTGCTATACAAAGTGTTGCAGCTGCAAGACAATAGTAATGGGCACAACAATTAGCCCATTCTTTAAAACTATTTGCTTAGCCTTTTCCGCTCCAATATCAATGGATGATATGTGCTTGCTCATAGCACTCCGCTAATGTTCTTAAGGCCTGTCCTGCATAATTAAGCTATTCTATATTTGTCATACGTCTTCATTTGTCAAATGAAGTATCGGTCACGTCAAATGGAGACTACATTTTAAGGTGAGGACGAACATAATGCGGTCTCCCAGCGTGGCTCCCCCGGGGATCAGCCCGCCGTGGCTGTCCAACCTCACTGCACTCAGCCTGCAGGTCGCAGCGACTCTTTGCTTTCTGCCCGGTGCCTTTCAGGTTTTGCACCTTTATAGAGCACAGGTGCAGGAAAAGAAAAGTGCCTGAATTACCTCCTAAACAGCCACAGAGGTTTCATGCAAAATGCACTCATACATCCTCATTTAATTTGATACGCAACGACAATAGTCTCAACAGCAAAACTCGTTTACACGAGAGGAGTTTTATGTATAGGGGAC
This sequence comes from Phaethon aethereus, assembly GCF_964289735.1. Lineage (NCBI taxonomy): Eukaryota > Metazoa > Chordata > Aves > Phaethontiformes > Phaethontidae > Phaethon > Phaethon aethereus. Next base: position 1,754,020 of record NC_138588.1, read on the forward strand.
TGCTTGCTGTATTGAAATGAGGCGTACATGTTACAGGCACTCCGAGCTACGAAGGTAACAGCATCCTACTGGCCTTGCAGCATTTAGTTTAACTTACCTAAAATTAACTTCTGTAAGTTGTATCCCAGGAAAACTGCCACTGTTGAGCGGATCTAGTTCTGTATGTACTTCTGTTCACTTTTCTCTGGGCTTTTATTTGAATTGTTATCCTTTTTTTTTTTTTTAATTAAACCTATTATAGGTTTTTTCTCTGAGAAGAAATGGTCATTCCTGAGATACTCATCCACACTTGTAAAAGCATTTCCTTTGGCTGAGTTGAATCCATATTTTTTGTCAACAAAATTCCACTTGGCTGAATCACAATCGGGATTTTTTTGTCATTAGCACCCATTTTCATAATGTGTGGATGCACTACAAGAAGAAAGAGGAAAAAGCAACTGCCACAGGCTGTCGCCGATCCACAGTGAGCTGCGAAGAACACGGCGCTGTACCAAAGCCAAGTAATACCTAGAGTGTCAGATTCTTCAGAAGCTTGAAATTGGCCAAGAACTATTCAAACACGAGGACAGAAAACTACAGAAAGCTATATCTGTTTCCAAAACATCTTCAGAGAGGTGAGGCAGACTTTTAATTAAGCTGTACAGACTTAACAACAGCATCAACAAAACCAGGTTTTAACTGCGACAAACTCATTCGAATTAAAAGTGATTTTATGCAAGACTGCAGGGTCCCAGTGCTTAAGAAGTTACCTTCTACAGAAAATAAACAATTCCTAATAATTTCAGTCTCTTTCCTCCTCCCTGTCCTACAATTTCCGTGATGGACTATGCACAGAAGTAACGTAGACAGTATAGGAGTAGATTATGACACATGGAAATAATGTAGACAGTACAGGAGTAGATTATGCTTGTCTTCTCCAGTTCTTTAGCTCTCATCTTTCCTAAAGTGGTTCAGTGTAGAGATAGATAAAATGCTGAATAAAATGTCAGCAGCTAGGCTATGCCCGCTGGCACGGAGACGGTATCTGGCATGAAGTACTCACATCTTTATTTTTTACCTAATCGCTAATTCTAAAGAATCACTTCAGTCATGGGAACGCGGTAAATAAAGCTGAGTTCTAGTAGCAAGTAGAGTTCATTTCAGATGGCTCATATGAAAACAACAGAGCTAATTATACTGTAGTAATTACCTGAAAATTATATGTATGTTGTTTTTCCACCAGTCAATACTGCTATTTTTGAACTTTGCATTGTTCTCATGGATTGCTGGAGTCATGCTGTCTCGAAATGGTCTTCTCGTCCCATCGTTGACTTAGCCTCTGGTTTGGGGAGAGCGTTTTAGAAGTTTCAGCTGCAGCATGTGCTGTTTAGCTCAGATCTTTCGTGCTAACTTGCACTCTCCACCACAATACATCCTCACCTGTGCTGCATTTGAGAAAGCGTTTTCATTTTAATACTCTTTTTGAGTATGGGTTATAAGATTCTAACTCTACAATAGGACTCTAAAACAGCACTCAGTTAAGATTTACTCTTTCACATTAAAAGATACTGAAAATTCACCCTATCCTACTCAGTATGATTAATAACCGTGATGATTCTGATTTTGAAGAGTTTCATTTCCTCACCTGTCCTGGGTGTGGCATGTTATCGTTGCCTTTTTTTTTTGTTTTAAGGGCAACCAATAAAAGCATCTGATGAAGGCGGGCAAGCACCGCACAGGTGAGTGTCACACCCCACTCCCAAGAAGGGAATGCTGTCTAGCAGCAAGAACGGGAGAATGGGAGTCAGGCATTTTTGGATCAGTCCCAAATAGTCTCCTGCCATATTCCCTGATTTTGACCAACTCATGGGGTAAAATGCACTCAGAATGACTCTTTTGTGAAATGGGGATGATAATAATAGGTATCATCTCCCTGGACTGTTGAGAGGAAATTAATTAACATTTGGAAAGTGCTTTGAGATTCTTGGATGAAAGATGATGGAGCTGGAATGCCGGCAACATTAAAATAAGTTGGAATAATCTTAATATTTATTGCATACAGTGCTTTCATCTTCAAAGCTCTTTACTAACATCAATGAATTAACAAAGACAATATTAATAAAGCTCGTATTTACCCATAAAATTATTCTCCCAAAGCATATATAAATAGGTCTGCCTCCAGTTAAAAATATTATTAAAAGAAAATCTAAGCACCAACACCACTATCATGCACTAAATCCCTAGTGGTGCAGTCCATAGCAAACGTACTTTGAACTATGAATTATTAGTTTATAGGTTTAATGAGGATAATTGGACCCTAAGCCTAATCCAGCAGCACTGAAGTCACTGGGAGTGTATCACGGACTATGAGGGGTGAAAAAACCAAGATGGCCAAGGAAGAAGGAAGAGCAATGGTTAGAAAATACCTCTGCTTTGCCAGAGAGGCTGTGCCAGGCCATAGCGAGCAGGAGACGGCATTTCTCTCTGCGGGAGGGTATTGCGTTTAAGTACGGTTTATTGTGTCTTTGGAATAAGCTACAGCAAACTGAGAAACACATTGTACCACCAGGAGAGATACGCAGCAGCCCTAGATATCTCTCGGTCAACGTACAGAATTCAGGGCATCCCAGACTAAACTATCCGAACACTGCTTGCAAGGAATTGCACGCTTCTTTTTTTTTTTCTAAAGTATATTCTTACTGGCACAGACATGACTATCACATTATCGCTGGGAAGCACAGCCCGGCAATTTACTGAAAACCAGTAAACGAGACAGTCCTTCCAAGTGCATTATCTGCATTGATTTCAAACCAGTGCTTAAAGAACAGCAAGGCACCTTCCCCTTTGCGTTTCATTTGCCAGTCACCTTCCCTGTCGCAGTCCCTTCAGCTGTAGAGATAAATAAAACAGAGAAAAAGCATTCTGTTGTTATTTACACACACACCTCCTTTATTTTGAACTAAAACCGTCTCCATAGGTCTGCCTCACTACAGCAAATGCAGAGGGTTGCTGGCACTCTCTACAATGATGGACTCGGATACAGTCCAGAACATAATGGGCTATAATAGACTTTTTAAAAATCTATGGTGCACTTCATAGACTCTGGAGGTCATTTTGGGCAGCCCATCAATGTTCAATATAAATATTTCTGTTCAGCATGTTCTTTGCACACGGATCAGAAATATGCACTTGCCAGATGTGCGTGCCACAAAAACCAAAGCCGTTCTCTATTTTCTCCAGACTTACTGTGAAAAAAACACATTATCTGTGAAGAGTTTTGTAGCCCAGTCTTGTCAAGACTGTTGCTGTTTCTTCAGAGTTGGCTGAAGGCTTTACAAAGTTATTCACAGATTAGACTCTCCCAGTTAATCTGCTATACAACAACGTTCAGGCAGAGCTTCAAATATGTTTGGTTTTGGATGGAAATCAAATGTTACCTTTGGGAAATATGCTTATTATTAGCATTAGACATAGCTTTTGGTTTACTTCCAATAACTTTGTTGAATTATAGGGGGTTTGTTATTGGGTTTTCTTTGTGTCCTGTATTTATGTAACATGGTTGGACATTCTTTTTTAGCATTTACTGTTTCTACTTCACCCAGTGCTACCAGATAGATTTGCAGACATGAATTATTCTGCGTAACGCCCAAAGCATGGCGAGGATCCAGTTAGGAGCATACCACCTCTCTGATGTGGTCTCATGAGGGTGGCACGTTTAGGCACAGGTAGCGTTTCGTAGGCTAGAAAAACACACGTGAGCAGGAGGCAGTATTTCTACTAACAAATATGCCGTAGCTGCAGAAAGCATTTTAATGACAGGCAAGACTGACATCCAGACAAACAGCCAAGGTCTTTTTCTCACCATGTGATCTTTTCATAATCCTCCATTTCTCTCCTAGATCAACAGGTTCCTCTTTATTTGTCATTGTCAGCTCTTAGCACAAAGAGCCTTTTGTCTGTAGCTCTGACCCAAACACACAAGACTTTTTTTTGTCCGTTCTTGGCCATATGCTTTCAAATGACTACTAGGTTTCTAAGCTATAAAGCAGAACCTTGACCCCAGAAGGGGAGATGGTTGTGTGACAACATCTCTCTGTTTTGACATCATAATTTATCCCCACTGCAGCTCTACTGGCAGCACGAACTAGCAAGTAGACAGCACAACCCAGCAAAAATACTTGAACCTGATCCGCTCTGAAGATCGTGCTGCGGATACCGATGCTGGGATCGCAGCAGCAGCAGCCCTGACACCCAGGCTCAGAGCAGAGAAGACCCAAGCCAGTCAATAGCTGTCTCTTGATGTCCTACTTCATTAGCACTGGTGTGATGAAGCTATCATGCCTCCTTCGTAAGGCAGCACAAATCACGCTAGCCATAAAGCCCAGGGGATTCCTGCCAGAGCTCTGCCACAGTTTCCTTGCGTTCTGTTATTTAAAGTCCCGTTATGGATGCAATGCTGCATCCATGGCTGGCATTCTAAAAATGCATTGCTGAGGGAGAAGCTGACAAGAAAACAATAAGAAAAAGTTATCATCTGCCCTGTTTTCTCTATTTACTGGACTACATCACCACCTTGCACAAAGCCTGTCTAATTAAGAAGGGTGGAAAAAGCGACTGATGGCTTGTATGAATCTGGCTGGCAATGTTCTGCAGTAGAACATGGTATGAAAAGAGTTCATACCCTTTAACTGGCACTTGTTCCCAACTATCACAGAAACTCTTTTGTTTTCCAGTAGAAATCGCTCCAGAGCCAAATTCCTACCTGTCTCTTAGAGGGTGTGTCTTTGCCATATCACATAATACAGATTTGCTCAAGGTAAACCTATCCTGGAGCTTCAAGGGTGGCTTCTTAAGAGACGCGGTGGGGTGCTGAGCAGAAGGGGAACCTGCGTTCTAATTTTTTTTTTTTCCCTTATGTCACATCTTTCACCAAAGATTTGTATTTGATGGATCCATCTTCCAGAGACTAGGGCGGGTGTGCGACCCATTTCATTTGGGAGCCACTTTCCCATGTATTTAACAGAGCCTGTGGGATTTTGGGAGCGGAGCCTCACCATTTGCTGGTGCTTCAGATGAGGGAGGAGAAAGAAAAGAACTTCTTATCTCCCCATTCCCTTATCTGAGCCTGCCTGCTGGGTCAGGCTGGGGTGGCGGCAAGGGGGAGGACGGACGACGTCTGCAGGGAAGCAAGCACAAAGCTTACGTGCACATAAAAGAAGGGGGAAACCCGCACCCAAAAGCGCCTCTTATGTTACGAACCGCTCCAGACCCAGCGCTGAGGGGGGAAGAAAGCAGCACTACGTGGCCTAGAGCTGCCGTCGCCTGCGCACAGTCAGCACCAGCAAGCCCTGCAAGGGCGAGAGCCCACCAACGTGGTTTTAAACGACGTATCGGCGACCGAAGTCAGTAGCGTTGTTCGCTGGAGTACGGCCTGGGAGGGTCAAGCCCAAGACAAACAGCGTTGTACCACGCGCTGTCTGGCAGGCTGGGAAACAACAAAGACCAGCCTGTGCTCAGCCGTCCTCCGCAGGGCAGAACGGAGCACGCAGCATCGCCACGCGCTCGCGGCCCGCCAGCTTTGCACGAGCAGAGCAATCTCTCCGAAGCCCCCGGGTTGCAGTTTGCCCTTACCGACACCTCTAACCGCCCTTGACGTTCAGCATCGGCTCCCCCGACGTTCGGGCTTTGACGTTGCGATGTGCATTACCTTGGGCCAGCGCGAGCCAAGGTTACCGAAGATAGAGCCACCATCTCCAAGTTACAAAAACAAGACTTCCATGATTCGTAATAGGTTTTAAAAAAAATTTCAGCCAGAAACGTGATGACAGAATTTCCTTCAGAACCTCCGTTACATGAAAATGAACACTAAAGCTTTTAATTTACCTAAGATTTCCCTCTAAAGAGAAAGATGTACAATTTGTTCAGGACTGGTTGACAGATGGGGAAATTAAGTCCTCCGTTATTGTTCCGTTTGCTGGGTGCGAAAATACTTAATGCTTACAGAGGACTTGGAGGATGGGAAGAGCTACAGAAATAGCAGCTCTCCGGACAAAAATTAGAGACACAAATGTCAGGATCTGATCCTGGAAGATGCTACGTGCTTTCGGCTAGTACAGAAATCAGTCTTTTCCTTAGCAATCCTCAGCGATTTTCCTGTGTAAAGCAAAGGAATAAATGGGTGAATTTAGCATCAGACCTAAAAAGCAGAGTTGCACAAGATCCTTTCAGTTTGATTTCTCCACCCAGCAAACTCTTTCAAAACAGTACGTTCTCTCTTTCAGTTGAAAATTCTTTTTTTTGAAGTTGGAAGCCTTTAACTGAAAGGTCTTTCTTTTCTCTACTAATAAAAATAGGCTATTAATACTATTTTCCCCCTTTTCATTGAAGATGTCCTGCAGTTTTCTTCCATCTGGGAACAAAAATTCTTTAAAATGATACCAAGAAATAATTGGCACCTCTTAGCTAAATCGCTGAGAAACGACCGAGCTGTCAGTCCTGCGCTCACATCTGGGCTCTCTCGATCAATGAATAATGAATTAATGGGACATTACGGAACAGACTTAAGGCCAAACTCAGTGCTGGGAAGCACGGTTATTACAGAGCTGTCGTACCAGGGATGGTCCCGTGTGCCAGCCGAGGCGGGGGCGTGAGCCAATGTAGAAATCAACTGTATAAAAGACTAAGAGCCAGAAAGGGAATTAAAAAAAAAAAAGAAAAAGAAAAAGAAAAAACACAACTATCAGCAATATCCTATTTCTTCTTCCATGCACAGCAGCATGCATTGCCTCACGGTGTAAAGCTCTGGGTCTGGTTTTAAGCGCGCCAAGCTGCGGACTGCCCGTGTTCAGGACACCGTGTACCACAGCAAACAGGAGTGAATTGTCGGTGTTTAATTGGAGCCTGTTCCTCTTTATCAGCCCAGTGGAGTTACAGAGCCTTCGCTTGTGTGCAGATTCTGCTCTGATTACAGGCTGTGAGCGGCAAAGCCTGTTATCAGCAACGCAGCTTCACAAAAGCACGGGAAAAGCCACGTTCCCAGTGCCCGAGACCTCTCCCGTGGAGCAGTGCAAACCCCTCTCTCGTGTGCCGATACCCTGGAAAACTCTGGGGACGGCGAAAGGCTGGAGGGGACGGCCAGGCGCCCGCCTAGATGTTCCCTTGCAGAGGTCCTCACGCATTCACGGTTCTTCTCGGGCTTCCCTTTGGGTGTTGCTGAGGAGTGGTCCTAGAAAGGCAATGGCAATACCCTGTTCTTAATCAGGATGCTGCTTTACCGTCATTCCCTCGGGACACATGTCAGGACAAGACCTCGCTGGCCTGGCTGACGAGAAAAGTCCTGCTGAAGGCAGCAAGAGCCACAGAAGCAGGGCTTGACCCTCCGTCCCCTCCCACACCCTTTGCTGCGCTGCCCTGGAGTTAACGGCCGCTTGCAGATTTCTTTGAGAGAAACCCTCTTTGCACTTTTAGCCTTTTTACTGTTCTTTCAAATACTTCTTTGCCCATGGACATTTTTTTTTGGGGGGGGGGGGAAATCCCAATTTAAATCAACTCCATTGTTTTCACTGAACTGAACTACAAAAAGATTTCAGAATGTGGTTGTGATTTGCCACATCTGTTATTTTTATGCATTGTTTTCATGCCAAGAGTTTCATAAAAGGTGTTATATAACCACGTCGTATCACATAATTCAACATGTTTCCACAATTAGGAGCCCACGTGAGCATTTAAGCAGCGATCTTGCCCGGGTTTTTTATGTTTCTGTACGTCTCTGAGCCCAGCCAGCCTGAGATACAAAGATGAACTGTGACTGTGGTTTCTCATTCCTCCTACAGACTCTGCTGTTGTTTACTGATGGCCAAGTTCATCTGTGATCCGTGCTGCATGGATCACTGCTGCATTTGCATTTAAAAAATAAACATATATCGCCTGAATCCTGTGCACTGTGTAACAGAACAAGCAGAGATTTATCCTATGGTTACATGTAACTGGATCATCTCTCTTCAAGACACTAATAGGTTCATTGTTTTCCGAATATTGCGAGATGATCATTTATCACATGAAAAGAAAAATACATTTGCACTGAAAGCTACTGATGGACAGTTGGATCTAAGACTGGAAAAACAATGGGAGAAAACAATTAACGTGATTAAATATAACACTGCTTTTGCTGTTCACTTGACGAGCGGTTCTCTTATAACACTTAGCGCTGAACCCCAGCTGACTGCACAAACCCAGCCGTCGGGCCTCGTAACGCTCCCGGGGCAGGCAGGGCTCAGCACAGAACCCGCCGCTGCTCTGGATGCCCACTCAGCAATATGGGTTCAGCCCCATTGCCCCCTTTCCCCACCACTTTTCCAGTTAAAAAAAAAAAACGATAATTAATGGTTGGCCACGAAATCAATCCAGAAATATCTGCAAGTCTGTGAAGAGAGATGCCATTTCTGGGAGAATCCCCCAAAGGAGACCCTTCCGTCTGTGAGCGGGGACCAGGAGCTTGGGTCTGATGGAGCTTTGCCACCGAAGGGACGGGTTTATTAGGACGTACTCCACGGTTTTGCCATAGGTGAACCACTGAGAACTTTGGAAATTTCCAGCCTGGCACTGCTTAAAATGAAAAGCTCCATCTTGTTCTCCTGGGTCAGATATTCTACATGCAGTTTCTAATTTGGACCACAGCTCTGGAAAACTTGATTAGAGCTGTGAAAACGGAATTTTTATTAGGGAGAACTGAGCTTTTGCCAAGGTTTATTTTTCAAGGGAGTAGGGCCTAATCCTAGAAGTAGTTCCAGGGCTGTGCTATTCTGGATGCCCTTGCAATGGTTTATGGCAATTATGCAGCCAAACCTGGACCGACTGGTAATGTTTGCTTTGGACAAGTTGCTACAGATGGCAAGCAACTGCAAATGTACTTCTCAGCCTGGTGCAGGCATCCCTGAAAATGCATTTTCTCCAAGTTGCTCTTTTTTTCCCCTTCTCTTTTTTATTTTTCTTCATTTCTACACAATTAATATGTTCCTAAATCCATACTACCTAAAAAAACCTTGAGCATTTAAGGGCACGCAGAGAATAGAGAGTAACGTATCTGTGTTCCAACAGAAACCCGTTAGATATAATCACTGGGCAGATAAATCTCCTTGCCAGCTTTCAAAGCTCAAATTTCTGCAAAATCAAATCCAAACCCCCTCTTTTTAGGTGGGTGCATTTCGGGGAATAGCACATCAGTTTCCTTGAGGGAACCCACAAAGCTTATGGCGTGGAGTGACCCTCTGGAGGGAGTTTTACATCTACCGAGCAAGCAGTAACCAGGCTGAACTGAGCCGTAAATCCAGGAATGCATGGGAAAAGAGCAAATTAAAATGTGCTATACTTGGCAGGTTCCTTTGCAAGCGCAGGACTTGTGAAAGGTGACGTTAATGGTCCTAGCAGCTGAAGGCTGCTCGTTCTTCCAGCGCTGGGGTAGCACAAGCAGGAGCAGCAAAGGCTTCCCAAAACGGCCCTCCCGTCCTCTCCCAAAAGGCCTTTGCCCCGGGTGCGAGAGCTGCTGCGGCGCTGCCCGCCCGCGTCCCGCCGGCTGGCACAGCCGCCCAGAGCTCACCGGTGGCAATTCGGGATGGGGCCGGGATGAGGAACCCACCACCAAGACCCTCCCGTAGGGCACCTCGAGGAGCACGGAGCGGAGCGGGACCAGCGCTCCTGCAGCTCTGCGTGCAAGCGCCGCGCAACGCATCGTGCCCCCGCTCCCCTCCTACGCTACCAATTAACTTAATTGCAATACAGGAGAAGCGGCTCTGGGCAGTCAGACCGCTGGGGCGAGGCTCTTGGGGACCCGTCATCCCATCGCTGCCTCCAACACACGATGGACTGGAAAACGTCCCCTTCTCCAGCACAGGCACCCCCCCACACCCCCCTTCCCAGTTAATCCACAAGCACTGTGGCAATAGCAGCTTAATTCCTCCACAGAAAAATAGTGAGAATTAATTTGTTAGTGTCAAATTATACCTTTGGATGTGCACATTCAGCTCTTACGGACTTCAATGGAAGCCTGGCCTTCACGCAGGCAGACGCGGGCCTTCCGTGTTTGTAGCGCGCTTTGAAGCTGGGCTGGTGCGAGGAGGTGCGAAACACTCGGGAGAGGCGATCGCACCCCACTCGCCGGCTCCGCCACGGTCAGGCAGCGAAGCGAAGCGAAAACAACAGGCGCGATGCGGGAAGTCGGATCCCACAACTTCATTAAGAGTCAGAAAGGAGATCAAAGGAAAGAATTTTCAGCTTTAAAAAAAAAAATAAATAAACAAAACAAAACAAATGGGGGAAAATATGTTTTAAGTTTCCAAGAAAACCACAGCGCTCACTTTGTTACATGAACATAAATAAGTGATTTTGTAAGCCAGGCAGAGCTACCCTGCCGTACGCCCTTCTTTCATCCACGCAGCGCAGAAAGTCTTGTTTGCACCCAAACCTCCATCAATTTAATTAAACCCATGCCTCCTTGCATGCGGACACTCCAGCCTGTTTACAGGACACTCCTGTCCTGTTCACACTTGTCCCTAACACACTCGAATTAAACCCAAAGGAGACCGGCCGTACGCTTCGTTGCACAAATGAAACTAAACTGACTTGCAGAAAACGCTGGGGACGAAGGCAGCCGGAGCCTCCAGCCAGGCAGGGACTGGACACGCACCTCGTCCCCAGCCCCTCGCAGCCGGCCGGATCCCGAAACAGCCGGGACTTTCCCCCTGAGGAAAACCTTTTTGAATTTTCTGAGGTGAGGCCGAGGCCACCAGCAGCTCACGGCACATTTCAGTCACGACTGCAAGTTTCGGGTCCGCTTCAGCCACCGGGACAGACAGATGTCTGTGAGGCCCCGGCAGGCAGCACCCAAGGGACCAGCCAGGGTCACTGTGGGGCCACTCTCGTGATGATGAGACACTCTGATGACCAGGAAAAAGCAAATTATGACACCCAGCGTTGGTCTGGGCAAGGAGGAGGGTCCGGAACGGTGCCGAACAGTTGGCCTCACCAGCATCACCCTGGGAAGGTGACGGAGCAAATCCTGCTGGAAAGTATTTCCAAGAGGCAAAGATGACGGCGGCTGGGAACAGCCAGCGCAGGGTCCCCAGGCACAAACCGTTCCTGGATGCCCTCTGTGACGAAAGGGCTGGCTCTGCGGATGAGGGGAAAGCAAGGGGGTTTGTTTACCTTGACTTTAGCAAGGCCTTTGGCACAGCTTCCCTCAGCATCCTCACAGACAAACTGGCGAGATATGAACTCATCCCTGATAAGCAGACTAGTAGGAAAATTGGCCAGACTGCCAAACGCTGTTTTCGGGGTACAAAGTCCAACTGGCAGCAAATTAGCAGTGCCGTCCCTCAGGATCAATATTGTCCTTATTAACCACCTGGATGGTGGGACAGAGCGTTGGCAGATGACACCAAACTGGAGAGAACATGACTGGGATTCAGAGAGACTGGAGAAAGGACCTTGTGAGGGCAAGTGCCATGTCCTGCCCCTGGGCTGGGATAAGCCCACCCACCAGTGCACGGTGGGGGTGACCAGCCGGAGAGCAGCTTCGCAGGTCCCGATTGACAAAGATGTTTGGGGGCTGGAGCACACGACATATGGGGAGATGCAGACGGAGCTGCATTTGTCCAGCCTGGAGAGAAGGCAAAGGGGATGTCTCGCTGCTGCCTGCAAATCCCAGATGGGAGGGCACAGAGGAGATGGATCCAGGCTCTTCTCAGAGGAGCACAGTGAGAGGCGACGGGAAATATGAGAAATTCTGAGTAGAAGACAGGGAAAACCTTTCTTCTTTTTATCATGAGAGAGGTCAAGCACTGGAAGTGGAGGGAGATCATAGAGCTCCTTCAGATACTCAAGTCCCAGCTGAACACAGCCCTGAGCAACCTGGTGTAGGCGGCCGTGCCTTGAGCAGGGCTTGGGCTAGAGCTCTCTGCAGGTCCCTTCTAGCCTGGATGTGACCTGCTGGTTTCCAGACCCAACCTGGGCTTGGACAGTTCTTGGAAAAGGGAACGTGTTTTTCTCTCTGTCTCTGCACAGTATTCACCAGCCCGCAGTCTGAGATAACACTCACTAGAGAGATAAAACAGCACTCAAAGAGCATGCTCAATGTCAGATGAATCCTACAAACGTTATCTTAGGCAAAGCATGCCATGCTAGCCCAAGACAAGACAACCCGGTTTTCAAAAAGGTTGATCGGGCGATAATTTTTCCTCCCTGTCACTGACAGCAAATAGTCCCTTGAAATCAAAGGGCCATATGAAAAAGTCAACACTTTTTAGATGCTTGCTGGCAAGTTCTTTGTACTTAATGATTAGACCTTCCAAGAAAATGCATCTTTTGATGATACAGTTGGTGGTACCTAAATGATCCTCAAGGAGACAAATTAACGACCACTTTCTTCACTTTTAACTAGACTGTTAGCCTTCCTGTTAGCTTTCCTTGACTGTTACGCACCTGAGTACAGCACTATTTCTCTGATACCTCTACAGAAATCTGGTGAGAGCCTTATGCATTCGCTGAAGAAGAGTCTGTCCTCGCTTTGGGACAGAGAAGCTTGGATTACGTGTAGTGGTACCACTGGTCTAGTCCCCAGAACCAGGTCTGTGGTGACATCCTGTTCAGCCTGGCTTTCTCCTGACACTAGGATTTCATAGGAAAGCTGCTTTACCCCCCTCTCCTGGGTCGTGGGGGTCAGCGAACCTGCAAGGGACACAGGAGCATCGCAGGGCTGCTCCCCACCCAGGGCACCACGCTCCCCGAGCACCCCAGCCCTGCAGCGACGGGACTGACACCCACCCGTTGCTCATTTTCTTCCCCTTAAGTCCTCCAGCAGAATACTGTGCAAGCACATTTGCGCTCGCTGGTGGCCACCGTCCCCCATCGTAGCAGCAACACCCATCGCCCTAAAGCCCACGCGACAGTAAGACCCTTTGCTCTCCCGTCCCCGAAGCGGCAGCTTCAGGAGGGGCTCGAGAGCTTCCCCACTGAGGCGACGGCCCACCGCTGCCCGGCTGGGCTGCTCTGCCTGTGCCCCCCGCCCCAGGCTCGGACTTGCTTTCCCGAGGGGTAAGTTTGGTGGTTTGCGTGGAAGTTGCACCGAACCTCTGTTCAAAACCAGCCAAGCTCCGGCGAGGAGCGCTGCGCAGAGCGGCGCTGGGAACGCCATCTCCTGGCGTCCTCTGAACCTGAGGCAACCCGCAGCCCAGCCGACCCCGCTCCGCAACGGGGTCAACGTCGAAGCTTTGGGGCCTGCCATGCGCCGAGCGAGCGGGTCCCCGCCGTGCCCGGGGCCCGGCGCGTGCCATAGCGGCGCAGTCCCACGCATCCACCCCACAGCGCAAATACCGTGCCTAAACCTGGCAGCTGACGGGTCGGGCGCTTTGCATCGCTGCTCAGGACCCGCCAAAGAGCATCGACCAGCCCCGTGCCCACCCGCGCCCCAGGGCGAGACCCTTCCCGCGGGAGAAGCGCCCGCAATTCAACCCCAACTTCAGCGCGGTGGCTCGAAGCACTTCGCAAAACGGGAGGCCAGGCTCCACCCGGTCGCTGCAATTTTAACGCCCGGGTCTCTGATGTTTGCACCCCCGTGCAGAGGCGAGTTGCTCTGCGAAGGGGACTTTCGGCTCAGAGGCAGCGCGGCAGCGAAACCCAGAGCAGACGCCGCTCCGTCACCGGGAGCCATCACGTCTGCTCGCCTCCAAATAAACAGCCTTGTGTACAAGAGGAAAATAGCATATGGGGAGAAGCCTTGGCAAGGCTGGAGGTCTGGTGATCAGCTCCTTGGAGCTGCTCTGCCACTGGCCTGAAAGAACAACTCCATCAGCTACAGCAAACAGACCTTCTGCTTCCCCCGATTCAGAATTCATCACAGGCTCAAATATAGACACTCCAGGCTTTTTCCTGCTTTAATTATTTAAAAATCCTAACTCTGGTTGTTTATTTTCAGGGGCTATTACCACATTCAACTATTTTAAGACTTAAAAAAAAAAAAAGAAAAAATTTGAAGCCTTTCCCTCATTCTGCTGGTGAAGTTTAATTCACTCTAATTATTTCATATTACTTAGACTATAATAGTTTCATAATTTCTAGTATATTAAGCACTTAATACGTTGTGTCATTTGAAGTCGCATATTAAATTCAGCAAAGTACATTTTAATGAGAGCTAAGTAGTGTGAAAATATTAATACAAGATAATAATTCATCTTTGCACCCGCGCTGGTAAGCGCCGCCACCACGCACGGTGTGCCCGGGCAGGTGAGCGCAGCGGAGGCTGGATGAGCTCGTGGGCCGGAGAGCTGCTGGGGAGAGCACGGCTCCGGCAGCCAGGCACAAGGAAGCAGGAGCTGAGAGCACACCAGAGCCCGGCTGCGGGTCCAGACCAGGGACTGGGGTCAGGAGCAGAGCCCCTCCGAGGTGCGGCAGTGCCAGCGCCCAGGCCAAGCTCCTCCGTGGTTCTCCACAGGGTCACCACTGGCCCACGAGGTGCCAGCAACGACCCCGCCGGAGAGGCACAGAGGAACGTGCGGGGAACGTTGAGCCTCTGCTCAGCTGCTCCCCTACAAGCTCCAAAGAGACCCAACTATTTAATTCCTGCAAGCCACCCACCTCTCACCTTGGAGCCCTCGGCACAGGAGAGACATGGACCTGTTGGAGCGGGGCCAGAGGAGGCCCCAGCAATGCTCTGAGAGCTGGAACAGCTCTGCTGGGAGGACAGGCTGGGAGAGCTGGGGGGGCTCAGCCTGGAGCAGAGAAGGCTCCGGGGAGACCTTCCTGCAGCTGCCGGGGCTGAGAGGGGCTGAGGAGAAAGATGGGGACAGGCTTTTCAGCAGGGCCTGTAGCAATAGGACAAGGGGTAACAGTTTTAAACTAAAAGAGGGGAGATTTAGACTAGGTCTAAGGAAGAAACTCTTCACAATGAAGTTGGTGGAACCCTGGCCCAGGTTGCCCAGAGAGGTGATGGATGCCCGATCCCTGGGTACATCCCAGGCCAGGTTGGACGGGGCTCTGAGCACCCTGCTCTGGTTGAAGGTGTCCCTGCTAATGGTGGGGAGGTTGGACTAGATGGCCTTGAAAGGTCCCTTCCCACCCAACCTGTTCTGTGATTCAGCTCGCAGAACTTTACCTTTTTATTCACCTCTTTGCTATCGCCTCCCTGGTCTATGCACCCCTTCCACGTCCCAGCAAGATGATCCCCCTTCCCCCAGGGCTTACCCGCAGAGAGGTGCCACCAGCAACCCCAGCCCCACGGCTCCCACTCAGGGTCCCGTAGCGCAGACGCCTTCCGCGGCGCTCATGGCACAGAAGGCCGGCCGGCCCCACACAAGCGGCAAGAGCTTTGCCTGGTGCTCCGAGAAGCGAGGGAGAGCCCAGGAGCATGAGCTGCACTTCCACCTCAGGGGTTTTGTAACCCACAGCCCAGAGAGCCGTGTCCACCCGCCCCAGCTCTGGCTCTGATGGTCTTCCTCACCCACAGGTGATGAAGGACTCTGCTCCCACTCCCACACAGCTGACCCACACTGCCTGCCCCGTCCCTGCCGAGGGGAAAAACACGGGCGAGGTGCTGAGGGGGGTGATGGCTAAGGAGACCCACGGGGGGATTTGGGCTGGGAGGCACCTCTGGAGACCCCCCGGCCTGACCAGGCCTCGGTGCGGAGGGGTGCGTGGGGCTGCACCACCGCCTGCGCCCACGCGGTGGCGGCCCAGGCCGCGGAACGGCCGCTGCTCCGCTTAATGAGAAGTCCCCGAAACTAATTACGACAGCTCCCGGGGACGGCTCCCAGCGGGATGGGCAACGCGCAGCCCCTCCAGTGCATCCCCCCCACCTCGATCCCGGTCCCCGGGATGCTCCCGGTGCCCCGAGGGAGCCGCAGAACCCCGGTGCAAGGTGCACCCCACCACCCCCCGCAGCCCCGCCGGTGCGACCTGCGTGTCCCCCCGCCCCCGGTGCATCCCTCCCCCCCGCTCCCCGCAGCCCGCCGAGGTGCCGTGTTAGGTTAATCCTGGGCTGAAACCAGGTATTTAGGGCTAATAGGTGTGCGAGCACCTCCACACCCGCTCTCAGAGCTCATTAGTGCGGTACCTTCATGTGTGAAAGCAGCATAGAAATGGGCATTAATGAGCTCCCGGCTGCGGCGCGGAGGAGGAGGAGGAAGAGGAAGAACAGGGAACTTCGCGGGGAAACGGGCAGCCCCACCCTCACCCGCGGCGTGCCCAGGGGTGGGACCCCCGGGACAGCCCCACGGACCAAGGCGGCTTTCTTAAAGTCGGTTTTTATTAAAGAACCAAAATCACGTACAGAGGGGTCTGTCCCCGGAGCGGGCGAGCGCTTGTTCTGCCTCCGGAGCCGCCCGTTAAAGTGCCGTTACATCCATGAATTTACCGGGGGAGCTGTGAAGGGAGGAGGGGAGCCCGGGGGGGGGGGTGGAGGGAATAAATATACATCAAAAATAAATAAAAATCCAACAAATACTGTACCAAGAGAATCACAGTACATTTATATCCATTGCACATAGCCACTTTTGTTTCCAGTCTGGACGAGGGATGAAGAAGCGGACACACACCGGGGGGGGGGGGGGGCGGAGTGGGGGGCGCGGGGGGCCCCGGGGGCGCGGGAGGGCCCGGGGCCGCTCCCCGCCCTATTGCCGGTCCGAGGAAAGCCGGGCTCCGAGTCCTCTATGTACAAGTGTCTCCTCGTGGAAATGGCTTGTGTGGGCTCTGCCCGCATGGCTTCGGGGGAACTGGGGGGTCCGGGGGGCGCGGGAGGGGCTCACTGGGGCAGCAGCGGCGGTTTGAAGGAGCAGTTCCCCGTGCAGTGCCGCGGGGTCAGCATTTTGCAGGAGAAGTGGTGCAGCGCGTCGTGGGCTTCTGCAAAGCGACGGAGCCGTCACCCCTCCGGCTCCCCTCCACGCGTGTTGGTCCCTCCACCCACCCACCCACGTCCTGCCCCGGTACCTTTCAACTTCTGCTGGATGGCGTAGCGCGCTTTCCTCTCCTGGTCCAGCTCGTTGCACAGCGTGTCTGGGATGAGGGGAGAGCATCACGCCGTGCCGGGGGTCCGGAGAGCATCGCGCTCCTCCGCAGCGTGGGGGGGCACGGGACACACACACACACGGGGGTCGGGTATGGCTTCCCAGGCTTTTTTTTTTTTTTTTTTTTTTTTTTTTTAACGGCTCAGTTTTTAATTTAGCCCGGGTGGAAACTGCTGCGAGAGGGGGAAGGCTGGTTCGCTGCCGGGTAATGATGCCTCGCGATCCCCAGGCTAAGCGGAGTGCGTTAAAGTATCGATTAAACAAACAAAAAGAAAACAAAACAAAAAAAAAGGAACGATATTAAAAAAAAGGGGGGGGGAGAAGAAGAAAAAAAAAACAAAGAAAAAAAAAAAAGGAGACCAAAAAAGAGATGAAAAATAAAAGCTGCGGGCGGGCCGTACCTCGGACGATCTGGAGCTGCTGCACCATCTCCTCCCGGTACGCCAGCTCCCGCTTCATCTGGTCCTGGAAGTTATCTGGGGGGGCAGGGGGGGTCAGCACCGCTCCGCGGCGGGGCCCGCTCCCCGGCGGGGGGACAGCCGGTACCTTTCAGGCTCTGGAAGTCCCTCTCCAGCTTTTTCCTGAGCTCCATTTGCTCCAGGACCAGTTTTTGTAACTCATCTGTTTAAAAATACACGGCGGGGTTGAGGGGAGCCGGCGCTTTTCCATCTGGAGCCGGCTCAGCGCGGCGCTAATCGCATTACCTTACATTAATCACAGGAGTTAATCACTCCTGCAGAAAACACAAATACCTCCCGCCGCGGGGAGAAGCCGGGGGGTCCTGACAGCCTGCCCCCCCCCCCCCCACCGGCGGGGTGCCGACCCCCGCAGCCCCCCGCCTCACCTCGGGCCAAATTTTCGATGTCTTTTTCCAGCAGCTGCGTCCCGGCGACATCCACGCCGAGGCCGTCTTCTGCTGCGGGGGCACAGAGGGCGTCAGCCCCGCCGCGGGGGGCTCCGCGGCCCGCGCATCGCCCAGCGCCCCGCGCCCCGCCCCGCGGAGGGCCCGCAGCGGAGCGCGCAGCGCCGCTTACCTCTGTCGGTATTTACAGGGCTGGGATGCGAGACATTCCTTTGGTCCTGATAGGATTTTCTGGTCTCTAAATCCTCTGCCGCGGAGTGATTGTCTTCTTTATCTTGCTCTTAAAGGTAATAAACCGATTTTCGACCATAAGCAATGAAAGTATAGTCCTGATATATCCTTAATTACATAATTACGGACAAAGCCCTCGTTAAAACCTTCTTAGCGGACATCCTAATCGCTTTGCTATTGGAAAGTAGCTTTGCCCCGCCGTGCCGTGCGCGGCCCCGCCGCACCGGCCCCGTCCGACGGCGGCGTCCCCGGGCGCGGGGGCTCCTGGCTCCGTCCCCCATCCGGAAACCGTTTGCGTTTCTTTCTCTCCCCAAAGCCCCCAAACGAAAGCGGCGGCCCGGTTGCCCTCCTGGGGCTGAGCAGCCGGCGGGGGCGGCGCCCAGGGCCGCACCCTCGATGCGCACCGGCCTCCCGCCGCCTGGCTCCCCCCGGCCCGAGTTACCCTTAGCCTCGGGGGTGCAGAGGTACGCGGCCGGGGCTCCCAGGGAGGCGGCAGTCTTCAGCGGCTGCAGGTGCTCCCCCCGCTCCGGCGCGAACACCTACAAAAGAGCGAGTCAGGGCGGCGGCGGGGACCCCCGAGGGCAGGGCATCCCCCCGCGGGACACCCGAGAGCAGGGCATCCCCTCCCCGGCCCTGCGGGCACCCTTAAGGGCAGAGCATCCCCCCCCCCCGCGCCCAGGACTCCCAAGGGCAGAGCACCCCCCCGGCAGGACCCCCGAGGGCAGGGCATCCCCCCCTGGCCCTGCGGGGACCCCCAAGGGGAGAGCATCCCCCACGCGGGACCCCCGAGGGCAGAGCATCCTCGCCCGGGGCCCCCGAGGGCAGAGCATCCCCCCGCGGGACCCCCGGGCGTAGAGCGTCCGCCAGCCCCGCACCTCGTAAGCGCCCCTGCTGCTGCTCCGTTCAGGGCTGCCGTCGGGCGGCTGCCCGCCCTCCTCCGCTGCTGGCTCGCCCGCCTTCTCCTCGGGCCCGTCCGCCCCGGCGTGCAGCGGCGGCTCCTCGGCACCGGCCAGCAGCCGAGGCGGCGGTGGCTCCCGTCCCTCGGGGGGGGCGGCGGCGTCCTCCTCCTCGTCCTCCGGGAAGCGGTTGGACTCCACGTCCACCTCAGGCTCCTCGGCCGTGTCCCCGCCGGGGGAGAGCGAGCGGTAGCTGGAGCTGCCCTCGCTGAGGAAGTCCGGGGAGAGGTAGCCGGGGCCGCGGGGGGCCGCGCCGCCGAAGGCCTCCCGGGTGCCGTAGAGCTTGGCGATGCTCTCGGCGTCCTTCACCACGGGGCGGAAGGCGGAGAGGTAGCTGCCCTTCCTGGGCAGGGGCAGCGGCGGGAGCAGCGCCTCGTCCCCGGAGCGCTCCTCCTCGCCCGCCGCCCTGGACAGCGCGCTGGGGCAGCGCTCGCCCTCCGCCCCGGCGCCCTCCTGGGGGGTAGCGCTGCTCCTCCCGCTGCCCGACGGCTCCGAGCCCTCCGGCTCGCCGTGCCGGCCCGGCAAGCCCGGCGGCTCGGCCGCCGCCGCCGCGGCCGCCGCGGCCGCTGCCACCACCACGGCAGTGGCCGCCGCCTTGGCCGGGCTCTGCGCCGGGTAGGGCGGCACAGGCAGGCTGCCGGCGGCCGGCCAGAAGACGGGGAAGGAGGGGTAAACGCCGGTGTCCTTGGCGGCCCCGGGCTGGTGGGGCGGCTGGGCCGGCTGGTGCGGGTGAGGGTGCGGGGGTCCCCAGAACATGCCGGGGGGCAGCGCGCCGCCCTTGCCCGCCTCGCCGCCCCCCGCGCCGCCCAGCGCGTCCTCCTGCTTTTTGGGGCAGAGTCCGAAAGCGGCGGCGGGGAAGCCGTAGGGGTGGGGGAAGAGGGGCGGCGGCAGCTTCTGCAGCACCCCGAAGCCTTTGCTGGGCACCGGGATCACCGGGTAGCTGCGCACCGCGCCCGCCCCGCCGTGCGCGCCCGCCGCCCCGCCGTGCGCCGCCGGTAGCCCCCCCAGCGCCCCGCGATCGCCCGCCGGCTCCTGCCCGCTGCAGCGCAGGCTCTTGTGCGCCGGGGCCAGCTCGGGGCCGGCGGGCGGCGGCGGGTGCAGCGCGGCCTTGGCGGCCGGGGAACCGGCGGCGGGCCCGCCGGCGGCCGCCCCTTGCAGAGAGAAGGTCCGCTTGCGGGTGCCGCCGTTGAACATGGCCTTGACATCCTCCCAGGCGTGCGACAGCTCCTCCGTGGCCGTCTTGTCGCTGAGCTTGAGGTGGCGGCGCCAGGAGTTGAAGTTGGCGGCGTCGGGCTGGGTGTACTTGGAGTCCGGGGTGCGGTGGGAGTGGAAGATGAACTTGTTGGGGGAGAAGTACATGCTGCAGTAGCTGCACTTGATGCACTTGGCGCGGGAGCTGTTGTAACGGGCCGGGATGAAGCTGCCCCGGGAGCCCCAGGCGCACTCGTGCACCACGTCGAAGGCGAAGTTCTCGGGTAGCTTGGGCGGCTTGTGCTCGCCCAGGAAGGACTTGCAGAGCCGCTCCGCCTCCCGCTTGGTGATCATGCCGCAGCGGCGGGAGGAGATGGGCATGGCCCCGGCCCGCCGCAGGATCTCCAGCTGCACCGGCGTGCACTGCACGCAGGTGATGCCCAGGGCCACCCGCCGGTTGTGGATCTCATTGTAGCTGTAGTTCTTGAGCAGCGTGTTGGAGATCTGCGCCAGGCACAGCCGCTCCTGCCCGTCGATGACCAGGGACACGATGGGCACGCCGTACAGAGAGGTCTCACCCACTTGGTTGGGCTTGAGGGTATTGGAGCCCTGGTACGGCTGCAGCTCCTGCTTTGAATTTGGGGAGGAGCTTGCATCTCTCCCATTTCCCATCTGACTGGCGATCGCCTCCATTCCCCCTCAAAACGCACCCTGCAAAACAGAACCGGGGAGAGGCGCGGGTGAGGGCCGCTCCCGGGACCCCGCCGCCGCCCGCGGCTCCCCTCTCGGCCCGGAGCCCCCCGGCCGCTGCCGCAGCCCCCCCGCGGCCGGAGGGCTCTGGCCGAGCCTATAGCGCATCCCCCGCGCCGCGGCCGCCGGTACCGAGCCCCGCCGCCGGTAGCGGCGCCGGGCGGCCCCGGGAGCCCGGCGGCAGCGGCCCGGCCCGGTTGACGGCGGGTGTGGGGGATGTGAGGGGGGGACACCCCGCCCGCCCCGGGGGGTGCCGCGTCCCTTCCCTTTGTGCCGGCTCGCCCAGCCGTGCCGGGCCACCCGGGCGGGCTCCAACGAAAGGCACCGGAGGATGCGACCGGCGCGTCCCGCGGCGGCGGGGTCGGGGACAGGGGTCGACGAGCCCCGGGCCGCGGCCGGGCGGACCAAAACTTGCCGGGCGGGGCGGCGCGGGGGGTGGCCGGGAGCCCCTTGTGCCGTGTCCCCGGGAGGCAATCGGGAGCGGGCGGATTAGGGGCTGGGGCGGGCAGGACCCGCAGCACGTAGCAGCAGAAGGGCAGCAGCGAGCCAGGCAAATTGGCTTAGCGGGGAGGGCTGGCGGCAGTAAGCCGCTTCCCTGGCAATTACACGAAATAACGGGGAGCCCCTCCCGAAAACGCGCCCCGACACCCCCCACCCCCGCCCGCCCGCTCCGCACTCACCGCTCGGCGGAGCCCGGCTGGACGTGGAGGCTCTCCCCGGGGCTAAGGGCCGCAGCCCGGGGCCGGGGTCGCCATCAGATGGAGGTGGGGGGCTCGTCCCCACCGACCGCCTTCACGGCGGGCAGCTGCCGGGGCGGGCGGGCAGCGCCGTGCCCTTCACCGACGCCTCGGGGCCGCCGCCCGCCCCGTTGCCGCTTCGTCCTCCCGGGCGAGATGCAACAAGAGCGAGTGACCAACCGCTCCACCGAGGGAGGATCCGGATCCGGACTTGGGAGACGCCGCACGTTGATCCGGTGACAGCTAAAATAACGGGAAGACACACCCACCGGGCGCCCGCGGATTTACATTAACTGCCGCCGGGACCCGCCGCCGTCAATCACCGCCGCGCTCCAGTCAATCACGGCGCGGCTTTAAGGCACGGCAGAACGGGGGAGGGGGCGTGGGGGGGGCGTGGGGGGCCGCCACCCAGCGTGGACCCGCCCGGGCTACCCGAGGTAAGAAGGGGGATCAACCCCGGGCTGCAACTTGCGCGGGGCTGCGCGCCTCTCCGCGCACCCCCCCCCCCCCCCAACATCCCCCCCACACACACCGTGGTGTGGGCATCCCCGCAGGGAGCAATGCTCGTTGAAAGTTTGCGTGGGGAGCGGGTGGCAACGAAAAAAAGAGCTCGGGGGGGGAAGGTGGAGGGACCCCATCGAAATCGGGGGTGGGCTGCTACCGCGCATCGCCCCCCCGCACCTCCACCGGGATGCGCGTTCCGCCGGCGGGAGCGGCACCGGAGCTGGGGGCGGGGGGGCATCGGGGCGGCAACGAAATCGCCGGGAGGCGAAGGCGCGGGGGGGCGCGCCCGTGTTTTTTCGTTTCCCACGGGGGCCCACTCCACGCCGGCAGGACCGCCGGACGCCGGAGCGGGGGGGAACCGGAACGCTCCGGTGTCCGCCGGTCCTGCCGGCGTGGAGTGGGCCCATAGCCGCGTCCCTGCCCTGGTTGGGTTCCCGCATGCAGCGCTCGTCACGGCCACGTTAATTAAACTGTAATTAATCATCGCGTCCGACCGCGATCGGCGCAATTACACTGATCAAACAGAAGTTAATAACGGCGCGGATCGCCCCCAGCTATTACTTTTGTGCGTGTCGTGTGTGTCGTCGTCCCCCCCCCGCCATCTTCCCCGCCATCACCCGCGGCACCGGGAGAATGCGGCTGACCCGGCGCGGAGAGAAACGCAGGTGCGGAGCCACCCATCTCTTCCGCGCTCGCCGGGCCGCCGCGGTAGAACCGCCTTCGGTCCACGCTCCCACGCGGGAAAGCGGCCGCGGTTCCCCCCGGGACGTCCCGTCGAGGCGGACCCCCCCACACACACCCCCCACATCCACCCCCCCATACCGGGTGCTGCTGGCCGGGCCTTGCGGCGCGGCCTTCCCGCAATGATCGCAACCCGAGCCGGTAATTATTGTTCGCCTTTTAATTATTTATCTGCGCCCCCCTCCCCGCTCCCCATCCTCCAGCCGGGCGGGCGCAGCAGCGCGGTCGGATGCGCCCGCCGTGGGGCCAAGCCCCGCTGCCCCTCTCGCCGCCGGGTTTTGGGTGATCCCACGGCGTTAAACGCCTACAAGCGGCTGCGGAACCGGCTGCGAGGCCACGCCGCGCGCCGAGGCACCGGCAGCGGCGCGGACCGAGCCGGTACCCCCCCCACCCCCCCCCGAGGCGGCTCCTGCGGTGGGGCCGGGGAGGGGGCGACTCCGGGAGGGTACGGCTCTGCCCCGGCCCCCTCCGCCGCCCCTTCCCCGGGCCCTGCGGCCGTGCCGGCGCCCGCGGAGCCCCTCCGGAGCGGTGGAGCCGGCCCGCGGCTCGCCCCGACGGCGGTGTCCCGGGGTGGGGACCCGCCGCTCCGGCCCCGCCGCTCCGGCCCCGCCGCCGCCCCGCTCCTCGCAGCCGCCGTTATCTTTTAACAGTCGAATTGACTGCAGTTTTTGTCAGTTAATTAGGTTTAATTTACATAATTAGTACAGTATAAAGAGTATTGGGGATAATCAGGAGGTACGTCTCGCTTACTGTGTAAACACGGATTCGGAATTAAAAATCAGATGTAATTAAGGCGTGTGCGCGCGGCTTTTAATTGTAATGAATTTCTAATTAACGCTCAACGATCGCCGCACGCGAGAGCCGGGACGTTTGCGGGCGCCACCGCCGCCCCGGGAGCCCCCCGGGGGCCGCCGAGCGGACCGGGGTGCGCGGCCGCGGAAGGGGCGCGGGGGGGCGCGGAGCGGCCGCCGGGGAAGGAGGTGGGCAGGACGGTGCGCCCCGACGGGACCCCCGCTCCCTCCCCCCACCCCCGGCCGGTGCCGCCGGCAGGAGAGGCCGGCGGATAATTTAGGTTAAAACTTAGGGAGCCGTGTCACGGGTGTATAAATAAATAATCACGCGGGGACGACGGCGAAAGGCCCCTCTCTCCTGGAGGGCTGTGCCGAGATTGCCACATAAATCACGGCGGTCTAATTCAGTGGAAGTTTAATAAACGCCTCCTATTGGAAATGAATGTTCCCCATTTAAGAGTTGTATCAGCACCATATAAAACCATGACCCCAATAAATTTAATTTTAGAGGCCGATCAATCCGGGCTTCTCTCTATCGATCTGCAGCGGCTCTGCGCCTTTGCAGCCCCTTCCCTTCCTGGGGAGGCGGGGGAAGGAGCCTTTCGATTAGGCTCTTTATTAGGAAAAGATTGCTCCGAGAGGCCTGAAAATTAAACGCTGACATTTTAATTACTGGACATTGACAAAGGGAGCGGGCGGCTGCGCTCTGCAGGCCGGGCACACGCCGCCTGACCCGCCACGCTGAGCGCCCGCGGAGGACGGGCAGGGGCACGGCGGTGGGAGGAGGATCGGGACCCCGGGGCTCCTGCCATGTGACCCCTGGGGAGCCCCCGGGGACCTCTCGGTGCACCCTGGGGCCCTTTCCGAGTGCCCGGGCTGTGCACACCTGCCCTGCACCCCCAGACACCCCCATGTGCCCCCCGGCTCTCCCACTGTGCCCCCAGCACACCCTTGGTCCCCCCAGCACACGCCCTGGCCCTCCCCAACATGCACCCAACTTGATGCACCTCAGGTTCCCCACTGTCCAACGCCCCACAGCTGCTGTCACCTTGGCCCCCGGCCCCCCCTGTGGCAGTGCTGCCCCTCACCTTTCTGGCCGTGCAAGCGCTCCCCGCGCCGTCCCTGCCGGCTCTAAATCTGCCTAATTTCCCTCGGCCGGAGCGGCTGCGGAGGAACGCAACGTACACGATCGATAGACGCGACTTTATTGATGAGGTTAAACCAGCGCCTTCGCGGAGATGGAGCGGGATGAGCCCAGGGCAGCAACCCCCGCTGCCTTCGCCCTGCCAGGACGCGTCGTGCCAGGGACAGCCGGGCACCGCGGCCCTCCAGGACCGAGCCGCACTCACCCATGTGCGCGGCCCGGCCGGCAGCTCTGTCTCGGCTGCAGAGAAGTTTTTTTCCTCCTGCCTGTAAAAACCCCAGACATCCATTTGCCATTAAACATTTCCCGGGCTGACCGGCTACTTATAAACCTTGAACTTTCACTGCAGGACTTGGCGGTGAGAGCAGCCGCAGTGGGGTACCGGCGAAGCAGCGGCCGCTCCTGTAGCCGGTAAGGCTCAATCTATAAATCCTGTCCTTAGTGCACACTTGTAGTTTATGGCCATACCCTTTACTGAAGGTAAAGCAGCCCCGGGTCAGCGCCGCTCCTCGGCAGCCGCACCGCAGCGCTCCCGCTGCAGCTTCCCGCAGGGGAAGGCACAGACCTCTGAGCTTTGCTTTTCTTAAAGCACAACCTTCTTTTTATTCAATGTGACCAAAATACTCTCACATAGTTAGAGATTTTTCTTTTTTTTTTTTCCCTAGTAGGCTTTCCCAGAGCATGCCGGGCAGCCCGGCGGTGCGGTGCTGGTTTTGCTGGGGGAGCAGGGTGAGGCCAGCAAGTTCAGGGGGCAGTCTGATTTCTGCCCCATGGTGCCTGTAAGCCCCCATCCCAGCCTGAGGGGTGCCCCAGGGGAGGCTGAAGATGGGTCACCCTAAAATAACTGCTATAGCTTGGGACCTCACCGTCACGCAATGGGCCCCGGCTGCTGCTCCCCGCCGGGGAAGCCCCTCTGCTCCCCGGGGCCTGGTGCCCACTGCAGGGACATGGCACCCACCGAGCTGTAGCATCCGGGGCTTGGGCTCGTTACTGTCCTCCACAGGGAGCAGCGCGGGGGCTGCCTGCTTCCAACCCCCACGAAGGCGAAGGATTTGCTGCTCCCATTCACTGCCTGAAGAGGCCAAGGGTGTTTCCATGTGCCTGGGACCCCCGCGCTGTGGGGAGCAGCAGAGCAGCCACCGACGGCTTCTCCTTCTGTGCTGGGGACCCCCCTGCAGAGTGGAGCCCCAGCTTGGGGCATCTTGGCTCTTGTAGCCCCCTGACCTGCCTCCTCCCTCTTCTTCCTCACCAGCCAAGGCTGCAGGCTCCCGAGGGGGTCCCAGGTGCAGTTCCCGTGGGGCTGGATGCCGACAGCCGTGCCTGGAGGCAGCGCTGGGCAGAGGGAGCGCAGCCGGAGCCAGAAAGCTGCGTGAAGTGTGTGTCTGCCCCGGAGGCATCGCACCCCTCCCCACCCGCAGCCAAAGTCCCGCTGTCACCAAGCCGCGGCCTTGGCCGTGGGCTCCCAGGGCCGTTGCTCTTCATCAGCGAGTTTTGCTCCCTGCAGCATTAGGGATTTTTTTCCCAGCTAAGACTCAAATTCCTAGGTTTTGCTTCAGATGTTGCCCACGTGCTCCCTGCATCGTAGAGGTGGAGGGTCCTTGCAGGCCATCCCTTTTCCGCTGATGCCTCCAAGTAAACTTTCCTGGCAGGACCACAAAGCTCTGCGAGGCAGGAGAACACACACCCAACTCCCAGATTCAACCCTCCGGTTTGCGTACGCTCTCGGATGTCAAAGGGACGAAACGAAGCTCCTAAGAACTGTTTCTAGTGATTGTTCAATTACTAACATTAGCCCATCGCTGGCCGCTGCCGTCTCTGCTCGACAGACATTAAGCCCGGGGCGGGGGACGGGGCGGGGGACAGGGCGGGGACCCCTCATAGCTCTTGAAGCCGCAGCCCGCTGCAATTCCCCATCTCTGGTTTCGCTGCAATTCCCCATTCCTGGTTTCACCGAATTTCCCCATTTCTGGTTTCTCTGCCAGATTGTGTGCCTGTGGACAGACATGCAGACACATACATGCAGCTTTTCAGGCTGTTATCTGGAAAACAAAGACTGACACTTTGCCTTTGGAAAGCCGACAGCAGGATGCATTTGGCCATGGGATACAAGAAACAAAGTATTTTCTAATTCTGTGCTGCGTTTAAGGGCAAACTACCCTGGGCTCATCTCACAGGATGAGCTTCGCCTGGCAAGGATCACAGGCAGGGATAAGCTGAAAACATGGGAAGTTTTGGCACAGATGGGACAGAGGCAGTTTTTGCCAGAGCCTGCGAGCTCCCGCGTGCACACTCCCATAGGAGACTGGGTCTATCGGTACCACCACGACTGAGGTTACAGGGAGAGGAGCCAGAGAGGTGAGACTGGTGTGGGGCTGCTGGTGGAGTCCCTAAACAAGCTGGCGGGGTGAGAAGTGGGACTGGGGGAAATGGGGGGGTCACTCAGCGCACCTATAGCATCCACTGCTGAATTAACATGCGTGTTATGCACCCCCCTGCCCCATGCCGTCTTCTGAGCAGGACTCAGCTGTAGGGTATAATATTGCTGCGTCTTCTGCAAGTTTTTCAGCCAAGAAACCCCTTGTTTGACTCCGAAAAGTTGCAGCAGGAGAGAGGAAAGAGGGACAATGCTCCCAGGCAGCCCTGGCTCTGGCGCAGCTCCTGCCTGCGGGGAGGGCAGCGCTGCCCGGCCCCTTCGCAGCACCCAGCGCTTCGAGCCCTGCCTGGCAGCCAGGACAATCTCCCTGCCCGTTCGTTTCCCATCCCCGGAGCGGGTTTGGGGGCCGGGATGATGTTACAGGCAAGGCTGGTGGCAGAGCCGGGGCTGGGCTCGCGGTGGCACGCTTCACGTTCCTTGGCGATCTCAAAGTCACCTCTGCGCGCTCACAGCCCCCGTGCCGAGCCAGGATTTCCGTAGCCCAAATGCGGCACGGCAAGACCCCGCTTCACCACGCCACAATCTGGGCGGCACCCCAGGGGACCCCTTCAGCTGGCTTTGGGGGGGACCCTGCACCGCATCGGGGTGCCCCAGGCCAGGCTTGCCCCGGCTCCTGCTGCCCTGCACGGCGCAGGCCTGGGGTCGACACGCACTTGCCGCGGGGCGAGGAGCCCGGGCTGGGTGCAGACCTGCCGGGGAGCTGCTTACTGTGGGTGGGGGCACCCAGCGGCGCTAAATCTGCCCACATCCCGGCCCAATTTTATTGGCTTCCCCCACTCCCTCTTACTTTTGCCCCTTGGTGCTGATGGGTGGTGGCGAGAATCGGGCAGAAGTGCTTGAACTGGGCTGTGCGGGCTCCGGGGCTCTGCACACGCGCGTGCAAAGCAGGGCGAGGACGTGGGTTGGGAGAGCGAGGTGCTGTGGCGGGGGGTCCCAGGAGCCCCCATGCAGCAATGCAGTCTGGGCTGTGGGGTCCAGACCTCCCATGGGGACCCACCACCCAGAGACACCATATCCAAGGCGGGGGGTGGCAGTTTGGGGAGGCGCGACCTCGCTGCCGCTCGACACTCGGCGTGGCACCAAGGCTGCCCCCGCTAAAGAGGAGCCAGGTTTTCCCCAGGCTGCCCGCTCCACTACCCCACCCAGCCCTAATCCTCCCCAAAACGGCGTTAGCCCGGCGCTGGGCACGGAGCGGGGTGGCAGGGGTGCCGCTGAGCAGACCCCTGGCCCCTCGCCCTCCTCCCGTCCCCCGGCTGCGCCGAATTCAAGGACTTGGGGAAGGGAAGGTAAGAGAGGCCCCAAACCTGCCCCCATAGAGCGCTGGATTGATTAAGTATACTGATGAAGACAGCAAGGTTAATACGCATGCCAGTGAATTATAACGCTGTCAGCCTGTTAGCCCGGAGATTTTTCACGTTTCCATCAGCTGGCATCCCACACAGATTTTCAGGGTGACGTCTTCCCCTCCCACCTACCTGCCAGGGAAAGCGAGAGGAAAAGCCTTGGTTCTACTGACTTCTTAACTAAATCCGAGGGAGAGACTTTTTATCCAGAGAAAGCTAATGCAAACTGTTAGAGATAAATAAATGGACGAGCTGCCTATAGTCTGGTTGGCTCACAGGGAAGAAATTTGTCTCACTTTAGAAAAAGGACCTGAAGGTATGGGGGCCGTTGACTCATTCATTGTACTGTTATCTGCCAGGGAGGTTGTGACATCAGAGCAATTAAGACAAACTTTAGTCTATAAGTTCATGCCTGCAACCTCTATACTTCAAAAGAAGACAAATGATCCCTCCAAGGAAGGAAACAAAGTCCTTTCCAGACTACTTCTAAAGTAACATTTCAGATTTGCAGTGGTTCAGGAAGAATTTTTCACCGTGTGGGGTTTTTGTTTTGGGTTTTTTTTTTTTTTTAAGCTGCTGGTATACAATAAATTACCTGAGCTTTTTTTTTTAGCAAAAGTTTATTTCTAATGCAAAAACAAGCAAACAAAAGCCCCAATCTCCTCCCTTGCCCAAATCACATCAGTGCTCAATTCGTTAACCTAAAACTCAGCCCTGCCTTTCATGGCCCTCCTCTCTTCTGTGCTTTTTTAATAAGCGTCTTAACACAAGGACTGATTAAATCTGTGTCAGTCTGTTGTGGAATCGTACACAGAAATTGCAGGAGTAACAAATACACAGCAGAGACATTGCAATCATTCTTCTGTAAACGGTAACAGCAAACCTGGGAGCCTTTGCTTGACCCAGCTGCACCCCTCGTGCAGCGATGCCGACGTGAGAAAAGAAGCGATCGAGGCAGAGCTGAGAAAGGCAAGAGGCTTCCAAGCAAGCCAGGAGCTGCTGTGGTAAGAAGCAAAACCCTGCAGCCTGTTCTCTGGCCGTGAGGGCGAGCGGCACACAGCACGGCCTGAGCCCCCCTGCGCAGGCTCTCTCCCCCCCGAAGCTCGTGGGGTGCTGTGCAAGCCCATGCCGTGGCCCCCAGCTTCCTCGCGTGGCACGGGCAGCACCGCGCACCCTCTGTGCCGCTGCGAACTCCCCGTGCCCACGGCTGCTCTCCCTTTGCGGCCAGAGGCCACCAGCCCACGTCGGCCGTGCGTGGCGCTGGGGCCACCAGCTCTGCCCCGCGCTCTCCCGGCGGCACCTCTCCTCCCCGTTTCGGAGCGCGCTGTCCTCTTCCGCCTCCCTCTCCGCCTCGGCAAAACCTTTCTGCGCTTACGGGCCAGCCCGCGGCGCGCGGGCGTTCGCAGGGAGCGCGTTGCAGATGCTGGCGCGTCGTCTCTGCTGCTTGGCCTTTCCCGAGCCGCGGCAGCGGAGAGGCACCACCGGTCATTTGACGGTACGATGCTGATCTGCCTCCCATGCTTTTACTCTGGAAGGGCAATCCCTCGCCTCCCTGGAGGATGGGCAAGACCAGACACTTCTCTTTTTGTTGGTTGGTTTGTTTGTTTTTGTTTTACATTTAGAACAAGCATTTTGTGGATGTCTGCACTCAAAAGACAGCCAACAACTCCTCAGGACATCCTCTGAACACTCAGCGTGCCATTCCTACGATAGCAAAAGGCTAACAGTTAAAAAATACTCTGGAGCCAGGAAATATACAATACATTCAATAACAAAAAATATAGATATAAAATACTTGCTTTAAGGCTGCGTACAGCTTAACTGTAGATAATCTGAGGACATTAAATTGCTCAGCAACAAAAATGTGGGAAGAAAATTCCTTAATGTGGTGGTAAGGGAAAGGCAGCAACAAAAATCCTGAAAGATTTTGTTGATGCTGCTAGAAAATATTTTTAGTAAAATATGATCCAGAGAGACTGAGAGTCCGAAGCGCGGGGCTGGTGCTGCTAGACCAGGGTGAGCTGCTGTCTTGCGCGGTGCTGTGAGCCAGTCCAGCTCACTGTGGTCCTTGGGTCGACCGCCGCTCCTCAAGCATCCTGCACACCCACATGGACACGACTTCTGCATTCCCATCGTTGTACTGCACGATGAACGGGTGGCCCTGGAAAGCAGGACAGGCAGCGTCAGCCAGGATAAACAGAACCCTTCCCAAGAAAACCCTGAAAGGATTGGTTTTTTTTAATTTTTTTTTTTTTTTAAGTATACTGGAACACCCTGTGGTTACAGTCATAAAAATGCAATAAACCAGCGACTCAAACCCGTGATCTTTCTCTTGGATCTGTATTATCCACGTACATTGTTCATACCAAGAAGGGAGGGTTGGAGGAACCCAGACTCTTCCTGAGGCCTTAGCCTAGCCCTCCTTGAAAACAGATTTTTTTTTTTATGTTTGATTAGCTCATTGCGTTTTGAACCAGCTCCCTCCTAGGACGGCCTGCCAGGCTGCTCAACTTCTCAGTGATGTGTTGGTAAAGAGATATTCTGACAAAACCACTGATCTACTATAGCCTGCTTGTAAAGGTCTGTGATCTGTTAATTTTAAAGTTTCTCTCTTTTATAGCTCCCTTGAGCACCTGTTTCACAATATCCCCGCAAGCGTTAAATTCCTTTTGTTACTTGGTCATGGAGCTCTGTGCCTGCAGATGCAGCAGGACCAGACGCCGCAGCGCTCGCAGCGTCCGCACCGAGAGGCGTTTGTTCATGCACACACACGCTCGTGCATGTCGTTCGGCGTGATCAGTTGATACAGGAATGAAAATACCACCTAAGTATATCTGAAATGGGTCTTCGTGAGAAGCTACCGTGGGAATGAAGTACGAGGGAAAGAGGGATAACTAACGGAATATTCTCGGCCATGAATTATACGGCTACTGCAGACACTGGAAGACTCTCTCTTAGATGCCTTGGAAAATCAGAACAGCATCTCAGGATGAAGCAAAAATATGGCCTGCAATTTCCGCAGCCAGCTTAGGCAGCTCATGTCTCAATCTGGCCACATTCCTAGAGATGGGAACATGCCATCTTCAGATGAATCTCAAATGATGTATAAAAATCCACAGGAAACCAAGTACCGCAATTACATAAATGACTGAAAGAAAGCAATCGCCAGGAGAAACCATCACAGATGATGAAAACCTCCACTCCAAATCACTCAAAAGCAGCTCAGTTTTTGTGCAACACTAAACTTCACAGCTCTTGCAAACAATGCCTGAAAGTAATCAGAGGAGATCTGCCGGGGAGCCTTGGAGGAGGGTGACGTATGTGTGGGAATTACCGGCGCACGCGCAGCCCGACGCCAGCCACAGCAGTGAACGACGGCAATCGGCACACGGAGAGCCAGTGCGGGTCTGACACGGGGCTCGGGAAGCCTGGCGGTCGGCTGGGCTAGGATGGCACCGAGTGGAGCAATGAAACAGCACCGGGCTAAATAGAGCACAATAAATCCTCGCAGCATCACCTCGAAGCAATAAAACGCTCTGCGGGGCCAGGGCCAGCGAACGCAGGAGCCACAGGAGTAAGATACGCATCTACAAGAATTATGGAGGACGTGTGAGATGCTGTTGCTTCAACCCTTCGGGATGGCTGGAATCTCAGCCTAAACCTTTTAGGAAGAAGTCTGAGAGGCGGAGAGCCCTTCTTCAGACCTCCCTTGGACCAGCTCAGTTGCTTTCCCAGTTAACCTCGTAGAGGGAAGATGGAAGGAATATGCTGGCGGAGTGACTTAGTAGAACAAGAGGTCCACCACGAGGAGAACATGACACATCCATGAAGAGCAACAAATGTCTCAAGTGTTTTATTCCACCACACTGGCTTTAGGTGTCTCGAAAGCTGCCTAACAGCCCTGGGCCTGAGTTGCTTCGCAGCACGGGCCCCAGCCTGCCTCAAGCCCAGGATCTGGCAGAGCGGCAGCTTTCCCTCTGGGTGCGTGCATCTGTGGGACACCGGCCGCACCTCCACAGGCTTTTGGGAAAAGGCAACACAGGGAAGGGGCAACGCAAGAGCCATCATGACCCAAGCCTGCACACACGGAGCAGAGCCCATCCCAGATCTTTCCTCCATCTCAGCAACTTCCGAGCACCCAACACCTCAGCTTGAAAAGTTCTGCTGTACTCGCCTGGTGGGGTAAACTGCGGATGTGGCTCCTTCACCATAAAGACGGAGGAAAACCACCATAGCGAAAGGCAAGACAGAGCTAATAAACACGTAAAGGTGAATTCATCAATAGTTGTTGGGAGCCAGTTCTCATTTCCATTCATCTCAAAGGACTAATTCCCACAATAAAACAAGTGAGAGTTGAGGTGATACAGCCCACAGACTTGAGACAAGAAGTGTATTAAGAGGAAAGGATAAGATTAAAACAGAATCACAGAATCATTAAGGTTGGGGGTGGGGAAAGGCCGCAGAAGTGAGAAAAAAGGAAAAAGAAGTTTGCCTGTAAGCTAATAAAGAGGTGGGAGGTGGTAGGAGACACAGCTATACCAGTCAGGATATTTAGAGGCTTAACCTCTCAGTTATGAAACTGATCTTCCTTGGGAACAACTTAAATGAAACCTTTTCCCATCCATTCATCAGAGCGGAAGAGACTGCACAGGCTTATGCTGTGAACCCCACCGCAAGCATGGCCAGGCCTTGGTGGAGAAAAGATCATTTAATGTAAACACAGAATCACAGAATCGTTAAGCTTGGAAAAGACCTTTAAGATCATCAAGTCCAACCATCAATCCAACACCCCCATGCCCTCTGAACCGTGTCCCCAGGTGCCACGTCCACACGTTTTTTGAACACTTCAGTGATGGTGACTCCACCACCTCCCTGGGCAGCCTGTGCCAATGCCTGACACCACTCTCTTGGTAAAGAAATTTTTCCTAATATCCAGGCCAAACCTCACCTGGTACAACTGGAGGCCGTTTCCTCTCGTGCTATTGCTGGTTACTTGGGAGCAGAGACCAACCCCCACCTCACCACAACCCCCTTTCAGGCAGTTGCAGAGAGCGATGAGGGCTCCCCTCAGCCTCCTCTTCTCCAGACTGAACACCCCCAGTTCCCTCAGCCGCTCCCCATCAGACTTGTGCTCCAGACTCCTCCCCAGCTCCGTTGCCCTTCTCTGGACACGCTCCAGCACCTCAATGTCCTTCTTGTTGTGAGGGACCCAAAACTTGGACTTCTTTGTTTACCGGGTGCACACAATACACAGCCTCGGGAACGCCTCACATGCGCACTGCGGGCTCCAACCCGATGGCTGCCCTGCTGCCCCCCGGCCCAAGGAAAGCTTCAGCCTGCTCAGTCAAAAACTCAGATTCGAAATAGTGGGCAAAAAAACAAACCCATGCCAAAAGTCTACAGACTCTACAAGACACCAGAGTGACTAGGGTGAAGCTACAACGGAAATGGCACGGTTGCAGTCTGAAGAAAGCCCATGAGCCCCTTTTTATGAAGGGCCTTTGTGTGAAAGCCCACGTACGTGTGGATGTGCACACCCCACAGAAAACCACCACCGAGATGCCCAAGTCTCCAGATACAAGATCATCCGACTCCTGCAAACTGGAGGCCGCAGCGCGACTTTTGTGTGATTACAGGTTTCCAAAGCAAAGCCAGTTCAAAGAACTCACTTTCCCCTTCTCAGATTTGTCAGTGCTTCCCACCAGGCTCGAGCTGCAAGCCCTTAATTTTATCTCCAGGCCTTTGAAATTGTGGGCAGCTGCTACCTGGCATTGCAATCGACCTTTCTGAGTTTGCTCTTTGCAACTGCTACAGAAATAGATGTTTTCCCCCAATATTCAATTTTTTTAAGCAAATTGCTTCCTTTCAGCCATTTTTAGATCTAGACAGCAACTTTAAATTTGTCAGCAAGCTCTGAATTTCCCATCCAGGCAGACACATGCGTGTTCACACCCAGTTGTTGCTTGGAAAATGGTCCAAGAAGGAAGAACGTAACCAGAGGTACCAGAGTCCATTTGAGAGCTTTGAGGACAGCGGCAGACAGTTCAAAGCTACCAAGAGAAGATGGATGATCTTAAAATGATGCACTTAAGTACACAGATGCTTGTGGCATTAAGCATATGGACAAAGCCTTTTTTCTTTCAACATCTGGCTATTAGAAATCTTTAACTTTGGTCTTGAAAGAAGAAAAGAAAAGACTGCACCCTTTTTTTATCTCCTACTCCAGACGTACCGCATATGTTTGGGTTTCACCATTTTAGTAAAGAAATTCAATCTGAAATATTCCTGTTTCTACCTGATTTCTACCCATGAAAACAGTTCAGGAGAGGGCATGACCAGGAATCCAGAGACAGGGTCCTGCAGGTAATTCTCAAGCTGCCACATACTTTCCAGCGTGACCTTCACAAAGTTGCTTAATCTCTCTCAGCCTCATGGTTAAAAAATGGAATAAATGATTTTGCTCTCTCATGAGAGTGCCGTGAGAATCACTGCTAGGGTGTTTTCTCCAGCACTTCAGTAGTTTTGGGTGCAAATGGTGCAAGAGGTGGTGGTAAATGCTTCTCCTAAGCAAGGTAGCCTAGCAGTAGCTGTTTCGCCTCTTTAAACAAAACAGCAGTCAAGGACAGTAGTCAGAACTAGGCAAAAACAATCAAGAGCCCACAGACAAGGAAGAGCAGATGCATTGGGGCAATTAAAAAGCAGCTATTAAAGCCAGTCCGCTTCTCCCATGAATCTCCTTTACAACAGAGAGACTCCCTGCAGAGGAAGACATCTCACACCCAGTATATCCTTGCATTTAAGCTACTCGCAACATGCAAAAGGAAATTGCAGGCCATGCAAGGCTGAAAATGTCAGCTAGCCATGCTGTTCACCCTATTTGCTTTGTTTTGTGAGGCTATTCCACTGAAGCCTGGGGTTTTACACACTCACTTTTCTCCCTGGGAGTAAGTTTAACTTGAAACTACTGTTTAGCCTTTCCCGGGTTTTAGACTATATCGCTCGAGGAAAGATTCTTCTCAGGCTGAAGAGATGTTTTTACCAGAAGCTGGTTTTCAGAATCTGGTGGTTGTGGTTGTTTGGGTTTTTTAATTATTTTCAGTTTTGTGGGTTTTTTTTTTTTTCCATTTATTTCTTTTTTAATAGAGAATGGGAGAACAGAGATTTCCACCAAAGCTAAGACTACACTGTCAATGAGACCTGTCTTTGCAAACCTTGGTGGACA
Organism: Phaethon aethereus; assembly: GCF_964289735.1. Lineage (NCBI taxonomy): Eukaryota > Metazoa > Chordata > Aves > Phaethontiformes > Phaethontidae > Phaethon > Phaethon aethereus. The sequence continues at coordinate 1,789,953 of NC_138588.1, forward strand.
GCTCATGGCACGTTCAGGTCTGGCACCGAGAGCAAGGAGGTCACAAGTGGACAAGGATCTACAACATTCACAGCTGAAGTCTACGCCAAAGCCACTCTGCTGCTTCTAATACCTGACCTCGCTAGACCACACCTTGCTCAGCACATCTTGCCTGCTGCAGTCATGCCTGCAACTGCAATAAAAACATGCATCAAAAAGCAATATAGAATTGTGGACAATGCAGAGCTCACCAAACTTGCCCTTGGCCTGCTTACAGCAACATTTGAAGTGAAAATGCAGCACAAACTATGTAAGAGGGACTTGCGGTTGGCTTAGCAGCCAGAAATGTCTCAGGGAAAACGCTGAAGACTTCCTCCGTGGTCTCCAGCCACCGCGATTACACCAGCAGCAGTCTCCTCTGCTCTTAGCAACTTCTTCACAAAGTCACCCTGACGGGTTCTCTGCGTTTTGCCACTGTTTGGCATCCAGTCCCCCATTCCCCTCTCTTCAGGCACCCAGAGTACTGCAACCATTAACTCCTGCAGTCCAAAACACACACACCTCAGAAACCCGTGCCTTAAACTGGAGACATCTGTGGAGAGAAGGGGCAGGGAGACTGGACAGGGAGGGAAGGAAGGAACAAGGGAAAAAAAAACAGGTAAAAATGAAAACTGCTAAAGGAGAAATGCAGTTGCACCCTCCAGGTCTAGCGCATGCCCAAGGCTGCAGGATGCAGCTGGGATAAACTGTAACCTTCAAGGAAGAAAAAGATGAAAGTCACAACAGCTTGGACACTGTAAATAAATACCTGTCACTGAGTGCCACAGCCACAAATGAAAGTCCCAGCCCTGACTTCAACGGTGAGCAATACATTCTAAAATCAACACAAGCAACCTGCGGTACTTAAATATTCCCGTATAGATTTATTTTGCTTTGTGAGGTAACACTGGAAAAAAGTTAAACGTGTGGAAGCTTGAAATGCGTTTTCTGTCGCAGCAGCTGGGTTCTCATTGCCCTGGTGAGACGACACTCTCTGCTTGCTGTGGCATGCACACCTTTTTTGCAGCATCCATCCACCCGTTTTTTTGATGGGGGGAAGCGAGCTGGCTTCCAGCAGAGATAGGTCCCACAGGCACAACCCTGGGCGGCAGCAGAGTCCGGGTGCTGCGCTGTACCACGCTAGCGTCAGCGGAGAGCACAGCTCTCTTACACTGGCGCTTGCGGCCATTGACGTGAACTGGCAAATAAAAGGTTGGTATTAAACCTTCCTTAGTAAAACCACTGTGACGGAGACTGTTCATGCCCTACCAGCGATGGTTCAGCCAGCATTTGTGTCTCAGTAACGTGCGAGAGCTCACCACGGCACCGACAGGCGCAGTCACGGAGGGAAGCGCGAAACCGAGGAGAGATGGTCATGAGAGGAGCCCGAAGGTATCACAGGACGTCCCCGTGACAGAGCCGACCCCATCCCTTCGCATTTCACGTTTGCTCAGACTTCTACGCACGTTCGCTATGAAGTGGTAACTGCCTCATGCCAACTCTTAAATACCTGGCCTTAAAAATATGTGGCAACCAGTACGTCCAGCAGACCCAAGCAGCAGAAAATAGGCTGCAAAGTCACCACCAAACCGCTTCCCCGTACTGGCCAGGCACTGGTCTGCCTCACTCCGGGCAGGGGTTCGGCTCAGTAGGGTGCATGGCTGCAGAGTGATTTCTGCAGCCGAGGGGAAGCGGCCGCCAGCGAGCGTGCGGCAGCTTGGAGCCGAAAAGGTCAGGCAGGACAGGGCCAGGGATAGCCCCAGAGTGAGTGTCAGCCAGCCTAATTTTGTGTGTCAACTCCGAAAATTAGATAAACAATGACAAACCAGGCTTTTTAAATGAACTTGTCTTATCTCGTTCTCTTGATAAAGGGTACATTTCTCAAGTTGCGGTGTCCCACCAGACAGGTTAACTCTTTCAAAGGGGAGCGCCTCGCCGAGGGTGATGTAAATGATTTAAATATCTGACATGAAATTAAAAGGGCAGTGCCCCCCTGAACACACAGCCCTGGTAATTCAAACTCATTGCTCACAAACCATCAATCATTTAGCCCAGTCAATTAAATTGCCATTATTCAAGGGTAAAAGTTCCATAATTTTACCCACCCTTAAAATCCAGCAATTTGCTTTCATGGCCTTCTCCTCCAGCCTGAGGAAGCTTCGTTTCTGTTATTAACCCACCCAGAGCTTATCGCAGCAGACTTTACATCGCAGCCTCGGCAGGACTGTGGACCCACGGGCTTTTTCCAGCACCACGTGCCCACACGCAGCTCTGCTCCGGATCTGCTCGCCAGCATCGCTGGTAGGAGTGAGGGTGAACTGTGCAGGGGAGATGAAAGTCGCGCTGGGACACGGCCCTAATACAAGGCCTGTGCATCACCCACAGCCCCAGATCTGGGCTACCCGAATCCTTTCCTCTGTTTAGGCTAACGCATATGTAACAGTTCACACTGCCTCTCCTACACAAGTCCAAGGAAGATGGAAGCTTCACTGCGCTACGAGAGACTACCCCATAAATAGGCTCCTCTGCTACCGACTCAAAAATGCTTGTTTTTGGATTGCACCAAGGAGGTTTAGGCCAACACTGAAGCTCCTAAACACTGCCAAAGGACAGGCAGACAATAAATACCATCCCTGAAGCAATGCTGCTGTAATTTCAGAGGACTTTCCAGGTACAAAACAAATGAGTGTTTATTGTGAGACTGGTTTAAAGAGTCCATGAAATAGGCAGCTACCAACCCTAGCCAGGACGGCGACCAAGTACATTCCCAACATGAAATACTGGTCAGTCACCGATTTCATTGTAAATCTGTGAAAATTACAAGGTAGTGTTTCCTGGGGCAGAGAACAAGAAGGGGACGAGGAGAACGTGGACCGGAACCTTCATCCCAAATGGTGCTCAACGATATTGCTCTTTTTTTGACAGTACATTCAGATGTAACCCACATCTCCTTGTATTTTTTTCACTGGGGCAGCAAGAGGTTAACCAGGGAGGGCAGCACGACCTGGTCCCAGCTCTGCTGGAGAACCTGCCAGGGTGAGTGCTGCCTCACTGCACTGCCCTGGTGGGAAGTGCCCCGGCGCACCTGAGCCTACAGACCAGCATGGAGAGCCGCGTCACTGCAGGAGGACATGAAGGTTAAGGGGAGGAACCTGGGAACCCCATCCCACATCTAAGGGGTGGCTGTGGCCCGAGCAGCAGATGGCACAGGGAGACGAGCAGCGCCGTGGCCTTCCTAGCCGTGCCGCAGCCAGGCTGGAGGGGCTGTGCTTAGGGCCAGGTGCCCCGACGGCACCACCTCGGCACCTCCTGCTACGCTGGCGGCTGCAAAACGCAGCCGTGAGTTCCTGAGGCACTCTTTGCTCCTCTGTGGCAAGAAGAGCCAAGCCCTGACTTTCAATCCCGCACGGCCAAGGCCAGCGTCGGCTGCACCACCGAGGCACCATGTGCCGTACTGTTCACAACGTCTAGTGGAGTGCTACCGCTGCTCCGCCGCCGCGGGCAGGCACAGCCAACACAGGCTACGGCCGCCGCCACCGCACACGCTTGGGGGCTGCCTGTCAACAGGCTGAAAGCCCGTCTCCCCTGCGGCCAGGAGCGAGCTGCAAAGACAGACAGACGTTAGCGTAAACCCTATGAATACAGAGGAGGAAGGAGGGACACCGTTAGAGGGACCAAGGTCTTATGTTAACGACTACATGGCACCCAAATGTAACCGCAACACCCAGCAAATTAGAAATGACAATAAAAGACTTCAGGCTTACGCAGGGTACGTTAGGAAATAAGCAGCGTTGCTGCTGGTTGCAACAGTGCCATCCTTTTAATGTTCTCTTTTACAGGAATCCTCCCAGACTGCGCAGTTAAAGCACTGTGCTCCATTTGTTACAAAGCAGCACAGACAAATTATGCATTTCATTTAAAAATCTGAATTCAGCATAACAAAAACCATAATAAAAAAGATACCAACTGTTGCAGACACAGACTATCAAGACGATGGCAGTGCCCTCAGACAGCATTTCAAATACAGTTTATTAGCGTGTGATATGAAAAGGGTATTTTTATTGCATGATATAATGCAATGGGACCTTGGGCGCTCTGCAGAAGGACCTTGCACTCAGAAGTGTAATGAACCCATAGTCCAAAAAACATTATACTGTACATTAACCTATCATTAATGGCACATTAGGGCTAGGGGCATTGCACGCTTGCTGGTCAGGGCTCCATCAGGACAGTATGGAGGAAACCACAGCCTTCACAGGCTTAAAACAAATAGAGAAAATAAATATTACTGATGGCTAAGGGCTGCTTTAAGGGAAGCTCACTCTCTGCTTAACATGCAATTTTGATGCCATTTTTTAAAGCGGGGAGGGATAAGACAATGTAGCAGTCTATTAGGAAATATTAGAAATGGCACGTCACTGCTTTGCAGCACTGAATGTCTCCGGGGTGCATCAGATGCAACAACACAGAGCTTCTCCTGCACAAAACGCGGCACCTCTGAGCCCTGGGGCACCTTCTAAAAACAAAATGAAAAGTGGAAACCTGCTCCCCTTCCCTGCCATTCCCCAATCCCTGACAACACTGGTAAGGCATCCCTGGCAGCAGGAGCCGAGATCTAGGAAGAGCATCCCCTGATCCAGCTCAGCACAGCCCTGTCGCAGGACACCTGGGACCCGACTGTTTGCATCTGCACCCATTTCCACCCTACCCCTCCACATCTGAGAGCCATTCGGCAGAAGTCCAGCCTGCGTCTGCAGTAACTTGGTGTAAAACGTGACCAAATCACGCCACCTCCTATGCTCCTGAATCGGCTGAGATGCCTCATGCCTTCCTCCACTGGACGTGCTCTCTTTGTTCACAGGCAAGCTTGATCAGAGGGCCGCAGTGCAGATGTTAAATCAGAAAAGCCTGGTTGTAACTCCTCCCTAGCTGGCTGAAGGAGCGCAAGCCCTGCGATTTTGGAAAATAAGAACTTGGCTGTAGAGCAGCGCAACACAGTTATCAGCCCGGCTAATTCTCCCATTGCTACCGATGCGTCTACGTTATTTACAGCTCTTGTAATTAACTGAGGGCACATACTCGAGGGGAACTTCCTGCCCATTCACATGTTTAATGGGAACACAAGTCGGACCTCCAAAAGGACAAATACAAATCTCGGCTCTGAAGCTATACTATCTTGCCAGGACGCCTGGAAACACCGAGTGCTGAGTAACCCAAACTACCCTGGACGGACCCTGCATCCCCCTCTAGTGACCTCAGCACATATAAGGTTTCATCACCCTACCGCTGCCTCCAGTAGTGGAGGATTTTACATCTAGAGCTCCTGCCTCCAAGGACAAGCCAAACTAAATGCTGTTCTAATTATCTGTGCTAGCTATCCACAAGGCCGATTTCTGCTCCCACAGCCAGGAATAGCAGCGAGGAATCCTCAGGCCAATACTCTATTGCTGACTCCCAAAACATTGTTAATTCACAGGCACAGAAGGTGTCAAGAGTCCTCCTCGGGGGCTGCTCCATGCAGCAGGCTTCCCTCCACCGCTCACTTCTAAGGCTTCAGTGGGGTAAAAAAATCTGAAAGGCATCAAACGCTCACATGGATCCACGGAGACACAGAATATACACATGGGTGAAAAGACCCTGCAAGACGCTATTTAAGTGTGATCTGGCAGTTGCATCTCTTGTTTTACTTTTGCAGTTTTAGGATGTGTTTTGACCATGGGAAGTAACCCTTTAAAGAAAAGAGTGAGTGTCTGAAGGGCTTGAAACAGCAGTGACCAGGAGGTTAGCACGTGTGTCTGGAACGCAAGCCCCCAGCGTCCCAAAGCCCCAGCAAGGTCACCCCTTGCTTTGAGAGACACTCTCCTCCAGAAATGAAGCCACCTTGTCTTTTCCATGTGGTACCTGCAGCGATGGGAGTGCGTCTGTCAAATCACAGCAGTTTAACCATTAAGCACCAACTTTTCCTATGTACTTGCATGGCCGTATTTGATCTGCGACCGAGTGTTTACTGGCCCAGTTCTCTCTCCCAGTTCCTACCCTCAGAACAGCGACTATTCAGGGCGAGGACCGCCTCTTGCTGTGCTTGGTGCGGAATTCAGCATCCCCGAGAGCCCGTTCTTAGCTGGCTGCTAGAATGAAGTCTCTGATAGCAGAGGCCAAAGACACAGCACTTCAATAGCCTGCAAAGCTGCGGGTGGCACAGGCAGGCTGAGGGCACAGGAGTCAGAGGACAAAAGCACCCAGAAGATAGTGTTTTCACAGAATTCCCCACCTCCGTGAGGACATCACCTGTAGCCTCTGCCAGCTCAGAGGGCAGAAAGGACCAATTTGTCTCAAGAACGGTGAGGGTAGCAAAGAAGCCAGAAAGCCGCATCGATCGGTGGCGATTCCTGGGCAGAGATGAAGCAGGGACAAGAACACACCCGTAAGCAAAATCAAGTATCATTAGGCTTCGTGAAGGTCCTGCTCTCTTTCCTCGTCCCTTATTCTGCGCAGCTAACAGCACAGCCCCAGTCAGCTGAACAGTTCCACCGGAGTGTGGGGAAGTGCCGAGTTTTGTTTGTTGCGTGGCCTCCCTAACATACACTGTAATTAAAGTGTTGATTACTAAACAGTTTAAATATATGACAGACAATGCAGTTAAAGCCTACAGTTAGGTCAATATGTGATTTAGATTTGCCATTTAAAAACTCTCATTTAAATTTTGCATACATTAATCACTACCATACTTCAATGTTCTGATATCCACCTGACTACACTATTAAAATAAAACTTGCTGCCCCAGGGAAATCCTACTTATTCTTAATTGTTTCGAGGCTTTGATGGGCTTTTAATCTAAGATTAATTTATGCAATTTTAAATAACTCTTCTTATGATTAATAAGCTTGAAAATTAAAAGGAGTCTAAAGCAATTATAATGAGCATTTGGTCATAACCTCATTAGGAGAAGGAGTGAAGGATACAGCTCTGGAATTCTTACAAGACTACAATTTAAGGTTACTTTCAGAGGAGTCAAACATAGTTCTTGAAATTGCAAAGGCAGATTAGCCTAGGTCAGTGTTAGAACTATGGCCATCTAGATTAGCACACTAATGATTTTAGACCTCTGATGATATTTAAGATCGTGAAAAGATTATATCAAAGAAAGATAAACAGATAACACTATTAAGCGGTGAAGTCTTGGAGCTCTAGTTCTTGTTTATCTTTCTTTTGAGAGTTTTTTTTTCCCCCTATTATTCATCTATTCGTAGATTAACTTTTAGCAATGCACCTTTACTTTTTATATGATAAAATTAATTGCAAGTGATTTTCGGCTGGTTTAGTAGTTTTGTGGAGGCACCAAAATTCTGCTGAAATTTACAGAATTTGGCTTTAAAATACTGGCAGTCCCCAAGCATAATGGGTGGACCAAGAGGAAGAACAGCTCAACTTAAACCTGAAAACCTTAACCTGAAGAGGAACTGTCCGCACATCACACCTGAATTTCCATTTTTAAACAGCAATACAGACCCTCCCATTACGATTAAAATCCTTTTTTCAACTTTCTTCTGAAGCTTTGGACATTGGCCATAGCCAAACGATGTGCTGGTGGCCCTAAGAACAGTCCTCAGAGACCCCCTGTGCACCTGACTGATGCGTCCAGGCTGCCAACTCATCACCAGACTCAGGGTCAAGAGGGACTTTTTTTTCAGGTCAGATTAGCAGGAACTAGTGCAGCTCCTCAGACTTCTATAGCGTGGACTTGACTTCAAACAACTCAGCCCCCTCCTCTATTGCAGGACCCCAGGGTGTGCACGGGTGCATACGTGGATGGGTCTGATTTTTTCTATTCTCCTTCTGTGGCACGTACTAGTCTTAAATTTACTACAGAGTTTTGGTTTTGGCTGTGGCGCAGAGGAGTCTACTTGCCCATCTGCAGATCATTCTTTCCACAGCAATTTTGCTTTTGATATTTGCTGTTAAACCAATAACTGTGCTTGGCATGCCTCTTGGTGCTCAGCTAACAAAACGAGCTAACTCCCAGCAAAGGTATTTTTTGTGTGATGACTCTTAAAAAAAACTAAGGCAACCGAAATATAATTGGAGTGTGCTTTTGCAAGTGCTGCCGAGGTTAAGAAGAGCTGTAGAAGAGGAATAGAGAGAGTGGCCCAAGGCTGATAGACTATGTCAACATTAGCAAGCTGTCGACAACAGAAGCAGATCCGCAGAGTGAAACGGTCGGTGCAATGTTTCAGGGATGGAAGAGGTTTTACTTTTGACCAGCTCTGGTCTGGTCTGCGGATATAGTGCCCATTAGTAGCCGGAGCTCATTAGGTGTGTGCCTGGAGCACATCTTCTGGTCTGGTTTCATCTGAAATCGATGCAATACATGAGCTTCAAGACCTGCCTGTGATGAGAATGAAAGAGTGGTAGCTCTGAAAGAGCATGAGATTCACACCGAAAAGGCACGTCTGACCTGAACTCTAGTGTTAACGTAGATGCACCTGCAGAAGTGTCTTCAGCTCATGACTCACCACGAGCACAGGAACGGTCTCGTTGACACCAAACAGAGCGAGTCAGGCATTAAAAGCTGATAGAGTATTTCCTTCAAATGGGGACTAAGTGTTCCCTTGGACTGGGAAAGAAGGGTGGAAAAAACAGGTTTTTTTCTCCAAGTGTTAAGAAACTGGCTTCTACTGACAGGTAAAAAAAGCTGGAGTAAACCGAGACAATCTCCTAATTGTTTTGCACTCAAACCTTAAGAGTAAAAAAATGCTGTGTGCATACACACATGTGCACACACATATACTCTAACAACCACCACCAACAAAACAAACAAAAAAAACACAGAAAATGATCTGGCTGGAAGCAAAAAGGGAGAATGACAGCCCGCGCTTGGCTGGCATTTCTGTGATGAAGTTTCTGCAAATGAACAAGTTGCTTGAAAAAGTACTCCATACAATCCCATTGCATGACATGCCTGCACACCGTCTGCCTCCAGTGCAAAGTAACAGCCCCATGTTTGCCTGGTTTAGTAAAAAGGCTAAATAAAGCAGGTATTAAATCATCAAACATGAACGCACTGCCAAATCACCCGTCTCAGGAGCAGAAAAAGCACAGATATGAAACGCCGTCCAAATAAACGTGTGGTGCCCCGCTGAAAATACAGAGAAGAATGCAAAATATATCACCACTAGTTGGCTTGGGAAGGGGGAAAAAATAAAATTCCTCTGAATCTCTCACAAGGTCACTGAACAAACGACCGAGGCCACGAAAACCATTTCCATTCTCAGACTTGTATTTTAATGCCACCGTTCCCTACCGGGAGCCTTTCCCTGGTGGAAACGCCGGCTCCCTCCAGCCGTGCAGGCAGACGCCGGCAGAGCCATCCCGATTTACACCAGCCGAACGTTTACCCCGGCATCTCCCATTAAATCCGAACAGGCAGATGCACATTTATGGGACAATGAACTTTTCCACGGCTGCGGCTCGTCGTGCTTTGCTATTACGGCCTTAATAAACCTGCGTGTTCCCGTGCTGCGGCAGCTGCCTCGGGTGGGAGCGTGAGCAGCCGGCTCCGGAGAAGAGGCCGCAGCTTAAAAAAAAAAAAAAAAAAAAATCATGTTTAATTTAAAAATTAGAAACTGGAGCAGGCTGTGAGCACAGAGGTTGATTGAAACAAAATTTAAATTCCTGTCAAGCCCATTTAAACACAGGGGCCCTTCATAGACAATTAGCTGCTCCCTGTGAATGCTGAATAAACTCGGGCCTGGTCACTGTTAGAAGAGCGCAGGCCTACTGTGAGGAGCTGGAAAAAAATTAACTAAAATCAGGCTGTATGAAATATTTAGCCTCCCAGTTTATCACAGGGGTTTGGAAGTGTAAACAAGACAAAAATCGATTCCTCGGTGCCCTCCAATCAATCCCCCAAAATGGTTAGGGCATCTGTTTCTGCTAAATTTTGTTTACTCTGGCAGATTTGCCTTAATTGCAGTTGTTTATCTCCCATTGTCCCCGGGGCCCTAATCTCCCGATTACTAATACTTAACACTCATTTCACATCTAAAGCTACTTCTAATCCTCAACAGGTTTCTGGGGCTCTTAAAATTATTGAGACTGCGGAGACGGGAGATACAACCTCTTTGTGAAAGGCCCATTTTCTTATCTACTACCAGCTGGGCCCAATCGTCACCAGGGATGGCTGCAACAAAGGTGCTAAAAGGCTCTTTCACAGGCACTGCTGCTCCGCCGGGGATTCAGCGGATAAAAAAGAGCTTTAATGGAAAAAAAAACCCAACAAAACCCCCCTGAACAAGAGGGCTATAACGGTCCAGCCAAATAAAGTTACTGTCATAATCAAACGCTGTCAATCACAATGAAAATCCAATTAAAAATCTTTCAGCGCGGCCCTCTTAAGTAGAAAAATGTCGCCTATTTATATGCGTTTTTGTCAACCGCACAAATTAGAAAGTAGTATTAATTGATTTTTTACTACTTTAGGCCCTGATCCTCCAGCAGAATTTCTGCGGACGCAAGAATCAACCGGCACAAATCTGATTAAGGGATTTGAGGCATAATGCACCCCGGTCACTAAGAAGCCATATCTGTATCTCCTGCTTTATACTCCGCTTATTCATAGGCAATTACTACTCTTATTTAATACTGCAGGAGCATCTTGAGGTGCTAATCAGAATATGGACCCACAAGTAAGCTGGTACTACACAAATGCCAGCACTCTTAATCCATGTAGGGCCTCTGAATCAATTTAAAATTCCAGTTTTATTCTACAAATAAATATTGTACATGGCTTTCAACAGTTGCTTGTTAGAGCAAGCTCCTTTATGAATCTGGAGCAAACAGGAAGGACAATATTCTGGGAATTAGAGATATGGCTCTTCTTTTGGAACTGTTAAGAGACTTTTTTTTTTTTTTTAAATAAATATGTAGGGAAGACAGCTGACAATTGAAATATTTGCAATCCTGCTACCAAAATGAGCGAGATGTAAATATTTGTCTCTGTGTCTGGAGAACTACCAGAAGTGCCAAATGAAACATTTGCTCAAATTAAACTGCAAAGCCCAGGAGACTCAAGTAACCAAAAATATTAACTGTATCACTCTAAGCCGTTGCCAATTTGTTTTTGTCCAATTTCCTTAGATTTTCAATACTTCTTTGAGCCAACTCAAGTTATTTCTTTTCACATTTCACTGGAAAGTGCTACTGTATTGTGCAGCTTTAGGGCATGTTGGAAAGAGAAAGTCAGATGTTCGCGTTTTCTGTAAAAAGTCAGTGGTCGTATGAGGAATGGGCCTGCAGAAGACAGTGAATTAATCTAACACCTTAAAACTCTAATGCTCACAAGTTAACCTTGTCACAATCTTAGTCTTCTGTAATTGCTGGATTTAGTGACAGCGATAGAACGTATTTCTCCATTTCGATAGCTGATTTCTCAAGTGACACAGAAGAGCAAACCATACCCCTAAGGACAGAGACAGGTTTGGTTTTGGGGTTTTTTTTTTTTTTTTCTTTTTCTTTTTTGAAAGACAGAGGGAAAGAGAGAGGGGGAACGATCCATAACCCACCTTTCCCCATTTCAGCTGAGTGGGGAGTAAGTTGAGCAACACAGCCACCTGAAAGAATACGTATTTTTATTTTGCCAACTCTTGAGCTACCCTGACCAACAAAGATGATGAACACAAGAACATCCTGAGCCCTAGTGCGAAATCCTAGCATCAATGAAGTCGATATAAATGTTGACGTTGCCTCCAACGTATCTGGGATTTGATACAGAACTCCTTGTCTACTGTAATGTCTGAATTGATAGAATGAAGATACAGTTTAATATTTATCATACTTCCAACAGCTAAAATGCTTTTTTTTCCTTGGGAAATCAGGAGAGAGCCCTTTCCTTCACATTTGGCATGTGTTTTGGTGTCTGTCAGAATTTCTGCTTGTCATGGGGTGAATAACCAGGATCATTGCGACAGAGAAGAGCCTAAATGTTTGCAAGCAAAGCTATCCATCACAGGTTCAAGCACGGACAATTTCACGCTGGACAAATCATCGCTGATAGGAGATCCTGCACTGGCTCAGGAAAAAAACCCCTAATGCTTCTAAGTAGCCAAAGAGGGAAAATTCTTGGCTCACTGTGATCCAGCAATGATGTATAAACATCTAGATAGATGCAGACAGAAAACATTTATCTGTAAAGCTGTCTTGAAAAGATTTAGGGGATGCGTTTGTGAAACGCGAAGTGCAGACAGCCCTCTGGTCTTCCTCCAAAGTTAACACCGTCAAAAAACCCAACCTGTACAGCCGTCTCAGCCGCTCAGTGGTGCCGCTGCTGTAACGCAAAGCCAAATGAGCTACTCCTATTTACAAACCTAAGTGGCAGTATTTTATTGGCTTTATTCTGAAGGTTTATATGAAAATCCAGGTAGGATTATGCTGATCCTCCATTTGTTTTAAACCATAAACGTACTTCCTAAGAGCTACAAACAACGGTTTAACACAATGAGCTGCAAACAAGTTCAGCTCTACCTGGTAAAGAAGCGCTACTGTCCAGAGCCTCTAGAATACAGCTACTTAAAACCTAGCTACTTAAAAGGTTCGCCTTTTTAATTTCCTATACTTGTTGGAGATGGGGGATTGCATTTTTGAGAGTCTGTAATACCCTGACACGTATCTTAACACACTTAAATATAGAAACAAATGATCTATCTGGAAAAATGCCCATTGTAGCTAACGAGATCAGGGTGATTGGTCTAAACGCCATTCCTGAAACAGAGAGAGGGATTGCTGAATGCATAGGAATGGGAAATTTCAAAATGGCACTAGGCATTAAAATAAAAAAAAAAAAACAAACCAAAGAACATGTTTTCCAGCAGGTCAGTGGTTTTGACACAGATGATGCGCAATTTACCATACAACCTTCTAAATTAATAAAACACCAACAGAAAAAAGCATCAGTAATTTAAATTTTAAGGAAGGAGAAAAACTAGAAGTTGTGTTTAAAATTTGGAGATTTGAACAAAAATTATTAGACCTGTGCAAAAGTAATTAAGTGCAGAAGGTCACTGTATCCTCAGCCAAATGCACTGCCTCTCCCTGCCCAACACTCTCCTTAAAAAATCCAAGCAGCATCTTAAAGACTGTACTTTTATGCATCCATGGCAAAGCACAACGGAATAATTGCTACATGCCTGACTTTTGGTATTTCAAATACGATCAGTTTTGGCTTCAATAGCCGTACATAGCACGGTAGAGTTCAATGCTGTACTAACAAAAAACTCAACGAGGGACTTCAACAATTCCGCTGGCTTTCTGAAAAGCGCGCACGATCTGCAAAATAAAAGGCCAAGCTTCCAGCTAAAGAAGAGATTTTAAACAATTACCAAAGCGGGATAGTGATATCATAAAGGCAATTTCTGCGCTAGCTTGTTTTCTGAAACTCTCTTTGCCTCTGAACAGCTAGAACAGATAATAACTATTAGTAAATCAAACTCCTGCAATATCCAGCTGTGTCTCACACATTTACATACAGATAGAATGGGTATATGTTTTTAATATGTATGCGATACGTACTTTTACCACAGCTGAAGTGCATGCTACAAAGGAGGAGGAGAATGGGAATGGAATCAGCATGAGATAATAAAGTGGCCTAGATAAAGTATTAGCCAGCGATTGATCTCAAACAGGGGATGTTGCTTCTCTCTGACCTGATTACTTACTATGCATAGATTCCATTAAATAGAGCTTAGAATGGAAAGCTTCTGAAAAATACCGTAAATACAGTCAGATCTACAGCTTCCCGAGCCAAACCAGCCTGCGGATGCCTCCCCATCCATAGACGCGGCACGAGTAGGAGTTTAAACCTTACCCGTACCGCCACGTCCCACTCGTTAAATATACATGTATGTCTGCACTTCCCTGGGCACCAGGCTTGCGATGCCAGAAAACTCCACGTTTTAGATGAAAACAGGAAGTTCACGGGGGGAAAAAAAAAAATCTTTATACAGAAGAATCGTTGAGACTTTCCTTTTCTTGTTGGAAGGGGAGAGAAGAGAGACGGAGGAATACGCTAAGATGTAGTGCAGACTTCTCTGGTGCTGAAACAAGAGTATGTTCAATTTAATGGACTGTACACCTTTCTCTTTTTAAGAGGGAACAAACTCGAGACAAAAGAGCAGATGTTTTAAGAGCACGGTTCAGAATAACCACTGGTGAATTAAAACATTGTTCCTTCCCCAGGATGAACCATTTTGCCACTGCTTGGTGAAATTACAGGGTTTTTTTTTTTAACTCCTGTGGAAAAAGTCTGTTAATTTGAAATACTTCGAAACAATTAAATCGTTGACTACATACACACAGAGAAACTGATGTTATATCCTGTTTTGTGGATGGAAGTGTATAGGGACCGAGTGGAAACATGGGAACCTGATTTACGCCAGCTGTCATGGAAATTTGGTGTTCGCTTGCACAAGAGCATCTATGGTACTAGAAAGCCTGACTTTATCCAGGAATTTCATACAGCCTTGGCTTTGGCCCTATTTTCTGACAAAATGTGCATAGTGACTTTTATAAAAAAGGGCTTCTTGACATGACAGACAGGGCAAATCCATCCCTGATGTAACCCCGTGACTTCGCCGGAGTTGCCAATCTGGCACTCCAGGTATTGTTAGTTGGCTCTTAAAATGCATTTAACAATTCACTGATTATCAGGAGAGTAGAAAAAGATTGATGTTCCGCTCCCTTCATTTTGCTTTCAGTCTTTAATTATACTAAATTGGTTACAAAATAGTGACTTCCAGTACAGCTAATGTCCATAGGGGAGAAAGCCTGCACTCCACTGTTTTGTCTGAAGCTAACGACGATTACACGTTACACCTTTCATCCTTGCGAGTACATTTCTTCTAAATAATAATAATAAAAAACCCCAATGAACAAAGTGAAATCCTGCTCTCATTCACATCCACGGTAAGATGACCTTGGCGAGCCCAGGATTTCACCGACAGCACCTGCATCACTCTGCCCACTCGGATAGTTAACGGGGAGATACCCGTCAGAATTACCACCGAGGTTTGAGAAACGGGTGACCTGGAATTAGAAAGGACATTGCCGTCCGCAATTCTAGAATTCAGAGGATATTTAACAGCTTTTGTTGTTCTGGCCTTGTTTTCCAACAAAGCATGGTCATTTATGCACACACACATATATGTGTATGTACAGATACGCTTGTGGGTGTATAGATATATTACGTGCATGCGCATATGTATACGTGCATATGAGTTTTATAAATAAAGTGCTCCTTGACAAGACTGGTAAGTGCAAGAACGCAAAGGGCTTGATGGAGAGCGACTCCGGAGCTAGCAGCGAGCCTGTTACAGGAGAGCAGAGTACTCCGAGCCCGTCAGGCTGGAGGAGGGAATTTAGGGCAGCTTATGAGGGTCAGCCACGCTGCAGGCAAGGACTGGGTCACTTCTTTATTTCAGCAGCAGTCTACCTCATGCTTTAGTACTTCTTGCAAGTTCGTTTATAATTGAATAGAAAGTAGCATGAGGGGGAAAAACGCATTAACCAAAAGATTTTGTTTAAAAAGTAGGAAGGCTTTTTTTCCCCCCCCTCTTTCCTGAGCTGCTATAATTTTAAAATTCTTTTACAAGATACCTCCTTAAAAGGGGACTAGCACACTCCAGGGCACGTAGTTGTAAAGATAAATCTGTGCACTTCCCTGGTACTGCAGGCACTCACCCTTTGGCCTCATTTTTATGACTCTACACCCTGGAGTGGTGTTATTGCTTACAAACATACATATATACTTATGGGGGTATGTGCGATCTGCAGATGTTTTATTTATAAGTGGCAGGCCTATTGCATCACTGAAACATGCATTTACAAACAGATATAGGTTTTATGAAACCCTATTCTGTTGTTTTAATAGCTAAGCTATCCAGCCATAGCATAATAGTGCACAAGGTAAATGTGTCTGCATCTCTAGAACCTGTTCCAAGTTTTCTCAGATGTGACTAACTGCAAGAATTTTCCAACCATCAAAAGTTAATAAAAAAGACAAAATAAGGCAGCGTAAGCTTTTCGTACGAGACGCACAGCACCACAAAGTGGAGGGGCTCTGATAAACTTTAAGGCCTCGTTTTACCAAGGTATTTAAGCAGGTGCCTAACTTCAAATGCAGATCTACTGAAGTTAATACCCTTAAAATTAGATTCACAGTTAAATACTTTACTAACCAGGATCTAAATTGAGACTAGTCTGGATTGTGAGATATCTGCCCCAGGGCATCTTCAGAGATTAGCCTTTAACTAGAGAACGCCTGCAGCAGCAACACTTGTTTATTCTCCTCGCCGTTCGCAGCATGCAAGCAAGAAATGAGACTATGCAAACGCGCCGTTATCTTGTTAAAATCTGTTAAAATTATTCCTAGATATTTAATGCACAGAAAATAAATGATGATCATTTTACATAAACCTCCAAGTTACAGGAAACACAGCACATAAAGAAAAGTAATGAAACATTTAAAAATCAAAGATACTTGATGGGAGTCAGAGGGGACTACAACTCTTATCTACAATGTAAGTTACTGTAAATATTTGTGATAATTGTTTGATACAGTATTTTTCTAGCTGCTTAAAAACAGTCAAAGCAGCATTCTGCACTCAACGCACAGCCACAAGGGACCAGCCCGAGAGCAGGTACCCTGCTATTGCCTTACTGACATAATGACAATTGCGAGCAAAAGAAGTGGTCAGTGAGCTCCGCTTCCAACACTGCGAGCCCTTCTACGGGCAAACCAAAGCTACATATTAACTCAACCTTCCGTAGCCAATCTAATTTCATTTTACATGAATATTAGTGAAAACAGTAGCTCCTGCATTTCATTAAAAATAATAATATTTTGACCATATCCTCTGTTTTCAATCTAGATTTTGAAAGGTTACGACTGGCAAAGGACGACAAAGACTGGCCTACATTAAGCTGTAATCCCTGGACATACAAACTGAAAAAAATGTGTATTAAGCAGCAAAATGGTTTTGATCGAAACTTGATACCAGCTGTGAAAGTTCTGTATTAACTCCCCAAACCACAACCGAAGCTTTGGCCACGATGAAGCAAAATACCCATTAACTTCAGCGGAATCGTTAATTCCACCTTCGGCTTGTGTGTTCTCCGTAAATACGTTAAGTGCTGCACAAGCCAGAAAGAGTTTAGATTATATTTGTACACATGGAAAAATGCACTAAAAAAAATGGATACACTTCTATATGCATGAGTTAAAAGTATTCACAGACAAATACATGCTGAGGGGCTCTGAAGTTTCACTTACCATTAGATCTTCAGGTGCTGGCCTTTCCTTTGGTTGTTTTTTCATGCTATGTGTCATAAAACAAAACGTTCATATATAAATAACCGCTCATTTATTCTACTTGCTTAAATATTGAAGATACGCTCTTTCAACCCAGACGGAGTGAGGATTTTCAGTGTATTTCTTAACTTTATCATGCGCAGATGGAAGACAGGGTTCCGAACACTGGCCAACGTCTTAATGGATTTCTCCCTTCCCTCCCATCCCTCCCTTACGGGATTTAGTGGTTTACACTGTTTGTAACCGTGCGAGTGTGTAAATACAGAGATCACTGAGAACCGGTCAGCTCAGAAGGCACAGTAAGTTAATTCTCATTTTGCTAGGGATTATTACGTAGCTCTACACAAAGTATTATACAAACAGGTGGGAAATTTAACTGTAACGCTAAACAGCTTCAGGAGAACGCATAATACCCTGGGGTTTCTACCTTAATTTTTTCCCATTTATTTCCATTACACTGCAGGGTGATAGTTCATTACACAGCATTAACCTGTTTATAAGATCATGTTTCTCATCTAAATAGTCCTAGTTTTCTGTGCAACAGGTGCAATTAGCTATTGAAGGCTGTGCTTAGCTGCATGAAGGAACACAATAACATGGCACAGAGGTGACCATCAGGAGCTGCCTACTGACTAATTGGATTACATCCAAACAGCCAGTGTTTATGGCGTAACTGGCATAAAGTCATAAAGTCTGATATGCCGTTTGCTTGACATCTCTCATACTTATCGGGAACCGATTGCTTAAAGAGTACGTAGTTTCTTCTTATTTGCCTTTTTTTTGGCCAGTAACGCCTCCCACTAAAAAACACAGCCAATGTAACACTATATCTAAAATACTAGATGATCTGTGCTGTAAATCGGAGGTATTAACGGTACCGTCTACCTTCCCCACAAATAACTACAAGCCCCTCAAATAACGCAGGCATTTGCAAGTAATGCACGCTTGCCCGACGAGTAGCTTGGTGGCAGTTCTAATCTGACACTCCAAAGTAGCTGCATCCCCAGGGAAAACGAGGCTATTAGCCACCATCAGTTATGCTTCAGTTTGACATCTGTGAAATTTTAACACAGGTTATCCCTCCCTCTGCCTCAATGAGAATCTTTTTAAAACGGTCTGTCATCGGCTTTTTTTGGCAGGGATAAAAAGCACAGACCTCCATGCATGTCCGTTAGTTGCGCTGCCGAATCCTCCAAATAGCACTGCTCTTTGTAAGCTGAAACTATTGAAAACGGAGGCCTATGTCACACAAACTTTAATTATTTAGTTACTTTAATTAACCGATAATCAGACTGCTTTTTGTGCCGGTATCATTTCTTACACGCTACGTCAGTCCTGACAGGTACTGTCTCCTACATTACGTATTCAGAATTCAATTTTATTAGGCAGCGGCGGCCCTGGCATACAGCAGGGACCCTGGAAGCGCTGCGAAGCTCGACCTAAAGACCCGCGCGGGGCCCTGGGCTTCGAGCACCTTGTTTTCGCCGAGGCCGCACCCCTGGGGCAGGACCCCCTCTCGGCCCCGCGGCCGCAGCTCGCGGCGGCGCACGCTGCGATGGCTCCGTCTGCTCTAGCACAGCTGAGCATCCAGCCCGGGAAGCGCGCGTTCGCAGAAGGGATGCTTCTCCGCCAAACACATCGTATTGGTGCAAAATTCAAGCTTGTTTTTTTTCTGCCATACATAAATGACTGCCCCTTTGGGGGTTTTGGGGGTTTTTTTGAGGGGGGGGGACAAGACAGTTAAAAAAAATATTTTCCTTTCGTTTCTTTACGATAGCTTACCCCCAAGATTTCTATTCTCCAGCCACTCAAGGACTGTATTCTTTATTCCACAAATTCCTCCTCTCCCCGATTCTCCTTTAATTTAAAAGGTTTCCAATGAACTATTCAGTTTTAAGGAAAGAAAATATACCCAGCGGTGTGTTTTAAAATACAACTCTCAGTAAAAATTACTTACTGAAAAGCCGATGAATTAATCAAGGCTGCTTGCCTTTCTAAATATTGAGGCAATTTAATAAGTAATATTTTAAAAAGCGCTGAATAATGATATTATCCACCCGAGTCTTTGTGGCCTCTTTACCCCCCAGATAAATTCTTAGGGGTCTCAGCGCGCAAGACCGCACCCACATTCAGGGCAGGTTTATTAAAACAGGAAAAACCCTTGTAAGTAGTTTTACGACCCTTTGTGTAAATAACGTTTACATAATTTAAACAGTTTGCTTAGCTTTGCTGCCCCATCTGCCCAAGGCCCCCAAGTCCCTCTTCTCTCAGAAAGGATGCAAGGAAAGCCATAAGGTCTCGCAGAGCCGCGGAGTTAATGGCATGTATCATTTACATCCAGGGCATGGCATGTTTGCAAACTGAGCTTACCATTGAGTGATGAAGTGTACAAATGGCTCAGAGAACTCCCCGGCTGGAAGGACGGGCGATTCCTGGGATTGGATTGAAACAAGAAGCAGAGTCAGAGGGAGAGAAGGTAATTTTTTTTTTTTTTTAGAGGGAGAGTAATATAACAGCAACAACAACAACAAAAAGGAAAGGGGGGGGAAAAAAAAAGGAAGCGACAAAGCCCCCTTTTCACACACAGAATTTGAGGGAGAAAGGTACAAATTCGTCTGAGAATGTGTTATAAAACACTGAATTTCAACTAATGAGTATTACACAATGGGTAAAAACATGTGGAAAGACACTGAGGGGAGGTGAAAAAAGGACAATGATAGCCACAGGGTAAAAAGGAAGGTAGGGAAAGTGTAAATGAGAAATTAATGATTATTTAAGTAACACACAAATGGTCTTGTAATTAACAAAGAGCTGTGAAATTATTCTTGTGTTGACCTTTGTTTCTTTCACTGCATTTGCTATTTATTTACACTCATGTTTATTTACACTTATTCATTTTAGAGGCTGTCCTCATATGCTGCTGTTCTAGATTTAAAAGGCAAAAGAATTTTTAAGAGGAAAACATGCAGGATTTACCAGTCTAGCGGTAGAAAACAACCACCCGGTATTTATGAAAGAATACAAAAAATAAAAAAAAATTAACAGCGCAAGGAAAAAAAAAATTACAAACAGGGAACAAACAACATCACCATTTGCAAAGAAGGGCTTTACGAATTTAGGAGTTTTTCCAAGAATGACAGAGAGCTCCACTGTGTTTATAGTGTAGCAGCTCAGGATGTAATGAAATTACACTGCAGAGTACTTTAACAGTGTCATCTCATTAGACCTACAGTTGGAACAAGAGAGCCACATAAAACAGGCAGCTGCAAATGACTCCATTCTCATCTATTCTCATTTGCTATTAAAAATACCTTTCGGCGGCTTTTTTCCTCCCTGACATCCCTACACAAAGTACCCTGCAAAGTATGATACATGCACCTATTTAAATTAACAAAGGAATGACTTATTTTAATCTCACTGTGCTTTGGAGTGCTTTGGCCATTTGGATGAGCAATATATCATTACATACAACCTTCCAGCGCTGCAGGCAAGAAACTCAGAGCGTGCAGCATTTGGTGGGAGCCAAACAATTTCTCTAGCACACAACTGTGTCAAATGCATGCATGTATTCATTATTGAGAACGCGAGGAAATAGCTTTGATGTAGTGGAAAAAAGAAGATGATAAAAGCACCTCTGCAATGTGTGTGCCATTATCAATGGTGGCAGATAGGCACAACTGCAGAGCCTCCTATGTGATTAGTAAATATACATATAATTGCTGTGGCCAATTATCAGAAAAATGAGATCGGTAATTACAAGACAGAAAATTAACTAGAACTCTTATTAAGGCTTTGTTTCCAATTCAAACAATTGGAAACTGCTGGAAAATACAATTAAATCAAAAGTAACTGAAGAGTAAAAGGAGAAGCCAAAATTGCTTTACAATTTTCAAAGACTTCTATTAAATACAAGGAGTGTTTGATATAACATGCCCAAATTCTCTTTGAACTTAGACCGGGTGAGGGAGAGGTTATTGTTTCCAAACTTATAAATGACATCAATATAGGAAGGTTTCCACTGGAGAGTGGAAGGAACACAAGGAAATAAGCAGTGCAATTAAACTTTCTCCACTTCAAAGAACTGCGCATGAAAATTATTCATATTAATCCAGAAAATGCAGAGCAAAGTGTCAGGCTTGCTCACACGGCGTGGAGCCCAGCAGGTTTTGCCTCTCCCCATCGTTTTCCCTCATCCAGCCTTCCTTGCACCCGAAGCGGCAAGCGCGGCTTTCCCCGCTGGGGCAGGTAGGAAATACTCCGGGCACACATTACAGATCATTCAAAACACTACCGGGCAAAGTGACCAGCGCCCGCTCCCCAGGGACCCGACTCTGCCCAGCAATCCCCCCGCTCCGCTCTTTATTTTAAGTAAAACGTAAGCGGGGCTGCCAGCTCGGATCAGTCCGTGCTGGGG
Source organism: Phaethon aethereus (assembly GCF_964289735.1). Lineage (NCBI taxonomy): Eukaryota > Metazoa > Chordata > Aves > Phaethontiformes > Phaethontidae > Phaethon > Phaethon aethereus. Next base: position 1,811,744 of record NC_138588.1, read on the forward strand.
AACGGGGCAGGCGAACGGCACTTCGCACTAATTCAGTAATCACCAAGAGAAGACGGACCTGTAAGAGAGTGAAACTTCGTTATGGGAGGGGAGGAGAAGGTGACGGACTGCTCTGAAGCCACCAGCGCTTCACTGTGGCCGTCCAAGCTAAGCCAGCATCAGGGCTCATGCAGGCAAGGGAAGAAGTTGCTCCATCAGTATCAACGCCTTGACCATGCGGCTCCTGCACGGCAGCGCAGCCAGAAGACAAGGTGCTCCTGCGCAAGCACGCAAGAAAATTTCACCTGGGTGAAAGTAAATGTTAAACGCTATTTTTTTTTTGGCACATCTTTCTGTACAATGCAGATATTTCATCCCCATCCAAGGCTACTCTCTTCTCTACAGACCTCTCTTGTCATGGCCATGCCTTGGTGGGTTTGCTCCCAGGAGCTCACGAGGAGATTGTGTGTGTGGGTGGAGATGAAGACAACTGGATCTCAGTATGGAAACTCGATGCTTTAACACAGTCTTCCCAAGGATTTTAGGCTGGGCGCCCCACAAATTTACCGGCTATTTGCCTGACAAAGCGCAAGCCTTTTGGGAGAGCACATCAATCTCAAGAAAATACTTGCTGGGAAAGGTGTTTGAGGACAAACAGATCAACGCGGATAAAAACTTTAATCTCGCTCCTGTGCGCATGAGCCAGCTTTTACTTTCCAGCGTAGGGAATATAGGGGAGAAGGAGGCAGGTTTTGGTTTTAACTGAACCAGGAAAGTACAGACCCTCAACTGCTTCCAAAGGTGAACACTGAAAAGCTGCCTCAAATGCTGCATTTTACCTTGGAAGGAGAAAGCACCCATTCGGTTATGGCATCTACCCAGGGAAACCAATGACCGAAATATTTCAATTTCTGATATTCTACGCAAGACCACTGGAGTAGTAGAAAGGTGAGAGTATTTTGTAGTTAGAGCTGTTTCTAATGAGAGAAAGTGTTGCTACTGCTACCTCTGTAACTTGAGCAATTGCAATATTGTTGTATAAAAGCAAAAATTTCCCAAACTACTCAAAATAAACACATCCTACATTGTATCCTGAAGTTCCCTGGACTTCGGCTGAGACTCAAACGGATGGGAATATGAGGAAATAAAGCAAAGCTACATAGGTCTCTACCAAGTCTACGCTGCCTGCGTGATGCAATATGGTCACATTTGATGCAACCACAGGGAATGGTCCAGCTGCACTCCAGCGGCCTGCCTTATTTTACCCACCTGCACACCGAAATCATACTATAGAGGCAAAAAAAAGTAGAAAAACAAGGTTTTAAAGGAGTGAGGAACAGTTATACTCATTTTAAACTAGGAAATGGTTCTTTCATTTTCGTTAAATACCGCATCTTTTAACCAATAGCACAAAGACCTATGTATTGGGGATGCTGCTAAAATGGCAGTAAAGACACAAATGGTTGTAAGGGTCAAGGTACCATGGGACTCTTGCATCCCCAGGCAGTTTATTCCCAAGACTGGCTATTTCCCTAAGCATCCACGCAACATTCCCATAACCGGGATCTGCTGCAGGAGAAGACAAGATCAGCCTCTGATTTCTCAAAACCAGCCGAATTGCGCACATACACTGAGAACGGGGAAGGGCAATAGGAAAAAAGTTTGAGTGATGCCTTTGCCTTGTGAGTAATGAACAGTTCAAGAAGGTCAACCCATTACAACTGAAACCGTTTAATTATTAATTATGCACAATCTATGAGCAAAAGGACAAGTTCAGAATGTTTAATGTGTGGTAACTCCGACTGGACCCTCTCTTGGCATTTTGTTATTAGCACTTGTCAGCAAGGTGCTCAGGCATAAAGAAAAAAGCACAGCAGCAGAAAATCTGAGCTAGCAGGAGGAGCGAGGGCTTTAAACTTCAAACACTGCTCCTAATATTTAATTTATAGAGTGCCAAGGCTCTGGTACAAACCTTATTGACTTCCCTGGAGCTAGGGGAAGTCACATTATCTAAATGAAGACCTGAGAACGAGAATACCTCCCTTTTGGAGGGATTGTCTCTCTTTTGAAGGGAGTGAGAACATCACTATGTGTATCTTCTTTTTTTCAATGATCTGAACAAAGGAAGAGTGAACCACCTAACAGTGTGTCCAGAAGCCAACCAATCCTTTGCAACCTATGCAATAAGAGCTTGAATTACAAGTCCGACCATTATCCTTAACTACTTCTCAAACCTATTATTCAAAATGTCTCCTGATCTGTTTGCACTCACTAAGCAGAGCAGTAGCAGAGATGCTACTGAGACTCCACAAATAAATAATGTCCTGCAAATGCAGAAATAAATATGGATGAGGCACCTTTCCCCTCTTTTCTGTCCAACTTGGAAGTTTACCTGGACGAATTCAAGAAGCAAATTCAAAGATACAGCTCTGAGTTGCTTATTTGCTTTGGAAACACTCCTATGTCAACGAAATTTGGGAATAGTTCTTGACTGGCAAGATAGACCAAAAGCATCCCATGCTTTACACACCTTCAGAGGTCTTAGCCCAACAGACAATTTATTGAGAGTGAAGTATTTTCTCAAAGCAACTGGAAGTCTGAGATTTACCACAAGAGAAAGCCCACAATCTCCCTGTAAGAGGAAAATCAGCAAATACAGCTTTCTACCTAAAACCTTCAGGAAGGCGGTGCCAGCGCCCCCAGCTACGTGTTAAGATCAAACCTGTGTTCCTCCTACGTCCTCCTTTGGGGGAGCAGCCCGAGGGACGGCAGAACGATAGCAGCCTGTTGTCAACACGTCCCCAGAAGAAAGCCAGGCTGCACAGACGTGCAGGCTCCAAGACAAGCTCATCTACATGCTGTGGGCAACAGAGGTTGGTATTCCCAGTGGATGCCCACACTCAGTGCAAATAGATTTTACCCCCCTCTTCTCATCTGTTAACTCCCTCTCTGTGAAGGGTTAAATTTTCCCAGTCCCCACAGCTACTGCTAGTTTGCAATACTCTCTCAGTGTGAACGCTTGTGCAGAAGGAAATGCCATGGTCCTATGGCTCTGTGGCCACAAGAGGGAAGTTAGCAGAGCCGAGCAAACCAAACTTCAGTTCCTCTCTCCTCTGGGTTTCGCCAGCACACCCCGGCTTTGAAATTACCATCTCCTCTGGGCACATACTCCTATTCTGCAACTCGCCCACTGACGCTGAAATGGCAGTATTTAATAAATAGTGCATGTGCTTTACAAAGCATTTTTGGCTTATCACTTCAGCCTAAAAAATCTCTAGGATTACAGAATTTTTATGCGCTCCAGCTTCTCTTTTACTAAAGCTTTCAAAGGATACACATATTTTTATATAGTAGCTGCATTCTACTTTGTGGCCAAATAGTGATTTTTTTTCTTTTTTTTTTTAGACAAACTTCAGTTTTAGATGCACCAGAAATGCTGCCAGGTGCAATTACATGTAATAAATGCACTGCAGGTACCGAGCTGTTTCAACGAGAGCAGCAAATTACAATATTGTACGCATTTAGATTTACTCCTACAAGGACAGCTTTCGTTCACAGCATTCCTAAAGAAAAAAAAAAGAAAAAAAATGCATTTCTGATTTTCTAGCCAATCTACTTCAAAAGCCTTGCACACAAACCTAACGGCAGGTGATCTCCTACAAGTAACAAGTTTGCAGAAGACAGTGATGTCTGGAGGTGGCTCAGGGGCCCCGACTTGAAAGCCTTTCTGGATTGTCCCCATCCCACTCCCACCCCCAGCAGGAAGGTGAAAGATGATTACATCTCTGCGCCAGGTCGCTTCTCGCTCTTTTCTTAGTAGCAGATGCCAAATGTGACAAATTGTACGTGGGGGCATTTTGGTGTGAAGCTTTGTCTGCTGGGATTGGAGTGTCAGCAGTAAACTCATTTATTTCCAGATCTCTGGCTGGACAGGAACCAAGGTCGAAAGGCCAGCGTTTTATCCACCAAAACACTCAGCCTACCTTTAACACCCCAAATCACGTGAGAACCAGCTACCCTCTCAGCAGTGCTACCTGCTCCCCAACTTCTTGAAAACATCAAGAGGTGTTGCCTGCACAACCTCCACTCGTACCGAATGCGTGGAGATGTTTCTGGTTAAATATGTCAGTAGATACTTGGGGCTATTCGGTTGTCACTTCTGCAGCATTTGCTACTGTGGGATATTTTTCAGAGCCCAGAAGAGGGACGGAAAGGAGCGGAAGAGTGTAATTAACATTAGGAATAATCTAGCGTGTACGACATGACATTTTCTACCTCTTGCCAAGCTTTGTACTTGTTAGTGTGGCTCTCTAAAGGGCCTTGCGGATAAGCGTACAGGTAGCTGGAAAAACAGGTTAATCCTTTAACCGTAACTGTAATTGCTTTCTCTCTAAAACAAACATAAGAATTTTTTCCTCTCATTGCTGGTCTCTTGTCGATCATAAGCTAGCAGAGCACAGCAGCGTTTTGGGTAGATACACACACACACGCACATTTCAAATAGCTAAGGCACAGCAGCATGAAACGTAGCCTCTACCTGTTCGCACCGAAGGGACTCAATTGAAAAACTAAAACCATTTATTGTTCCCTTTTTCCTCTGTACACTCCCAATGCATTTTTATTGCTTTTTCATAAAACACTGCTGCAAATAATCAAGCATGACCATTGACATCCACAAGATTGAGTTTTAGGAACCATTAAATGAGCTTGCCCTCTTGGGAAGGTTCTTGCTCAGGTTGGTCTAAAAGTAATTATTCAGCAATTCCTACCTGTGGTTTTACCTTGTTCCTATATAAGTCTCTGAATCTCATACACTAGTAAGGTCACAGTTTCTGTCTCAATAAAAGTATACCCTAAAACAACTTATCCACAGGACAAATTATGGTGGGTTTGTGTACACATGCACATGCACGTGTGTATATCCCAACACCAGCTTTTCTTGCATAGAAATCTTCACAGCTCCAGAAATTTTCAGGGTTAAATATAGCGGTTCATACATTTAAATCAATACATGAGACTCTAAAGAGAAATTCCCAATGAAAAAATAAAGTTTTCTTTAATTCTGAGCCTTTGGAGTTTTCTACTTCATTTATAGAAATAGCAAAATGTAGCACTGATGCAGAAGGTTAAGAAATTCAGCACTCGCAAAGCAACGGTCTTCATTGTGTTATTTGATCAAGCTGAACATCCCGTGAATTTTTAAGGCTATAAATAGAGGGATATATTTAACAAGGTGAAAAAAGAAGGGACTAGAAACAACTATATAGGATACACGTATTAAGTCCAAGTTACTGTTTTCCATGGGAAAATTTCAAACTTTATTGTCACTGAAATGCTTCAGAGCTCAACATTAACACTGCATTAGCATTAACCGATGCTGCTAAATGTTTCTAGAGTACTAATTTAAAAAGAAAAAAAAAAAAAAAAAAAGAGGTCTTTGATTTGTGGAGTTTGTAAAGTCCTTGAGCTAGATTAAACTGCAGTCTTGTGAGACCGAGTATCTCTGTGGGGGCACTTAACAGAAATGCTCAAGAAACTCACGGAAAGCTTCTCACTACTTACTCATGAAGCTATCAGAGTAAGGATTCATGAGTACGACTAATGAATTTTTCTTTCAAGTTTTTTGCCCGACTCGTCAAAATAGGCAGGTTTTTCAGTGCTGCCTCCTATTTGTAAAAATCAGATTTGCTCTCACAAGTCTTCACTCCTCAAGCTTCTAATGAACACGGAACAATATAGTAATGACGGACAATAATTGAGTTCTTTTTCTCCCTAATTCAATACAGTTTAAAAAAAAAACAAACCCAAACCCAACCCCTAAGTCACTATTACACCGAGACAAGCTATGGAAACTTTGAAACCAAAATTAATTTACTTCAGGTTACGAAGAAGAAAGGGTTAGAAACCAGAGCTGATGCTTAACTACAGAGCTTGTGACCACAACTGCTCCAGTACAGCAAAACCCGGTTTACAGCAACCACCCAAGGGGCTGGCAATAATTGCTTTCCTAGAAGGGATACTCCAACTAAATAAAGGTCAAACAAAAGAGCCCTGGAGAGCTTCAGGAAAATTTAAAGGAGTTGCTTAAGTCCGGAGGACTGTCTACTGGATGCATTCCACAGTGCAAGGTTCTACCCAACCTCCTCCGGATGCAGAGCAGGTACCTCCAAAGCCAAGAGCCACGGGATCAAAAGGATGGGAAGCTGACGTGCTGAAAAACTGAGAGCTGTCGGGTTTGGCCTTTTGGGATCTTCATCTACAAGCTGCAATCACCTGGGTGTTTTACTAAATGCTGATCTGACTAGCAATCAGGAAAAGTGACATTTTTAGAAGGTTTTAGAAATACTGCATCTGGAATACAGCCGAGGAAGTAACTAAACGTAATGTCCTACACAATACATTTTGACACCGAGATAACTTGGCAACAAGTAACTACAGGTTGGAAGAATCTTGAAAACAATGCCACTTCTCAACCAACGGCAAGGAATGCAAAAATACGCTGCGACCAGAGCTCTGATTTTCCTGAAAACCTAACCCCACATTTTGCTGCAGAGCTGCAGAGCCCAGTAACCCGCTGCTCACCAAACAGAACATTTAGAGCACCTTTACTTACCTTTTAAACTGAGAATTTTCTAATGTATTAAAAGGAAAATGCACAATTATAATCAAGGCTATGATTCTCATAATCTCTGCTTGGAAACGGAATTCGATTTGGTGAGTGACTCTTGCAGACATCAGCACAGAGAACACGTAACTGGACCATGTAGGTTGTCTGGGAGGTTGCTGGAGATTTGGAGGCTGAACAGGGAACAGTTAAGATTTTTTGTTCAGCTAAAAAAAAAAAACAAACCAATCAATCGTGGGAGGCATTCTGAGACTGTGAGCAGCAATAAAGGGTAAAAAGCACACTGATTTTACTGGCAATCTTTAGGTTTCAGAGTCAACCCACTAAGTGAAATTGGGTGGCCTGCATTTCTCCAATGCATCGTTTCTGGGGTCTGCAACATTAATGGTATTTTTCTGGGGCTCTGTTGTTTGTATTTCTGAATTATCACCTGGAATAGATTCTGATGACAAAACTTTTTTTTTTTTTTTTTTTTTTTTAAAATGCACCTAGCGCTTCCAAAGCACAATCCTGTTGCTGAGTAGACTGCATTGCTAATTCTTTGGCTGCACGATCACAAAACATGGGGCCACATCTAGGACATCTTCCAAGCCAGGCGACTTCCATCTTCCAGCAGGACTCCATTCTCCTTCATGTTGGAGTGTTTCTGGAAAGACTGCACACACAGCAAGCGATGCATGTCCTTCCCAATAGGGATTCATCTGCACTGCTCAGTGCTTTCCATATAACATTTTGGTGAGCTGGAGACAAACTATGTTGAATACTGGAATATTAAATTACTCTCAGCTCCCAAATAACAGCCGACTGCCTTTATTGCTGGCGGTGTTGCAGGATGAACGACATCAACAACTTGTCTAGCCTCATCTTTGGACCAGGAGTCTTACCACGGTGGGAGATGCTGCTACGATTAGGGCTGTTGTTTAAATGAGCATGTCTTATTTGTAGCTGGATCAGATTTCATTATAAGTTACCACATGTTACAAAATAAAGGTCCTGGCAGGCATGTGTCCTGCTCACACAATGCTCCTCGCTAATTTTGCCATTAAAAAAATAACCCCAGAACCAATGCCATTAAAAGCCCAATAACATAATTTAACAAAAAAAACCACCCCTGTCAGGCATAGATTACTGTGATTTGAGAAGAACCACTGTGCGTGATATTTTTTTGTTAAATTATCCTGCTTCTCAAATGACTTATTCATTCTGCAGAGTTTCTGCAAGTAAATTTAAGCCCTAGAAAATGAACAAACAGACTTTTAAAACTGCCAGAGTGACCTGCTCTGTCTCATATATCAACAGAACATTAACTTTTGGATTTCTGCTGTGTTTTGGTGGAACGTGAAACAGTTCTACAAAACCCAATGACTACCAATCTAATGAAGAGTCAGGGTCTCCATTTCGTAATTTTAAAGAACTTCTCCGCTCTCCCGTATCAGGCTTTGGAGTTTTCACCCGGCTCTGGGGGGAAAGACCGGGGTACGCACGCTGCCAGCAAAGACCCAGTTTCAAGAAACGCCCTCTTCCACAGAGGTCTTTAATCACAGCTTCAGGAGCCAGGAGCCCAAACCATTCTCTGTCACACAAAAAGACGTATTAAGGGACTTGAGGAAAAAAGACCCAGAGTTTCCAACGGCAACAACTTCAGGAAATTATTACTATGGCATGAAGCTACCTGGGGACCGAAGATCCTTGAGGCAGCTTGATCCCACCCTTGCAGATCCCATAGCCTATGAAGCTTCGGCTCATCCAGAAGCCGTGCCGTAACGGCAGCGCTGCTGTGCGCTGTTTGGAAGAAAAGACGAGCTACAGATCGTCACTCCTTGCTGTTCTGATCGTCATTAAGGTAGGTGGGGAATTCTGTACCAGCATCTGGGGGCTCCTGTGGGGACGGGCTGTGCGGCTCAGCTGCAGGAGAGGGGCTCTGCTCCTACCTCCTGTGAGTTTTAGGACCTCCTTACAGCCAAGGGGAAAATTTGACCCAAAACAATCAGTCTTACAACACTAAGCTTTTCTAATCCTTAATACTCATGGTAGTAACAGCAGCTGTACAGTACCAGACAGTAAAGAGACTTTCCCTCTCAAAAGGTCCTTGCGTAGAAGGAAAAGTGCGTATCAGCCAAACAAGCAGGTCCCCCTGTTATTCCCCAGGAGGCCCATCTTACAGCAGACAAAGTGAGGAGGAAAAAAAAAGTCACAAGTTAAACACATTTTGCTTTAGGTCTTTGTACGCAGAACAGGGCTGGGGGCAGCAGGAGGATCTGTTAAAGTCAACGCTACCCATGAGCTAGAACAGAAAACCCCTTAATACAAATGTTCTCCAAGACACCGTCATGCCAAGAATTTGCACTTCCAGGTATGGCAGCCACTGTCTAAACGCTATATATCTTATTAAATGACCCCCTAACAATACACATGCACCGAGCAAATAGCACTGTAGAGCCAATCCATTCTCCCCTTCCCCTCAGGCTCTGAACGTTATGACACGCAACTTCCATTTAGACATCGAGTGTGTCGCAGAACAACGGAAGCTGCACGTAGAGAACCTTCAGCCGAGCTATGCTCTGTAACCTGAAGTCTTTACGTGCCCACAGTGCACTGAGAACCACCACCTCAGGAGAATGATGGCTCCGTGGCATACTGTGGAACACAAAATAAGTTAAAAAAAGTAAATACCAAAGCTAGCTCGGCACTCAGATGTTTACAGTGGCACAAAGTTCGTTGGTTAAAGTTTTTGTGAGAAGACTGGAGCAATTCTAATTTTCAGGAAAAGACGGGAAAGCAGTAAGAAGGTCTAATAATACTAATAATCTGCAGCTCTCTAGGGCTGTGTTTTAGAATAGTGATTTTAGATTTAGGCACTAGTACCAGCCCATTTAGAAGTAATTTGGCTAGCAGTAGCAAAACACAGGTAAAAATATGGGCATCTCTAACCGACCTTCTTTAGGATAGAAATGGCCTTTTGCTGATCGTATATATAGCACTGGTGCTTTGGAATTCCCATGCCTCAGGAATAACAATGGACAAAAAAGACGGAATAAACAGGATTGCCCAGAAACCTCCCAAAGAACCAGAACACCGAAAAGAGCCAGGTAAAAGAGGAGAACTTCTTTCCTTCACGCAACGGATAATTGTTCATTTTAATTTAACTGCATCCCTTAAGGGCCAAATGTCACTTTTAAAAAGAAGTTCAGCTAAGCCACTAAGTCAGTCTCTAATAAAAGGACAAAAGTGTTCACCGCAGATAAGAGTGGTGGGTTTAGCAGTTCATACAAGTAGCAGTTACAGATGGAGCTACAACCGAGACAGAGTACTTTGGGCATCGCACTGGCTGTGAGCTTACATCAAGCTAAACAGACATGTTCCATGGGACAGGCTGGAAGTGGCGGAACAGTCTAAATGGACACGTCAACACCGAGCGACCCCAACCTGACGAGCCAGCAACGACGTTCTACTAGAGGCTGATGCAAGTCTTTAAAAAGTTATGGCTTTTTTCTCTCGTTCAAACTTTCTAATGATCATCATCATCGTGATCATATTAAACATTAAAAACAAAGCAAAACTGAGAGCACTCTGCCCTCGGCTATCGCCCTACTGCCAAGAGTTGGGACCCCTGCTTACACCTCAGTTTGGGAAGGGAGACTGGAGCTGCAAAGAAGTGTTCCAATCAAGAAACGCAACGTTAGCCACTGAAATTCAGTCTACTGTTCACACCTGGATCTCCCAGAGCTCGGCTTTTCATTTTTTGTCTTCTGATCAAATAGAAAAACAATTAGATGACTTTCAGATGCTTTCCTGCTTACACTTTGGTTTCCTCTCCTTGTCAAGACACCCTTTTGCCCATCTAAACTGCATTAAATACGCCCGCTATAAAGCGTGTCGCCGCTTGAACGTCTCTGTTCCAATTCATCCGGCAAACGCACGGGATCAACTCGCACGGCGAGGTTGAGGCTTTAGGGCCTAAGCAGCTAAAAGGACTAGCCTTTGAGATGATCGAGTCTTTCAGAGACTCGATATTAAGAGTAGAAAAACAGCATAAAGTGGGACGAGGCCAGTTCATGTTCGACAGCTCCAAGCTGCACAAGGCAACTTGTGCTCTGAGGATGTTGGGCATTGTGCTTCATTAGGAAACAAAATATAAGCTTTCCACTCCATTAGGAATGACTTTAGGAGTGAAAGCACATAAGACGACGACTCACCTCATCAACAATGCACTGCAATAACTGGAGAGGCTGCAATGGAAAGAAGAGAGGGAAAAAGTATTAGCCTATATGCAATATCTTTACAGTGGAGTGGAAAGAAAAAATCATTAATGCAATAAAATATAGCAAGATTAATCAACAGCAGCAAACTCTTATAAAAACATTGATGCTCAGGATGTTCTATTATTTCTAATGGTACCTAATCTAATACAGGCAGTTAAAGGTTTGCATTTTCTTCAAAATGCAATTTGCTAAGTTTAAAACAAGGCATTCAAGCATGCAGAGGAAGCAGCCATCAGGAAAAAGAAAAGTGAATTTTTTTCTGAACTCATAAAGCTTACCATTAAAGATCCCTGGTTTTTCTGAATCTGAAAAAAGGCAATATGTAATTAGCATGTCATAATCAAAATGACTCACTTGGACACATTATGATCACTGAGAGAAAATTATTGCATCGCTGGTGGCAATTTGTGGGCATGTGTTAACACAATTTACATAATGAAAATACACAAATGTTAATAGCTCGCTTCTCATTTATAGGCGAAAGTCAGCAGAATGTTAATTTCACACAACACTTTTTAGTACCCTCCAGGTTGTATTAGAATAGGAAGAAAAACCATAATCCATTTCAAAAGGCTGTTTACGATTCAGATATAAATAATGTTTTATATTGCTAGATTGTGAACACTGGGCTTAATGTTGCAATCATTGCTAATGTTATGAAGCTCACTCTTTTTAAATTAAAAACCGATTTATTTAAAATTGAAATTAAATCATAGTCAGAAATTAGAATTTTGGATTACTGCCAGACTCTGCTCACAATCCCTTTTTTGTGAAGAAAACTTTAATTATGTGGTTGAAGTATCTGCCGCTGCTCAGGAAAGCCTTTAATACTGCACTTTTACCCAAGTTTCTTATCTATTCCAACCCAGTTTTACTTTGACTATAAGTAGAGCATCGCCATCTGCGAGGCTGGAAAGTTGGATGAACTTTGTATTGGTTTAAACGGCAAAGGGAAGACTTGTCAGCAGCCGTCTCTGAGCCCTCCTGAAATTTCTTACCATCAGCTTGGTTGGGAAATTAATTAGTAGTTCGTGGTAACAGACCATTCGATTGCTTACAGAGAGCTACGAAATATCCTGGCCCATATTGGCAAAGCACCTTTTGATTACAAAAAGAAACAAGGGCGGAATTACAATACAAACAATGAAATACAAACCACAGAGCAGGTATGCGACGCAAAACATCTGGCTGAACTTAGGGATGCCGGGATTCTGAAAATCTGTATATGCATACTATTTCTAATGGGTGTGGATAACTAGCGACATATTTTTCGTAAACGGACACAAAGTTGCTTGCAACCCAACATAACCACGATGCAAGGAGAATGCAGTCACCCTTAGTGAAAATGTTGTCTTCTGTTCTAGCCCAGTTTATTTGGCTCGCCCCTTACGTTTCCTATTCTCTGCTGTATAGTGCCACGATGATGAATGTCGCGGGGCTGCCATCAGCTTTGGAAGCGCTCTCCCCCACCACCCAGCCGGAGGCAGGATCCTCTAGTAATACTTTACAGGTAGTAAAGTGTAATATAGAGGAGGTTGAAAACCAGCACCAAGGAAATAGCTGGTATTATGCAGGTGAAGTCTTCCGTTATTGTATTAGTAGGGCACAAATACGCACATAAGGTTTCTGCGTACAACTCAAATTTTTTTCCAAGGAAGAAAAGAAAATAATAAACAGAGAGAAGTAGCCCATTGTATTTTTTAACGGTCAATGTCAATCTACGACAACTCAACAGAACACATGTGCTGTTTTGCGTTATTGCTAATAAGCAAAATACGCTGTGGATGTAAAAAGACTTTTTTCATACTTCACTTCCAGATGCTAAATGGCAAAATAGACTCGGCTTATTCAGTAGGGATGCTTCGGAGCTCCTTTAGGTTAGCGCACGTGAACAGGCGATTCAGTTTTTCATCCAAACACAGCATCAGTCGCATTTCCTTACCGGGAAAACAGGTCTTGTCATGAAAAGGAGCCGAGGTGGCATCATACATAGTAGCCTCAACACAGACACGATTACATCCAATTTCAGAACAAGATTTAAAATATTATTTCTAATAAAAGCGCTCCGTGCTTCTAAAGAAAAATAAAGCAACGCAAATCGATGTATTACAGAATTCTTTCTGTGATATTGCAACTCTCCGCCGGAGCAGCAGGTCGAGCTTCTGCGCGAGGGAGAGACGCGTGCTCGCTCACACATGCATCGTTACTGGGTTTTATTACACAATTTTGATGGCGACATATTATTTTGAGATCATCTTCATAAATTTTGCATTAAGGTAGCTGTGCCAGTACCTGGAATTGATTCAAAATGCTTAAGACACTCAATTACTTTTTAACGCCGTTACCCGATGTAATGACATAGCTGCTATTTCCCTTGCATTTGATGATGCAACATCATTGTAATTGATTCATTTTCTCAATTAAATAAAGCTACTGTGCCTTCCTCTATGCGAATGCCACAGAGACTCGCCCGTTAGATGTATTACCTATTTTCTCTGTCTCAGATATATTGCTTGTAAGGCTGCACTGTGCTCCTCTGTTAACTCCGCTAGAAAATGCAACGTTACAGTCATATTTTTCAAGTTCTGAACAGCAATGAACTGAGCTGTATTTATATTAGGCATATTTTTCACTGTTAAAACGATGTTGTTTACCTTTTCCAAGATCACGTTATTGGGCAGCCTCTGCAACTATAAACCAAACCTAACTAACGACAACTTTACAGCCAGCGCTCCTCCTTTTGCGCACAGTTCATGAAAAAGCGCAGCATCCAGTTTTATAGCACATTAGAACAGTTTTTAAAGTACTCAACATAAAATGTTTTATCTTCCTGTTCACCCACGCTCCTTTTTTTTCCTCCCCTAACCGTCTGGTTTTCGTGCACTACTGGGAGATAAGAAGTTTAGGAGGCAGGTTCGTCTCGAGGGATCCCAGAGCTCAAGAGCTCGAGCGTTTGGGGCGTCGCGCGCGACGCTCAGAGCACTCGGGGATCAGGGAGCAGCCCGGCACTGTCGTGGTTTTGCACCTTCCACGAAGGATTTCAAATAGGGAAAGGGCAACAGCGACACGACTGAAAACGCTGCTTGAAAGCAAGACAAAAACGGGGCGGTGCGCATTTTAAGAGTATCGAGGAACACTTCGACGCGCTCGTCGAAACACCATTCCCATCTTGGAAACAACCACCGACGCGCTCCCTCGGCCGCGCCGCAAGAACACAGGTAAGCCCCTGACCCGCTCAGCGCTGGAAAACCCAGCCGGTCGGAAGGTTTTGTAAGCTTTTCACGTGCAACCAAAATTGTGTGAATTTGCAGAATTAGATCAGCTATTCAACGGTTTTGACTCTGTGCTGTATCTGCTGGGGTTTGACTCACTGCATGTGATATTTATCATTTTCCCTGCTTCTTCAAATTATAAACTAAATCTATCACATTAACAGCCTCTTTCTCAGGTCATCAGAGATCAGTGGTATCTGGATAAACTACTCCATAAAGCACATTCTCCAAATGGCTTTTTTTTTAGGTTGGTTAAAAATGCAAAAGTTTGCCTTCTGCTTCATCTACTATTTAATGGATGCCTCTGGTTATGAAAAGCAACTTTTGACAGACCATCAGGTTATATTTCTGTCTCCATGGAGATAACTTTGGACGGGAAGTGGCTGAGAAGACCTCTACCATCCCTTTCACATTATATTCACAAGCACAATCAATGAAACTCAAATGAATCCACCCCGGGTAACTTAGAGGAGTCACTAGCTATAGCTTTAATTTTCGCTTTTACTCTCTGGAATTAGGACTTGCCCTGGAGCTCTTGTTTGAGAGATTTGCAGGTGACCCAGGGTTAGATCTTCCCGTATCAGTTAACAAATTTTCTCTTTACATATATACTGCTTTTCAAGTGGGTGATTTTTTTTTAAATAGAAAAATACATATACCAACAAATCATACACTTTTGATTTTTATGGGAGGCTTCACAGTAGAACATTTATTTTTCTAATCCAGGGAACTGTGGATTTTAAAAGTACATACAGCATATTTTTAATCTTTAAGAATGAGGGTTAAGTTTTACTGAAGAGCAGAAACTACAAACCTTGTCTCTTATTGACAAATTACCAAGTACATTTGCTTTGTCTCTGCCCTGATACGAATGGAAAAAGAATATGCAAGCGTACTGTACTTCCACGTGGTCTTCACCACCATGGGTTTTAGTCTTCCTCCGGAATGAAAGCATGATCTTCAGACATATTTTACAAAATCTTGCAAAACTGAATGGTTACACTTCTGAAAGAAGTGAGAGCACCACAGTCAGACTGACCTGCCCTAATTTGTTCCCGATATTTTGAACATTTCCCGCAATCCGAATCTGTGGATTTTGCAAATGGCAAACTTCCATCACTGTCACAAAACAGATGACAAAAAAAAAAGGATAAAAATAATTTCAGAATAAAAAAAGACAATTCACAACAACCTTAATATTAAATATATTCTTACAATTATATTACGCTGGTTTTCCCAGAGGTCTACGAACGAATTTATATAAAGAGATTATTTCATCCACCATTGAACTGCAGCCACTTCTCACAGAAATCTGTTTACCAGAGTTTAGTAACACAATTCAACAAAGCGGGCATGAAAAACTACACGCTGTTGAAATCACAGGGGGAGCGTAAGAAGCCAACAATAACTACTACACGGGAGTAGGACCAAGATGCTAATGGTAACACGTTCCTCGATCAGTAGGAATGTGGGACAAGCAAGTCTTAGGAAAGACAGGAAATTCAGCCAACCGCTGTTTAAGTCCTTGTTTTAAGCATCACAAAAAGTGCAGTAGGTAGAACAAAGGGTTGTCAGCCAGAAACCGAATAGGGGTTTAGTTCTAACCAGTTCTTGCTTAATGTCACCCACGCTTATCAAGTTCAGCGAAATAACCACCGTGGTAATAGAGAAGAATACCAGGAGAACCTAGAGGACACCACGGAAGAGGAAAACTGATCACGACTGAGCAGGAATAATGTCATGATGCTACCAAAAAAAAGCCCCCCAAACCCAAAAGGACAAACACCATAGTGGGATGTCCAGGGAGGAGCACAGCCCGAAGACACACAAGGCTCTCCGGTCTTGGTGCAGCACCGGGGTGCTGTGTCTAAGCCCGTGCACCCCCAGAGAGCTGTGGGCCAGCTGGAGAAAGTTCAAAGAGAAACCACAGAACAGCCAGAAACCTGGAAAGGAGAGGCTGAAAGAACTGGGGTCTTTACTCTAAAGACAGAGCAAGGATGACACAACCACCAATGCTCCCGCATCTCTTCTCCACATCCATTACACACAACTACCACTATACCCTGCAGCGAGGAAAGCCAGAGGAACAAGTCACCCAAAGAAACAAGAGCCTCCAATACCAGAAGCGTTGAAGAGCACCGATGAACATCCATCAGGACTGTCCCTTCTCATAAGCACACTGCTGCAAGTCCCTTCCAGCTTGAAAAGAAACAAGTAAAAATATCAATGGTTACAACCTATCGCTGGAAGCCATCTAGAAAAATCCTCAGCTTTCTCCAACGAGCTGCAAAATCAATTGTGATTCCTACACGTGACACAAATCTAGGGACATCTGAAAGGAAATAACCCAAAGTAGTAAAAACTTAGGTATATGAGCGGGGTTTTCTAACTAAACGGAGGTGCTGAGCGTGTTTGGACAACAAAAGGTACGATGCTATGCACCCTCTCCGATGTCATTTGACTGCACACCACAGGTAGAGTAGCACTCCCTTGTGAATTAAACCACTGGGCTGGCAGAAGAACAGCTGCTGTGGAAGGGAAGCATTTGCCTAGACCTTGAAATCATTCACTCTGGCCTTTGGGGCTCCTCACTCCATTGAGCAACCATCACCCAGCAGAGGAGGAGGAGGAGGTCGTGTGTGCTCCTACAGCCCTCAGCCTCTGGCGGAAACCCGGCATTAGTGTCCGTGAACGTAGGGAAGAGCAAACGCTGGGACCACTACGTCCATCTCCAGAAGTGCCTTACAACCTCACAGACCTGCGAGGAGCAGTTACTTTTGCTCTTCAAACAGGCTGAAAGCCAACAGGCATCTGGTGCACCCTTGACTCTGTTCACCTCTGGTTCCTGGGTGACCTGGGAGGAACCACGCCTCCTCCTCATCCCAACAAAGAGACTTGTTCAGAGTGCAGAAGAGATATACATCTTCAGTAAATCCAACATTTGCTGATGGTCAGCAAATGGCCACCTAAAGCAGCCAATCACATGAACCAATCCACCTACTGCTAGCTGTCTTCCCAAGGAGAGCTCATCTCCCAGGTTTTCATTCACGCAATTCGTTCAACGGCATCCCCTTGCGGGAACTGCAGCTGGGAGGGATGCTTCCTTCCGAGCGCTACAGGAACATCTCCCATTCCACAGAAGCACCAACTCATGCAGGAGATCCTTCTGTATTTGCAAAAATCTCTCTGAAGAGATTTCAGTATCTTCTCCTGGTTGGTTCCCCCCTGCCCCATAAGTAACTCTCACGGCAACAAACACCATTTCATTTCCGGATCTCGCTCAACTTCTGCAGTCAAAAAGGTCTCAGGACGGTCAGTCCTGTGCTGCGAAGGCAAGATAACAAGTGCATGGAGCAGCGAAGGGCTCGTTGCACGAAGCCATCTTCTTATTCAGTAGGAACTGTGAAGGGTGACAACGCCATCACTAAGTGGAAAACACAGACTTACACCCTGGCGCAAAGATGCGCCCGTGGGTGGTTATGGGTGTAAGCAGTTAATTTTCCCACTGCGGTTGACTGAACTTTTCAGAGGTTTGAAGCTGATGTCACTGTGGCCAGCTACGAGGTTTTGCACGAGGCAGGGGAAGAGGCACAGAATGTGTCCCGGAGCGCCGGCCACAAAACACAGCCTAACCCCCGGTCCCTCAGACTGCCTGTAACTGTTAGGGTTAGAAAGCAAAAAAATATACATCAGTCTTTCAAGATCGAAAGCTAATAATCCACTCTTAAGACATATTAAGAACATAG
Source organism: Phaethon aethereus (assembly GCF_964289735.1). Taxonomy (NCBI): domain Eukaryota; kingdom Metazoa; phylum Chordata; class Aves; order Phaethontiformes; family Phaethontidae; genus Phaethon; species Phaethon aethereus. The sequence continues at coordinate 1,829,628 of NC_138588.1, forward strand.
AAAAACATGATAAAATCAGGATTTACTAGTTACTTACATTTCCAAGCTTGACCATATTATTCAAACATCAATTTTACATTAAAAAAAAAAAAACCCAAACAGACAGGAAGATCAAAATTTTAAAAAAAAAGTCTTCATACTTCAGATTCCTAACAGGTTTTTTTTTTTTTTTTTGTTCAAGTCTCTCCATTTTCAAGAAAGAAAACACCTCTGGAAAAACTAAAACTAAATTAAAATTCTACACCAAGTTGCTAATAGACAAATAAAATTTAAGTTCAATCTTATTTCTGGCTAAGGAGAAAAAAAATAAAGCAAAATATATTATTTCATGAATGACATATGTAGTGAAATCTATGTTAAGAAATTGGTAAGGGTTTAAAATAATAGCAGATGACTTAAAATATTGTCAGTGATTTCTGGAATATATTATAAAAGCAAAAATATTTGCACAAATCTACCATATTTAAGATATTATACAATAATTTAATTCACTATTTTGGCATTAGCATTTGAACAGTGTTTAATGTCTTTTAAATGGTTAGATATAATGATAGATGTGGAAGAAAAACATTTCTTTCTTACTGGGAAACATGCTGTAACCAACCCTCAATTTATTCTCACAAAATAAATGAATGCTTAAAGGATGTTTCTGTCAATTGAAAAAACAGCAGTAAAATGGCTACTTTCCATGCCAAGTTAAACTAAATATTTTTTTCCTTGACAACCTGCTTACATTTAAATGAAACCAGGCCAAATTTGGTCAATAGTATGGATTACATACAACAAAAAGAATCTTAGACCGTGTTAATACGAGGATCAGAAAGCAGCAACTTCATTTAAAACCATGCAATTATTCAGCAAACTAAGATACAGCAAATAAATTAATCTGTTTTAAATGGAAGCGCTTGCACCGTAGCTTTTTGACCTATAATTAAATCTTACTTGCAGAAATCACAGCAAGGGTAGAATTTGCTGATCGAAGGACAAAAACAAAATCTTGCAAAAAAACCCCCAGCTTTGGTACCAGAAATAAAAAAAAACCCCAAACACATTTGCAAAATCTTTTCCTGCTGAGAACAGAGCCGTGTCCCAAAGCTGGTGTAAGTCTGCATTGTCCCCTGATCTCCCTGGAGCAGAAGTGATCTGCTCCGGCTGAGGATCCGGCCCAGCATACGCAGAAATATTCTGCGTCGTCTCTCCGACGCTTTCCGTAAGCTGGGGTTTGCTGGGAGTACAAACCTTTCCCTCACAGGAGGGGCAAAAAGCAGTTTTCTTTCACTGAGGATTTTTTTTCCTCCTGCATATTTTCTTACAAAGCAAACCAATGCAAGTCTGTAGCGAACGCTTTCCCGGGCTGTAAAATTTCCTGTTATCCACTTCTGTTTTCTTTGCAGTGGGATTTAAGGATTCCTCTTCCTTGAGACGAGTAATATGTCATCATTTCGTTGAACTAACAGGCCTGACAGTCTTGTCTCTCCGAGTTAGAGACACCAGTGCTCTGCGCTCGCATTGCTGGTAAAATGATGGTGAAAAAGCCGGGAGAATTAAATAAAAAAAAAAAAAAAGGGGGGGGGGAGAAATCTAACTATAAGTAAATTCTTTACTAATTCCTTCCCGTTATTTATCGTGCTGCAAAAATAAACTCTTTATATTGAAAAAGAACCCTTAATTTAATGTCTCTCTTGCTTTTGCTACATTTTGAAATAACTTATTTGAATCCTTGGATTATCCATTTTAACAAATCTAATCTTCTGTATTCATCATTTCTCATGTCTTTTTGATCTTTTTTCCCCACTTATCATGTTCTTTATTTGAAACAGATTTTTAACAGATAATCTTGATCGTTATAACAATATCTTGCTTGCATTTTATTCAAATAATTCTTAAAAACAGCTTAAAAAGCCGTTTGGAATAACATCAAGCTCTCCATCAATCAAACGAAAAAATTCCGCTGGCGGTTGTATAAACATCAGATCAACTCTGATGTCTTCAAGGATTTCAGAGCGAACCATAAAAAACTCCATTAACTTCTGACAAAGAATGCAAATTAATCACAACATGGGGTGAAATGAAATTAAAGGCTCTTTTCTAATCAATGACAAGGCAGGATGAAATATTCGTTACTCTCCGCGTTCCGGCTGCCGGGACGCTCGCGCTTTTTCTCCGCGCATCCCGACGGCGAGGCGCGAGCGCGGATTCACGCGGGGTAGCCGTTTCGCCCTCCCCACCCCTACAGCTATCTGCTTACAAGTCGCCCAGATTCACCAAACACACTAATCATCCGAATCTCAGGTGCATCCAATTTGTTATTCGCACTCTCCCGGTGCCAGCGAAAAGCCTGGCGTAGACAGATGCACCGGGAACCTTAAATGACAGTTTTGGCCTCCGGAAGTGCGATCGCTACAGCAAAATCTAGTACAGCCTCCAGGTGAAATGTCTGGAGCTCCATATGGAGCAGGGAAAATTAACAACAAGATGAAAATCGCTGTAGCAGCGGGGAGGCGGAATTTAAAAAAAAAAAAAAAAGGGGGGGAAAAAAAATCTAAAGATGAGGAAAGAGAAGTAATAAATTAATGGGGTGTGAAAACATTCAAAGCTTTACAATACCAGGGGCAGTATTTGCTCAGATTTGGGGGGGAAGCAGTGGGCTGGGAGGGTGTGGAAGGGGGAACAGGATTTTTTTCTTTTTCTTTTTTTTTGTTGTTGTGTTTTGTTTCTCTTTTTTTTTTTTTTTTTTTTAAACTTCAGGTCATTTTCATGTAATTTATTAAGCGAGGCCTGGCATTGCAGGCAAAGGAAGGAAAACATTTCCCTGAATGCAAAAGTATCTTAAATACAGTTGTCGTAACCCGCACTTTCCTATAGCTGATTAAATCCTCGGCAGCCGAGTACTGCCTGTTTCTTTGGAATATTTCCCTAATGGATGCGGTGTCCTTTTAACATCCTGCTTTCTATAAAGTTCGACTACAAGCCGAGAATATTTAGTGGGCAATTCTTTTCATTTCTTCCAAATTGCATTATCATTAAACAATTCATTGCCCCCATCGTGTTTTTATACGACATGCGGCATTTGAATCTACGTGATTAACTGTACGTCGCGCCGTTTGTTCAGCCACGGCACATCTTTGGGGTTCCAACTTAAAATCTAACGTACTGTGAGGTGCCATGGCCTTTTGGTTTTTTTGTTTGTTTGGGGTTTTTTTTCCCCCAGTTCTTTCTGCACAGACACATCAAATCAAAATCACATAAATTAAGGCTAAACTTTTAAAAGAAATTTGAAACTTATTTTCCCTATGTGCCTCCTCCAGATACTTAAAAAGCTGGATGGACTATGGACTAGCAACTGGGTTTGGCGAAAGGGGTTTCCTTCCTTTTTAAAATATTTACATAGGAAAGACCTTTATTCAACAGAGCCTGGGTCTCGTGCGCGCGCAACTTCCCTATAGGTTTTAAGAGAGTTACGCAAAGGCATCGGGGAAGAACGTACCCCTCAGCGCTTCGCCTCCGCGCGAGAGCCGAGGAGCGCCATACCCTGCCACTCCCAGCAGGAGCTTGACTCCACCGCCAGCGCGCCGCAGCTCGTTGCGATACCACGCCAGGAAAACGAACAACAAACCAATGAAGACCGTAACACGTCCAGAAACTCGCTACATTTTAAGGATTAGACTTCCCCATGCAAAAGTTTTTATAGGGGAAAAGCCTGTTCTTTACTATTTGTTGTTCCCTTGCTCAGATTACTGCCTTTGGCAGTCAGCTACAGATTATGAAGTTAGCTGTACATCAAGAAAAAAAGAATTTACAGTAACTCTAAACACACCCATAAGCAACTTTACTTACATGAGTAGTTGCTCGCATGCCTAAGCGCTTTCAAGGTAAGACTTTATTGTGAATGTAAGATTAAATGATGGTCGTGTGATGAATAAGCGTTAGCAAAATAAATACTTATAAAACACGTGAAAAATTAGAAGTGGTAAGTTCTATCATTAAAATATTCTACTAAAGGCCAGAAAAAAAAAATAATCATCCTTTAGTCTTACTGGCATATTGCAGGAGTCCTGAATTTCCACACTGCAATGATTCCCTCTATAAATCTTATTCATTTAAACTGAATTTACACACACCATTTGTCTGTGTCTTAAACATAGAGAAAAAGGAAAAAAAACGTTTTTTTTCCCAAGCTACAGCTGGAGACGAACATTCAGGTGCAGAAAATTTCAGATGTTCTCAAACATGTATTCATACTTTCCACATTCAGAGAGAAGTAACTTCAAGTTATTGAGGGGCAAATTCTGCAAGCGCACCTACGATTAGCTTCATTTGTTTGAATAAGCCCACTGAAGTGAGGAGGATTTACTCATGTGGCTGATTGCAGAATCAGGCCCTTACGTCGGAAGGTAAATGGACATTTAGACATTAAAAAAATCCAACCGACTAATTAGCCCCCTAATCAGAGTGAGTTGCTAAGGGTTCTTGTGACCACCTATGTAAGTACATGTCTAAAATACATATTCTTCACATAAAAATCCTTATGAAAAGCAGTAGCTCGAAAAACTTAATAGCTACATTTTAAAGTTGCACCTCCTCAACTGTTCTACATTAAAAAGTATATACAATTTCACGGGCTACTGACTTGCCAAATATTTCTTTTACAAACCTGATCCGTATTTTAATTAGAACAGCAAAACGGATCTTAAACTAGCAATCATGTTTTGCTCCCAATTCAGAAAACAAATTTTGGTCTAGAATCATACATAATGTATGGACTCTAACTTCTTTCCCCAAGCTCCAACACTTCTGTGAACAGAGGGTTACCCTAAATTGTATCCCACGTCACTTTGATTTAGTGTTATAATACACCATCTACAATGAACACCAAGACGCTTGACGAGCACGAGCGGGTACGCCGATGTATGGACGACACTTCAACACAAGAGCTTCTTTCCCAATCCCTTCTCAAAGGAGATTGTACATTTTAAAATATGGATAAAATATGCAAGGTATGTTCTGCTAACCAGTTACAGCTCTTGCTTTCAGTCGGTGAACATTTTCCATAGGAGACGAGAAACTGAAAAATCAGTATATTTCTACATATGCAAAACCTTCGCAAGTCCATAAAAGTGTCAGGAGAATTTGCTTAAAACAGCTTATAAAAATGGGAGAGAGAATGAGTCCCAGCCTATTATTCAATAACCATGTTTGTGAGGCATCTGCATAATCTAACCATGCATAAATTAGTATGTGTATTACAACAGTTATTTGCATAATAATAGCAAGTTAATAGATGCTTAAAGAGCACAGACCAACACCACCTTTAAATCAGACATGCCTCCAGGCACTCTGATCTGTATAGACCAAGATGCAGAAAACACTGTTCATAAAACATAAGAAAACATAAACCCCACATTCAAATAATTCATTTTAGTCCCCGGACACTTCACTTTTTCCCCTCTCCCAGGAAAGAATAATTTGAGGAACTACGGAATAGTTTGTTGCTATGAATTCTAACATGCATCTTGCAATAAGAATTTAAGGTAATCATGAAACCTATTTCTGAATTGGTTGTTTTGTTCAGAGCTTCATGTTTTTTCAAGCATACAGCCAAAGTAAAATATTACGTGGTAATGCAGTGCTCAGAACTGGCCTAACCATTGCCACTGGAGATGGAAATAGTTTTACCACTGACTTCAATGAAACTGAGTTAGGTCAGTGGGAAGTTAGAAAATGCCAGTATCTAAAGAAAATACTCTTAAAAGGGAGAATCTGGAGCTCACTTAAGTATTCCATTCACATTGTATTTTTGATTTGAGAAGATCTGAGACCATTGTGCCATTATTCAAAACTGAAGTTTACAATGAAAATATAAAAAAGGGGTAGACGCACCTTCCCACTTCAAAAGCACTGTTGTACATACTGGATTATTTTTTAATCTCAAAACAAAACAATCATTAACATCATCATAATTTTCCTTCTCTCCAGGGAAAGAAAATCTAGAGTTTGGAGAAGGGAAAAAGAGGGGGGGGGTGGAAATCAATAGAGACTTCTAAATGACTCCTTCAAGATACCACTTTTCAATTTAACAGGACAGATTTATTTGTATGTGGCTCAAATGTTCACAATTGCTCTCTGCACCTTCATACATAGGAATGAATGTCACAGTGGCAAACAGCAGTAATGAACAATCTTACCTGAGGATATGGAAACCTCCCAAGAGCAAGCTGGGAAAGGAAATAATATTTGTCTAGTTATATAGATTTGCATGGAGGGCACATTTTCTTAAAGAGAGAAAAGTACTCAACTCTTACTATTGTATAAATTGGAAAATGTCAGCAAAAGTAATTCTGAAAACACACAAAGAGCTGTATTTAGAATGGACTCATTCACAACAACTACCCCTTGTTCTACGTTTCTGAGTATTTCTGTATTTCTCAGCCTCTTTTGTCTGTACCACTCAGTAACACTGTTTGATGCCCAAGTTCCTGAGGACTCTCTAAATTAAACCAGTTCAGCCTCAATAGCGAGGCCAACGACACTGACCCTTACTGATAATTATCTGCAATGAACAGGTATTGTAGACGTGCACTGAACTCCCAAAGTCCTTCCTTAACTGGCTCAGAGTAGAATCTGGGTTATACAGCTGAGGTTTGCTTCCTTATCAGTGTCAAACCCAGCAAGGAACCTGTGAGTGGGATCTGGAGAGAGATTATGGCACCCGCAAAAAGATGCCTCATCTTTTCTTCAGATATACTTGCAGTTGCACGCAGTATCAACTGGGTTTGTCGCCCACACTGTTCTAGAAGTCAATTGATGCATCACTAGAGTATCTGCTAGTATCAGTATTAGACCCAACAGCAATACTACTGTTGCCATAGCTAATAAATATTCCATGATAAGTTCTCTGTACAAGACTTTAGGTTCTCCCATTTGGCATCTGAACCTTGGAAACAATTTCAGCAAAATACAGCTAGTTCAAGTTATTTTGTCTACTACTCAGTGAAGGACAAGGGTGTTCAGAGTTAACACAGACTCCTCCAAAAAGGCATTCAGAGCCGCTCTGTTCTGACCTGCTTTCTGGATAAGCCCACCTCCCTCCACGGTTCACAAAAGAGCCGTAGTCCGATGAGCTTCTCTACACTCTGGTTAACCTTCACGAATCCTCCCCTTACCAACCTTCAGAAGGAGGTCTACCAAAAAGGTTATGGATGTGCTACTGTCATTAATTTGTCTGCGTGATAAACTAGGTATATTCACATCAGACTGAGTAACAGCATCAATGCTGAAAGTCTAAGCTGTCGTGCCATGTACGGCAAAGGCTAAACAACACATCGGTGCTGGGCAAAAGCTGTTTCACGGCACCTGTATTGCCACGGATATTTGAGCTCCTCAGCGCTGTGGTTACTTGACCTAGCCAGATTGCAGCTGAGGCAGCTCTGCTAACCTACGATGAAATTTCAGCCTGGCTGGCAGCACAAAACTATCCTAAGTAGGAACAATAAGGCATAAACAGCTGTAGCAAGGTGGGGAACTGATGGGGCAAAGACCAGTCACCATACTGGAGCCTCACCAGTTCAGGAAAAAGGTCATGAGAAGGAAGTAAGAAGAAACTGGCAGCATGAGTGGAAGCAACCAGAAAACAGCAGAGATGGTGCCCTTTCTGCAATTCCAGCTGCCGTCCAAACCTAGTATTGTACCAGCAACCCGGCTGCGAGCCTTCGCAAATACAGTGAACAACTTCCAGATCCTCAGAGGAAAGACATCACAAAAGCAGAGTAGGTCTTGAAGCGTTTGCTTCAAGAGAGGCATGCAAGAGAAACCCAAAGAGATGAAACAAATGTTTTTTTGTGACTAGTCTTAAAAGAAGCTTTTGTAATATTCAGATAGTATCTGTCCTGAAAATCTACAGATATATCGAGTGGGTTCTAGAGGAGCTACTTGATTTGTACAGTATTTTTGAATGCTTACTTAACTGCCCAGTCATCACAGTTACAGGAATCTAAATTTCCATGCATCACTGCAAAATCACCCCAATCTTTCCTAAGTATCTCATCGGTGGGAGTTTGCGTAATGACTGAAGAGGAGCCATTATGGTCTGCTGTAGCACTTTGGTGTTGACCAAGAATCCCTACTAGCAATAACACGTGCAGTTTTTCTGAGATGTTTCTATTGTGCCACTCATCTCTCTGAACATTATAGTCTGCTTGTAGACTTCCATTTGGGGGTCATTATGTTTGCTTGGTTTGTCAGACCAACACCTACAGAATGTAAAAGAAATCAGGCTTACAAGAGACACTGGAACGGGGAACAACATTAAGGTGACAAGACAAGTAAGATCTCTTCAGGTTCTCCAAAGTGATACAATTTAAGCTAGCTTCCTCCTCTGGGTTTCTTCCGTGCTTTGTCTTCCAGGTTTGCCTTTAAGACCCAACTCTGTGGGTGAATCTGCCTTTCAGTCCTGTTTCTGGTGCAGCGCTGAGCGCAGTGCTCTTCTTTGCAGCAAATTCATCCTCCTAATAAACCAACCTGAGCTAAGCAGGCTTGATCGCCATCGTTTCTATCACTTGTGTCTGCTTCACAGCTTCTCCCAGGACAGAGTGCCACTCCAGTCACTCTTGATGGCAGGCTTTGAAATACACTGCTAAATAGTTAAGCAAAGATCCTACGTTTTCTGTTACGCTCAATCTTAAGGACCAGGAGCTACTAAAACATACCCTTTTTCATCTTCTCCTGTTTTGGGAGGACCATCCTTAACTTCCAAGAAGCCGCCTGAGATCCTAAGCAGCACTGCTGCTGTGATAGCCTATACATGCCTAGAAATAAGCCTATAAATGCCAAACACTTTTCCATGAACAGCAAAAGAAATCCTGATTTTTCCAATGACTACTGACTTAAGAATAGTCATTACAATAGCTACAGACTTGTAGGAACGTAACAGTTATCCCACTGTAGAACAAGAAGATAATTACAGCTACATGCACAGGGCATCATTCTGCAGATCTTATTTAAGCAGAAAAACAACCACTGCCTCGATGATGACTTCAAACCAAGCATTTCCATTCTCACTGACAGTTCCTCTCCCTGACCACCACACACCTCAGCAGGGGCTCCAAAGGCAGCAGAGTAATTGGGGAAAGAGCCATTTTCTGCCAGCCGTAAGTACGGGGTGTATAAATGAGCTCTGAAGAATCCAAAATGTGTCAGGAACAAGTTCTTTGGGGGTTGTGAAAAAAGAAACACGTTTCTCAGTGAAGCTGCTCCTTGACTGCGAACGGCACAGCAATACAGCCATGGACAGACTGCATGCCAGTTCAGCATCCCCCTCAACCGCCACTTGATTCATCTAGTCAGAGTTGTTTCCTCCCTGCAAGATTGTCAAGGTATTATAAATTAAGAAACTTAGCAAAGAGTATGTAATCTTCCCTGAAATAGCCTGCAGATATGTCACTGTACTAAATGTGTTTCAGATTTAATGAAGCTTTAATGTCCTTTTTAATTTTGCCTGTTTCTCTATCACCAGGGGTCGAGCAAGGCAATCAGCACTCAAGAGGGTGGTTTGGTTTAAAACTAGGAAAAACTCATTTGCTTATGAGTTGCACTGTATTTTCTTAATTAAATTTACTAAGTAAAATGGTTTAAGTTCAGCCAACCAATGACCTCTCTATGTAGATTTAGATTTATAAATAGCGTCACAGTTAAAGGAAAAAAAAAAAAAACCCAAAACAAACAGATTAGAGCTTCACTAAGGGGATTTTCATACTCTTATCATCTGTCTCAAGGAAGTCACATAAGCATATGCAGCACAGGCCCAGTGCAGGATACAAAAAAAAAGTAAACTACCAAATTAACACACTATCAAAAACTTATCTCCTCCACATTTACATCATGAAACTCAGTAACTTGCAATTTCATTTCTAAGGCATTATAACAAAAATACAGTATTTCCATTCACGGTAGTTAGGTAGGGAACTGATCAGTATTTTACGTAGCTCTGGGTATTAAGGAGGGGAGAAGGGAATGCTTAAACTTCAAGGAGCTGGTTCTCTTTTCCCTATGGGTACCTTCCCACTATACAACTGTAAAAAAAAAAAAAACCCAAACCACCATAATTTCAAAAAGGCCCAGTGTCCAGAGGTCGTGTCCTGAAAAATAATGTGCACTCCCAAGCGCGAGTACCTGGCAGGGTCATTCCCTTAGATGTGGACAGAGGTGCAGATGGAAGTACGGGATGCACCATCAGATTTTAAAACAATAATTGACAAACTACGAAGTCATTCCAAATTATTAATTGCAAGGCAGAGGTACGGAGTGCATGTATGCCGATTTTTATAAAAATATATCAAAATACGCTAAAAAGCCCCCCCAACCTCCGGGAAAGCAAAAAGAACATCAGGCAGGCACCGGGAAGCAACTCTAACCCCTTCTCAAATACGCACATTTAATGGGCGGATGCATGAAGACAAAATTAAAATGACTCGTTGAAATGAGGTAATTAATAATTTTGGAACTGAAAACGGAAATCCCGAAATCCTCACTAACGAAGCGCTTGCTTTACGTTGCTCTTTTTAAATGTTCCTTGCCTGCCTGTATATTGTTAATAAGAATTACAATAGCAACCTGGCCCTTATCCTGTTCAGAAAGTGACTGAGGGAAGGAAGTTGAAAACATATTTTCAGGACACTCAGGCAATAAAGTCTCCCACTTAGATTATTGTCTATGTTGTGCAAGTTGTTTTTTAATTTACAGTTATACTGAAAAGCATGGGATGTTTTTATTCTTAATTTAGACACATTCCATGTTTCTCAGCATAACTGCAAATTGAAAATAAGCACTTACAATATCGCTAGTGATCTAGCTGAAGGAGGACTTTATAGTCTGAAATGTTCTAAAATTTGTTCTTAATTACCTTGTGCACATTTTACACAATTAAATTTCCATCTAAGGATTTTGCATTTAGATTGTGCTCTGCAGTTAAACCCTCATTTTATGGAAAAGCAGCCGCCACTTCGGAACGTTCAGACACAGGAAACTTTAAAAATCAGACTTAACTACTGGATAACATAAAATTCCCTAGGTGAAATTTCATTCCAAGACCAATTTATACACTCCTAGATAGATGGCTTAAAATCACCTGAAAATCTGCAGGGTACGGACCTTAATAAATATTAAATACCTCAAAAACTACTCTAAGATTTTTCTTTCATTCTAGTATCAATTTCACTGTCCTCTTATTGCACAGTTAAAAAAAAAAAAAAAAAAAAATCCAAAAGGATATAACAGCAATTTACCAGCGTTAAAGTGCTTCTGAGGTTAAACTGACAACAAAGAAGAACAGAAACACAAAGCATCTTGAAGTAGGGTTTCAATTAAATGTGCAGGATTTAGTAATGCAGGACGAAAAAAGAGTTACAAATTAATTTAATCTTCTGCCTATAGTTTGCAGCTGCACTCCAAAGTGTCTGGGGCTTAAGAACAAAGCCTTGAAAGGCCTCAGAGTGAGGAAAGCTTCAATTTTTAATGTATAACGCCATTAGCTGATAACTTGTGGAATCTGCGACCCCTGCGGAGGGGCATAAGCGCGGGTAACAGAGACTGATGAAGTGACATATTTGTTCCTGTCTAGGACTAGGAAGAAGACGGTTATTGCTAATACCGTCAGGCCCAACAGAAATACGCCCTAATAACCTTTGGGACATTCCTTGGCTGGAGCAGATGAGTTCGAGATCTCTCTGCATAAAATATATTAAAAATCAAAGCCTAATTCACCTTAATTAAAGATAATTAGTTTCACTTTGACTTCTTTTAAATATGAACTATAGTAAATGCGCTGCAAAGTAAAGACCGCAGACAATCATGCTTAGATGGCATATTTCTTTCTCGCCACAAATCCCTTCTATTACCGGGCTTTTACCGCTGCGTCTTCAAAGGCGTCGCTCAGAATAGCGGCGCCTTTCCTCACGGGAAAAAGGTGGGACACGGGCCTTTCAGGGCCCATCGACGGAAACTGTCAGGCGCAAAATTCACACAAATGGTCCGTAACGATTAGCGGGACTACTTGTCTGAGAGGCTTCCCGCTTACTTGTTTGCTGGATTTAGATTCAACACCTAAAGAAAAAAACCAGTATCAATGTTAAATTCGGTTGCGCTGGCGGAAACGCAGCTCGGCTTCCACGGCAAGGCTGCTCTCCATCTCTGCTGGCACCAGCACATCGGCCATTACAAACCAATTAAATAACAAGGAGAGGCAGACTCGACTGGCAAACATTTCTCAGTTTTTGACTTTTTCGAAGCCGAAACAGCTATTCTACAGAGTGTAAGAACAGGGAACGTAATAATCTACGTTACATAATGCTACGCATTACGTACACAGCACAGCTGACGCTGTCCCTCCATCGTCCGCTCATCCACCTAGCCAGGTAGAGAACGGGGTTATTTATTTCGCGGCCACACGCGCCGCCCGCACGGCCCCAGAGCGACCGCTGAGAAACGCGACACGCTGAGGTCCCAACCCGCGCAAAACTGTACCTAAACTTACACTTTACTGCAGCTTAGATCACAGTCTTCGCCTAACACAGGGTTACATCCCAGCGCAGCGAGCGGATAAATCATCCTGGAATATCACTCTGGCTAAGTTTAGCTGTGAGTGGAGCATATGTGCTTCCGAGTCACTGAAGCAAAGGCCCATAAAATACACTAATTACTGGAAGTTATGGTCACCGAGTGATTGATAGCGCTCTGCGAGGCACCTTCCCCGTTCTCAGCCATTCTGATGGGCCTCCCCCACCACACAGCAATTATTAATTCATGACCCAACCCTCAGGCACTGGTACCTTCACGTCTAATTCCACTACCGCAAAGCTCCTGATGTAGCTGGACATTGTCTGTCTTCAGCCCGGTGGCCGCGGAAGATGGCGGATGAGGAAACGGAGTTAACGGCCACTGCTTGGAGAATACGGCTCGAAATAGCTCAAGGGGGAAAATTAAACCCCCATCTAGGCCAGATTTTTCCAAAGAACAAGTTTCTGAAACGCATCATTTTGTACAGAATGATTAAAACTACATAAATATTCTATGGTAAGAACAATTCAAGTTAACCTTGCAAAATTCTGCACGTGTTACGGCCACGCGCAACGGCCGAGCGAAGCGTGCGAGGATTTGTGCACACAAGTCACAAACACCACGCTCCGTACGGCGCTTAAAAATACGGAGTAACAGGGTGCGGCTCATTGCAAAAAAAAAAAAAAAAAAAAATTTTTTATTTTCTGCTTTCCTTAATCCTAAACGAAAGGTGCCTGTTACCAAACAATCACACCTACGCAATTATCAGTGGTCCAAGCTGCGAGGCCAAAGAGCTCAAGTCGGCTCTCAGCCATATTTCATGAAAGCAGAAAAAGGCCAGAAATGGAACATTTTCTCCATAAAGTCAGTTCCCTTTCAGGAAGGCTCTGGCCGAGGGCTGGGGCCGCAGAAATCAGCGCTGCCCGAGGCCCTGCTATCGGCAGAGCAAAGGTGTCGGCCCACAGAGATGGTAATCCAGCATTTTCAGAAACACATGGGTTAAGTTTTCTCTAATATTAATATTATTTAGAGTGATCTGCAGCAACAAAGTAAACACCCATCACATCCGAGCATCGCCGGTTATTAGATGGCTGCACACAAAAGTGAAGCTTGGAGTTTTTATTAGTTTAGAGAAGGTTGGAATTCAGTAAGGGGCAGGAAAGGGAAAGGGAAAGGGAAAGAAAAGAAGAGAAAGAAAGAGAGAAAGAAAGAGAGAAAGAAAGAGAGAAAGAAAGAGAGAAAGAAAAGAGAAAGAAAGAGAGAAAGAAAGAGAGAAAGAAAGAGAGAAAGAAAGAGAGAAAGAAAGAGAGAAAGAAAGAGAGAAAGAAAGAGAGAAAGAAAGAGAGAAAGAAAAGAATAATTTAAGACACATCATAAGTATCTACTGAAATGTGCCCAGATCCATCCAATGCATTAATTTAAGAACTTCTTGAATTCTCAGTGTAGGAATGGGGAAGTCATACTCTTCACATATTTGCTAAATGATGACCTCATGCCTTCTGCTATGAGCCGTTCCCCGTGGCTCTGCCAGCACCACCATGGCAAGGCCCTTCCCAGTCTCTCCTGTTTGAGCACACCGAACAAAATTCTGCTCATTCCAAGCACACAAAAAGCAAGGACAGGTCCAGGAAGAACCGTCACTTGATCAGAAACACCTCACTTCAGCCATGTATTTTGTTACAATATCAAGACTCCTGCTCCGCATGGAGATTAAATGCAAATTCTTATTTTCCTTTTAAGCTTGACCCTTGCCATCTTCTAACGGGCTATTTTAATTACTATCACTCCTGCTTCTACTCAGCGTAGCTTTTGACACTGGAGGTCACTGCACGGTCCGTGGCTGCTTCCAGCAGTCACACAGACATTCACAGTTGCCCCATTGTGATTGCACCCCTTTCTACCAAACCTTCACCAAGCCTCCAGTGTTGCTATAGAAACTATGCTGTACCACTAAGCTTCGGGTCTCAGATTTCCCCCCGCCTTCTGTCCACCTGTTATAGTTTAGGTAAGGGTGTAAAATTGATGAAAGACCAACCACAATGTCCACACGTAAGTGAAATCCTGCAGAAGACGAAATCGCGGTCTGCGGAACTTCCTGCGTATTGGCTCACAGTCTTGATCTTGAACCAGCATCACTTCAAAGCTGATGATATGTGATGGTCTGATCAGATATTTTAGATTCCTTAGAAAGGATTTTTCTGACATCTCCTCTCCTTGACCAGACACATGAGTCTTTGCATCAGTTTTATGCAGTCCAACATCTTAAAGATTGAAGTGCTTTAAGAGAATCATCTTAAAGCAGAGCTGCATCTCTTGTAGCACCCTCTTCAAACACGTTCCTCCTCTTGGCCTTCATGGTCTGTCTGTGCTCCCAGCCCAAGCGTGTTGAAAAGTCCAAGACTCCTTAATGCTTAACACTGCGCGCAATCAGCGTCAACCCTGCTCAGAAACCTGTGTGTGCCTGAAACACACTACAGAAGGCATGCTTGTTGGATATATACTGGGGCGTTCTGATCTGCGGGAATGCACACAAACTGCTGAAAATCTGCCATATAACTGCTTGAAACACCACTTAAAACATCATCTTAACAGCAATGTCACAAACAACTAGAAACCCTTGAAGGCCCTGGCAAATACATAGGTAACAGAAAACACTAGTGACCGAAGACTCAAAATCTTCATTTTGGGAGTTTTAAGAACTTGATATACAAACTCCCTTTCCCTGAATGAGAGAACACTGATAATCATTGCAAGAAAAATTAATTTTAGGAGGAGGCCTGAAACACAGGAACGCAGCTGCTGTTTTTCTCAGCAGAGGACAGTGGGAAGTAGAATCTAGGATGTGATACAAAAGGAGGCGCAAAAGGTATCGTTAGTCAAACACATGAGCTCGTATTCTACTTCCAACACTTAGTGTGGATAAAATGAGCCCTGGATCTTCTGGCAAAGATCTACAAGTCTATACTCTGCCTCAATGAACAGCTTGGATCACAACTCTATTCCATGCCCTTCCCAAAACTCTCTTCTCCTCACCTACCATTTCTCCTCATGACATGTAGAATCACAGAACAGGTTGGGTGGGAAGGGACCTTTCAAGGCCATCTAGTCCAACCTCCCCGCCATGAGCAGGGACATCTTCAACCAGAGCAGGGTGCTCAGAGCCCCGTCCAACCTGACCTGGGATGTGTCCAGGGATGGGGCATCCACCACCTCTCTGGGCAACCTGGGCCAGGGTTTCATCACCCTCCTTGGGAAAAATGTCTTCCTTAGATCTAGTCTAAATCTTCCCTCTTTTAGTTTAAAACCATCACCCCTTGTCCTATCGCTACAGGCCCTGCTGGGCCCCCATCTTTCTCCTCAGCCCCTCTCAGCCCTGGCAGATGCAGTAAGGTCTCCCCGGAGCCTTCTCTGCTCCAGGCTGAGCCCCCCCAGCTCTCCCAGCCTGTCCTCCCAGCAGAGCTGTTCCAGCCCTCGGAGCGTTGCCGGGGCCTCCTCTGGCCCCGCTCCAGCAGGTCCATGTCTCTCCTGTGCCGAGGGCTCCAGAGCTGGATGGAGCACTCTGATAGGAGACTCTGGTCCTCACTATTGCCTTGAGAACATGCCAGTGCTTCTCAGCAGGCAGCTTTGAGGTAGCAAAATACAGGAGAAAACCAAGAAGCTTCCTCTGTGGAAGCAGGAGGAGCCAGGAACGCACCAGCTCTACAGGGTCCCACCAAACCTCTTCTCACCCACCTTCTTGCCTCCTACCACAGTCTCTTGTCCCAGGAGAAGTGGCTCAGCTGAAGGTGACGTTAGTACACCTATGCCTCAAACATCTCCACAAAAAGGCACCACTGGACAAGAATGCTGCCTATCAAAAACCAACAAGACTTATTCTATTTGTATTTTGGATGCTTTAAAGTTCACTTTCAGAGAGCAGCCATGCAAGGTAGGATTAGAGTCATATTGGAGGGTAAAAATAAATGTTAGGCACTCTCATTTATCCTCCTGTGCAGGGCACGGTTCTGGGAGGGAGACTGAATCGGTTACAGAGAGCACACAGCACTCGGACGCAGCCCAGTCAGCCTGGAGTGTGTTTTATGACTGTGTTATAAACCCTTGAAAACCAGCTTTGATAAATGAAAATGCTGACACAGTCTTCAGTGTAGCGACAGCCATGTCGCTGGTTTAAATTGAACTTGCTTTGTCAACCCAAGAGCACTTAAATAAAACGTCTAAAAACCTCACGAAAACACACAAACTATTTGCGATGAAACACTTTTAAACAGTTTTACAGATTATGTATTAAGCTGAATTAACTTCAAAAAATCCTGAAGAAAGACAAACTCTATAAAAAAGAAAAAAAAAAATAGCTAGCAGCATTTCTTCTTTTTTTATTTTTTTTTTTATTTTTGGCAAAGGGAAGACTGAGCATCCTCAGACATCTCTTACTTCAAAAGGAACAAGGACACTAACCATCTCTCAAAACTTACGTGGTACCCACATCTAATACTTTTTACACTCTGCCAGCAAGTTTTTTGGGGCATTTTTTCCTAACTTTCAAAAGTAACAGTTCGGTTTCCCATTACAATACCTCTGCAGCAAAGAAATTCAAGACAATTCAAAGGCTCAGAAGAGTATTAAAGAAAATGAGAAGATTTACTTAGCTGCTATTTTGTATTATATGTCAGAAGAGCCCTTGCTAATTTGGTGCCACCTGCCATTTCTTTTAAATTAATGTGCTATAACTGTGCTACCTTGAAGTTGTAGGGATTGGAGTATTGCACTACGAAGTGGAGATGATTTTGAAATCCTACAGCAAATGCTAACTTCCCTTTTTAACAGTTCCATCAACAAGAGCCTGGGTGTCTCCACTACCAATCCCCATGTCAATACAGTGTTACTCTAATGACAGTGACCTTGTGTGGCTCTTTGAGCATCTTCTTCACCTTTTTTGAGACATTTTTCTAAGCCACTGTCCTTGCTTTCATCATTTAACACATCACTCAAACCACTTCAATAAAACAGTGATCATGTTGAAGAGAGGTCCCGGAGGACCAGATGACATACCAATTAACAAAGCGTACAAACCAAGTTGTTTTTTGTACATCTGGTTCAGAAGGCATTCGTGGAAAGTGAGAGAGAGGGAAAAACAAAGTT
Organism: Phaethon aethereus; assembly: GCF_964289735.1. Classification (NCBI taxonomy): domain Eukaryota; kingdom Metazoa; phylum Chordata; class Aves; order Phaethontiformes; family Phaethontidae; genus Phaethon; species Phaethon aethereus. The sequence continues at coordinate 1,847,316 of NC_138588.1, forward strand.
GAGAAGGTTTAAAAGAGGAGAGTAAATGCAAATGAAATGAGTTTTCCTAATGCTGGCTAATATAATGTGAAATTCATCCTTCAAATCAAATTCACGATCAGCCAGGTTACCTACTAGTAATCATAAACTAAATTCCAAATGTCTTAGTCTACGTGGTAAATCATCATATTGCTGCCACTCATCAAAATGCATCTTTTATTCAGCAAAGGAACCAGTAAATTGCTCTATGGGACTTGCCCTGTAGGACTGCTGCATTCACACTGCTCTATTCCACCATGAATCGGGGAGAACACCCCAGTAAAGTCTTAATGTAATACAATCTCATTTTAGCCCTTTGTTGGCTAGATTCATTTACAGAGTGTGTATGTTCTGTATCTCTCCCAAAATTGTGAGGGCTCTCCAGCATCACAAACCATTAAAATTTGCAGTAAAACAAATTAAGAGAACTGCAATCCCTGTGATGCCTTAAAGTGTTATTATAATTCAGAGTTAGCTTCAGCCAGACTCTGGAAAAGATTTACAAGATCTGAACACAATGATTCAGCATTAAGTATTTGCATTTTGGTTAAAACTGATTTGACAATGAATTCATTGTTTGAAAACGTAACCCTAGTCTTGGTTAACTGTCAGGCTACAAAATGTGAAATTTGCCTAGATGCACACCAAGACTACTTAACTTCTATCTAATCTTCTGCTAAAAATATCAGTTGTGCTTCACCAAAAGGTGTATTCAGCTTCACCTTAATGATACTATATTATACCAGAAGAGAAGGGAAGGGCACCTACATTTTTCAGTTAGTCGTATCACGCCTTTGTCAGGCTATGCAAGATGACGCAAGTCATCAGTGGCTTGAATGAACTGTTGCTAAAGGAAGAAACAACTGCTCCAAGCAGGGAGAAGTTCTTTCACAGGACTTGAAAAACTCTCCTGCGAGCTTATTGCTCAAGCTGTCAAGGCTACAAGGGTTTCCAGCTGTAGCTGGCTTGTCTGTGGCCAAGGAAGGCCAGCGTGAACAGGTTACGTGAACCTTTCTGCCACCACCAGACCAGAGCTACCTGTCCCTTCTCCCAGACCAGACCAAGCCAGATCTGATTTTACTGGTCAAGATGTTATCGTAACACAGGCATTTCTACCCAGCTTATGCACTCTAGGTTATCTTTCCTATAAACAATCATCCATTTTGATGAAGTCATTAAATATGTTTCTTAAAACATCCGATGAAACCTAAGCTGGAAAAACCCACCTTTTTCCTGAATCAAAACTGACCTTGTTCCGACTAAACCTGCAGAAAGCATGGCTTCTCCTGCATTTACTGCCACATTCCCTTTGAACTGCTTCATTTTCCCCTGCTTGAACCTATGTTTGTGAGAAATCTTTCTAAAAGCCCCTGTGAACACTTACATTCCAACACTTTATGTAATCACGCAGGGAGAGGCTCATCCCATCGTGCAAGTATTTCTGCAAAAGATTTTGCAAGGCCATTAACCAGCTCAAAACCTTGAATCCGCATAATGCTATTTTAACCCTAATAACAGCCCACTCTACCCTGGCCTGTGAATACAGAAATACCACCATCTTCAAGCCCAGAGGTGTTGAAAGGATGCAGAGCCATCCATGCACCAGGCCCTACTTCTTACTCTCATACGGAGTTTTATTAGAGGGTTTAAGACTGTTACGTGGTTTGCACAGAGGCTTTTTGTATCTAACCAGAATGAACGCAGTAGGAACAAACCCATTCTAAATACAGCCAAGAAATGTAGCTATTGCTAAATTGTTAAAAAGCATGCATATATAAAAGAGTACACAAAGACTACATTAAAATATTTGGATATTTGATTCTTGCAACGTGCACATGAATGACAGATATTTGCATACCTCCATGAAGGAAATCCCTAGACTCCAAACGTCCGAATGAATCCCGTACTGTTCTCCTGAGATCCGCTCAGGCTGCAAAGAGACGGAAAGAAACATCTTCTTGAGCCTAGCAAACACACACACGTACTAGTTCCACAAAAGCTAGCCCAGGGCAAACAAATCAACAGAGAAAATGCAAAGAAGCTTAAAGCTCACCAGCTAACCTGGCAGAGCACAACTCCACTCGTCAAACACGGCTTATTTATTTATTTTTGCCTCTTCTGCAAGAGCAAACGACTCAGTTATGCTCAGACTTGTGGCCACGCATTGCTACGCCCCTTGTAAAGTTGGCCTTGGCGTTTGCGTTCGGGCTGTTCTATCCAACAAAAAAAGTCAATGGCTTGCACATGAGCAGCGAAGCGCAAGGTCAAGCTGTCAGAGTCCAACAGTGCGTACATCCACTGCTAAGCCCAGGCGCGGCAGCAAGGTACGCCAGGAAAACAGGCTCCTAACATTGAGTCAAGGGGCTGGGGAGCAACTACGGTTTAGAAAGCAAAGTTATTGAAGCCAAAAGAATCAATGAAGTCACATGCCAACAATTTTATTTTATATACTTCCTTAATTTCATTTTTGACCTATAGAAAAAAAGATTTCACTCAAAACTATTAATAGCAAGTTTAATGCCTCATGAAATAGAATGCTGTAAAATGTAACTGCTAGTTTTTACTTGAAAGCTACAATTTAAGCATTTCCAAGGTCAAGTACAGCATGAAATGTAACAATAAAAGGCTCCATGAGACTTCTCTCCCCACTGTGCTGTTAATGCACCTGTCTAGCCCAACCACCTACGAAGCACTAGCTGTATTTTTAGTCTTTAATAATCCAGAGACCTTTTTGAGAAAACAAACTCCCAAATTAGTGCCAGTCCAATGTGTTTTCGGATATTTACTCCGCGCTGCTAATCCCAGGTCAAGAGCTTTTATCGCAGCATGAATGTTAAGTAAAAAACACAGTGCTGCCCACATTATCTTTAAGGACAGCCTTCCACAATTGCCATAACCTAAAAAAACATCCCAGAACATAACTGCAACAAAATCTTTTTGACTGAGGCACACTTATTTTAAGCCAAACAGTGATCCAAAAATCTTTTTTTTTTTTTTTTTTTTTTTTTTTTTTAAGATCATTAAGGCAAGCCTTCATTAAGTATAGTTAAGCCTAGGTCAGCATATCTTGGAAATGTTTGCAAGAGCATCATACAGGGATACGATTTTTAAGCATCTTTTTGTACTGACAAAGATACGCAGCCAAAAATGTACATCAACAGATACGTCTGCCTTCGGAACATGCCACCGTATCAGCTCCCCCGGCCAAGCGCGTTTTGTTACTGGCAGACACCGTACCCGGGGCAAGACGAAAACGCTCGCGGATCATTTTAGTGCAGATGAGATGCTGGCCTTTCCTGAGCCGCCAAATTAGACGCGCAGCTCACACTGAGCAATATTAAATTGTTTATTCTTCCGTTATAACAGCTCAGGTGTTACCAGCAAGCTGTATTTAGAAATTATGTATTCACAGAAGATAGCGGCAAGTAAATAATTTGCACGTTTCAACAAAAAATCTAGTTGCATGAATTTAGGAGTCTGGAAAAGAAGATGAGAGTAAGAATAACACATGCATAAAGTAAAGTGTGCAACACAGAGATCATCTTAAGCATACACAGCTCAAAAATATTTTCTTTTAAGAATTTCTAAAACAGGTTACTTTTTTCATCCAAAATTTTTTTCTATATACAGAGGTGATAAAATGATCTTACAGAAAATGTATTTTTGTTGGAAATTTTAATTTCTCAGTCAGAAAGCTTTTTTACTTGTTCATTTTAAACAGAAACCTCGATTTTTTTAATGGTTTCTAATTCACTTACAGTCCGCCAAGTAGGCGGATAAACCAAAGCTTATGACCTTTGTTATTTTTTGATGACTAGACTATAAATTTGATGATGACAAATGACTCAGCAAGCAAAACAATTTTAACACAGGAAATCAGATGAAGTACATTTTGGCTTAAACTTACCCTTTCCAATTAATAGATGAATGCATCACATTCATCCATAAACAATAAGAAAAAAAAGTAATTTATTTAAAGTACACTGCAGAAAGAGAACAGTAGTCTTGATTTGTACACTAAAAGCATAATGCAACTTAATTCTCAGACCTGCTTAAGACCACGCTGAGTAACAGCTGAGTTGGAAAAGTTGATTAATTTGAAGCCGTTTATTTGGCTGAATTGCTGTATTCGAGGTCTTTTAGAAAATGGAGGCACAGAAATCAGCAGGCTTTACTAGCGAAAGTGATAATACGTAAGACCAGATCTTTTTTTCTCTTTTTTTTTTTTTTTTCCCAAAAAACGTTTTTCTGCACATAATACTCTGATGACATAGGATAGCCCAAGTCTTTCTAGGATGGTGACGTGAGTGTTTCAGAAGCCACATAATGAATACACCTTGGCTAGAAAAGCACTTAGCAAATAAATGGACACGCTGGTCTGCTTTCTTCTTAAAAGAAAGTAAGAAAAAACACCTGAAAGCGACTAAAGGTCATGGATTTCTCCTCTTTTCTGAGGTTTGAAAAATACAAGTATCAAGCCCTGTGCATTGTTTACACTTTTGTTTTTGTTCAAACAAGCTGAACACCTATTTTTTCCTCATTAATATTATGGCATAAGGAGTTTGCTAAAAGAATTTTAGTGGCCAAATTTAAAAGACAACAGTTAATATACCGCTCTAAACTGAAGCACTGAAGTTTTTGTACCTCTTAAATGGAGAACTAAGATTATTCACATCGATCACATGGGAAATACACACTAACTTTTGTGGCTTCCTTTCAGACTGGCTCTCGTCACCATATTCACCTCCGTGACATGAACAGCACACGCCAGTTGTCGCGCCAGCTCAAACCGCTAAACCCAAACCTCACCTCCTAGCTAACGTTCCTCCAAATGGTCCACCTCCAGCAACGCGTTACTGTGACCGAAAACTGACGGGAATTTATGCTTTAACGTAGAGAAACAGGACAGAAGTCATCTCGTCATAACAAGCATTCTGGCCAAAATTTATGTAGAAAAGCGAAACGTACCGATGACTTGGTATGTACGGTACGCACCTTACACAACATGCAATTTAACGCCCTAATGTTATTAGTCCAAATATTTTTAGCTTCGAATTTCCATGGCAGCTTCACATGGGAAACACCCGCAGAGGTGTTTAAGTATCAAGAAGTCGACGAGACCTCTGCACAGGTTTAAAAGCTTCGCTGAACTGCAGGCTCGGAGCAGCAGTCCCCAAGCTGTGGACAGTATCGGACCCTCAGCGGTCTGCAAAGAGCCGCCGGCTATCGGTGGAAAACTCTTTTGTTAACGCCGAACCAGCTCTCTTCTTTGTTTCCAGCTGTTACAACGCAGTAAAGGCAACTAAAAATACATGAAAGAAACACTTTTCCAATATCACTCTTCCATATCAGCAAGAAGAGCAGTCGTCAGAGAGCTGGCAGGCGAGCACAGATAGGAGGGGAGCGGGTCTGCGAGGCAGTAAAAGGGAGCTGTTTCCTGGCACACACAATTAAGACACAGCTTATGCTGGGGATGGGGAGAGATGAAGTTTGAGAACTGATTTCGAGTATATCCTGCATTACACAGAACAAGACTGTGAACAAATACTTCTATTTAAACGTTGTTCCTGCATAAATCCACTTACCGCCATATAAGCATTTGTTCCAACATACGTCTTGGCTATAGAATTCACCAGCTATCAGACAAAACAGTCTGTTAGAACAATATAAAGATAATGTGGAAATAAAATGGGCAATTATTCCTCATTTAACCTACAATCATCATTCCTATAAATCAACTAAAAATTATGTAAAAGGGAACAAATTTATCTGCAAAGGCATTAAAAATGATTAAATCTCTCTTTTGTTGGGAATGAGAGCTCCAATTTAAACAAGCGCTACATTACAGTTTATGGCAGATAACCTTAAACAATTCTGTTAAACAGGATGCTTATCGCTTTAGTACCCCAAACTAGTCTGATATAAAAAGTCAATTTGAAGTAGGATTGAACGCACTCATTTTTCAGTCAGCTGGCTCAAGATGTGAATAAAGCCACATTCATCACTTGAATGCAATGAGCACTAAATACGCTGGAGGGACAACAGGCTCTGACAACTTATAATACAAGGCTGACCTTCTCTTTGGTCCTCGTGTTTGGCTGAGAGTAAAGGTGCTGAAATTCAAATCAACATCACAGCAAGCTCATGGGTCACTATCAGAGAAGTTCTCCAGGGAGGCCCAAAATGGAAATTAATTAAAATTTGTGCTGCACATTGTAAAAGCCCACCACTATTGTTACTCCCAATATTAATTTTTATTGTGGGCCAGTTGGGCTCCCCAGACACATCTCTCGTTCTGCCCTCCCTTTTGTCTGGCCAAAACGCTTTCATATCAAAGCTGCATATCAATGAACTTTGCTATTCGTAAGTAGTAATTACAATATCAGCAGTTTTTACTGTCATTAAACAATGAACAATCATATTCAGATGAAGAAAAGTCGCCCAGAGATTAAAAATGAATAGGGCTCTCCCAGCAGAGGGGAGCTGGCTGTGGGGCTGTTTGTCTGGCAGCCGGGTGATCTGGACATCAGAAAGCGCGCGGGCAGATATCTGAAGGGGGAATTACCTGAGTGCTCACCCCGAAGTCACACAGCTTCACCTGGCCTCGCGTGTTCACCAACATATTAGACGGCTTCACATCTGTTGAGAGAACAAAACTGGATTTAAGCTACGTTATCCTAGGGACGCGTCGTACGGACAGAGAGCGTGACGAATATTGGCATGGTGGATTTTAACAGAAAATATTTCAAAGATGTATTTCAAATGCAACCTCTGGCTTGTAACTGTCAGTAGCACAGATGGCATTATACCTGTACCTCTCAAATACTAGTAATCCCTGTTATTAAATCACAGAATCATTTAGGTTGGAAAAGACCCTTAAGATCATCGAGCCCAAATCTGCAGGTGACACCAACCTGGGAGGGACAGCAAGTGCACTGAAGGATAGGACCTAGAATTCAAAGTGATCTTGACAAATTGGAAAATCGGATGGAAAATATCAGATTAAATTCAACAGGGACAAATGGAAGCACTCCGTTTAGACAGGGATTAATCAACTGCATAAATATAGGATGAAACAACTGCCTGGAGCGTAGGCTGGAGCAGGTCTGCAAAAAAGGGTCTGCGGATCACGGCATGATGTGGAAATGACAGAGAGGGAACAAACTCTGCCGCTGGACAATTCAGGAACAAGCCGAAAGCAACGGTGCACAGAGTGAAGCCTGTTTTCGTACCAGGGGATAGCCGGGCTGACCTTTTAAGGTTCATCCCAGCCCCGCGACTTCGTACTCTAACACTGCAATTAACCCTGCCTGCCTCTTCTCCAACAGCCCTCACGTCACTCTGTGCAGCGACAAGGGCAGAATTTAATATTCCATAAAAATCACAAACACAGAGTATCCCATCCAAACACCTGGATATAGGAACACGGGCAAAACACACCGGCACCAGCACATTCGAGCCTCCTGCTGCTGCAGGAGCACGTGCAGTCAGCCTTGCTCTCGCGCACACCGTTGTTCAAAGCTACTGGCTTCCACCGCCACGGCTCCTACTGCGTAAAACGGCTCCGGTCTCACGGCTTCAGAGCTTTTACAGAGGTTAACCGCCAGCAACATCTTAAAATGATTACTAAACCTGCTCCAGCAAATACAACATCTATATACATCGTAAAGGCAGATGGTCAGTGCAAAGGTCTTGATGCTGACCCCCTCTGACGTCAGAAGAAGTCGGTACGCTTCTGCCGCACGCTGCAAAAGCGACGTGTGAATAAACTGCTGCACACCCAGCCTGACTGCAGCGCGGGCAACACTGAGCATCCCTCCGTTCCAGGGACGCCAGTCGGAAAGCGTAACGTGCGCGTTACGGCCTGGCTTAAACTTGGGAAGATTAGAGCACAGTGGCTTTGCCTAATCACTGCTTTCTTCTGTCAAAATGGATTAAAAGCAATAGCTTGTATCTCTGCCTTCTTTAAAAGCGAGCACTAGTTGGGTGCAGATGGATGAAACCCAACTAGAAAAGAAGCTAATTTTGTTTATCGTTAAGTTTGCCTTTGTTTAGCAGATGTTTTCTGGTACCACAGTAGCTTGCTTAATTCGTCTCTGTAAAGCAGAAATGTATAACCTCAATTAACAAGCTGATTAAATGCTTTCCTATATTTGAGCTAAAAATCCCGTTTAAAAAGGGGAAGCATTCAACAGTACATCATACAGCTTAAGTGGATCGGTATGTTTTAAGTTAGGTATCAATACTGCCGATGCATTTTGCAATTTCCCCCCAAAGCCAGAAGAAAAATCCGTCATGAGTGCCTCCATCACGTTACGGCATCGACAGACTCAGTTTGCGTATCGTGATCTCCATTTCACCTTCAGGACTTCAATCCGTGTGCTGCATTTTTGATGGATTTTTACCTGTTTCTACCTAATGGTTAGACTCGATGATCTTAAAGCTCTTTTCCGACCTAAACGATTCTAGGATTCTATTCCCCTGCCTGAGGCGAAGAGACAAAACACCGCTACAGAGCGATCCACGCAGCCACAGAACCTCCCACACACTTCCCAACAACATTTTAGGAATATTTTTTCTAACTAAAACTTCAGGGAGACTCAAATATTTGCTTACGGCAACCCGCTAAGCAGCACACTCCTCTCTGGTGTCCAGTCACTTTGCTAAATCTAAGGCGACATGCCGCGTGCATCAGCAGGCTCTACCCCGAATCCCGAGAAGAACAGCAAGTTGCAGAGTAATCCTGTTTAACCTTCTTTCTAAAAATACGGCAGCCAACAGAGCTACCTCGTTACTAGGCTTGCGCTGAACGGTAATGAACTAAACAGCAGATGCAATTACACAGACAGAAAACACTGAAAATACTCCACAACTCCGGCAGCCGACGGTACTGATTAGAAGAAAACCGCGGTATAACGAGCGGCTCTTGCTTTTAATTGTAAAGGATGTAACAAAAATAAATAATAACCACATGGACAAGAGGAACATTTTGGTGCAGTAGGGCTGGAAATAGGTTTGTGGGATCAGGCCCGGATGAACGCCGTTCTTTTTTAACAAAGCAAAAACCCTTTCACCCCAAGTGAAGGCAGAAAGAAGTTCCAAGCGTGAAATGCTACGACCTCACAGAAAGTGATGATGAGGCAACATGCACATAGCCAAATTTTCTTTCTGTAAGGACTCAACCACGTCTCGAGTTCAGAGGAAGAGGCAGGATGTTCTCCAAGCTCACAAGTCCTCGTTCCCTGAACACGACCCACCGGAGGAAACCGCCACACCACATCTGTCCCCATCCCACCAGGGCCACCCAGCTCCCAGAAAGGAAGAGCCAAGGCTCTATCCAGCCATCACCTCATGTCTCTGGGGATCTGCAGACCTCATCTCCCCTTCCCTGCTACCATGTGGGACGTGACAGTAAGTCGATATAATTAAAAAAAAAACACCTGTCATTCATTAAGCATCGCTTGATCCTGAAATCCTTCCACAAACAGAACTTAAAAAAGAAAAACAAACCACCAAAAAACCCTAGAAGAAAAGCCAGCGGCCAGCAGCCCATTAAGGAAGGGAGGCTTCTGCAGGTTGGGGACTCTACGGAGCAAGCTGCAGCCAAACAAGCACTGCTAAGAACGACTACTATCTGTCCTCACAGCAGAATTTAAATAGCATCGCAAATGGGGGATTTCAGCAAATATTTGCTATGAATGCCAACGGTTGTGCAGATTTCCCCAAGAAAAAAGGAAGTGACAACCCTAGACAAAAACGTCACTTCACAAAACATCTCATGTTGAAAGTGGGGAGAAAAATCACCCAAACAGTAAATTAGCCTTTTCGTTTCATAAACCGCTTCAGTTAATGGGTTAAACATTTTTTGGTTTTGGAAAACAAATGTGCATAAATAATGTTCTGCACCATCTGCCTGTGATTAATATTACTGTTTAGAAGTGAAAGAATTTAAACAAGAGCCAAAAGGGGTCATTATGCTCCCATTACCAGTGCGTGCTTAATACAAATGATTTCTGTGAAGCATCATTATAGAGGATGAACAAGTCCTCTTTATGATATATCCGCCTAAGTCATTTCACCTCTCTGCAAACAAATGGGACCTCCAAGCTCTTATTTACCAGTAAACAGAACTGTCAGAGGTTCAGCTTTTTGAACACCAAACACTTCCGTCATCTTGTTTTATTAAAAAGCAAACAGATTAATGATTGTGGGGGGAAAAAAAAAAAACACACAGATTTTAAAAAGCTGTTTTTAAAAATATACAGCCGCAATACGCCAGGTTCAAGGGAGACAAGAGGTACAAAAGCACAGTTTTAGCTGCAGACATCTCACAGACCATTACTGTTAACAAAGTGAAGCTGCTGGAAGAATCAAAATATTTTCTTGCCATAACGACCTCATCAACATGCTTTTTGCAGAGGCCAGGGTTGTTTTTTTTTTAAATACACTCAAGTGGTCCATGAGTGGGCATGTATGTGTTTAGCTATACATATAGAAACGCAAGCATGTATGTATGTATGTGTATACACACATACACATGCCCTAGTATTTTTGTTCATGCTTCATTATCCATGGCAGTAATGCCGATTAATTCTCACAAAGCTAAAAAAGCAGGGGGGGAAAAGTCAAATACGCTGCTCTGTTCGCCTTTGGTGAAATCCTCAGCAAACTATGGCTCCTGCTGAGAAGATGGGAACGCTCCCCGTCCATATGGCACGAGTGCCTGTCCCTACCAACCAGCACCCCTCTGCTCCAGTTAGCTCGACCTCGCACACCACAAACCAGAAAACACTTCCAAAAACTCTGTCACAAATTTAAAACCTAGTCAGAAACCAAGGTCCCCAAAGAGTGCAATACACGCTGGCCCCCAGTACGCAGTCATGCACACAAATACAGATCAGTACAATTAAACACAAGCGGGTAACATTTATTTCATGCTTTTCCTTTAATAAAGAGGTGCGAACAGAGGAAAACATAGCAGATAAAATTCATACGGTCTATACTTATTCTTGAACTTAACAGATTTTGGTTTGTCTTTACACAAACTTTGACTTTGTACATGATTAGACTTGTTTAATTGCTAATTCTGTTTTAAATCTAAGTTAATTTCTCATTACCCTTCCATTTCTACTTCTTATCCTCTGGGGAAAAGAGCACACTTATCATTGGGACATTCTCACATCTTCCAAAGAAGTGGGGTAGGTGTTAATCTTATGTTTATGTTTGATGTGGGTGTGATGACTACGACTACAGCTTTGGGTTTATTAATATGCACGGCTATCACCTCATTAGTTGCAAGGTTTGTTTTGAAGTTAAGCTGTAATATTTGCTGAAATGTCTGATCTGGAATAAAAGACTTGCTCATTGTTTGTTTCCTTCACTTTAATCCGTGCTCTAGTCACAAACCGTTGTTTGCTGCACTGCCTTACACAGCTTCTTCACGATGATCGCTTCTCCCCCTTCGTTATCACCGCGGCGGAAATTCTTGACTTCTTAGCCTCGGCGAGCTTCCCGCGTGCTCTGCTCTACATCTGACAGCAAGGCAGTCAGGGTTAAATTTTCTTTCATTCACCTCTGATGCATTAAAACCAGTAGACAGCTGAAGGAGATAACTTTGAGAAACAGGCATCTTCCTTGCACTGTATTACCCTGCATCCATTTTTAAGATCGAGAAGTACACACACACGGTCTGTATCTTAAAAATGGGTGCGGAGTAACACTGAAAACCAATCCCTTGAGGAAGCTCTGCTGAAGCCTGGAATGCTAGCTATCCCCTCCGTGGCATTCTGCAGTGCTCTTCTCACCTTGGTCAACCTGGCAACAGGCCAAGGCCAGAAAAACCTGAAGTGTGATGAAAAATCAGTTTCTCCGCTTTTCTTTAGACCATAGCAAGGACCATACATAATTCATCAAAAACTCAGAGCTGCTCTTCAATCAAGGCAATGAAACCCATACAGAAGGGGAGATTTTGTTTTCCTGGCAAAGCAAAAATCAGCCTCAGGTTCCAAATTTACAGCGAACAACAATAAGATGTTACAGTTAGAGTATTTATGTTTGACCACAACGCCCTCTCCAAATCACATTCAGTAGGTGGCCAGAATCTTTAACGAAAAAATTAAAAATGAAAAAAAAAAAAAAAAAAAATTTCAAACCTGCTTTTTCTTTTCAGGTGTTACAAAAGCACGGCAAAGACCGCGTAGCCTATACATAGCAATACCCAGCCATGATGCTCCTGCTGCTTTTTCTTTTGTATTTATTCTGACAATCGCTGTGGCAGCTCTGGTATCCAGACTGCTCATCCTCTCGCTGAGAGCGGACGGAGCTGATAAATCTCTGCATCTGGCAACATTCAGGCTAGTAGGTGAAATGTTTAAACCACCAACAGAAATGAAGCCTCCTTGGTAACCTGCGTCTGCACTGACTTGGTCACAGACTCTGGGTTATTTCTGTTCTTCTAATCCAGCGGCAGCCTCGGTCACACATCAGCAGCCTTAGCGTTTCACTTGTCCTCTAATCAGGGGTGACGAAGCCAAGTCCTTACTTGATCTCTACTCACTCTTCTGGCCACGGCCCTCTTGCTCCCACCCAGGAGAGAGCCCGTGCTCTCACGTCAGAGCCATCGCCCAGGCGCGAGGTGCTGCGAGACCGAGGAGGACTTGAAGCCCGCGCTCCGTTGCGCAGCCGCTCGCTGCGCCGTTCCACAAAGGAAGGCTCGCTCTCCTCCTCCACTACAAGCTCTCCACAAAAGCCTGAGGACAGTCTGAGCCTAGGCTCCAAGGAGGAGCAGGACCTCAATACGTACTGGTAATTAGCGTTTCCTACTGGCTTGTTCTCCCCCCTCAGCGCAGATTTTGCGATGAGTCTCCAGAGGCGCGCGACGCCTCGCGCTGATCACGCCAGGCCACCGGGCGCCCGACCCGGGCGTTTCTCATCCCCTTGCCGGAGCCTCGCAGCTCCTTCTCAGCCACTCCGCAGCCAGAAGAAACCGTCTTACCTATTCGGTTTGCAACTTAGAATTTTCTACGTGCCTCTCTACTTTACGCTGCTCTTTCAATCACAAACGATGCCGGTTACTGCATGCTCCAACTGTGCACACGGGCTGAGTGAGCAGATGGGTTAAATTAAACAGTATTGTTAGCAACATCAGGAACCAGAGCGGTTACTTTCAGACACTTTAGAAACATTATAAATGTAATGAGTTTCTCTCTTTTTGTTTTTTTTTTTTTTTTTGGAGGGGGGTGTGTGGTAGCGGTGGTGTAGGGGGAAGGGCTTCTTTGTTCTTTAAACAGTATTTTCCACTCTTTCCAGAACTGACACTGTTTTTGAAAGTTAATTCTGATATACTAGAACTTACCACGATAGGTAAATTTTAAACAAAATGTAACAACAGCAAAAAGCAAGAAATAAATGAGAAGCTTAAAAAAAATACAGATTAGCTTCAGGAAAGAGAATAAGCAGCAAAACTGGAAAATGCCTTATGTCTAAGCAGGCTTAAGTTTCTTTACTTATTCTTGACCACGTTAGAGGACGGTGGGCCGTAATTTTAGAGATCTGAGACTCTAGCAACGCTTGTGGCTGTCATGTGAGATTTCTGAAGTACACAAGAAAATTCATTATCTATCTTCTCTTTTCAGTACTAGTCAAACATCTGATTTTCCTCACTGATGCTTCTACTGGGCACCTGTTTATAACCGTAAGCATCTAAATCTCTATAAAATTCATTTCTCTCTTTAGGCTTTTTCTTTGTAGGGGAGGAGGGAGGGCAATAAAAGAGAACAGCACTAAAAACATTTTATCAGAAAATCTGCAAGGCTAATGAGTAAGACTCATTCTGCCTTACTCCACTGGAATCAAACCAGATTTTACTATGGTCCTCTGCAGAAAGTGTTGTTAAAATAAAATAACATGGTATTTCATTGGAAAACAGAAAACATCTGTTACTCACCTCTGTGTAAAATCTTTAGACTCCATAAATAGGTAAGGCCTTTCACAACCTGAATTTGAGAGAAAAAGCGACAACACACATTAAAGATCACTGGTAAGAAACGCTACACGTCTCAGCTGGCGCGAGTCGTTAAAGACACGGGTTCCCATGAAGAATGGAGCCGGGACCACGAAAAGGTGAGACAAAGCATCCTTTCCAAAGGGTTGCAGGACATAGACAAACCCCTGCTGCAAACTATGCAGCAACAGGTTCTTTAGGAACACATGAATAAACTTCTTCCCAGGATCTGTATGATGAAGTCAGATGGGCTTATACCGAATCCCTGTAGATATTTCAACGTATTTTTAATTAATCTATCTTTGCTGGGGTGTTAAAAAATCATGAAAGACAAAGTACTTAATGATTTGTCCTCTTGCAACAAAAGCAACCCTGTGAAACTAAAGGCAAGAAGATAAAATCTCTAACTGCTGCTTCTACTTCATCTTCCCTTTCTTTCCATTTGGTGCATCTGTACTTTTTCCACCTTTACTTTCTATGCTTTTACTTACTCAATGCAAATGCTGAACATTTCTTCTTGAGCTATACAATCTGCCTTACTGTTCTGATCACTCATCCTGGACCAAACGCAAGCCTTACTCTATCCCATAGCCCCAGAAAGTACAATTGGGAGCCCTAAAAGATAAGAACTGGGGCAGACTTTGGCCTGCTATTCCTGAATTTGTTCCTTCCACGAGCTAAACCGTTAAAACCAAACTCAAAAACCTGTTAGTCCAGGACTACACTGGAACGCCTTACCTATGAGATGCCTTTTAATGAAAATTCGTAGGACATGCATTTGGACTACGAACGCAGGCATATTTCCAAAGCAACAACCCACGACACGTCCTTACACGGAATACGTACATACGGCTCTTCCAGACCTGACGAGATCATCACCGGATCCAACTGCCCCTCCACCTTCTATATACAGTAGGATTATAATAGCCCCAAATTAAACGAGCCCTTCAGTCAACTCCCTAAGAAAGCACCTGGCTATTACAAGTTATCCTCTCTGCAATTTTTTTTCCTGTAAAGTAATTAAACCCCACTTGTTGCATTTTTAACATTGTAATTTTCCCCCTAGATTTACTACTTCTACAAGCCCAGAGAACTAACAAGAATCAAAAAACATATTTCTACTACTGCTTACTTTTTACCCAAACCACCCCTGCTGTCAGCCAGCTTTTTTAATACGGCAAATATTTTTTTATGAAGTTTCCATCTATGAGACGGCATTTCATTCATTTGCCTGAGACGCCTTCTTTGTGCATCCCCAGAACAACAAAGCATTTCTGACATTTGTAAAGTTGTATGAGTTCTGCAGACAAAACAATTACATTCTTTTCACTGTCCAAGTAGACTGAAATGAAATTACTTCTGTTACAGTGATCATGCAGAAGTGCTAAAAATCCGATACAGCCTCGAAGCAGATAGCTTTGAGCAGATAGCTTTCAGGTACCTGAAAAGCATGATTTTCAGCCTTCCTATTGGATTAGAAAAACTCTTTTAAAAATTTCTTCTGTAACCAAAAATAACGTCAGTGGAATCTGAATCTCTTTTGTAAAGCAAATAATGACCCCAGATCCCCAGAAAATTGCCCTAGGCGGCAATTCCTCAGCGTTAAACTCACACTCCACACTATCTCATGGCCTCAGATGGCAATTACCTGTAACAAAAGGCCTTAGTCAAATTCTGCATGCCCAGCAGTGTGGCCTTGTTCACGTTAGCCTTTCAACAAGCCAAACAGGGGAATTCTACTTACACAGCATTTTGACAGAAGAAAAAGAAAAAAAGAAGTATCGATGCAAAAATGAATAAAGGGAGCGCAACATTTCAAGCTTCCTCCAGTGGTTTAAGTGATTTTGAGAATAGTAAGCTTTGATTATTAAACATATAGACTATTTAAAAATCTTTAAAATACTTATAAAATTATTTCATTTATTTTAAAGCATGTGTTCGCAGAAAGAAAAGGGAACATTTCCTACAGAAAAAAAATCAACAGCTGTGAGTTATTAGACATCTTTATTATGGAACATGTGCTGAATAAGCAGAAGACACAATATTAAACAAACTCCCACACTCCGATTCTCTCAGCATCAGTGTACAAAGGAATGAAAAGAGTTTCTCCCTTTTTCCTGGGCTGCAAATAAGCTCACCGGAGCCCCTCAGATGGGCTAACCTAGCGTGAAGAACTGTTACTCGCTTACCTTACATTTCCCTATTAGGGAAGGACTCTTAAGTATTAAATATTATTCTAAAATGGTGCTGGAACAGAGTATCTTTTGATTGAACACCTAGCAGGAATTATTGGTATTCAGTAAAGCAGGTTTTACAACAATGACTTGACAAAGCCTTGACACAAAAAGTACTTCTACCTGCTGTCAATCACTCGCTCTCTTGACAGTTCAAGTGCACATCCTTTCAGGGAGAACTTCAATCAACATTAGCACTCAAAATACAGTGCACAATGTCACTGCTTCAGAAATTGAAGTGAAAATAAATGCGTGAAGTGGCAAGCAAAGCTAGAACAGATTTTACATCGGCAGACCCAAATAAGTACACACCAGTGTGAAAACGGGAGCGACCACAACGTCACGCTGGCGTTCCCAAGATACACTTCCTTTGGGAAAACACACCGGCCTTTCACACAAATAAGGAACACGAGAAAGAAGAGCGAGGTCTCCTTTGCGTTGACACTGTCTCATACAGGCACGCAGGATGAATTTTATGATGAAGGCAGAGATCCTTCCAGCTTCTCGGGGACTCAAGTCTCAGCAGACTCTACCTCTCTTTTACCAATTTATCCTGCCCCTGAAAAAACAGTGCTTCTCTCCAAGCCCTGGCAAATGCTTTCCTCCTTTAGGGATTTCTTTTCACTGACTTGCTTTATTTTCAGCATTCTGTCTTTCAGCCGCAAACCTCCCCCCCTCTTTGCTCCTCAAAAAAAAATAACCAAGAGTATCACACTCGGCAAAACATTCCTGCTATTTCAGCTTGAAAGATGATTGTCCATCACAATTAATGGTGATCACTTCTTCAATGGGAAACGGGTAAGAAGAATGCAAAAGAACTGTTTACAGACCACATCTATTCTACGTGACTCTCTGATATCCTTCTCAGCAGACAAGGTTCACATCAGAAGAAATAGTGACAGTCGCTATTGCCAGAAGATGTCCGATTGTCTCAGCAGACAAAACTCTCCTCTGGTTCCTGCCAGACCATGAGAAAGGCTGATTGGGAGGGGAGTGTACGAGAAAGCAAGCACCACATGTACCCGCTAAGCAGTGCGTTGCGGGTATCCGCTACGTATTTAGGCGTATTTCAAGGAAATGAGTGAGAAACGAGTAGTAACATCGTCCTATCCTCCTGGCTACAGAAAGTCAGGGTTGTGGAGAAAGGGACGGCTCTCAGGTAGTTCAGTCCCAGCCTGCGGAGAGCAAAGAGTGCAAAGAAATGACCTTGAGTACAACTCAGTGTTTAATTGAGCAAGTGGAGCGCAGGGGCAACCTGCTCCCTTTGCCGTTTTGAGCAGACAGAGATCTTGTTCTAGACCAGCTGGAATTTCCTGCGCCTGTCGTGCTCATTGCTGTGAGTAAGGACAACCGTTTTTAAGGGCTGCCAGTCCACTGCTTTGCATGATGATTAAATTTGTATAACAAGAAAGGAAGCAAGAAAATCATCAAGTTGGAGCGAGAGGAATGCTGGGATGCTGCTAAATGGCTCTACATGCCTGCACCGTTTTCCTCTGGAAATGGTTTCACTAAAAAACTTCTACAAATATAACAAAAGGGTATTCTAATTAACAGATGTGCAGGTCACACATATTATTAAGCAGCTTACAATAGAGTAATGCATTGTACATGTCTCGGGAGAATAAAAGACAAATGACTCTGTGTACACGGTGCGAGGAAGGTAGAAAGAAAACACACAGACCGGGGAGAAAAAAAAAAAAAGACTACAGAAGCTCCAGATTTTGTCCACAGAATCCATCCACGTGAGCTCCAGCTTTTGTTTGACATTCTCCTCCTCATCAGTACATGAACAGAAATCCTCCAGGCTTTGGGTAATCTTCCCAAGCTGTCCGGGGCGGGGATTACGGTGTCTGTGTACAGTACTTGGCAAAAAGGTGCCCCAACCCACAAAATGGGCTGCTGGGCTCTACTGAAACGTCAGACACCGAGATGCAGGGTAGCCATTTGTGTAGACTTAAAGGAGCCATTCCTGCTGCCACTGATAAATTAGAGAGAAAACAAAGGCTTTCGCTGCCTCCTTCCAACACGTCTACTATGGCAATCGAGTGAAAAATCAGCACCAGAGCAGAGGACGCTGCCAGTGCTGGTTCAGTCTCAGTGCACGCCTTCTGTTACGGAGACGCGGGAGGAAGGGGCGAGTTGCTTCTCTGAAGGCACCCGCTCCTTGCTTCACCCCTTTACTGACCCCCTGCACTGCACTGGGCACGGGACAGGCTCCTAAAGCCGCAAATAAAATAACTAGGAAAAGTTAAGTATCAGCACACTGTCCATGTCAGGGAGTCATGCTCACTAACTAACAGATTTGTAAAGAGATGACCCTGCAGGTGAACAAAAAAAAATATATATCAAGACATAAAAGATGAGGCTGAAGCACCACCGTTAGGGATAAGAAAAATTGGAAGAGAACATCTGCAGAATACCAAGCCAGGTGCGCTGAGGAGGATGGGGGAGAGGAGAGACAAAAGCAAGTAAGGAAATTCTAAGGTTAGTGTGGATGTATTAAATGCACAACACGAAGTGAGATAAGAAAAAGGAGGAGGAACAAGCATCTGAAGAAATGCTTGAAGGCCCATCCCCATATTATTACACTATATTATTACACTATACACATCCTATTTAGCGTCAGGAATACAAGGACACCGTGAGCAACTTATCATTCATTGCTCCATAGGGAAGAAGAGATGAAACGTTTTTAGTCTGAACTGAAGGTGAAAAGCATTCAAATTCCTAAGAAACTGCTAGGCTATATAATGAGCGGATTTGAAGCTACTTAGAGGAAACAGCATCAGAGAAGGATGTTCATCACCCTGGGCAGGCCACACAAATTAAGAGAAAGTAGAGCTGTGAATTACAATGAACAGAGACTAAATAGCTGCCTGTGTTGGATTAAAGGATTTAAATTGTCAGCTTGATGTATAATGAATGTGAAAACCCAGCACTTAATTAAATGGCACATGATAGAATAACTTTGTTATGCTTTAAACTGCTTAAGTTATCAAAGTATCCCTTATATTTAGCAATTGTTTAGCAGTATCTCTCTCCCTTGTGAGATCCACTAAGACATTGGTCATCTACCCTGTGTTCAGCTGTGGCAAAATACGGAACTTTTCTTTACTTTTTTTTTTTGTTCTGTAATCCGAGTTTCCGACCATGGCTAGTGGATTTCCAGCACCGCAAAGTCACTGAATGCTGCCAAGACACACGATGGGCTACCAGGTTGCTCCAAGGATCCCACTGTCAACACCTTGCTACCAAACTGAGTAGACACTGGGGATTGATAGTTTCTTCCCAGACCGCAGACCAGCTCCCTGCTCACCATCCCTAAAACGCCTGTTGGGTCTTCAGCCGTGCCTGCTCACGTGTGAAGGGTCCCAGCGCAGGGGTGAGAGAGCAGCCCGTGCCCAGGCAGCCTTTGTCAGGCCTGGCTTGTGCCAGATAAAAACTGCAGCCTCCTCCTTATCTGCCTTAAGGAGCACATCTGCCACAGGGGAAGACAGAAAACGTGTTCTGCCATTGCATTTTGATAACAGGAACTGACAATTTTTCAACCTGGGAAGCAAATCTAATTGAGTTATTTTGTACAGAATGAGGACAGTTAGAATGGAAATTACACAAGAGACTCAGCAGAAGCCAGATGAGGGATCACCACAAGGGCTAGGACAGGGCTTCTGAATCACTTTTTAAAGGAATCGTGTAACACTGAAGGACTCAAAAGCCAAATAAAGGCGATTAAGAGGACTGCTCCCATCCTACAAGGGTTGATATGAAGAAACATGACCACACAGTTCTCCAGCTAATTCATGATCTTCTTTTCTTATCCTAGTCAATTTATCACATCCTTTTACGTTTCTTGAGCCTCTGGCAACTCATGTGCTGGTCATTCAAAAGGAAGGCTTCCTTAACCCCGGTGTCCTTGTGCACACAGGATGGTCAGGAAGAGCACGAGATAGGAAGGACCTTCCCTTTTACGCAGACACGATGAGGACACGGGTCCTGGAGATGACTCAGCGTCCCAGAGGGGCACGTGCACGCTCAAATCAGAGATGTGTTACATGCACAATCAAAAAACTGAAAGAGAAAAAAGTACTTACAGCTACTGCTATTCTTCCGAGTACATGTTCTGGAATTTTTCGATAAACATCCAAAGAACCCCCTGCAGGGACAAACAAAATGTGCTTAGGTAACACAAAATGAAATACTGCCCTAGATTTGAAGTCACAAGGGTTTTCTAGGCCTTGGTTATTAATAAAAACACAATCAATGATATAACAATAACTGTGTCAGAAATAACTGACCTTAAAAACCTACCAAACTCTGAATAAACACATGAAACAGTTCTCAGGTCTCTCTTCACCCACGTTACTTATTTTTCCTTGCAGCTTTAATACCAGAACTCCTTTTAGGTAACCTCCCAGTCACAGGACTGAATATTGGGAGAACTCAAAATCACCAGGCTTGGTGTAACTTCCCAGGAATAACAGAGTCATCCCAAAAAGCAACAGTGGACTTCAAAGTCTGAAGCATCCTAGCCCTTGTCCCCAAAATCCGGTGCTAACATTACATGGTATCTGATACAATGCTTAGATATATGCTTAAAGCTGTTGCCTCCTGATGATCAAACCGGTGAACTTTTGGTTGAGCGTGGCAGTCTGTGTCCACACTGATGTCTGAAAATGGAAGACAAGGAGGTCCTGGGCAAGCAGATAAGTTTTGCCAGTAAATTCCAGCATGGGGCAAAACTTACTGTCTGGCATAACCCCGTCCAGCCAGCATCATACGTTCATGGAAAGAGAGAAACCAAAGTCCTCCTAATCCCCAAGGGATTGGGAAGGACTGTTTCCTTTACCTTCCACACAGGAGACTCATGATCAATCCAGTGTTAAAAATGTCCCCGGAGTGAAATACAAATTCTTGGGCAAGAAAGTAAATTTAAAATTGAGAATTAAAAATATCCAGTTAGAAGGGGGGGGGGGAAGAAAGGACAAGCAAGTTCCAGGCAGAGCATATTACACTTAGCTTGCAAGAGCATGTTGTCTTATTCAAGGCTTGAGGTTCTCAGAAGTGCTCAGCACTGATCTAACTCTGCTCTGTGTAGCATATGGATTTTACTGATGGACACCACTGGGAAAAGAGTTAGGCCAATTCCCAGCAATTAAGAAAACTACACCTTGTACTTTGCTTATGGTTCAGTTTTTAAAAGTAAAAGCCATTCATTCTGAAATGCAGCAATCCAAAGAAGTCACAAGGTCCTTACTCCAGTCTTCAGCCTCAATTACACAATAGTTCTTATTTCCACTATACTCCTTACTCTAATCATTGGGGTTTTGTGGTGGTGGTTGGTTTTTTCCCCTCATTTTCCTCATCACATCTACTGTCAGAAATACAGTATGTGTTTGTCTTTGCTGATGTGGCTTTGATTCCAGATCATTGAAACTACTATTCGTTCATCAAGTTTAATCTTTCAACTTACACTCTCCACACTGCCTGTGGATTATAATGAACCTCAGTTTTAAAAGTAAATGTAAGTACTATTTAATAGAAATAAGAGTATGTAGCGTCACAGATACCTACTGCTCATTACAAAAGCCAAACAGAAGGTGGTGGTAAGGCAGGGAATTCCTGTTAATGCTTATAACTCATCCTTAAATCTTGGACAAAAAAACAAACTGCTACATCTTGCTATTACAGATGTCACTAAAGGTAATACTGTTCGAAAAATTAAGGAAGGTATCTTTTTGCAACCAATCAGGGAAATCTATCATTTTTCCATGGAGAAAAAAATTCTATAGCGGACAACATTTCCAAATCCAAATATATAATGTTAGCTCCCATATCTACGTTAGACATCTAGGGACCGTCTGATAACCTGCACCTCTCGCTGCTTTTAAGGGGAATTTAGCGCGTGTTCCGCAGTTTTAAGGAAAAGAGGCAACAACATAAGTAAAAGGCAACAGTGCATTTTGCCGTCTTTAGAAGAACATCATCGTTATTATAAATGTAAAAGGGCAAAGATTAGAAAGCCTCATTTCACATCTCTGTTGCTCTTTACGATCAATTGGCAGGTGGGAGGGTGATCCAGGTCTATTTGCAGGCTTGGAGTTACTTTCTCCTGCTTGCAGGTGCCAGGAAAGAACCAATACATGCACATTTTCCCTGTGTGTACCCCTCAGTCATGAGTACCCCAAAAGATGCAGATCCACCTGTATCTAG
The DNA here is from genome assembly GCF_964289735.1 of Phaethon aethereus. Lineage (NCBI taxonomy): Eukaryota > Metazoa > Chordata > Aves > Phaethontiformes > Phaethontidae > Phaethon > Phaethon aethereus. The sequence goes on from NC_138588.1 coordinate 1,869,780, forward strand.
GTAATTCATAAAGGAAAAACCCATGTTTTGCAATATGGTACAGGATACAACCGGGCAAACAAGAGTCACGGGATATGGATTCAGGGAATATTACAAACTGGCCTAAGACAGTCAGAAGGGCTAAAAATTTGTCAAGGTTAAAGCTGTTCATCGGCAGGATGAGAAAGTATTTTTTCGTATCTTTACCTGCATCCTTAGGCATCAAAATTAAAGGTCTGGGGGAAGAAAAAAAGGCAAGGTCCCTTTATTTGCATTTTGTTCTTCCTTTAAATGATTGCTGTTGCTTTCTGCCAGAAGGAGCGCACGACATGAGGCAGATCAGAGGTCATCTCCAGTATAATTCCAAGTAATTTGTGCATGGTCAGTAAACACCATCGTTGTGCAACATCATGAGGGATGCATACCCTAAGGGCTTAAATATTTTCAAACAAGAATTCAGAACTGCAAGCAGTTATGTCCGTCATTTTTAAAAATCTCTGAATTAATAGGAGCATACATACTCTAGGCAGAGGCATGTTTTGGCATGAGCAGACGCTTCCTTACTGCACCGACTCCTGCTTAACCCAGGCTTGCAAGTCTGAGTGCAATTGCAAGGACAGAACAGAGAAATGGCTAATAGTCACACAGCATGAGAACAGCAAAGAATTCAACTTGTGCTTTCTGTTGAATAAATATAATACTTTATGGAAAAATCGGAGAGAATACTCATGCTTGGAAACAGGGCACAATGATCACTGGGACAGAGCCAGTAAGTGTAAAAAGAGAGAAATAGCAGTAATAACAGACCATTTTAACAGGGAGAAAACAAAATGCACCATAAACCCCTAAAGGGTTTTATCCATGGTCCCCGTCAGAAAGAAAGAAGCTACTCAACGATGCTTAATGGTACACAATTTGGCTTTGGAAGTTTTCCTGCCAGAAAGCCTTCCCTCCATAGCAAATTACCTGCGAGATCCTTACTTCTTTATATCCAGTTTAACTGAACGTTTGTGAAAAACCTGGATAGCGCATAAATGCTGGCTCATAAGAAAATCCTGGAGAGAGTAATAGACTATCACTTGTAACAACAGCGCGATGTTCAAAGTTGAACGCTGTGAAGGGGGTTCTTGTGCACAAGACACAAAGGGACTGCATCTGTCGTGAGACACGCTCTCAGGACCGATACGCAAAGGGCAGCAACGATTATAAATTGCTGTAATTAGTACACTTTTCCTGCCTTTTGTCCAGGAATGCCACACAGCACAAGATTTCAAAGCAAAGTACTAATACATCTCCATAATGACAGTAGCATCAGGTTGTGGGGAAGGGGATACTGTTGGTGTGAAGATTCACATTGGGAGAAATAAGAGTACACTCAAAAAGAAACTCAGTGCAGCACCGCTAAACAGCTGCGTTCGAAAATAATTCCTTGTCTTGCAATTAAGAGACTATTTCCACTGAAAACACATAGGACATTGGGTTAATAGATTTCTTTAAAAGAAAATCTGTTTTGGCTATCAAAACAGTAGAAGTGAGGAACAGCTGTTTTGTCAGCGAGGACAGATTGTATGGAAGACTCAAATATCAAACCACAAATTAAGCTAGCATTTATTTCTGTTCTATTTACATTTTCAATAAAAGCAAGTAAAGTTACACTTGGGAAACTACAGCAAACCATGGAGAATATAACACAATCCCAATACTAACCTTTTTTTTTTTTTTTAAATACCCGCAAATTTATTAATACTTTATATTTTCCAGTCATACTACTGCATTTTGCTCCATTCCGGAAAAGCACATCTTTATATGATTTTTCCATTTACATTCTTAGCAATCAGAAGCACACTAGACACACAACTCACCGTCCATGAACTCTGTACACAATGAAATTCTGTTTTCTACAAAAAAAGCACCATAAAATCCTATGATATATGAGGAGTCACACTGGAAAAAGAAAAGAAAAAGAGAAGCCTGTTTTAAAATTTGTTGTAAGAAGATTATATGCAAGAATAATGCAAATGAGAAAATCTGTATACCTTATAAAGAATTTCTAACTCTGACATTATCTGCTTCTGGAGTTCCAGTGTTATATCTAAGGGTATGACCTAAAATATATTAAAAAAAAAAAAAAAAAGGACATATGATCAGAACTGACACAAAAAGCGAGTGATTCAAATTAACTGAAGATCCATGTATTAATTATCCTTATGTGAGAAAAGAAAAGAGAGGAATAGGTGGAAAAACAGAGCGATGAGCAAAGGAAAGAAATGCAGATGAAAGGACAGACCTCTTTACTTTTAAAAGTTAGTTACAAGTGAACTAAGTTGTACATCCAATTTTATCCATGAAATGTCATAAGGTTTGTGGTTTAACCATTTGACCAAGAGACAAGTTAGAGCTTGAGCACAAGCCCCCGTAATGCCGACCGTGTCCATGTTAACTCTAGGGCTAAGTACGTACTGCAGTACTGAAAGTACCTCGGTGGTGCCCTAAAGGAGTGTCTCTTACCACCACTCTTACAGCTTCAGTTTCTTTATTATTTACCCCCTTTTTAATAGTTATTATTACTATTAATAAAAAAAATCTAAATAAATACTATATTTATTTTAATATCAATTTCCTAACAGGGAAAACTGTTAAATATACAGAAGAAATGCAGATGACAGCAGATGGTACAGATGCTTAGGTAAGCATCGACCAAAGCAACCCTCAAACAACTACCACCAGCCCGGCTTTGAGCGCTCAGAGGCTCAAACCAGCCGCTCACTGCCATGCTCCTCTGCTGCTTCCCTCATCCATGCCCTCATTTCTCACCATTTCGAGCCAGGCTGCTCACCAGGACTGAAGTACCAAGCGCTGCAGTGAAGGTGGGATGCACCGTCTGGAGTTACAAGTTTTCGGGACCCTCTTTAATAAGGATGCTGGTGCCGACAGAACCAGCATTGAAAGTCAACTTTACCAAACAGTTCTTTGCCATGATTATGTGAAGACTTGCACACTCAATTATTAAGTACTACTATATAACCCAAAATGGACTCCAAATGCATCTAGCCAGACTCAGTCTGCTACCACACAGTATTTCACAGTTTAATACTTCAAGCTAGAGGGAAACAAAACCTAGGCAATTTGCAGAATTAGCAGAATAAGTATTATAGGCTGCATATACTGCTGACGAAACAAAATATAGAGAGATCGTTTCCAAACACATGCATTTTACAGTATCAAAATCTGTCTAAAAGAAAAAACGATAACCTGTTTCTATCAAGAGTTTGCTTTAGGGTTATTTATAAAAGCTGTCACTAAACTAAATTGTAAGTGTAATACAGGGCTGCCAAGAAACGTTTAACACACTTGTCTAGATCAATAATCATTTGCCAACAATATTCACTTACATTTTTCCAGCGTGAAAAACTTAAAATAATTTGCTGGAATACCATCAGTTTTAACCATTGAATATTAACAGAATTTAATCTTGTCAACAGTCTAAAATTACATTTTCTCTCACTAAATTCTACTCACAGTGAGAAATTTCCCTGCCTCGTTCACCGTGAAGGCTTCACCGACCTGAGCAATGACTAGTTAGCATGATCGGCGTCAAATACATCACTGACATCCAGTCAACCAAGACCTGGCGTGAAGAAAGGTCTCTGGCTGATTTGCATTAACTATAATTACATACAGACCCTGCATTCTAATAGTGAGGCTAACCCGGAAAAGCAGAGCTACCCTATTTACAAGTGTTCAGGCTACTATAGGGTAGGGCACGGACAGAAACGCACTGCAATGGTGTGGCAAGCGTGTATCACCGCAAAGCAAATGAGGAGAGACCACCATCTCACTTTCTCTGCGTAACTATCGTACAGAAGCGTTTTCTTCCATCTAAACACGCTTGACTTACAACACAGGGGATGTCAAGGTTGGAGGAACCTTATGTTATTTACAGCGCTGAAATGGGGGCAGAAAGAGGAAAAGAAAAATACCTACACAGCACCGCCTTCATCCGTGCTCGTGACGTCCATGGTCACAGCCCTTATGTATAAAATCTCCAAGCGTATGTAGAAAATGAAGTTTGTATGGGTGAAACAACTTTTAAGAATATGTGAGCTGGCACTCTTAAGCATGGGCTGGAAGAGCGTTCAAACATGAAAGAAAACCCCAAAACCTCCTCAAACCCATTGCTACCAAGCAAGGAAGAGGCTGTGACTAAGGATTTGGCTGCAATTTCCACAACTGTAATATGGGCAAGCAAATGAGACATAACATTAGACAATAAACTTTTCCAAAACGGCACCTTTGGAAAGAACTTTCTGGCGAAAAATCACCATTATTTTCTTAGAATTATTGAGAGCAGAAAAATGAAACCCAATTCATCAGGCATAAAATAACACGCACTGTGCAACACATGCCGAAGCAGAGTTTCTTAGCAAGTTTGCACCAAAAGCTACCAACGAAAGTCTGAGGAACAGAGGAGCCTGGCAGGTTGCCGCTGCCCAGCGGTCCCCAGCCACGCGCGCTTGCCACGGGGTGACTGAGCCTTGGGGACGTGGATGAACGGGACCCGTCTGGAGTTGGGACCAAGGGTAACCCGGGCTGGCTGGGAAGAGGGGCCGGCAGCCGAGCTCGGAGCTCCAGCGCCCGTCCTGACTTCAAAACTAGTCCAAAAGGGTGCCTCACAGGGAGAGCTGGCGAGGGACACTGGGGGCATTTTTTAAATTTAAATGGCACAGGGGTCCTCTGAGATTCAGCAAGGGGCTCCCCTGCACATCTTCCTTAGCAAGCTCCTGCCTAAAATACAGCAACCTTGGAGCTGCTTAGCACGCTCATAACGTATGTGAACCCAACGTACCTCACGTTTCAAGTGAAAAGGGTTAATTTTTAGAAGAGGAATACCTGAGCGTATTTCCTCTGCTATCCACTACACCTCCAGGACAAATAAGGATGAGTTGTCAAGTTAAATACAAGCAGTCAAGTGACTGAATTATAATTTACTCTGTGCTCAATTTAAATTAGTGTGAGGCTATTAAAATATACAGTATAAATACGGCAATTCATCACAAGCTGTCATGGATGACTTCATCTATTTGCTGGAGTGGCATACGTTCCACTAAAGGGAACGAGAGCAAAATCACAGGTCAAATTAAGCTGCTATTCTGTTTTAATTCACTTATTTAATCTGTGGCGACATAATTGTCTTTTACAGTATGTACAACTCAAAGGAAATTTCGGAGTATTACAGTCAGTATACAAATGATTAATCAAATGGTCCATTTAAATGCTAGCTTAAGAGCAGGAGAAACTAAAAGCAGCTGAAGAATGGCAATCAGACAGTGTAGGCTCAAATTTTTCATTCGGATTTTTCTCTCGAATTAGGAAAGAAGTTATCTTCAGAAAAATCTATTAAATCCTCTGCACATTACCCAGCTGTAAAGTTTATGTAAAACATCTAACGACATAGCTTTGGTCTATAAGATAGGCATTAGCATTGGTTTCTTGTCCCGTTCAATCTATTTGCAAGATTATCTACCAGCTGAGAGCATTTTAATCAACAGGTTTTCAGAATGTCATCTTGTCCTGTCAAACCTGTATATTATCATCAAAAAAAAAAAGCCCCCAAAAATGCAGAGCTCTGCTTTCACAGATCCACCCAGTGATGTCCCCTTTAGCATGGTTAATCTCTCTCAAAACACTTGATCCTTGTGATGATCGTGTCAAGACACTGGCATTACCATCCCCTTTTTATTGCTGGGCATGCTGAGCCATAGATGTGGTAAGTAATTTTCTTGGTAGAGCAAGCTGGCACCATCACCGTCAGAGCAGGTTTCCTGACCTCCTGTTTGCGAGCACGGTATTTTAAACTACGGTAACACACACACGTTGATGCAATATTTCTTCTGAAAACACACTGAAAATACAAAATTGAGAGTGACAGGACCACCATGAGTAGTATCTACCAGAGAACCCAGTTTCCCAAATCTTCGGGATGCTAATTAGCCACGAGGACTAACCAAACCCTTGGACTCTAAGGGAAACGAGGAGGTGAAATTGCTGGGGGAAACGGCTTTTTGCCACAGGGAGGTGATTTCAATTAACCTTGCAAAGGGTGAACTCATTTCCCCTCCTGCCCGAGCGATTTTTCTCTTGCTCCACCTCCTCTCCAGGCAGCTTCCGAGGGCAGCCCCAGCCCCGCAGCAGCACGGGGCAGGCTGGGGAGCAGCGCTGAGCAGAGCTGGCACAGGAGAAGACGCTCTCTGTAGAGCTCGGAAAAGATTATTTGAGGAAGCAAGGTAGTAGGTACGAGGGAAAAGCGGCATCCTCATGCAACCCTGGCATTTAGGGGAAGAGCTTTTTCAGTTCCGCATTCAAAGCTGTAATAAACAATATTTTTGATTATTACGTCTTCCATACTTTTATGCCTATTGCAACTCAGACAATTCCTGTCTTACTCCAACTGCTCATGACACGTTTAGGAATGGTGGATACCACTTGAAAGGACTTTTTCAAAGTGACTTTCTCAAAAAAATGCACCAGTATTAAATAAAGACAGCACAAAAATCCAGAAAGAAGTGAGACAAAAAGCCCATTTTACAGTTTTCTAAGTAATTATTCCGTAAATTAGATTTTTAGAATATACCCTTTTTTTAGATCTCAAACTATTAATTGGAATTGTATGAATGCAGCCATTAATTTGTTTTCCAAAAGTCTCTACTGCTTTGAGTTTTAACAAAAATCGCCAAACTAAAAAAAAAAGAAAGTTTGATATATTAAATAAGGATGTATTTTAATTTTTTAAAATAAATTAACTAATAATTCAGTTTAACAAATTACGTACAAGAGTTGGCGTACTGTTGTCAAGAGTTGCGCCATTAGTTTACCAGAGCTTTAATGGAACTTTCAGAGCAGGCTGGTATTTATCTGACCACATAACACTGCAGTACAGAGTTTCACTGCAAAGAACGCACAAGAAAAAAATAAAAAAGCCAAATCAGTCGGATAAAAAAAGAATCAGGGTGGGGGCAGGACATTAAAATTAATAACCAAACCTGTTAAAACCACAAAATCTCCTAGGGAAACAGAACATTATCCCCAAAAAACAGGGAAATTCTTTTTTATTTGAAAATGAGGTTGCAGGGACCACTCAAGAATATGCCCTTGAGGACGGTCTGGCATCAGCGGAGAAAGGCAGAGGCTGACATCCCGTGACCTCTCCATCACGCCTGTAACGCCGGGGTTCAGGACGGCGAAGCAGCGTCTCTGCCCGGCGCCGGCGAGGCGAAACCACAGCTGCCCTCGGACACATCCCCGTAACCCCGCGGGAAGACGCCGTGGTACCTACGCACGGTGCCAAGCAATTCCCGGCGGGTGAAAACTGGATTTCTGGGAACTCTGTGCTCATTGGGACTCACTAAATTTACGGACTGGAGTTTTCCTGCATAAGCAACGTGGAGTTTAATGCAATAAAACAAATTGAGATCTAACAATCTGAGGGAGGGGAGGGAAACCAAGGTCAAGAAAGAATGGAGAGAAAGACAGAGAGAAAGAAAATTACTGTAATATCTTACCTTTACTGCGAGTATTTTTCCACTAGGGACATGATATGCCCTGCATGAGGGAAAAAATTAAATAACTTGAGATCACATAAAATTACCTCTATACATATGTGCAACATGTATACACTAATTTCACAGAAAAATGACTTGGAGCTAATACGTTTTACGATAAACCAATTTTATACAGCATTTCTAAGGAAAGACTGATGAAAACAATTGATCAAAAGAATATACTTACAATGAAACCATTTAGCAGGTTTTTACATCTGCATGTTTTATATAAAATCTGCACATTGAAGACTTTCATACCGTGTAATAGCAAACTTATAAGCACGAATTTATCCTCTTTCACATTTTCTTTTAATGCAATAAAATTATGATGTATCCATTACTCAGAATCTTCACATAAAACAAGGTTTATCATGCAAGTTTGCCAATTTTAAGGGTATTTTCAGTGGTAAGACAGTGAGATACACAGCTATATCGATTAAAGTGAAGTAAAACAGGTAAGGACTCATTCTTTATCCTAACCTAAGGACCCACAGAAGATACTGGTGAAATGAACTTTCTGCATTTGTATTTAAGATTAGCGTGTGTGTGCACGTATAAGGCGTTATTGTTAATGCTCACATGTATCCACAATAATCTCCCACAATATTTCAGGAGCAGTTTGCCCTCATTTCTGAAGCCAAACATTTATAATTGGCCATTTCACAATCGCTTGTGTATTCCTAACCATGAACTCGTGAGAAAATAAAAAGGTAGGCGAAAAAGAATGTCTACTAAAAATCCGATATAATTTTGTATGAAAACAAAACCATTAAAGGTTTTCCTCTTCACTAGCTTTATTGTCTCATACTGATTTATGACACTGTGCACAGTAACGCCATATATGTGGCACTAACTTTAAAGAATTATATTTTACCACTATATACCTCTAACAGTTATTACTGAAGAAGAAAAGCTTTAATAGTTTTTTTTTGCATGCAAAAATCACACATAGTACAGGGCGAGACCGTTGTTTAATCTTATTTATAACCCTGAGTACTTATATAATTTCTTTCAATAGCTTGGAAGTTTCTAAGAACTTCACCTTCATTTAATAACTCATGGATAAACACTTCTGTAACCGGCTGGCATTAGCTTTTTGGAACAAACACAGTTTAAAACGGCACACCAAAAATCAGCATTATTTAGTATCAGTACAACAGGCAAAACCAAGATCATCAGACGAAGCTCTGACAGACTGGTAGCTGAACGCATAACCAACGAGACCAAGGGGGTAAACGAACTCTGCTGTAACTATGGATGAATCAACAGTGGCAAAACATTATGGACTTAAGATCAGCAGAAACGATAAGAAAATGAACAGGTTGAGATAGCATGCCTAACGTCTGTTAGCTTAATCTGTACTGTGCTGGACAGTTTGGCAACTTAATTAGCTTGTCAAGAAAGCTGATCTTTTTTCCATAAGAGAGATCTCCTGTTTCCAAGTGAATTAAAAGGGAAGACTTGATTATTTAATTATGATGCATGCTAATTCATCCGTGGAAGTTTGGGTTAAATTTCCAGCAGAGGGCAGATACCTGGTTTGGTTTACAGAGCACTGACAGTACCAATTTAACATTTAATTATCGCTGAGAATTGGATCACAAAGGGGATACCATGCCCGTGGTACAGCGTGTCCGGTGGCTTTGCAAACGGCATGCTACCTGGGAGGAAAGGAATTTGCTTACTCCGGGCTGATCCGGCATCTCCATTGTCCTGACCTTCCTCAGCACAATAACTGTAAAGTGATTAATGAAGTTTGAATAGGAGCTTTGGTTACACCAAAAGACAACCGTACACCTCCGTAGTGTTTTAATTAACAGCTAACACTTCAAATTAGTCTGTAGTTGCTACAGTAATTACCCGTTCCAATGAGTGTGTAGGGAAAACGTTTTTGTTAGATATTATGTAGAACTGGAGGTTGGTATTAAGCATTTTGGTTACCGTCAGCACAGCTAAAGCCTGAAGATTTCCTACCTTTATGTAGCTTCAGAAGGATGCACTAAAAAAAAAAAATCCCAGAGAATAACGTGCACAGCGTGAAGAAAAACATAGTTTTGGGGCATACTGCACTCATCAGTAAGTCTATGGATGCCTACGAGGAGACTGAACTAATATTCATGCCCTATAAATAATGTGAAGTCTCATCTCAAGGGTCAATTGTCACAAATTTCAGTGTCACCTCCAAAAGTAAGTAAACAAACTCATCACTGTAGAACCAGATCATTAGACGAAGCAACGCAGCAAAATGCAAAAGGTTCCTCAGCAATGCTGTACATTTCGGTGAACACGCAAAAATCTTCCAGGATGGCAGGCAAATGATGTCGCCTGACAAACAGCTACGACGACAGCTCCTCTTGCTAGGAACGCATTTGAGCAGTGCCTAACGGGAGAGGCCAGTGGATGCTCAAGACGAGTGAGAACAGTTGATAAACAGCTGCTGAACTACTTGAAGACAAACGTAAAGAGCAGGAATTAAATGCATTGAAATACAAAATATTCAAGGAAAACGCTGTTTTGACGTTTGCAAAATTTCATCCCTTGGAGAAACCAGCTCTGGGAAAACAAGTTCCTTTTTCTGCTCTTTTTTGTTGGGGTTTGTTTTTGGTTTGCTTTTCACCCACTGCAAAAGCTATAAGGGATGACTGAGAATAGGTGGCTATAAATTATTTATTGTTAAGGAGAAATCAGAGAGACATGGAGAGCCACCCTCTGCAATCAGGAGTTTAAAAAGTCATTCTGAACACTTACGGTCAGTGTCAACTATTGAAAATATAAAAGTTGTTATTATTAAAGTTTTGTTGCAGTTTGCCAGCTGCAGGAAGCCGGTTCCGATGCGCATTTCTCCCCTTCCTGCTCTGCCTCTTAGTTAAACCGGGCATTTAGAAGACAAATGCCATGGCACGGACCGCTCTTTTTCCTCTCTGGAGAGGAAACTCCTAACAGATATTAGGACAAATCAAGAATATATTCTTATGCAGGGCCTGATCTAGATCCCATCCAGGTTAGTTGGAGAATTGCATCTACCACAAACTTGATGTTTTATTATTTTAAGTGCAAACGAATGGAAATGCTATGAGATTAATGACCATTTTAGTAACAACTTTCTCCACTACTAAAAATACATTTTAGGTATATACATTGAAAAGTATTGGCACAGTATTTATTAAAATAGTAGAAAAAAAACCACAACAGCAATCAGAGAATTCATTTGGTGCCCAATTTCTGCACATGAGACTGTAATTCCAACATCTTGCATCCAACTGATTTTTTATTGTATTTTATAATAGTCAGTTGTTAGTTATTGTAGTCACAGCATTTGTTAGGCTGAGGCGAATGATTAAAGTTATTTAAAAAAAGCCCACAAAACAGAGTTCAGAAATCCATTTTGGGATACCAATCTTACAAGATGATGCATTCTTTTCGAATTCACCAAAGCCTGACTGGAAGTAGTTGCTGTGCCTCTGTAAGAAGACAGATAGCACAAAAAGTTGTAGGTATTTTAAGCTGATCTCCACTGACATCTCCAAAGTGAACAGTAAAGGCTAGCGGTTGAAAATTGCATCTTAGCTTCAGAATATATATGGGATACAAGAAAATAATTCATACTAATTTTCTCCAGAAAATGACAACTCTTCATGCAACCAAAATGTTCTTGCTTGATGCTCAGAAGTAGACTTTAGTTCCTATGCCCAGTACAGGTACGGGACAACCTCTGCTCTCGATTCAGTCACCAACTGAATAATCGCCAGATGAGGAGAAAGGTGATGGAGAGTATGTAGAAAGAAGCAGACCCCTTAATATTAGCAGTACCTGGTACAGGGACCAAGTTAAGAGATTGTTGTTGAATTAATACTGAGTTTTAATAGCGCAGACTGATAACTCCCTCAACAGAATTTTTATAGTGTTCACAAAGAAGGAATAAATCTTCAGGGGGGATGGAGAAAAGAGAGTACCCACTTTCAGACCTCCTCAGAAAATGTATGTTACAGCAGCAGAGGCAGTGGGGTAGAAAGCACTGCACGAGCTCTGAGAAAGAGGGGAAAAACAGCGTGAGAAAGCTGGAAGCTGGACAGGGTGAGTTTTGGGGGTCTTCCCCCTGCCCAAGCACACCGGGGTAACGCGAGACGGAGGATGCAGCTGACCTCCCCCTTCGGAGGGTTCTCCACGCACCGCACGCCCTGCGGAGAGGGTGGCTTAAAGCTGCCGCACGTCGTACACAAGAAGGACGGGCAGACTTCAACCACCGCGTCTTCTGAAACGTTCCCACCGGGGGAAAGAAATTTAAATCTCTTCCTGCACGTTCTCACTAGAGTTCGTTATTCTGACCCCCTACGTCCATTACAATGAACAGCTTCTAAGCAAGACTGGCACACTTGTGTCAAATATTTTATTAACCTTGACTATTAACCATATCCCTAGGCATTTAAAGCCCTGAAGGGACCCACGCGAGCCAAGTCCTTTAGCATAACTTTGTCTCCTCTGCTCTGAAAACCAAGCGTGCCCCTCAGGGAGCGCTGCGAAGGCAGCTTGCCCAGCTCCGTGGAAAAAGCTGGGTTATTTTGAGGAATAAGAAAGACGGCGTGAGCAAGCGTGCACTCTGCTTGAGCAAAGCCCTCCAGCTAAGCCGGAAAAACTTCTGATGGACTGTGGAGTATGGCGTGAGCATCCCTTGTGCTCCAGAAAATAAAAATCAGTATCACGGATACCAGAATAGGGCTTTGGGGGAACTGCCAACTCCTCAGCACCTCTCCCCCATATATAAGAGGTATTTCTACAGGAAAACAAATTAAAAAATTGAAGTGTCAGAAGCAGCTGGTTTCTGTTTTAAAAAGAAAAAAAAAAAAAAAAAAAGGTAGCTGAATTTCACATTGCCTGCTTTGTTCTTCCGGTCGTCTACTGCAAAGAAAACCAGAAGAGATGTTTGGCTCAAGCCTCTTTATGGAATAAACCTCAGCCCATCCTAATAATTAACGCTAAAACTTTCATACACTGAATATAGTGCGTCTCTACTCAGTTCAAAAATAAAACAAACAAAATCAACTAAACAGAACATGCACAAGCTTCTTAATAAATAGCTCACATGTCAAACAAACAAAAAAAATTCTCCCTCTTTTAACTTGCTAAGACTAACAATTTTATATTCTCCCTGTGAGAAATTTTACCTATAAGCACAGTGGGGAGCTGCATTACTTGCTGTGACTGTGGTATAATTTCTTCCAGGGCAAGCAAAGAACTAACTTCAGGTTTCAACATGCAGGCACCCAAGAGAAACAGCAATTTTCAATTTATTTTCTAATTTTTAATTGTAAAGCATTTGCCAACATACGAGTGACTCCGGGATGGTCACATCAGAAGCACAGACCGAGTATGCAAAGATCACCGAGCTTTCTCTAATAGCTTTTCCTAACATATATAATAACTTTCTACTACAATCCTATTATTACTATTATCTGAAAACTCATAATTAATGCACTCTCCTCCCAGAAGCAAACATTCATTAAAATTACTACATCATGCTGCTGATGCAAAAAAGCCCTGAAGAAGCCTGCAGCAGCCCACCACGTCGCAGATCCTGCTTCCCATCTGTTCATCTGGCCACCAGGACATATTTTTCTATTGCCCCCCTCCCAATAGCCACGGAAACCATTTCTAATCAATAAGATATTCCTTGGCAAGACCGAACGATTCAAGGGAAAGCCATGACCCGTCTGCTATGCCAATGAGTTAGTCCCTTCCCAGAAATATAACTAACATCAGCAAATACGACAAAATGATATACTGACAGCACCGCTGCGTTAGCGATGTGACTGCAGGACGCAGGGATGCAACGCTCCCCTCCAGTCCAAGTACCAGAGCAGCTTATGGCCAACGCCACAAACTCAGATCTGCTGCAGCTCTACTGGCTAAAAGAAAGCGTCATTCTGCTAAAGGATGCTTTTAGTAGATGAAGGGGTGGTTGAAAGGGCCCTCGGCACAGCACTTGATCCAACCTCCCTCCTGAAGCGGGACTGTGGCAGTGGATGAGCTCAGCCGTGGCTTTGGCCAGCTCAGTGCTGGCAGCCCCAAGGATGGAGATCCCCTGCCTCTCTCACGCCCCGTTACAGCGCTGCGCCGTCTTACCTGCAAAGAGCTTTCCCCTAATGTCCACCCTGAACTTCCCAAACTGGCAACCTGAGGCCACAAAGTAAAAATAAAAGTATTTCAGGTCCTTACTCCCAGATACGCTTCCTCCTGCTTCACAGCTTGGTATGCATTCATTATACACATTTATTAAAAACCTCAAGACATCGTTTCGCTCAACAAGAATTGCAGATACTGTCCCGCTTCCCTGCATCTGTGCCAGCTCACCCGTAGCACTGCGCTGACGAACCGCTCCAGGCCTCCTCCCCACTCGACGACAGAGTAACGCGCACAAAAGGTCTCTGGGACCGAGGCAGCGTATTTCCAAACAGAAATGAACAGGCACATTGAAGCCCTAGGTTTCTTATTGCAAATAAAAAAATGCACACAAAAAGCTATGGTTGTAGCAAGCAGCACCTTCAGATGCAAGGGCACCGAACGAAGTCAAACTGAACATTTTCCTGCCCTATGAGAAATAACCTAGAGCAAAACGACTGTCAGTGTCGCACAAGATGAATATAATTCTCTAAGTGTTACGCATTGCAGAATAACACGCCAGTCACCAGCTGCAAACTATATGCAGCAAATCACCCACAGATTTGGTTTGCTGTTAATTTTTTCTTTTTTTCCCCCCCTCTTTTTTTTCCTAGTACTGCCACTGTCTGTCGTGCTCCTGGTCAGACTCTGGCAGTCTAATGATAGAATTGTCACGTACTCTGATGGCCATCTAAAGAAACGGATTCAAATTGTTTCTAGGAAATAAACACTTTGACAGTTGTTGCCTTCTGCAATAGACAAACACATTAGCCTGACTCTCTGGCTGTTAAAACAGGAAATCCAAAGTGCACAGCAGTTGTAAAAAGGAGCTTTTATGGGGACTGTGCTAGTTCAAACAGCAATCTACGCCAACCTCCCCTCTATCTAAAATCCCATTACAGATGCTTGAGTACTGATTGCAAAATGATTTGTTGTTAAACTAGAAAACAAACAAAAAAATACTTGAATCCAAAATTTAAACTTTTCAAAAGAGCAAAACTGGCACTAGAAGCTGCATAAAGAAAATGCCAAAGAGCAAAATGTCTCACTTAACCCATCTCTGTAGGAAAGAGCCTGTTTTGGCATTCAAGCCTAAGCACAGCAGAATAAATCCCTCACCTCTTTTATGCTGTAACCTACTACTATTTCCATCTGTTACCACTTATATGAGTCTTCCTTCTCCACTGCAGCCAAAGATCCAGGGTCAGCCTTTGAAAACTGGATGACACGTCTTTCTCCTTGTACCCATCCCATTGCAATTCCGTCCCCATTCCTTACAGAGACCGGTACAGACAGGGTCAGGGACGGAGACAGCTCAGCCTTGACACCGCTTGTGGAGGCTGTGGTGCCACCATCACCAATACCAGGTCACTCACTACCGCAGGACCAACGCAGATCAGATGCAGGCACAGTAATGTTCTTCAGCTGCCGGCACTAACCTAGCTGATCGGACAAAAGACAGCAGAGCAGTCATAAGCTGAGGCTGCCATGGACAGACGTTATCTGACACAGCATAAAGCCTGCCAGTACAAAGTAAGCCCATCACGATTTTAGGAAGAAATTTGAAGCAACAAAGCGAGCCAAAAAGTATGTCACATCCTATGGTGACGGCAATTCAGATGCTAACATGTCTCCACAAGGAGACCTAAAGCTGGATTTTCTGCGTTATCAAGCCATTTGTTCACAAGAGCTGTGTTCAGGACACTCACAGCATAACAATTAAGGAAAACCAGAGCTGTTCAGTAATTCGGTAACAGCCAGTCGTAGACAAGAGAACCGTGCCAAGAAGCGAAAGTTTTCTAGGTATTCGCTGTAATAGCTGAAAGACCGTTTCCTTCTAATCATGGTTCAGTGTCAAGTAGAAAGCTTGCTCTTCCCCAGGAGCAGGTTGCGAACACGAACACCATGAGGTTAGCCACACTGCTCAGTCACTACTGGATTGCACCGAGATACCACGCTAGAAACAATTTTGGCATTGCTCCTCTCGAACCGCTCCTGGCCATCGTCACTGCAACAGCCGTGTGACGTAGAGAAGCGGCGGTGATCCACCAGAGCTGCGTACGGCTGGCTAATCCTTACCATGATCAGTGCCTACCTGAGCAGTTAATTTTTAGCATTTTGAGTGAGCATTTTCAAAGAATCTCAGGTGAAAAGAAATGGAAAAACCAAGGTCAACCTCGCTGGTGTCGTTACACCCACTTCACAGCGACAAACAGAGGTTAAGGAGAGAGTCTGAAATGCAACGCTGGCAGCACAAGGGCAAAAAAAGATTCCTACATAAATACACGTTCTTCTGCCCCTTATCATCTCACATTCGCTTCTGTGAGCAAAAGCGTTGCTTAAAAAAGTATTCTGTGCTAGGGAAGAGTCAGCGCCGATAAGCTCGGCATAGCTTGGCTGTGGCAAATTCCACCAATTCTCTACTATGCGGAGTGTGGTTTGTAACCAAGAAACAGATTATATCCCCCACATTGGGGCAAGCTGCAAAGAAAGCTGCACTACGCTCACACACCACCTCGCTCATCGGTAACAAGAACAAACTCAAATTTTCAGGATTACTATTCTCTTAATCTTCCAGGCCACGGGCATACAATGCAAACAAAACAACTTTAATTTAAGAATCATCCAGTTTCTAATTAAACAGCCATAGGCAGCTGGCTGGATACATTTTAATCAGTTTCAATAACCTATTGATCGTATACTGAAGCTTAAAAATTAAAAGTAAAAAGATGACCGGGGAATTGTCCCATCTCAGAACAGCCGTAGAACCCTCTGTAAATAACTCCTCTTTTAACCATCAGCTAAATGAACACTTCAATACCGCAGTACAAAGTCTTCTGCAAAATTACTTTAACTAACAAGCAGAAATTTATCAGCTTCAGCCAAAATCAATGCTGAAATCAATTTGAACACTGGTTGTGTCTAAAGGGGCTCATTGGCAATTTAGGGAAATTACACCATGTAAATGCCTGTGCTTTAATTGAACAGTTTCATCAACTAGGCTGTGATTGCTGTCCATTCATTTATTTACTTTCACTGCAGCTACCATTCTGCAAAGGAATGGTTTTTGTCAGACTTGAAGGAGGTACTTTATCTTCATTTTATACACTTTTGTGCATAACAGATTTTATGAGACAGGAAAGTGATAGCTGGGGTCAAAAGAAACAAGTGAACAGCAACCACTGGTCAGTCTTGTTTAAACTGCGATGATAATATGCAGGAATTTGGTGGGGTATTTCTAACTTAGTCCAGCTATTATTGTTCCAACGCTTTTCAGTGTGACTAAAAATAAAACAAAACAAGAGAAACAGAAAATTAATGCATCCTGGGAAAGGAAATAAAGGAAAGTGCCTCCACAACAGCAACGTAAGAACGCAGGGAGACGCAATCCGCAGACTTCACACGGCCGCAGGTTTGCCTGGATGCCAAACAAAACATGGAACCTGCCTGTCCTTCCTTTCTTCAGCGCCGCATCGAGCGCCAGGCTGGGACGAGACCGAGCATAAAACGGAGCGAGAACCTCCCCCGGACAGTGCACCGGCCGGGAGGCCGCGCGGGTCGGCCGGCAGCGCTGCGGGCTGGCAACCTGCCGCGACGGGCTCCGTTCCTGCTGTCGCTGCTTTGCTACCTTGGGAAAATGACCTCCCTCTCCGTCTCCGCTCACCCCCTGCCACGCGCAGAGGATGACACCAGCCTCCTTCGCGAAAGGGCCAAAATAATCTGTGAATTAAAGTACTTTAAAGAGGAGCGAATTACTGCTGTTGTATTGCGTATCCACACAGAAAGCCAGAAGTGAACGGACGAGGAGAGCAACAGCTCTGCTTAGATGCAGCCTGGCTTCCCGCGACATCTGAGGCGCACGCTGGTTCCTGCTTTTGAAGGACGAACGGGCATTACGGGGACCCTCTCGAGGGAGCTCCTTCATGACAGCACCAGTGTCCTGCACTACAAGCCACGGGACAAGCCAGAAGGAGCAAACCTCGCTGAGCCAAAGCTCCTCAAGGCAACGGTAAACTCCGGCTACTCCACCATCATTCCAGCGAAGGGAGCTAAATCGCCTCCAGCTTCCTGGCTCCAGAACTGAAAACGCTTTTTTCTTCCCTCACGGCGCAGCAGACCTGCCGTACCCTCGCCAGGCGCAGTCTGCAGGCTGTCTGGCAAGAGACAGCAACCTCCCAGTTGCTCTGCCACGCGCTGCGGCTGATGTGCTAATGGGGCACCCCAAGGTGGGTCGAGATAGAGAATAAAGAAATGGGGCATATGCTGGAATGTACAACTCAACCGAACAGCAAAATTGCTCAAGTAAATTGCTTAAACAAATTAAGCCTCCGCATTTATCCGTGTTTTCCCTAGCTACACAAGTCTTCCGGGTGGTACATCATCAACAGCCACTTCTCTCCCAATTACTCAACTTAGAGTGAAGCCGTCTGGTTTAACAGCATTTTGCCAAGATGATAACCAATTCTCCCTTTTCTTCCCTCTCTCCCAGATAATAGGTAACTTCACAAATTAATTACGGCATCATTGGGACTTTATGTTTATTTCGGTACACAGAGCATTACAGCTTGCTGCTGCTGAAGGCTCCTCAAACAGAATCCAAAGGTTTACAAACCATACACAGCACACATTTTAAAAATATCCCAGTCACACAGAAGGCTATACCATCCCCTAGGGTTCCTTGAACATCTCGCTTCTCGTGAGCTACAATTGCAAAACAAAAAATGAGAAAACATGAAATAAGAGAAAAAAATTCTTTTTGCCTGGAAAAGTATTTTTCCTTCCGAGGAAGGAAATAGTAATACTTTACATATGCCATGAGAGCGAGACTTCACAGAGTACTTATTTGCCAGAGATAAATACCTCTGCTTTGTAATAGTTAGGTTCAAAATATGCACAACTAAGGATCTTCGGTCTAAATAATTTAATGTGGCTACTCCTGAGACTGGCTGGCAGAGTGTATACATCCCATTACAAAACAAAACATTAACCTTCTTTCACTGAAGTAAAAAGGAGCAATCTTATCAAAACAGTCTCTCAGAGCTCCGCAGCCAATGGTGGAGCTCAAAGATGCAGCACAGAAACACATACTTTAAATGTCTTCTGGACCTACCAGTGAATGATTTTTTCCAAAAAAGCAATTTCAGTAAATATAATAGATGTACTTGTATACAGATATTTTCTTTTGCTGTGAAGCAGCCCAAACTGTCCATTCTCCATCCTACCAGCTTCTATAAAATAGTTGATAAAAAGTTAGAAAGTCTCTTGCAGAGCTGGAAGGTCGTACATCTACCAGCGTTAACAGTCTTAGGGCCCTCTTGTCAAGAAAGGTGCAAGTCTCCATGAAATAATGGCAGCTCAGAGTTTCCAAAAATTCATAGAATTGGACTTACAATACTCCATGGAAAGCGGAAAACCCAGTTAATGATGTAAACTACCTACAGCAACTGGCAAACAGAAGCGAAAGACTCTAGAGTGCTTTCAGTCTTCGTTACGGAAGATTTCATCACTTTTTTGACAATCTTTACCCAAGACAGGGTACACGCTGCCGACTATGCATCAGTGGAAGAATTCTTGCTTTGATTGCCTGTATATTCAAAGATACCTTCTGAAGACGCAGTTTGGGATCATTTGTAGGTTCTCATATATTTTTGAATATACAAGCAATCAAAAAGCAAGAACAATTAACTGGTTTTGCCATATCTAACTCTATAATTGTTATCGTTCCTCAATTAAGAAAATAGTGGATCAAAAAGTAGGGGGAAAAATAGAACGTCAAAAAACTATAAAATATCTTCTTTTTAGAACGGGAAAAACATTTAGATTCAGCAAGTTCTCACTAGAAATATTGCTATAAAGTATTGATTTTTTACCAGACTCAATTGACTGAAAAGTTGTTTGTATAGCAATATTGGCCAAGCCAATATACTGGAACAATTTTGCTACACACAGTAATCAAGTGTATTTCTAAAGTATAATTATACTGTCATAAAAATAAAGCTAAGATACCTCTTCTCCAAGCAATAAAACAGTTTCAGCTGTAAAGAACCCAAATAAATGAAATACATTTTCTAACTAAACATAGTGTCTTCGAAACAGAACAAAAACACCTCCCCTCTCCCCCTTAAGCCAAGGTTAGCATGAAAAGTGATCAATACTTCAATCTCAATAAACTATTTCAATAGTAGTTAATTCACATGGAAAGAGAGGCTGAAAATTTTTGCTCAGCGACCTGAGACACGCTATCTTGTTTGCTGAATGCTGATAATATATCATTGCCATAATGGATATGACTTAGTATAAAGAGCTAGAAAGAAAGAAAAAAAAAGATACCACATAGACACGCTCATTCTTTAGATTCAGATCAATACTACACACAGCCTCTTCTGAAACAAACCAACAGCACGGAATGCTGGAGGAGGAAAACGTTTGCAATTAATTTTATTTGACAAATGTTCATTGATTTACTGGAATAAAATATATGTGGGCTGCTATCTATGACTAGTGCAATCCAGCTACCTGTAAGTATTCCATTTGGCAATTTCTTATTGGCTTGGGCAGCACAGATGCTCCTTTGGCGAGGGAGAACAGGCTCCCCTTTACGAACGGGTGACTGTTCCAAGATGGGAAGTTCTGTGTGCTTTATCCAAAGCACATCACCATGGCACGGAAACCGCCAACTCCCTGCAACAATGACACCGAGGGTCATCTTTCAGGGATGAAAGAGTGAATTGGTACAACTCTTCATTCCAACGCACCAAGAAACAAATTCGGGAAGACCCGAGAGGAACACAAAGCTTAGAAGCCAGGTTTTGGGCAGAAACCATATTTCGTATTTATATTCTGCTATTGTTTGCATTGCACAGAAAGTCAAACTTCTGGAGTGTGTAAAACATACACACGTGAAAATGCTGCACATTCCCTGGAGCGGTGCAGAATGACACCCGCACTAGAGAAAAAAAACTGTGAAGTCACTGCAACTGCTAATTTAAAAAACAAATGCAATAAAAAAGAAAAAGAAAGGTAGAAATACTTCCCTGGTACAGAAGAGGGCTCATGTTTTTACAGCTAAAATTTTTTACTTTCCCAAATTGCAGGCAAATGCAACACTCAACCGTTTAACGAAGCGGATCGCAGCATCAGCCCACACAATGCAGCGAGTCAACGCAGAAGAAGTGCCAGTAGTATTATGCATTCCCTCCTGTGCTGTTATGCTCTGTGCCTTGAATGTTCACATCTCTGTTCCTTCATCACTCCTGCAGGCTCTTACTAAAGTAGTAGTCATCACAAGAGAAAGACATTTTTGCAAAAATATTAAATAAAAAGCAGGCACGTAACTATACCACCCTTCAGAAATACAAAGAGAAGTAAAAAGGTGCAAGTTTGGCTTTATGTAGCATTTTATCCAAATTTCCCATATGAATTTTAAGAAACATGGAATACATACTGATGCACATACCAACATTATAAAATAACGAGACATTTCTATACTGCCTTCTGCACCTAGAAGCACTGTGTCATTGCACAGACTATGCACACACAGCAAATGCAGAATAGCACCGTTTCTTTTGAGTGGGGCAGACGCAAGCTGGCAAACAGACATTGAGTTCGACAGGTCCTCAGGGCAAAAAGATCAGCGAAGCACACGTTCACTTGCCTCACGTTTACATTCCTCAGACTTTGCCCACTATTAGACACAGGACGAAGGAGAGAGACTTTTGGTAACGACCTGGTATGGCCATTCTTATGCTGCCCACGATGTCGCATTGTTAGCTCCTTCCTTCAGCTACTTGTCTAAAGAAAATGACCCAGAACTGGGTAACAATGACACACGTGGGTTCCCTCACTTGTTCCTTATCCCTAACCGTGCCCCAAGTGCCTTCCACAGGAACCAGGGCACGTGGCCCTCCTTTGCGATGCTTCTCCCGCCTACATCCATTCCCAGCACCTCCGTCGGTACGCAGGGAAGGGAAGCAACCTTCTCTAAATCAGAAAACACCAAGAAGTCACTGACTGACCTGTAAAGTTCAACACTCTCTCTCAAATCTTGCCTATTATTAAGTAAGAAAGAACACTGTTTCTGCAAGTTTCTTGATCTTGGAATATCTTTCTAGAAGAGAAAGTCAATGAGATTTCTGAACTACGTTCCATCTACAAGACGAAGCCGATTTCTGAAGGGTCCATTCAAAGACTGGATTTGTTCCTTCAAGGTTTTGGAAGACCATTTTCATTAAACCTTCTGCAAGGAGAGTCGTTTTGCAATGTTGGCAGCCAATTAGAAACTAAACTAAATGCACCGTAGCTTTGAAAAAATCTAAAAAAAATGTTAATATCAAAGTTAAAATGTCTAAGGTATAAACAAAATCATAATGGGATGCTGGGTTACTGTATATGGTAAATAGCTCTCTGGAGGAAACCTTTATTACTCCCTCAGGGCTTTCTTACAAAGTATGGATTTCTTAATTCCTACTGGAATATTTTTCATACACCACTGCAGACTATTAAGTACCAGATATTACATTATGTAGTTTAAACTTTGCACTATGCATGAGAAAGACTTTCCTGTCGAGAAAACTATATCTCTGCTATTATAATCTTTACAATATTAAAATTAATACTGGCTGCAGGGTATAAGCTTCACTACCAAAATTTGGGGGAGTTTATCATTTAATATATTCATCGGCCTGTGTGTGAAGCTGCTCGTAAGGGAGGGAAGTCACTGCAACAGTGAAAGGGCTATAAACTAATTTTGAATTGTTAGAGAAAGGCAGAGCAATGGTGTCATCACATCCCACCGGTGTAATTCTCAGCACTGGGCTAGCAAAGGGCGTGGTGAGCCAGCAAGAATAATGGCATTGCAAATACGAAGGCAATTCATTATGCTTCAGGACATTTCAAGTTCCACTTGTGAACCATTAACTTGTTACCCAGGAGGGATTCAAAGCTAAGTATTAAAAAGATAATAAAAATGCACCAGCCCTCACAGCACCCAAGAGCAGATACCTTGTAAATATGTAAAGAGAATTCTTAAAAAGTTTATATTAAGAATTTCTTTTATAATCTTTTCTGCATAGCAGCAACGGCCCACCTACATCTCACGACAAATATGAAGGGTAAAAAAAAACAGAGCGCTGTTTAAATTTTATTTTCAGAAATTTTAAGTGAAATTCAACACTCACTTGTAGACTGTGCCTCCATTGCCATGACCGAGGATGTCTCGATACCGTATGTCTTGTTCATTCATCTCCACAAGAAAGAAAGAAAAACAAAAGAGATGTCATGCTGTGGATGGAAATGTCAAGGAAAAGCAACTCTAGGCCATAAACAACAAGCAGTCTGGGTCATTTCAAGTTCAGCTGCAAGAACGAGAAGATCAATACAACATTTGCTGTCCAATTTATAAAAGACGATACCAAGGGACAAAGTGATGGAAAGTTTAATGACAATTTGTTTGCCTGGGTCATTTCATTAAAGTTTGATAAAAGGTGTCAAAATGGAATGATATAATATAGCTCAAGAGGGTCAGGTCACAGATACTGATAGGAAAAGGGTCTCCAGAACAGCACATAACCAAAGCCAAAGTTGGAGGTGAATGGAAACAATCCAACAGAAAGCTGTCATCTTAAGTATGGCTAGAGAAGTTTATGATTTATTCTGGAATCTGCATAATTGATACTAATTGAGTGACAGTTCTGTCAGTAGCATTGCTTCGTAGTGCTTAATTTATATACCTTTTAACTAGAAGTAGTACTCTGAAAAAAAAACCAGTCTTGAACGGCTACCAATAAAAATAATTTTCCTTGAAATACACAACTAATTGCTTGCCTCAATCTTTCTGCTCACTGGGACAACTCTCCATGTATGATGATATCCTCAGACGTTCAAGCAGAAGCCTGATACAAGCACTGTACATTGCAAATGCGGGAATTTGGGATCTTTCTGATATGGATTTTATAAAAGGTTATTACACATCACCTTGCTGGATGAGCAATTCAAATGTAAAATTACAATTCAACCTCCTCCTGTACAAATACAGTTAAACTGACCTTCCTGCTAAACTGCCTATTAAAAAAACAGTAAAATCACTACAGACATTTTTGGAATGCACATTCATACTTGAAATTAAGTATTTTAATGAGAGTAAATTCTGGGCTGCACGTATTTGCTATTCCAGAAAGATCTCCACTGCCTGATCTCTCTAAGTAGTAAATGTCTGGGCAAATCCCATTTTTAGAAGATATTTTCATAGGAATTTGTTACCAAATCATTAACTTGTTTTTATTAACTATTTATATTTGATGGGATACCAAGTGAAACATTTCACATGAGTTGGCATGGCTGCTTTAAAGACTGTCATTTTTGTATGTTAAAAGGCATCAAGAAAACCTTAATGATACGTCTGGTCTGCTATCACTGATGTGATTAGAGATCATGTAAGCACATCTGAGATAGCTTCAAATTAGCTGTTTCAAGTGCCACTAGCACCACGGGGAAAGCCATGGCGAGCTCGCCATAAGCTAACTACCCATATTTATCCAACTTCTGAAATGGCTTTTAAAATTCGGTGGGGACATGTGCCCTTCAGTTACCAAGCCATGTTTAAGCATCCACTTTCACATGTTGTCAGCGAAGACTAGAGGAACTTTGCCCCTGCCTTCAACTGGAACATGTAAGTGATGGTAACAAGCCGAAATGCCCTGAAGAGTCAATACTCAGCGTGTCGTACGAACAGAAAATAGAATATTCAATTGATCTAAACCAGTATGTTTTAAGGACAGAAATAATGAACCCCAAAATTTGTGTTCTTTCCTTTCACTACCTGAATAAAAAGCATGCTTGTTTCTCACAGGAAATACTTCTCTTACGCATTTCTTCCAGTGAGGTCAAAATCTCTGAGTTCCGAGAAAATTCAAAATGCCTCAAAGCAGAAGTTGACTCTACATTATTTTCTATTTGTAGTTAAACCGGGGCCAGATATCTTAAGAGGGCATGAAATGGCCAATTCAAGTATCAAGGTTTATGATGAAAATGAAAATTTATTTTATTACTGAAAGCTATCTTGCTTATTGCATCAATCAGAAAATGCAAATAAAGAGGGGAAAAAAAGACACTTCATAAGGAACAATAATTCATGAATGGGTTTTGAAATACGTGAAGCATCTATATGGGATCCCTTGCTCTAAACATAATTTCTCTCAGACTGCAATACTTGTTAATTTAAAGCACATACTGTGTTTAAGGAGTTCTGCTCTTCGAAGCTGAAGGACTTTAATTCTCCAGTCTTTGAGGTAACAACAAACATCACTTTCTACATTCCCAGCAATGTTCTTATCAACAAAACTCTTAAGAGAAATCGAAAGAATCCACAAAGCTACGAACATATTTGTATCTTTGCTTCTTGGGGGGAAAAAAGAATTTTTTTTGTAGTTACACAAGTTATAAGCAACAAACTGAGCAGAAGCAGAGCCATACGGCATTTTCTCTTTTCTCCCGCTTTTTTTTTTTTTTGCTAACTGGTAAAAGGAGAGTATGTTCTTCACAGCATTCCCTAAAAGCCAGCGATAGGAGCAGCTCCATCCTGGGATGCCGCGCTGCTCGTGCCTGCTGCCAACCCAGCACCATTTCTTGTCTCTACTCACAAAGAGCAACCAGAATCCCAGGGTAAAATAAAGAGCAACCAGAATCCCAGGGTAAAATAAAGAGCAACCAGAATCCCAGGGTAAAATAGGAAGACTCGGGGGGAGCAAGGGTCCGCCAGCAACCGATAGAGAGATAAAGTGTGATTTACTGGCTCAAATAAAGATGCCAAAAACATGTGGCGATTTATTTATTTTACTGGGAAAACTGGATTCTCAATCATAAAATGATAACATCATAACAATGAACTCAACAGTATGGACTGGAATATTAAACCTGCACAACTGGGTTTGATTGGATGCCAATAGTAACAGAATTAATGAAAAAGCAAAACGGACTTCAATTACGGATCAGCAAACAAAACATCCCTTGCTTATACCTGCTGTTTTGGAAAGGAATCAGCGTCTATCTCTTGTAAATCATTAAAACCAAAATGCTCAATTAATCCTTATTTTATATGTAAGGCCTGGCAGAGGCAAAGTCCTATAGCCATGCCTTTGCTTTACGAATCGAAGCAATAACGGTTTCAGAAAGCAGTCACACTCTACGAGCAGACAATTGAAGAGATTTAGTAAATCCCACTTTATAGAGCAGAGACTAATCGGAAAACACAAGCCAGTCAAATGTTTCTTATGAACTGTTGACACTATATCAATGCTGAATCAATTGGTGGCATTTACTCTGAGTGACAGAAAAGAAATAAATATTTATATCACATCACCTATATCAATGAACCTAGGCAGAAAGCTATTTCTAACTTGTCAATATTTGATTATCTTGAAGAATCATGTCCCCTTCTTTTAATGATTAATATGAATTCCTTATTAAACCTAAATGGAAACTACTAGAGGAATAGCATTATGAATGCCTGAAAGCATAAATTGCCAAAAAATAATAAAAAATAATAACCCAACCCATATTTAAGTAACAATAAGTGTGACGTAATCCCCCAAAAGGGGGAAAAGGTAAAGTTACAACTGGAAACCTATTTCCAGTTATGGATCTGTGACCAAATTTTGCAGAACACAATGCAGCATAACAAAAAGCATTTTCTCTTGACAGAAAGCACTGTAACTCCTATCAGAGTAGGGTGAATAAAAGGTACTATTAAAACTTATTCTGAATTTTCTCTTTTTTAAAATGGGTTTAAGTAACATTTTTTAATATCATAATAAGAATTTTGGTTTCTGTATACCTTTCTAAAATTCTACTATGCAGGAAAGAAATCTGTAACAATCTATTGCAGGACATACAAAATACTAATTTCCATTACTTAGGACAAATAAAATGCCAAATACAGCTTATGGACTCAGTCACAGAAAGAGGGCTACTCACATTCAGTAAATTCTACTTTAAAAAAAAATTAGCAGTATTGGAGTAATTATCAACTTCACCTTAAAAGTTTAGAAGCGTGCTGCTGGTACTTACATCATTTTAAGTTATCCAAAGCAATATATTGTTTAGCTATAATTTTGGAACATTAACAAATCTACCTGGGAGGAATCTGCAAATATTAAACTACATCTGCACGTAAGACGTGCTGACAAGCTTAAAAATACATTTCCAAGCTGTATTCAAAGGATTCGGTGCCAAACAGGCAAGGCTGCAATACCGGGCTGTTTGACTCGCGCTGTAGAGGGGAGCTCTCATCTATTAGACCACAACGTTACAGGTGATACCGAAGGACAAGCATGAAGACCAGCCTTTATCTTCTTGACACGCTCAACTACAACTACTTGATTCATGAAATGCCAATGAGGCTTGGAGAGGTCATTGTGTGAAGGCACTGAATACGCATCTGAGATAATTAAGATTTCAGCCTTCGAAACATGGAGGGGAAGTGAACAGCAGTTAAGAAAATCAATAAGAGTCTTTTATTTGCGGTGACACAGATGTCTCAGTCAATAGAGCCTAATAGGCAAGCTTGATCGCAACGGACAGGTGCCTGCCTCCAAGGCTATCAAAGGACTTTCAGGATGACAAACGTTAAAATATATTTATGTTGCCGCTGAAGAACCCAGGATTCTTTCAAGGTGGTTTAATTTAACGGTGTATATTTGATGTCATTACGCTACTGTAAGCCTGCCCATACATTCAGCTCAAAACGGGTACGAAATGATCGCTCCGTTTGTCGCGGACAGCCACTTGTCCATCAATTGTTACATTAAACCTTTCACTTCTGGGTGCCAGAATCCAGCTGCCTGGAGCAGGAAGAGAAAGTAACAAGAAAGCTTTCTACAACTTTGGGTGGTTTTTTTGGTTCAGTTTGTTTTGTTGGTTTGTGTTTTGGGGTTTTTTTTTTTTTCAAGAAGCTACAACATAAGGTGATTCCAAACATTACAGAGCAGTTCCTTGCAAGAACCTGCTAAATATTTAAGCATCTACTGCCCTAAAAAATCCGAAGGTCATTCTAACCGAGCAGTTGACTTAGTTATTCAAAATTGATTAACTTTCTTCCCTGAAATTGTGGCAGCAGTGCAACATGTGTGAGGTACTTCAATCTATTTGGAGCTAAATCTGATTAGCACATTTTGAGAAATGGGAAGCAAATTGCTATGCCAATCAAAGTAAATCAGGACACATAACTCATTCATATCATGAAGGTTTTCATGGTCCCTCCAGTCCTGTATTAAAAGAACACATTACAACTAAATGCGCAGTAAGCATCTCTCCACCTATTTGTGGTACGCCAGTCACTGCAGTATTAGGCAGTAACGGCACGTGCATGTAACCAAGGCTCGATCCAGTGCACCTACCTGGCCATTTGCAAGTATCTTCTTCAGCTCTGCAGAAGACTTTTTTAAGCTGAAAAAATAAGAGGCAATTATTTTTAATTACTGGGCCATTTCACTCTATAAAACAAAGTGAAACCATAAGAAATAACAAACCATCAGGTTAAGTTCACAGTTAGATATTCTGAATACATTTAACTTTAGCAACAGACTGATGTTCAGTACAGCTACTCCTCAAACTGCAGGCAGCAGAAATGGAGAAGCAACGGACATTTAAGACAATATTTTTTTCACCTTTGCAAACTAGCTTTTTTAGATACCTCACTATACTATCCTTTGAGATAGAACCTATTTTTTGCCAGTTTGAAGAAGAAAAATTTAAAAAGATACCCTCACACACTAGGTGTTTCAAAAAACGACAGGAAAATGAGATTCACACCTAGTTTTCAGGTGCCTTATCTTGTTTGAAAACCCCTTAAGGCATTATCCCTCAATAATTTCTATAAATCTGCAGCAGAAGGGTGTGCCATCAATGATGCCTCACTACCTCGGTTGACTGCAGACTGGAGCATGGTGAGCAGGTGAGTACAACTCCTGGTTTAGGCATCTTTGGGACATGCCTAAATTGAGGTGGATGAGCCCAGATCGCTGTGTGCACCCACTCCAGGTCTCCTTGCTGCTGCAGTCCCTGTGCTTTTTCAGGAGAAATTCCTCCTGTGTCGGTCGGTAGTCTTACATTATACAAAAGGACGCATATTATTTTCTTCTAGTAAGAGAACTTTAACAAACCCCAACTATCAGCTTGGTGTGTTTTGTAGGTAAAACTATTAATGGCTTCAAAGTATGTCCACCCACGCGCAAAATACTGCTTCACCTCCTTTCCTGACAAACTCTGTGCCTACAGAGTTGTTCAACACAACAAACTGCCTGGGGAGCAACATGTCTGCAAAAACTTAAGCTCAAAGAGACATTCTGCTCTTATAACTGAAGTTAAAAAAAAAAGTACAAAATAATATATTCTTGAAAGGCATGTGCACGTGTCTTGATCACAGATCATTATTAACAAGAACAGTGAAAACACAGATTTCATATTTGGTGGCTTTGTTCTTTAATAGGCCTCTTGTTCCCACGACTACTTTAAAGAAAAATTAAGTTTTCCAAGGAAACATAAGTTGATCTTGTCATCTTTCATGACTAACAATTTGTGAACATGAAACAAAGAGAGACTTTCAATTACTTCAAAAACAAAACTCATAGTGCAGAGGGTTTTGGAAAAGGAATGGCAATTAACCACCAAATAAGGTGACAAGAATCTTCTAGAAGCCTCATTTTCAATGCACTTTAAGAACAAGCTCAAAGAACAGGAAGTACTGAAAGCCAAAGCACAGCAGCAACAGAAAGCAGCTTTATTTAGTTCAGTGGTATGATGGATTGGGAGGACGACTGCAGTTTATAAAGACATTCAGATTTATTTTCTTTGAAGAGTCTTGGATAGGATCTTCACCAATGCGATACGGAGCAAATCTTACCCACGGGACAGGGCAAACTTTGCCAGAGGAGACTGACACAGGGTATTCGCTTTCTATTTTTTATCTCTACAATTAGCAAAGCCACTAAAGGGAAAATCAAAACTGGTGGTAGTGGTACTCGAATGGGGCTACCCGCCGCATCACAACTCCAGCGCTGCTGCCAACCATGCGCGGTGGCATCCTCCTCATCAACGGGGAACCGCGTTGCATCACTCCCACTGCGCAAAGACAGGGCTCGTGGGACAGTCCCACTACCGCAGCACTTTGCGGTGCCTGCCAGAACGGGTACCAACACCTCACCGACAGAACATACAGTATGACTCTGTCTTTGATCATGTTCATCTGTCAAATTTCTTGGTTCCGCCCCCCCCCAAAATGCTCCTGGAGAGAAAAGGGAGCAGCATGCTGATGCATGGATAAATGTAATATGATATGCTTATTAGAATAATAGAATAATTTAGATTGAAAGGGACCTCCAGAGATTTCTATTCCAACGTTTCAGATACGCTCTTATATGAAGAGGATGGAACCAGACTTTTCTATTAAGAATACACAAGCTTATTTTGTGGGTTTTTTTTGGTTTGTTTTAACATTAGCATGGAGTATAAAAACTTCATGTAATAGTTCATGTAATAAAAGGGAGTTTATGCTCCAGTATTTAAAAGCAGATCTCCAGGAAAAAAGAGAAAGAGTCCTCTTACATTTTAAGATCTTAATATGGGTTTTGAAATTAGGGCTGGAATCTAAAAGGAAAGATAAGGGAGACGGACTCGAAAACTTTGCTGAAGCTGCATGAAACAGGGCACCTCAACTGTTCAGGTTTTTCAAAAATCTTACTCCACAATAATAAACCTTCTGAATTAGGTATCAAATTTTAAAATCAACAAATCCTGGAATGAGACAAGCAAGAAAGATCTGAACATACAGACCTTGCCATAGACAGTGATGATTAGCTAGACGAAAACAAATTAGCTCACCCACAAACAGGATTTCAATGCTTTACAAAGGACAAAGCCACCTGAAATACCCAGAAAAGACTTATTTCTTTCAGGAGAAAATACTTCTCCTGAACAACCAGCAGTACGAGTCTAACAAGATCCATGAATCAAGGTAATTTTGTCTTCCCCGCTTCACTCCTGCGTGCCCAGTAGTCATATTGAAAAAGTTATTCAACATCAGGCTTATCGTTGGAAACTGCCACACACAAGGTTCCATTTTGTTTTAAGAAAAGAAAAGAAAACAAAACATATGCTCCCGTTCTTGACTCTTACCTATTGCTTGGAAGGGAATCCGAGACTGCTGCACTGCTATTATTAGCAGACCCTGCTCGCGTATTTACCTGCAGGCAGGGAAAGGATCTTTATCAGTCGTTTGTGTTCAGAGGACACTATTCTAATTAACCTGTAATTTGCCACGAATTTCTCATTTCACTACGAAGGTTAATTAGCTTGTTGCTAGGCATGCCGATGGTTGAGGTCTGGCCTGTATGTAGGTTAGCAGGCTACATAATTCATGGATTACAATATACTATCTTTACATCTTAAACACTTAGTTAAACAATACCAAAAAAGGGATGATATGTCCACCATTTATTCCCGTTTTAAAAACTAAACAATCATTTAATATATTCGTAGTCTTCTGCACTTCAGAAGGGGTCTGACTGCAGAAGCAATAAACATACCCGAATGAATCAAACAACCTAAACTGATTTCATTGCAGTGTCTTCCACACTGAGACAAATCACTGAAATCAAATGAATACGGTGGGGGTCTTTAAACTCCTTGAAGTAGTAGCAGACATTAGTTGATAAACTGAATATTAAGATTTAGGAACCTTATTAACAGAGGTTAAAAACAGAAAGAAAGGCAATTCCATTTTTAATAAAACTGTATAGACAGGTAACGCAGCCAACACCCAGCAGATGAATCCTTCTCCCACCCTCACGAAAAAAAAAAAAAAAATTAAAAAACCCCAAACAATCTGCTTGTCAGAGCTCAAGAAAGTGCAGTTTTATTTGACATTTCAATAAGTGGAACACAGCATTACAAATCCATCTAACTTTACTGAAACAATTATTGAAATTCGTACCTTCAGGCCATGTATGTTCCGTTTCCCAGGAGGCTTGCAGGCTGAAACAGTAATTGACTAAATTGTAGAACACATCAGGGCCATTTACAAATTTGCTCAAAATGAATCTTTTAAAAAGAAATGAGGGTGACACCAAAATTAGCAGAGAGAAATGATTGAAAAGTGCCTCACAAGACCCAGAGTGGGAATTATGAACCAGGATTTTTAACTTGCAGGAGTGAGCATTTATAAATGCTAAGAGCTTTCTGACACCATGTAATATAAATTCTAATTTCTGCTTAAAACACATCAAGAGAACTGCTGGCTTAAATTATCAGATTCTCTTTGTAATTCAAATTAAAATCAATATCTTATGTCACTATATTTTCACACGCTGTGTTTTTTCTGGCATTTAACAGAAATATTTGCAAGATGTATTTTAAAGGAAACGGCTACCACACACCACGAATTAGTCAGATTGTCAAACGCAGACAGTTTGTTTTAAATGGGGAAAAAACACGTCAGGGGCAGCAGCAGTGAGTCTCAAGAAACCAAATACCGGATAAATGCAATACAAAATGCCACATTTTGGACACAGATGTACAAATGGGGCAGCTTATTACCATGTCTAGGTTTACAGAGGGACATGCTGCTTGAGGAGAAAGTATTTTCCTAAAGTCTCTCGAACTATATATTGCCTTGTTCCTCCATTTGGTGAATGTGCTTTTGTCAAATGTTAAAGCCACAAAGGCTTCTAGCTACATGTTACAGACAGTTCCCATTTTA
The DNA here is from genome assembly GCF_964289735.1 of Phaethon aethereus. Lineage (NCBI taxonomy): Eukaryota > Metazoa > Chordata > Aves > Phaethontiformes > Phaethontidae > Phaethon > Phaethon aethereus. The sequence continues at coordinate 1,902,261 of NC_138588.1, forward strand.
AAACTACAGTGCCCTACAAATTGTATGTTAAAGGGCCTGTCACTTTTGATTGATTGTCTGAGGAGGGATGAATTTGATTTTTCTCTTTCTCCGATGCACATGCATTTCACTTCAATTTTTGACAGCAGGAAACAGAACTATTTATTAGTCAGAAGGACACAGATGATAGTTATTAAACACATCAGGTAGGGCCAGGCCATGTGCCTTTAAATGACATTAGAAATTACCATGTGCATCTTAAAGAAGAAAAAATATTACGATAAAATGGGCATTAAAAAAAAAAGAACACAATAAACTATTCTAAAATACATATAAGCACATTATATTTTTTCAAATTAAAATAAACATTTTGAACAAGATATGAAAAGAATAATATTTTTTATGATATATATTTGAGTGGTATATTCACCTTGCATTCCACAGATGTGATACATGTAATGTAGACAGGACATATATGTGTGTGTATGCACATCCACACTCTTGTTTATGCATACGCATACACACAGGTTTATTTTCAGTATAAAAAAATAACTCTGGCTCTCACTACCCAGACAGCAACAAAGGATTTTTTTTAAAATTACACAAAATACCAGTTTTCCCCCATAAAGATCTTTAAATTATCAAAAGAAAACAGCACAGCCAAGGTAACAGTGGTGGCACATGGACATTTACGACTGGCAGGCATTATGGAAGACATGACTTTTTGGAAGCTGACTGGAGACAGCAACTGGGACCCTTCCTCAAAAGTATGAGAGGCAGAAAGGGAAAAGGACTCAAGGGAAGACGAGACATGCAAGAAAGCTCTTAAAAAGGGAGAACCTTAAATTACAGGCAGAAAAGCTGCGTGTTACTGATAGAGCTTTAAACTGCAGTACGTAGAGAGACATGGCCAAAAGGGCACGAAAGCAAACTGCTTGTGCTAACAAAATTTGCGACGTTCGTTAGAGAGGCAGGACTAGAACTTTAAATGCCAGAAGACAGAAAAAGAAATGCAGGAAGGTGCACTTTGTTCGATATTGCAGAAACACGTCAGCAGAACTTGGTGGCAGTCTGAGCATGAAGGGAGCTTTAAAGCTGCAACCCAGAAAGATCAGGGGTTTTAAGAAGGTGATTTGGAAAGATGGAGCAGCAACTCACTGAAGCGACGCAGAGCAAGGGGCAAGCCACCTACGAGGCAATACCCAGCAGACACGTGCGTAGCTGAGCCAACGGTGAAAAAGTGGCTATGAGCCCCATGTATTATCTCCTCCGCAGCACGGAGGCGAATTCAGAATCTGTACAAAGATGACTATCTTTGGATGTAAAGCAAATAGAAAAGAAGCCAGCAGCAGGAGCTGGAACTCACCTGGCTGGTTCTTCAGGAATGACCCAAAAGGAGACTCTAGAAGAGGTTAAGCCTGACTTGTAAGCACAAAACGTCCCTTTAAACACTCAGGCATGCCAGCTACAGAGCACCTCCTCCACAACCGACTTGAACTGTTTGCTTAAGGGGAAAGATACCCAATTGCTTTGCCTTTCCGAGAAGGGTTCCCTACCTGCTACCATCATCCACCCTACCAGCTTCTCTGAGCCACGTGAAAGCCTTAGCGTTTTATTCCTTGCAAGTGGCGGTCAGTGTTTTCAGACAGAGTGTGTGTCGGTAGTTAAATTGCCTTCCACAGGAGGAGGTTCAGGAGAAAGGCTGAGACCCTTGTACCTCAGCCTGGGAAGAGGCAGGAGATAGCTTCCCCCTTTGTAGCTGTCCTTGCACTCATCTCATGAGAACGCATCTCAACTGCTGCCTGCTCCGCAGTCCTGCAGCTCGAATATCTGAAGTCCCCCCTCAACCAGATCCTGTTAGCCTGAGCCTTAAAATAAATAAGAAATGAAAATCTTCATATTCCCCTTGAATTCAAGTTTCTTTTCCACAGGAGCGTACTAAACTACCAGGAAACCCAGCCTCCTTTCGAGACCTTATTAGCATGTGCTTGAGAAGACTGTTGGTTAATTGCCCAATTCAAACTTCAGAGAGTTGTAAGTAATGGAAGTCTAGAATGTTTAATTGGGAAACTCATAGTATGATTATTTGTATAATATCAGTTAAGTGAGAAGAGTTTAATTTTTAATTATTTCAATTAATTTATTGCTGGGAGATTTACTTGGAGAATTTAAACCTTATCTGTTTCATCAATTAAGAATCAGAGATTCAAAGACTGAATAGTGAGAGCATCTGAATGAATCAGCAGAATTATGTAATGTATTAGTCTTTTTTTAACCATTATTTGATTTCAGAGAGTGTGGTGCATTCCAAAAAACCTAATGAGCTGCCTACAGATTTTTGTTCAGGATGTAGATGACCTATTTTTTAACTGCCTCAGCCCACATAATTGATTATATATTTCCCTGCTCAGAAGAACTATTAAAGTACCTGTGATCGTTCTTGATACAACTGCTAAGTGCCCAAATCTCAAATAAAATGTCACAGATAGAGCTTCTGTGACAGACATGTTCCCATTTTCAAAATGAACAATGACAGTCACGTTCCCCAAGTCTGTCAGACTGATTAACGATATTAAAAAAATCTTAACAAATCCAAATTTTCATAAGTATCCAAAACTTAAGTTATTCATCTGCTTTGGTTTCAATACAATGAATTCAACCAATTAGTTTTTTAAATGTACATAAATATGTACTATGCAAACTGAATCTTGTTAGTTTAATTTACTCCAGTAAATTAGCTATTTTATATGCAATAAATGTAGTTTTCACTACGCTCCCCACAATAATGAATTCTTCTATCCAAATTAAGAGGTAAACATCATGTTATGTGCATTTAAACCTCCCAAAAACATAACTGTTGATGAAACAGTTTACTGATATCATCATTGTTGATTAGAATTTGTTAAGCATTACCTCTTGGATATATCTGTAGAGGCTCTATTAACTGTCCATTTACTTGCTGTTCCATTACAGTGGAGTAATACTGCAAAGAGATTAAAGAAAGAGATTACTCAGTAATGTACGAATAGTAGTAAGAACACTTACGGATTGTTCGATTCAATGAATTTTTTTTTTTTTTTTTTTTTTAAATTGCTGTAGTACATATCAGCCTTTAGAACGCTTTCACTCAGCAAAGCAGCACGGGAGGAACATAAGCAAGAGGCTGCCAGCCCCAGCACGGTACTGACTCCGGCACAGGGATCTATTATTGGCTCAACTCCACAAATTTCAGGCCCACCTGAAACCTGGGAATGCTTCAAAAGACTGAGCAAATGAAACATTTACAGCAAAAACAGCAGCTGCCACACCTGGAGAAGCCAGGAAAACCAGTCAAATGTGGAAACAAAGAAAAGCTGTAAATATAGTCAAAAACCGTGCAATTAGGAAAACTCCAAGGGAGAAAAGAATCTGGAAACTATCCAAGAATTTGCAGTGATGAAGCGCAGTCAGGGCAGTTGGGGCCACATCCCACGTAAGCGGAGATGTCGTGCGTTCCCTTAGCGTACAAATTTAATGCACAGTAGGGTATGCAAAAGTGTTACCAGAAAGCCACTGCAAACATACTGAGACTTTGGACCACGGCACCTGGACTCCACAGGAGCTGCTAGGACTGATCCAGGGGGGAAGGTTATTGCTAAAGAAAGGCTAAGAATGGACAAAAAGGGATGCAAAAGTATCTGAGAACATCAAAATCCCAAAAGCCAGAACATATGTAACGTGGAATGAGGAAGCCTGGGAAGTGGCATGAGGATGAAGAGCGGCCTTAAATGAAGAAATAAACATTTGGATTACATAAATTGAAATCTTTATTAGCCTTTTTTAATTGACCCTCCCTCCTGAGGAGGGGCGAACACTCACCAGACAGGACGTTTAACATTACGACCAGACAATCCCAGGGCAGGAGACAGACCTTGCTGTGAGTTTACTGTCTATAACCCGCACATCTCTCATCACGATGTGTTAAATATTGAAAGCACATCACAAAGCACGTTCCTTTTGCAAATCGCCGAACGTCTTTGAAGCAAACACGCTGGCTGTGGGCCAGATCTTCATGGCATAAATCAGTGTAGCTCCACTGACTTTCATGCTAATTCTCACCAGCCGAGTGTGGTCTAAGACTTCAGCATGTCACTGTTACCAGCGTTTTGTGATACTATTACTCAAACTGGCAAGAATAGATGTCAACAAGGAAAAAAATTATAGGTCTCCATGGAATCAAACACATGTATTTCACTCAGGCCAATGGTTTCCCATAACGCAAGCATTTTCTACTTATGCAACTTAAAAGAGACAAAAGTTTATTAGCTACCTGATGTTACAAAACATTTTTCTTTCCTCTTAAAATGGGATTAAAGATGTGAACTATAGTAAGCAAATGTTAGGTGGACAAAGTCAATTTATATGCGAAAGTTTAGTGCTTCTCTTTCACATTCATTTCAAGACACAGGAAGAAGTTTCCTTTTTGTGAAAAAAATTGTTATGAAGAAAACTGATGAGGGTTTATGGATCCGTCCAGCCCCGTCGCCTGTGTGTACATCTCGTACGATGTCTGCTGCTAAAAGCATTTCCCCCATTAAAATATCGCCGCAAGATTTTTGAGGGGAGCATCTCATTCATCCTAGCGTACAAACATATAAATCTACACCTACAATAACCGTGTAACGCATCATTATCCTGTGCTTACACAGAGCAAAGCTATTAACTACAGAAGCCCACTCTTTTGAAATGGTCAAGAAGTTCTTCAGGAGTCAGGACTACCCCCCAGACTTATTTTGTATCATGAATGACATGGCAAATCCTCTCCCACATCCCCATATCCCTTCATAAAAATGTGTCACCAGTACCTAATAGTTATGGAGCTGTGAAAGAATCTCCTGCTCCACTGTGGACCAAAATCACTTAAGAAAAACAAACTTTCTCATTACCATTTTAGTAGTGGCATTCTATGACCTGGAGACATATATATCACACACTATAAACATACAATACATACTCTCTAGAACAATAAACTAAAATAAACATGCATGAGACTGTTTCCTACAAAAAAACCCCCACACCAAAAAAACCAAAACAGAGGGGGAGAGAGAGAAAAAAACCACGTCCCTCTCCATTACTCAAACAGTGATGACAAGTAAATGAAATATCAATCATGTAAGCTGTCAACCTTTTGGGACAGCAATAACTGTTAACAAGTAGTCTGGAAAAATTGTCTGAAAATGACTTGTCCTCCACACATGAGCATTTGAGGTTTCCATGGAAAATTAAGATGCCAGTGGCTATTTGGAACATTGTTCAGGTATTCTTTTTAATGGAAAATTTGCCAGTTATTGATCCAGAGCATGTACCCCTTGCTTTCAGAAAGCTGCAAGCAACTTTCCAATCAGTGGCTGTCAAAAAAATTACTGCCTTTTTATACTGATACAAGACAACAGCTAAAGTGCAACTCCACTGCTACTCAATGTCTGTCTTTAATTAACTGCAGTGCACAACAGAAAAATAATTTTACTTACCATTCCACAATATTTACATAGGCATAATGCAAAATTTTTTTGCATACTCTCAAATAATTCCAGAACTGCATGAAATCAAAGAACCTAAAGATAAGAGGTCATGTAAAATTCAAAACATATTCCCCAATTATAGTGTCATACCTGCACAAAACAGATCTGTATTCTCAGGGAATTATTTTTTTTGTTCTTAAACTGAAAGAAAACCCTTCACTTTTGCTTTGAAGAATATTAGCAGAACTGGAGGCAAACTGCACCATGTCAAAATTGCTGGAAATATTTTAGCAGCTGTTCAATCCTCCAAATATTTGTTGCAGGCCTCAAAATACTCAAAAATGAGTATTTTTCTTCCCCGGTATTTCTTCAAGATTACAATAGATTCATTCCTTCTCCCGTAGGCTAAGAACATTTGTTGTCTTATAAACATACCCCAAAATGACACCTAGACGATGTTAGAAAGTTAAACCATCAATGCAACACAAATAGAAAACAAGTTTAAAACTGAAGGGAAAATTTTCAGAGAAGAAAAGCTGCTGAAGCGGAAAGAAGTCATTTACAGACATCCCATAATTTTTAAGGGAAAGCAGAGAGTTGAGCAATCATAACTCTAATGTACTGAAACTTTAACAGTAAGCTTGGAAGCATAGCAAGAAGATGACCTTACAAAGGCATGATTAATCGTAAGACTGTGCCACGGAAAATTCAAGTTTTTCAGTTTAACAGCAAAAATGGCAGACAGTTTAGAAGAAAAAAAATAATAGTCAAGAAACACAAGGAAGTCCAGTGGGGAAGCATCACCAGTGATCTAGTTGTATGAGACAAAACAAAAAAACCCCTCAAACAAGCACAAAACCCCGTCGACTGCAAGATTTTTGCTTCTTCATTTCACACAACTGTCTTACTCTCTTCAATATCAAACTTGTAATACAATGGTTTCACCTCCTCTGGAAAGAAAACTGCACATAAAAGGGGCTTATTTAATAAATCCCTTGAAAGCGTTTCGCAGAGATCAACCTCCAGCATCTGGAACCTGCACTTCTTCCACCCCAGGACTAAGTCACAGGCAATGACTGACGTCTCTTTGAACCAGGGTCTGCTAACAGACTTCCAGTAAACGAACGTGCATCCCAGCCTTTGCAAGACAAGAAACAGTACAATCTCTGCAGGCATCAAGAGGATCAGAATTTCACTGTGGAAGCCTAGAAAACATGAGATCTCTTCACAGAATCACAAAGGTTGGAAAGGACCTTCAAGATCATCAAGCCCAACCATTAATCTAGCACCGCCATGTCCCCTAAACCATGTTCTGAAGCGCCACATCCACATGTTTTTTGAACACTTCCAGAGATGGTGACTCCACCACCTCCCTGGGCAGCCTGTGCCAATGCTTGACCACTCTCTCAGTACAGAAATTTTTCCTAATATCCTATCTAAACCTTCCCTGGCGCAACTTGAGGCCATTTCCTCTTGTCCTGTTGCTGGTTACTTGGGAGAAGAGACCAACACCCTCGTCGCCACAACCCCCTTTCAGGCAGTTGCAGAGAGCGATGAGGGCTCCCCTCAGCCTCCTCTTCTCCAGCCTGAACACCCCCAGTTCCCTCAGCCGCTCCCCATCAGACTTGTGCTCCAGACCCCTCCCCAGCTCCATTGCCCTTCTCTGGACACACTCCAGCACCTCAACGTCCTTCTTGTCGTGAGGGGCCCAACACTGAACACAGGATTCGAGGTGCGACCTCCCTGGGGCCGAGCACAGAGGCACTGAAACATGGATCGTTTGTGCTAAGTTCACAACGAAACTACACGGGTTTTGTCAAATGCTAGAGAACACGTGCCCAAAAGCAACCCATTAAGCAGAGACTCAAGCAAGACATAGAGGATCCAAGCATGTCTCTGCTCTGCTTCCTCTGCGACAGGGAACTGGTGAGGAGGACTACACTGAACCAAGTCATTAAGTCCCACCAAAACCACCTATGAACAGCACTAGACAGGGCTTGTTCGTGGTGTGTTCAGAGTTAAGGCACCAGCACAGCGAGAAGAGCACTTTATAAGGAACTAGCATTCCACCCGGCTTAGACAGAAAATACCCATTTGTTATTTTCTTGGTTATCAATTTAATTTGAAGGGAAATGTTAAATGGGTTTTTTTCCACTTACATCTGCAGCATGAAAGATACACTGCAACTATATTCAAAATTATTTTGTTTCAATAAGTAACTGCGTACTTTATTTCTGTAGACAGATTTTACATTTATAGGTGTCTAGATAGAGATTCTACACAAATCTATGTATACAAAGGCACACACAGACACACATATATCTTATATTAAAAAACAGAAAATACGTCTTTAAATCCTCTATGAATATTGAGCCTGCAGCTACAATGAAACTCTTCTGTTAGGAGGGGTGAAACAGTCTCCAGATGAAAGTAGATTTTGAAAAATTTTTAGAGCCCAGGGGTTCATTTTTAATGAGCCGTTACTTTAAGTACTGCATAAAAAATACAAGAAATTGATAGTCCATTTAGCCTGCACTATACCTAATGCAAAAGTCATTAAGATGCATTATTCTTAATGTTTATGATATGATCAGTAAGTGTACAAGTCCCTTTTTTTTTTTTTAAAAGTCAAGCTTGCCCATGTATCTCATGTGATACAGTTTTTAAACACCTACACTTAATAGTGGAATATTGTACTGTGAACACTGCAGCTTATACCAACGCTTTGATACAAGCAAAAATACACAAACAGACACCGAAGAACACAGAAAATATCAGCATTTGTTATACTATACCTACATAGGACAGCATGGCTTTCATTTCTTCATCGCTTCTAACAGTAATCCGATCGCCATCCTCATCTTCATCTAACAAAGAAATACATTCATGAACAATGGAAGAAGGATATTTACAATTTTAATACGTTTTTACCTGGGCTTTTAGAAGCAAATAAAAACATGAAGACTCTATAAGCCAACGACACAGGTAACCATGTACTCTGAATAACAACATACAATGACTGCAAACACTAATTAACAAAGACTACAATTACATCTAGAAAGGAGGCATGAACAAAGTGCTCAGAACTGCTCACAACAGCTCTTTTACTGCCAGAACCTCTCCAGAAGCCGAGCACCTTACACACGCTGTAATAACCCCTGCTGAAACCCATCACGGTATCCTTCCGACGCAGCAAACAGACAGTAAAATCTCTGAGTGCGCTCCCATCCTCCCAGAGGGAGCTAAGTTGTGGCAGTTTCTTTCATTGGAATTACTAGAAATTTTAAAAAAATAATGATTAAATTTTCCTCCCACTAAAACCTTCTGGTCTTACCGTCAACCCTACCTCCGCTCACCCGCCCTGCCTCAAGTTCCTCCCGCCCCTCTGCCCCGTGACAAAAGCACGGGCACCTCTGCTTCTTCGCGACGCTGCCTTAAAAACCGCGATTTAGAAGCGGCCACGAACCCGCAGTGTTTCTACAGAGAGGTTTAGACGGAGACGGGAGTTTGTGCGGAAGCGGCAGCGGCCGGTGTCCCTGTTCCAGGGCAGCTGGGGGTGAAGGAGGCACGAGCAGCACTACCAGGCAGTCGCGGTTTGGCGACGACGCGCTCTGGGCCTAAGGCAAGAGGCTGCTGTCAGAACAGAACCAGAGGAGAGGGAGCGAGACTGGGAAAGGCTCCAGCAGAGCAAGGCGTTCAGAAAGAGTTATTAATACGAAGATCTGAAGGAGGAATAGGCTTTCCAAAGACATATGGCAGGATTCAGCAGGTGCAGGTTTACCAGGGGGCTCAATCCCCGCCATTAGCAGCAGCTGGTGCAACAACACGCTCCGGTGTCACAGCCGCAGTTGCCGAGACGCCCCGTGCGGTGCCTCCACTCCGACAGGAGCGGTGGCCACCCCGTCCCCTCCTGCCCCGGCCCTCGCGGAAAGCTCGGGCGCCTTCACCGATGGGAGAGCCGCACCGGTCGCCAGATGAACGGAACAGACCCTCCCCTCCAAGCCAGTTACCAAATGTTAATTTCTTTTTATTGCTGTAGCTTTGGGGGAGAAAGGAGGGGTTAATGATCTGTCTCCAATTTTTGCCTGCTGCAATTTAAATATCTTTCTTAGATACTTATTAAAAAAACCTAAAAAACCAAAGCACACTGGTGTATAGCCCAGTTTTACATTTGTTTTTCCCCTTTGGACAGGGAGCTCTTTGAAAATAAAACAACAACAAAACATCCAACTGATACCAAAGAATGGCTGACAAATTCACGTGCCTTTTTGGCCAGAAAACATCCGTTGTGAGGAATCTCAAGCATGCGGGGCCCATTTGAGTTGGGATATCTAAGAGGCCCAAGACACCCACCTGTTCCCAAAAGCTGCCGGGGCTCAGTGTGTCAGGACGCATCCACGCACACGAGGACGGACAGACCAGAACAATTCTGCTCGCGCTCCAAGTTGCGAGCAAGCCGGTCAGAAAGCCGTACGGTTACAAAGGAAAAGCACCCTGCACCAGGAAATCAAGGAGCAACATACGCACCGTATTTCAAACACCTGTTAAATACCAAAGAGTGAGGAGACGGAGATTGAGCGAGTGCATTTACTCCTCAGATTTGGTCAGATTTGCTCCTGAGCAGCTTGGGATGCAAGCAGAGGCTGGGGCAGTCTGTCTGTCTGTCCCCGCATCTGTAGGCATGCTCCGATACACATGCTCTCTACAACCACGGCCCCTACGTATTATATCAACATAAAAAAGTGCCATTACGTCCCTGGATGGAAACCCAGGCTTGCTCCTAGTTCTGCAAAGAATCTGGCAACAAATCTGAGCCAACAAATTAAAATTACCCAAGAAAAGGACTTTGTTAATTTTGCCTCTGAAAACCTAGCAGATAATTCTGGGGCTATAATGAAAAAGAGCAAAACAACGCAGGAAAGAGAGCAAAACAAGAAGAGACCGGGGGGGGGCGGGAAAAGAGCATAAAAACCTTAGAATTATACTTTGAAGATGTATTGGAAGAGAGCTACGAGACACTGAAAACATGAACGCTGGAAGAGGAACTAGACAGCACAACAAAGTCCTACAAGAGCCTTGTCTCATGGAAGTTTAACTGGTGAATTGCCAGATTGCTAAAGCTACTTGCTAGGGTTACCAGCCTGCAGCGAGCCACGAATGATGGAAAGATGAAGAAGAGTTAGCGAGTTGAAACCGAATGCTTCCTGGCCTGGAAACATTTTAGGCAGAAAGGAGGAGGAGTTGTAAAACTGCTACCTGGCCGAAACCCAAGTCCCAGTCGCAGTGTGTGACGGAATAAGAAAGGCTGAAGAAGCAGCTGCTGGAATAGTGAACACAATGAACACCATGCATCAACAAGAAGGGATCAGAGGAAAATGCAGAAGAGGGGAAACCTGGCAGAGACGAATATACGGAGATAAAAGCGGTTAAGCAGGCCTGGCTTGAGGGACCAAACTGAGCTGGGACAACCAAAAAAAAGAAAAAAAAAACCCTGGAAAACTCTTGAAGTCCACTTGCAAAATGTTTATTAAAAAAAAAAAATTAAAAAAATCACACATTATTCATTTCAAACTATTAAGAAATTAATTCCAAAGTTCTCAGAACTGCAGAATTCCCGATGGTGGTACAAAGAGAATAAATTAAAAACATGTTGATGAAAAGGCAGAAAATGTTACCTGGCATTAAAAAAGCCAAATCTAAAATAGCCAGGAAATGCTTGTAAAGAGAAAAACCAGAAAAAAATATATTTCTCGTATCTGTGCAGAGATCCTTTGCCATCCTACCATGACATTTAAGCGGGCACAGCCTAAAAAACAGCTAGATATGACACATGGGTTCAGAAAGATTTCCAGGCTTCTCTACTTGCCTAGAGCACAGCAATATGATTTTCCAGCACATTAGGGAAGCAAAAGTAGAACCAAAAAATCCTACGTACTGGCTGGATTTCGCTAATGTCACTTAAAATGGAGGAAGAAATCCTCACAAGATACCAAATAGAGTGCAGCAGATGGTAAACAAATATTATGAAGCAATCTTCACAAAATCTGCAGTGTGTCACAAATATACAAAATGGCAGAGTTTGGATGAAAGGATCATAACAGGCCATATGTTGTTAGTGATTTTATTTGTAGCGATGTGTAATACAATGGTGAAATCCACATAAAGGTCCAACAGTAGGAGAAGTGCAGCCCCAGGTAGGAGCCCCAACGGATGGTACGCTGTAGATAACAATAACTAAACAAACAGTAGAGGAGCCTGCACTGGATGGCAATTATCCACATCTGAAGAAGCAATGAAGCAGGTGAGAACAGAGCTTGAGCCGGTAAAAATCTAGGCATTTGATATGGAAAAAGTAACCAGAAAAATCACGCATCAATATACATAACATATTTTAGATGCCAGTTAAATGGCAGGGGAAATGGTTTTGTGCAGATGTAAATGACAGACTAGAGACATGAACTGAAAGCACAGAAGCAGATGTTAGAAGACACAACGAAATAAGTATTTCCAGGAAAGTTCTACACATGGTACCATTAATATGGGCTAGTGCCCTGATTGCAGCGACTGCTACTGGTGCATGAAGTTCAAACAAAGCTAATGTGTGATGTGGGAGGTATATAAAAAAATATTAACAAATCATAAAAAAAGACAAGGTCTGGAGCCTGGTTTTGCTCAGGTCTCTTTAAAAAGTCTTGTTTTAAAAAGCAGGGCAGTAGTAGTGTTGAGGCTACGGAAAAATAACTTATAATCTCCATTCTTATGTTTCTGGTGGTTTAGGAGAAGAAAATACAAACATAAGAAGAGAAAAATAAAAAGCACTAAATAGTACTTGAAGGACCATAAAACAATATTTCCTTTGATTATCTACACAATTATCCATAAAGGTCTAAAAAGGGGAGAAATGCTAATAAGAACGCAAGGCCCTATCTTCTTTTATCTGCTCTCTCACCTTCAGCATCACTACCTTACTCATGTAACACTTCTAACCCCCTCCAGCTCCTTCTTGCTATTTCACCTCTATCAAAGGAAAACAGAGAGTTACACAGGAAAAATAAAATACAATGAGCATTAAAAGGGAATAGCAGGAGCCCTCTGAACTTGGAAGAAAACTCTAGCTCCAGATCTTATCCCCTAAGACACAGACGTTTGACTCCCCTTTGCAGCTTATTGCTCTCCAGATAGGACAACCCCCCAAGAATCCCTCCAAAAATGAAAATAAACAGGGTTCAAAGAATAGAGCTGAAATAGCTATTAACAGATACAGCTCTAAATCTGCACTAACGTACTCAGCGAGAGCATTCCTAACTTGGCAGAAGCATAACACAACCACCTTCACGAGGTGCAAGTGCCGTTATGGACAACCCCAACCTCCAGCTTCCTCAGACCCTACACAGAAACTATTTTTCCCAGCCCCTCAACCAGACCCACACGCCCTTTTAGCAGATATTACTACTGCCCAAGCCTAACCAGGCAGCATTTTCCTGCAGCTCTCATACCTCCTCCAGGAGCTGAAGCTGAGTAACTACCCACACTCCTGCTCTCGCACAGGAGACAGAGAAGATGGTGCATTTAGCTTGAGCCCAGCAGAAGGAAAAAAGAAAACTAAACCCACCGCAGTCCTTCTAGCAAAACACAGACGTTTGTTCCAGTGAAAGGAAACACTCATTTCTAACGCTGCTATACTTGGTACAAAATCTCTATGTTGTACTGTATTTCTGTAAAAGCAGCTGCACTTTTAGTTTCTTCCAATGCAGGATTAAAAATTTAAACTTAGACCTACAGGTACTTTATACTTTTCATTTAATACAAGCAATAGAATTGCAAAGAGGAGTAAGAGCATGGTAAGGTCATGCTGGTAATTAAAGCTATATTGTAGAAATATGCTCATTCAAGATGTGATTAAATAATAAAATATTGCTTAGTTCAGTATCATCATTAAACTTGCATTAATGCATAAATATTTAACTGTAACATATAATGAACGTAAACATTATTTATTTAAAAAATGACAGCCCTATAATGTGACAAAGGAAACAGTTTATACAAGTCATACTTACACTCAAATGCTGTTGTTGTTGCATCTGGCAAAACTTGACCAATGACATCCTAAAACATAAAGAAGAATTAGCTATATATGAAATTGGAAATGCCTGAGACAATTTAGAGTAAATCACCTTAACTGGTCCCCAGCTGCAGGCAGAAGGCTTAAAGTCCTGCTACTCACCACTGCCCCAAAATTACAAACTTTTTAGCACACAACACAAATCAGTACAAATCATGGTGCTCTTCTCCTTCCTCTCCAAGCTACCTTGAGGAAAACCGTTTTCTTTTTAAATAACTCAATCATAATTGCAAACGAGTCAGTGTTGTCCGTTCTTGCTGTTTAAAGAAGCGATTTTGCCTGTAGGTATAGAAAAGTTTACATCTAACTCATCGAGGCAAGTCATAAAAACAGAGGTTTATGAATGGCTTTTTACTTAAGAAAGCACATTCTCTCTCTCAGTCCTTCTGCTTACATCGCCTTGATTCCTTCTCTCCACCTCGGAACAACTGCCTTGGTCCTCCCTGCCCCCGTAAGGCTGGTGGTAGTGGTGATGTGATGTGGTTCTCCCTCCCACATCACACGGCTCCATCTCCCGTCCTGCCTGCAGCCCAGGAACAACAGGGTAATAAACAGCTCTGGATGGGTCTGGGGTTGCCGTCGTGAATTCAAACGATAGCTGTGAAACAATGCATTTTTGTTGCTTTCACTCCACAACTGCCCGGAGAAGCGGCAGGACCGAGCAGCTGTGCCGAGCTGCCTTGCTGCGTCTCAAGATGCTCTCCACGCCACGCGAGCCGGAAAGTTTGGAGGGCTCTTTGTCACTCTTAATTGGAATTTAAACTTTTTCAAAACTTGGGAGAAAGATTCAAATATGCTGGCTGCCCTGGTTGAAATACCTCAAGCAGCGGAGGTACTAACCTAGAAGGCAAGCTTCAGCCTCGGCGTTATGATGATGCCACGCAATCCCTTTCTTAAGGGGGATGTGAGTGTCACACACACAAGCCCATCACAAAACACACTGAACGTTTCCAAGTGTTTCAAAACTTTAAAAGCATTTTTATGCTAATACAAGCCTCTCCTGTACAACTAAACCGAGAGGAGGAGAGCTGAGGTTTTTTAAATTTGTTTTTTTAGCCTTTACATACGGCATTCACTCAAAATTCAGTGAAAAATATCTGCTCAGGCTGAAGTCATCCTGTTTGTGCTGTTGTCAGCCTTTGCAAGGCTGCAATATGTCATGTCAGGGCACAGCATAAATGCACAGCATGGTTTTTTCCTTCCTGCTGACTGATTTTTCATGTCAGACAACCTCGCCACTGACAGTGTCACAAAGTGATTAGAAATTAATGAACAACAATATTTACTGTAGTACGTACACTGTGAGCATCTTGGGGTGCTAAGCACCCCCCCATATCAAAGCTTCAGTGATCACCGTCCTGTCACTTCTGTGTTCTCTGGTTTTTTGTTTAGTCTAAACCCAGGAAATTAAACGTTGTGTACAATGTCAAAAAGACACAATTAACACAATGAGAAAGCAGCAAAAGCAGCCTAAAGATTTCCACAGAGCTAACCGAAGCACACAGTATTTCTAAAATTTTGTCATGTTGTCTTTTCATTTAGATGCTAAAATAACTCAATAGTACATAATTTAAGCTATTAATTGTATATAAAAAGACAAAAGATGTGCAATACAGCTTATCTAATGACGTAGGCTAAAAATTTGTGGAGCCAAAAAAGGAAAAAAAACCCCCAACAAAACAAAACCCAAACATTGCCACATTAACATAAATTCTTTCATTTAAACATTTCTACAGGGTTTGACAGCTCTGCTAGTCCTCTGCCAAAAGCCAGCCAAGCTGTACCCTCTGTCCCTAACAAGAAATTAAAGTCTTATCTAAACAGAAGACTGTGCTGTTCACTAATTATTTCTAAATCAATTTAGTTAAACATTGAAAATTCCTCAGCAAACACGCTTTAATTGTGTCAGATTTAAGCCACTTGTGAAACGTTCTTATGTGGGCACACAGATGCTTCCACTAAATGGATTTAAAAATCATTATCAGAAAAGGACTCCAGTTCTGGGGTATTTACAAACTGTATTTAAGAGGTGTGCGAGGATGCCACTGAGACAGAGACAGTTCTGACAGCCCCAAATGTCTGCTAGGATAGCCCTAAGGCTCCCAAAGCTGCAACAGCACTGAAACGGCAATAGTAAATTCTTTTATATTTTTTTTCCTATTCAGAATAACTTTTTCTAAATATTGGGATTCTTTAAGATGAGTAATAACTAAGTACATGAATTTAAGAACTATTGTGTAAGACAGTTATGGTGTAAATAGTTCAAAAGAAAATCCTACTACAGCCACAAAAACTTTGCTCTAGTCTACTTTCTGTACTTCTATTTAACAGATGCACTTGAGGCAAAACTAGCCTTGCAGGAGGTGGGAGGCAGGGAAAAATCACACCGTCACTCTGTTGTTACCATAGTATTATCAGCTACACAAGAATTCCATGCCCAAACATTCAGGAGACCTCTCAGTGACATGAGCTTACAGGATTACTCTACATTTCAACAGATTATGCATGATGATCTTCCACTATCACAACGGGGATCACAAGCAATAAAATACTATGACTTTTAGACACCGTCCAAGTGGGCTCACATACACGATAGCTTCTATTTTATCTTACAACACTGAAAAGCCTCTAACAATGAAGAGAAAAATCAGGAAACGGCAGCTGAAGCAAGAATTCCATCAAATCTGCTCTGTAAGAGGTGTGGAGCACTTATCTCTTGGGTGAGAAAGCAGAAAACGCGAAAGCACTCCTTTAAACAACAGCATAAATATTGAAACCATGGCCCTCACTCCCGTTTTATCTCAGTATGACATCATGAAGTTATCCTGAATTAACACCAAGTGCTTAAATACTCCAGTGACAGCGAGGGCGAATGAATCTAGACAGCCTGATGAAAAAAAAAGAAAGCTTATTGTAATTCATTTAGTGGTGCCTTTAAAAGAAATCTGTTTAGTGGTAACTTACAGGTCTGCAAAGCCGATATACACAGAACATATTTAAAGTGACATTATGAAGAACAGCTCTTAGCACCCAGTTTAGGAAAGTAATTAGGAAAATGCCTAATCTAAAGCAATGGCGCTTCCACAGGTCAAGCACCAACCTATTGAGTCAAGGCCAAGCACCAGCACCAACCTGAAGGTATCAGATTTTCCAGTTTGAATATATAGGTTAGTACCTGTAAAGGCTCCTCCAAGAGGCAGAATCAGAGCAGTTGAAATTTAAAAGCTTTATCATTTAATGTGTACGGTGTTGCACTATCAGATCCCTGGACTCCAACAGGTTGTCCTATGGCTACAGATAGGATATTTGGTGACTCTACTACCAAGCTGCTACCGCAGGTTCTTCTCTGAAATCCTGCACGGCTACAGTCATTTGTATTTGCGATGCTGTTCGCACATCCAGGATGCTAAATTAACAAAAATAATGCTTAAAGAAATCTTGTTCTCAAAGATAATTTTTATGGGGCTTTCTTAATACAAAGCAGAACATGGGATCTACTTTAGAAGAACGAACAGCCTTACTACAGAGCTAATTCAATACTCTCCCAAGCCCCCAGTTCCCACCGACGCTACGCATCTGGAGGTAGGCCCCTGGTTTTTGGAACTGGCTAGCAAACGTGCTTCTGCAGGTCCAGGCAAGATGGGAGCAGGCTCGAGTCTGGTGTGCTCTGGACAACACCACACGGAGAGATGGATCAGTCCTAAACAGGGCAAACTATGGGAATTACTCAGAGATTGATTGTGCCCCAAACAGTAAGAACTGAGAAAAAAAGGGATACCTCGCATTCCTGTGTCTTCAATTTAGAGAGATATGGACAACAAGGGAAACAGCGAGGTCTGACTGGATTATTACTGTTCAGTAATCTACCTTTGTAGGGATGGTCTCAATTCTCCACACCATCTTTAACTGACATCCTAACACATAGGCCCTCTGTAATTGCCTCCCACCTGAGTGGAAACTGCAGTGAAGGCAGAAGAACAGCAGCAGACTGGGTCACAGAATCACAGAAGGCTTTGGGTTGGAAGGGACCTTTCAAGGCCATCTAGGCCAACCCCCCTGCCATGAGCAGGGACATCCCCAACCAGAGCAGGGTGCTCAGAGCCCCATCCAGCCTGGCCTGGGATGTGTCCAGGGATGGGGCATCCACCACCTCTCTGGGCAACCTGGGCCAGGGTTTCATCACCCTCCTTGGGAAAAATGTCTTCCTTAGATCTAGTCTAAATCTTCCCTCTTTTAGTTTAAAACCATCCTTGTCCTATCGCTACAGGCCCTGCTGGGCCCCCATCTTTCTCCTCAGCCCCTCTCAGCCCTGGCAGATGCAGTAAGGTCTCCCCGGAGCCTTCTCTGCTCCAGGCTGAGCCCCCCCAGCTCTCCCAGCCTGTCCTCCCAGCAGAGCTGTTCCAGCCCTCGGAGCATTGCTGGGGCCTCCTCTGGCCCCGCTCCAGCAGGTCCATGTCTCTCCTGTGCCGAGGGCTCCAGAGCTGGACGCAGCACTGCAGGGGGGTCTCCCCAGAGCAGAGGTGCAGAATCCCCTCCCACGCCCGGCTGGCCACGTGGCTTTGGGGGCAGCCCAGGACACGGTTGGCTTCTGGGTCGGCCCCATCCTGCCCTCCCCACCAATTTCAGCGCTCCCCCCAGCCACACGTGGTGCCAGATCTACCACGCTTTAGTGTACGGAGCCTCACTTCATTTAATTTCTGTAGTTATCAGATAAATTAAGTGCATGTGCATACTCTGATGACACCTCCTGAAACGCAATCAGTTAGGCAAATGGGGGCTTTGAGACAGTTCAGATCTTATTAAACATCTTCCTTTTTCTCTTAAGGTTTCAGAGTCCAGAAGAGAGGGGTTTTGACATGAAAACAACAATCATCGAATGGTACTACTGCACGGCTGCACTCCCAGCTGAATGCTGTCATTACACCTATCATTCCCACATCCCAGACTTCCACTGACGGCGAGAAATGTGTCATCACCTACCAACTCACCATACGTAATCCAACACTTCCAGTTAGGACAGAGGTACTGCTGTCCCCGTTACCCTCAACGCAATAGCCTAACAGCAGGTAACTGAAAATATCATCACCAAACACAGATGTGACCTGATGCAGAAGTCTATCTGCTTCCACTCAACTGGGATGTTTCAACCCAGGAACCATTCAGATTCTTCTGTCAGTGGGTGGAAATAATTCAGTGTGCAGATGGCTAGAGACAGACCTGCGTCTGCAGAGGAGCTGGGTGAAGAGAACCGCAGGCGATCTGCTGCGGCTGCACCTTCTCAGAATATTGTTAACGCAGTGATCTCAACCTGCACTGCGTAGAAGAGTGAACAGCATGTGTGGCCACCTGCCTGGTGCAGTTCTCCATAGTGAAGAGTGTGCTAAGTGAAACAATGGCATAAGGGTACACTCCTCACCTCATCTGTTGTGCCTGGCTGGGGCAGAAGTGCCTACAGCATAGGCAATGGTCATCACCAAATGTTTCGTGGCTGCCTCAATGTACAGAGCTTCCTGCACACACATCGCAGAAGAACATGAGTGATCACTGAATGTGAGTACAACCACAGAAACTGGGATTTTGTAAGAAAACTAGCTATGTATGCTACTGTCATGTTTCACCATGACCTGCTGACTGGAGGAACTACCACCTATGCCATAAAACAGGAAGCTCAACCTGCTCATAACTGGCAAAATACATTTGTATAAGTTGAGTACATCTGCTAGACAACTACAAACAAACAACTAAGATGAGCATCAAAATCACGTGCAGAGGGGGAAGAATCAAAAGCCTTCTCTTTTCTCAATGACTTCAAGAGTGATGCAGAACAAGACGAGCGTTGCATTAGCCAAGCCTGCCTGCAGTTCTTGGCCTTTGAGTGGGGATGATTTGCCAAAGTAAACTCAAGGCTTGCTGACCACGGGAACTGCCCATCTAGTGGTAGGAAGAACGCTCTGCGTGACCTGTTATATCACAGTCCATCCACTTTGATTTGTCATGCCTATTCTATGACAGATCCCCTACATAACTGCCTCCCTAAACATACTAGCTGTGAAAAACAGAGTCCTCACCAACCTGAGATGTGCCAAGATGAAGATTTGCCTGACGTGTCCTCCCTCACTCATTCACTTCTTCCACACGTAGAGTGGCTACAGCTCTCGGGAAGCATCAGTTCCACGTGACTGGAGGTTGCTGCAGGTGTTGACGGCTTCAGGTGCTCCTCAAGGTCCCATGTTGTCCATCGATCACTTCAGATGTCAAGGGCTCTGTCAGACTCTCTGCTCAGCATGCTGGAAGCAACTACTTAAACTCCTTGCAGCAGAGCATGGTACGGGTATCTCGCTAGACTCGAGTTCAGTACTTTGCCCCAACACAACTAACAAATCAATGCAGGTAAAGCCTGTCAGAGCTACTTCAACAGCTGTACTGTTATACTTCTGCTTATTTGAGATCTGGCTCCAAAAGGCATGCTGTCTGTTAGTACAGTATCATAACTCAACACACAGGTTCATTCAACAGCAACCGCAGGTGCAGAGTCTCACATGTAAGATATGGTCTGACCACTGAGTTACAGCTGTGCTGCCTGAAGCCCTCTCTACCTTCAGACACAGGTCCCCATACCTCACTGCTGCCCCAGATGAAGCCTCCTGGAGCACCCGTAGGGCCAGCACCCCTGTAGGGCCACAGGCTCAGAGTAAACCATAGGCTCCGGTTCCTACTGCATACGCAGTTTAAGCTTCACCAGCACTTTTTTTCCAACCTACTTGCTAAACAGACTACACAGCTCCAGTTTAAGGCCCACACACCCCCAGCTGCTTTTATGCTGAAGCAACAAGGATGAAAACTAAAATGCAAAATGGTTTTGCAAAGCCACACCCTCAACCTGACAACATTTCTCTATTTACTTATGAGTAATACAACCAAACTTAAATTTCCAATAATTCTAAAATGCAAATGGATAGCCCAAGCATCAGTGATTATCTCACTTTATGTGGGAAAAAAATGGAAAACACGAAGCAGAATGTGGAATAAATCTGGCTCAGATTTGTACCACTTGTCTTTGAAGGGGAGAGTGGGTTCTCCCAGGCTTGCTGGAAACTCACAGCAATTTCCAACTGGAAACTGCTCCTCCCAAAAATCTCACCGATCTGTCAAAAGTTCTGCTCCCTCTCCTCCATCTACAGAAAGTCTTGGATAATGCCAAACATTAGCGAAAAGGAAACCTGGAACATCTGCAATCTGCTCCAGTTACCTCTGCAATCTTCTATGGGCCCAACATCGAACGTTTTCCAGCAAATCAGCCCCTTAATCCCCACATGTCTTCTCAGTAAAATGCAACACGTTGAAAGAGGTCTGCAGAATCTCTCTCCAATATTAATAACAACAAAAAAAATTAAATATGCACATGACCTGTGGTATGGGAAGCGTTTGTTAGAGAAATAGGGGCACACAGAGTCTCTAGCAGAGATGCATTACATAGGAAAGATGAGGGCATCCTGAAGAAAATAAGTATGACCTGCACACAAGGGTTAGACTTCTCTTTGAGCGAAGGATGCCATAAAGAAGAACCAATAAGTGTGACAAACACCCACTACCACGTCTGAGCAAACAGAGGATCCCTGTATGCATGATGTGCAGACGGGGAGAAAATAAGGCAGGCAGGGGTCGAGGGCAGTTCAGGGCAAAGGAGATGCTGCAAATCCACTGTGCGGCAATGGGCAATACCATCGAACGGAGGACGGCTACAGCCCATGCGCAGAGTGCACAGTCCCCATGCCTGAGCCAGGCAGGCACTAATTTCCAAAAGATAACTCTTTATATCACTCTGAAGCGATGCCTTGCAACCACTCCATCGCGCCAAGGTGCGCGGGCACGGGGACGCTGCACGCCTGCCATTGCTAACCCCTGGGAGGAACCAACGCTCCAGAGGGCCTGGGACCACTGCACCGTAAGCAAATCCTTCTGTGCCCCCGAGAGCAACCCCCCGTACTGCCGCACCCGCACCACCGCCCCTAAGGCGGGGGGGGACGACACACAGACGCTGCCCCAGGCCCCTGATTTTTGTCAGTCTCTACCAGAACCACTTTCTCATTAAAAACTTTCAGCTACAGACACGGGGCAGCAAAAAAGCCCATCCCTGTAAAACACTTTTCAGGGTTTTTTTTGTTATCACTTTTCCCACCCGACCTGGGTGACCGGTCGGCGCTCACGCACCGCGGACCCCGCGCCCCGGCCGGAGCGCCGCGACCTGCCGGCCGGTCCCCGGCCCACCCTCGCCTCCCGGGCCGCGGGAGGGGGTCGTCCCGGGCCTGCCGCCCCCGCTGGGACTCACCAGCACGTCCCTGAAGAGGAGCTGAGGCGCCGAGTGAACGGTCCAGTCGACGGCCCCGCCGTCGGGGATCTTGATCCGGATGACCAGCGCCTGGCTCTCCATGGCGCGGGAGGGGCCGCAGAGCAGCCAGAGCATCCCCGCCCCGCCGGGCTCACATGCTGCGGCGGGCCGCGGGGCCGCGAGCGGGGCCGAGCCTGCACCGCCCCGAGCCTGCGCCGCCCCGCCCGCAGGAAGAACTCGCTGCCCCGGAACCAAAACGGAGGGGACCGGGAGGAGGGTCAAACGGAGAAGGAGGAGGAAGAGGAGGCGGCGCCATGTTGTGGGGAGGAGGCGGCCCTCAGCGCCCCGGCAGCCCACTCCGGGGAGCGAGAGAGCAGGACTCGCTCCAGAAGGCGGGGAGGCACCGATTTACATTTACACTTACACACTTTTACACACACACACACACCCCCGATTATACCCTCTGCTTTTAACAGGCAGCCCGCTGCTGAGACAGCAATCGGGGTCAGGCTCGGACTCCCGCCTTAGTTAAAAAGTGCAGAAAGTGCCCAAAGGCTGCCAATCTTCAAAATTCAGAGTAATGCACTGGCATCCCCACCAGTGACAGCTCTTCCTTAACAACTCGTGGGGCTTTTATCTTCAGGTTATTCAACCTAACACACGCGCACACACACGCAAAGGAAAACCTGTGCGCGTGGCCAACTCGCCCAGTCCGTAGGTCGCTGCTCTCGGCCTTGGTGCGCGGTCCCCACTCTCGACCGGTACGGTCGGACCAGAACGCGGCTGGCAACGGGACCGCGCAGTGCTCATTACTGTAATACCCAAATACCCATACTGAAGTGCTGTAGGCAGTTTTGCCAATAGCCGCCACATACTTGGCTCTTTCTCCAAATTACAGAACGCTCGGCTAAGAATCTCCTATAGTGACGTCCGGGTAAAATTTTTTCATCAAAGAATTTTTCCACATCTGTTCAGTGGTGCAGCTGAAAACAGTCCATTTCAAACCACGGTCCACATTAAAGCATAGCTCTGACAAAAGAAAATCCCCGTTAAAAGCTTATGTCCAGCTTCCTCAGCAGCAGGAAAGAATCGTTACGTGTTTGAGCGTGACAGCTATGTCATCTCCCTACCACAATCACAAGCCACAATATATTATATACAGTGCTTTAAAAAACCTGCTTTTTGCCTGAGAGAAGTTAGAGGGAAGGCTCTCCGCTCCGTCCAGCTCTGTGGCACAAAACCTTCTGGTTCTTTTCAGTGGGAGAAGAGCGCTGATCTCAATTGTAGGCTATAGATCTGTTCATTTTATCACAATCTATCTCTCACATTACCATGTATGACAAACTGAACTACCTGAGTTATCATTTAGAGGGGGGAAAAAATGGAAGGTGTATTTTATTTAATTCCTGAAACATCTTCAAGCTTCCTCATATTAGAATTCTACATCGTTTGAGCTTTAGGAAAAAAAGGATCTTTCAATGGCCATTAGCAGAGATAAATTCTCTCTCTGTTCAGTAACTTTATAATTTAGTTCCTACACTAGAAATTAATAGAGCCCCGACTCCTAAGTATCTAAGGGATTGGTGCTGCCCATACAGATGTCTTCCTGTTCAAATGAACCTTTTACCTACAGTCCCTGTATACCTTTCAGTCAGGTTCATTTCAATCAGATTAATTTTCTATTAAGTTTTAAAGAATAGGATACAAAATCATAGAATTTCTATAGAACTGCAATTTTTCTGAAATGTCTTTTTCATTTACAAGACTATGGGGAAAACCAACTCAATTTGCCAAATTTGCATAAAAATTATGTAGTTTTTCCAGGGCTAATCATAACCTTAATCCTCCATTCTGATTTGTGTTGATGCAGCTGTAATCAAACTTCAACGTTTTTTGCATCTTAGGAATTAACGCACATCAAGCATACGTTTCTTGATACAGGTTTGGTTTTGCCACATATTTCTTTAAAATCCACCTTTCATATGAAATTTTCATTCAAACTACACCAACATTTGAAACAAATAGTTAAAATTTATTTCATCATCCTGCAGACTTTCTGCTATGAGAACAGAATCTCACCAAGATCTATTTTTATATTTTCCCTCAATGTTGGGGGAAAATTTGCGTAGCAAGAACACAGATATTTTTTAATACCTAGAATAAAATATTCTTAAAGTTCAGTATTTGACTGCCCCAAGAATCTCCTCTTAAAAAGTTTCTAACACAGGAAGTTCAAGAATTCCAGAAAGTCACAGAAAAAAATAGTTAAGCAGTCTGATTTTCTCCACCAAATGCAGATGATACGCTGTCAGCAAGAAATATGCATGGATTTCCTATTTGTAATTACGTATCCACAGTTATTGTCTACCCACAATGACATAACATTCAAAATCTGCAAAGGAACAATATATCAGTTCTTCAATTACCAAAGGATCATGAAGCCCGTGACTTCTATAAATTCTACTTTTTATTTGTGTGTGGGAAACATCCTCTATCAGTGCCACAGACTTCCAGGCTGGTTTTGTGCTACAAGCTCAAGAACAACCGTCTCATTGCAGTCTACTGCTGCTCTCTGCTGCTTTCCATTGCAGTTAGAGAGGACAGAGCAGATATGGAGATGGCCACGTAAAGAAAATAAATGTTTGAAGGAAAAGCAGAATGCTGACACAGAAGAACACTAAATTATTAGATTTGCCATGCTGCAGAATCTCAGAGGAGTATCGGTGAGTGGTATGGAAAAACTGCTGTACCACACTGATTGCCTGGAACATGGTTATCATAATTTGCAAGGCCCTCAGAAAGGAAGGAAATAAGTTATTACTTGTTTCCCTCTCTAATTCCCACTGCAAAGGAAGTTATCTAACACAAGTAATTTTCTGCCTTTTCACTACCACAGACATCATATAATGAAGTTTTGAGTCCCTCTACCAAACCTCCATAAAAAGAAGAGGGAGGAAGAAAGAGCTGACTCCCCTGGCCCTATTCTTGAATATTCCTGTTCCAGGACCTGTTTCTAGGAGGTTTTCCTTGCCGTTGGTGGAAGGATGTGTGAGCTCAGTCTCAGGAGCGCATCAGGCCAATGCAGGTGAGGAATGCAGGTGAGGAATGCAGTGAACTTACACAGTCCTCTTTACACAGCATTTCTTGACGGACATGCTACATGCTGTTTTTATAAAAACCCTTACAATATGCCCATTGTAAATATTCAGTGGAAACTAAAGCAGATAAATGATGCCCATTGCACTAGGCTGTATCAGGAGTTGACGTGCACTACAACCAGGATTATGACCCAAAACTAATTCCCTCAAGTCCTGTGCTCAGACTGTTGGGCAGAAGGAAATAAGGCACAGGGAGGAAGCTGAGGATAGAGTCAGAAAGTCCTACCCTTGCATTATAGCTCCTACTGAGCGTCTCTGGGACATTTTAACCTCACTACTCATAGAATTTGCCCAGCTATGACATAGGAATAGCATGCATTACCATGTAACAGACGAAATAGTTAAATTTGTTAACAACGTGCATTAAATGTTATTCAACATTTTAACTATTAAAAACGTCTTGGAATACCGTATTACGAGTACTGTACTATATTACATGTAATTCAGATACAGTATATAAAACAGACTCAGAGGAAGCAGAATCTAAATGCTAGTCCTTGGTTCACTAAATTCAATTTATCATCTCTGCTTCCCCCCTGCACCAGTTTCTAGATAGGTATTATGCATAACAAAGGATAAGCTCTTAATTTCCTAGAGAAAATGGCACCTGATCGTTGCTTTTGTCACATACATTTTCATGTCTTTTTTTTTTAAGATAGATTAATACATAACTTTATATGTTGATAAAATAATGTATCGCGGTGAAATTCACCTTTTTTTCCTTCCCGTATCTTCAGATTGCCAGTGAGTGCAGCAAACTGAATTCCCTTAGGCTTATGGAAAAATAGGTCAACAGTGTCCAGGCTTTCTAAACATATTCTTCTCTAAACTGTGTCTCCCAGGAAAGAATCACCCAAGTGTACCAGCTTGATCAATACATGTATATATTAAGATGCCTTCAAACCTGCATTAAAACTTGCAGAAAACTAGCTACTTCCTTCCATGCCTTCCCTCTACCCCTTGCAGTCACTTTGCACAGGCTCTCTGGAATAAGAGGCAAATGACTGTGAACCAAGGATCAGAAAATAAATTGATCTTACTTTCAATTCAGTGGGAGGAGAATCTGGCCTCAAATAGATCTTTTAAAGTTCTGTCTCATAGTAACTCATCTTGAACTGAAAAAAACCCAAAAAACCAGAAGTAACCTTGATTTAGGCTCAATTATTAAATGTTTAGTTCTTCCTTTAAATGATGAACATATTTTGAAATAAAGCATATTACAGGCATGTTTTACGTATATTTTAAAGGCTAGATATGATACACAGTTACTGAAAAATTACAACTTAAACTATACCAGTTGGATTGAGCAAAAATGGCTGTGTATCGTCAATGATGTTACTGTACCCCATCAGACCAACTTCAGGGGCTGCATAATTTTTTTTCTGTCAACCTGTAAATTCTTGAGTAACAACAAAATTATTGTGATTTTTCTTACTAAATAATTCATATATCACAAAGCATGTATATAACTAGGCCCATGAATCACTAAGCATGTAACAATCATATCTAATGGCATTTCTTCTTATAAGAATAAAAATAGGTTTAACTTTGCACTATTTTATAATCTTGTTAAAAAATGTCAAGTGTTCTTTAAAAGTAGTCTATTTTGAAATTTACATTTTAAACTTGAAAGTTTCCTTGATCAAATTTTTTGTCTGAAGGATTGCTTTTAATCGTGTTTTACAGTTTCAATTCTGTTAGGATTATTAATATCTCTGAAAATAATAAATTGGTTTTATAATGAACTAGAACAGAACTCATAAACTGTGCTTAAAGTGATGCAACTGCTATTAACATCACTCTAAGCCATATGTACTCTACCTTACCAAGCAAACAGCAACCATAATGTATCCAAACTGGCTAAATTCGAAGAGAGTATTCCACCATTTCAAACCTTAGTGGCTTCCTCTGTATTTTTTTAAATGCTGAATAGATATATATTTGGCTTTTCTATAAGACAACATTGTCACGGAAAATGTTAATAATCTGGATCATTTATAACTTGAACTCAGACGGAAATCACCTCTTACAGTCTGCTGCAGAAAGCTCTCATGCTACATGGACATCATTACTTTATAAGAACATACCACAGTGCATTTACTAGAACATTATGATGTATTAGCACAAATAATTAAGGTTAAACTCCACTCATCTATGAGTAATACATACTTTGTGATACATTAGCCCTCTTCATTTCAGCTGCATTTATTCACTTACTAATTCACAAAGGTCAGTAACTGACACTGAGCATCCCAATCATTAATGCAAATTTTTATGTCCTACTGCACACATGCTTTATTTAAAAGACTTAAATGCAAACACAGAAATAAGCTCTTATTATTTTCTAGAAATAAAAAAAATCTTTTAAATAAACTTGGCGTATATTAGTGACAACTTTTATTCTATGGTCCCCTTGCTGTAATGACAAAGCTGACACTTTTTCTTAGGTGCATTTAAAAGAACAATACAGACCACAAAAAGTGTAACATGACATCTACTTCCATAAATATGTATATTTTGGGGTAAAATCAAGTCAACTCTCAGAAATATTAACTTACTTCTCTATAGTGAACATGATTAAGGAGTTACAGCAAAAGCCAATTTAAATTAAATGGCCAAAGTAAATAATATATGAAGCAAAATCTCCTTTGTTTCAGGCAAAGTTGGTCTAAACCAGAGGCCTAAGGGCATTAAACTATGAAGAAATAACTAAGTTTCATTCAATAATAATGTGCATCAGGGAGATCTACAATGATGATTTGCAAAGAGATTTAGGCATCAAGGATCTTCTCACTGCTATTAGATTCTTAGTCAGCTCACACTTTTCTACTTTGTTTTTCTTGCCTATAGAATGATTCCAATAAATTCTGTTTCATCAGAGATTTTAAACCTGTCCATGACAAAAAGCAGTAACACTTCCGAGTGCTGGAAGAATGAACTCTGGATCCCTGTCCTCCTTTTCCAGAAAGTATTAGTAATGGAAGGAGTATCAATAGGTTTGAGAATACCTACAGCTGAAGAGTACAGGGCTGAGGCAAGCAACTTCTTAAAACCTATCATTTTTTTGCTCATTCTCAGTCCCATTCTAGACATCCTTCCTACCAAATCCATCCCTCTCCACCTGAACCCCACCCCTGCTATTCCACTGAGGCTAAAGCCTCTCATTTGCTTAGTACATTTGTCCTCTCCATTTTCCTGTGGGAGCTCCAGAAGTTCCACATCGTTGATCCCTTTCGCTTCTCCAACTTCTAATCTCAGCAGTTCAAAAAACAAAGGAAAAAAAAAAGTAGCCTTTGTCTCTGTTGATGAGTAATTAATCTGCCTTCCTACTCCACGCTACCGAGTTGGAACTGCTTTGAATAAGGAAATGAGCTGATACCAGCCTACTTTCCCATAAGAGTTCAGAAAGGACTGACAGTTTCTCTCAAATGACCGACTTAAATTAAGGCGAAGGTTACGGATGTAGTTATCATATTACAGATTTTCAATATTCATACTGTTCGTTGAGCACAAGCGAACCTGGCAAGCCTCAGCAAGCACACCTGGGAGCTCAGGTGCACACACAAACACAGGTACATCGCTTTGTCAGGCAGGTCTGTGGTTAAATTTGGGATACTACTGCTCTACTTCGCAGCAGTCTTGAGAAACTGAGCTGTGTTGATGCTTGTGCCAACTTCTGCATGCAGAGCAAGCACAAAGATGTAAAAACAAAGATCAAAGAAAATCCCTGAAAGATTCTACCTAATGCTGCAACGTGGCAGAATTACAGTAGGTCAACCACAGAAAGCAAGTTGAGGACAGATCTAACCTCTGCTTGTGTCAACGAAAGGTCAGTTGGCTCCAGGTTTCTCAAGACTGGAGAAAAGCACTGGATCTCGCTCCAGGGAAAGAAAGGGGATCAACAAGGGGACTCAGCAACTTATTTTTGAGACAGTGTGAGGGTACTAACCATAAACAATTGGGAATATCAGTCCTTACTACTATCTGCATCTAGTATTAATTTACATTGGAAAAAAGGGTAAGAACTTGAAGTCCCTGTGTCCACCTGGAGGTTAGCAACTAGCACGTCTTCTAGTGGTAAGGGGAGTGCTATTGTATGTAAAAATTATATTTAAGTACAATGAGCTGCCTAGAACATTTGCATTACTAGTCACAAAACCTCATTAAAACAAACATAAAAACACCTATGTGTATTAATTTGGAGGAGTAGACAACAGAAAATGGTATTTCTTGGGGTACTATCATTAGTGCTACACAGTCTCTAGTGAAACATTTGTCAAACATACAAAAAGGTATAAAAGTGAAATATAGTAATTAAGACCTGGGTTTTATCGATTGTGTGGCTTAAGTAATTTTTCACAACAAACATAAGATTTAATAAGTATAAGTAGTTAAAGATCCTGACTTGGCTGTAGTCATTAGCATGTAATTGAACTGGTAAAAAAGATCAGTTAAACCTATGTTGATTACCACCTTATCTTTGAAAGGCAATTAAGGACCTCAATCATTGCAACAAGATTTGATTGTGCAGCCTTTATTGGACATTGATCTTTCAGCAAAGCGCAGTTACATTTTCCATTAATTTACAGTAACACAGTTTAACTCAGATACCCGAGATCATTGACCTAGGTAAGATGTAATGCTAAGCACTCGTTTAGGTTAAGATGCCCCCAATAGTCATTACTGTTTAAAAAGACTGCTACAAGAAGTAGCTACCTGATCCTCTGCGTTTAGAATAAAGTTTCATTTATCTGAAGTAGTTAAGTGAGGTGAAACAAAGCTCTCTGTCTTTTTATGTCATCTCTCACTCATTTAAACATCATTCTTGAATACAGTAAAGAGATAATTAAGACAAGACTTACAAGATAAACTATACTTTATTTCAAATGGAAATGCTGCAGATCAAATCCATAAAAAGTTAGATGGGTCATTTTGTATTTCAACCATCTATAAAAAAATACGTCAGCATTAGTATATGTTGCATACACAACATACACATAGTATAATATATACAAAAAGGAAGCTGCTAATTAAAACAATTACAAATTTACGTTGGACCAGAGGAATTAACGTTTGGTTCCCTACAAGTTTGTCTTTCAAAGCAACAGGGTTACCAGACAACCCAGAAGGACCTTACTGGCCATAGAGAGCAGTTAGGTGCTATGCATGCAAATAACCCACCTTTGAACAATCTTTAAAAGCCCACTTCAGGGACACTCTTTAGTTCAAGTATTCCGACGTCTCCTCAGCAGGAGGCCCTGCTCTCCTCATACTGGATTGTCTCTTTAGGTGGCAACAGCTAAAAGGCAAGAGTTTATGGCGATGGGGATAAGGAAGGTAAAGCAGCAAAGGTTCAGCTGAGAACTAAACAGTGCATGCTCATCCTTGATTGCCATTCCCACGTTCCTCCAAGCCTTACAGAGATTTTTGAGACAAGATGGTATGAATCTTCTTGGCCCTCAACACTTCCATCTTGCATTCAGGCCAAAACTTAAGGCAAGTGATAAAAAAAGATACTAAGAACTAGGTATGTATAGCAAAAAGAGAGAGACAGATGAAGTATTTTACCTTTGGGTAAAAAAATATTTTTGTCATGATTTAATAACTCAAGTGTTATCCCTTATAAATAGCATATTTTCCCTCAAGTACTATAACAGGTCACACACAAGCTTTACTGAAATGAATGAATGATACTATATTTGCACTCTGCCCTCAGACATCATCTAGTTCATCCTTTAGCATGATCAACTTCATAAGAGCAAGAGGTCTATTGATTTTCATGTAATACAAGAAAATATTACATTTGCTTAATTGTTACACAGTGAGATCATTGAACAAGAAATCAAGTCTCTATTTAATGCTGCAAGCAGCACAGAATTGCAGTAATCAATAGGGTAGTTTGTCAAAGATGTTCTCTAAGGAGACTTGCCCATCACTGTATGGACAAGGAGTCATGTTGCCTGCATTTATTGAAAAACAGGTAAGCAAAGTCAGCAGTACACATTATCAGAAATCAAACAAGCTGCAGTGAGTGGAGGTGCAACTCCAATGAAGAGCTGTATTTATAGTCTGGTAATTAAAAAACATTTTATCAACCTTGCGTTGAGACTAAACCTTTACAGCAAGATATTGACAAGATCCATGGCAATGAATGAGCAGTATTTGACTTTAAACTTAGGAGCTGCAGTTATTTAACTTTATCCAATACAGTGAAAATCTGTTCTAGAAAAATGCTAGCAGTCATTTTTATTATTAACGAGGCTTCTTATAATACCGTCTCTTCTGAGACCCATTTAACTTGCGTCATGAATATTGTCCCAAATTAAACAGAACAGTGCAAGCACTTCTGATTGAAGTGTTATTTAGTGTTGCTTTTAAAAAAAACACGTGTATTGCTTCATTAAGTGGGAAACCGTCCCATTATCTGGAATTAAGTAAAGAAGTATTTAAATGAAATTATACTGTAGTCATAGCTTGGTAATTATTTATTTAGGAATATAGTGATTACCCTCCAAAACCAGTGCCGATCCATTTTACATTTATCTTCCTACTTAGGAAAACTGGAATAATCAACTTATATCACCAGGCATGGGATTTGGAATAGACAGCATTACTTGCTGGCAGTAAAACAAAGCACTAGTAATATATCCTGTACAGGTGTTTCTGTTGTTTGAACTTATTATCCAATAATTCCATGTTTCCACTACCCAAATAATTCCCTAAAAGCTTTTTCTTTGCCCAGGTTTCCAACTAAATTTAAGTCATTCCATTGTTGTATGTGCCTGTTACAGCTGGAGAAATCAGGTTATTTTGCATCAAAAAAATGAAGGTGGTATTCTTCTCATTCTCCTGTATTAATTAAAAATATCAGCAATTTGTAAATTATTGCAGGGGACTAAGTCTTCCCGAATACTTAGGTTTTGTTACTTACCTATTAAGGAACAAAAAGCAAAAAAAAAAAAAAAAAGGCAGATAACTGGAGTTCAAGAATTGCAAAAGATACAAGCATAAAACACATTTTAGGTATTTTATTTAAATATCAGTTGAAGAAATGTGATACAGCCATTTTTAACTTCCTAGGGTGGTATTCTTCCAAAGAGTCATCCAGGCAGTTGTGAATAGTTAGTACCATGAATTCATTCAAACATGCTTGCAACTATGACAATGCATTAGGAAACATCTACTCAGACTAAACTTAAGCAGCTTAATCTCTTCAGAGACGTATGTCTAGTCTATTCTCAGTTTCCTTGCCCACATGCTACAATTCAGTTCTCTAAGTTGGCAGAGATATCTCTTTATCACAAGTTTGTTCAGCGGTACTAGTCGCTGACTTCCATAAATTCTAATACGCTTAGAAATATTAATTCTTCTCCCAAGACTTCTACTTTTCAACGTTACTGACTTCTGCAAAAATAAATCTTATGACCAAAAAGCCCATGAAGCTTCCTGAAGACAGCATGTTTTACAAAAGAATTCACTGTAAAAAAAAAAACCAAAACCAAACCCGAACCCAAAACAGTTGCCTTCAGTTCTTTTTAAAGGGAGTAGGTATTTGTAGCAGCTGTAACACAGAAACCCACCAAATGACAGGTACTTGAGGGCATGATTTCAGTACATTGCGCCTTCATCTTCTTTATTTAGAAAATAAATAGTAACTGGGCCATGACTCGTATGAACAGTCTCTGTGACACTGACAAAGAACCAGGAGCCAATTCCATATAGTAAAGTTGGGATGCCTAAGAAAAGACAAAAAACACATTACATACAAAGAGAGCAAGCCAGGAAAATTAAAAATGCCTATTAATAGTAAAGAATGACGACTCCAAATGAAATTAGAGGAAACGCATTCCTGTGAAAGCTGTCTTATTAACATTTTGCCTTTACCAAAATGCTTACAAGCAGCTAACACTGCTTAATACCCTTCACGGGCATCAAGCACACAAGAATCAGAAAGCAGCTTAAGAAAAGCAGGAATATGCAGGAATTAATAGAAAAAGAAAACGGGAGGATAGCAGTATGAAAGAAGTGAAACATGCTCATGTATACAGCCTGATTTCTACCTATTTAAAAAAAAAAATAAAGTATTTGAACACTGAAACAGAAACTCCCTGGACATCCACTTAGTTCAGAGTTTGTCTATGTATCAGAGTAGAGATAGGAAGGAAAACAGGCAGTGACTTCATAGATCACCATGAAGCTGCTCCTGGGAAAATCAGATCAGGAGTCAAGACTACCAACACCAACAAAACTGGAATAAGTAGAAAGGTGTATGTATAAAAAGTGCCATCATTTTTAGCACTGCCGAGTTACTCATCTATTACAGACAACAATATTTTACTTACAATATTGGGGAAAAAATGGAGATGGATTTAGGCCTTGAATTCAGTAACGTAGAGAAACACCAAATTTAACATGCTTATAGCTACCCAAGTGCTTAAACAAGATTCTCAGAAGGGGGAGATGAGTTGACTTTTTAATCATGCTTGCCAATCATTTAAATGTCAAACATGCAGCGTAGCTGCAAGGAAGATGGAGCAGATAAAAGGTCTGACTGTGCGGAGGGAAAAATAAAATCAGATTCGAAGTTGTTATTAAGAAATCAATTTTTGTTGAGTGTATTTTCCCACTATGTCAGTCTGGAAAGATCAGAAAATTAAGACTAGCAGACATGTTTTGAAAAAAAGTCACTAAAGACTTGCAAAGTGCGATTTTTTTTTTTAATGGAATATGAAAACAATAAACTTAAGAAATTTGTTATGCCACTGTCACTGCCAGCACAAATAAGCATTGTATCCGTAGCCGAAGTTTTAAATAATAACGTATTTCAAAACTCATCTATACCTGTTTTTACGTTAATGATAAGGTACTAATAGAGCATTTTGATTTATAAGCATTTATATCGCAGCAGCACTTTCGGATCACAGGCGGTCCGAGCCCTCCACAGCGTTGGACACCGCCTGCCTGCAACAGGCAAAGCTCAGCCCAGGCTCTTCCCAAGAAACACACAGTTTCGCTTCAGCCGGCGCTCGGGTGTTTGCTTAGAGGACAGAATTTCATCCACGGTAACAGACGGCAGATTTTTAGACGGAAAACGATCCATACCAAGTGACGTTAGCCACTTGAAGAACAAGCGGTCGCGCGGTTGCTTTAAGGCGGTTTAACCGTTCTCCCTCACAAGAGGGCAGAGAAAAACGAACACGGTAAAACCCCGAAAAGTATCGATTTTGCAGCTCGGCGTCTTCGCAGCTGCTGAAAGCTCGGGCATTTTGTGGCTCGTGTTTCCTCACGCCGCCCGGTCCGAGCTGGGGGGGGGGCGGAGGACGAGGCGCCTCAGGAGGGTTCACTCACCTCAGGGAGAGCGGGGCGGGAACTGCCGCCCGCTGCCAGAGGCGGGTCCCCGGCCACAACCCCCGTCCCGCACTGCGGGGGACGCCGTTCCTGCCAGCCAGCGCCGCTTTCGCCTCGCCCCCGGCCGCGTCCCCCTGGCCGCGGCCGTCCGTCCTGCGAGGGGCGCAGCCCGCCCGCCTCAAGCGCCTCACTCCGCCCGCCGGCTGCGGGACGGCAAGAGCCGAGCGGGAGCGCCTCTCCGCCCGCCTCGCGGCCAGCGAGGTAAGCCGAGGGGAGGCCGCACAGCCGGCCCGGGACACGACTCACCGGCGTTGAGGACCTTGAGGGCGGTGAAGGCGGCGTTCTGTAGCGCCAGGTCCTGCGGGGCGGCGCGCGAGCAGTGGTACTTGATGAAGGGGAAGCAGCCGGTGCGCAGGATGTGGTAGTTGGCGCCGTTCACCTGCCAGTTGAAGTGGGAGAGGCCGAACTGGTCGTTGCGCACGGCGCTGTACTTGACGCAGTACGAGGTCCAGTGGGGCAGGCCGCGCTGCCGCAGGTGCTGGCTCAGCACTTCCGAGGCGGCGGGACGGGACGTCGCCGCCGCCGTCCCCCGCCACAGCAGCAGCCCCACGGCCGCCTCGTGCAGCCGCCTCAGCGCCCGCATCCCGCGGGGCCGAGCCAGCCCGCACCAACGGCTCCGGGCCGGCGCGCCTGCGCCACCACCGCGCCTGCGCCGGCCGCGCGCAGCGGCCCGCCGGAGGGCGGGAAGGGGCGGTGGCGGAGGGGTCACCTCACCGGCGACCGTGGGGCAGGGCTTCGGCTGTGGGTGCGAGGGAGAGCGGGGCAGTCTGCTGCGTGCGGCTTCCTGAGCGGAGGGGGGGCGCGGGGAAGGCCGCCGCCGGAGCCCCTCCGCGCTGAGGCCAGGCGGGCGCCGTCTGAGGCGGGCGGGCCGGCCGGCCCCGCGAAGGGCGGGGGACGCGTCCTGCTGCCCGGCGCGGAGCGGCGGTGGGCCCGTCGTCCCTGCCTGCGGAGCGGCGCACGTTAACGCTCGTCGCGGCGGCCGGGAGTATCGCAAAGGATCGGGCAGCGGCGATTTTGGAAGTGGTGGTGCGGGCAGCGCGCGTGCCGAGGGCAGCGCCCCGCGTGTTGCTGGCGCATCTCCCGGCTGCAGCGCCGGCTTTGGCGTGCTGCAGTTGGACAGCGGTGGCGGGTTAAAAAGAGTTCTTTGAAGGTGGTGAACCCCTTTGACGAGAAATACTTAAAAATCATAACCAACATTCCGTTATACGATTTTTCTAAATAAAAGCTAAGGTTTTGAACCGTTAAACAGTCTTTTTGGGACAAAAATACTGTACAGAGGAGTGAACTGGGAAACGGGGACAGATTTTTCCTTTTAATAATTGCGAGGGATATCTCAAACTCAGCAATCTTAAACCATTGAGCTATGTAGTATGAATGTGCAATGAATCAGTTACTACCCAACAATATACCCTGTTTATTTATTGTAATGTACTACATGTGTGTAGAGCCAGTAATTATTAATCCTTGTCAGTAACAAATTTGAGTTCACCTTCCTATAATTAATGGAGCATATAGTTAGCTTTAATATCCTTATTAGTGGCAACAATGGCTGAGGATAGAAAAGAAGTTGGAATCTTATATTGTGGCTCACTATGGTGAAGGGTTGAACCAATGTATTTCACCTGAAGAGTGATACTCTGCTGTTCTATTTCATGGTCAAAATTACCTCCTATAAAGCTATTGCCTATAAAGTGGACATATGACAATTACTTTGATTTTTAAAAGTATTTATTTCAAGATATTTTGCAGTTAACTTTGTGTTCCTCTTGTTAAAATGCAAGAAGAAGGGAAATATCCTTCAGGCTCTGGCAGCGTAACCCCGCGCTGGTTAAGAGAACGTAGATGCACCTCTACTTGCACAACATGTACTACAAATGGAATGAAGTAGCATCTGTATTTACAAATGTATAGCAAAACATTGCATACTTCAAAAGTATGCAAGAATTATGACCAAACATCCTAAAGGTGAAGCTGGAAGTATGAAGCATTCTTCCAAATGTCTTCTGTTAATAATATTTGGTTATGCAGTTCATGTCTCTCTGTTCATTGGATTCTGGTATAATAATTTTTGCATCAAAACAGCCTCCTGAAATGCGTATCTTTGTGATCAAGCTAGGAACCAGGCTAACCATTCTTTAGTCGAGATGATACAATAAATTACTTTCACGAAGTTCATCAATGATTGTAGTACCTAATCTTCAGTGTCTGATAGCTACAACAAAATCCATAGTCTAAAGTGAAATACAGAGGCTCTGTATACCACAGGAGGGAGTACTTCAGATCTATGATAGGGCATCTGGTAAATGGGAAGTGATGTTAGGTAATCACTGTGAAATGTTGAGGACCAAGCTAGTCTTAAAATTCCAGGAATTTGTCACCCTAACCTAGATTGGAGGTGGTAAATTCTCCTGACCTCTCTGTTGGAATGAGGTATGGGAGATCTTTCAGGAAATGGGTAGGGTAAATACTTTTACTTCAGAAGACATCTGGAAGTTGTGCTGATGAACTGTGCTTTTGCTCCGTGCTCAGAATTGCCATTCTAAATGTGGAAACTTGGGCTGAATGCCTTTTTTTTTTTTTTTCTTTTTTTTTTAGGCTTTAAACCCAGCTATATAAAAAGGGAGACCCAGTTTCCAGCATGAATTCCAGATAATGCTCTCTCAGGAGAGTGACCTGAAATGGGTAGCGGTTGTACTACAGACACTATGTCAGTTCTTCTAAAAACAAGATCCATGAGGTGCTGTCAGCTGAATGCACATCTTCATTTGCAGCTCTGGCCCATCAGAAGCACAAAACTTCTATTTTAATTGTCTGCATCTTCTGCAGTTGATGCCAAAGCCCACTGCTCCTCATCTCCTTCCACCAGCATTCTGCCACACCTTGCAGCTGGGGAACCAGCTTGGGCTTTTGCTGTCCTTAGCTGCAGAATTCTTTGGCAATTTCTGATGAGCAGCCACACCTGGGCCTCCTTTTATCCTTTGAGTCCCATTTACTCTGTTTCCTTCCCAGTCTAGATCATGTTCTGAATAGTGCTGAAATTCAAGCTACAGCTCAAGAACTCTATTATTCCTTTAGTGAGTGTGAATAAATAATCCAGTTGAGTGAACAGGAGAATCATGACTATATTTCTGACCTTTTTTTTTTAAAAAAATATTTTTATTTCATGTCTGCTGTATTACTAAAAAAAAAATATATTTTTGGCACCAGCAGCATGGGAGTTGAATGTGAGAGACTGTAAATCCTTCCACTAGCTCAACACTCACAAGTGTTAATAGTAATTAAAAACTTTTTTTTCCCCTCAAGATACATTTCACACTTTGCACATACTGAGAAATCTCTCTCACCATGGGAACTTTCAGATCACTTATTCCCTGCAAAAACAGGTACAGTTTTCTTTTGTTGGAATAGAACAAAGACATAAGGAAGTGCAGGTTTCATTTACTCCTAGGACACTGCAGTCTATTAAGTGCCAGTGAACTAATGAGCCTCTCAGACCTTATGTTGTTCTGGCTTGGATCAAGGCTTAATTTTCCTTAACCCTTAAGAAACTAGCTGACTCCTAGACTGATACTGCCATGCTCTCCTACACTGCCTCCTCCTCCAGGGTATTGCTTCTGCTGACCAAACCGGGATGTTGGATAGCTTGGATATGAAGTGAGGTGAGAAATCTACAGCTTCTTGGCAGTAAAAGAGGAGAGAGTGCGTTATGAATGCAGCGAGGAAAAAGTCAGAACAATGTACTGTTCTGCAGCCCCTCGAAGCAGAACAGAGAACAAATATATCTCATCTTGTTGGAAGAACTAATAAGCAATTATACTGTGCTTTTTGGCATATTATTTCTTGGCAAGTGAGAGATCATTGTTGTACCTACGACAGCCAAAGATAACCTCCGTTACTTTCATTTCTAACCATAAAGAATAAAGACTTCCTGGAAGTTCATTCATTGGCTAAATTTCACATCAGAAAAATCTCTGTGGGTTCTGGTATATCCAAAACCAAGACCGTATTGAGATTACATGTAAGAAAGGAACAAAACCAACCAAACAAGAATTAAACAAAAATACTCTTTTAGACTTTTTTTTGAAATGGGGATCGGCATTTATGCAAACATTCTCATCTGCAGTGAATTACTTCTGTGACCAAAGTAGAAGAGAAAAATGCTAATGCAAAAGATGTTTGAAGCTAACGGATCAGAGACTTGAGCACTGGAAAAACTGGGCACTGATCTGCTGCAACTGCTTGGTCACATTAATTATTGGTCTTAAAAACTAGGTTTTTGCCTGAACTTTTTGGGAAGTGACCTCCAAGATACTTGCCACGCTTGGCGCAGTAGTGCCCATCCAATGGAGAAGATGCACTCTTCCGTAGTAAAATTTAGAACGTGTTGTCTGTTGGGATGAGATTAGAGATTTGAAGGACAAAGATAATTTTACAAATATAACTTGTCCTTTAACATAACAGTGCACAGCAATTCTGACAAAAATGTCAGCAGAATCTGAAATACGCTATCTGATGGACAGATAGATCCACAAAAGCCATGGTATACGGGGAATCATAGTACAAGTCTAATTCTAATGGTCGTCTCAGAATCTATTGTTGAATCAGTACCATTACTATTATTTTTGATAATTTGAAAGTGAACGTAAAACAACTGCTGCAAAAATCTGTAGATTGCAAAAGAAATAGTGGAATGATAACAATAAGGACAGTGGGTTCTGAAGAGGAATCTGGGTTGCTGGCCTTACTGATAAGATGGCATGTAAGTGTATGTATTTATAGGCGGAGGGACACTGGACCTACTTGCATGTTGGAAGCCTGTATTTTAGAAGACGGTAGGTTTGAAAGGGAATTTAGGGTCACAGGACTCTTTTCAATAGAGCATGATCTCCTAGTGTGATTTAGTGACAAAGACAGCATGATCCCTCTATGTATTCTATTAATAAGACTTTAAAAACAGGTACTGTACTGCAGGAACAACAATATGAACATCAGGGGCATTTATTACGATCCTCTGCTTTTCAACAGTTGATTTTTGCGAAAGAAGGGATATTCTAAATGCTGCAGTCGGAAACCATGGAAATGTACTGTCTCAGTTAATATTACTTCACATGCCAATGCAGAAGGAAAACCAAACCTGTTGTTACAGATGAGAAAGCGTTTCCAGAAGCATAAAGAATAAGGCACTTAAACATTTTCTGTTAACTATTCTTTCAGAGC
The DNA here is from genome assembly GCF_964289735.1 of Phaethon aethereus. Taxonomy (NCBI): domain Eukaryota; kingdom Metazoa; phylum Chordata; class Aves; order Phaethontiformes; family Phaethontidae; genus Phaethon; species Phaethon aethereus. The sequence goes on from NC_138588.1 coordinate 1,941,975, forward strand.
ATCTGCTTTCGAAGGTTGCTCTGCTTCCAATTTCAGTTTGTTTTCTGCTGTAATTCCTAGAATTGCTTCAATATCTTGAATTGCCATCTGTAACAGAATCAAGGAATGCAAGTTATTTAATGGGCAGTATAATGAAATCTAGCAGCCAAAATGCACAGCTGGTAGTACTTGCCTTGAAAAGGTAACCAGGGTTACACAAGACATGATGCACCAATTTAAATTTACTATTACTTTGGGGAAAGTTGGGAGAATTATTAGTAAATATGCACAAATCTCAGGTAAATAAAAATACAATTCATTGCAATTTGTACTTCTAATTAACTGACAGGTGTTCTATTTCACATGTAAATCATTGTTAACTCACTATGAAGAAGACTTCCCTTTTATATTTTTCTTCAGTGGTTGCTTTTTACTCCCTCATCTTGAAGAAAGGGGTGGGTTTTTGTTTGTTTATTCTGTAGCATGTTGACATTTAATTATAACTTCTCTAAAACTGTTATTTCACACCGTGCTGGTAGAGGAAAATGTAGTTGGAGTTAACACTGGAAAGAATCTGATAGAAGTTACATTGTGCGATTTAAGATAGAAATCTGTAACACCGCGCTCCCCTTCACCTTTCTACAAAACACTTACAGACAGGATCTTAGAAACTTTTTATAAAGTTAAAGGTGATATAGCTTAGCAAAAGAACTCCCTCCGGAAAGTTTAGCTATTCTCTGGAATCAAAAAGCAGCATTGTAATGAGTGCTTGTTTCGGGGCACGGGGTTGGATTCATTATTGCTTTACTGTCTCCTTTTGCCAGCAAGGTCAGCACAAAGGAGCCTCGGAGCGAAGGTGGGCGCTCCTGGGGGAACGCTCCCGGCGCGAGGAGCCCCCGCGCTTTGTCCTGCCTGCCCCCGTACCACCCCAGAGCATCGCTGGCGTGTGGGGACGGGCGCTGCGGGCAGATTCAGCGGGCAGAGAAAATTGGGAACAGAATTGGCTGGTGAAAGTGATGGCGGGGTGGAAGACGTGCACTACTGGATTAAGTGCTCGGTGGCTGCCTGCTTAAAAGAAATGAGTGCTAATAATCTAAGGAGCTATTATAAACCGAGAAGTTTGCTTCTAATTTAAGATTCCTACCTTGATGGTGTCCCTTTAAAAGAAAACAGACAATTGTGACAGTACTGTCTGAGGCAGTGCCAATAGCTCCTTTGCTCTTACAAAGGACAGTCGGGAGCATTACATTACAAATCATTTCACGCTAAAGTATGTTTCTTTTCAAAGAAAAAGTTTCAAACTTAAATTTAACTAACAGGTTCATTGGGAGACTTACTATATTGACCTAGACACTGTAAAATACATACCGCTAGCAATAAAAAAGGAATGGTTTAGCACTTGTTTATGATACAGCATGAGGTATTTTCAGCCCTTGTACAGAAATTAACCAGGATCGTTAGTTAATTAACACCTCACCTTAAAATTGGTCTCGCCTTGCATATTAGGTGCTGATATTTCTTGATGGATGATGAAGAGATTGCGAGCAAAGGTCATGAGGACCCCCTGGAGATCCTCTCCGATTGTTCTGTTAATGATATCCAAACAAATGAGTTTACCAATGATTCCCTTCACATGCTTAAAAACAATCACCCTCTCATTTGTGCCTGTCTGGTGATGGAATTTAATGAGTATTTTCAATCTCACAAGGTGGCAATCTTCAGGGAGATATGAAAGATGAGGCTCCATTTTAACTTGTCAACAGAAAGGATTTGTGTAATAAATAATTTTTATTAATCAACTTAGCAGAAGTAAGCAGTAAGGTTTCGGCTGCTCCAAGTGAAAAGCTAGTGTTGAGCGTTGACTGAGACAGGAGAACACTTCAAACACCTACGTTAGTTCAGAAGAGCTGTTGCTTCTGCCTACAATTTGTGGAAGACATCTGAAGGAGACGTTTCAGCAGTATCAGCCTTTCTTAGATTGTTGTAGCTTTGGAGACTTTGGTTTCTCAGTGGTACGTACAGACTCCCGATACATACGATCTTATGGAACAGGATATTACACTAAGGAAGAATGTACCTCATTTACTGACTGGAACTGACAATAGATCTCCAATGTAGTAAAGTGGAAGATAATTCACATAGATGTTTCAGGTAGTTCAGTGATTTTGTAAGCTTAAACTGTCATGTTCTTGGCATTATTTCCAAATTAGGATCATGAAATTGCATTGAAAATCTGATGGAAGACAAATGTGGGATCAGAATGGCATGGCAAATACATGTGAGAATATTCTGGTAATATATTATTAACTGCCGATTCAAACTGATGATCCAAGAGGCATTGTTACGTTTCTTACCGGGGAGCAACAACTGATGTATTGTTCTAAAGGAGCTAGCAAGAATGTAGGATGCAGCATTTCTAACATAAGGACTCCACTTTCCAAGGTACATGGCTAACAGAATCACATAGACCGGGACAAGCCAATCCAACAGTTCACTGGCTCTGAAAGGGGCAGGTCCTTCTCCTCTCTTCAGTTCCTCCCCAGCTATCTTGCACAACTCTCATGCTCACTATTTACCCCTCTATGGACTGATTCTCTCTTAGCCTCAGAGAGAACCAACCCAAGAAAAGAAAGCTTTCTGCCGAGTTCTTGAGCTGAATCAACTCCTGGAGAGGCATAAAAGTACCGGAGGCAAAGCAAAAGGAGGGTCAGGAGGGAGGAGGACTCCATAGCTGGGGTCAGGGAAAGAAGGAGCTCACCTTTCAGCATCAGTGGGCTGTTAGGAAAGTTTAGCACCTTATGGAACACTTTCAGATGCCTAAATTACTTTTTAAATGGCTGCTGTAGATATTTTACAAGTGCTCGTTTAGTGATTTTCTTCCAAATTTATCTCACAGCTCAATCGTGTAAGCTGCCTATATTGCGACTGCAGGTGAGTGAAGTATGGTACAGGAATATCTAAGCTTTAAACAAATAGGACTCGCTTGTATACTACCAACAGCCTCATCCACAAGGAGCTCGGTACAGGCTGAAAGAATCAAGAAACAATCTTTAGGATTCATTTAGTCCATTCCCTGTGCTAGGGCACGATCAATGCTACTTATATCATCCTGACAGAGGTTTGTCTAATCTGTTACTAAACACTGTCAGTGACAACCGCCCTGAACAATCTAATTAGTTCTTCGCTTCCCTTACTGTCAGAAATTTTTCTTATGCTAAACATGAATCTTTCTTGCATGCAAGTTAAGTTCATTTCTTCTCGTCCTGCTACCAAAGGCACAGAAATTAGATTTTTCCTTCCCACAGAGGCTTTTTATGTGCTTGAAGATTGTTAGCAGATCTCACTTCTGCCTCTTTCCCCCCATCCCCTTTAGTCTTGCCTTCTAAGTCATGCTTTCTAGAACTCTAAACATTTTCATTGCCTCCTCTGAGTTGAGTGGAAGGATTACTTCAAGGTCTCCCACGTTATATTGTTTGCTTTTTTCCATAAGATCATGACATCGTGACTTGCAGGCAGTTTGTAAGCCACTGTAACTCACAGATGCTTTCCTGCAAAGCTGGTTGTTCCTCATATTCATTACCGCTATGTAAGTGTAATTTCTTGCACCTAGTTCCAACTGAATCTAATTCTGAGTTTCATATTGTTTCTTTAATTTGTCGAGATCATTTTGAATTCTATTCCTGCCTTCCAAAATACTTGCAGTCACATCCAGCACTTGAGGAAGCTGTTTTCTTACCCAGGTCATTAATGAAATAGCTCCAGCGTCAAAGGAATACAGAACAGACTGTGAACAGACCATTTCAGCCCCTCACTCATTATGTCCTATTTTGCCGGTAAATGTCACATAAATTCTCTCTGAGGAGACGTTTTCAATCAGAGTGTAGTAGATTTGTGCAGATTATGCTGTCTTACACTTCTTAGGAGAGGTTTGTATGTCTAAAGAATTACTAAACCATCAGATCTGCTGTTGCACGACTGCCATTGATCACTTTGTGAATAACAATATAAAAAGGCATTAAACTTCAACCTTCTTTGCATCGTGTACAGTTAGGTTTTTGATAACGTCGCCTGTAAAAGTAAGCTGGTGCTAATCCACATGCTCTCGCAGCTAGATCGCTATTGACAGTGAATCTAGCTCTCGTAAAGCTAATTGCAGTAGCTCTTTAGTCTGCAATGCAGTCAGGCTTTGATCTAAGCAGATTCCTGCACTTTTTTTGTTACTAAAATGCTTAAAGCCTCCCTAAACTTATCAAAAGGCCAGCCTTACAAGAAGCCATTTTACTGTTCTGAGCAGTAGGTGACGGTCAATGAACTGGAGTGCATGGTGTTCGACGGCTCATCTCCCAGATGACCTTTGCTGGAGCCGGAGCCAGCACCCGCTGTGGGGTCGTTCTTCAGATCAAGCGTGTTCCCAGCTTTTATCCCTGTTTATGGAATGGACATACTTACATCATTCCCAATCTGTATCGCTTCTGATCTTCATACAATATAAAAACTGTTCCCTGTTTTTCCTGTTAAATGAAAAGACAAAGTTGCCTTAATTATTCCTAAAATAGTGATAATTATAATAAATGTATTATACAGGGACAGTAAGTGCATAACCGTATCTAAGAAACGCTAGTTTTGAATTGTGTGTAATGGATTATTGCTCAGTGTAAGAAGATTGTTGCTCTAACTTCTTGTAGAGAATACAATACATTAACTTTATGTAAATAGAACACATATGGCAGAGTCAATTCAATAGCAAATATTTTTGTTCCAAAGCAGTAAGAAATGGTCATAAGTATCTCAAAAATTATCTCCTTAGATAGTTACTGTTATCAAGAGACAGGTTAACCCCTAAAAGCCTTACACACACTTAGACTGAAAGACAGTGAAAGTAAGTTTAGGTTTTCCTGTTCTGAAAGCTCATAGTTCACCTTAGATATACACAGGACATGACTTTCATTAACCTTCTGCTCTGGTTAATGGCCAGTTTGGTCAGCAGCAAAACTCACAGTTTGATTTTCAGATGCACTAAGCGACAGTTTCGGCGTGTCGCTGTGAGAGCTCTCAAAAGCAGGTGCCCTCCCCGGGGAGGGCTTCTGCTGAGAAAACACGTAAAACTCTGCATTTCCCAGTGAAGCCCTGTGCCCTAGGATGGGAAATCTGTCTGCTGTTCTCTCTTGCATAACATCTTCTAAACTCTTTTACAATTCTGTTCATAAGCCTTAAGCAGTTCCTTTCCTAGCAAAGACTGCATTTTCATTTCTTCGTTCCTCTTTCTGTTGCCCATTATCACCCGACCTCTTGGCCTCTGAAGATGTATCTTATCTTATGGGTACAGAGGCGCGTGAAAGGGCTGTATGATGGCCCAGCGCTCTCATGAAAACTCAGCGCTAGCTCAGCGCTAGCATGGTCCTAAACCCAAGCACAGCTCCTGGCTCACAGCCATAATCCTTTTTGCCCGCTGAGCCGCGCGAACAAACCCGCCGGGACAGCATTCCCTCTGTAGCCTCCGAGAGAGACACCGTCTCGCTCCCTACTATGTATCATAGACATGCTGTAATTCCTCATCCTTCGCTGCTTCCAGGCTTAAGCCAAATCAGACCGGTATCTCACTACTGCAGTTCTTCAGACTTGGACCCCAGCTAAAGTAAGCTGACAGGTAAGCGTTCTAATATTCGACTAATTTGTACAGGAACTATGAAAGACCTTTGTGCAATTCAGAGTTCATTAATTAGCATCATGAAAACAACCGCAAATAAAATCAATCCTGATTTATACCAAGTCCCTTTCAACAAAACTGTAGAGCAACACCTTGCTGTGTTTTTAACAGAACACTTAAACATTACATTATGCTAAATGGGACACTTAAACTTCACATTGTGCTAAGTGGTTTCACCATATTAGAATTTACAAACAAAAATTATGCAGAGTGAATATCACGCTTTCTAATCTTTCCCGTCCATACCTGGAGGTCAAATCCAACACCGTGAACTTTACACATCTGGAGGAGAACATGGTAGTAGATTACTGAAAGGCCTGAGTGCCTCAGTTGACTGCTTGCTACTGCACACCGGTTGCTTATTGGAGAAGGCTAGAGAAAACAACACGGGATTCTTTATTTTCCTACTAGTTTATACAAAAACCCAACAATTTACTATTTAAATGGCTTTTTCTCAGTGAACTCATGGAAATGTAGAGTTCCAGCTCCATTTGGAGGAATTTCTGTTCATCACAATGTCTACTGAACACAGACGTTTCCATGCAGCAAAATTAAATCCTCACCTCACACTGTATGTAAAACCTTATATTATAGATCAGATCTACAGAATCACCCTTTATGAACCACATTTTGATATTTTCACAGCTTCATTGGTAACTGAGTCCTGTGAAATGATTCTAAGTGGATCCTCTGAATCCATCCTGCCCTGTGGTAACACACGTTGTTCTAGAGTCAGCTCTTCTCGATAGCAGAAATTCCAAAGTGCATAATCAGTAGGTTTTGAAACTGGGTTTCTCCAAGACTGAGCATTCTGCTACAGCAGGAGTGTGCATAATTTTTCCAGCAAGCCTTTGAGAAGACCAGGCACAGTGACTCCAAGGAGCTACACAACCGATACCAGTGGAGTTCATGCTATGGATAAAAATCAGTACTGCATTTGAGTTTAAATTCTTACCAGTGCATAGGACAAAATTGTTGCGTTGAGTAGAGCTGAATAGAGATGTTCTCCTAAACCAAGGCTTTCCTGTGATGTTATTTTTTAATACTGGACTGTTGTTCAGAGTGGGGATGCTGCACGTTGAAGCATGTAATTTACAGTATTTTTTCTAAAATGATAGTTGTTTTGACATTGACTCATTTAAGTTGACATAGTTGAAATCCTTATATAATACATCTCTGCCTGAAAATTAATCATGTTTATAATATTCTGAGAATTAATAACACCCATTGCTCAAGTCATTAACTTAAAAAAGGAGCTTCCAAAATCTGTTCTCTGCAGTAGGGGACCACAAATAAATGAATGCTTGATAAAATAATCCAAGTAGCAGTTTAACAAGCGTAAACTTGAATGTGGCTGCAATAACACAGAACTATTGTTTAAGGGTTGGCATCAGGTTGATGAGGTGCTTATTTCAGCTACAAAGCATGCATACACATGCATAATGAACTGCAGTATGAATTATTAATGTGTTGCTTATTTAGCCTCATCTGTCTAGAAGATAATGTATCCTAACTATAATGAGTGATTGGTTTTGTACATAATTACAGTAGCAGCAGTATCTAGGAAATTTGTTCTTTCAAAGAAGGATTTCTAAAAATAAAATCATCACACAAACTCAGTTGCTGCTCCATTTTATCAAAATCAAACCTACCAGGATTGGGAATATATAATAAATTAAAAGGGACGGAATCATTATTAACATCATAATTTTACACAAAGTGTTTTACTTAATCATTCATTACAGATCATGTGCTGTAAAAGCATTTGTCTCTTGGTTTGTTTGTTTCTTTTTCTAAAGATATTTTCCTAAGAGAGTGCATTTTTGTAGTTAACTCTTAGAGAGATAAAAACCCCAGAAGTACAGAAAGAAAAAAAAAAAAAAAAGGATATAGTGACAATTTATGTTAATTCTGACAGAATTTTAATTAAATAAAGTTGCTACTTGATTACTTTTCATTTCTAAAACTTGTACTACTGGGACTAATCATATCTAATTTACTCCTCTCCAACTAAAAGTGGTTGCTTGACAAGAACAATAGATCAAGAGCTCATTAACCTCTAAATTATAGCTCCATGACATTTTTGGAACCATGCTACGTTCCTCCTCCATGTATGAAAAAAGGGAGTTGTGAATCTTCTGTCAAAATGTGTAAAACGGCATCTGTTTTATATCTCTCTGGGTATATCTACGTGTACTTATACATGTATTTCTTACTCTCTGGCTTTTCTAAAGGCCTTTCTTCCCTTTTTTAGAGGGACGGTCTCAAGGTTCAGAGCCATATTGAATCCTGCATCAAGATTGATCTAATTTAGCAAATCAGCATAATAAGCAAGTCATATGTTAACCATGCTTCCGTGACAGCATGTTTATAAGGGTTGCAAAGCAATACACAAAATGTCATCTTCTCTAACATCACATCGCTGGAGGCACTATTACGGACACAATCTAAAGAGTTTTCGGGGAGATTAAAGGTGAGATCCACAAGAAGCAAGTGCCACAGGACTCATCTTTTCACTACCTAAACCTACAGTCCTGAGCACCCCGGCTTTATGTGCAACACCCACGGACAGCCGAGCACACGTGAATTCACAGCGTGTGACGCCGAGCGTGGATGGATCTGACCTGACAATAGAAAAGAGAAAGACTGGTTGGGGGTCTTCAGGGCTCAGCTGTCTCGCTTGGTGTTGCCTCTTCCCCTTGGGCTTTGTAACTCTGGTCCAGAGAGAGTGAGCGTGGCTGCATATGCCTGCCGAGGGAGCTCACCTCAGCTAGGGTGCTATGAGTTTTTCTTCAAATGACTCTGTCCGTAATTAATACTGAATAATTAATATGGAAGATGAATACTGAACAGTTAGATGGATGCAGAGCTGAGTGAAGGTTCTGGGAACCGAGCTTTGGGTTTAACTCAAGGGCGAGTTGGGAGGGATTTAGGTTGTTCAGATCCTACTGCAGACGTAGCCCCGATTGTTGTACCCCCAGTTTTGTGCATGAAAGTACAAAGCTGAGGTAGACCTTCAGTGCTCCAACTTCTGATCCTAGACCAGAGCTCATGAGCTGAGGGCTCAGATTTCTTCCTAAGTTACTCCTATGGTCAGGGGCAGTGCTTTCATCTCATTCCTTTTTCATGCAACATATAAATTACCATATTTTTTACAACTTGAGAGCTACCTAAAATATTTAGAAGTTTGTCACTACCACAAATCAATATTACTGAGCACAAAAAGATGAATAATCAGGTACCCATAAGCATCGAGAACCTTTCCTTTAATTTCTAACGTGATAGTATCCCGTTTACTTTACTAACCTTGTAAAATATAAAAGTAGCAGTTTTAAAATCTGAAAGGAGCAAATTCAGCTCCTCTAGAACAGAGATCTAGGGCAGATTTTAACTTTTCGGCAATTTACATTAATAATTTTAGTTGTAAACAAATCACTGCTTACAGTTTTTGTCTCCTCATGCTGAATACATTGGCTTTTCATTTTCTTTGAACCAAGAGATACTTCAAAGCAGCTAGAGTGACAGTCCAGATTTCCATCTGTCACGTACAACATGAGCTGAGTCAAGGCCAGCTGGTCACTATAGCAAAGGTCAAGGTCTGTTGCCCATACCTAATCAAAGCACAAACAGGTGCATTAAAATTAAAAAAAAAAAAACCACACAAAAAAACCAAAACAAGAAGGGTGAAACTCAACAATTGTGTAAAGGATCATCTATGCTTTACTTTCATGCATGCTGGCATGCATACTTATGGTTTGCTTGTGCTGCTGCATCACTGGCAGCAGTAAACCACTTCCAAACAGGAACAATTGGAATTCTTAGGTAACTTCAAAAGTAACTTTTCCAAGAAAACCAAAAGGTTATGAACAAAACAGCGACCTGTACTACCAAGATTTTAGCAACAGTTAGAGAAAGGAGACAGATGAGCTCAACAGCTGTAAAGCCTGTACCACATTAAATAGGTAGTTATCGAAATACTAAATATCACATGTGGATTTTTCAGCTGAAGAATAATTAAGGTCAAGTAAAGTCAACCTTGATTTACAAATAGGTATTCTGAGATCAAAAAAGGGAAGTTCCAGAAGGCAAAGCCAAACTGAGTAAAAGGAGTAGGGAAGCGTGGAATCCGTGTGTAGGAATACGTATCGGTCATCACAGGGGTTGAGCACAGCCCATTCCCGTTGCAATACACGGCCTCATCAAACAGCGGATACCTCAGCACGTACAAAACCGTACAACTTGCGGCATGGTTCTGCTTCCACTCACACCGCTGTTTCGTGGTGCTAATTCAGGTTTATACTCGCATAACTACACAAGAAACCAAACTGTAAGGTCGTAGAGCTGCCAGTGGAACGTGTCCCACAGGCAGGCGGAGGGGAAGCCCACCCCACCCTTGTGCAGGCATATCATATTTATCATATTTTATATGATAAAAGCCTCATATAAACCTCAAGAAGGTTTCAAAGCATTAAAGCACACAGAAGTCGGGCAGGATTTGTGAGGCCAGTCCATGCCAAGGGTGTAGCAGAAGGAAGTACCATGGATTGCTTCTGTGGGCTCCTCCGACCCGATCACCTGAGCATGGTTTTACCCAGGGGTTTTTCCCACTTAAAAAATGCTCGTACCTACTACACCAATGAGAAATGTTAACACACGCAAATATCTGCCCTACAGTGGACCCCTTTAAAACAAATCTAGCAGTGAGTGACTTGAATAAGCCTTTGAATGGTAAATGGCGTCATTATAAGGATATTAAGAGGTCAGGCAGTCAAGGCCTTTCGGTAAACTGAAGTTAATTTCTGAATCATATTCACATAGTAATGCCCTTTTTATAATGGTGAATAAATCACATCAGTAACAGTTGTTAATATCTAACTGCCAAGTATCTGTTGCTGTATTAAATATCCTATTTGTCAACTTAAATATTTCCTGCTGCATGGTATAAAATGCAAATCGGATGCTAATGGCTGGCTTTCCTTAGTAATAGGGGAATATTCCCCAATTATAATGCTTAATTTTCTTCAATAATTTATTCTTTATCATCACTTCTGCAAGACAGGAACTTTCATATCCATTTGTACTTTTCTAGTATGTGCTAACCTTTTCAATGAGCTAAATAGTAATTATAAACTATACATACTATAGAAGCATTACATTAATTGCCATAAATATTATCAACAAATCAGCAACAGCCAATGTGTCTTGAACCATGATTGAGTTGGACATTAGATTCTCCAGTAAAGCTTTGCCCGCAGAAAGAGATGGCAGGGCTGCACGAGGGGACGAGGGACTACTGAAAATCTTGGATATCCAAGGACTGTTCACGAGCTCAGGCAAAGTGAACGAGTTGCTCTTAATCCAGACCCTGATATTACACCTGCGTTGCTCTAACCTCAAAGTCTACACCAGCACTATCTGGAAGCTTTGCTGATGCACGAACAGAGGGGCAGGAGGCAAGTTTGACTGAAGATGGACCATAGAACGGCTGAGATGGAAAAACCACGGAAGCTGAGCGAAGACGTCCCTGCGACCGTACTGCATCTGGGCAAGTACAAGGGCTGCGTTCTGGCAACGTGCAGAGAATGGGCTGAGCATTTAACAGCAGATAAAGCATTAACAAACGCAGCCTGGCAAACATAAAACAGCCATTAGCGCAGGACAAGTTCATTACATCCTGGTAGAGATTCAGACAAACCGTACCAGGCATGGGATAGCACGTATGTTTTGCAGGAGTTACTCAACAAATCCCATGTTGTCCGTAACTGAAATGAAAGTACGTGCAAGTGACATTGTTTTCATTTCAGATGTAGAGCCCCATTAATCATTTGTGTGATATTTTTCACATAATCTGAACAAAAACCCAGCATGCCAACCTGGCTGTAATGCCCCGCTGGCACGTTCCCAGTGGCTGCTTTGGGAAGGCGCAGCAGCACTCCCAGGCCCCTGCACCGGCGATGGCCCCAGCCTCATCTCTGCCCAAGGAAGGAGCTACAACACAGGAAAGAGGAGAAAAAAAGCTTTTAGCAGGGCAAGTTCCATGCTGGAAATCATGAGACTGACCAAATGTTAGTTTAAGGAGTTTCTGTTCACTTTCAGAGTATAACAACTAGTTGTTTCGGACGTGGCTTCATAATCTCAGACTGACTACCCTCGTACCATTGCCTACAAAATTAAGGGTCAACAGCGTGGACTGATGGCCCTACTGTGGAGGGAGGGTGTGAAGGAGGTACCATGAAGGAGGGTGTCCATCCCTCCCCACCTGCTACCCTTTAATGTCGTAGGAAGGGAAGGAGATCTCTAAACACCTACTTAAGCTTCAGTCACAGTTACATTCTACATAGGTAAAGTCATTGTATATTTTGGTTTTTTAAGTATAGGGTGTAGCTGTCCACAAGCACAAGGGGGAAGGAAGGCAAACATGGCTGGAAGGCACCTGTCCACCTCCTTTCATTCTGGGCCTGAGGCTGAACCACCCCTGCTGCAAGTGAACGCAGCCGAATGGCCGCTGTGGTGTGCCAGCCGGGATCGCCCCCAAGGATTCTTTTCCTGCCTCGGCATTGTCAGAGAACACTGTCTCGTGGCCATGTCCCTTTCTGCCCTGGATGTGTTCCAACATCCCTAACGTGCGGAGAAAGGAAGAAGGGTCAGACAGCATAAGATTCCAGCTTGATCCTAGCAGGGAATTCCCTTTGGCCATGGAAATCCAGAAGTGCCCTTTAAACCCCCTTTGTACTGCTACAAAAACGGGGAAGACACAGGGCCTGGGCAATATATCTAACTTTATGGATAATTTTTTCCCATTTTGTTAGTTCAAATGTAGGCCAGGTCATTAGTAACTAGTTGATTGAATTCTTTGAGGGAACAATTTCTCAGTCCCATTCCAGGTCCTGAAGGTCACAAATGCATTTTGAAAAATTATAGCAATCAATAACAGGCAATGTTTTCAGTAGTTTTGAGCAAGGATGGAAGTTGGGCAGGCCTCAGTCTGGCTGGTGGAGCTGCGTGAAGACAACAGCTACGCAGCTGCTTATAGTGCTCTTACTCTGGAAGCAGGCAGTGGACGCCTGTTTGCTGGGTCTATCAGTCTGGCACCTTTCACCACTAATATATCAATATATACTCCCAAATGGAAAGGGGTAGCTCATTATATCACACTAAGCACACATTGACCATTTTGAAGTTAGCAGGTGACCCTTGAGTGTAATGACCTAAAATTAATTGTAATAAAGGGCACCAGAATCCTTTATATCTGTGTCTAAAGAATTCTAATTAGGTGGACTCTGTGGTTGATGACTTCTCATTTTCTATGAAGATGCTACCAGGCTCATGCCAAGATCACATATTTCCGCTGCTTCAAAAGTGCTCGTTGCATGCTGAGCGCTAAGCTAAGTCAGCATGGCTAGGGCTGCCGTCAGCAGCAGATTACGGAGAACACCACGAACTGGGACGAACATCTAATGTTAAAGCAAGAATATAGTAGAGCTGCGCATCACATGTACGTAACCAATTTGGGCAATATAATTTAGACATATCTATTGCTCTTCCTTCTGCTTCTTTTGCCATATTAAAATGTCGGAGCACAGAAAGCTCTCAGCTTGGATGCTCCTTCCAGTTCTGCAGTCCTGACTGCGGCCAGCCTTAATGAAGCATCACGCAGCGTGCGAGCAGAGGTAGGCACAGAAGAAAAGGTATGATGGAGAAGAAAGCAGCGATAATAAGGGTGGCACCAGTCACCCCAAATGGAGACATGACTCTTCAACTGACAGAAGAGTCTCTGTGAAGGGCGACGGAGACTTTCACAGTAGAGCTGACGCCACGGACGGCTCCTCCAGCGGCTCAAAGGCACAGCGCACCGTGTGAGGAGGAGGAGGAGGAGGAGGAGGAGGGAGTGCCATTTACAGACCCCCAGCACTGCTCCCCACTGTCGCTGGGATTGGATTGAAGGTTTCGCCTGTGTATTCTTTTGTTCCCTGCAAACTTTGTAGCACTAGATTGTATATGGCAAATAAAATGGCACTCGTCGTTCTTGACATCACCACCTGTAACTAGGAGAAGCAGCTCAGGCAGGCTCTCACTCTCAACGCCTTTGAAAACTGAAATGTAGAAGCTGTTGAAGCCGATGCAGAAGTCAGGGGGGGAAAAGTGAGAGTGGCACTACATGAGCTCTAAAGAAAAAATACTCAGCATCAGAGTATGCAGCAAAGAACAGATCTTGACAGAGTTTCCCGCAATGCCTGCTGTTCCAGCAGAGCAAGGAATGTTGCTTTCCAGCAAGGTTCCTGTTTCAAAGGAAGGAGCATCCTCCTAGTTCAGCGCCGACGGAGCTGTAAAACAAGCAGGATGGGACAGTTCTACCTGTGGCAGACTTTAACTGAAAAAACCCTACACGCAGAAACGTGAGCCTACTGAAATCAATTAAAAGCTTTTCACTTTGTCTCAGGACATAGAACACTAGCTGTTCCTGCAGTCTATGAAATAAAAAACAAACCCGAAACACCCAAAATGAATGAAAGCATTTCTTGGGAAGATGAACCCAGCTCCACCCGTGTGGCACATAGTCTTCAAAACAGACTAACAGCTCCAAGCACAGACAGAGCAAACGAAACATCAGACCTATGTATTAATTTGGGCTGTTCTTCTCTTGGCAAGCTAGGGAGTTCATTTAGGTTCGGCTCTCTATGAACATCTATTGGATTGCAACAGGTTTTCTTTCAAAGTACTATAAAATGGTGTCAAAAGCTTCTAGAATGCCTTGAAAACCTGAGCTGTGGTGTTCTGTGGTTGGTTGGTTTGTTGTTTTAATTTTTTTTATTTTATGAATATATTTCCATAGTTCATAAAGCAATGTTTGTGGAGGTCAGGCAGTTAATAACCAGATGAATTATAATCCCCTCTAGTAAGTCAGGAGCTGTTAGGAGAAGGCCTGTGCAAAAGATCAAGTTTAAGTAAAAATAAAGAATAATACAATCATACAGATTAATAAATATCTATTATTTGAGTCCATCCTCATTTTCTGAAGATATACAATACGGGCGCGTATGCAATCGTAGGTATTTATGATCATAGGTGTCAAATCCCGATAGGACTGCATGGCAAAATAGCATAACATAAGGAGCTTTCACTTGAGATTTTGGGACTTTCAGGACACATGTCCTGAAATTAAACTGGAACAGAGCTCACTTGAGAAGTCTAGAACTGATACATGATTTTGAAACAACAAATAGAAGTTCAAAGATAATCAGATCTCAGTTTTAATTATGACTTACCGTTAAAAAACAAAAGTAGTAGAGCCAGTAGTTAAGATTTTAGATAGTCTTAAGAGTGGTTTTAGATTAAGGTAAGCAAAGCACAGATTTGGAACTTCCAGACTCCCACCAGTGGGAAAAAAACGTAATTAGAAATACAGCCTGCAAGATTTACTGTCTGTTTGTCCAAGGAAATATGCCGAAGCCTGGATTTGCTCCCTTTTTACACAGACTGCCAAGTGCTGCCAGGAGACGCTGTCCTTCAGCGTACACGGCTTAAGAGCCTGCACTTCATGGTAAAGACCTCTCAAGTGAATAAAGTCACAGTTATAGTGTAATTCTTTACAACTCCCATAAAAATGCTTCAGCTTTAAAATATAAACTTGAGAAGGGAAGGAAACATAAATTCTTAAAGAGTTACTAAATTACAGCTTTTCTTTCTCCAGCGTAACTGGTTTATCTGCATCTAGTATTGATGTCTGCATTATTGTAAAGAACACACCTGCTATTTTTAAAGAAGTAGTTGAACGACACTGGTAAAATGTCAATTAGTAAAATATTAATGCAGCTTGGGCGCTGAAAAGAGAGCTGCTTTGGTGACTTTTAAAATTCACAATAGAATTGATTATTTCAGCAGCGATTGCAGACAGAATCTTATCCGGCTGCCATCTCGTGGCAGCTGCTGGGATGGTCTGGTGCCGGCCTGAAAACTTAAATTTTAGGGCCCTAGAACTGGCCCTAACCTCTATCCTGCCGAATATAAGATTGGAAGATGGTTAATGAAAACACCATGGCTCTTGTTTGAAAATAACACATGGAAAATGCTATAATCTGTCTGGAGAAATCTGAAGACACATATGTGAATACAGAAGAACGCATCCCAGCGAAAGCATCCCTCAAAGCATTAACTAAACTGTAACGCCGGAGCTGACCGATGGCCTTCAGAGACATCTGCTCCGATTTGCTCCTCCTAACCCCAGACCTTCCTGGCCGGCTGGCTGCCAGCCCTGTAGCCAGCCCCCTCAGGGTCTTTTTAAACCACTGGACTGGAACAGAGGGAGAATACCCACCTAAACATTCCCAGCTCTATAATTGTCCTCATCTTTTCCTCTGCACCCAAACTGAACTTAGTCCAGTGTTGTCTCACTGTTGCTGCAAGAGGTACGGGGCTGTGTAAGCTATCAGACCGATGAAAAAGGTGACTTATGACCCCGCTTCTCCAAATTATCTGTCCACAGATCTATGGATGTAAGTCAGTTTATGCATCCAAACACTCCCACTCAATTAAACAGACTTATTTAGGTGCAGCTCCTTGATAAGTTGGGATCTGAGCAGCATTCGGTCAACACTGTGCAAGACTTCACTTTGAAGGGTCAAGGCGTTGCTCTTAAAGATCAGTCTTGACAAATAGAGTGGGAATCAGAAGCGATTCAGTCCAAGTTATGCACCTAATTTTTCTCCTTCACTTCTTCCCTCCCAAGACACTGAAAACAGCATGTCTCCATCTCCCTTTCCCTGAGGAACAAATCACAGATGCTTATAACCAAGACAGAAATAGATTCCCGAGGCAGAGAGAGAATTGTGTCAAGTCCCCAGCTTTCTCTGCCCCGCAGATCCCTGCCGGCGTACTCACAGCCAGGTGGCCGGTGGCAGCCGAAGCATAATCCCGCAGGTACCATCGCCGTGCTGACCCCCACGCGGTGCTCTGGGGTGGGCAGTGCAGGGTGCGATGCAGTCCCTGGTAGGCTCTAGCCTTCCTCAGCTAACCCAACACCGCGACGCCAATCTTAGCCTCAGAGTTATACCCCAAATAGCAATGAAATGCAAGAAATTAAGTACAACTTGCAGCAGACCGCAGGACACAGGCGTGGAGACTATCAGACAGGAGTTAGATCCTCCTACAGGCACTGCCCTCAGTGCTCTTGGCTGCAATCCGCAACCTCCTCCAGTTCTAGCATAATTTAAGGAAAAGCTGTATGTAGACGGAGGACGATGCAATCTGTAGATGCCTCTGAATTACATGCCATACGTAGAAGCAGTGGCAAACAGGCCAGCTAGGACTGCCCATGCAGCGACAGACTGAAAAGCTCCCCTGGGAACCGAGTAGAAGTAAATGGAAAACCCAGTAGAAATACGAGGCAGCGTCTCTTCTATCTTCATCACCCAGCTCCTCCGGGCCTGCGGACAGCATCCCTCTTGTCACCTTTTGGTGATGGACACAAAGCTCTACAGTGACCCAAACAGAGATTACTTTCTCATTTCTACATTCGCTCAGGCTTCCCCTTGACTTGTGTGTTTGGCAGACACGCGTTGTTCCTTATCCATCACGCAGAGCCTCTTTGCTACTAGTGGTACAAAGGAACACAGCAATATGACACAAGCATGTTGAAGGAAAATACTTGCTAACAGTAGTAATCTTTAAAATATAAGCAATACCCTATTGTTCATACCAAAATTAGTTTTATGCTTATGACACACAGATTTTTAAAGGCTTGCAGATGAAGAGCCTGAAACTCAAATACATACAACGCTTTCTTCTGCTCCAAAGCCCTCTTTGCACAAGTGCACAGGAGAAGTACATGTGAAGACCTGGATTGCCAGCATACAGCTGCTCTGTCCGCAAAGGCAGAAATACATTTTTACTTATTTGGCCCTTCACGTTTCTTAAAGAATTGTATTTATGTAGCATGTAACTTCATGAAGGTTTCAGGGATTTTTTTAAGTATTTAAATACTCAGAGCGTATTGGTAACAGATGTTCAATGATATACTTAATTTTTAGTTTTACTGAAAATATCAGGTATCCGTTGATATTTTCTGTAAAATATAACTTTGAGAGTATGCCTAAGCATACTGTTCTTCCAGGAAATGTATCTGAGCCTTTCAGCTACTGCATTAAAGTGGGCACTTCTGAAATTAGTAAGCAAATGTTCTGAGAGTCTAATAGGATTTCTTGTTTGCCAAAAAATAGTGCTTTCAGGAGCACAATCTTTTGTGTAATCTCTCTCACAAGACAGATGGCATCATTAATTGCCTCTACATCTAGTTAAATTTAAAAACCTGTGCTTAAATAATGTTAAAGTTGTGGCACATGTTGACAAATATTGACAGGAAATAT
This sequence comes from Phaethon aethereus, assembly GCF_964289735.1. NCBI lineage: Eukaryota > Metazoa > Chordata > Aves > Phaethontiformes > Phaethontidae > Phaethon > Phaethon aethereus. The sequence continues at coordinate 1,960,023 of NC_138588.1, forward strand.
TAAGGTAGAATCGATTGGAGACAAGGGAAGAAAGCCAGGACAGAACAGACAGAAATAGTAAGAGGCCACAAGAAGCACTGACTGATTTCATATGTCCTTGTTCGTGCCCGGAAATGTCACAACCTTAATAATCTAGGAAGTATTTCTGTGTTTCAGTGAACTCCTGGCTTGAGCAAAGCAATTGGCAAAACTCCCATGGGTGAGAATGTCATCCTTTAATCTTTTTAAAGCAACTTTACATGGAAGTTGTCCAATATGGCTTAGCCACAGTTCTAATTACGATGCCTGTGTAAATACATTTTGGGAGTCAAACGTAACTGTGATCTGTATTTCAAAGCTAACATTATTCTGATTCTCTGGTTTACCACAGTCACCCTACAGTGGTATCAGTTACCAAACCCCTGACTTTAAGCCTTCTCTGAGCTTAAAATGCAGGATAATCATCACAGCACCGCCAAAGAGCCAGCTTCTGCCAATAGATACCATATGCTAACTGTTTGGTTTTAAATACAAGCCCTGTGTTTAAAGCCTTTTCTCACACCATGCAAGCTGTGACTTTCACACGCTTAGGAGAAAAGGACACCCAAATTTGAGTGCATACAGCCACGCCATCTCCTGAAAGCCCACCTATACTATATAGCCTATCCCATTAAATACAGCTATGTTGCCTTTTACAGTTAAGTACTTCTTAAACAGTGAGGGTCCTAACCGAAGATTGTAGAAGACAACAATGTCAAAAGAGCAAAAAACAAGGAGATACACTGGGAATACGAGAAATAATTGAGACTTGATACTGAGGTCTTAAATCGACATCTGTATCCTTATGCTACTTTGAATACGTATAGTTGTGCCCAGTAAGCTCAACAAAACTAGTCATCATTAACAATACGGATTTTGTGTTCTTTAAAATGATCTCATTTTCTTTAGCCTTCAAACACAAGGCCACTACCAGAACACCAAAAGCTCAGTCTCTTCACCCAGATTTTACTTCATTTTGTTTTACCTCAGTCTGGCATTTTTCTTTCTGTTTGTACATCTGTCATAATATTCAATACTATTGGCCAATATCAACCAAATTTGGAAGAAGGTAAAATTGAAATATATTAAACTCTCATGAGATTCCTGAAGTAAGTGAACATAGGAAAGAGACCTTACTAGCGATCTTGCAATGGGAAAGGCTGCAGGGTGAGTTCAGCTGGAGAACACAAGGGAACTTAACTTCAAGGCAGAAATCTATGGGAAGCCCAACTTCACTGTTTTTAAACTCATGGAAGTGTTTTTATTTTTAAATAGAATAGAGTATTCAATAGTGCCCTTTATTTCATTTTTACAGTGTCTGACTGGTGAAAGAATTTAGTATATTATGTTGCGACAAAGAAATCTGACTTTATGAATAAAACAAATGCCAGATTAACATAGAAACATGCGAGATTAATATTTTGTTACAAATCACGATCAAGGCTGATCATCAACATTCATAGCAGGGATGAAATTGCTTCTTTCAATCCATTCTCTTACCTATTTGTTCCTTGGCACTGAAAGCAGTGTGTGTTGGGACAGTATCTTCCATCACCTTCTAGGATCTGAAAGTTCAGCTGGGCATTGTAAGGGACAGCGGCCTCCCCTCCCCTGCTTCCCTGCCATCTGCTGTAGGCAGCAGCAGGTTCTGGAGTCGATGCCCTTCTGCTGTCTTGATTTATTATATTACTTTTTAAGTTGTCAAAAGTTCTGATACAGCTGACTACAAGGTTTTGCTGATAGGCTTGTAAACTGTGGCAGGGAGGACTAAGGTCACTCGAGTGGTTCTGATTTTACCTTTTAAAAAGACCCCATTACTCATCTACACAAAAGACTCTCCTGGGCAGGATTCCATGAGAAAACATTTATTTAGTCCCTTCCATTCTGCTCAGTTATACCCGATATAAGTCACACAGTGCTCCAGCACTCCAAAACTGCACTGGCTTCCTAGCAGCGTTCTCTTTTCTAAGTAACTCAAGGTGTTAACCTTAGAACATTGTTATTTAAAATGTTGTATTCTTCAGTCTAGACTCCCCCAAAGCCCCCCCCATCTCTTCCCCCATTAGTGCAACCTGTGCCTGGAGTTAATTTGCCCACCGTATGAAGTTTTCAGGACTGGAGGAGGTACGATATACTGTCAGACACTATCGTAAAACTGAATTTCATAATGCGCCACACAGTACCTGGATCTGCTGATCTTCTGTTAAAATACTTTTAAATATTCTAAAGCAAATAAACTACTAAGTGTGTACACATTTGTGCTGCAGCAGAAAGCAGTGCGTGGCCTCAGGCTGTAGGAGGGGAGCCGGAATGGTGTCGTGCACTGCTCGCTCTCCTCTCACGTGCTACTCTTGATACCGCACACGCAGGAAGCCTTGGAGCTTTGACAGGCCAAGAGGACTCCATAAAAACACTCAGGAGCCTGTGCAGCCCACATGGAAGACTTGTTAGGACAAGGATCTACAGAGGCAATTCCAGAGGAACATTTGTGCTAGAGATAGACAGCTTAAGCTATCGCATGAGCACATTTTAAGAAGTAACTGCCCCTCAGGTGGGATGATGGAGGTGCACTGCATTGACCGCTCCCAGGCCCCTACATCCGGGAAGCAACGCAGGTTCATTTCGATCCCGGCAGCGTTACCTTTAGTCATATGCACTGTCACATGCCACACATTGACCTCCATCTGTATTTTGATTTTGAGGCATAATTTTGTATCTGGTGCGAGATCGCATCTATCTTTCTTGTGGTAAAACTTTCTCTCAGACATTCTAAAAGCCAAATGGAGAGTGAAATGGTTTGAATGAGCATGTTTTCCTTTTCATTCACAATGAACTGATAGCTGGCACAGAACAGCTGACTGTGGGATGAGTGACAGCAACCCCCGACCCAGGGCTGTTATAACTTCTTGAGACATGACGACTGGACTGCTTTCCATTACCTCTCTCTACTTAAATTAGCCATTACGATGTAAACCAAATTGTTCATCACTACCATACTATTTGCTGTAAGAAACTGTCAATATCCCCTCTTCCTCAGATTCATCCTCAAACCTTAAAACACTGGTTTACTCAAAAATGTACAATAATCCCTGTAGTTATTTTTACGGAGCAAAATATAAGAGATTCAGAACATTTTGAAACTAAAATCATCCAAACATGTTAGCCTTAACACCATCATCTCTAATTACCAGCTTAACACAGAATGCACTTATTTTAGGGAAAAAAGTAATTAGAAGGAATTAAAATACTATTTTCTTATCACTCAGCTTTGAAAGCAGCCCTGCAGGCTTTGTTGGTTTGTTACTCTTCAGGCTGATGAAAAAGGTTCCTTAGGTCCACCTGTCAGATAGGGTCTAAACTTTACGCTATCGCTACAATAACCATGTGCTTTACCTCTCTCCACAAGCCTTACAGCTTAGAAATAGTTTGTTGAAAAGGGCAAAGCTTTCTTCTGATATCTGTTGGGATCAAGTAGGAAAGCAGACATTTCATGACCTTAGGGGGACAGCGTGAAATAACATATCTGCCCCACTCACCTGCTGCTCCATCGTTTGTGGATGGATGAAAGTCACAAAATCAACTGAGAAGTAACCAAGCACTCCTTCAGATTTACAGGTTTCTCCAATTTTTAAGCAGAGTGAATTAAGAACTGCTGGATCAACGGAACGTTGTGGAATGGTAGTGCCAGATGATCGCAAAGGACCATCAGCATGGAGCTGGTCTCCAGATGACACTATTTTTATCTTGCCTGTTGGCTCTATCAGCATATCCACCGTAAGGTTTGTGACGTTTTCTGACAGTGGGAAGGCTTCTATCACACCACCTAGTAAGAAATGAATTAGCTGTTAAGCTAGTAATCAAATTCGCATGCGATGCTCTTCCAAGTGCACAGAATGAAACCATCCAGCTCCTATTGTGCTCAGACGTTGCAGGGAGGACTGCTATGGAGATGCACTAAGTAAATAAATGTAATGTGAGCAGCATAGCTAGAACCTATGAATCTCTTAGAAGAGAAAGAAGATATCTCATCTACTATAGCACCGTACAGTTCAACCAGGGGCTTCTGAGTGGCAGATGCTTTGCAAGCAGTTCCAAACTGGATGTATCACATATCTGACTGGAGAAATCTGCTCTTGGGTAGTATGAATGAATCCTGGGCAGGCCCAGGATAGCAGTGAAACGCAATGTTGGGACCCTGGGGGGAGTGGTATCTCCTGCTGTGAGCTAACCTTGGAGATTCCCATCCGTACCATGGTCTGAGAGAAGTAGTCTGCCTTTTGATAGGAACTTGGTATGTAGATGGGAAGGCTAGAAAAGCTGACAAAACTTCTGGAATGGTTGTTCATAGGGAAAAAAAAAAAAATTACAAAGAAAACTAGTTGGCATTCTTGATTTGCCTTTTTACTGCATATAATACCGTAACTCATTTAGTTAGGACAAACTAATACATAATAAAAATTTGTACTATATATGTTAACTGGCATTATTTTTCAAAAAAATACTTTCAAAGCTTTGAATTGTTCTTGTCTCTTCCACAGATAAAGAAACGTAAGAAATGTATATATCCATTACACATAATACAAAATGATGGCAGGGCAGAATCATCACAGAAATTTACTACCCAACCACAAACACTGCCTCTTTTCCATCCAGAATTTGTCATACAAATATAGGATGTTAACAGGTCTGTGCAAAGCTCACCCACAGATACACTGCTTTGCAGTGATTAGACAACGGTTTTATCTGCTGCCTCTTATGGACAAAGATGGGCTCACTTCTGAGCTCTAGGCCAGTTGGGTGCTGGCCAGCTTTGATCCAAAGGTGCCATGAGTGGGTTTAATGCAGAAGGCCCTGCTGAGAGCTCGGCACTACGCGCACAAAACTATCCAGCTATCAGATTGGAACTTGTTCATTCTCCTTTGGTTGGAGGGCAAGAAAGGGCACGGCAATGGCCTAATGAGGCGTCTATGCCAATGTACTGTAAGGGACAATCCGGCACCGCGTTACTGATCCTCAGTGGCAACACCACCTGCCTGGAAGGCAAAAACTGGGAGAAAGCTCAGCTCCTCTCCCAGCCGGTTAAAGGTTATGTGCACATTTCACTCGATGCGCTGTATGTATGCGGCATCCAGAGTTTACGTCTAGCTCCCTTCCTGGTCCTGTGTCAGGGAAAAGGAGGTCTCGCAGATGCTTGCTCACCAACACCTAACGAAGATGCAATTCTCATGTTCACGTGCATGCAAACACACATGCTCGTATTTCCTAAAGGAACCCCTTGCCAAATGTGATAGCCTCCAGTACAGTAGCCCAGGATCAAGGAATTGGTGCTTATTGATTCAGAATCATGTAAGAAAGGTAATCCAGGATTAATATAGGTTAAATGCTTGGATAGGACATACAAATGATAGAATAGTTGCCTATAATTCATTCGTAAACGAATATTTGAAGCATAATGGAGAAATAAAAGGAGATAAATATTTAAATGGGCCCAAGATTAACAAGAATATGGCATACAATATGGCATAATTACTCCTTATAATACTTAACAGCGACTTTGCAGTCTTATTTACCTTGACTAAGAAATGTTTGGAGGAATTTTTCCCATGTAGGGAATCGTTTCTCATTGACTGGCTGTACGTGCTGTGCTAAAAGGCCCGGCAGCTCCTGGGAGATCTTCACCAAAGCTGGCTCCTGCAGAAACAAATTAAATAGAACCACAAGCAATTTTACTACAGAAATGAAAACTGCTTGTGGGGTGATTAAAAACCAGGCCTCCAACAGGCAAAAAAAAAAAAATGTGGTTACTGTTTACCCACAGTCAGGAAGCCTTTTTTAATTTTTCTACTTACTGCTCTTCCCTCCTATTGAAAACTGTCCTTCTCTGAAAGACAGTCCACCCCCTGCCTCAGTGTAGCATCTATTTCATTATAATTTATATCAATAATTTGATCTGGCAACTGAAAATGCTAAGTACTTGGTAACTGCTTAGGGATCAATACCTGCAGTCAATAACTTCTGCATTGCTTATATTTTGAAACAGTGCATATTGAAATAGTCACATATGCCAAAAATAGTTTTACTGACTCTATGTTTAAGCTCTTATATCAACCCAAACACCCTTTAGTTATTAAAAAACCCAGGAAGGAATAATCAACCAAAAGCATTTCTGAAGCAAGAGATACCTTTTTTACACTCCCCAGTCTGTAACATTAATTCACAAGTGTGTTTGTGCCTCTGTCTTTGGTAGAATTTGATTAGCTATACTATAGGAGATAAACTAGCTTTTTCCTAGTTTCAAATTCTTTACTATATTATCACACACACACAAAAACCCCATTAAATACAGAAATGAAGTGCACTGCTTTTAGTGTTCAAAAATGTCCCAGAAGTACACAAGCATATAAAGTGCAAGGACCCTGACTCTATTGCTTCAGGCTCCTTTTCCTGCTGCTTCATAAGCATTCACCCGCTTCCCCTGGGTCTCTTTGCTTCTGTTTTACATCCTCTCTCTTCAGCATCCCGTGCTTCAGAAGATGACCAACCATCCTCTGATCTTGGCAATGTCCTAAACCACACTGGTATTATCTTGAGCTCTGGAGGAATGTGATAAAGCCTTATGGCTAACATCTAAGAACAGGAAAAAAATACATATCTATTTTTCCAGACCAGTGAGTTCAAAGAGATGGGCTTTGTCATGAAGCACATGATGTGATGTAACCAAAAATACGAATTCAAAATCAGCTTACTGTGATTTATCTACCAGGGAGATACGGGAGGATGGGCCAACGATTAGGGTATCAGCTTTGCGTATAGGAGACCCAGCTATATCTTGTTCCTGAATGCAGTCTGCCTGTGAGATTTTGGGAAAGTGATTTTCTGTCTGTGCCCTAGCTGTCCAGCCATGAAAGGGGGAAAATTGCTGTTCTTACCTCACATGGAATTGAGAAGAAAAATGGCTTCAAGATATTGAGGTGCTCAGATAACCATGCTGATCTGGGCTATGTGGGCTCCTTTCATATACTGGAAAGTGTTATGGACTTTAAACACCTCAGATAAAAAGGTTAAAAAAATTTAGTCAGTATATCAATATACTAAGCAGCATGACCTTAACCTTATGGCAAAAACAAAGGACCATATAAAATGTGAGATCCAAGTTCAGAATTTACCCAGATTCTGGTCTTATGCTGCTCATTTCCTTACAATCTGTAAGGAGGAATTTAGGTTTTTGATAGCTTAGTTGATTAAAACAACAGAACAGTGAGCAAATATCAGCTGGCCTTGTTGTGATTTGCATTGAAATACTGCTAAGCCATGAGGTGGCTCGTTGCACAATGAAAATAAATGCAGCTCTGGAGAGAGGAGGTGAGCCATGATGGATGTCATGGAGTTGCTGACCTACAAATCAGTTTGCACCTGTCAGTGCGTTCAGTGATACCTCTGTCACACTGAGTCTCATCCCCGAGATCTAATGACTTTGGGTATTATGCAATTTAAACAGAAATATAAAACCGAACAAACAAAAGAAGAGGTATGCGATGGCTGCCTGAAAGCTTTTGATAAATTGCTGGGGAAGAAACCAATAATCCCTGCTGGATGTGTAGAAGCATTTGAGAGTGCTGTGACCAAGCTTCTATAAGTAAAAATTAAACTATGAGCATGTGAACTGGGACACAATTTTCCATTGCAACAATGCCGAGGGATGTGAGGGCAGCCATGCCAGCTCCATGGAACAGTGCCGGGGACACTAGTATCTCCTTTTAGACAGAGTTGTTTCTGAGGACCACACATGGCCGTGAAAGCAAGCTTCCTAAACTGGGTGCAAAATCCAGCAGAAATTCCCAACGTCGAAGTCTGCTGAAGGGCACACTTCGCTGGCTCACAAAAGGAGGCTGCTGGTAAGACACAGAGTCTCCATTCACCTCATTATACATATCGTAACATGATAAGCTGCTCCTCTCTGTCCATGTGATGGACGTTAGACATGTAAGACTGTGGTGGTACTTCCTCGACAGACCCAACGTTGCTTGCTTAAATAAGGTCAAATAGCACTGGAAGGGGACTTGAAGACAGGATGAACTCGGAACGTCTGTTAGGGCAACGTGGAGGCACAGCGCCTGGCTTGGGAGCATCTTGCAGTTCAAAGCACCCTCGGTCCTCGCTGACCGTAAAGGATGCGTGCATCGAAACCAGTCGCCGTACAGAAAGAAGACAAGGCCTTTTAAAGAAATAACTAATTCAAGAAAACCTGAAAAATGTTTTTGTGAGATGAAACCCAACATAACAGCGCTTTTAACAAGTAATCCCCAGATAATCAAGGTGTTCACAGAAGGGAGTCGGGCAACCGCTTTTTAAGGATCAGCACCTGGAATTCTAGTTGAAGTTTTTTTTTGCAACTGTAAGCTCTAAAAAGGCAATAATCCTGATTATAGGGAGTTTTAGTAGGCAAATTCAAGCCCGGATACAACATTCACTCATGAAGTCAAACCTTTTAAAAGGATCAGTGCTTGGTAGGCTAATTTCATTTAAATTGGACGGTATCTCCAGCAGAGCTTACCAATGTTTTATGTCTTGATGTGGCCCAAAACAATTCAGAATCATCGGCTCAATGGAAACAGGGAGCATTTGTTCAAATCTTTCAGCTGATGTTTCTTAGTACCAGTAAAAAAGGAGCAGCCCAAATACTGTTTACATCATGTAGAAATCTTTAAAGCTATCCAAACCTGTTTTGCACCTTCCTATAACAATGAATAGACATGAAAAAAAATTACACCTTTTCCCCCCTAAATATAAAGTAGTTTCCCAGCCTTCTGCAAGCTGAATTTCAAAAGGCTTCCTTAGAATGGCAGTTGCAACAAAAAATTAGGACCAAATGTGGCATATGTTGAAGGCACTGGTAGGAAATCCGCTCGAGACAGAGCAGTCAGCAAAGAAAAGCCTGTTGAGAAGATAAGTGAATAAATGGAAAGAAGAAATAGAATTTCAAATAGGAAGAAAGACCAGGGGACAGAAAGAGGCTGCAGAGCAGAATGCATGAGAAAGACCTAGGGCTTTTTAGCTAAAAATCAGGTTGAAAGGCAATTATTTAGACCTTGCAAGCAAATAGAGTGAAGAAAGTAACTCCAAATAAGTAAAGCTGACTGGGCCAGAGAAGAATAAAAATCAGACAGATCCTCAGCAATACAAACTGCCACATCTCTGCTGAAGTCAATGAAGCTATGGCAATTTACGCCACTTTGATGGCACCATGACAATTCATACCATTTACACAGTCTATCCTTTCTGTTGCGATCAGTGGAGCTATGAGAACTTATTCCAGCTGCCTTGATGTGGATTGGTGCAGCCCAGCTTATTCTTACGTTCTCAGCGACTCCAGCAAACATGGCAATATTGGAAGAGTCCAGTGACTGCTGCCTGACTGTCCAAATAACTTTCATTATTTCCTATTTTGCAAATTAAATTGACATTCTTTTCCAATTCAGACAGGTACATGCTGGCCAGAATCACTGGCCACAGAATCTACTGCACTGAACAAAACCATTTGAGAGGTTTATAAAAATGCAAACGTTTTTGCAAGTGATACACTGAATACCCTTACCCACTTAAAGTTTGCAACCTGATTTAAAGCCCAGGCATTTAATTGTCAGCTGCAAATTTCAAAATTAAAAAGTGCCAATTTTGCCTTCCACGAGCTGGAAAAGTATGTTCTGATAGAAGGTAACATCATGTAAAACAGCCATCATTACCAAGTAACACAAATGTTTTTCGTATGTAAAATTGCTTTGTAAAATATTTGCTCCATCTGCTGAAAGTAGCAAAGACAATTTTCCCTGATAGCTAATGGCCCATTTCAGCTGTATGGCAAGCAATTCACCGTGGCTGCGACTTGCATTAAGTAGAATGGCGAAAACAGTGCACCGAATTCTCCACTTATGTAGTATTATCTACTCACTGCTTCCTGAGAGCCCGTCCCTCATTATCACGGCCTTCGCTTTGGATCAGCACACAGGACTAGGGTTGCTTTGACTCAAGAGGCTTTTTGTCAAACTGAGGCACATATGCTATGCTTCAATACAAAAGCACAAAACAGCCACTTTCCTTGACTACAAGAACAAGAAGGTTAGTTCTCTTTCAACTTTCCAGCACTTAAACTGCTGTTCCTTTTTTCACACCACATGGGGCCATGGTTTTCTCTTCTGGCTCATGCTGTCACTCTGCACGCTGAGGATTTCAATATATAAAGATCAAGTACTTCTTTTAATTCTAAATCCGACTACATACACGCACACACACACACAAAAAAGGCAAAAAACCAGCACTGGCCTAGTCCAAAAAACCCCTCCCAACTGCATGTTTCATTGCGTACTTTGCTGCTTACCATACCCCTATTGAAAAGCACATTTTTACATTGTGCCCTGAACTACTTCAACATCTGCTAACAGACCAATAAAAAATAAATAAACCAGGATTGTTTAGAAAGAGAGATCCTTTCTATTTCTTCTGAACACTCCTAAAGTGGCAACAGCAATATGCTGCGAGATCCCTTTTTGTAGATGTCATCTTGGAAAATAATATATGCGGGGAAATCAAATATAAAATCACTATAGCCTGTGCTACCAAAAATCAGGCAGAAAGAGGATCTTGAAAGCTCCATGAGCTTGTCAAATAATTCTGCATGTTTATGGACAGCATGTTAATTTGCTATTAGGGCAATTTTATTAAATATTTTGCTTTCTTACTCCAAAAAAAATACTCCATGTGCATTGCTATTTTATGCATAAAAGCGTGTCTTTTGCGAGGTTGCAGCCTTCATTTTTCAAGGTTCCCCACATCTACCTTCAGAGGGAAGAAAACGTAACATAATTGTCATAATCTTCAAAAAAATCTCTCTTCTAAAAAAAATCCTATGTTTATTTCAAATGCAGCATTTGTAAGTTCAGGACATTGGGATGTTAATCCTCATTACAAAATTAGATAAGTAATATTTGAATGCATCTTTTCTGTATTTTAATTACATCTCTGCAAATGCACAATTCAGATGCCCTCAGATTAATAATATTTTCCTAATTAATTTATTTTTCTCTACTTCAATCTCTACACATTTTGTTCACTTGCCCTCCCTTCTGGCTTGTAGCTCTAAAGAAAGGATTCTAGTGAATTACAAGAATGTGGTTTCAAAACGAAAAAAGGTATCATATAGATAATCCACAGTCACTTCCCAGGAATTTTGCTGAGCTGCAATGCTGAAGAAATTGTCAGACAAAACCTGCATTGCGTTTCACAAACACCACGCAGTTAAACTTCTTTTATTCTTAGAGTTGCCTATGTGTTACTTTTTGGATTTTAGCAAAATAAACATTTTTAAAATAATCCAAGCAGGCATTTTATTGGATGCGATAACATTAACGGATTTCAGATTTCTTTAGTGCTCGTGCTTTACCCTCTCCTTCCACACTGTTATTGCTACAAACTGGCACTTAAATTCAATTGATTCAAAATATTCTGGATCCATATGGCCTAAAACCCTGGAGCTGAAGTTCTGATATTGCCTCACTGCTGTTTTCTAGCATTTGCCTCTACTCCAGTCCCCAGATGGTGGAAGTAACATTTAAACCTCCTTTCCTCTGCCTTGTACAATAGACCTTGGCACCATTTCAACTGTTTACTCCGGTAATTAACAGCACTGATACCACAACAATTACAACTCCTACAATCTTAACACAATAATGCTATGAATTAGTGAGAGCTAATGGCTGGAAGGTATAGTGGTTCCAGACTGCGAGATCTGTGCATTTTTAGAATAAAATAAAAGGTACAAACAGCACGCTTGCGGTAGACAATGATTACCTAGTAATTAGTTTACACAAAGCTTCCTATTTAATGGCAAAACGCTGTAATTAACGCGTGACAGAAAATCAAAGGGTACTTTGTAAGCATATGAAAAATTAACACTGCAGGCCTATAGCTTTATGTACTGATTAGAAGCATATTAAATCAATAGGACATACAAACCAACAGCTTGCATATCTGATTATTGCAAGTCTTAGGAATGGATATCATGGCTTTAATTTAACCAAGGGATACAATTATTATGCTTTATTTTACTTAAGATTTGAGAATCACCTGGAACATCACCATGGCAGATACACGGATATTTTAATAAACTAAGAACACTACGGACCGGTCACAGACACAGTGAATTTTTAAACTATTTAGGATATATTGCCGACAGAGCACTGCCCATAGGAGGAGACGACCTGCAGCTGTATCGCTTTATAGGTAATCAACTTCTGTTAAGTCTTTGGGTTCCTTTCTCTTCTCCTATTAAACATTATATCAGTTAGAAGAAATTTTAAAAGACTGCCAAAATGCTGTAAATGGATCTTCTGTGAGTTTCTGGCCCTCTTCAGGCTGGAAAAATTACCGCAACTGCATGTGTACAATAACAGCAGCAGCAAAGAGTACTTGCTTAAGAACCCCCTCGGTAGACTTTAGGTGTTATGCTAAGACCAATTCAATTGCTTGCAATTTATTCCAGTTTCAGTAATATTTGTAGCGTTGCCCTAGAACAAAGCTGGTGGTGTTACAAAAGGTGATCGGAGTGGTGAAAATGACAGTGGGTAGCAGAAAGGAAAAAAGCGGCGTTAGGAAGCTATACCGTGTTCAAAGACAGTCAGAAACGATAGTGTGCTGGCAATGCCACATTCCTAAAATGATGTCTTTGACAGTATTACAGTTGGTTTTATTTTGACCTGTTTATAAAAACATACGCTCTTTAGTCTGAATTCCTTGCTTCAGTAAGAAACATGATGTGGTATGTAAGCTTCAGGTTTCTTACAGTGAATGCAATTCATTCAACCAGTAAAGAACATGCTCACCACTATTCCTGATACTCAGATAATCACAAAGTTTATCTAATTACTTATTACAGGACTTTTGAAAGTTGACCCTCAAAAAAAATTAAACTTAAAGGAACGGACAGCATTTTGCAGCATTTTATCTTGGCCTTTGAAAATGTCATATTCCAATAGCAATCAATGCAAAATCCTCCAACCAGTGTCTGAATAATGCTTTATGCAACTCAGACCGAAAGTTGGATTTTACAGATTTGTCACCTTTTGAAAAGATTTTGATTTCCTCTTACACATTTTAGTGAATTAACCAAGATATAGCCTATAAGGAAAAGAAACCATGACAAAATACTGTGACACGACTGGAGGCAGTAAGATTCAAGCACTAACATTTAAAACAGTAGGCTGCCCAAGCGCATTAAATAGCTTTTTTCTTCTACAACAAATATCTAATGGTGAGTTTTGAAATGGTTATGTAGCTATGGCCAATTATAATGGCTTACTGAGAGAATATTTGGTGCTTGTTTTTCTGTATCTTGTTCTATTCTTGTATTTTCAGCTCTTTTCTTCTTTATCCCCACATTTATCCCTTTTTTTGTCTTCAGTCTGACCTTCGTTATCTTTAGGATTGCTGATAGGTAAACTCACATCATGTTGCTGGTCCTGGTGGTTAATTAAGACTCACAGTGTAATAAAAGTAAATTCTAAAATTAATTTGACTATTAATTTAATCTGGTGATTTAGATACGCTTTAGAGTACTATAGTTATACAAGAGGGTGGGACCTCTGCATACTCCTGTATTATTTTATGTAAAAGGGTGACTGTTAAAAGAACAAAACAGGCTGTATAAGCTCTGCTTAGCCCCGAATCTTGTCCTTGACAGCGGTCACAAGTGGATGCCGAGGAAAGTATGAAAACAGAGGAAGCATATCCATTCCCTAGGTACGCTCCCAGCCTCCAACAACGTGTAGCTCAGAATCCCTCTAAACCAGAGACTGCATCAGCAATAATAGTTAATAGTTTTCTCTTCCATGAATTTACACAGTCTCCCAGCAAGGGTCCCTATAAGTATAGATGAGATTTTCCAAAAACTGAACTGCTGACTTTCAACAGGAGTGAGATACCCAGCTTCTTAGCATAATTTGGAATACCACATATTAACATGTATTATGGATATCTTTCTCTAGATATTTCAAACAGGCCCTCATGCAATTGTCCTATTGTTTTTTCATTTACTTCAGTAGTAGCAGAACCACATTTTTTGCTATGCGCGGACTAACTGAAGCTTGAATTGGTACAGAAAGTAGGTTGGAAAATCATGATAGAATGGCATAAGAGCATTTCACACAGCACACATGCCTTACATGCATATGTTAAACAGTTAAAAATATGTGAATTCACTTGCTACCTACAGTAGTCATTCACATTAAAGATACAATTAAACTGCTACAGTGTCTCAGTACTTACTGATGTTTTTGCACATCTGGGGTCAGATTCCAACAATTCTTTTTCGCACCAGAGCATGTCTCCACAAATGGCCTCACAATTGCCAAATCTGCACTTGTGGAGGCAGCAGTTCTCTTGACATGGAATAAATATTATTAGACTCTGGGCCTCAGGATGAAATTTTTTATATGTTGACAGACTTCAGCAGTGCACAGTAGAATGAAGGCCTTACAGAGACATTCAGTGTAGTTTGTGAATTCCACCCTTTATGCAGCAGCAAAATAATTGTTCAGATAACTCAGATGCCGCATTAAGTTCACAAGGTAAAATACATCGATAATCCTGTCCTGCGCATTTGTTTGCCCAATGTTATGTTTGAAATGAGGAATCTAAAAATCAGTCTCATTTTTAGATGGAATAGATTTTTACACAGTCCAAACTCACAAACTACATTATTTTTAATCTGTTGCCTACCACATACCAATGAGGAAAATCTGGGTATCGTGTCTTAAACTGCTATGCAAATTATGCTATTTGTAAGTATTAACATAATATAGTGCTTACAGTCATATTCTCATTTCTAATAATTCTACCAGAATGGAGAGTCTTTTCACTGTACTCTTAGCCTGCAGGATAGTCTTTCATCAAGAAGCTGAATTTTTTAATAACCTGCCAGCATACGTTTTGTATGTGGCAGCCTATGCCGATGACACAATGTCTTCATTATCAAAAGAAAGAGGTCTACATACTGTAATAGGACATTAAAGCATGCCTGTGCTCATAAACTAATGCTTTGATGTTTAAATGTGTATCATTACAATGGTATTCCTTAACAAAGGATGATTTTAATCCTCTGCTCTCAATGATAATACTCAGTGGAGACTGCAATTCATTATATATAAAAAAGGTCTCCCGTTCTACAGGAGAGCTAAACTCAGAAGGCAGAAAAATTTGAACACACATATTCAAATAAGATATTCAAAATGGCAGCAAGTTTCACGCTTTGC
Organism: Phaethon aethereus; assembly: GCF_964289735.1. Classification (NCBI taxonomy): domain Eukaryota; kingdom Metazoa; phylum Chordata; class Aves; order Phaethontiformes; family Phaethontidae; genus Phaethon; species Phaethon aethereus. The sequence continues at coordinate 1,975,343 of NC_138588.1, forward strand.
CAAAGCCCACTTTAATACTGGTCTGGATTTATGGAAGCTTTCCTGCTGACTTTGGAAAAACAGCTCAAATACATTATGCTGTATGTGTTTTCCAACTTCCAACAAATGGTTATGTTTAAGGGCTTCTAACAGGTTGATTCCTGGTTGTATCAAAGCTCAAGGGAAACGCAGTATAAAAGGGAAACCAAAGCAAGCCAGTTATCACTATGTCCTTTATGCAGAGTCACTTAGCCATGAAAGAATTAAAAAAGCACAGAAATGAGAATGCTAATACCACTTACATAGGGAATTTATACCAGCAAAGAACTAGACTTGGTGAATCATATCTTCTGCACCACTGACTCAGAGGGGGGGGGCAGGATCTGGATATATCATTAGCTTCATGTCCCAGAGAGCTCAGCGGCCAGGCAACGCTTCTACTGGGGTGGCTCTCCAGTGCTCCGCTTTACACTGCTTGACTTGCGCAGAGTGAGGGATCTCTAGCAGATCAGAGAAATTACGCCTTCAGCTTTATATGATAAGCTCTATTTTATAATGTGGAATTATTTTGTAGTTGTCAAATGCAACAGAACTGTAATCAGCATAATTTGACATTTTAATATACAATATAATTCAATCAAACAAAAATTTCAAAACAGTTTTGATTGAATTAAAAAAATCAAAAGAGCTGAAATGAGTAGTTTATGTAAATTAAACAATTCTTTCTGGATACATTCCTTCTGGCTTTAAAGCCATTACATTAGGAATGAATTTGGCACAATATGCAGAAATATCAAATGCTTATTGAAATTAACACATTTAAATACCAATGAATATTTAAACTACAAATAGTTCTCTGAACACCAGAGCTAATGAAGTCTACTTTCATATGGATTTTTCTGTGGTTGAAACATATCTTACAGTCTCTCTCAATCATGTGGATTCCTAGGAATCTACTAGTGCATGAGTTCATGCTATACAATTTCCCTCAGTTAAGTATTTACAGGATCTCTCTCCTTACCTAAACACCCACTGTAATGAAACATGCAGGAGTCTAATGATCTCTGAAACCTCAAGTGTTCTGTCTTACAAGGCTGAAAATTGCTAACAGGTTTAAAAGTTATTAGTGAGGAAAACTGTACAGAAAAAATAATCCTTAGAAAGCCAAATTAAAAAGTAATCAGTTTGTATGTGATTTCAAATTGATTAGTATTGTTCTACTATATTAGTCCAACACTTTTGTTCCAGTAATTCCAAGTTGCTATGTAGATGTAAGGGTCGACTGCCTATATACTTTCATGTATCCATGTCCTCACTCTGGATAAAAAACATTGTGTAAAATTTGCACATTATTGCATATGAATGAAGTGTTGCAACACCCAACTTATTCCACAGTTGGATGACAGACACTATTTATATTTTGGAATACTTAACTGTTTTATTTGAATTAGTTACCTGTTACTTTGTACAAGCTAGTCTGGACTTCGTAATAGCAACTCCTACCAATGTCTTAACATGAAAGCTCAGAGAAAAGACTTACTGTGAGGAAGAACCCCACTGGACTATTAGGAAGCCATGACAACAAAAAAGACACCCTCCTCCTCCGTTACTTACGTGTGCCCACTTCTTACTCCATATCTCAGGGCTGTATGTCTGACGTTCCTTTTGAACCCAGTGGTAGCATTTCAAATGCGAAATAATATCACAATAGGCAGTGCCATTTCCTCCAGATTCCTCGTTCACTTTAAACAACCAACGCCGCACTTCCATATTGTCAACGATCAGCTGGCTGAGAACACTAATCATCTGTGGAATAACAACACAAAGATATTTTGTGCTATAACAATATTAAACTGTTCCTCAATTCAGACTTGCAGTTCTCAAACACTCGGACTTGAAATTTATTTTCTAAATATGGTTTCTTTTTCTTAGAGATGCTTGTGTTATCTTGGATATGTGTCTTGGATATGTAGTTATCTTGGATATGTAGATGAAGCAATCTTGAACATTTTTTGATGAAGAATTTATGGCCTTCATCCTGTACTTGAGCCCACTTGTGCAGACTACCAAACAGCACCTGAGCACCTTTGGGTGCTCAGTGAAGCTGCATTCTGCAGAGGGAAATCTGCCTGTCCAGGCTTTTTTGTCTGGTCAGGATCTTAGGTTTTGCATAATCAGTACTGCTCAATAAATGTTTGCGACAAGGAACTACATGGGATGGACTACACTATTTGCAAAATCTGAGAAACAATTGTGCCAGATTCTAACACCAGCCAAAACATCTGTGAAATTTTCCTACTGAAGAGTACATTATATGGTTGTAAATGTATGAAGGAATTACCAGGCAGGCTTTATAAAAATGCTAATTATTTATTTGTGTATGTACACAGATTTAAATGGCTTTAAAATGCCTTTTGCCCAGCTGGTGTAGGATGCAATTAGCTTCTTAGAAACCGCAAATGCCTTTGAACCTGGTAAAAGTCGTATCAGATCTTGTTGTATTGGCTAGAGCCTTCTACATTTTTACATAGTAATTTTTGAGACTTTTGTCTATTTTTTTTTTTAATGTTGACCTAAAATACAATTACATGTGTGTTCCAGATGGTATTATTTGTGGCTTTTGAGAATCACATAAGTGTTTTTTTTCTTGATGACTCCCATACACTAATGAAAAGGATCAATAACATTGTAAGGACTATACCAATCATAAAGAATTATGTGCTATCTTTAAGTGAAAATAGAATTGTGCTTTAAAATAGCGTCACCATGCTTTGATTATTTAACCAAAAATGTCAATATTTCATACAAGCAAACAGTAGAACTTCCATAACACTGTAGTATGAATCAAAAGTATTAGATTCACATAAATTATTTCACAATAAATCGGTTGTTTTTCAGATCATTGATCATATATTTATTTCATCTACTATAGAAGTTGCAATCTATTTGTGTAGCTTAGATTTGTTTTCAGTTTTAAAGGTGATTAATAAAAAGCAAAGCAATGTGAAAGCGTCTCTAAGAAGTTGGAATACCTACAAACCATGGCACTGATTATTTTCCTGTACGAGGTGTAGAACCACCACCACAATACTTCTGAAAAAATCAGCATGGATCATACTTAAGACATATCATTGCAAATTGCAAAATCAGCTGATAGAATGGAATACTGAGGCACTGAATGCAAAATAAACATATGTAAACTGAACACAGTACAGAAAACTCTTGTGCCTTGCAATTTCAATTTAGTAATATTTTTTTCTTCTCTTAGTGGTCATGCTAACAAGACAGATGAATTTAGCAATGATAAGCCAGGTACGAGGTAAAACTCCAGCTGCAGATATGCTCCGTGAACCTCAACTTGAATAGACTAACTTCCTAAGTGGAAGAAGTTTTTCCTTCATCAAATACTTAATTTCCCAGAAATCCCTGTTCTATTTTCAGTCACTGGTAAAAGGCCTATTAACCTCGCTGAGGCCACGACTTCATTCATGGAGCAGCAAGACAAACTGAAATAACTGGACCAAACACCCTTATATATTCTCAAGAAAGATCACGAAGAATACCAGAGCAATTGTATTACTTCCTGACTGGGATACAAATTGCATGTAACTGGTCAGACAGAGCCAAAAAAGAACCCAACCTCATACATGACTTAATCAAACGCAGTTAGGGTCTAATGAATACAGTCGTTGCGATTGTACAAAGTTTGCATCCTATCAAGTGAAAACAGGCATATGTATGTTGACGCATCCCCGACCATGTCGTGCTTACCTGTTCATTGTTGTAGATGTCAGATTCTCCAGGAGGGGTTGGCACACAAGCACTGGCAAAAATTCGTTTACTTCCAGACTTGCTACTGTAGAGATGAGCCACTTCTGGCACCGAGCCTAATATAGGCACATTTAGCATGTCAGCCACTGCTAAATCATCTTTGTGGGGTACCCCTCCAATAATGTAGGCATCTCTGCTCTGGATAAGAATTTTTATTCTTTTGATTGTCTTGGGACTGTACTTCAGCTGAGTGGCTAGGCACATGTGATGCTTCTGTATAAAGATAACATTATTCTTGTTAAAAGGTGTTCTTTGGTATTCCATGAACCTAATTTATAATGTTGCACACAATAAATACATTATTAATAGCAGGCTGGGTTATGACCTATCCTGTAGCTTAGCAGTTTAAATTGATAAAAGCTGTTGGGGTGAGGCTCCATAATCGTGCACATCTTTAGTGTGTTGGAAATGGGCTCACTGGGAATAGAACTAATTACTACACATCTGTATTTATTTGATCCATGCGGAATTATCCTTCTGTCAGTCGGCAGAGAGGCTGGTGGCCTTTGGATAATAGTGATTCATCTCAGCAACACTTCTGGCATGGTTTAACTCTAAAGCTCCTAAAAATCAATACAAAAATGAAGAAAAACCCCTATAGCAGGGAGTGTATTTCACCATACAGTTCAGCAGTATTTTAAGCGTTTCTCTGAGAATAAAACACTTTGATTTAAAAAAGCTTTCACTGATCACATTAAATTACTGGGGAAATATACATTTCCATTACACAGTAGTTCTGATAGCTACTGTAAATGCAATTGCAGAGTAGTCAAGGAGAGGGTAGTATTTTTGTTGTTGTTTAAAGTACAAGGGTTTCAACTTTTTGGAAGGAATTTTTCATTTCTTCTAAAAACCAAGATCTATTGCTGAACAAGCTGCTCATGATAGACGCTATAACCTCTAAATTTAAACTAAGAATATCAGTTATTGCAGGTGAAACCTCAAAAATATTCTCTACAATATATGCTGTGCATAGCCTGCAGATAACCCAATTGTCTTTCCAAAGGTATAGATAGAGGTGCGCTGTGGTTGAGACAGATAGGGATGGACATCATGCAGAAATAGTACAAGAAGCATCCGCTGCAATAGATTGCCATAAACAAATCATAACCATAACAAGAAGAAAATCTTCACATTGAGATGTCATCTAATTTAGGCCCTAGTCGGAAAGAAAATGCCTTTTCAGGATAGCAAAAATACTGGATTTGCTAGGGATTTCCAGGGCTGGAAAACCCAGAATCTTTTCCTTCAAAGTCCTGGATGCTCCCTTCGCAATGACTGACGTAGAAATCCTGATTCCACTACTTGGGTGGGGATGATGGTAGATAAGGAGATGGAGGAGTCCCTGGAAGTGGACAAACGGAATCTGCTTTTGTCAATTCCTTAGTGCTTTCTCAAACCAAACACACAGCTCCTAAAAGTGCCCAGGTCTCTCTTTACAGAATCAGACATACTGCAAGAACAGTGAGGAAATGAGATACTCTTCAAAATTCTAGTAGGAAAAAGGGAGTCACAGAAGTATAAGGGCAAAAAGGACAACAAACAAGTTTCCTGGAGTCTTTTTCCTTCTGTCACCTTTAAAACAGAGACTCTTAATGTTCCAGTTAATTTGTTTCGTTTCTCCTGAGCACTGGTAGCGAAGCAGGGAGATGGCCCGTTCTGTTGGTCTCGTGGCAGAGTTCTGCCGTGTAGAGAACAGGATCAATTTCCAGCCCCGGTCACTTGCTCCCTGGGGCCACGAGTGGTGATGTAGGGATGAGATTTGCTTTGTGTCCCTCAATAATGGATTTTACAGTTAATTAAGGAGTGCAGGAAACGGGCTGTAAAATCTAGTTCATTCCTGCTTTGAGGGGTATAGCTGCCATGACACATAGTAGTGCGAGTGAAAGCAGGTAAAAGGAGGAGAACCGAGGAATCCTCAGAATTTCAGCATGACTGCACAGAATAGTGGTTAGGAGGTTAACCAAAGGGCTAGTTCTTGGTTCTCAAGCCTGTTGTTTGTTTTTTTTTTTTAACTTCTTAAGAAAAGAGAAGCTGACCTTGGCATCAGCCTCACTGTGATGAGCAAAGCTACCACCATGCTGTTTTGATATGCTGCTAGCGGAGAACCAGGGTAGTGTAACCCTTTGTCAGAAGTGTTTCACATTGCGCCTGGATGTGCTGAGTCACACGACGTCATTCTAATAGCAAATGCCTAAGGACAACATATATGGTCACCCTTTTCTCACAGTCTCTCACTGCCTCCCCTGTGCAGATGCCAAGGAGCACAGGGCTACCTGCGTCTGGGTGTCTCTTCCACAGATTTTCTTTCCATACAGTTCCATCAAAATAGCTAGAAAACTGGGCAAGGCTGATTTGTCCTTCTAGAATTGCTCAAAGGACCCTGTTATGTGGCCTTCAAGCCACACTTTCATATATAGCAATAAATTTAGATACATTAGGTACAACAAAAGCCTTTTATTAAATAACTCAGAAGAAAGATCCTTAAAAAGACCCTATAAAACTTTAACCCTTACACAAACAAAATGACAACTAAATCCCTGGTCACTGAAGGCAACGGATGACTAGGATCAGATTCTTCTCCACACAAAAGACATTTCTTGGACACATTAGTTAATAGATGGTAAAGAACACATGCTTAATAAAAACAAGGTAGTTTGAGGATTTTTGTATGGAAAAATAACCCAGTATCCAGAGAAAAAACAGCTACAGTTTTCAAAATGTAATTTAAAAAGAAAAAAATGTATCACCGGTATTTATCAAGTATTTACCATCCCAATAATTTTACTTCACAAGGTGAAGGCCCAGCACAGGCAGCTGTGATTCTGTATTCAGATAAAAGGACAATACTAAAGAAAAGCCAGCTCCTAAAAATACAAATATCACCTTGATGCTTTTCTCCAATTTCAGAGAAAACAGAACACATTCATATCTAAAGAAATCATTTTAACTATGGCAAAACTATCAGACTGCTCTGACTCGGGGGTCCCTCCCTATACAGCAAAAGAGCGAAGCACTTTTCTCACATAGCTGTTTTCAGACTATTTCAACAGAAAAGGATTCATACATATACGCAAGTGTTTTGTTGAACAGTACACTACTATAGAAATGCATTTGAAAACCAACACACTTATGAAACATAAAAAGCTTCTTTACCTTCTGAAGCCATCAGTTTCAATCAGTACATGGTATAACAAATACTTGTTCAATAAAATAATTAGAAGAGGGTCATTAATATATATTGAAAACAGGAGCAAGGCTTCAAGCGTAGACCCCAGAGATATAAATGTACCCAAAGTTTTATAAAAATCAAATCTCAGCTAAGACACTGGGGACTTAATATTTACAATCTAAAATTATTCTCCAACTGTAAAGAGTCTTCACTGCACCACAGTTATTTTCAGAAACACTGTATGTAGTGTACATTAATTAAGGTATCTTTTTAGACCATGTTTTAGCACACAAATTTAACACTGACTTGACAGCTTTGGAACTAATATCTCTATTACCTAACCTAACCTAAGTAGTTTTAAGTTCTGTTCTTTAAGAAGAAGTTCTGCATTGGATTCAGTTGCAAGAAACACTACAAACACATGAATGATTGAATGCTGGTCTACCCAGAGATAAAGTTTGAATAATAAGAATGGTTTATTGCTATGATTTGCTTAGAGATATAAATCTATCAAGTTCCCAGTCCCAAGCATATACTAAGAAAGGACAGTGGTCCACAAATAACCAATATAGGACTATCTCAACTAAGACTATAAAGCTAAACCAGGATATTTATTTCCAATGCTTTAACTAGTAGTCTAATCAGTAAAGCCCTTAAACTTGCAATAATATTTCACTGATGTGTACCAGAGCGTTACAAGTTATAAAATTTCCAATTTAATTTTACTGCATCCCTCAAGCTGTAGTAATTAGAAGACAAACTCACAGGGAAGCTGTTTATAGCTTCAGGGGTGAGAATTTTGAACCTGTCCTGCAGGTCACCCATGTCCTCAGGGTTCCCAGATCTAACAGCTGCCTGCAGACCCAGGAGTTTATTGTAATACTGCAGTAACTCCTCACTCAGATGAAGGGGGCAGATGTAGATGACGTCCACGTTGGCATCTAAAACAAAGGGGCACAATGTTCATTACTGGGAGAAAGGTAGACTCCATTCAGAAAAGCAATCTGATAATTCCTGATCATTTGCTAACAGCTTCCCTAAAAATAGCACTGGAAATAAAAATGAGATCTGCAGTTCCCAAATCTTAGTGGTTTAACTGCTTTTTCTGTGCTTCAGCATTTCTCTGAAGACAGGTCAGCAACCTAAAGAAATAGCTAGTTTTCGGAATTCAATCTGCAGAACATATTGGGGGCAGAATTTTGAAAGTGTGGCAGGGGGATTTATACGCGCGACTCACATTAACATCAATGGGAATTGCGCACTGCTTTAAAAAGATATCCCATTAACTTCAGTAAATTATAAAACTTAGCTATTAAGTTTAGAAAGCTGATGAAATTGCAATTTCATATGCTGCCTGGATTTTGCATGGCCTGTTCCTACTCTTGTTTTGTCCACATAAAAGCTCACGGTAGGATACCATTAATAACTATTGCTGAGCATGCGAGTGTGCAGATTAGCTAGTTAAATACCACAGTGTGAAAATCTGGTTTTCTGCATGTAAAACAACTTGGGCTGAAAGACAGTGTATGCACAAACACTTAGAGATGAGAAAGTGAAAGTCTTTAATATATGCCTTTTTGGAAAATTTTAAGTATTCTGCTCTTCTAAAATATTCATGATAATAGATGAGCTAATGAATTAATGGGCCTTGCAACACCAATAGAATACGCTGCCAAAAAGCACTCCTAGATTTTGATCCAACTCCTGCTGAAATTGGTAGGAAGCCTTTCATTGTCTTTACTGGGCACAGGAACAAGAGCCTGGGAAGTGCCAGGGACAACTGCTATTACACGTGAATGCATCAGAAGCAAAGCAAGTATTGGACTAAGGAAACCCTGAGCTTAACGTTATAAAGGAATAAGATATCCCATTCATTCACTTTGTTTTGCCATACTGCTGCAGGCAAACAATCCACTTTAAAAATGTAAGGCCAGAATCTCAGATGAAGCATTAAAGTAGTGCAGCATCCAACAATCAGCCCTGTATCTGAAGCCCCGACAGAGCCTTTACATAATACAGTTCATTACCATATAACTTTTAAAAATAATTAAAAGAACAGTTCACTAGAACTGTTACTCAATACTCTGTTGCTTTTAGGCATTTACTCAGACTTGCAAAATGAACCTGAAAATCTACCAGCTAGGGTATGAAAAGACTACTTGCCAATGTTGGCTGTAATGCTGAACGGACTGCACTGTCAAAAATTGACAGGCTGAGGTGAATTTGTTGAATAAAATGCTGCAATACATTTTACTACTCCTAGCACTGCCCTATGAAGAGATACACAAGTGGGCTTGGACACAGTGGGGCTCCAGAGACAGATTAACTCATAGGAGGTCACAAGCAGCAAGGAAACCCTCTGGTATTCTAAAGAAAAAGAAAACCAATAGGGTAAATATCAATGCTCTTCTGCCAGCCACAGGTAAACCATCTGATCTAGTTAATAATTTAGTTTATATTTAACTAGTTTGTATCTTACTCATGGTCTATCTCATATTTTACAGTAGAACCAATGTTCATGTTCACAGAGTTTAAAGTGAGAAAGAATGCCCGTTTAATGTGTTGACTTTGTCCCATTAAGTTTCTAACTATCATTTTAGAGACAAAAAACCCCCTATGTTAAAAAAATGAAAAAAACCCCCAACTGTACTGTGGAAAAACACTATTAGTGCCTAGGTAATATATAAAAGCAATTACATTATTATTTTAGGCAACTGTAAATTTCTGGATCCAATACATTTTTGTTACAAACTTACTAAATGGCATTTATAAAATAATAATGATACTGAAATATATATGAATCGTGTAAAGTATGTCACTCCAGGCAGCCAATGAAGTTGGTCACTGACAAGTAATATTCTTCACTGCTTTGCTTAAAAGAGGACTGTCATTCTAGGAAAAACTTTTAAATGTATGTCTTTTGCCTCATTTGCTAATTTAAAAAAATTTGGTTTAAATAAGGGCTTGCTCTTTTCTAGCAGATCTTTCTCTCCATATGAGCCTGAATGAACACTAGCAGAATTAGCTACCGAATTTTGTAGAACACTAAACACTTTTGATCGTTTGTGGTGCTCAGCATTCCACAGGATGAGGCTGCTTTACCTTATCACGGAGTTGGAAAGAATCAGCATGTTTTTCTTATGAATAACGCAGACAGGAACAAATGCCATAGCAGATAAATTACTCCTGAGCTTATATGTTCTCAATATTTAACATTAATACAAAAAGAAAGTCCTCATCGGTCATTCTCTATTACTCACAACTATGGGCAAATAAGGATCAAAAAACAGGCAGCCAACAGCTCATAACATACCCAGTATATCACATAGCCTTCCCATCTGCATATTCTGTTGGAGAGCAAGATCAGGAATGTGCTCACGGATGCATTGGGAATATCCTGGAAAACAAGTAAAGCCCCCCCAACTGTATTCAGAATCCCCTTGGTACATACTTTAAAGAAATCAGACTTTTGAATTAAAAAAAGCTGTAATAAAAGTATTTCAAAACCCAAACATGGTATAGCACTTAATTGCATCATCTTTACAAATTTACTTTTATTAGTGAACTGATGGAACATCATACTTTTATGCCATGAGATTTTAAATACAGACCTGTTACAGACCTATAGAGCTTTAGAATTTAAACATGTAGGCTGAGTATTTTGTTTGAGTCTTCTATGTTGCTGGATTTATTTTAAACACTGGAAAAAAATGACACCATCATTAAGCAAGAATCCTGGTACCTTGTGTCCTTCACACAGATAAAAGGCAACGGAACCACTTCATTAAGAAGATGTCTCAGTGATACCTGATCACTTTGTTGTAGAGATGAATGAGTGGCAGCCTGTCTGAGCTTGGATTATCTATTTGGAAGTCAGACTTTCAAATGATTGCATACTTGCATTCAAAAAGACTGCAGTAAATGACGTGACCATTGTAACTATAATCTCTAATCCTGTCATTTTTAAATTGAGCTAATTCTAAATTAATCAGTGTGTATATACAAACACACACGCCACACAATGTGAGTTGCTAGTTGCAATAGCTGTGATTGATTCAATAAGGAAGTTAAGCCTAACACTCAGTGTTTGGCATAAAATCTTGACTGATCTGGTAACAAGATCCTTACAACATTTCCATATATCTGCACATGACTAATCATCTGAAACTTATTAAAAACTTAGTGTGACTAAAATCTGCTCAGTATTTCAGCATTTTCCTTTTGGAAGATAGCAATATTGGATCTTCCAGGCAAATTGCAAGGACAATTTTTATAAGTAATCAGCATTACAAGGTGTGTAGCAATGACACTTTGCACACAGGAGAGCAGAACATAATAAAATACAGATAAATAGAAACCACCAGTTTAATTTCTAGTAATTTCTTGTAAAACTTACATATTGTAGTTAGCACAATGGTTCCAGGCACCTGCAGAACTACATCAACGTAAAAGATATCCATTTTTTTCCCACTCTAATATTTAGCTACAGGAATTTGAAAAAGGTTGCTCTGATTACTTAAACTTCAGTCTTGAGGTTTCATTTTGTTCTCTCAGGTGGGGACCAACTTTAATCCACTAACACTACTGCCTAACAATATCAAAACTTTTCAATTTCAAACGTAGAAAGTAGATGATTTCCCTGCACTGAACTGTCCTCTTGAAGACACATTTGTTTTTAAGAATTAAATCTGAGCAGAAAAATAACATGCAAATATCACTTGGCAAAATCAGTAATTATTTGAAAGCATAGTTAGAGTAGCAATTGAACAAAAGTTAAAACTTGCATGTTGCTGTGGTTCTGCAGATACACGATAGCATTGTGCCGACTACTACATGTACTTTTCTTAGATATATTAATAAAATCTATTAATTCACAATATCTTAGCTTGCATTGACATGACCCCATTAGATTTAATGAGAGGAATATTCACTCCTTTTGAATCATTCAAATTCCAATGGACATTATGAACCACATGAATCCTCACACCTGATACATTTTGAATGCTCTGGACTTACATGGCTGGTGACCTCATCTGACAATTCTTATTAAAGGCAGAAGCTTAATATTCCTTTCCTTGCAGTCTAAACAAAACTCAACCCAAATGAGTTACATATACTGTGATCATACTCTGCATGTTCCAGTACAACTATAAACCTGTTTCGTTATGTACAGCTGGTTTGTGCACCACTAACATTTTGCGCTACAGCATTTGGTCTCAAATGCATGAAACGTTTCAGATAAATTTGCATTTTCCAGAAGCCAAAATTCCTATTTTGATTCAAAGAACCACTACTTCAGTTCATCTATACCTGCAATCTAGACAAGTTAAACTCCACATTGTGTCTGAAAACAGCGATGTTGAGAAAAGCCGGTGGTGGCAGAGCACTTGAGGATATGGCTGTTCATTTCCGCAAGGCATCGGTGCATCGTGGCACCCTGCTGGTAGAGCTGGTCTGCGGGAGGGTCAACCTTGCAAAATGAGAACTAAGAATTTTGATTTCTCAGTTCAGTGGCACTGAAAGGACACTGAGGGCCTTCCTCCTTCACATGAGTTTTATGGTAGCGTATGTGCAATGACTTCAATGGAATGCTCCCATTTCACACGGGGGAAGTGTAGGGAGTTACAGAACTACAAAAAAAAAAAAAGGGGGTGTATGAATTAATGGCAAAGGCCCTGCTTCCAGCTCCCCTTTCAGCCTCAGCCATGACATAATGCCTTTTAACTGCCATTTTCTTACGAAATTTTGTTCGTCTCAAAGTGTCTTCTCTCAACAAAGAATCCACAACACTTTTCAAACTTGCCTTTGAAAAAAGCAGTAGCAGTACAGAGCAGGACGTGGATGAAGGTTTAAGTAACCATAGGTCGATGCCTGATGGGAAGGAGGAAGTCGAACTATCTAGGATTCAGCCACCTTGTTCTTTCCAGCGCTTGGGACAGGACTAATAAATAATATCTAACTTTTCTAACTATACTTGGCACAACTACCGTTCAACTAAAACGGCTTTTAAAAAGGATTTGTGTGTCACACAAGACAAAGCTTTGGTATATAACCTACTGTATATTTAAGGTGTATATATACATGTCTTATGTAAATAAGACAAATCTTATTTCTTGTAAATGTAACTATTCGGGTAGAAAGATTGATCAATCATTTAAAAATAGTTGAATAAAAAGAGAAACAGTATTTGAATCCCAAATATTGCAGAAGTGTATTCATCCATTACCGTGTGGGAGTAAATCTGATTTGAAACTTCAAACTCATTTTTCCTTACACTAACTGGCAAAAATGCTAAGCAGTCTTTAAAGAATTGAATCTACTTTCTTTTTTTAGCTGCAGTAGAAATCTGAAGTTTTTGTTTTGGTGAAATAAATGGAAACATTTGTTCCTCACAGCAGTATAATTTAAACCCTCCACTATTCCTTTTCCTGGATTATTTCCAGAAACTTGACATGAGTCTGCAATTGTGAAAATGAAAACTGCTGAGAAATTCAGTTATGACTCTGTCTCCGTTTGTTGGAATTCCGCTTGCATGGGAAGAAAAAGTCAGACTCTGACTTGCCCTAAATGCTGAAGTGAAGAAAATGTGAGTAGAGAATTTCAGGCCCTATTTTTGATTTACAAAACTGAAGGAGAAAAACAACTAACAGGATATCAATCTTCTGTCTCTTCGTGTTTATCTGCTCTGTCCCAGAGCAGATAAATTTAGACACATTTTTATGATTACCAAGACTCAGGCCTTAAAAAAAATCCTGCTGAAATCAGCTGTCATTTTGCATATTTAGTCCTCTTAGACTGAAACAAATGTTACTTGTTTAATTTGTCCAGCTTCCTAGAAGTCTACTCAAACAGACTTCTTAATTGTAGCGTCCCATAAGGCTAAAGAAAAGAAGGCAAAATATTTCAGGGTATTTAGCTGGTCTTTTTCAAGACAAATAGGCACATCAAAAGCATAATGGGAAAATACCTGAGAACAAACTAAACAATGTTACTAGCTGAAAGTGTTCCAGTAATGGGCCCAAAATTTTACAAATGTTTCTTAAAATGACAAATGTGTAGGAGCAGAATAATAAAACATTTAAAATTATTTCTATTCTTACATTCTAAAGGTTTTTAGTTTACAGACTTGCTGGTTTCATCTTTTCAAATTTTAAATATAAGCTGTTCTTAAATTTATATAAAACCAAATTGGTCAAGTTCCTAGTCATTTTATGTTGCTATTTCTCAAAACCACTTCAATCTTAACATTTCAAAAGAAAAAAATACCATGGATTTACATTACATTTTAATAAGATAAATTCTGATAAGAATTTAATTCATGTAAAAACCCTATTGAACTCCACTGGATCTCTCGATATAGTTGATGCATTTAGTAAAAACAAGCATGAATGACTTTTTCAAACAGCACTTTCAAATTCTTCCCTTGGAGGGCATAAAATATTTTTCCATGCCCTACTTAAATAGGTTTCCTAATTTTCTAAGAAAACATCTGCACTCAAATTATCTTTACTACTTACTTTCTTCCTCATTAAGGGAAAATTTCCACTTGAATACTGCAGCCTCCTACACATGCAGATACAAATTCCTGTATTTACAGCAGAATGTTGTATAAAGCATGCTACGGAATCAGGGCCTGGGCTCCAGGTGAAGTGCTAAATGAAGTAGAATTTCCCTAGAGTTTTAGAATTTACTTAAGAGATTGAAATAATTTAAAAACTTTTATAAATTCCACTACATGTTACAAATCCGTCAGAGGAACAGGGACATAATGATTATTTTTTTTCATTAGCCTGTTTTGATTATACTGAGATTTTTTTAATACAACTTTGAAAGCATCTGTTGTACCACTCTGCTGACTTTTGAATTCACACACCTTTTTTTAATTTAATTTAATTTAATTGCTTTTTCCTATATAAATGCTCCTTCACATTTTTACCCAGTTTAGAACACTGGAATGTATAAATAATTTTTAAACTATCCTGCTTTAAAATAGGATTCAGTCACATGATTTAACCTAGCATAGTCACATGAGACCGAGACAGAGGTGTAATTAAAAACAGTTGTTCATCACATGTATATTTATGTTAAACATAGTCAGCAGAATCATGAAATAAAAGGCTATCTGGGCTCCAAAACTGAGAGCTTAAAACTTATTTACAGTCTTCATTAATTCAGGTCTTAACCAATTCACTTTATGAAATCCTGAATCTCTCAGGTCAATTAATTTGCTATGTAAGTACAAAATATAAATCAAGTTACAAGCATTTTGACAGGATTTCATGTTTTAAGAGATTATCGGTGCATTTTAGGAATTCCCAAGAAATCATATTCTGTAATTTCTAAACACCTACACTTTGCCATTGCATTGAAGAAAACAGCTTTTAAGCTCCCCAATTCATAAATGTAATTAAATAATTACATTAGTGCTAATTAACATGAAACTGCAGATTATTTAAGCGCAAAAAACACTATTCAACTTCTTAATTATTCTTGTTCACACAGCATTTCCTTTTGCTCAGGCGCCCTAGGTGCAAATAAAGCATCCCATCTGCTCGTAATTAGAACTAAATAATTTCAGAGAATGTAGCTTATCATTTTGACTGCACATTTGATTAAAAACAGTGTACAAGCAATATCCTGGCTTATTGCTGTAACAGCAACAACACACACAGGCCCATGTTTTCCTATCATTAAAGAAGACTGAAAACATTATCTGTTATTTCAGGGGGAAAAATACAACTTTTTAGTTCATTTCATACAGATGAAAGCAAATTACAGCAAATCACCTCTCCACTGAATAGCGGCCCCCACATAATGACTTTATTTGCTTAATCCCCAAATTAAACGCCGTTTCGAGCGAAGGCCCTGTGTTATTACTCTCATCATGTCGAGAACATTTTCCTGCCGAGACCAATTTGAATAAAACAAGGGGCCTTCCTTGAACTCAATCAAGGAGTCATAATGTGGTGGGTAATAGAGGTTGCTGATAGATTTGCAGGCAAAAGTGTTATACCTAATGATGGGATATGGATAATAGTCCTCCTGGAGGTCCTGATGCGATTCCAGTTGGCTGCCAGATGCTAAAAATCAAGAAGAGCATTGATCAGTGACAGGAAGCTGTAGTGGATTCATCTAGTCAAACTTCAGCTGTTTTTCCACTGTACAGTTAAGCCAGGCATAAATTATATTAATTGATTTAATTACATACTTAAAACATCTTCCCCAATTAATTTAATTAGGTGGCTACATGAAGCTACTGGCAGGGGAAGATTAGAGGCTGCTCACTTAATTAACAGAATATGAATGAAAAAAAAGAAAGCAAACATAAATGAAATTGTGAGCACTAATTAAGAGGCTGTCTGCAAACTTAAATACTTTCTGACAAAGTGGTGACACGAATGTAGACAAGAGAGGGATTTTTTTTCCAGCAAATTAAGTGCCACAAGGTATATATAGGGAACTAAGGTAATGCAGTTAAAACATTGATTTTCTGACAGAACTACTGAAGTCAAAGTGAAGGGACATTTTCAATAGAAACACTGCAACAGATTTTACAGCCACAAAGGCTGAATCGCTGATGAAGGATGAAATATGATACTCGGACAAGTGTATGGTTAAAAGGGAAAAAAATGGAAACAGCTTATTGCAATCACTGAAGCAAGAGATGTTTAGAAAAGAAGTGCTGCCGTAACAGCTGGTAGCACTGCACACCTTGGCCCTGATGTAAAAATTCTCCAGGTGTCTCTGACGTGATTCCTTCAGGGTCTTTTTCGCACGTGCCATGTGATTATGCAAGAGCCAAGAAATGGCGATCACACCTGATGCCCGCTGCTGCTGCCTGAAACGGACGTACGCTTTTCTGGCCTGGTAACATCGCCATGCTGCTTGGATCTTTGTAGCCGCCATTTTGGTACCCCCTTGGCCTTTGTATCTTTGGCCAGGTCGATTTAAGATCTTTTCCACAGTTGATTGATTCTTTATCACTGACAGAATGTCACTTTTGGTGGGATGCTCATTAAGCTCAAAGTCTGATGCAACTTCCACCAACTTTTTACAGTTTATTGTAGCCAACGGTACAGCATAGTCCTTGAGAAGCTTTTCTGTATGTCTCAAAAAAAAGACAATGCTCCTCCAAGATAAACAATAACGTTGCTTAAATGCCAGAAAGCCTGGAGCTTTCTGGTCTATCACGCCACAGTAAACAGCAATGTCGTAATCAAAGCCTGGATCCTGTAAGGACTGACATGGAGAGATTTGCAGGGGCTGTGGGAAGAGAACAGCCACAGATTAAGAGTAATTGCCATTGATTGTAAATGAGTGGTCAAGTACTGTATTACTATGTACCTCTTAACTGTGAGAATTTATGCAGCTGAAATATGCTCACTGATTTATACATTATAACCACAAAGTCTAGCCCATCTTTACCATAAACCCCTTTGTCAAAGACCTTAGAGGTCATGGAAGATTATGAGCATTTTTTACAGAAATCCATCCATTGCACAAAGGAACTATGCTTGATTTACCAAATATAAAAATAAAGCTCTACAGTGATTCAGTGGACTACAGTCAGAAAGTAACTCACAATAGCATTCTTCCACTGAAACTGCCTCCACCTATCCCAGGAGAATGGGTAACAGCCTGCATATAAACGCAAACGAGGTAAAACTTGGAATAGAAATGTTCCTGCCTCTTAAGAGAGCTCCATATTTACTGGCAATTTTAGCCAGCACCTCATTAGCTCTGATTTTCATATCTAAGTGCACTATTTTCAAACTATTTTTAGGTATTTATTTTTATTTGTATTAAAAACTCATTGATCTCCATTTCTCAAGCTTGCTTTATTTGCGATTTTCAGATCTCCTCTTTCATTTTCAGATCTCCTCAATGGCACAGAAGTCAAAGTCTGGAAAGATCAAGCAAAACTACAGACAGTTTGCTATGGAACACAATAATTAGCCATAAAAAGGAAGAAATGTCCCTTTTGCATGGGGATCAAGAACAATCAGCAAGCATTAAGCAGTCAAGGTCAAACTCCCCTATAGTCTTCTGTAAATATAAAGGGAAACACTACATTTGCTTAACTGCAGTGAGGGAGATTTAGATGAGACATTAAAAAACTCTTTTATAACAGTAAAGATAGTTAGTTAAGCACTGGAACAGATGGCCTATGGAGACTGTGGAGTTGCTATCACCGAAAGTTTTCAGAACAGGTTAGAAAAACATCTGTCTGCAATATTACAGGTACAGGTAATTCTGCCTGGAGGTCTAGATAACCTCGTAACATCCTTTCTAAACTTATTTTCTAAGATTCTGTGAAAAAGCAGACAAATTTAGGTAGAAGACTTGAGAAAGTAGAAACTGGCAATATACAAAGTATTTCCTACTTACTTCAATATTTACTATTTACTGGCTTTGCTTCAAACCCTCCTGTACCAATTCGGTGATTTACAGCCACTTCCTAAACCATCTCTGGTGAAAACACTATTAAAAATATGAATAAAAACCTCATTATCCTCATTGTCTAAATACCTGTGTCTGAGAAGCAATCTGCAGCTCAGATTCCAACTGTTGAGCTGGATACGTCCATGCTGGCTTTGATTTCCTTGCTGAAATCACAGGGCTGCTGGATGGAAGTGGTGCAATGTTACCTTTACTAGAGGAATATTTGCCATAAACTGCTTCCTTTGACTTTGGGAAGGTGATGGTATCTGTATTCTTAGGGTCCACCCTACTACTACTCTCTCCTGTACCAAAGAAAAAAATTGATCACAGGTTTCAGTGTTAAAATAAGTCATCAATGGCACCAAATTGACATTCTACCACTTACCATTAGGTACTGGCTTGCTCCCATTTGCTCTCATGTCCAAGCAAGTTGCAGTTTTCAGGAGTTATCACCAAAAAAATTAAGGGATGTCACTGGATGGCCATAAACTAAGCCATGCTATAATAGGTTGCTACTGTGAATACTAAGATTAGGCTATCACAGTTTTAACCTATAACATCCTAAAGTCTGTAGAACACGCCAGTCAACATTATACCCAGGATAACAACTTAAAAATATTAGCACTCCAGGTTATTCCATATATAATTTTAGTTTTCAACCACCCCTTTTCATTAGGAGAACTTTTCAAGTTTATGGAATTGCTACTGAGCTCACTGCTCATTTTGCTTATGCTCCTTTCCATACTGATGTCATATGCCACAAACAGCTGTAGCAACAACAGTTTTGAGTACACTTTGCGATAGATCAGAATCCCATTGCCCAGGGTATATTCACTTACTAGGAGTCATTCATTTAATCAAACTGGCAAAATAGAAGCTTCATCAGCTTGTTGTAAGCCATATAAGCCATGATTTAAAGTAACCATTTGCTTTACACTAATTCTAATGGTCAGATCTTCAGATTCAGGTGCTTCAGATTTGAAACGTGCAGGTAGGAACCTACTGGAATGTCAGAAATGAACAGGGACCAAATTCTCACAGGGATTAAGAAATGTGATTCCCATTCCATGGCAAGACATAGGATGCTAGCGTACATCTTTTTGCACTTAGTATTTTTTGTGCATAGAATTTGAGTGAGTGCTCCTCATCCAGTGGCTTCTTTGTGAGATAAAACAAGGGGCTGAAAGTGAATTTGGAGATGCAGTTGATGGTTGTTATCAATCCTTTGCACTCACCTCCAGCTGACTTCTTGTGCTGCCTGTGAAATTCATGGAAAGATGCTGCTTTGGATACAACAGGATGTGTCTGGAGAGTTATCTTTGCTGCTGGAGGGATAAGCCTTTGTTCACTTAGGCTCAGAATACCTACAAGAGGATGGCATTACTGAACAATTCATAAACATTCCAGCTATCAAAGAAAAAGAATTAGTAACAATAAAGAAAGAATTAAACAAAGGCAGACTCAAGTTCTTCCAATTCCAAATCAAAGCCAGAAAAGCAGCAGTTTTCTTTTATTGAAAGATTCTTATCTTTCAATATTCAATATTTTACCTTCAGGGAAGGTGAACTTTGCCTATAAAAATTGACAAATACATGAAACATATTGTAGTGGTGCTGATTCTCAGAAGGAATTATATGCTTGTACGATGGCAATTTAATAGGCAGAATGGATGAGAATTAACGCTTGTAAACCACAATGTAATCATGTAATCATGAATATGGGCTGATTTCTAAAATAGTCAAGTGCAGGTCTAGTTAAGATTGAATGGTTAATAACCACACATTAATCATGACCATTTATTCTGACCATGTTATTTAGTCATACAAGAATCCTCCATCACACACTGTTCTTTCTTCCAGTAGCTTCTTAACTCTGTGAATTACAAGATAACTCACTCAGGGAGGGTGATGCTCAACATAACATATGCTACGTCCTAAGCTAGCTACCCCATGGAGCAGGTAGTCTGAAGTTGATCTCTCAGCAACATTTGAGATCACAATTCTTACAAGTTTTGAGGTGCCAAAAAACCTGATTACCAGATACCTGCTGCAAACAGCAAACACCACTGCTTGTGTAGCATACATCTGGTGGCAACAGTACCCAGGTGGGCTTATGTGACTCACCTTTCCTTATATCTTCTTCTAACAGGGGTAAGGGAGAATCCATGTGGTGATGCGCAGGCAAACGCCAAAGGCTGCTAACTGTATGACTTTTCACTATCTTCTGACTACACATCTAGGAAGAGACAGAATCTTCTTTTAACAAAGAGAAATCCCGGATTTGCAAAGACACAATTTTCTACTCTTGTAATAATAATGAAACTACTCATAGCAGAAATTTTATTTAAGATTTAATAATGTAACAGTACAAACACTGCTTTTACTGCTTATGAACATGCTACAGTATTGTCTACTGTCATTACTTTAGCAATTTAAAATAAAGTTAATTAAATTGATGTCTTGTGACTTTTGCTATGCAAAAATCAGTGTACTAGTTAATAAAGGAATCGCAAAAAGTTTGCTCAATTTTAATGAGTATAGTGTAAACATAGTATTTCTTGACAGAACAGCCTTTGAATATATAAAATGCATACACAGGCAAGTACCAAAAGAAAAGGAAATACTTTCAAATATATAAATACACTTTTTCTGGGAAGAATATAAATGGAATTAAAATAGGTGAAACTATTCACAAATCAGGGAACAGTAAGTATCCCAGACTTCTGAAGTTTCAGGGTTCCTCAAGGACAGCAGGGAATGACACAGCCTGATAATGTGGAAACATGGGCCACACTGGCTGTGCTAATGTGGGGATTAAAGCTCCCTTATTTCCCCAATTAACCTGTGTTTGCCTGAAACCTGGTGGTTCTAAGTGCCAGGAATTCAAGCAGTTACACACATCACATTGGGATAGTGATATCACGTGTCTTATTGTTATGCTTATTATCGCACATATAGAGCATCGCACAGGGAAAACAGTATATTGCCACCTTACACTTCAGTATTATAAATACAAACCCTCTGTGTTATCATCTAACATTGTTTTTCCTCTCTCCAGCATCCTAAGTATCTTCAATTTCTTTCTGACTAGGAATACACATACTATTCCATTTGAAGTGTGGGTTGTCTAAATAAACAGACAGCTAGATATTCAGTGAGTTTAAAGCATTACAGCACATTCAACTTCAAAGCAAGTAACATCATGGAGATCTCTCACTTGATGATAGTGAGAATCACCAGCAGAAGACTATGTTATTTTCTCTCGCCTGGCTGATGCTAGAAAAATGAGACAATGATAAACAGAGAGAGACATGAAATATTCAACTTAAATAAATTCAAACGTTTCACGAAGCAAAAGGAAAGTTTAACACTAGCCTATCAAGCCTTACTCTGTCAACAGATTTTTGGAAATCTAGATAAAGGTTTCTTAGTCTTAGCAGCTAAACTACCTAGGTATCAGGCATGCTCTAATAGAAGTTGCTCAGAACTTCCTCTGAAACTGCAACTCTGCAACTTTACAGGTTCGCCAGTAACTTTCATGCTGGGTCCAGGCAACACAAGAAGGAAGCGACTAAATTTGAATGAACAGGGTAGATAAGTGCCAACACACAGGTGTGAATATATTATCAATCTCAAGAAGAAAGGTAGTTGGAGGGGCACACTGAGTCTTTGGGCAAACATAAAAGCCAGCAGGCAGTTTGGACAAGGAAAAATACCTGGGGGCAGCAGGGTTAGGAAGGAACATTGGGACAGGCTGGACAAAGAGCCTGGCAGAGAACCAGGCAGGTAAGACTAGGATATGTTCTGGAAGCAGTCTCAGAAGACAATCCCAAAGAACAGAGAGACTGGGGCAAGATCAAAAAGGGGAAAAAGGGGAAACTGGGGCAGACTGGGAAAAGGAAGCAGGTAGGTTTGTATACACATCTCCCTGACGATTTGGAGTGGACCTCACGATCCCACAGTCTCATCTTTAGTCAGCAAATAGCTGCAAAGCCCAACAACAACAACAACACCACAAACAAACAAACAAACAAACAGAGTTCCATGCTTTCATGGGTAATAATCTGTTACCAATTACTCCATTAGTCTAATGGTCAGAAATTCTTACGTTGGATAGAAAGGTTCTATCCTGACTGAGAGCTATATGGAAGACAACCTAATACCATGTGCTGGAAATGTTTTTAATTTGCTTTTTAAAAAAAATATTTCATTATGAATTATAAACTACCTTAAAATAATAGTAAGTACATGAAATCTGAAAGTTAAGAAATATTGATAGACCTGCAAAATGGGAATAATTGTATCTACCTCTTTTATAGAGCACATTGGGACTTCTTGGTTTAAAATACTAGGTTTTAATAACTGATTATCATGCTTGTGTACAGCTTTTAGTACAATAGGATCCAAGCCATGATTGGGATCTGTGAGCACTACGGTGTCATAATTAGTGAACAACATCAACCATCAACTTCACCGAAAGGGATAGGCAATTCTAAAGAAGTGCTTACAGCTCCAATACGGAAAGGAGACAGAACAAAATAAACTATTATAATTTTTCCTCCCAATTTTTATAACACTGTCCACAAGAGATATTGGGGAGATAGAAAATACATAGGCTTTATCATAATAGAGAATCTTTCAGAGAATTCATAGGCACTCATTTTAGTTATGGCCATTCTGAAGCATTATGCTTTAAGGGATCTAGATGTATGAATCTTCATCTCCTTGTGTTCCAAGAAAGTAGCAATAAGCACATAACAAAGATTAACTTTATACCAGCTGGCATATAAGTGGCTTGATACTGAGAGAAGGGAATAATAAACCATACTTCTCTACTCATTCTCAGCCCCAGCACTTTGTTGAGGACATAACAAAAATATACAAAAAGAAAGAAATTTAATTAATCAGTGACTCCTTTTTCAGGCTATTGCTATTGTATCAGTAAAGCAGCACTGATTTTATTATTGGTCAGTTTTATTCTAGTTTAAATCCCAGGGGTTTTATGATAAACAGCACTATGAAAAATATGTATTTCATTTGTGCTCATAGAGATGTAATAAGCTACAAAGAAAAGCAATTCAGGTGGAGTGCATGAGTTCAAAAGCAGCCTAGAGGTTTCTTGGTTTTTTTTTTTGTGGTTCTTTTTTTTTTGCTTGTTCCCCCCCCCCCGGGGGTGGGGGGGGGTGGGAGTGTGTTGTTTGGGGTTTTTTTTAACTGGAGATAGATATTTAGTAGTTTTTTTGCTGTATCCTTTAATTTCCATCAAGTCCATGGCAAGTGTCATGTTAAAACAAGGACAAATGCAACTGTAAAGTAACTTAAGCTCTCATTTACACTGCGCACTGCCACTATGATTCACTTCATTACATAGTACAGGCAACATAGTTGGACTATGGAGATGACCCAAAACACGTACCTATGAAAATTCCAATCTGTACACCCGTCTTCTCTGTTCTTTCAGCATCCTATTTGCTGCATTAGCTGCCCTCTTGAAGACTTCAGAGAGATATCAAAGCAAAATTTGACTAAATGCTTTCATCCTTCAATTATTTTTCAATAAAATTAAGCTAACTCAATCGAAATAATAAGAGTTTAAAAATAATAAAAATACTAACTACTGTTAGTACTAAGAAAAAGGTTTACTTTTTGCATCATTATGTAGTTCTATTACCATTATTCACTGATTCAACTTAAAGAGATATTAAAAAGACTGCATCCTTTTAAAAGGTTTTCCATAGACTTCCATCTGCTTATGTCAGCGCAATTTAAAACCTTTA
Source organism: Phaethon aethereus (assembly GCF_964289735.1). Taxonomy (NCBI): domain Eukaryota; kingdom Metazoa; phylum Chordata; class Aves; order Phaethontiformes; family Phaethontidae; genus Phaethon; species Phaethon aethereus. The sequence goes on from NC_138588.1 coordinate 1,999,543, forward strand.
CTCACACCTACAGCTTTTACAGCATAAACACAAAAACTACTGAATGTCATATCACATATTCCAGAACTGGCAGCTCCTACCTAGCATTTTAATGTTTGCAGTGTAGACAGAGCCAAAACAGCATGGAAGCAAAGGATTACACCCTATATAACCCTAACCTATAGGCACCTCACCTGCTTCCTCTCTGGCAGAACCCAAGCAACGGTTACTGCTATAAGGTTGTTGGAACCGCAAACATTTTCCTGCATGAATAATGTCTTCTAGTGAAGTTTGTTATGAAGATTGTGATTCAGCAAGTATACTTTACTGAAGTCAGCACACAGCCTGCTTCATCATGGGTACTTTTAAAGTACAGTTTTATAGGGCTGGAAGGGAGCACTTAATTTGCAGTGCAGACTAAGGCTTACTTGCCTGATAATATGCTTGGAGTGTGCTGAAAAACTATTTTTTCATTTCAAGCACTTCTGAGTGTAATTAACCTGGGACATGAGGAAAAACAATTCTATTACCCTTTCTAAAGTGTTTTTCTCCTGTGGATAAACCTCTCCCACTTGATTTTTTTTTCTTTTTGCTTCATTTTAAATAGGGCACTTCTTGTAACACCACAGGGATTTTCCGATTAGTTCTCTATTTGTTTTCTTTTCACCTAGACAGCAATATTTAACTAGAAAAATTTATTTTTTAAAATATGTTTATAAATATGTTTTTCCCACAGTAAAAGAATAGAGACCAGTATTAAATACAGAGAAAAGATGAGTACTATTATATATCAAAACTACAGATAGATGAGATTTTGTAAGTAAATATCAGAAAACAAGAGAGCTCAGTAGGAATGATGGAAAAAGTATACAACAGAGTAATCTATCATTTCATTATTATCTTCTCCAAATTTCCATTTACCTTCGTATTTTTTTATTAAGAAGTTCCTATCAAATTGATGTACACAGCTCATAATCCCTAAAAAGAGAAGTAGGAAGCATAGCAAAATAAAAAAAAAAAAAATCAATGGAACTAAGGTCAGTTTTCAATATGCTCAAAAAACTGGCAGGAAAGAGTCTAAGGACTCTAAGGCAAGTCTAAGGAAAACTGGAACTCCATCAAACTGCTTGTTCCATAGATTAAAAAGTACTACAGAAACAATCTCAAACTATTCCAGAGATGAAGCAGGATAGGAAGCATAGAAAGTTACCAAACTTGATAAATCATATGTTCTTCATTGATCTCAAAAGAAGAAAAAAAGCATAAAGAAAACAGAAAATGGGCATACTGATGACTGCTTCTTGTTTCCATAATGAGATGCAAGTAGGAAGAGACTTATTGGTAATAAAAATTACATAATTAAGAACATTCATAATTATAATTTAAAAAGCAGCTAGTTACAAGTAGAATCAACTCACTCAATTGTAACGCAAAAGTAAAGATGTCTCAGGCTACCTTCAGGGCAAAACAGGTCAGATAGTGCTCAGAGGTTTTCCAATTGGCTGGTCCTGATGAAATAAAGCTTAGGATACTTAAAGAACTGTCTATGGCAATCTCAGAAATGCTGGTAGTACTCTTGTAGAATGGAAAATATACTAAAAGACTGGAAAAGAGCATAATGCCTATCTTTAAAAAGAGGCAAAGGATGTGTTGAGGAATTCTAGCCCTACTGGTTTAACTACAATTCTTGGAAAAATTCTTAAACAAATATTCAAACAAGCTAATTATAAACATCTAGAAAGTAACAAATAAATGAGCAACTCAAACCTGTCAAGATCAAATTTGTCAGACCACTCTCATTTTTTGTCTACAACAAGTTAGCAAGAGCTGTGAATAGGAGAGAAAAAGTACTACTTATCTTGACTTTAGAAAGGCTTTTGAAGCTACCTGATAATGGTATTATATAAGCAAGCTAAGAAATTACGGTTTAGACAAACTTACTTTAAGGGAGGTACAAAGCTGCTTTGATAAATAATTCAGAAAGAATTTCTATGTCAGTATGGAAGGATATTGAGTGGATTCAATGGGTCTGTCGCCTAAGTGGTTATAAATCAACAGAGTCTGCTGTTCACACAGGGGAAGGACGTATGTGAATTTTGAGCAATGGGAGGAAATCGGTTTGGATTGTAAAAGACTCAAATGGAGTAAAGGCAGAGGCACTGAATGCCTTTGCTTAGAATGTTTCTCTGTAGGACATCAAGTCCAATCTTGAGGCTACTACCCACAATAGATCAGGTCAGCTTTGGTTTTGTCTAGCTGAGAATTACTGTAGGACTTTATTGCATTTTATAGTTTCACAACCTTACAGTCTAAACAGATGTATTTTTCCTGTGTTGATTTACAGCCCGAGCAGCAAAGCATGGATGCAGTACCAAAGAATAGTCCCTCTCACTTCTATCATCTATCAGTTTCTACTGGGAAGAAGAATCTCGTTCTGACAGTCAAGCCAAATAATCTTAGTAATAAATAGTAAATAAAGAAATTGTTTAACTCTGGTTTCAAATAATTTCGGTCCTCCGAGTCTAAGAACCAGCACATGGAATTCAGTGCAGAAATACCGACTGCTAATAATAGGACAAATTCTCACCGGTGTCAGTGGAACTGTTCTCAAGTCAGATAAGTCACATTTGTAACAGACTGTAAGAGACTTAAAATATGAACAATTTTTAAGACTGGCGCTCTTTTTATTCAAGAAGATTTCTGAGCAAGAAAATTATATAGAAAATTGAAGTTTGCCCTTCTCATTCTTATTTACATAGTCCAGCATTTTAGCTACCTAATGATTGATAGTTTCCCTGTATGAATCATACTGAAATATTAATACATATTATTTCCATCAGATATTGTTTATCTACAGGAAATAAAATCCAATTTAAGTGGAAAGCCCAACATAAAACTTCAATATGGAGAAACAGGGCATCTTCAACAACAGGTCTCATATGTTACTCTTACCTACTTTAAGCTCCTAAAGTAACCAGAGTTATCTCTGAATTGTCAATTTTCCACATACACGGAAAAATCGTGCTTTGCTCCTTTGATGGCCTACAGGTAGCTCTCCCAGAAATTTACCATCAAAAATTCTGCCATAACAGGTGCAAAACAGAATAGATGGGAGAACTTTGGTGAATCCCACATCTGCTTTTCAAAAAGGCAACAGAAGCAGCACAGAAGGAAGTAAGAAAGGTAATTGCTGGTTTGAACTACAATACATTTTACTTGTGGGCAAAGGGCCAGCTTACACAAGGCAGAATATGCAGGACGAACTCATTGGAATTCAGGGGTGGGCCTCCATTCTTGTCCGGAGACAGCTGTAAACCAGCAGCCCATAGCATCACAATCAGGCACCGAGTTTAGTCAAGGAATGCTGATATGTACGGAAACAGCTTCAGCAGCTTCAGCTGCACCCCTACCTAGCAAAATGACAGTCAATCTCCAATTCCAGATGACAAGAACTGGATAAAAACTTAAAACAAATGGTGACCTTTCAAAAGATTAATTTGTTTACCAACAAAATGTTCTACGTTTGTCATCTGAGATGGGGGTGACCTTCACATTCCCATTTCTAGGTTGAAAGGATGCTGACTATAGTAATCTGTTAACTCTCTCTCACCAATTATTTCCGTTTTATTTTTAGTGACAAGAAGATTTTATTAATTCCCCGTGTTGCTTATTATGATTACATACCATAATACAAATGCAACAAGCTTATTTTGAATTACTGTAGTGTAACATTGATTTGTTTAAGTCTCATTCTGCTACCACTGCCAAATCATGTTTTGACTGTAATTATAGCCATATGCATAGGTTTAAAACACAAGCAGGTTTGGAGGACCAAAAGATCTGTTTTTCTTCTACAACTTCCTCTAGTCACTTGAAATGAAAAGAATTGCCCTCCTTTGCCTTACTTTATAATTTTGGAAATTAATAGACTTTCAGGGATAAGCATTAGTGATTAGCATGATGCAAATCCTGAATAAAGAATGAATAACTGAGGATAAGATTAGAATGACTGTGCTCAGATAAGTTAGCTTAAAAAAACCTCACCACAACACAGAATCACTGCCATCACCATTAGAGCCACACTATATAAGATGCAACTCATAAAGGCTAGAAATCATCACCATATTAAATTCTACCTTATGAATAAATTAAAGGGTTCCTAAGTTTACAGTATAATATACATTTATAAGAAAACAAGGACTAAAAAGTGCCAGTATAATTCTACAAAAGAACAACAGTCCTATGAAAATGAAAGGTATAGTTGTGAATCTTTTCTACATTGCAGCAGTACGTCAGAATTATTTTTGCTGCAATTCAGATTACTATTTGTTTTGCTAGACATTCCATGGGAAGTATACATATTTAATAATTATCTATTCATCATTTTTCATTTGTTATCCAGATATAGGCTACAAATTAAGTGATGCCCAGTCTGCCCATGGTGTTTCAAACAGAATTACAGTCCTCATTTTAAGGTAACTACAGAACTTTACAGAGAATGCAGTATTAGTGCTTATCAGACCCAAAAAGGTACAAAAGGGCAATAGTTAATTGTTCTTAGTTTCTCTTATAAAATCCAGTGTCAGCAACTTTATAATACCAAAAGAGCAAGAAAAGACGACATTTTTCATGAAACAATGAGATCCTTACTAATAATTTTTTGAACTACTCAAATGGCAGGATAATAAAAAGTCCATGTAGATTTGTGCTTGACCTATCTAGTCACCTCAAAACCAGTGTGTTTTTAATCTCATCACATTTTTAAATGCTCAGGTCTCTTTGAAAACTCGGATGCTGACAACTCTTGAAAAAACCTGAATGCAGTTAATCAAGCAATTAGTTTTTAATTTACTTCAATGAGAGTCCTTCTGCCACTGATTTTTGAGATAATCTTTAAACTTATGCACATATCTAGGGCATGTACATGGGTATACGTGTGTGTGCCCACACGTGTGTGTACAAATATTGCCCTCTAATGGCTGATGAGTAAAAACAGGGTAAGTAGCACCTAACTTAATTCTTGTAGCTGCTTTAATTGATTTTTTTTTTACAAAACTAAAGACAATGTAATTTTAGACCTGCACACACCTCTTTATTTTAGTTACTATTGGTGATTCTATAACTATCATTCCTCTAAATGCTAGTATTCACATTCAACAAAAATGCCTTAATTCACAATGCCAGTAGTGGATTTTGCAAATCTAATTGCCAAACTTTACCCCCAGTGAAGTCAGAACATTTCAAAACACAGATTGTATCATGGGATTCAAAAACTTCTAAAAAGCATTTACTTAAGTAAATGCTGCAGAATAAATTAGACATAGGACATACCTACATGTTTTTTCAGCCCATCTCCCTGTCATAAACAGTTCCTTAGCAACTGTAAATATGTATCAGAGAGCTTGAGTAATTGTCACTAAATGTTTGTAATTTAAGTTTTCTCTGATCAGTATGTTTCAGTGAGAGTGGTAAAACACATGGCGCTCTGCAGTAGTATAATATTCCTCTCTGTGAGTGTTTTAGAGTGGTTCTAAAAAGCTATTAGCCATGATGCTTTTTTCTAATTAACTCTATATCACAGGGTTAGACAAATCACCTCTTAGTCTGGGCAACAGCTTTCAAAAATCATTTTTTATAAGTGGCAGCTTACAACTGTGCCATTCACAGATTCTTTTTATGTTGTTTAAAACCAAATACCCTATAATGTCTCTCATAGCACTGGGCTTGCTGCATAATGCTTCTATTACATAAAGTAAATTGTAGACGAGCATCCTTGTGTGAGACCGTTGGGCGTATTCTTTCATGTGGACCACAGTGCTATGCTAAATTTGTGAACATAATTGATCTTTGGAGGGATGCCAGTGCCGATTAAATGTTTTTAAAAGCATACTTTGCGGAAAATGTCATCTTCACGTTCATTTGTTTATTTAAGAGGAGCAGCAGTTGCAGAGCAGAATTTTGGACGAATCAAAACTTAATCTTGCACAGCTTGAACATTCTCAGACCAGAGAGAAGAATAGAGAAGGGTGATTTGACAGTGACTACTCAGGGTACTCTTCGGAGAGTGTTGTGGAAGTGCTCAGTCTCAGCTTCAGTAGCTAATTGTTTTCTACTAAGGGAAACAGCTTGACCAGGGATAAAAGAAAGGCTGTGCGTCAGAATACCTTGTAGCTCGACAGTGAGGATACTCGGGACCTACAAGACATGGAAATATCTCCATATAGAAAGGAAGCATATGAATCTGTCCCTCACGTTCCAAAGTATGTGTTCCCAACACGGAGCTAATAAGTAGAATTCAACATTCCCTCCCAATCCATGTCAGAAAAATAAGATGTAAACAACACCTAAAATTATATAGTCACTCTAGGATTCCGATTCTCTTTCAGTATAACCTCTATTTTTTTGATTCAGTGACACTGATTTCTGGTCAGGGTCAGCAATCATATGGCAGGATTGAATTTTCAAAAAAAGTCAATTAAAAAGAACATCAAATCAAAGTACAAGCATTTCTCACTTACTCCTAAGAATCCTATTAGCGTTTGAAAACAGAATGTATTCTTGTCTTTTTAAGAAATGGTCAGAGAATGAACAACCGAAAGCCCATTCTTGTCAGCAAAACCCCTTTTAATTCTTCCTTGATCTCTGGGTCACATCCTAAACTCCACAAGCTCCAGTTTGCTTATCTTCACTCCCTGATTTTACTGAGATGACTTACCACGCACGTTCCCATGTATACTTATACTTTTGCTGGATTGGGGTCTTGCTACCTAAAGCTGTTATGCTATAGGTTTTCCCCAGAATTATCACCTCAAATGTCTTGATTGTTACATATCAATGTCAAAAAGTAGGAAATTATGAGGTACTTTCACTTAAAATAATTTTTTTAGTTAGGTCTGATATGTATTAACTTTAATAGTGATAAGTAATGCATCTAATAAGCCCATAAGATCATGTAAGTTACTCACAGGAGCAGATTTTTTCTTAGTTATAAGTGGCAGCCTGGTTTCACAGTTCTGTTGTTTTAAAACAGCTCTATTATCGATGTTCTCTGGGTCAAGCATTATCTTCATATCCATTTCCACCTGCTGCTGAAATATATAATAGGCATAGTCTTAAAATAACTGCACTAGGACAGAAGTGTTTATAAGCAGGAATTTGATAACTTGTTCATAAATTTGCAAAATTATGATAAAAATTCCTGTTATTTGACTATCCACACGGAACTGGGCAAACAATGAAGAAGTGCCTTTGGATTAGATCGAAAACTTAGCAAGGCACACAACTACTATTCACATATACACTTTTGCCGGAATTTGTTCAATTAATTCCATTACAAGCTCTGAAATTTCCAGATTTGCACACCTTTGTCCTTTCCCCTCAAAATTTAACTCATCAGCTTTGACTCACTTGATTAACATAGGCCATTTGTGAATTCCATTTACCTGTGTTGTAATAAATGTTTTATACACGCCTTATCTATTGGGAGGGTGTTATATGTGCATTCTTCCCACAGATGATAATAAGAATCCAATTTACCTGGTTCACGTTTGCCAGAGACTTTAATTCAGGAATCATTGACCTGATGGACCAGAACAGCTTCTTTGGATCGGTTATGGCCCATTGACTCAATGCAGAGAGAGCACTTGCATATAAGTAAATGAGGAAATAAAAAATCCTTACAGTAATAAGAATTAAAACATAGTGGGTTTTGTGTACTGTGTTATCTGCATGGAATGGATTCAACTATTCTGCTAATAAAAATTATTATATAATAATATATATTATTATATTTTAAATTTTTTATGGACAGAGAAAGACTTTTAAAAGTTTCTTCTTGTTATAAAAAGTATCTAAAGCACATAGTTTTCCTATAAAAGCCAGAAGTGATGCCATATATTTTTATTAGAGTACAAGATTCTTAAGTTGAAAACATTTTGGTTCAGCTTAATGCACATGCTTTAGTTTACACCTGGATCTGTATCAAGCATAGTAGTACCTCCCAATACTTTTATTGCAATAACATTGTGAATGAGACTCTGCATCCAACAGGGTTTATTTACCAAGCAATGCCAAATGGAAGAATCCTCAAATGGCAGAAACTAGTGTATCACCAGGGAAGTCAACAGAGCTAAGGTAATTCAGAGGAGCTGGGGGCCTGGCAGTGCACGTGCTTAACTCCCATTGTATGGATATAGGAATACGAAAAGCTCCCTCCCTTCCATAGTAAGATCCAACTGAACATATTTATACACAAGAACTCTCTGCTGATACTTCTATTATGTAAATGTAAAAAGGGAATTTATGAGACTGTCTTTTAAAAAAAGCCATAAAAAGTGTAAGAATCATTAAAGGCATATTTGAACTATTAAACAATTGTCTTACTTTGTGAAAGCACTAAAAATGGTTTAATTTATCTGCACAATATATTCTCTTCTTTTGATAGTAATTACAAGCAGATGTATCAATGAGCTGCTCATTTAGATTTGGGTTTGTAAGAACAAAAGTTATTATCCAAGCCAATTACTCCTTTACCCACATGGCTGCACAGAGACAGAAAGTTCAATTTTCACCTCATCAGTGATTTTGTGGTATTTATTTTATTACTATAACACACCGCTGTACAGAAAGGAAACTGCTTGTGCTATTAAACAAGAATTGGGGGAAAATTGAGTACCTTCTCAATTAAAATAACAGATGATTCACAATGCAGACTCCCCACTCAGACTGACAGTGAAATGATCAATGCTTGAGTGGCAGATTCCACACAGGATAACAAGAATTGAAATACTTAATAACAAAACCTGACAAAAGTGACAATTCTACATTTGCAGGCGCTGGAGCAGATGGTATCATGGGTCTCTTCCATCTATATTATCCATCCATCTATATTATCCAAAGTCTTAAATTTAAGCTATGTTGAACCATCTTGATGCAGAAGAAAAAGATGAGAATAGCAGGATGAATAGTGCATTATTACTAATATAGTGCTCAATAAGAATGAGAATTATAGTGCTCAATTATTAACATGGAGTATACTGGATTACACAGGACAGGTTGACATGTTCAGTACAGTTACAAGGTCCTTGTTCTACTTCAACACAAAATTCATTTCGGAGCGGAGGGCATTTTTAGCATGTAGTAAGACAACAAATCTGGTTCACTATATTTTTTTTGTTTTGCAGATGCATGTGGTGCGTGATTTATAAGAGTCCAATTCCATTATAACTGGATTACATTATATTAATCTTTGAAACAATTTGTATTAGCAGTAACTGAACCACTTTTCACATCTAGCTATTTATGTTATTGGCATATTCTAGAGCCCCCTAGAAAAATCTTTTAATTTACACCTTTAATTCTATTAATGATGAGAGAATACTAACTTCTACTGCATATTCAGAATGTCACAGAAAATATCAACTTCTAGAAAAAACAAAGCAAACCCAGAAAACAAAGCTGCACAAGCAGCATCAGCCCAGGTGTATTCAATTAAGCACGGGGTTTTTAAAGAAAAAAAATAACATTTGAACTTAGACACTTACCAGTTATGGATAACAACTTCTCTAAAGCCTCTGTATAGCAGTGGCTGAACAATTAACTGCACGGGGAAGACACCACATTATGGTTCTCAAGCTTTGCTAGAAGAAATCCAATTACCACACATAGTTGGGGGGGGGCAGATAAAAGAGTGGGGACGACAGTGCTTCGCAATTCCCACTATGAGCTAGATTTGCAGAGTCCTATCCCGCTCCTGATACAACTCAGAAATACTGTGTGTATGAGTAAAGAATAATTTTAAGCCTATTCTGACACCTGTGGGCAAGCTATTTCCCATATGACAAGTACCCTAGCAATGCATATGTGAAAATAGCATCTGTGCTTATGTGACTCCAACCTTGGTTTATCCTAACTACACACACAACTTATCCTACAAACACAACTTATGCTCCATTTCTACTCTTGCATGACATATTATGGACTGCAAAGCACAAAAATATTACTGCAGAAATTATTAATTCCTCTCAGAAGCATTATGAGTTGAAATGCTCATTTCCTCAAGCCTACGTTCCCAGAAACACTGTCTGCAAACAGAAAACTATTCAGTTCACTAATATTTCCTTTGAGTGGAAAGGAATTTCAAAGAACACCAACGTATGCTTAAAAAACTCAAAGCTGTTTATAGCTACAAATAAGGAAGAGACAGGAAGTAAGGAACTGTAGGTGATAATTTCACAGCTGGATTTCACAACTACTTAATAATAAAAGCTTTTTATGTTGGCATGCCAGGCATGTAGAACAGCTGGGAAAACAGCACTGTTTGCCATTTTCTTTATTATGGGAAATTAGGGATAGCTTGTGTGTCACTGGATATGCAGAAATGAAAAGACAAAGAAAAGTCAAGGCAGGACAGAGCACAAACTCCACTATAAATTAAGCTCATTGGTACATATGAAGAAAGTGAAAATTGAAAGACCATAGACAGTACAGAGTTTACAGAGTAGCTGAACTCTGATAATTTTTTTTTTTTTCCTCACAATGTAAGTGTATTCATACAGGACAGGGTTGGAATACCGGCTGGGAAAAACAAAATCAGAGATCTCATTGCACCTTATCCATCATTTCAAGAGTAAGCAATATTTTAGTACTAGTTTATACTGAGACTTCTTTTACAAAGATAATCAGCAATATGAGTGTTAGGCTGCTCATTCTGGTTATACCATTTCAAGTAGCTTCTGTCCCTCGCTGCTGGTAACAGTCTTAGAACTATAGAGAGCCTCTTAAGGTTCTCTCTCACTCAAAGCTCCCTTGGACTTAAACAGCAATAACTCCAAATTGTGACAACTGGTATTTTTCAATTCAACTAACTACCTTAATTTTGTTTTTAAAATATGTTCGAGGAAACCACCTTGAACTCACCAGTCAATATACACAAATTAGAATAAAAAAGCAAAAATACTTTAGATACAAACATTTTAAGAAGGCTTTACACGATTTTACAGGGATTTAATTTACGGTAAGTAGCAAAACATCAGATTTCTAGGAGAAAACCTATATTCATCATAGATGTGACTACCCTATACATGAAAGGAAGTATACGAATGCTAGAACTTGCCATATCTTTTATGCAAAAAGAAAAAATAAGAACCACTTTTAGTCTCAAGCAACATAAACATTTATATCTGCACTCATGCTATTCCAATATACAGTTCGATTTATTTTAAACACATTACTTGCAGAATCACAGTTAAGCACACAATATTTGCAGGACGGGGATCTTAAAGTAGAACAAACATCTGGTTTCAGGACTCTTCAACAATATACTTGTGGGGAGAAATAAAGAATGGAGAGCTTGTGAATGCACCCATGATGATACTTAAGTCCTTCCTAACTTAGATTTTATCCTGACTGTAAGGCTGGAAGAAGGCTCCTATCTCTCAGCCCTCTCATTCTACTGAGAATTTTTTAACACTTTCAGTCATATATGGTATATTATCAAAAACTGAATCCATGTGGAGTCAGAAAATAACATTATGGGATCAACAGGTAACCTACAAGACACCAGTCTACTAATTTAATGTGGTCTCTGGCAGAATAACTAGTATGTTATTTCAGACCTGTGAACTTTGAGAAATGCGTAGTGCTGATTTGCTGTATGCCTGGACAGTCACGGGCTCAACAGGTACTCGTGGTAAAATAAGCTGTTTCTGAGAAGGATCAAAATGAAGCCCCCTGATTTAGAAAGAAACAAACAGTGAGGTTTTTAAAAATTACTTTGATGTTACCTATTAAATCCATACTGCTTCCATCTGGTTGAACCAGAAAGACTATATTTTTATTTAAATTTGCATTTAGTGAAAAAAATCACAGGAGTTAGCAGAAGATTGCTGTAGTTACTTAAAAAACAATACAAGAGTAAATGCAGTTCTAACTTGAACAAAATAAAAACAAAATAGCAAATAACCAAAATAAATGGGCCAATACTCCCATTTGCTTTACAAGATTCTGATACTGCACTTTTTCTGTCTTGCTGCTTGCGTTTGTCTCTGCCATAAAACAGCTGTTTCACTTACCATTTAGGGGGCTCTTTGGAATGTCCTTCTTCATTATCAGTAGAAGAAATAGTTAACACTTGTCTGTTTATAGCATTTAAATGATTTTCAGCATGTTTCTGTTAAGAGGAAAAAAAATGTTTAGACTATTTCAAAGGTGTGAGGAATATTAAATTTATTTAACTCAGTTAATTTAGCAATCCAGATCTTCATTTGACTCAAAAGTTGATGGGCTTTGTGCTTCTGTTGAACTTAAGCTAGTTTTAGCTAATGGGCACAAGATCAGTTAATTCTGATGAGCCAAAAGGGGAAGCCAAAAGAAGAAGCCATCATTCTGAACTGCAGTGCCTGGTGGATCCCATCATTTGCTAATCAGAAAGGGGTCTTACAGGGTGCCAAGTACGTGGCCCCACATACTCCTAAGTGAATTACTGACAAAGATCTCAAAAACTGAATTGTCTTCTGGATCTGCTCCATTTTACTTACTGTCAGCCCAAGTTCAGTTCTTTCAGTTGCTGCTTCCAGGTGGCTAATATCCACGGCTTTTACATTTCCCTTCAAGTTGACGTTTTTCACTTTGACTTTAAGCGTGTGAAGATCTTCTTGAACCTGAAAAGCAAGTTATGACAAAAAACATAACCAAAATCTGTGGAATTAATGTAGCAGGATTTAATCCAAATTAATTGCTTCCTAAACACAGGAAAGAAATACATGCAACTTCCCATACTTCCGTACTTTTATAAATAAAACAAAAATATAAAGCCATTAACTTTAAAGCCACTGATTGTAGAAAATCTGGAAATCTTCGTTTTAAAACTAATCTCACAAGCAATGGCAATAAACTTCAGGGCTGAGGTCCTTTGCCAAGGAAGGATCTTTCCTTACACATTTAAAACACATCTTTTGGCGCAGATGGCGTAACTACGCAGGAATCTCAAAAGCGTTAACGAGGAACTGAAAGGTAAAGGCAGCCTGTGAGGAGATCGCGTCAGCCCGTGTCAAGACCGCATAGTTACACTGTTACAAAAAAGTTCGAGGTCGCATTATGCTAAGAACCCTAACATTTTCAAAGCCAAGCCCTTATCCAAAATTCACCGGCGCCGCTGCAGCCGCTCCTCCCTCCCACAGGGGCTGAGCCTTCCCGTCCCCTCAGCAGCAGGCCGCGCCGCCCGCGCCTCAGCCGAGGTGTGAGGCGGCCTCCCCGGGGGAGGAGGGGTCCTGCGGGGGCTCGTCGCCACGGCTGCCGGGAAAGGACGGGGCCGCTTCGGGCGCTGCCCGGACCCACCTGCATCGGGACGGCTCCCGCCTCCTGCCCCGGCGCCCCGAAGCCGGCCATGGCGGCTGCCGCCCTCGCCCCTAGCAACGGGACGCGCTGGTCGGACCGCACCATCCGCCTCGCCGCGGGGGGGGGGGGGAGCGCGTCAAACGGGGGGCGAGCCCTCTCTCCGGCTCGCTCCTCCCCTCGCGCAGTCCCGGCTCCGCTCCCCCCGCCCTCCGGTGGTAGCGGCGGGGCCGGAAGGAGCGCGGCGGCGGGCGCCATGGCGGCGGCGGGGCCCTTCGCGCTGGTGACCAGCTGCGCCGCCGGTTTCGCGGCTGAGGAGCTCGTCAAACGTGAGTCGCCGCCGCGGCGCACTGCGGGGCCCGGCCGGGTTCAGGCGCGGGGCCCTGGCCTGCCCGAAGCTGCAGGCCTCGGCCTGGCAGCTCCTCAACCTCAGCCCAGGCCCTCAGGGGCTCCCAGAGGGATGACTGGCCTCGTCTCAGGCACCGTCCCCAGAGCGGCTGAGCCCTGCCAGGGCGGCCCCCCGGCCACCTGCCTGCCCCCAGGCCTGTGGCACTTAACCACTTTCCTTATTGCTTTAGGAAAATAAGCTATTTAAGGGAGAGGCTATAGAGCCGCCGATTCTCTGCTTGGTACCCTCTGACACCAAGGAGCAGGTGATATTACCACCACAACCGACCAGAAAAAAAAAAAAAAAGGAAGCCACACATCCCAAAATGCTTTGTTACCCACTGGCCACTTGCCATGTCCTAGGTGTGAATAAACTATCGTAAGTTGTACCTGGACTAAACAATTTGAGAATCGCCTTGAGACTGAATAAAAATAATACTTTCTTCAGTGAGAAATGAAGAACAGATTCATGAGGTTATGAGCATGGGCTTTGCTGATGACTGTTCAGGTCATTCACACATACAGGGCAAAAATGACCTTGCTTCACCAGGACATGTCAGTAGCCCAGACGGCCCCTGGAACAAGAGGGGGACACTAGAGCATCCAGAGTGGCTCAGGTCTGTTAGCAAGGGGAAAACAAAAGCAGGCTAAATACTGTCACCTCTGGTTTCATCTTCCCATTTATGAAGTGAACAGGCCCTCTTAGACCTTAAGAATGGTAGGACTTCTAACATTTCTGGCAGGTCTGAACTCTTGCTTTACTTAGGCTTGCTTTCATGCATTAGACCATTTGTTGTTCTAGTGCAGAAGTACAAAAAAGGGAAAGCTAAAAAATTCTTCCTTTCTGCAGTTGTCAGAATTTTAGATTACACTTACTCAGTATCAAATACATAGAATTCATTCTGTAGGAAATGGTTTTCCTGGAAGCCAGTTCCCCTTTTTATGGCTTGGAAAAGGGAACATGAGAGTAAGACCTGATGGTGGAAGAAAACTTGGGTGGAATTTTTAGTAATTCTAAAATTAGGGGGATTCCAGGAAAAGGCTGTTTAGATCCTTAGTGGTTTTGCCATGACAGATTTTTCATACAGCCTTGCTTTTTAGGGAACTGTCATGAACAGTTTGGTGTGCCTACTGAGATGTATAACTTATCAACAGCCCCAACCCCTTTTCTGGATTTGTTTTTGGCTCTTTCTGAGTGAGATCTTACCTGGGAGCCTGGTAAAGCACAGGGCTGCCCCCAGGGACACATTTGAAAGGAGAATGAGAGTACAAGGTCTGCAGTCCAGGGCTACTCTGTCAAAGCAGCTGGGCTGATACTGAATTATTTAAGGGGATTCCATACCAAAGCATAATAGTTTCTGTAAAATCTTATTCTTGGTTGGTTGCGAGGAAGGTGTAAGCAAATTGGAAGGAATTATTCAAGGTTCCTGTAGGTTTCCTTTGATTATTTTTCATAGTGAAAGTAAACAAGTAAAAAAGGAAGGTGAGCAAAAAGCTTCTCAAATTAAATAGCATTTCTATGAAAGTCTTAAAACTTCAGATTTTTTTAAAAAATAGTACTCACTTTGAGACGTCTAGGCTTCCACTGTTTTCCAGTACCAGAACTGGAGTCTTATAGTCTTTGTATCTTCTGGTTGTGTTGCTTCATAAAAGACAATAAAATCTTCCTGAGAGAAACATGGTCATTTACTAAAAGTAGTACCATGAGAATTTTAAATTCATGCTTTGTATAACAAGTGAAATTACATCAGATCCAGCAGCATAAGCAGAAAAAAAAAAGTAAAACATTCAAGGACATACTGGTAAGGACAAGGCAGCTGTGGTGGCTACAGTAGGCTGGGCTGAAGGATGTTGGTGGGTTGAAACAAAATGCTGCTGCAATTCTCCGAACTTGTGCTTTTACAGCATGAAGGTGTCACACCGGATTAGAGGTGTTATGTGGTAATATGTGGTTTAGCTCAGTGCTGAGAACAAGACCATTATATTAGCGCCTCTGAGGCAGTACAGTGAGATACAATATGTATGTTTAGATACGCTATTAAATACTGCGTTGGTTGGTAGGCTCTGTATAGCACTTGGGTTTTGAGTCTGTAACAGAAACATGAAGCAAAGCCCTTACCAGTGTAATCGATATTACTGGATAATCACTGCTCTTACCACTGTGCTGCTGGATTTCTCTGGCACATGCTCTTTCTATGCAAAGATGTTTTATAAGTAGAAAGAAGCTGCTTAGAATACTATTAGGAGGTGTACAACAACCGATTTTTCCTGCTGCTTGCCAGAACAAGGCTTTTTCCAGTGTTTTCATCTGGTTAAGTAGGAAATGGCTTGAGGATGAGAAGAATACTGTGTTACATCTTCTAGATGTACTTTTATTCTTTCATGTTTCTGTGGGATGCCCTGAATACTTTATTTCATTAGATATGAGGCAAAACAAAGCTATTTAAAATGCACAGAATAGGATTCTCTCTTCTCTTAGATATATTTATCACAAATTAAAACAGCAAATAAGATTGTTTTCATTTTTGAAAATGCTGGCCAACAGAGAAATACTGTCTGATGTGATTTTTTTTTTCCCCTCCTCTTTTTTGACTGTTTACCACTCCCCTCCTCCCCCACAGCAAAATATCTACATTGAATGCATATTTCTGAGTTCTCTTTACTCCTTGTGTAATTTGCAGGAGTATTTTTTATGGTGTATTCCACCAGGTGGCTCTCAAGGCCCAGAATGTGAGAACTACTTGGTTTACCTACCAACTGAGAGGATTTGGGATCATGTAGATTCAGCTTTGGGAATTGGGGATTGTATTGGGATTGGGATCATGGGGCATTGTAGAAAACTGAGTTATGTTCTTATAGCATGTATTCAATCTGAAAAACACTAGGAACAGTTATCAATACCTTAATCCCTTTGGAAAAAAAAAAGGCAAAGAGGAATTGTAATGATTCTGAAAAAATAGTACTATTAAACACACAATGTAAGTGCTTAAATATCAGTTGGGTATTAGAGAACACAAGGAACACTGCAGCAAGCAGCAAGACATCTTCATCTGGTTCTTGGATTATTATTCAGCTTTTCTGAAAAGTTGTTTCTGGCCTCCAGTTCTCCTTTTGAAAAAGTATTTGCTGCCTTGCACTTACTGAATGCTTACTAAGCCTCTGTATTACAAAAAGGGAATGGATGTTAGGTTTTACAATTTTGCCATGTCCTCTTCCTTGTCTTCTGTCTATATGCAAGCTCATGAAATTAAAAGTCAACAAGTTTAAATCAGTGAAATAAGCAAACATTTATGTAAATAGCAGAAATTTATTTCCAGAAATATTGGTCAGAATGTTGTCCAATTTATTAAAAATTATAGATCCTCATGAGTAAAGAAAGGACACAACTAATGAATTTGCTGAAAAACATAAGCTACTGACTGACTGCCTGGAAGTTAAGAAAAAAAACCTTCCTCTGGACAGATTCCATAGAAGTTTGGCAGTTCATTGAGCTATAGGATACCAGTCACTATCAGTTACTGGATTGAGCCATGAACTGATCTCATGTACCAGTTGCTGTTGTGTTCTTAAATGGTTTTCTGATAGAAAATGGGCAAAATGAGTGACGAACTGGGATAAACTGGAGGAAGATAATTGTCTGTGTCCAACAAACATGGTGATCTCCGCATAGGTCAGCATTAGTACAGGGGCTTTGCAGGTTGCATAGGTGAATAGTGACAATGTATGCAGGAGATAATGGCCCGAGGATGATACTGGCACTGGCTTAGACAGGATCTGTTTGGTCCCTAGCCTCAAATAATTCACTGTAGATGAAGAAGCTTCTATTGCTCCAAGGTGCTTTTATACAGAAGTGTGGGACACTGAAATACATTATGTCTTAACTAGCATTCAGCAGCCATTGGTAAGATTGTAAAAGTTTTTTCAGTAAAATAAGTGTCCAGAATTAGTGGTTGTAGTATTTCTTAGAGGACCTTGAACTCCAAATCATGTTTTTGAATGACACTAAGCAATGTTCTTTTGTGGCATGAACTTTTTTCCATGCATGTTTTTAGTACTCTCTAATGGTGATGCATTTGGAGCCTGTTTGCATTCCTGTCATCCAAACAAACCACTTCTGCGCTATGAAAAGGCAAGCTAATTAAGTCACCCAGTAGGCCTGCCTACTGTTGTGGTCAGAGTGACTCAGTTGGTTTTCCAGGCTCTTTGGATGGCAAACCACTGACACTTTCAATGGCTGGGGAGTTTAAAATTAAAAATGAGTAACTCACTAGAGATAAGTTTGATAAGCCACCTCCTTTTGCCATATTGATTTTCTAGAAGTTTATTTTGGATCCAAATAAAACGTAATAGGGTTTACTCTGATGAATATTCTCTAAAATTAGATATGAAACTATTCTGGCCAAATTTACTTTTTTCATTACAATACAGGCAGTCTTGGAAAGAAATTCCTGGAATCCAGAGGTGGCAAATGTAATCCTTAAAACTAGTTCTAACATGGAATATATCCTTGACAAGTTGCTGTGTGTATTTCTTTTGTAGTCTCTGCTTGTTTACTCTAAAGACCAAAACCTAATTGGTCTAAGAGACTTTTGTGGAAGAGAGCTATTCACAAAATACCCAAGCTGCATTTAGTTCCTGCCATGAGTAATCAGGCTGTTTTGCAGTAATTTGTTACAACCCTACATGCAGGCTGAGACATAGCAAGTCTGAATCTTTTCAGAAAGTTCCTGCAGGCCTTTGAGTTTAGTGTGCAACATCCATTTTTACTGGGAGAGAAATTTCACAGGGGACTGGCAAAAATCTCTTTGGATGAATGGTGGGTAATCAGCAGCACAATGAGATGAAAGAGGACTGCTTAAAATGCAGGAACAAGTAGCATGTAATAGGAAATGGGACATGTCCTCATTCTTCTAGCAGTACTTTGAGGCCTAGATTTGTCCATGAACTCTTTTGTAAGGAAAAAAAAAAAAATCACTTACAAAGCAAATGTGAAAGTTCTTTCATATCAGCTTTTGAAAAATCTTTTATAAGAAGTTCCTTCTTTTTGTATTCTTGCTAGGGTGCTAACTTCACTGAAGTGACTTTTGAACTTACTTCCTTTCCTCACCCTGTTTTCATCTCTTTGACTTTGTAAGTCTTATTGCTGATTTTCTGGGTGTGAATAATTTCTGTGAGCTCCTTTATTCTTAGCTTCTTGTGGCATTGACTTGCAATTCTGGTAGCTTAGAACTGATTTTTATTTAGTTATTTATTTTTAACTGTCAAAACACTAGGGAAATTTATAGCATATTTTATGTAGCATTCAAAATCTCCAAACAAAACATCTGGTTTCCCAGGCAGAAAATGAAGATTATGCCTGTGTTTGAAAAACTAGACAACAGATAATTCTGGAAAGAAAAGGCATCCCTCTGTTTTGGACCTGCACACTGACATTGTCTGCCTAACCTGTTTCCTCTCCCAGTTGCTGGACTTTTGTCACATTATATCCAAGCAGAGTGAAAGCTACCTCCATTGGCCCTAATATCCATTTAGGAGAAACTCCTAATCTAGTAGCAATTTGAACTAATACTAAATATCATAGAATCCTAGAAAAGTTTGGGTTGGAAGGAGCCTTAAAGATCATCTAGTTCCAATCCCGCTGCCATGGGCAGGGACACCGTTCACTAGACCAGGTTGCTCAAAGCCCCATCCAGCCTGGCCTTGAACACTTCCAGGGATGGGGCATTTACCACCTCTATGCTCAACCTGTTCCAGTGCCTCACCACCCTCACAGTGAAGAATTTCTTCCTTATATCTAGTCTGACTCTAATCTATTTCAGTTTAAAGCCATTACCCCTCGTCCTGTTGCTACCTGCCCTTGTAAAAAATCCCTCTCCAGCTTTCTTGTAGGCCCCCATCAGGTACTGGCAGGCTGCAATAAGGTCTCCCCAGAGCCGTTTCTTCTCCAAGCTGAACAACCCCAACTCTCTCAGCCTGTCCTCTTTGCCAAAGATACCAAACTAAATTATACCACATATAGCACTTAGCTAGTCATTCTTAAAGCTCCTGTTTTATAGCAGAAAAAAATTGTCATCTACCAAAATGCCTTTATTATAATAGAATATGTACATTAAAGCTATAGGTTTTGTAGAGTGACATACTGTCATTTGATGATCTGTTTTACTAATTACTTGGGTTTGGGGTTTTTTGAGGAAGAGTAGGCTTGATATATTTGTGTAGCATAAATTGAAAAGCTTGGGTTTAAAACTAACTGAAAAGCTAATCTCATGTTTTCCTGGAAGGTGGATGCATGGGTGTTTGCTTCATGTCAATAGAGCATAATATCAGCTAATGCAAACAGGGTGAAGATGCCTGCTGAAAAGTGACTGCAGTATTACTATGAAGTGTTGCAAGGCAAGCAGAGACCCACATGTAGAAGTTTTACAAGATAAACATGGTAAAACAGCTTCTATGTGCCACTGGAACTAGTGTGTTCTGCATAAGAGTGATTAAAAAGCTGCGAAAGAATGAAAATCTTTCAAGATTACTGATTTTGGTTAGCTGTAGTGGTAGTCTTCCATATTTATATGAAGAACCTAGTTCTCCAAGAATACAAAGTTCAGAATCAAGGTTTGTTTGGTATTGATTCAGTACCATCACCCCACAGCCGCAAGGTGACATGGATAGTCACATTATCACAGAATAGCTTCTGACTGAAGACGAATTACTCTGAAAACTATTGTCATCGAAATCAAAAAGTCAAACTTTCTTAACCTGGAAAAAACGCATAGATGTGGCTTTCCGCCCCCCCCAGCACCTTTTTTTTTTTTTTTTTGAGGAAACTAGACAGGACATTCCCTCCCAGGTTTCTGTTTCCAAGGTCAAATTTCTCCCTCAGATTCCCCTTGTCCTCCTCCTCACTGCGGCAAATAATCTTTCAGGTTAGAGCTCTCCTTTGTGCTGCCTGTGCACCACGCTCATTCATCAGTTTGATTTCTCAGACTTTGCAGATAATTGCAAAAGTCATTAAACCTTTCTGTGGACACCTTGGCAATCGGGTTTTCCTGCCTTTTTATTATCACAGAATCATTCAGGTTGGAAAAGACCTTTAAGATCATCAAGTCCAACCATCAACCCAACACCACCATGCCCTGTGAACCATGTCCTAAAATGCCATATCTACACATTTTTTGAACGCCTCCAGTGATGGTGACTCCACCACCTCCCTAGGCAGCCTGTTCCAATGTTTGACCACTTTCTCAGTAAAGAAATTTTTCCTAATATCCAGTTTAAACACCCCCTGGTGCAACTTGAGGCCATTTCCTCTTGTCTCCTATTGCTGGTTACTTGGGAGAAGCGACCAACACCCACCTCACCACAACCCCCTTTCAGGTAGTTGTAGAGAACGATAAGGTCTCCCCTCAGCCTCCTCCTCACCAGACTAAACCTCAGTTCCCTCAGCTGCTCCGTCAGACTTGTGCTCCAGACGCCTCACCAGCTCTGTTGCCCTTCTCTGGACACTCTCCAGCACCTCAACATCCTTCTTGTAGTGAGGGGCCCAAAACTGAACACAGTATTCACCAGTGCCGAGTACAGGGGCACAATCACTTCCCTACTGCTGCTGGCCACACCATTTCTGATACAGGCCAGGATACTGTTGGCCTTCTTGGCCACCTGGGCACACTGCTGGCTCATGTTCAGCTGGCTGTCAACCAGCACCCCCAGGTCCTTTTCCACCAGGCAGCTTTCCAGCCACTCCCCTCAAAGCCTGTAGCGCTGCATGGGGTTGTTGTGACCTAAGTGCAGGACCCGGCACTTGGCCTTATTAAACCTTATACAGTTGAGCTCAGCCCATTGATCCAGCCTGTCCAGATCCCTCTGCAGAACCCCTCCTACCCTGCAGGTCAACACTCCCACCCAACTTGGTGTCATCTGCAAACTTACTGAGGGAGCACTCGATCCCCTCATCTAGATTATCAGTAAAGACATGAAACAAGACCGTCCCCAAAACCGAGCCCTGGGGAACACAGCTTGTGACTGGCCGCCAACTGAATTTAACTCTGTTCACCACAACTCTCTGGGCTCGGCCATCCAGCCAGTTCTTTACCCAGCAAAGAGTACACCTGTCTAAGCCACGAGCCGCCAGTTTCTCCAGGAGAATGCTGTGGGAGATGCTGTCAAAGGCTTTACTAAAGTCCAGGTAGGCAACATCCACAGCCTTTCCCTCATCCACTAGGCAGGTCATCTGGTCATAGAAGGAGATCAAGTTGGTCAAGCAGGACCTGCCTTTCATGAACCCATGCTGGCTGGGCCTGATACCTTGGTTGTCCTTCACATGCCCTGTGAGTGTCCTCAAGATGAGCTTCTCCATAATCTTCCCCAGTTATTGATAAGATACAGATAATTTCAAATTCACGTCCAGACTATTTGGGGAATAGCCTATTCTAGCATCATCAGGAACTGTCTCTCAGTACCTTTAAAATATGACCTTTAAGATCTTTGAAAACCCATATACTTTTTTTTTAAACTCTTCTGATGCCCAAGGAAATATATAAAATTGAGTCATCTAGCATAATTGACCTGTGTTTTAAAGTGTCAGTAAGTCTGTCCAGCTTGAAGAAGATATTCTACCAGCGAGGTATAGATGGGATGCTCTGTTACTAACTATAGTTCAGCTCCACCAGGTGGCTGTCATGCTATAAGAGCGTGCGCTGTGAAGGTTGCTACCAGCACATGAAGGGCAGTGTTTAACATTACATTATCAAAGCATTGCCTTGGATTTTAATTGTTGAACTCCTACATGGAATTTAATGGGAATTACAACTGAATTGTAGTAACTTGGTTTGTTTTCTCATTAGTTACCTTCAGGTTTTGGTCACAGTCAAACAGCTCTTTACATTTGAACAAACATGCAAGGTTTGCTTCTGCTGTAATAAAGTCTAGGTATTCTCTCCATACATCCTGTTTACAGGTCGTAAGTTTGAGGCTAACATTTTAAAAGCCATTTCCAGGAAAACCAGCTTGCTTTCTAAGGAGCTTCTATACCATATTTTATTTTGAAAGCCAGACAATAAACTCTTTTGAAAGCTAAATAAACTTTAGGACAGAGTAACAAATTGAGTTTGAATATTTAAAGATCTTAAATATATACTGTTTTATTATAGTAAGTAAAGATGGCTCTGTATTGGCATTGTTCCAAGCTTCTCTAGACAAATAATTTTCTTGATGCTTTCTGTCTCATTAATTTTCTTTTATACAGGTATCACAGGAAAGGATGACCTTACTGTGGGTGCAACTACGAGTGGAAAAGTGAATTTTTACCCCTGGACAATAGATAATAAATATTATTCTGCCGATATTCACCTCTGTGTAGTACCAAGCACATTTCTTGTTACTGGAGATATTGCTGAATCTGTGCAAGCATTTGTTGTGTACTTCGACAGCACAATAGTAAGACTCTTCTGCTTCATTATATTACATTATAGTATACTTATCACAGTGATAACCACAAATCATATTCTCTTCATCTTGTGCTATCCATTCCTTTTAGGCTGTTCTATTAATTGTCAGTAGATCAATGTTAAATAATGCCTGCTATCAACAAGAAGCAATTTCCTTCCCTTTTACTATCATACTCTAGCTGGAAGAGAGGTTTTCAGGATGCAGATATGCCACTAAGTTAGGCAAATCCTCCTCCAGCCCACCACCTCCAACTTTACTCCTAGCAGATGCTGGTTCAGGAAGGCTGCTTTAGGATAGCCAAGAATGAGAGCGCGAAACGTGAGATTCAGTGCTATCATTTTACCCGAAATTATTTCTGCTAAGCTGGCAGCAGTGAAAACACTGAAAGATTCCGAGACAAAAAAAATTCTAAATAAGGAACTGTTTTTCACCACGGATGGTAAAGGGTGCATACCACACATTCTGCAAACATACCTTTAACCAGACATCTCAGGGCTGTCTCAGAATAAACTAGAACACGGGAGTAGTTCACCAGCCCCCATAACACCCGCTTTAGTGTGGAAGATGGAGTAGCTGCATGTTAAACCTGAGATATGTCTAAAATGAAATACTCACGATTGGCCTTAAGTAAAAATCTTTCCTAATCTACACTAAGATTGCATAATTATTAAACATGAAAGGGAGGTCCAAGGCAGTACAATTAACTCATCGTCCAGAATCAGAAGGAAGTTGTAAGTCAACTTCTCTGATGAGAACACAAGTGTCTTAAACATACTTGATAGGCAGCTTAGCCATTGCCTTACCTTACTGCTTTTATTCTAATACTATTAATGATTTAAAACTAGTTTAAAAACTAAAGTATTTGAGGATGTATTCCCAAGAACTTTTTTTTCCTTTTTAGAAATCTGGACTTGATAGCGTCTCTGAATGGCTTCCCCTCACAGAAGAATGGTTACCAGAAGTCATGATCCTGGTTTGTAACAGAGTATCTGAAAAAGGTATGAAACCCGAAGAAGTTCCAAGCCGATTTAGAGTTACTAACCTTGCATAATTTATGTTGTAGTTAAATGAACACAATTTTTTCTTAAAATATCTGTGTGAGACTGGGCTTGAGACTTGACTGAGAACAGCTAGATTACTCTTGTGACCAGGAAGAAAAGTCTTAAGCTAGTTATGGTTACAACTGAATCAGAATTTTACAAGCTTGCTTAAAATGAGCTCTGTGTATCCCATTCCTAGTATACCATCCTATAAATGCCTTGGTTTTATATTTTATGATGTAAAAGGCATTTATGTTACACGGGTGAAGAATGAGGATGACTGTTGGTTGCTTAACTACAATGGAAATTACATTCTTTTTTTTGACCATTTGGACATTAAATGCACATGTTTGCTTTGGTTCTAGATTAGTATATGCAATGCAACAGTAAGCTGTAAGGTGCAGATATGCCCCTGTAACTTAATTCAGATTCAAACCTAGAGTTAATAGAAGTTTTCATTCACTGTGACACTTCACTTACATTTCCCTTTGAGTATCCACTACAAAGCCATTTGATTTTATGGTATTTGGAAAAAAAAAAAGCCAAAACAATTCAAAGGAGGAGTTTAACTCTGGAGTTTTTGGAATCAAATTGAAAGTTAATGGAGGACCCATGCCAGCTACTATATACTTCCCCCCCAATCCAGAACAAACAAACAACTTTGAGGGAATAAAATGTAGCTACAGATTCAACTGCTGATTCAAATGTGTATGTTTAGTACAAATTTTTGTTTCCCAACTTAGGTGTTAACAGACAGAAAGCTCAAGAATGGTGCATCAAGCATGGCTTTGAACTGGTAGAACTTAGCCCTGAGGAACTTCCGGATGAAGATGGTAGGACTGCTACTTCTGTTTTAATTTTTAGAATGAAGCAGCACAGCAAAATATTTTCTAAACAATTGCAAGAGGCATAACTTTATTTATGTGCTACATGATTACAGCATGGAATGCTCCCAGTTGGTGCGGCTTAGTCTCAGCTGTAAAAGGTCAGGAGGAGGAGGTGGTTATTTCCTCCAAGAAATTCCATTTGTCACCTCCCAAATACAGCTGCTGTTTATGTAGCACCTACATAAAAATAATATCTGCTCCTTTTTCTGGCAGTAATCCTAGGACTGTATTGATAGATTAGAAGCATTTATATTCCACTTTGGAAATAAATCTATAAACCAAGAACCAGATATGCACAAGGGCAGGAAAATTCTTTGTCTTTTTAAAAGACTTTTAAAACTATTGTACATACCAAGAGAAGATAGACATTCTTCAAACAGTGACATGATAGACTGAAAAGGGGAGATTGTTAAAAACATTTTAGAATTGCATGCACTGTTACACAGGAAACAAACCAGTTTCAAAATCACTGGCTGACCATACGTTTAATAACTTGAAAAAACCCATCAAGCAAAGTCAGAAATGCGATGTGTGATGTTCCACTCTTGAAAAGTGACTATGCACTTCCTGACAGCCTTATCGGCATCAGCCTTATCTCCTCATTTCAGTGATACAAAAAGTGTTTACATCTTACCTCTATAGAACCAAAATGAGATAACTGACTCCATTTCCAGGCTTGAGTGGAAATAGTCACTAACATTTGTGCTATTTCAAGTTCACCAAGTACATAGCTGTCACCAAAAATAATTTAGTCTAAAGTCCTAAGCTAGAACTCAAGTCCCACCCCTTCCCTCCTTTAAAGGCCTAGATAAAAATTGTATCTTGAGTAGCTAAGAACATTTGTTCTCTTTCTGCCATGTCTTTAAAGTTGCGTTTCTTTTTGGCATTTTGTTAGTCAGGGAGGGAGGGATACCCATACTTCCGATTTATAGAAACCAGAAAAAAATCAGAAGTGGATACCCCTTAGACTAAAGCTTTCTTATGAAGTGCTTTAAAAGGAAATACTGGTAACATTAAGTTATTTTTCCTGTTGGATAATTGTTGTAAAGAACAAACTATTTGCCATTTAAATAATATAAGTGATGGGAATAATAACAGCTCAGGATGTTAATCTTTGGAGTATTAAGATATATGTTCTTTCCTGGATTTTTAATATGATCGTTGATTCACTGACTCGTGCGTAGGAGGAAATGTGTTCCAGCGAGTGACATATTTACCCCATAAACATGCAGTATGAATTACAAAAGATAAAATGGATGCAGTAAACATACCGGGTCAATAACTGTTTAAAAATTATGACCTTTCTGGCAGCTCATCACAAACGAACCAGAGGTCTTGCTATGACTAGGCCATCAGTCGGATTTTGCAGTAAGGACAAGAACTCTAAACTGAGGCTCTTGATAATGACTCTGATAGAAAACCAAACAGCAGTGTCATAGAGGGGTGGAAAAATAAAAAATTGATCTAAGGGGTCATAGACAGCTTTAAATTAATTTTTAAAGGCAGTTTCAATCACAGCACCTGTCCCTGAGTCATCCTAGATGAGTTTGATTTCTAAGCAATCACATTTTGGTATCCAAAGGTGGGTTTGTTTTTTTTCCTATTGCTCTGAGACCTGCACAAACATGGGAAGCTGACTAAACTGAGGAAATGGGAAAACTGACTTTATACAAAGTGGTGTCAGATCTATTCAGTAAATAAGTCCAAATAGTGCTTTCCTTGGTCTTTCAGGTTACTGTAATTCACAGGATTACTGGAACATTTGGAATTGGATGTTGTAGAGATAGCTTTACAATTATAATTTTCAGTGTTAACAAACGTTGCACTTTTTTTAAAATGGTTGTCCAAAGTTCTTCACTTTCTAAAGGAAGGAAAAGTAATTCTAGCATCTATTTTTATGCCATACAGCATTCTAAAAGATGCCTTGATTTTAACAGCAACTTAAAATTTTTCTATCAGTATTAAATTTACTTCTGTGTTATTTAACAATGTAGGACTCATGCTAAATATCTTAACAAAACCCGACTCAGAATTTGGATCTCCCGTCAGAAGGCTGAGTGCTCACAGTTCAAAATGCCTAGAAGTCTAGACCAAGAAGTGAGGCATTAATTTAGATTTGTTTGACCTCTCACAAAGCAAAGGCAAGAAATCTGCGTTTCCTAACAACAGTAGTAATTTACATCAATTGCAGTAAGATAGGACAGGCATTCAGACACACATCATCTTATTTTCAGGCATGTAATGGTTTTTGGTCTAATTGTTAGGAGTACAATGTCTTTGTCTTTTGGTTTAGATGACTTTCCAGAGTCTACCGGAGTGAAAAGAATAGTACAAGCTTTGAATGCCAATGTGTGGTCCAACGTAGTCATGAAGAGCGGTATGTAACACAGGTTTCTTGTATACGAATTCTGGAGAATGCAAGGCCTAGAGGTCTTAGTATTTTTAGCAAAGGTTTAAACTGAGCAGCTACTGTGCTACTGTCACTGCATCAGTATACAGATAACTAGAGCACTCTTCAACCTTTTACATGGAATTGTGGGGTTTCAGGTATTGCTTTCATTGTCCCTTCATGCACAGAGAAACTTACAGGCAATGGGTGAGATTTATTCCTGTTTCACCATCTGTTCCTGTTCCCTCTGTACTTTAACTTGCTCTCTACCAGTAACTTGAGTTAAATGTTCCACTAACTCTTCAAATGTCAATTAAAAATGAAAGCTTGTTCCACCAAACTCCAGCAGCAAATAGCTAGTCATTATTGCCTTTGTCTAAAAACTTGATACATGGTTTAGTGTAGAAGTAATAAGTGTTAAATTCCAAATTTGTAACAGTTTTTTTGAAAAAAAATTTGAAACAGGGATGAGAATAACAAGTGCAGAGATGAGATTAAGCAAAGAAGTGATTTCAGACACCTGTTGAAGGACATACTAAGTGCATTGCAAGAAGGACTGTCTTCCCTACAGAAAAACCCACTTGAGTACATGGAAACCATAGAATTTTTTGGAAACAGTGCAAAAACCCCAGGCAGCCC
This sequence comes from Phaethon aethereus, assembly GCF_964289735.1. NCBI lineage: Eukaryota > Metazoa > Chordata > Aves > Phaethontiformes > Phaethontidae > Phaethon > Phaethon aethereus. The sequence continues at coordinate 2,027,637 of NC_138588.1, forward strand.
CAGATAATTTCCTGAAGGTACTTGATTATCAGGTAGAATTAGCATTTTGGAAAGATCACTTTAGGACTAGACACATTAGAAAATGAAATGCTGTGGCTAGCCCAGACTTATTGCAAGTGTAGATACTTCCGTTTACTTGAAAACCGTTAATTACCTTTCTAATAACACAAGCTGTTGCAGGAAATGTAGGAAGATTAAACTCTTGCCAAGTGCTTGGCCTTACATTTCTTGTTTCACAAAGTCTTATCCCACTAACAACCTTCCAGTGTCTGCCTGCTCCCTGATGTACAATTTTCCACTGTTCCAGTTTCTTCCTTCTTATGTCTTTTAACTGTGTAATGATTTCAAGTGCTGAGAGGCTTCTGCTAGTTCCTGTAACTGCAAGATGGTTACTGGGACTCGGTAGAACTAGGATGAGAACTACTAAACCAATATTTTTTTTCATTTTTTAAGGTAGCCTTTTGAGTATTTCTCATACCACATGAGAATGAGGTTAAGGTTGGTTCTAACCTAATGTAACCATTGTAGAGAAATAGGTAGCCATTTGAGATTGTGTAAAGGTATCTCATTAGAGCTAAATTGTTCTTAACAGCGTATTTCCTGCATTTGACAGATGCCACATTACAGAAGAACAGAACTTAGTCACATGTTCAGTTCCTTGTGGGGGAAATTCCTATGCATCACTAGTGTGTTCTGTAAAGGTCAGACTCCTTCAAAATCCAGATTTTCTATCTCCACAGTGCAGAAACCACACAGCATTGATGTACTTTACTACAAACCCCTCAGGAAGTGAACTATATTTGGAAGCTGTTGCAGCCTGACTCTGCCTTCAGAGGGAAATTGTTGAGCTCATTTTACTTAAAATAAAACTTTTACAACCTGTAACGTATCTTTTGTTTTCAACTTCCTCCTGATCCTGGGAACTGGCCACCATGTAAATCAAACTTTAGCTTTTCTACTGAATTACCTGTAACTGCGGGCCATTTAGGGACCGTGCAGTCATACTTCATGTGAAGATTTTTTCATAAAGTATAAGATATTTGTATAGTAGTAAGGGCGTATAGCACTGTTAAGTATTGCCACCCAAAAAAGCCAGTGTTACAGCATTGCCTTATTTCAGCTATCTGTTTGTATGAGAATAACATTTACAGACAAAGCAGGAATGACTTTTTTTGAGTACAAGCATTAAAAATATATTATTTTAAAGATGTTTTATCTTAAGCCCAAACACAATTCTGGAGTTGTGAAGTAGTTTTTTCATACACCTATTGAGAAAATTCTTGACCTTTTGTTTTTTTCCTCTATTAAGTACATTCATTCTCACACCAATTCATAAAAATAGGTATTAAATATAGCATAGTTAAATTGTAAACATTTTTACATGAAATAATACCACATGCTTTGTGAGTAAATAAAGCAGTATCATCTCTACTAAAAGAAAACCAAGAAGTCTTACCTGACAGTCTCCAGAGGGCAATTCCCTTTTGTAGCTGGCATAAAGTTGTCAGTTCTCCAGACCTCAGACTTCTCTTCAATCTGAGAATCGGGTGGTGGTTATTTTTTCCCACCCGCCTTGGGCAGAAGGGCATGTGTAGATCTTCAGCTAACATTTTCTGCCCACTAGGGTAGTGCACAGCTGTTGTTCTTAGCTGCCCCTTCAGGAGCAAAGCTAGTTGTCCTAGATGGCAAGAAGAGAAGCAATTTGCTGCCCTCTGAAAGAAGCTCCTTGGCTACTTTTCTGCTTAAATATGTGCTTTAGTGATCCCAGCTGAAGCTGGTTACCTAGGGTGGAGCCAGTAATTAGCCTGGCTGTCTTTACAAAAAATTAGCCTGATTTAGGGGAACTATTTTAACTTTGTTATTTAAACAAATTAGGAATTTTGACTTTTTAATTCCATTTTTGTATGGGAGTCAGGATCACCACATGTCATCTAGAGACAGACTGCGGAAGAATAATAAATAAAAGTGGAAAATGTTTTGCTATGAAACGAGCATATATGAATCCTGAAGCCATGCTCAGAGCACAGTGTACTAGAGTTCCGCAACTGTTGATGAGTGATACCGGTAAAACTATATCAACTTCATAATAACGGAGCCACCAGCTATTACAATAAGTTGAGTGAGATAATTTTTGGCTTTGATGCTGCAAGAACACTGTGTAAGGCATCACCCACTTCCTGAATTGCACCCAGAAGTTGAAATAACTTTTGCATCCAATAAAAAGAGTTTATAGGAAGACTTTTTCAAGGGTGTGCCTGCAACCAAGTGTTATATCTGCCACCTCCCTAATCATGGATCCAGAAACAAATAGCTGCTTTTCAGAGATCCCTGCTGCAGATTCCAGTACTTTCTAACTAGAACAACATTTTGCAATTACGCTGGCTGAGATTATGTGTATGTGGGGAGGGTGGACCCACTGTCATTTTTCTGTACAGGATGAACTCTCATAGATATGAACGAGGTATACGATTAGGTCACTTCATCCATCCCTCTGCCAATGTGGGAACGTTCTCTCGCAAGTACATTCTGGACTGTGGTGTCCAATCTAACTTCAGATGACTCAGAAATTGGCTAAATGTTGATCTTTACAGTTTCTCTAGACAACTCTTTGCTCAGCCTGCTGAGAGTTGGGGAAGCTACTTTGTTTTGGGTTGTGAGTCCCAATCTTTTACCACTTAATTGCCTGTTAAATCTACCTGGCGGACTCCACGGGCTTTCACGGGTCTTGTAACTGAACATTTTTAAGGCGATTCATTCGGCTCGGCTGAATCACTTCTTCCAAAACCTTTAGCGAGTGAACTGTTAAAGCAATAAACTGTATAAAACAGAGCCAGTTGAAACAAATACCTGCTGAGTGTGGGGGCAGCACAAGGGGAGAAGAAGATTAGGACGAGACACACGTTAGCCTAAGTAAGTACACAGTGAAGGTTATTAAAGAGGAAATGAGGTCTTAGTAATTCCCTAATGGAGACATGTTTACGTGTTTTCTAGATAGCTGATGGTGTTAGTTGCACATTCAACTCTTTGAAATGAAATTTTTTATAAATGGCAAGTAAATTTGGACAGTGCATAAGAATGACATCATCTCAATGTTTGAGTCTAGAGCTTAGTCATTAGTGTAATATTAATTTAAACCACTTTTTTTTTCCTAAAGTAATCTTAGTCTTTCTTCTGTCACAAGTTATTGTTTCCTGGCTATTTGTAGTATGATAACTTAATGTTACTTCTTTTTTAGTTGACTAAACACTAAGATTTTCAGAAAAATCTCCTGAGTCTCCTGCGTAACTGCAAATATTTACTACTCAGTGCAAGGCCAGCAGAAAACAAGGCTTAGAAAAAACCCAACCAACCCATAATGTCACCTATTATGCATACATTTTTATTTAAAAAATAAAGTTTTAAAAATACAGTTATTTTAATTTAAAAATACTGTACTGCATCTATTATCTTAGATAAAAAAGATGATTGTTTAGGTTTGAATTAACTTTTTTTTTTAGGTTGGATTTTAAAATGCCATTGAAATACACAGCAGGTTAACAGATGTGGAAAGCCCAAAGCACCTTGCAGTGTGAAGAAACATTGGATTTGATGGCTGAGTCCTTTCATGAATTCTGAATTAGATATTTTTAAATTGCCTTTGCCATTACTGTAGTGCTCCGCCTATTTAGACAATATGTGTATAAGCAAAAGCACTTGCTGCATTTCCTGTATCTAACCACAAACTCAGTGCTGCTTCCCATGGATGGTGAAACCTCGTCCACTGCATGCCAGTAATAGCAAATGCTGCTTCTGTATTTTGAAGACTGCCTTGTTTGGAATCAGAAGACCTTTGCCAGACCAAATCCTAACAGAGCACTGTCTTCAAATAAGAAGAAAAAAGAGCTCACATCTCTTGTGGCTTATACATCCATTCCCTGTTGGTAATATTTAGCAGGAAATATTGTTAATATAGTTTAAAAAAAGCTTAAAGAATATGAAAATTTTCTGACTAAAATATATTTTCAAGTGCACTGACACAGTTTTACAGGGTGCTGTGTGTGTGTTCCCTGAATTGTTCTCTATCCCAACTGGTCAGTTACAGTTACTTGTAATAATATTGCGTCTTCTGTCAGACTAACAGCAGTTTTGTTTTTAGACAGGACCCAGAGCTTTGGTCTTCTCAGTACATTAGCAGGTGCGAACTGTAGCATTGGGTCAGAAGAGAACCAAGATACAGAAGTAAACAGTAATTCCTATTTTGTGTTCTTTGCTCATACTGTTTATTGTGTTGCTCTTTCCTGTTGTCACACTCAGCGTGGTGGTGGTGGCGGCTTGCTTTTTTTTTTTTCCTTTCTCAAGGGATGCTTCACAGCTTATTAGAATGTGTTTTAAAGGAAACATTTCTGAAGTCTGAACTACCTGCATTTTTCTTACAAGTCCTCCTGAGACAGCTCTTCCTAGGAGCTGGCACCTCATGGCTGTGAGCATGCTGTTTTTTGGGACGAACTCATTTTACCTCTGATTGCGTGCTCAGTGTGGAAAGCTAACAGGTGTTGATCACACTGACTTCAGCACTGTGTAAATGTTTTATCCCAAACAACCCACTGGAGCCAAGGAAAGAGTATTAAAAGCTCCATTCAAAGTGTTGTTTTTCATTAATATCCAAGAGCATTATTTTGTGCAAAACAAAAACTATCCCTTGATAGTGTTATTTGAAAAACAGAAAACCTATCAGAGAAAACCTTCATGTAGTATCTATTTACAGTGTTGCAAAAGTGGCTTTTCATAATACATGTGGTACAGGTTTTGCAGTAGGCAACAGTTTAAGTTAAAGAGTAAGTTTTTGAAGTCAAAACAGGAAGCACTTGATTTGCTGATGATGCTTTTTAGGTGCATCATTGGATACTCTAATATCTATTTGTTTCCTGACAGTCCGATCCATCATCAGCAGACAGAGAAGAATCTCATTTAGACAACAAAGAAGATGGAGCTAGCACAAACAACCTGCAGACTGACAACAGCGTAGGTAAGCTCTTTCTCTGCTTGGCAGATATGTTGGAGGAGGCACCCCTGGCTGGGATGGTCCTAGAAAGCCACTGGCTTTTTCTCAATGAAAAGTATGGCATAAGTGCACTTGCCAGAGCCAGTAGAGGCTAATTGCTGAGCCTTCAGGTGTTCTGCTTCTTGAAAAAATGGGCCCAAGTTTGGATAGGACAGAGTCCCGGCAGTACTACCAACTGGAAACGTTCAGAGCTGATTTTGTGAAATTTCCTGATTGTGCGTATTGTGTATATTGTGTGTATCTAGAAAAATCTTTATAAGAATAAAGTTTCAAGCTTTACGGTTGCAAAGAAAAATCATTACAGTTTGACCCAGCGGGAGGTGAATGAAGCGCACGCTACTTGGGTCAGTCCTAAGAGTTTCAGGTGTTTTAAGCTACAGGTCCATAAATACTTGCATTATTCCAGGAAATGGGACTTTCTTACACGTTGTATCTGGAGATCTTTTAAAGGTTGAGTGCTGTTAGTTGTGGGCTAAGAATAGTCTTATTACTCTTTAATTTACTCAGTGGCTGTTCCTAGGCAGATAATTTTATAATAAGAAAGAATATTAAATATTAGATGAATATAAATTATTATTGAATAATTTATATTCAATATTAGATGAACTTAAAACCACTCTTGCAATGTAATGTATCAAAGTTAATTACCACTGTAATGATGCCAAGAGTTGTCTGTATGAACAATCCGTGAATTCAATGTTTCTTTCCCTCCTATGGGGTTGGAATTTGCAGATGTTAAAATACTGTTTTTGTCAGAAAGGCTTTCAAACCTGCTGACAAAACTGAGTACTTTACCTTAAACAAATCTATATGCATTTATTTCAGATCCTGTGTTAGATATGGACATTCAAGAGTTAGCTAGCCTAACCACCAGAGACAGTGGCCTGGAGAACTTTGAAAGGCTGTTTTCAAAGCTGAAAGAAATGAAAGGTAATGTACCAGGGAGAGCAGTACTGAGCTATGTCACCTATTCTAGTCACTCAAAGGCATGCAAGTCAGTGCGTGAGTTGGGAAGATTGTACAAATTCCTATTCTCCTTTCTGAGGTTCTTTATAAGTAGCTGATCTCTTCATTAACTTGCCCTTCATCTTGATAGTGCTCTCGAAAGAAGCAGATACTGCTCAGCTGACTGCTGTCACACTGATTTTGTCCACTGTGAACTAATGCTACACAATTTTCTATAAACAAACCTTTTTCTTTCGCTCTACAAGTATGTGTCAGTCTTGCAGTTTAAAGCTACAAATGTTTGAGATGACATCCAGTGTGCTCAGCAGCATTGGCTTCCTGGTGCTTTGGAATTGCAAGTGCTCTTACCAAATAATATACCTTTTTTATGATCTTAAACTAGTTTCTTGGTAGTCTCCTAAAACCAGCTGCAGTAGGCATTTCTCTCCCTGCTCACTCCTGAGGTTGACAACCTAAGTCGTGTTCTTTTTCACAGATAAAGCTGCAACGTTGCCTCATGAGCAAAGAAAACTACACGCAGAAAAGGTGAGATTTTGAAATCGGCATTGAAATTATTAAATACAGGGTTTTCCTTTCTAAGCCATAGTTACTTCACGTGTAGAGTTCCTATATTAAAAGCAGTAAGAACAAACTGCAGAGTCATAGGGAAGACCGTCTCGTATCTGCCAAGAACTGAATAACAAACCCAGAATTTTGAAACACCAGAAAACGCTTTCCCCTTTCAGAATTTCTGAAATGAAGGCCCTGCAGTCACTCAGGGTGTAAGCCAGCTTCCACTTAAGTCAATGAAAAAGCCTTGATCTCAAGGAAAATTTAATCATGCCTTAATTAGCACAAGTTTTGTATACATGCCTCCCATGAATACGAAATTATTGCCTCTGCATTGCTGAAATTTCTTAAGTCCAGAGAGGATTAGCATTGTACTTAGAAATATGGTTGCTAGATTTAGCTGCTGCTCAGTTTCTATTTTTGGGATGGTAAATGCAAAATCTTCAATCAGTTGAGGGGAATTTTTCTCCCTTTCCTGTCTTTTTTCCCATTGTTAGGTGGCCAAAGCGTTCTGGATGGCAGTTGGAGGAGACAGAGACGAAATAGAGGGTCTCTCCTCGGATGAAGAAAACTAAGTTCTTCTGTAGCTGTAAGCAACAGAGCAATCCTAAAAGAGTGATCTTTTCCTGCAATGAGTGTTTATTGCAAAAAGCCCCATTTAGCTTTAGTTGCTTTCTTTGGTTAAAGGATTCCCTCCATCAGTGTAGTAACACATTCCACAACACCTAATGGTTGGAATAGCTTTGTCTGACTTATTTATTCTCTCTCAGAGAATTTTGGAAATTGATGCATGCAGTTAGAGGAAATAATAATTTGTTTTCATTTTTCAAATTAACATTTTTATTGTTTCCTCTTTTGAGTTTAAATAAGCAAATTTACTACCAGTTATCTTTCTACATGGCTGGTGGTTGTTAAGTGGCTACGTAATTCTAAACTCAACATTTTGGATGTAGGCCTGTTTGATGTTTTTATGTAGCTTTATAGCTGACTTACTAGTTAACACAAACCAGATTTATATGAGCCATGAAGAGAAAGCTGCTGAATTGTACCCTGTTGTGGGATGCTATGCCAAGGCTGCAAGGTTAATCCTGCTGAGTGCCAAATCTATTAAAAATGGCCCACAGGCTTTGAATTCTGTTTGTAAGTATGTGGTCCTTCCCTGGAAAGTCAGGTGTTGTGCCACACTCCCTGGGTTTCCATTAGAAACTAAATTTGGGATTAAATGCAAGACAGATTTTTGCTGCTGTTCCAGGGGTGAAGTTCCCTGCCCAAACCTCCTGCAATGCTTGGCCTCCAAGGCCTAGCAGAATGCACTGACCTTCTGCTGATGAATTCTGTCCTGAAGACCTGAAGAGAAAAGCTATGATTTCAAAAACCCCACGCTGTCACCTGGTGCATTTCTTACCCTTATGCTCCTGTATGTTCATTAGAAGGCACCAGAGTACCAGTCTCAAATTGCCGCTTCATGGTATCAAGGGTTAGAAAAAATTCCTTTGTCCCTAGATTTAGTGTATTGTCATGTTCTGCACAGTCACAGGGTCAGACTCACTGGAGAGTATAAACATGCAAGGCACTAGGAAAGCAAGAAGGCAGGCATAGGCTGGTGAGGGAGAGAGAGGAGGAAAGGTAAATGCCATCCTGTCTCCTTTTCTACTACTGTCCATTGTGAGACACAGTCAGCAGATCACTGGAAAGAGGTAGCCAGCAGATGCCCTGCTGAAGAATCAGCTCGTCTGGCACACCCTATGAAACGGCATGCGTTTTCCCCAAGAGCATTTCCTTATCAATCTGAAAATACGCTGTGTTAAGCAATCTTAGTTAGAAATTTTGAAATTAACTTTTCCAATGTCTGTTCTTTCATGTCAATAAATTTCCTGAGTCTTCAGACAGTGGCTTTCCATAAATTATTTGACAGCTTTAAATTCTGAAAGCACTTTTACAGTAGTTCTTGACATTCATTGCCTCTTCGTTTAAGATTAAGCAAAGCTAAAATAATAGGCTGCTTGGAGTGCTGTAAATCATTTCCTGGGTAAAAAGTGCAGCTCTTAGAAAGTAGCAATGAAGCCCTGTTAGTAGCTTGAAAAGCGTTTCTTGTACAAAGATTGAGCAGTAGCTCCACCATAGTAAAATACAAATTTTTATGAAGAAATGTTCCTTTTACGGGGATATACATACAGACATTCAAGGAAACACACCTACCAGGGCCGCCGCTTCCAAACTGAACGATACAAACCAGCCTTGCCATGACTTTTCCATCTCCTCCTCTCCTTCTTTTTCCCCAGCACAGAGAGCTGTAACAGAGAACTGGAGATAGTTCCTTCCAAGTAGGGGATGGTTTTCCATGTTTGCTTCTTGGTAGCTGAAAACTGGTTTTTTTCCTTTCTAAATAGTTGTGCAATAGCGATAAATGGCAAAAGTGCAGAGTAAACTAATTGAATGCAGTTAAGAAAATAACGCACTTGAATGCTTTATAAAACCAGCTCTTTATACATATGACATTTTATTTAATAAAATTAGACAAATGAAAATCAAGTTCTTTGCTGCCTTTTTACAAGGTAGCAGCAGCTAAATTCCCGTAAATGAGGCATTATCCCTGGAATCAGAATTACCAGGTGAGGCATACTCCCTTCTTCAGCCTGCTACAAGTAGGAGAAGGAGATTTGTCTTATAGGAAGTATATATCCTGGAAAGGGTCAGAGCTCTTGGTGTAGACAATGACAAGAACAAGTCTTTGGAAGTGCAGGGCAAGGATCGACAGGACGAGCAAGCGCGATTTGGTCAGGAGGAGGAGGAGTCTGGTAGAGTAGGCGGTCGGCCCGATAGCTGCCGTCCCGCAGGGAAGGCATCCGTATTGCTTCTGCCTAAGATTGGCAAAACATTTGCACAGATAATATTTCGGTGCAAACCTTACTAACAGACTAAGGAGTCTTTCAAACATGTTTTTTGTTGTAAATGTGTGTCTTCTTCGTAGATGCAGCTTGTGCTTTAAAAAAGCACAATGCATCAAGGTAGGAAGTGTGGCTAGGAGATACTAGGAAATAGTTTTAATGATTCTTAAAGAGCATTGTATTGTGTTTTTAAATCCAAGTTTACTTTGCTGACAGCTCATCTTTTGTTTTGTTGGTTGGTTTTTTTGCTTTTTTTTTTCCGTGAAGAGAGGCTTTGTTTATGGCTCCAGAATTGCTTTACAAAGTAGATGTTACAGGAATGTCTAAAAAGGACATTAGTTGAAAAGCAAACCTGAAAGTTGTTGAGTCTTTCACTTAGTTTCTCTTTGTGTGCCACAGCATTGTTTAGTAACAACAAAAGAATTCCCATCTTGGTTCTACATCCCTGTGACAGTTTTGAAGTTGTTAGTTTTCCCTGGTACCGGTACTCCAGTGCTGGACTGGGAATGCTCTGGAACAGCTCTACAGCTAAGTCAATGTGCTGTGGGTAGATGTAGTGGCTTTTCCTAGGTCAAGGTGGTCAGAAGAGCATCTAGATACACAGTAAATGAGTTGTAAGACACAATTCTGAAGGAAAACATGATGAGGCTTCAGTGAAAATGGAAGTTTCTGGCTGTGGTCTTTGCAAGAAAGCTCAAAGGAAATGGATTGCATCTATGTTAGCAAAGAGCATCAAAAAGGGTTCCAGCAAACCCTCCAAAGGCTGCGGAAGATCTGTAAACTAAACAGAACTGCTGAAATTGCAGTTCCAGTCTTAATCATGGCACAACAATCACTGAATCGCATGCAGAAACACTGTAGTGAGTTAAACTTTCACGGCTCCATCAGTCTACATGTCTCCTGTTTGACTGCTGGTCGTTCATTTTCCTGCGGTTCCGCAGCGGCCACAGGGGCAGCAGGTGGCAAGAGAGTAACCAAGCGGGGGACGTAGCGAGGAGCAGGGATGGAGCACGTGAACGGCAACGAAGAAACCAAACTGCTGAAGCGTCATCTTCCTGCTGCTCCACGCTGGAGGCAGCTGTTGACCGCGCGAGCCCATGCGCCGTCATCAAGGAAGAGCCTCGGAGAAGCGACGCGGTGAGGTGCGGCCTGCGCTCACGATGGTGCGGGCTGCGCTCCGGGGCAGGCTCGCAGAACGCGAGTCTCTCCCCACGCCCTCGTTTGCAGCCCACTGCTGTGGGTTTAACCCAGTGGCCCTAGCTCTGGTTTCATGCGTTTCAGCTAGGTTTTATCTCTGTGCTCTGAAAGTTCCCTCCCTCCTCCGAAGCCGGCAGACTCTGTGGGAAAGCCTGTTCTGCATGTGCAGAGGCGATGTCGAGTCCTCTGTACCTCTCCACCAGCATTCGCTTGGACAGTGGCATGTTCTAGTCCAAAGGGGCGTTTGCAGAAGCGAGTTTGGGGGCCTTAGAGAAGCGCGTCCCGTAGTCAGTTACGATTCTGTCTGTTATAAACGTGGCTCAGTCATCTTCTGCATTCAGGTTTGGTAGTTCTGCTAATCCATCCTTAAGCACAGCCAAAACACACTATAGCTTTCCTGGGCTTAGAGGGCTTGTCGTTGCAATACCGCTGCTTTTCTGACCTGAGAAAAGACGCTTTTGTTACGCTGTCTGGTATTGATTTTGTTACATATATGAAACAGTCCGAACAGCTTCTGAGACCAAGTCCTGTCTTTCTCTGTAGCCAGTGCAGTTTGCATTTCTTTTTGTGATTAAACTACTTGTTAGGTCATTATAAATACAATAAATTGAGTGTAAAATTAAACGGACAATCTTCAAGTATGCCACTGTGTGCTAGCGAGCTTCCAGCTCCGACTGAAGGCTACCAAAATGTTGCGTTCAATTAATTGTTAAAAGGAGAAAATGTTACTTGCATTCAATAACAGTAACGTGCATCTCAAACAAAAATCGATTACTCTGCTAGTGTTTTGCACTCATGGAAACTTTGCCCTAAACACCCACAAGTAGTAGATTATAGCACAAAAAAAGAAAAAAAAGGGGGTTTCTATCCTTTATAAGAGGGGTGCTGTGGTGTCAGAGGCTGGTTGCCAGCCTTGGTGGGGCTCGCTATCACCGCTTTCACGGCGCAGGGGAGCTTCCCGCAGAACCCGGGGAGGAGAAACCCCTCCTTGGAGCTGGGGGAAAGTGCAGAGACAGGGATGAAACCCGGTACAGAGCCCCCGCTCCGGTGCGAAAGCAGAGGCCCTGCTGCCCCAGCGTCGGAGCGGTGCTGGCTGGGCGGCGTCGCTGCGCCAGCCGGGTGCGGTCCTGCTGCAGGTCTGGGATGACCCCTGCAGAAGGACTTTCCTGCCAGCACAGACCGACCGCTTGTTACCCAACTTCTCCCTGAACTGAAACCTCCATGCAGTGTCAATTTGCTCTTTTTATTTTTCTTCTTTTCAGATAAAGCTTACGCGATTTTTTCATTTGTTATCAAACCTGCATTTTGCTTCAGCTTCCCACTCCCAGTGCAGATGAGAAGATTGTAATACTGAAATCCATGATACATTCAGGTGACAACTAGCAGAACTCGCAGCTCAGAGCTGATTTACTACATCACACTTGAGTTTTGGCAACCCCAGCACAAAACCTGGACGAGACCCTTCTTTTATTACCACATTGTTGGAAAAACGAGTGGAAAAAGTATTCTCGTAAATCCTCTGTCAGGAAAAACAAAAAAAAAAAAAATCTGAATTTCAGTGAAAGCCTAGGAGAAACATTAGGAGTTCACAGAATTAGATCATCGTGTGCCTTGGCTTCGTTCGCAATGCCGTTTGGAGAATGCCCGCTCTGAGGTCAGCTGAATGCCAGCATATACTTTTTTTTTCCCCCCAGTACAGCACCTCACCTGCCCACCTGCTGTTGAAACAGCTCCTTGGGGGACATTTCATGGCCCAGAGTCGCTTCTGGGTGCAGTCGCAGGAATGGCAGCAGCAGCAGGATGCCACAGAGGTGTCCCAGTTCTGTACAGCTGACCAGGGCGGCTGCGAAGGACTCCATGGCCCTGCAGCAGCCCCCCTTCAAGCTCGACTGCTTTTCATTTCTGACTGGAGCGATTGCCTCCTCACATGGCAGGGAGGAGCAGCGTCGTCGCTGCAAAGGGAGACCACAGACTTGAGAAACCCGTTATAACAAGGGGCAGTAGCCAAAAATACAGCCTGCGAGAGTAAGATAGGAAAACTTTTCCACTAGGAACGTAATGCAAGCATGGAACAGCTTAGCTGGGGAGGAGGTGGGTAGAATTTCTATTCTTTAAGATTTTCTTCAAGATTTATCCGGACAAAAGCCCAGCTGACCTGATCTCGCATTGGCAACAGTCCTGAATCAAGCACTAGGCTGGACTAGAGACGTCCCAGTAGTCTCTTCCCGCCATCATTTCTCTGGTCTGGTGAAACAGTGGGGCACTTCTAAACAAGGTCTGAGAGAAGTCACGTTCTTCGGTAAGGTAACACATTGACTGGATGAACGCTACTGAGCTGGACCAGAACTTGTGCCGTTCCGAGAGCGTTAACGCCTTATCCCCAAGGCACCGCGGACTCCAGACCCCACGCATGCCCATCCACCTGCCTTCCTCTGCTCTGCAGGGTTGAACCAAACACGCGGCCAAAGCCATGACTTCAGCGTGGGACTTCAAAAAAGGCACAATTCCTCAGCGTGGAGGCATCAGAGGTATTTTAGGGTCTGCCTCGTGACAAGACACTGAGGACAAAGCAGTAAATACGCCACTGCCACTCCTACGCTTCCGATAAGGGAGTTTCCCAATTCCCAGCCCTAAGGTGAAAGTACAGCTGCGGTTTAGCACACCAGGCAAAGAGAGACTGTTTAGCTATGCCTGACTTTTCCAGCAATCCGACAATAAATCCTTTGAGCCACAGTGCTCCTCTTCTACTAGCCTTTGAATACCGTTAGTTAAAAGAACTAGTTGCAATTTTTTTACACCTGGCTTTAAATTCTTGAACAAAACTGTCCAAGCTGTAAAAAGAATGAAGATCTTACCTGGAACTGAGATCTCGTGCGAATTACTGGGAACAACCTTCATTATATGTACCCAAAGATGCTGCTGTCTGAGTTCTCTGTGGTTTCAAAACGCCAAATGCTTTCAGTTTCTGTCCTTCAGTATATCTTTGCAATATCCTTATTTTCTCATGAGCCTCAGTTTTGAAATCAAAGTTTATTAAAATGTCAAAAATAGAACTTACAGTTTCACATATGAAATAAGAGGGCATACATAGTACAGGCCTTTAGTAACAAAATAGGTGAATAATGCTTAACAAGCTAAAGCAGGTAGGTGACATCACCGGTCATTAACATACAAGCTCGGGTTAAAAAAATCTAAACACTAATGCAAACATGCTCATACATATCTATGGAAGGGGAATAGTTCGGTCTAGCGTGAGGAAAGTAGGCTGCCTCCATTGGGAGAGTGAACGGGATGCATCTCAGCAGCAGAGACTGGTGCGGACTCCTCCAGTATCTGCGTACCGGAGGACGCGTAAGATGAACCAAAATGTTTCTGGAGTAATGTGTTACCGTCTTTTTAAAGCCTCATAAATTTGAAAAGACCTGAAGAGCACAATTCCAGGGCCCATCTGGGAACCTGACTTGTTGCTTCAAGGCGAGCAACACTTGTTTTCAAGGAGAAAACAGCAACTCGAGCAAAGGCTCCTGCTGGAGAAGTCCTGGTTCGGTTCTGTTTGCCAGGGTTTGTCGCTCAGTTCTGAGGGGAGACTCTCGTTCTCACATCAGTAACTGCCTAATTTCTAGCAATCACAGGAAAGGAACATAGGAAAGATTTAATACTCTGAATCCTTAATTGCCCTTTCTGTTAAAAATTAAATATTTGATTCATCTGAATATTCAAGAAAGACAACATAAATACAAAAGCATGTACATAATAAAAAACATATACTGAATTTCTTAACCATACCGCTCAATCAGCTACTTTATAGTGACTAATTATTTCTCATTCTAGCTTACCAGCTTATTTGTGAAATTCCATTCCTGCTACCTATCCAGTACCTTAGAGGACTAGGAAAGCTCACAGATGCTTTGTCATATGGCTGAAGTCCTTCACTGAGCTGTGTTCTTCTTGCTCCTTGCACTTTTTCCAGTTAGTAAGTAGCACAAGGCACGGATGTCAGTACTTGCTGCTTGAGATGGAGTCCTGAATATTCATCACCCTGCAAAGGAGTCCTCTGCGTGGGTCAAAGTGTGTTGATCTTTAAGGGGAGAGGAAACTGATTTGTTTAACTCTTTCTCAGAGGCTACCCCCCAGCCTTTTCATGGCACGTATGGGTAGCCACAGCTTTGGGAACATTTATTATAATTAGATTTCTCCATCTTTGTTCGTATGCATGCCGATTCCTGGCAATTAAATCAAATGGACAGCACTGGATTACTTCTAAGACAAGCTTAACACAAAATACAAACTGCAATTCAGTTCAATACATTAATATTAATAATAAAAAAAAAAATCACCACAGTCATTTAAAACCACAAGGCCAACAATATCATCTGCCAGCAGCCAGGCCCTTGTGTATGGCTACACCAGTTAAAAAGAGTCAAAGTTCCTGCTAGTGACTCTCTACTAGTAACAAAAATGTATGAAATCCTGGAAAAACTAGCCAAGACTACCATTAAATGAGAAGATATTCCAGTACAGATATGTAATCTAAGCTAGGGCATGGTTGATTGCATACATTTGTGCTACATATCAAAGCTACTTTAATAAAGTTTTAGAAAAAAGTAAAAACAAGAAGAAGCCACGTGCACCTCTGGGGCACCGCTGCCTGCAATAATCTACAGCCGAACGCCGCCTCTTCCCTTTCATTAGTGTCCACACGAACGGCGCGATTAAGCATGTTTCAGCTCTGACGGGGGAGTTCGCTTTCATCTGTATGATCCGCGTCAACTGTGCAACATCAAAGGAAGCTCGGCCGCAACGCCCCTTGGATCACACCCCTTCCCCAACCTTCATCTTTTCATTTGTTGCATGGTACAGGACTTTCCATTTGACTTTATAAGGCAACTTTAGAAACCGTAAAGCTTTTATGAATTAGTGAGAAGGCAAACAAAGGGGAGGAGAGGAAATTAATACTTTAGTGGAGATAATCTTCTCAATTTTAGCTAACTGCACCGCTAGACCAGCTTACATTTTCCATTTGAAGTCATTTTACTTAAGGCATGATGAGGTGAGATTAGCCAAAGTTTTTATGTATCATCTGAATCGTGTTTTTCAAAAGGCATCTCTTAATAACAGCTAGCAATTCATTATCCTTCATCAAGCAGAAAATAGAAATCTGGGTGATAGTGGAAATCCAGGTCCAATTCTTGGTTTGGCTGAGGCGGCGACTCTGTGTGCAAACTTCATATCAAAGTTAGGGTTTATTCCAGCTTGTAGCCTCTGGGTCAGGCTGGGTTCCTGCACACACCATCGTGTGTAATGAGCTCTCTGATACTGGAATTTAAGATGTCGTTTTTGTTGCTAATGCACAAGGCACCACAGAGTCCGACTTCCTCCACGATTATGTGGGCAATGAAAACAGTTTGTTCACTCAAATCAGCAAACAGGACTCAGAGAAACTCAGGGAGGAAGCTCAGGGTCATTTTACATTGCAGGTTTTTTCCCCCTCTCTCGCTAAAACAGCAAGTCAAATACTTCCACAAAAGTCAGGACAAATTTTCGTTTGTAACTATGTTAGAAGCCTGCATCTGAAAATATATGCCAAATCAATCCACAATGACAGACAGACCTACTTTTGAAGTGGCTAGAAAATAACTATTTTATACAGATGCTCTTATTGCACAAGTCCATGCAATCAGAGATTTAACTAAAATCAGACACATTGCAAAAACTAAAGTAAAATTTAAAAATCCTAGAAAACCTCCAGCGCTACGATACAAGCCGGGTTGCACAGTGAAAGCTCCAGTCAAAATTCTGCAAGAGGATATTCAAAAGTGCCTGTATCGTTCAGGAGCACATCCACCACCGGAAGTCGTATTCAGAATTTAAATTTCATATACAAAAAATGTCCTTTCTTGTTTCTGGAAGAAAACTCCCTTCTAAAGCATCCTTTCATTTGCCTGGTAAAACAAACACCAGCAATGAGCCTTTTGGATCAGCTGTTCCTGTGTCCACCGAACAAGGGGCACCTCGTACCCGGTCTTGCCGATGCCTCAGGTCCAAAAGTGTTGGGTTTTTTGCAAACCAAGCGGTGGGGTTGATAAACAGAGCAGTCTCAAAGGAGCAAGCACATCAGAAAAGCCTCTCTCTACAGACAGGCGGGTACATGGAAATTCCCGGTAAGTGTTTGTAAGGACATTACAAGTCGGTGCCCCATCATGGGACCGGGGTGCTCTGAAGCTGCAAACCTCAACCTGGCACGCAGAAAAACTTCCGCCGAACTCGGTGGGGCCGCTCGCGTTCGCATCTGGGAGCACAGAAGTTTGCGGGACTAAAGCCTTAACACAGACCATTGTAGGGGCCATCCGAGTCTGTCCTTCCCAGAGCCAGATCTAGCTTGCGCGTTTGTCTTTTGCATATGAAAAAAGAAGAAAGAAAGATTTCCATAGGAAACTGATTATCACTTTCTCCCCTCCCCCTTCTAATATTTTAGCACAAATGCGTACGATATGCAGATATAAAGAAACAGATAATTGGATAGCACTGACAAAGTTATGAGACTTATTTGGCAAATTTGAACGATAAAAACAAGTGCTAAGGGTTTTTTTCCAGTTGTGGAAGTTGTTTGCCATGACAGTTGCTGCAGGGAAAAAAAAACATTAAACAGTCTGGAGCATGTATGTTTAAAATGAACACTTTATAATACAAGTAAATACACACTCTCCCAACTTCTCCAGGCAAAAACACATCTCAGAGCATTTTAATCAGCTGAAGTACGTTTGAAACAGAGGGCTTTTGTGTCTGAGATGTCCTGGTTCATGCGCAGTCACGTGTGACAGCATGGGATAACCTATTAAATTGCATATTCTGAAAATGGCAGCAAGGGCCTGTTCACTTCCATCACTAGAGCAGACCTGGACACTGAATTCACTAAGCCCCTAAGACTTCAGAAGTGGCAGATACCATTCAACATACTGAGAAAATAGAATACAAATTCTCTGTAGTTAATGCAAATAGACTGCACAATAACGAAGGCTTAACTTATCCAGCCAGAGCTCCCCACACGACAAATGTCCGTCTGTGAGCAGCTCAAGTCAAAAGTCGCTGCAGCAATATCAGAAGGAGCCTTAAGTTTGGCCTTTTGCTTCACATCAATCCAGTCTGAGACCATCAGGGTGTCAGCTGCATCCCTCAGGCATGAAGCGAGACTCTGCCTCCTTCTTAGCAGTCCAGCATGGGAAATTCATTCCTTTTGGGATCCTTACTGGGGGAATTAGTTCTTGTGTGTGCTTTAAATGCTTCCTTTTTCCCCTCCTGCTGCAATCCCAGGGAGGACAGGTGTAGATCAGGTGGATGGCGACAGGAATGCATCAGCAAGAGCCGTCCCAAAGTCCCACGGTTATCTGGCTTTTCAGAGGTGCTGCATGACACGAGCCTGGAGTTGTGTGAGGCAAATGGAAAGTTTCCTCCCAGCCATCGGTGGCTCCTGCGTGCTCACGACAGCACGGAGCGAGCGGCCAGACAGGCACTACGCGGCTGGAGGCAGAGCACTGGCTTCTCTCCGCTGAAACAAAGTCCGTTTTTTTATCATGATGAACTTCAGCTTCAAATTCTAACTGCAATGGCCCATAGCATTGTAGCCAAAGTGCTAGCAGTTTCAGTGGAAGTGGCTTAAATGGATATTTAGTTTAAACAAAACAAATAAATCCCACTTTTTTTTTTAAAGCAGATTTTTTTTCCTCATCACTTCAGGAACTGGGAATTTGTTTACTATGCAGTATGCATTTTGCTAAGGGTTAAGCCAATTCCATTTTCCAGAGTCTTAGTTCCCCCCACCCATCCCCAGGAGGTGTTTCCTTAGGAGACACTGGAACAACGAATACTGGGGGAGCCCATCTGTGTAAGGACCTTGTCCAGCCACTGCAAAGGACCGTTCAGATGCAGTTCAATCCAGCAGGGAGTACTGGTCACAGTCTGCCGCCTACAAGAAAGAAGGGGTTGCGGGGGGGGGGGGGGAGAAGAAAAGAAAGAACATAAATGTGACTTAGAAAACTTTACAAATGTGAAAAGGTTTTACAGCTACTGAAGCATTCTTTCCTGCTTAGACAATAGTCTTGCGTGTGGGGCCAAAGGAATGTCTCTCTCCTTTATAAGACTCTTTTGGCCTATGCTACCAACTTCTTTCAAAACCCCTACCTTTTCTTTTTACATTTCTTATGATCCCAAAGGAGAAAGTCACTATATAACCTATTTACTACTCAGATTCCTGAAAACAGGCAGCATCTGACTCCCTGAGGAAAAGCAAAGGTGTTTATCTACGCAATGCTCTTCAGTTTTCTTTTGCAGACCTTACCACTCCTAACTAGATAGCAATGTAAGCAGTTTACTAAATATGTTAAATTTCTCTGTCTATAAGACCCAGATACTCTCTTTCACCATATCTTTAGGTTTTAGCGGGACATGGAAGTGATGGGGAGAGGTCACCCCTCAGCCATTCAGATCCTCCTGCAGCCCACGGAGCCCTCTCCCCTCGTGCGGCCAGAGCTGCCACGGAGCATCCTTTTCGCAGAGATTGGGAGGATGCGCTGGCGGTTTGAAGCCTACACTACACGTGCTGTGTATGGGGCACTCCAGCAGATTTGCATTTGATCAGCTGCCTCACAACAAGCAGAAATGCTGCGGAGTGTAAAAAGTTGCAAAACCTATCAGGAAAACAGAAAGATGGTATTAAACCACGTGTTTTAAAAATCCTTCAAGAGTTGGTGGCTGTGGCCAGAGAGTAGAGAGGGGTATGCCTTGCTGGGTCAGTGCACACCGAGCTTTTACCTTCCCCTGCCATAAAGCACCTTCCCCCTCTCCTCTCTGCCTCTCCGTTATTCTCCCTGAGGCCAGACTCCATGGGGTGTCTCCAGATGGTAAAGAAGGAAGAGATGGGGAGGAAAGGAAGGGAAGGGAGGCCCAGGCACAGAGCAAGGGGCTATCCCTCCTCTGCTGAGGGATGGCAGGAGTCTTGTCCCAGGCAGAGAGGCAGGACAGCTGCTGTGGAAGAGGAGGATTATGAAGAGAGAGAAATAGCCTGGAAACAGCCTTGTTTTACACCCTCATTTCCCACAGAAGCTGTCCTTGGAATCTGTGGGAGAGAGAAGACAAAGCCTGCAGGGGCCCAGGGAGAAGCTGCTGGTGAAAAGGGGACCCTTCCCGAGGGGATAGTCCCTCTGCTCCGCGGGGCCACCCTGCGCTCCCAACGCCATCCCTGCCCCTTCGCTGCAGGGTAGAGGAGCGGGGCTCTGGGGTACGGATCCGCAAGGCTTCGGCCAAGGGCTGCAACCCATTCTGCTGATGAATCTGTGTCTCTCATCCTTTGAACTGAAAATGGAAGCCTGTCCCTGGAGGCACCCCACCCATTCCCGGCTCGGGCGCGGCTGACGGGAGCTGGCAGGCCAGGCGATGCCCCGGAGTGGGCGCAGGGGCAGGGCTTGTCCTGTACAGCGGCTTTGTGGTAAGTGTTTTGCATTAAAGGGTGTCTCATGAACTGTTTGGGGGAGGGCTGCAGGGCAGGGAAAGCAGAGCATCTCTCACTCTGTCAGCTTCGGACAAGCATACAAACCTCTCAGGTCCCAGAAAAAAAATAAAGTCTTATTTTGCTCTTTACACAGAGCATTCCCCTTCGCTGTCTGCGACCAGCCTAATGCTGCGCAGTCCAACAACTGTCCCAGCAACGCCGTACAGAAAACCACTACCTGTGGGGCTGCCCCGCTTCCGCCCTCTGCAAATCCATCACGGCAAACTTCCTTCTGCCTTCCCACCCAGACAACCACCACATCGGCTCCAGCCTTTCAGGCAGGCGAACCCTCAAAGCTCTCCATGCCTTCAGCTTGCTCCACCGGGCTCTCGCCAGACAGAGGAGAACCTCTGTATCACAGGCTGCTTATGCAATTGGCTTCTCCCCCGCTCCCCTCCACCAAATCCCTGCCACACAAGAGCACTAAACACCCCACCAATTAGCCTGCTCAAAAGGCTAAGCAGCTGAACCAGAAATCACTGGAACGGTGCTCTGGATGCAGCTCCCGCAGTAACGTGCCCATATACGAATCAGCTCAACAAATAAACGTGCTCTGACAAAGGCAATCAGATGTAGTATTTTGTGGCAAGGAAATGAAGGAGCGAGAGCGCAGCTTCGGCCCGGTCAGCGTGCGCGTAGGGTTTCACTGACTACAATACTCTAATGAGATAGTTGACTTTCCGTAAGTCATGCTCATCTGGATTTCATTACGAGCTGTGGCTGCGAGCCAAGGGCTGAAATGCTCTGGCCTGGGTGCAGGACAATTTCAAAACAAAATGGACTCCAAACATCTGGAGAAATGAAGAAAGTGGGAGAGCAATGTGCCGGGCGCAGGCTCCAGCTGATACTATGGCATCTCCCCGTCTGCTGCAGGCAGCTGTGCAAGGGGAGCATCGGCAGACAGCCTCACTGCTCTGGGAGGCAGGGGCTGCCCCCAGATTTTCAAATAAGGCCACAGGTTTAAAGGGTACACAGTCAAGTAAGTATTTAAAAATCACATTTGGCTTAAATCCTTGCCAGCTTTCTCTCTCATAAAACAACATTCGTTTTCCAATGAACTTTGTCTCCCCTACTTGTGCTATTAAACACTGATTTCGCTCCCTCTCCTACTTAGGGACGTTTGCTTGCTAACGCAGTGGAGCAGCAGCCGCACAGGGGATGAAGTAGTTCGTCCCTCACACGGTCTCCACTGTCCCCGTGTTGTCAGAATAACCACATCATTGATCCCAGACATCAGACCCTACTGCATCTCCTTTTTTATCTTCAATATTCACTGGGAAAAACAGTAACGCTGTTTCTCCCACTGCCTCTAGTCACATTTAAGCAATTGCCTTATGAGAAGTACTAAGGAAAGGATGAGGAGATTTAACTATAATTTTGCAGCAACTCTAACAGTTCTTCCAAATATAAATTTTCAAGCCAATCTGCTTTTATTTTAATCCCATTAGTCCCTGATAAAAGAAGCATCGAACCTAACCTGTATCTCTTAGGAAGCACTCACACTGATCCTGTCCTGATAACAGTGTAGTCATAAGACACTCAAACTATCAAATATACTTTTTTTTTTTCCTTAAAATTAGATCTAATAGTTCCCACACAGGCCATCTGGATTTATCTGCTGTGCTTCAGGTAAAGCTCTTGGTTTTACAAGAGTCAACACTGTGACCAAATACACGCGGTCATCCAGGTATATCACACAGTGTATTTTTTACACAACTAGGATGGGAAAAACAAAAGACGAGATCAACATATTCTCAAGAACTACAACCTACCTGCATTAGTGAAGAGACACTGTGCTAATTCCCCCCATCTTAAAAGCTGAGTAAAGAAGCTTTGCAGAACACTGTCCTAGGCTGTACAGTACAGGAGTGGCAATGGCAAGCACAAGCATACCGCAAAGTTTCATTCAAAAGGCCTGACCTGTATTCTGCTCCCCATCCCTTGACAAAGCTCATTCGAATTGTGCACATCCTGGTCAGCTGATACACAGCTTCGAAGCCCTGATTTACAGACTGAGCCAAGAGAGCGGCAAATTCCTGGTTGTTAAAAATCTTCAAGTTACATCCTGTGAAAAAAAAAAGAACATGACAAGAACAAGGCATTAGCTTAACTAGATTAAGAAATCCATTTCTTTCTGAGGATGGAAACAAACTCAAGGCTGCTTTCCCACATCCTCAGAGCAGGTGATACTATACACAGATTATCTAAACACAGCATTTCACAAAAAGGAATCAAGGTTGCCACATTTCCACAGCTCATATGCTGAAAAGGAAGCAAACCATGTTACAGGACAGAGAACGATGAATGCCAGTGCCCACACAGCAGATTGCGATCTGCGAGACCAGACTTGGGATCCTTATGTGGAACCTCCTTCTATCTCCTTTATAATCATTCCCCTCATACTGTAATTTAAAAGCCTAACTATGACCGTAACACTTATCAACAGCAGTCGCTACGGGGCCTGAAAGAAAGGAATGTACAGGCTGAAAACAGGAACTCACTGGTGTTGGATTTACAGTGTCTGTCAGTAAGAGCAATGGAGAAGTCCTGAAGCGAAACCACTCTGGCAAGCCAGAAACCAGTTATCAGGTTAAAAAGGCTCGTAGCAGAGCCGATTCTGCTATAATCCTCTCTTAAATTTAACTATCATGTGCCAAAGAACTTTCCTTATAAACTGGAATTTCCCCCCAATGTTTAGTCCCAGCTAAAAGACGGAGAACTACTTATTCAACTGTTTTTAGGTGATAAAGGTGAAATGTAACAACAGCATTCATAGTTTAAATAAATAAATAAATACACAACTCTTAACAAGAGGTGTTGCTATGCTTACTTTCTCCCAGATAACCATAAACAAGTTAAACTCTGAAACTTGGCACGCAACTAATGCTCATTTGGGATTACATATGGGCCAAATCTGAAAAACCACCATTTGGACTGTGATGAATTGTATTTTGCTAAAATCACTTCTGAGCCTACTCTCTTGGGCTGGACTCATACTGTCATCTGTTTTGGGTCGAACTGCGTATACCAAAGCATAACCGCATGCAACAGCTCAGCAGCTGCAGAAACAACTACTCATTTTTGTGACCATAAAAGAGCACAGCCCAAGAGCCGTGTATCTTGCAGAGAGTTTGAAGGGAAGCTCTATCAGGCATATTGCAGTCTAAGGGTGGGGGGAAATAAGAAGGGTGAGAGCACCAGGGCCAGGCTGAGCACAGAGGAAGAGCGATGGCAAGGAGAGGAAAAACTTGATCAGGATCAGACTGCCAAGCTGTTCAGACTTCAGGACTGGATGGGAACGGGTCTTTCCACGACTGTGCCTGGGAGGAGCGGGTACGACTTGATCTTTTCAACAAGAGGATGAAGAAATTGCTTCAAACCCAGCAAAGATTTGAAGATGAGTCTGAGAAGGCGGCCAAAGATTGTGGCAGAAGTGGGGAGAGCTGGAGTCCAAAAAATGTGCCTTAGATGAATCTACAGCGGAAATGTGGGTTGTTTATGTCTTCAGATGTTGATTCCAGCCAGCGTGGACTCTTGTGATGTGGCTGGAGATTTAAGTCATGTTTGCAACACTGGCAGCTGCTTCCTAAGCATCTGAGAAAGGAAACCCGTTAAGATGGGCCAGAACTTGCACTGTATGGATCTCTTAAAAGAAAGACAATCTTTATTCAAATATTTATAAATAAAAAAGTTTGTTTTTTAAATATAGATGTACTTTTAACTGTAAAAAAATTCAGCTTTTGTAAGCCTAGCTGAGAATCTAAATTCCCGTTCGAATGGCATCCTCTTATCCTAGCTCTTACATGTATATAACAAAAAAAGTATTTTCTTCTTAGATAGATGCAATAAATTCTCCTGTAATCTTTCAGCATACTTTAGACATATGTTTGCTGTAACCAGAACAACAAGGTGTCTGCAGATGTGATTTCCCTAGAATAAAACCAATTCACAAAGCAAGGGGAAAGGTTTAGTACAGAACAGAAAAAAGTAACAATTTAAATCTTTTATGGACGAATCTAAATTAAGAAAAATTTCTTACTTTATATTCTTTTACTTAAAGGTACAAACAGAATTCTAAACATGACTATCAGATAATTACCGTAATGGACTGATAAAACACTGCACAGAACAAGTGGCAGAGTCTGCTCTTAGTTCTGCTTTGATCCTGAAGAACTGTTTCTTCCTACTTGTATGAATGGAGTGCAAACAATTGTTGAGCATACATAGTAGCCTCCTTTATCAGTACCTTCATCCTTCATGCTATAAAAAATGCCCTGCTCAAGTTGTGAGGTTGCTTATAATAGGGTAAAAGTTTCTGATTATTGTCAGGAAGGGAGGTCAGCAAATCCATGCCTACCTTGAAACAGCTCGCTTTCCATAGCAAGTCCCTGTTTGCAAAAGGTGAAGCTTGTGTAAGATCACAGATAGGGAGTACTTCCTTACCTGGAGGAATCTTGCAAACTGTCGCTGGGTGCCAGCCGTAGCGTTGGTTGCAGTTGGGAGACTGGACAAAAATGGCACTGTCACTAAGGCACTCAGCAAACACCTCGCCGCCAATGTAGTAGAGTCTTACTCCTCTTCCTAGAAAACACATGGCACAGTTTTGGTTTAGCTTAGAGCATTCATCTGCAAAATCTGCAAGAAGAGCTGGTAAAGACGTAGATAACCTCTGCTCTAAAAAAGCAGCTAAACTATGAATGATGGAAAATGAAAACCACCTCTTTTGGCCCACTGGGTAAGCCCATTAGGGAGCAATAAACTTGCTCTGTGAGTGACTTAAGCTGAGGAAGGCAGGAGGACCAATTTATAAAGTCAGAATTGCACTCTCCGGCCTCATTGTCAATCACAGCCTGGAGTGCATAAATTTACCACCTCTCAGCCTGCTTACTCCAAACATACATGCCTCTGATATTTTCCATATGGATGTTCTACCAGTTAACATATGGTTTTCAAACTTTTCTGAAAGTCATCACAGCTGGATACAACTGTTTGTTTATTTACTTAGTGATTTGGAATTAAATTATACAACATTTTCAAATCATTGCCTTTTGCTTGAGATTACACTGTATTCAAGGACAAGCATACATTTCCTGTAGGAGTTCACAGAAATTATTAAAATCTCAGTTAGTAAAGAAACACATTTCAGGAATACATCTTTGTTGCTCAAATAAACATTTGCTGTGGTCTTACATTCCTATTTGAATATCTTGCTTTTATTCTTCCATAGAGCATAAAGAGCCCGCTCAATTTAATGACTTATTTCTGAATCTTGGTGGGTTTTTTATGGTTGGGTTTTTTTTGGTGCTAGACATCATTTTAGAAACAAGTAAGGAAAGATCCTCCCGTATGAAAGTTTACTGTTCAGGAAAGGGTATAAAGGGGATCAAAATTAGGACAAAAAGCATGTTCATTTTTGATAGAAGTCAACACAAACACAGCAAAGCATAAGAACTTTTGCCTTTTATTAAAATTGCATAAATCTGGGATATTCTATTTAGCGCAAGCTTAACTGAAAACAAAAAATTGAATGTTACCCTGCAGTGTAAGCAAGAAAAGTGGAAATTGAGATGAAAATCAAGAAACTAAATTCCCATTTATAAAAGAGCAGTCAACTAGAAAAAAAAAAATAGTGCAGGAGGGAGCAGGAATACACAAAATTATCACTAATATCCATCCAAATATAGTTCAGAAGAGTGCACGTAAAAGCTTAAATTCTGCCTCCCTCTATTACATGCAGTAATTTTAGTGTTCCTCAGTGCATTTTTTAATCATACTTTTACGAAAAAATACAGTTAGTGTTTGTTTATGGCAGATTAGCCTGCTGAAACACCACGGATATTCAAACGTTGCAGTGTTCTAAAACTGACCAAGCTGCATGCTGATTAGGTAAATAAAAAGCTCCACATGTAGGTCTCCACCTTCCACGTTGAAAGACACTGATGAAAACAAGGAAATAGAAATTACCAATGTGTCGTCTTGTGAGTTCCACTGCCGCATTTCTGTTCACATTAGACAGTAAACCAAGGCAGAAGCGTTCAGAATTAGATGGGTCAGTGAAACCATCCACAGTCATAGAGGGCTGGGAGGCATGGAAGGTCTCTCCCACTCGCTGGTTGAGTTCATAGTAGGATATCGAGCACCAGAAAGCTGGCTCGCAGTATGTAACAGGCTGCAGATCTGCACAAAATAAAAAGCAAAATGAGTCACAGGCCCTCAGGAGGACTAGGGGAGATGAAAAAGAGCAACCATTTTGAAATATTGTTCTGCTTCATTCCTTGGGCTCACTTTAACCATCAAGCTTTAATTACTTGACAGATTTTAATGGACCGCAGCTAGAAAGTTACATCACCCCTGAAGCCTTTGGCACATGGAACAATCACAAATAGTCAAAGATATTAGTCACTTAGCAAGTGGGGTGTCACTTAACTATCTTCATACTTGGAGAAAACTTTAAAAATAAACTTAGCTGTATTATGAAATGTGGGATCACTGTAGTAGCCAGTACCCTAAAAAGAGAAAAGAAGAGGAAGAAGCAGAAAACCTTAGAAAGAGCAGACCACAAACCTGCTTTCAATAACACAGGTCTCCAGAACACTAATGCCGTGCACTTATACCAAGTAGCCAGCAAGTCCAACTTTCATTCTTACTGACTCTGTTATGATGTCTCTGGCACTGATGAAACCAGTAGAGTTGTCTGCAATATGCACTGAATTGTATGTAATACTGGCATCAAAGTAATTTAAAAATTAGATCCTTTCTTCCAGTCCATTTGATCTCAAATTTTCAAAAGAAAATCCCCAATAGATGATGACACATCTCTTTTATTTGCGTTATGGTTTGATTCAGCCTGTAGACCAAAGCGAAAGGACCGAAGTTCATGAGCAGGCTGAGGCAGCCTCAGAAGACAATACTTCATACGCATGAAAGGTGGGACATTCAAATGGCATCGAATGATTTAACTGCTCCCACTGAAGCCAATGAGATTTCTACAGAGGAAGGCACTAGTCAAATATTCTTGGAAATACTGCACTAGATTGTGCCCAGTCCTGCTGTAAGCCAAGAATCTGCTGAGCACAGGAAGTAGAAAGCAGACCGAGCTAATTGATAAGTGCTCTATTCTCCACATTCAATGCAAGAAATAAAAGCAAAAGAAGAATTCCCTCCAGTCCTCCTCTCAATTTATCACTTCATCCCCATTGAAATGGTGCTTGAAAGCAGAACAGCGCAGCTTCCCATCTGGCCAAACAGTTAACATCAAGCAGCAAAACGCAGTTTTTTCTGTGGTCTTTCCCATCTCTTGCTCCTGCAAGGCTTAGGTGAATCTGAGACTTAAGAGATCAGCTCCAAAAAATGAAAAACAGGTTTTTACCATCCCAGCCTCCTCTCACACTAAAGAGAGTGTCTCTACAGAGGTTTCAGAGTCATTTCTCATCTGGTACCTGCTGTTACTCCATAACTTTCAGAAACAAGTTGGAGCAGCCTGGCTTCAGCCAAAAGACATGCTGGTTTCCTCTCCATTACTGCAGTGTACGAGTTCCCAAAGTAGCTAATAATCAGAAAAAAACCTTTGGTTTCTGCTTTGTTACAGGCTTTGCTGACAGCAAATAAGAACTGAATAAAAGTGCATCTGGGGAACTCTCTAATCCTGAGCAGATCTTCAAAGTCTGTGAATTTTGAAGCTTATTCCCATTCCCAGCTTCTTTCACAATCTCTTTCCTTAATAATATCATGTGAAAGAAAAATGCTCTATTACAAGCAAAGCCCAATGTTCCTGCTCTCCTCTACACGTTACACCCATAAGAGAAAAAGCCTATCTTCCTCCTGTGGAAAAGGACATAATGCTCCAAGCGAAAGCTAAGGGAAGGCAGCTCAATAGAACCGGGGTCACTACGGCAATTTAAGAGATCTGCTAAGCATACCTGCCTTTTCTTCACATTTTAACCAATTTTATAGCTTAAAGCAAGCCCCTCCCCTGACATGCACAGATGATACTGAACACATCCAGGAGTCGCAGAAGTTTACTGTCTCTGCCTTTTTCTCTTACATGACACATTTGGTTGTCCCACTGGACATTGCCCGATCAGGCATATTTCTCCAGTACCAGCCTCATTTCATCAGTTAGCAGTTGTGGCCTGCAGCACTAATCCGTACACATCACATCTGCCTCAGGGCCTCACAGGACTCCAGTGCAATTTGTATAGAGGGACAGTAAATACCAGCACTAATCAGGCTCTTTAACTCTTTAAGGTGTGTCCACCCACTTAGAAAACAGACTGTGTTCCACATGACTGTGCTCTTATTCCACAGCGAGTGCCTTTCTAATTGAAAGGCTGCTCAGCTCCAGAAAAACCAAATCAAGTTTTGTTGATCCTTAAGTAAGCCCTCAGGTTGGCACTATTCAAGTTACAAACACAACGAAGCCTGTATTGCTCTCTATGGTTTCATGGTCCTTTCCTTCAGAAACCACCTCCGCTTGGTTGTGACTCAAGGGAACTGTGGATTCCCCACAGAAGGATCTACGGAAATTTTATTTCCGGCTTATTTGCAACTTCAGGAAAGACACAAACCAACAAATCCTATTTTGAAGAAAAACTTGTCTCTAAAAATTGCAACCAAACTTTTAACGATGCTGCTTTCTCCTATGATTTGTGGTCTGAGGCTTCAGCTTAAGCTGTCACGGGATGGGCAAGTTTCCTCTTGTGTTAGAGCTGCCCTGAATATTAATTTTCAATTTATGGATTTACTGTTTGGGGGAAAGTAAGAGAATGTAGCTCTGCTACAGCCAAAGAATCCTGAGGGGGTACACAATCAACTAAAACATGATGCATTAAAACCAAGCAAATCCTGCCTGAATCATCTCCATACAAGTTCAGCTGGGACACACTACAGCTCTGCTTTCACAAGTGTCCACCGAGTAGTGGGATGCTACCCATATTGCATCTTCCCTACAAGATGAAAGTACTATCTGTTCAGCTGCAGAGGAAAAAAAATCTGCTGGCTGCTTTGCACGCTCTACAATGTCTTCTCCAAGCGTAAGAGCGGTCGTTATCCTACTTGCAGTTAATGTATTTGATACACAATGTATATCAGAAGTGACTGATATATGTTATCCCACCGTCTTAGTCACAGCCATGTTAATTCTAACTCCCTCCTCAAAAACATTAAAAGAAATAGGTGTGCACGCTCCCTTCCCCTCTGTACTCTGAGAAGGGCTGTCTTTTTCACTGCTTTGGGAAATAGAGTTTCAACATAAAGAGTAACACAGGCTTATGTGACTGATGGATTTGACCATACGGTATGTGCTTATTTCACTTACAGCTTTTGCGTCAAGTCTTTTGGGGGAGAAAACACTGACAATGGATTTCCTGTACACCAAGGGACTGCCTCACTCCAAAATAACAATATGCATGCAACCTCAGGCCTGGCCCTTGGCCAGCGTAAACTCCCTGACTTCATTCTGAATGTCCACATAATGCTGGCAACAATCCTTTCGTTTTGGTTATTTTCTGTATTTTCTCCAGTTCATATTTCAGTAATACAGAAGAGATCATCGGATATCTATACTTCCATTTAACGCTTGACAACTGAAAATTTGATGACCGAAAGGTTGGATCAAAACTAGAATGCTACCAAATCAAACGCACAAGCTGAAAGGAAAAAAAAAAAAACAAAACAAACCCCAGTATGTTACACCTTGCAACACTTTTGTGCCTGTGAATGGAAAGATGAAACTCTGTGAGTTCCTTCAACCCCCTATTACAGCCTTAGGGCTTTATGCTGAAATGCATACCTTGCACCTCAAACCAACCCAGCTTCTATTGTCCTAGCTGGTTTGCCTCATGCTAATTTATTGCCTTCGTAATTCTCCGGAATATGGCCGTGGGATTTAAGTCCAAAGTTCAGCTTCCACGAAGTAAACTGTCTTAAAAGCTTCAGGTAGTTCTGGTCAAATAAATGGACATCAATACTGTGACATTATTTTCTTAATAGCAAAACTCCAAAAACCTACCGCACTCTGCTGCTGAGAGCTTGCTGATAATTTTCCTCATTGCACACTGTTGTGTTTTTTTTAATTTCTATTCAATTTTCTTAGCAGACGCACAGAGAAAGCCTGACTAAACTTCTGCTGATCAAAGTACAGCCCTAGACACCGGAGTGTTCTGCTTATCCACAGAATTATATAGCACAGCAAAAGCAGGAGCACTGCAGGTCACCAGCCACCAACTAACTTCTGTCTAACTGGAGAAGGGACCCTGCAAAGCTGAGAAAAAGTTCTGCTCTCATGGCCTGTGCAACCCCTTTCTGGGCTGCTGGAGTTTTCACCTACACTGCTATAAGCAGCTCCTCACTTTAGATGTGCGGTCGACAAGGTACCAATGATGACAGTTTTGTCATTTGACAGTTTTAAGAGTTGCTCAGCTACATGCCATTTCATTTATTGTTTTGTAGCTTCCTCACATGCAAAAATCTACAATAACATTTTTTAAAGGGACAAGAAGTTCTTAATTTGTGGAAGCTCTTGCCTAAGAGCAATACATATTTGTTTTGCAAAACTTAAAGGTATCTTTTAATGTTGGTAAGTTAAAATGCTTTTCTGATGTCTGCTCCTTAGACTACAAAGAGATTCCGTGTGGTTAACCCAGCTTCGCCTGCTCCTACTTAGTTTTTGTCACCAGACAGCACATTAGACATCTGACAGGCCCATCAGCAGAGCAGCATGTGTTAATAACCAGTGTCCTTGTTAGAAAGGATATGCATTGGGGCCTCTTTCCTAGAAACTCCTTTCTTCCTTATGTAAGGCAGATGCCACAGTCAACTTGC
Organism: Phaethon aethereus; assembly: GCF_964289735.1. Classification (NCBI taxonomy): domain Eukaryota; kingdom Metazoa; phylum Chordata; class Aves; order Phaethontiformes; family Phaethontidae; genus Phaethon; species Phaethon aethereus. The sequence goes on from NC_138588.1 coordinate 2,058,643, forward strand.
CAGGTTGGTTTTGTTACATGTAATTGGCTTTTTATTTTTAGGTTGAAGAAAAAATGCTAGAAATTCTCATCAATTCCTGGCAACACACTGGAGCATAATGGATTCAAACAAAAAAGAAAAAAAGGAAATAAAAATGTCAGCCATGTATTCTCTTCTTAGGCTTTAATAGTTAAAGCAACTAAAAATTTAGAGGCACTGTGGCAACATATTCCATGGTTTGGGGAAAAAAAAAAGGCAAAAAAAAAAAGAAGAGAAAAGAAACCCTCCCTTCAACAGCCCCAAGATATCCACAAGTCAGCCAATGACTAACAAATTTTGGAGTAGTGTCAAAGTACCCTGTGCCAGGATTAAAAGCATATGTCAACTTTACAGCTATGGTTATTTGAGAGTAATCTCAAGTGGCCTCTGTCTGCTGGCTTAATGAACGTTTAGAGAACTGATCCTGCAGCTAGCCAGAGCTATGAGTGCTTTTTATGACAGACCATTGAGAGCAATTTCAAATAGCGTAAGAGCTCAAACTGATGAAGATCAGACCTTTTATGTCTATAGGTATGCAAATAAAGGGCATAGCCATTTGAGAAGATAACAGGTTCAGAGACAGCCGCAAAACCTCTAGTAATATTTCAAAGGTAAAGGCTCTGTTCAACTGCTATTCCTTCTTCAGCTTTCCTCCTGTTTACTGTCTACAGGTTATGGAGTGAATCAGTGACATCAGTGGTCTAGTACAGCACTTAGGGCTGGATTATCTTCCTGGTGCGCAGGATGGAGTTAGGTGGGGGAAAGATAACTCAAGACTGCAGCATAACTCGAGTTTGCTTGAAGATTTTTCTTCTGTGATTCTGTGAAGAAAACCAACTGGCTGGTCAGTCAGAAAAATCCTGCAGTGCATGTGTGGTTTGTGCATCTTACCTACAACATTCCTCCAGGCTTGTTTAAGCATAAGACCCCACAAGCACCTCTGCTGTCAGCTAAGGTTGAGGTCCTGAGGTCATGAGGTCCATGATATCTGCACATCTCCATATGCTAGCATTCCTGCCCTCTCTCCATTTATTTGGACTCTCCAGCCGCACACCAACCAACTAGCCTCCTCCACTTTGCTCTGCTCAGACCATGCTCAATTTCATACTATAACAACTTACACACCCTGGGCCATCAGTTGTTCCAGTGGTTTAGGGCACTGGGATGTGAGGGCTCTGGGCTGCTTTGTCCCTATACGGTCTAGGGATGCCCCTCAGCACTCGTCGTTTTGTTCGGAGTCCCCAGCCACTGCCACCCAAACCCTCAAGGCCATGCCTATCTGTGCCATGTAACTGCACAACTTGCTCTGCTGGGGACGTGGGTTTGCTCCTGAGCTGGGTTTACATGAGGATGAAATTCATTTGCTGCCCTTCAATCAAGTGGATGATTGCCTGAGCTGACAAAGCAGCGCAGGCAAATCTGTTGCTTTGAACCTCACCCCCCTGCCCATGATATGAGGATAGCGCCATTTGCCCTGTAATGAATATAACACCAAGTTAATAAATACTAAAATAATTGCAAGACACTCTTGTATATTGTAAGAGAGACCAGTAAGCACTACAAATTTACAAATTAACTTTCCAGGAGACAAAAATTTAACCTTAATCTGTGTCCTTTAAAAATATAAGCACACAAAACCACCAGCAAAACAGATGGACACATTCCTTGCAAACTCATGTAATGAAACAAGTGTATTTTTGCTGCAGCCCTTCACTCATTCTTTCTGCTATGTGTCTGCTAACATTTCTTGTTTATTTAACTCTCTGATATAAATTCAGGTTTCTTTATTTCATATGGAGTTACTATGAATCACTGTTATCACAGGATTAGCGGAAAGGAACATCAACAGTGCTCACAACCTCATCGAAAGTGCGCAACCTCAAGAAATATCGTCATTAAAATGTCACTATCTTGACTCTAATTACACACAGTTCTGAAGATCACATGCTTACCCAGATTATTGTGTGCTGGAGACATAGGGTTTGGTGATAAGTTTGGAGAACCTGAAAATCAAGACATTATTATTAGTATGGCATCCGCACAAGGAAAAACACTTGCACAAAATCTTCAGTGCTGCCCAGGCTTGTTGGAGGGATAACCCACTTCTCACTTAAGTCACATTTAGCGACACCAGCAGCTTCTCTGATTTTGATTACTCTTTACATGAGCTTCCAAAAGCTATCACTTGTATCAACTTGCTACATCTGCAATACCGCTAAGGGTCTTCATAATGCATTCACTTAAGCTTAACCCATTAAATTTCAAAACTAAGCATGCAGTTATCTGTTTTACTTTCACTTGCGGTTATCACAACTCCAGGTACCATCATGACAGTTACAGTCAAACCCAATTAGCTGGGCATTTAAAGAGCTTAATTTTACATTGCTAGGCACAAAACGTCCTTGTAACAGCCAAAACCATACCACTTTGTATCAACAAATCTTACTGGTTTTGGGACAATGGAGTATTGGATCAAACTAGACAGATCTGACCAAGCAACTGTCAGAATTTTATCCCAAATCATTCCAATTCGGTCCACAAATTCTGTACATATATTTCAAATATCTGCACTTGGCTTTCCAGAGCAATTTCCTCAGTCTCTGGATGCCATGTGGATGCAGACAAGTGGTACAGCCCATTTTTTCTTTTACTCTCACACTGAGTTTGGCTGGTTTCTTTAAAATTTGTTTTTCTATAAAGAGGGAAGCCCATGACTTCTGAAGAAAGGGATACAGCATTTGAATATAAATTGGGTATTTATAGCATCTTCCAGGCCAATTCTATTCCAGTCCACTTTCCAAAGCGCCATACATACATTCCATGTCAACCACATTACCAATAACTGTATGCACTAAAATAGATTGTGTCAATGGGCTTATGCTTGATGTAGACAAACAAACCCACACTGCCTTCCTCCATCTGTATAACTGCGGTGAAAGACTGCAAATCAGTCATCCCTCTTTTAGCATCCCACGTATGCTCCATGGCTGAAGACATGCACAGAAACCAAGATATTTGTGTGCAGTATTTGCATTAATTAGGTTTTGTATGTCTATCTGTAAGTGCCAGGTATAGTGCTCTTGTAAAGCGTCAACCCTTCTAACCAAGGATGTGTTTTTGCTTTTCAAGCAAACGTTTTACAAATTTGGAGTCTGATACAGTGATTCTTACAAGCAGTGACACCACTGAGATCAATAAGATGCCTTAAACAGTCATTCCCAGAAAGATGAGACCTGCAGATTTAATTTTAAAGTCTTGATACAGGTTAGCATGAACACTAAGGCTGCTCATTCTAAACCTAGTTTTCTTGGCAATAAGAGAGAACCCAGACTCTCAACTCTCTTTGGGATTTATCCGCTAAACGATAAACCCATTTAAAAACAAATCTGCTAGTGGTCATTTCAAATATAGTTAAACTGGACATTTAAGTATGTAAACAACCAAGCAATCAGAAAAATGCATCTACAGGAAAGTGCCAGCTACATGGAAAATTTTCATGTGCATGCAGATGCGTGGACACAAACACAGCACAAACTATCGTCCTTAGAGGTGTGTCCACTGTTTCAGGCTCCTGCTTAGTAGTATCTAATGATGGATGTTGGGGAGAACAGAAGCATGCTGTACCCTTCATCAGCAGCTCTGAAACATATAGCCCTGTGCTTTACATGAGATGTCAGGCTACATTTACACTCCTACAGGGATAAAACACCTCAAACTGCTATCTGATCTTCAGTGCCTCAAAGAAAAACTTTTTTTAAAAGAGTCTCTGATATGACCTGGAAAGCTGCAGCAAACGGCAAAAGATGACTTACCTGCATCCATGCTGGGGTTCATCTGGTGGTCACTAGTTTCTCCATCCTCACTCAAATAGCCTGGAGGAGGTGTCTCTAGAAGCATAAAATGATCATACTGTCATTCCAACTGGATGCAAAGTGTGGATTTTAGGCACAAAACCACTTTGTTATTCACAAAGAGCTAAATTTCTTTTTTATTACTTTTCTTCCACAAGCTGCTGAAAGGAGGAGCTGGCACAACCAGGATGACAGTCATAGCATATTTGTGAATAACAGAGGAGAGAGGAAACAAAAAAATCTGGATTTTCAGTCCCATAAAACTTTAAGCCATGTAGACAGTTTTCTGTCCACATATTTTTCCTTTCCTGGTGTGCAGCTGCATAGCTTGTCCATGCAAATAAGGTGTAAATTGCTTGTAAAAGAGATACATAAATAGAAGAGCTCAATTCCATCAGAAATGTAGAGAGTCTTACTCAAATTAAAATGGCTGAATTTCATTCAAATCTAAACTTGCTAATGGAGCATTCAGCTTTAGATTTCACAGTAAACTGTATGTACTACTGAAGGGAAGGGGTGAGTTTAAAGAAAATAAGCCAAACCAAACTATAAACAGCACTGTTGTGTGTCTACATTTACAGCTTTCATCTATTTTTGCGTAGGTTCCCACTCCTTAGCTTCAGAGTAACAATGGAAAGAAAGACTTTCCAGCCTGGCATACACAGACATGATTTACTGTGCAATATGAGCCTTTTCCCTCCGGTCGCTGCATGGAAGATATACGGTACCTGGAATGTAGTTGCTCTGTGGCTCGATACCTGCTGGGAAGTTAGTGTTCTCTGGAATAGAATGACTATAATCGTCTAACGGCGGGAACTCAGCTGGGATCTCTGTGTGCCGAGGCACCAGCACTGGAGGTAACACTGCATAAATGGAAAGGGAAAAAATAGATCAGCTTTAAAATAAAATGACTGAAACCCTAGAAAATGAAAAGAAACCAGTTTGGATTAACACCCTTAGATACCTCCAACACCAAAGTTGCTAATTAAGGGACACAATTTGATACTTGCTTCTGAAATAACAGCAGCAGTTAAAGATGCTATTCTTAACATATCTCAGCTGGGGATGTGATACCTGCTTATCTGAACACACCTAGCCTGTCTGCCCCTTCTAAGGCAAACAAACGGGTCTTCTTGAAAAACCATTTAAGAGAAGTTATACCACATGATTAAAAAGGAATAAATTTCACATAAAATGAAATGGCAAGGTATGATTAGTGTAAACATCCAGACTGGTTCTGCAGATTTGTGCTGACACGCAGCAGAAGTATCTGCAGTTCCAGAGGAAAGTCTCTTTCAGAGGCAGGGGAAGACTTCAGAACAGGAAGTTCAGTTGTGCTGGGAGCTATTCTTAGATCCGCTTCAACTTAACAGTAAGTTTAGCCTTAATACTAGCAATTAGGGATGCAGAAAATGCTCTCATAGTTCATGCTTGTACCCACTATGTGTGTGAATTTTTTTACACACACACGATGCCACATTAGGAATCTGGCAACAATGCAACCTGCTCGACTTGGATTTTTTCGATTTAAAATGGTATTTTCCCCCTGAGTGCGGATTCATAAATTATTCTACTGCATACAGTAAGCAATTATCATCAATAATAGATACACTTTGGTTTTAAAACCCTACGCCTGCTGCTTTATTCAATTTTGAAATGCACTTATAAATCCCTCTTGCTGGTACCAAGAAGCTGAGGTATCCACACACAGGGCCAGCAGTACCTGGGGTTTCCACTCTTTGGTAATGATACGGATTCACACAGACTTCATCCTTCTTCATGTTAAAGGCATACTCGCACATCTCCATGGCACGCAGCTCATGGTGGCTATGAAGGTCTGGCCACCGCCACAGCCGGCAGTAGATCACATGGGGAAGACCTTTCCTGTGAGATACTTGCAGCCGGCCATCCAGTGACCTGCAGTCAGAACATAAAGATGATAGCAATTTAGACTGGCATTAATGCATGTGTAGTACTGACCACATCCCATCAAACGCTACACAGGGGAACCCGACGTGAAGACTGCAGACTTCAGCAGGAGGCTCAACGCATAGGCTGCCCAGCCAACTCAGGATCCTAACACAGTCCCAAAAGGTGCTAGCCACCAAAACCCGCTGAGACAGTGCCGCAAGGAGGCATTCCGGTCCCCGTCTTCAGGCCAAGCAGTTATCACTGAAAACTGTAAAACGTTTGGTTTATGTAACAACCCTGCTCTGGATTTATTAATTTTCTGAAAAGAGGTTAATTTGGAGGCAGAGACAAGAGCTACAGCAAGTAAGAATACACCAGTTTAGTGGTACTTCTTAAGCATTTATGTGTGTCCTAATGAGCAGGCCACTTGCACAGCTCTCAACGATTTATGCTGTGCATGTAAAAGTACTACATCTTAAAATATGTGTTAATAAAACTGTACTTTTAAAATACAGAGAGACATGAATTTCCATTGTGACAAAATCATCCGAAGTTGATATATAATATTGACCTTTCCTTTAAACAGTGTTCACGAATGTTACTAACAAGCAAGGCTTCCAGTTTCATTTTCCAAATTGCAGCTTGAAAGCAAAAAAGAGTTTTTTTCAGCATTGCTTGCTTTTGTTTTTACATCTAGCCCATGCCTCCTCCAACTCATTTTTCACCTAAAATAGCCTGTTCCTAGCAAACCGTGCTGGGAAGCAAGACAAGCATGTTCAAATCCTCTCCAGGAGAGGAAAGAGTTGGAGCAGGGTCTCCTCCATCCTGAATGAGGGCTCCACTCCCTGAGCCACTAAACGGGAACTGTCCCCAGGCACTTTCTTTGAAGTCTAACCCTTCATTTCCCTTGCTTTTCTTAATGACTGAAATGAAACACTTCAAGGGTTTGGTGAAATGAAATATTTCTATTTTTTAATTTGTCAAGGAAAGAAAAAAAAGTTTGAAATTTTACTCGGAATTACTTCCCTTGGTTCTTTGTGTTGGCAGCCAATCTAGAAAAACAAAACAAAACCAAACCAAAACACACAAACAATTATTCAAGCAGGGGTTGTGCTAGCCTTGGCTGCCCTAAGAGAGTTTTCCCAAAAGCTTCTCTGGCAGAGCTTGGTAACACGCACACCTCTTGTAAACACTGCTACAACAACGAGGAAGGCAAAATGCAACCAATTCAAGCTATTACTGACAAGCACTTTATTTAGGGGAGCAGGAAAACATGTCATATAACTGTTATGTATGAAGTATATAAGGGGTCTATGCCATCACTGAGGGACTTGTGGGTACAGGTTACAAAACATCTAAAACCTGCAAGTATATTACAGCCCTGAAAAATGCACAACGCCCACAGTTATTATTTATAGTATGTGTTTCTTCATATTGTGCCTGTTATTTATGGGTCATGCATTCTCTTCAGACTTCACCCTTCAGACTGCTGTGTGATGGGGTGACCAACCAGCTGAGTATCTGGCACGTTTTCCAGCTGTGTTTTATGCCAAGCTGCTTCTGATGACAGGAAAGCAGAAATTGGTCTTCCCAGGTGGAAGACTCACAAGGAGGGCACCAGTGTCTAGAACTGATCTTCTGTGGAAGATGAGAATCTTGGTATTGATTTCAATGGGGCCAAGACTTGACTTACGTGACCCCAAAACTTGTCAGTTTGGAAGAAGTATTAAAAAAATATACACCAAAATTGTGAAAATATTCACTAAATTTAACAAAAAGAGAGTAGGCTGAAACAAGAAACAAAATAGGACTGCTTTTCTGTTCCCCTTTCAAACATCTTTGCCTACTTGGAAGGATATCTTGCATCTAAGTCAGCGTAAAGGAGAAAAAAGAAGACTGGGAGAGATTTTTCCAAGTATTCTTCAGGAGATAAAACTTTGGCAAGTGTAATTACTGTTCCCAGTCATCATCAGCAGGTGGACATCATAGCAGCACAGACAGATTTGGGCTGAGGTTAGCAGCCGAGATGGGGGGACTAACACAGTGTGTATGACTTTGGGATTACTTGCAAGGATGTGTCTCCCTACATTTCCCAGGACAGAATAAACCCTTTATACCTACAACAAACTTTCCAGTCAGCTGGACGGTAAAGTGCACTTCTTCCCATCACCCCAGGGCTCTTGGTAAAAGCTATGAAGTCTTTCAAAAGATGAGCCAGTACACCCACATGCCTGACTCACTCTGGATGCAGTGGCTCTTGCCACCCAGGTTAATAGAGACCTTCTGCTCACAAAGTTCTCGCAGGAGACTGTGGAGAGAGACACCAAGTCACTCTTGTCCGAGCAGTCCCCAAATCCTGAACAGCTTCAGTGGTTATCTAAAGCAAAAACAGCCTAAACCCATAACAGCGCTCAACCACTAAAATTACAGCTACTCATTTCTGTTAGCAGAGACTGCACACTGAGGAAAATGCATTGTGCTTGCTATCTACCACTGCTCACGGCATGAAGGCTGTCTATAAAGGCAGAAGAGATGGACATCTCTACAGTCTTATCTAAAGAGACTTTTAAAAATGACAGAGCCATATGTTTTATTTTCAAATATAAGAACCTCCCCTCCCAATAAGAAGATAAGGTAAAAGAAATTACATTTCCCCAAAGCCCTGGGGGCTAATTACATTTTTATGATTGTGAAATCTCTCCTTATGCTCTCTGTTAAGGGACTTGGGACAAAAAAGCATCGTCTGCATGTTCTTGGGCTGAACGTGGCTAAGTAACAGGGCAGCTTGATTTCTTTTCCCCAAAGCAACAAATAACTGGTATGACTGAGATGGGACACAAGATTAGACGAGCAGACTCCGTGCTCTACTAAAGGCAGCTTTTTGTGTAGATACAGCACTCCAATTACCACAGTCAATTGCCATGTCTTTATTAGCTAGCTGAATGCTCATTTGTAGATGCAAACACTTCATCAAGCATGAGAACTGTCTTGAGCACTCAGTCATCTCACTTATAAACAATCCAGGCTGCAGTCTTAAGGGCAGCTGCATCAAGCTACAGGACTAGCACTGCCTTGGTGAGATGGTCTTCTTCCTGTCCAACACATTCCCATAGTCCTGCCCTATAGTGTTTCTTCCCTTCCGTTGTTGGCTCCTGTCCCCTCAGCTCATACCACAAGCTGGCTCAGGTCTCAAACTTGGCAGAAGACTATCCACTACTTCATGGGTTAGCAGGCGGTTACATTTCTTGGAGGAACATGATGGAAGCCAAAAGCTGGTGCAAGATAAGCTAGTATATGCTTTTGTTAGCATGCACCACAGCTGAGGATGCATTTGACTGGTTCACCACCTCTGGAGTCCACAGCCCTCAGGCATGACCCAAGCAGGTGTGTGTCTCACATCCATGCACAGAGTAATCCGATAATAAACTCCATTGCACACACAACTTATACCCTTTCTTGGTCCTGATCTGAAGCAAAGTCTGATCCTGAAGGCTGAAGTATTCCCCAAACCACCTGAGAGCTCAGCACAATCAGCTTCATGAAAATTAGCAGAATTGAAACACCAAAATTTCCATTGGGTTACTGAATTGTTCCTCCCTCTTACCTTCCTTTTAACTAGCCTATGTTGAGCAGATCTCTCTGTACAACTGACTTGGTATTATTCCATACTACCTAACAGGATTTCTTTAAAAAACACCAAAGTTTCTTTGGCCAAATATTTGGTATTGCATGGTTGTCTCCAAAAGCAGCACCATTTCTTTTGGTGGGACATTATGTATTCAAAGTGTCTCTACTCTGCGTGGTGGGATTAAATAGCAAAAGTTGTAAAGAGCTCTTTTTTCACAATGTTGATGTTTAGACCAAGCGGGTGATGCAGACTCTCACTGCCAGAGAGTGTTCTAGTGCATCTTGAACTTGCAAGACAAGAACGAGAAAACACTGTGATTCACAAGCCTGTTTTACTAAGGGAGATACGATGAGCTGTAGTTATCACCGCCTGCGAGTGTGAGAGCATGTAGGCTATGACCCTGCAAGATAAAGCAAAACTAAAGCCAGAATACAAGATTGCCGAGCTGATATCAGTTAGCACTGGTTTATAACTGAGAAATTAATTCAACAATGCTTCAGAAAAACAAAGTCCTGATAAGACAGGACAAAGAAGAAGCAGCGAGGAGGAAGACAGTGGCTCAGAGATGACAAGGATCAGCTCATTAAGAAGAACGGCAGAGACCAGCACTTCGCCACCTGAAGGATGACTACGTGGCCAGCAGACCTGCTGGGTGGCTGTGCTGGCACAGGAGAGCAGACTGACGCCTCACAGCAGGTTTGTCCCAGCCCGTGTTGCGGGTGTTAGCAATAAAGATAATGACTGCGCACCCATATCCTGCATGTAGGATACAGCTCGGAAGACTCAGTGCTTGGTAAAAGACTCCCAAGGAGAAGTTAGCCAAAGGCTTGAGGGTTACAATAGAGTGCATTCAAACATGATGAAGTGGTATCCAGTGGAGAGGTTACTCCACACCTCGGGCAGCTCTAACCAGAGATTAAAAAGTACCGAATGAAGAAAGAGAGACTAAGACTCCAGGAATGCAGTCAGGTAATTTAATTGCTTGCACAACAGCATAAGGCATGGTCAGGACACCACTGCAGTGTCCATAAGAAACAAACTAAAGAATCCCCCAGGCTGAGCACCTTTAGGATTGATCCATCGCTGTACGTTGTTACAAACCATTTACCAGGAAAGTTTAACACTCGAAACTGCTACTCCAAACTGTCCAGACTACTGCTGCTCAAAGAACAAAAGGCAATGGAGACTCTTAATAGTAAAAACAGAGAAGGGAAGGAAAAAAGAGTAACAGAAACATGGAAGCTTTTTTTTAAAAAAAAAAACAATCCTCTGTAACTGTCTGAAAAAGAGTGAGGAGTAAATAAGAGAACATTACATTGCATAACAGGAATTTGATTTCCAGGCCTTATTGGGGTTTTTTTTGTTGTTGTTTCAGGGTTGGGGTTTTTGTTGGTTTTGTCGCTGCTATTGTTGTTGTGTGGGGTTTTTGGTTTTGGTGGGTTTTTTATTTTGTTGGGTTTTTTTAAAACCTGATTTAATTTGTAAGAACCTGAATCAGGAAAGAAAAAAAACCCAAAAAACAACCAAACCCACACTTTAAAAGATATGCTTGGTATTTCTTATTTTCCTCTTTGAGCTCTTTCCTCTAGATGGCTAATGAAACTCTTCCTTGCACCCATTCTCCTTCTTTAAAAGTAAAGTTGAAATCTGTGAAATGCAGTAGTGCAAATTAAGCAAAGTGATATAAACAATAAGATATTACAGGGAAGTTTTATCAAGGTTCAGATTTACTCTATCAGAGATCCATTCCCTCCTCTTACAGTTCACACACGTACACTCCTGTTTGCAAAACCCATCAGTTTTATATCCCTGTCGTTAGTCTTCCAAGTGAGCAAAATGCCTGAAAGCTCAAGTATCCAGTAACACTAGCATGTGCAAAAAGGGATAAGGAAAAGAGAAAAACAATCAGGAAGAAAAAGTTTAAGTTACGCATTTTCAAGGGGTTCTTATTAAAAACCACATGCAGAAGCTGTTTTTTAAACTGTGACAAATAAGTTGCCAGTATGCTCTAAAATGCACCAAGAACTATGGCCACAGGCCGTGATTTTCTCTTAAGCACAAAACACGGTAAGTAGTTCCTTACTTTCCTGGTGTAGACCAGATGCAGGGCCAGTAAGCATTTATGCTTGTAGCAGAATCTGGCTTTTGTGCGCAGAGCATTGCAATATCCACAGGGCTTCACTGAAAAGCTGGATAAAGTCTCAACTTTCCCTGAATACTGGCCAAATGAATAACACTGAATAAAAAAAAATGACCCATGCAGCACATTTGTAATTCAAAAGCTGATCCCTTGCCATCTCTTTCCCCTCAATTTGCTCAGCATCACTAAATTTTCCAGTTTCTGGTGCAGTTTTAACAGTACTGTCATTCAAATTCTACAAATAGAAGTAACTGCGTCGAACTGAGGATTGCAAGGCACATTATCACACTGCCATAGAGGAAACTAATAATTCATACTTCTACTTAGCACTTAAATTTATAGAAGATTAAAATAATTAACAAACGTCTAATTTGCAACACATCTCTATGAAGAGGGTAAGTTTTTACAGCCCCCAAAGCAATGAAGTTAAATGATTCTCCCAAAGCAAAAGTTTGTGTCAGAGCTGGCACCAGGAATAAGGAGTTCATCACCCTCCTCAACGCTATCAAAGATCACAGCTATTTTGTGCTGGTAACTCTCTCATTTGGACTGATTATTCTTCCCACTAAAGCCCTCCTTTGGATTTAGAAGAAAAACATCTCCTCTACGTTTGCAGACGGTAGCTGACTTCAGATGCTTCTGACCTTCGCAAGGCGTTGCTAACGGGAGAAGCAGCACTGCGGCAAAGGCGCGAAGAGGAAGCAATGGGCAAAGCATGGGAAGCCGTGCCAAGGCTATCACACCTTGGGCGGATCGCTGCGTGAGTACTTACAGGTAAGCACAGGATCGCAGCCAGCGGATGGCACAGCTCCACGCATCTGCTGGCCACGAAGTCTTGAATAGAGACTGCTACAATCTACCGCCTGCAGCATCAGGTAGAGATTTTAAAGGTAAAGAGCAATTCTAATTTCTTTCGGTGCTGCATAATTCTTCTACTCAAGTCTCATTTGTTCCGGGTTTGAAAAGTAGCTGACAATACAGAAATTACCAATATATCTTGTGTGGGCTTCTTACCGCCTATTTACATCTTTCAGTCTTTACTAAGGCTTTGCAGACTTCCCCTTCCCCCACTTGAAAGCTGAAGAAATACAGCACGGAGAGTTGATGTCAGGATCAGATTATGACAGCATGAGTCATTTATTAAGATTCCAGTAATGCTAAGCTCTTTAGCAGGTGCCTTGAGACCATATTTTTCAGAGTCTAATTTCAGATTCAGACATAAGTACATTTTATTGGTTTACCATAAACTGTCTGTCTATTGTTGCTTCTCTAAAACCACCTTCTGCTTGTCCTGTACTCCACAGCTCTCTTCTCCAAGCTCTGTCCACTTCTACTCCCTGCTGGCATGCAAACAACAGCTTAGTTTAATTTAGATTTTTTAAAGCTATAGAGAGATCTTGTTTTGTCATGTAGTACCATGACCTAACTAATCTTTCCTCTGGACTTTTTACTAATCTCTGTTATTTACACCACTTCTTCTTAGGCCACAGCTACAGGATATTGGCTGCTGGCTATGAAACCCAGCTTCCTTTCCTCTATTTTTAGCCACTTTGTAATTATATGTCCCTACATTCTCTTTCACTTCCTCCCTTTTGTGATAGCCAGTGGCATGGAAAACAGGTACTTCAGAGGCCCAACCACGCATGTACTCCACCTCCCTACCTCAGAAAGGACGTAACATATCCTAATGCTTAATTAAGGCTTAATCATCAACCCAGTTCTAAACTTCCCCTAACAAACACCCCAATATTTTTGCCATCTACGCTTGTCCAATTGCACTCGGACCTGCAAGGTGGATGACAGTTCTCAGAAAAGGTACACTCTTCTACTACTGACATTGCAAAGGAAAGCAATGAATTCCCCAGCAAGGCACAAAACTGAAGACACGCTGTTTCTAGTAACTGCAGCAGAAATTATGCAGTTAAAATATCGCCAGTGGTACCCCTCTACCCTCAGGAAGTCCACAGCCATCAGCCAAGCAAGGTAAAAAAAACCTCACTATCCTTGTTATTACTGCAAGAGGCAGAAAGGGCAAGCTTTATTTTGGTAAGAATGTGGTAATTCACTACTACTAATTTACCATGAATAGAAATCAGTAGAGAATAAGGGATGTAGGTGGAATCTGAGGCCAGAAGTGTTTCTGAAGGTATCACATCCAAGCCCTTTCCCAGTTACCTTTTTGTGGAGCAAACGTGACTTTTTGCATGATTTTTATAACTCCTCTAAATTTTAAATTCAGTTTTTCTGTGCAGGCCTGGTCCTTTTATTTATTTCAGCAAAGCTGATTTGCCCAAATCTGTGTCAGACTCATCTAAATTTATTTGTGCTTGAGCCTTAAGGGGACTGGGGGTGGAGGAAACAGCCACAGTCAGAAGCTCAGCCTCTCAGAAGGAGCGTGCCATTCTGAAAAGTCATTTATCATATGAGCTCGTCATTTCTTCCCAGAATCCCGGGTTTAACTCTAATCATGAAATCCAAAACCCAACACACTTTCACCCAACCCAACCAGCAACTTCCTCCCTCCGAGGAGATTCCAGGCATACTGATGGGTCTGTGTATTTGTATATTCAGAGGAGTTTCATAAGGAGAAAATGGAGGGATGGAAATGCCAAAGAGATTCAGATAATCTTCCATAACACAGAGTGCATTCAAAACAGAAGTATTTCAAGAAAGACTGAATAATTGGAGCACATGGTCCTACTGGCAATCAAAAAAAAAAAAAACCAAACTGCTGTAAAACTCAGTTACTCTGTTAGCTTCCATGGTACTTATACTGATTTACATTTAGTATCTAGCTTCAACATACATTTTCTTGATACAGTAGGGAAAAAATCTCAGGAGAGCTTTGCAAATTAGCATCAGCTGTCAGTATAGCCCAAATAAAACCAGAGCAAAAGAACAAAGAAAAGAATATGCTTCTTAATTCTGAAGGAGAAAAGAAACTAATGTACCGCACACTGTTTAGATAGAAGTCTCACGCCAAGAACTGTTGCCCCAAATATGTATGTCTGCTAACAAAAGCAAAAGTGATTATCATAGTGAATGTTGAAAAATGACAGTTTTAAGACCTTGGACTCTCCTTCACAATATATACAGTTGCCAGTGCCTTCAACTGCATATAAATACCAGGAGTCGGAACTGACTCCTCAGACAAATGTTTGTGCATTCTATCAAGTTGGGACAAAGCCAACATTTCTTATGGAAACATTTTTGGTGGTCCTGGGCAAAGAACATGTTTACTTTATAGCAAATATAACCAAAAATACACTGTGCTACAGCCTCCAATTATCTTGTTTGGAATAGTTTGAGGCTACTCAAGGTTCATTGCTGTTATTTTCTTTATTATATAGTGAAAAAGTCGCTGCTTTTCCTGTAATTTGAAAAGCAGCTATTTCAAGATTTGACATCTGGGTTTGTACCTCCCCCGCATGGATAATAAGATCCAGGGTGAAATTTTCCAGAGTGCCCATCTCCCATTTTCAAAAGCAACTCAGGTACTTAAGACACAGATCGATGCTTTCCTTGAATTTACATAGGCCTTTCAGGTCTTCCATTAATTCCACTGGCTCTACGTTATATTGCTTTTCAAGCTGGTTTAACAGCAACTCAGATATATAATTATTTGCACAACCAGTACTAATTAACAGCATACCGCAAGCAAGGGGACCCGGTCCCACAAACGCTCACACTTCCGTCCAACATCCTCCCCCACCCCGAGCCCCTCTGCAGGGATGTCCCTTGGGATCCGTTCAACAGCAGAGCTACACATGTGCTCAGATGACTCCGTGATGAGGACCTGTTCTTCATTAAGGGTGACCAACTTTAAATGAAATGCAGCTTGCTTACAAAAACTTCAGTCTGGGTTCCTTAGCCTTCAGTCTCTCCCTTTCTCCCAAACAATTAACCACCTCTCTTTTCCAATCGAGCTTTCCCAGCCTCCGACCCACTCTGGCATCCTGCGAGTTGTTCATGAATCAGTTCTGCATGAATCATTTCCCATGTGCAGACTGCGTATTTCATCACAGAGCAGATTCTCACAGACTTTCCTCCTTGGTCCCGATGACAAAGAACAGCCTCTGCTACAAAAACAAGCTTGAAGTTTCCACAAGGAGTTAACAGAAGGTGTGTGCTGTGTGAGAGAGGTGAAAAGGGTAGTGGAAGAAGGCTGTGTTAATTTTACAACTCTGACTTCCTTAATTATGAGTCACCAGCAATGCAGGAGAAATCCAGCTTAAAAAGTAAACCTAAAAGAGTGTGATGTCTTAGGGGAATGCTGCAGATTTAAGATGAAACGCCTCATTAAAAGCCCGCAGAAGTTAATATTTTACAGTCTCTTATGTCTGTAATTACTAGTGAAATCAGAGACTCAAGACTCTGCAAGAGTTCGTGTGTATTTGGAGGAAGAACTTTGTAAACTTCTCTGTCTCATAATCAGGTTTTACAACACAACTGAGGAGGGTGAGGGAAGAGAGGAGGTGGTGTTACAGGCTTTTGGTTTGTTAAGTTTTATTTTGGGGGACTGTTTCTGTACAATAAGACAAGAGGTTTATTTGTACCAGAGAGGTAGAAAACGCTTCAGCTGAAGTATTTTTTTTTCCCCACCAAAAACTCTTAACAGCAAAAAAGGAAGCTGTGTATGTGGCCTACCTGAAAGCTTCCTTTCTTCTAGTAAATCTACAGATCAGTTGAAAGGTTTTTTCAGGCTACCACTCGCAGCCTAATAGCACAGCAGACGTACCACGCAGCAAGAGAAGTCACTCCCTCAGCCATCCCCTCTGGCCAAGATAATGATCTTATTCATGGAAGCCCAATTCTGCTTTCCTAAATTACATATTATGTTAAAAAAAAAAACAAACCACCAAACAAGAAAACCAAAAGAACCCGAAAAACCCCCACACTGAAAAACTTAGAGAAAAGGAGGGAGGAAGAGTATTTTCCCCATGCTGCAAGGCACGAGGAATTCCCTTGCTCACCAAAAAATCAGACTTTTACATGTTGCTGCTCCCTCTATCAGGATGTACCATTTTCCCATCAAGATCTGCAGCTCTCACTATCTATTTGAAGGAAAGCAGCACTAACCCAAGCACAGATGTTTTCCCTCTATCCTTCACTTTCTCGTGCCCTGAAGTGCACCAGCTCTGCGCTGGTGATATGGCTGGGAGCAAGGATGTATAATTTCAATGCTTAACTCTGACTAATGCAGGATGTGTGGGAGAGCAGCACAGCGGCATGAATAACAGCTCTATAAAGCACGTATCAGTATCACGCTAAGTCATTCTTATCATCCAAACAGGATCTCAAGCATGTGCGTGCACAGTACCTTTCCTGTAAAGGTTTTATCATTACTATTGCTTGCATGGAAATCCAGCTGGTACGACACAAAAAGGAGCAGGAAAAAGCAAGTAGCTGAAATCAACATAAACAAATACCTTATTTTCATGTAAATGTCAGTAGTAACAAAAACTTGATGCAAGAAGTGATTAAAGAACAGTCCAGAAAAAAACAACACGAAAACAAGTCACCCTTCAACCACCACAGGAGACAGAACTGTTCCCAAAAGAGATGTTTTTCAAAACTTTTCCATGAGGTGTCCATAACGAACAGCTGAAAATATCAACTGCATCAAAACTCACATTTAAGTAAGAGAGAAACATTTCAAGTAGCTTTCCTGTTGTCATCTCCCCCTTCCCTCTCTCCAAACTAAAAAGAATATTAACGTCCTGGGAACCTCACTGGATGAATGCTTAAACATTAAGCTTAAACAAGAAGCAGATCTAGAGCTTGCCAAGGAGAGGGGAACAAGGAGGGAAGCAGACTCACAGGTAAATATTAGTTTGTACTTGAAAAAGCCAGAGCACATTTTAAAGCTGCTTTTGATTTTCATGCCAACTTCAAATCGTCCTCTTTCAAACGTTGGTAGGGCAGGGGAAACCAGTGCCTGGTGCCTTTGGCAGCTGGTCCAGGGTGACAGTGACACTGCCAGCCATTATCAGCCAAATTATGGAAAATGATCAGCAGAATTCCAGAAACAAGGGAGGTTTTTCTTCCTCATTTTCTTTTTGGCGCCTCTTGGCCGATGCCTTCAATGCCAGCCACGCAAGAGTCTGGCTGGGCTGTTGTGTGTGGTTTTGGCTCTCACAAAAGGGGCAAGGAGTGCTGTTTGGGAGCACAGCTCTTCTCCTCTTTGCTCCCATCCGGTAACCACACAGGCCTCTCTTTCCCAGGCCTCATATCACCTTGCCATCTGGCGACCTTCATGAGTACTGGCCTGTGCGATAATGCTAGACAAAGACTGGAAGCTCTTTAAGCCACAGGATGGATCCCTCCTGGCCTGCAGCAGCAGACCAGCACCCCTCTGCTGTGACCTGAAAAGGGAATCTACAGAAGACAAAACAATTTTCAATCCTTCCAATACTGAAGTGTTTTCAGAACTATATGAGCGTACAAACAGATCTGTCCATCTTTGTGGTATAGCCAAGATGAGACTAACACTAAAATGCTGCTTAACAGCTCACAGCAGCGCTAGAGCACTTTCCTAGTCAACATGAAGACCACCACCACTCCAAATCAAAGCTTGAGGGAAACTTTAGAAGCAAACCATAATAACTACTCAAGATGAAATGCAGACAGGAGACCCAGGAACACCACCCAGCTTCTCTAAAACAACATGATGAGGCATATAAAGGTAACAGTCAATTATGGCCTTCTTTTTATGTCTCCTCTTTAGCAGCATCATGCACTTGCTAGGTCCCTCGGTCAGCAGTGACTCAGAGAACAGAGGGCCTTCCAGTGAATCATCCACACATTTTTAAGCACCCTCCAGGTTTTGTTGATTGGGAGATGTCTCACTACCTACACCTTCCCTAAATACTTACTGGGCTGTGCAAGGCATGAGTGAGAGTGAGAGAGAGAAAGCACGCGAGCAAGGGTGCAGGAGAGCAGACAATGCTCTCTGAACATCTGAATGCTACGACGAGGAATACAGGCCACACAGATCTAGCAGCACTGCTCACTCCTCCAGCGTGTGAATATGGGCATAAGCTACACGAAGACAGGGAAACAATGGGTAAGTCACAAATATTTGATTTCACAAGTCAAGACAGTTTTCTTTCCCCTCCCCTCGTGACTAAGCCTTTGGTCCACACACCCACTTCATCCTCAAAAAACAACCCCATGAAACAAATTTGATTGCTCTAAAATACACACAGGGAATGACCAATCACACCTCCTCCTCACAGCACTAAGTCTATTTACTAGGAGTCTGCACCAACTGTCTGCTTTGTATGTTAACAGGATCCACCTCCCCCTCTCAATAAGACGTTAAACACTAGCAAATCCAACTCCTCTCTATTTTCCTTATCCCCTCCCCAAACCCCTGAGTCTGCAGACAACATCATTCATGCAGATAAACTTTCTGAAATCACTCCTAGCTGCTGCCAGGGAAAGGACACTGCAGTGCCCAGCGTGCCACGGTCCAACTTTGATCCCAAACCAGCGCTCAGAAGTACGGCAAGGAAGGGAGAGTGGTGGGCTGTGCCAAAGCCTTTCGGTAAGGGTGAGCCCTGGCAGCAGTCCATGCCTCACTGCCTCCCAACATCCCGTTGAGCTTAACTTAGGCTTTGTACCACACCTTGCCTTTAACAGGCTGCTGCTGCGCTGGCTGAGCACTGCTGGTGTCGTGGCAAGGACGCTGCCTGCAACGGAGGCGGAAGGCCCAGATTTCATCCCCATCCTGGCACAGACCTGCCGGGTAACAACGATGTTAAACCTTACTCTAGGAATCTACCCACCATCTACAACCACTGCTCCACACCACCTCTAGGAGCCTCCCCAGTTGTTTACTGTTTGGTTCACCACTTGTACCTTGATATATCTTCCTGCACATCATTTAAGAAAACCCAAAAAACCCAAGCCCCCCTCCCCCAACTAAGATCTACCCCTTCTTTTTCCTCTTAGCAACCAAAACAACTTCCCTGTCCTTATGTTAGCCCATCTAATCTCTGCCTCCTCTCTGGCACATCAGATAAATATCTTGTCCTTCCAACCCATCAGAAAACACAGCTGCTAAAATTATCATTCTGACCCACCAATCACACTTGTCCCTTAATCTGTCTGGTATCTTCTAGGAGGTATTATGTTCAAACAGCCTAGAGCCTTGTCCTCAAGGCACTCCAGCCCTCTTTATATCTCACATTTGAGAGCTCATCCCAGGCGCAGCTTTCCCTCACCTCCCAAATTCCTTGCCCAGACTGGACATCGACCACATGCTTCCCCTTGGCTTCTCCTTCCCTTCCCAGTGCAGCTTTCAGCATTACACTGGGGCATAGAAAAACCTTCTAGCCCTGATGAGATGGGAGGATGATCCTTCACTATCTCATTTCTTTGGAAAGGCCAGTTAAACTGAGTGGACCATACACTAACAACATGATGCAAGCAGACAAAAAGGTTTACAGGGAGGAGATGGGGCAAAAATATTAAAGTATTTAATATAGTCCATAGTTACAGTTTTCTCTGGATATTCCCATGAGCACTGTCTTGTGTCTTTTAGACTGCCAGCTATTCAGCAGAGGTACAGTCTGTGTATTTCTCCCCTTCTAAAGTAATAAGCACATTCTTGGCAGCTAAATTATTAATAAGGAACAAATAGTAATTGATTTATAGATGAGCCCGAAAGAGAGGATATATCTTTTTCAGTCATCTAAGCCATCGTGCCCACACGGCTTTGTCCCGGTTCCATCCCCACCAAAATCTCAGTCTCCCACCGAGACCAGTTACGCCACATATCCAGCTCCAAATGATCTGTATTTACGTGCCTCTCTACCTCTCTTATATCTGACCACTGACCAGATATTGCAAAAGACAAAGTGTTTATTGTTCTTTCCGTCTCTCTCTCTTCTCAGCCGGCAAGAAAAAGCTTAGCTGGATTAGCTCTTAAGAATTTATTTTGATCCATTGTGAACTTGTGAAAAAAAACCAAACCAAACCAAACCAAACCAAAAACCCAAGGAAAAGATGAGTTTTGCATTCAAGCTTTGAATATGCTGAGCTTGGGGAATTAGCTCTCACTCTGCTGGTGGAAAGTTCCACAGTTCTGGCCCAGCTCTTCACACCAGAAGTATCTGTCCCCCTCCTCCGAGCACTACTTTCTCACATTTCAGCTCCAATACTTGCAAAAACCACCTTTGCTCCCGCTTTGCTGAATGAACCGAGGATCACTGGGTAGGTCTTCCCCTTGCTATGAGTACGAGCTTACTTGTAAGACAAGCTGGAGGATCGGCCCCTGAGAGCAGCTACTCCACAGGCTGTTATGTTTATTATAATTAACAGCACCACACACACATCCTATTGCTTTCATAACACTCGCCACAATTTGTTTGGCATGAAGAACCGATCAGCAGTCAGCTTGCCACAAACTCAACCTTTTTAAGGCGGGACCTGTGGCTTTACTGAAAGCAAGACAAAGTTTGTTTCTAGAAACATTATGGAGATGACATGTAAAACACAGCACTGCTGCTTAAATGCTGGCTGAATCCCAAACGATGGGAACTCTTACACGAGGCAAAAACAGACCTTCAAATGCTTGTAGGCAAATACACTGTCACTGAATATTTTGTCATGGAAGCAAGAGCCTAAAAATGTAACACGAGCAGCTAATGCACTGAGACAGGCCGGCGCACATCCTGCCTTTACTCTGTAAACACCACGATGCGAATTGGCACTATTGTACAAATCAGGCCACCCATACAAAAAGTAGGACAGTAGTTTGTAATAAACTGCAGCCTTCATCCCAGAGCCACCACACTCCTCGTCCCAGATATCTTGATCTATATCGGAAGAACAAGAAACCTGGTGGGAGCATGGCTGGGCTGCCTCAGCATCCAGCATGGGCAAGCTGCCCGTCCCTGCGGGCACCCTCCAGTGGCACATGCCTGCTGGGGACATGGGGAGGAGGTGTGGAAGGAGGAAAATGGTGTTACCATCCATTTTCTGCTAAGGCCAGCACCTGTAGGAGAACACTGTGCCCTGCCCGCGGCAGGAAACCCAGCCTTGAGATGTGCTGACTCACTGCAGCATGGTTCCTTGCAGTTGGCAGTGGTTTTTAAGTCTTCTTCCCTGCAAGTGAAGGGCTGTTGCTATCTCTTTTCTCTACCCAGAAATCAAATTAAAAACAGAAATGCCCCGGGGTAACTAGAAGACATTATATTCTGCATTCCTTCTTCCCATTTGCAAAATTTGGGCTTGAAGGGGAAAATACTTTGTTTAGCATCAATGAGAGAATGCTAAAAGCCATACCAGGTTGAAAAAAAAGTGAAGCACTGGGGGCACACTTCTCCACCAGAGGAAAGTAACATTCATTTGTTGTTCTAGTAGATGAAGTTTAGCTAGATTTTGGTAAATTAAACCCAAGTTCTCAAAACCTTCAGATTACTTTTATGTCTTTTATTCCTATCAAAATCTTCCCCATTGGTCTCAATGCTTTTCTATAAAATACACATGATAAGTCCCTGTTGTGGAAGTATGTAAGGACACTGGAAACACTTCAGAGTTTAAATACCACAAGAATGGATGTCAATCTTTAAAAGCATTCAGTGCTGTTATGCATAACAGTCCCCAAAACAAAAAGCCGTAAACAATCTTTGGGTATAACAATACACATGATCATTCAGACAGCCTAATCTTTTCTCGAACCTCCAATGTGCCCAGAGCTATGTGAAGTAAAGTTCTAAGGCGTAAAAGGGTATTCAGAAAGGCAAACAAAAACAGGTTCCCAAAACCTGAAAGGTTAGTTACCTTCCAGGAAGGGAATGAGCAGAGCCCTCCAGCTGAACGGTGTGCACTCATTTGCACATGCGATGAATTCAGTAAATGCCATTCCAGACCTCCAGCTCACTGAGTTTTGAGAATGCTAATTGCTTTATGGTAGTACCCACTAATCCCCACTAAACCCCAATCAAATATCAAGGCTAATACACAACCAACATAAAAGAGAAAGTCCCTGACCCAAAGAGAGTGTGATTTCCATTTACAGCAGGATGCAACAGGTAAATGAAATGGGCAAACAGGAAGGAACAGTTAACACAAGAGCAGTTATATACCAGAAGTGTGAAGTGTCTTCGTGGGGAAAAGAAATTAAAACCATCATCATCACATTCTTCTTCCAGCAATTAATCAGCTTTTACTTTCAAAACATGTGTGCTAAAGTCCAGGTGGGCAAATCTTGGAAGCATTTTGTTTCTTTTTACATGCAGGGGAAGAGGGGGGGAAAAAATGCACAAAAATCAAAATACATATTTTTCTGAAAACCAAAGTGGCATCAGGAAGAGTAGGCTGTGGGGAAGTAGGCATATCAGTAAAGCAAAGAGCACCAACCGTTTTTGCTTTCCTCTGCAGATCACCCTTGATAAATTACCATGACTCTCTTAGGGATTTTTTAAATCTGTTTTTTATTATTACTCCTATTTTTAAGGAAGATAACGTTGTCTCCGGTTTTGAAACTTTAACAGGGGCCACACACTCCCACACAGAAGGATTTCACTGCTGTAAAAGCTCTGGCTGCTCGGCCAGCTACTACTTAGTAGCTCTGGTGCAATAAAAAAGCAGCACGGGCTGCTACGAGAGGCACTAAGACTCTATAACGTTCCTGGATGCACAATGCAGAGAACGGAAAAACATAACTCACAAGTGACTTGCCTCCAGAAGCCGCTGAGGGCTGAGCGGTGTGCCTGCATACCACACAGCACACATTTGCTTATACAAAACCTCTGTAACTTTGCCACGAGTGGGAGAAGTGGGAGCGCTGCATGTGGCTCTGTGGGCAGGACCAGCACCTGAGACTCAGCGGCACTGCAAATAAACACAGTTTATACATGAATAATTGCATAGTTTTTAGGCATTTATTTCTCAACAAAGAGCGATAATAAGGAAACTGCGCAAAAAGGTGGCATTGGATTTTCTTGAGCCGAATCCTTCAGACGTATAAAAAAAAATAAAATAATCAAGGAAAAGAAACGGGCTGGAGGAGGGCCAGGGTGCATACCAGCAGCAGGGGAACCCTTACGTGACCAAGGCTGTGGCTGGTGCATTCCTGACTCGTACACTGAGGTGCATCCACTGGCGGCGTCAGGTGCCGGATTGGCAAAAGCATTCCCTCGTAATGGCTTCTTAATTGTTTTCTGACAGCCATGACACATTCTCCAGAGCACTGTGAAGCAGAAATTTGGAAGACAGTGTGCTGTTTGTCATGAACGGGCACAGAGCAAACCAGCCACCTGCCTCCATCCGCATCTCTGCTGTTCTCATCTGCTGATGTGTTTAGAAAGCTCCAACTGTGGTCCCCAGCGAACAATTCCTCATTACCCAAGCTGGCACTCCAGAAACACCCCAGTCCATGTCACGTTCAAGCATTTGCTAGACTTTGTGCATCAGCCCCATTAATTTAGCTGCTTAAATCTAAGCATAGACTTAGAGGGCTCTGCAGAAAGGAGATGGACTGAAGAAGCCCTTAAATGCTTTGCTCAGTTAGGATGAAAGAGACTTTGAAATCTTAAAACACTGCTGCTATCTTAGATAATGAAGCATCTAAAAAAAAAAAAAAAGCCTTCAATATTTTCTTTTGCGAACACCTATTATTTCAACCCCAGCAGGCAATACTGTCTAATGTACCTCAAGGCAACAACTATGCATGCTTATTTAAAGGCAATATTCACCCCTACTCTGTTCTAAACTCCTATCTGAATAAAAGCCAATGTATTTAGCATTTTGCTTCCTGTTGTAAAGATTTGACAACTGTAGGCCTTGTCTGTGAGATGAGGAAAAACAACATGGAATATCATGTGTCACTTCCTTTTCATCGCATGCAAACCTGGGATAAACAACGGAGGCAGGTAAAGGCATTCGCTTTTTACCTAAGCTTTCATGCACAATAAATTAAGAAGGGTGGGCCTTTACTCAAAGCAGCTTTTCTTTAAAGCGCTATATTAATCAAATCCTTTCAAGAACAAGTTCATTTGAATGTGTTTAATTTTACTTTGAGACTGATAATAGCACAAGTGTATTGCATCATCTTCACTAGAACAGTAATGCCTTTTAAGTTTCTTTTTAGTAGCTGCCTCAGACATGCCTTAGATAATTTTGTTGGCCAACTGAGGACTAATGCAAGACATATTCTATGAATAAATGCATTTCCAGAGCCTCAGTCTCAGAAGGTGATTTTGCAAATGGCCAATGAGAAGTGCCTCCTTTGAAGTGTTCCTGGAATCAGTTACAGTTGCTTAAACCACTGATCAAATTCTACCAAAAAAGGCTTAAAGAAATGTTACTTCAGACTAGGTTTATCTTTCCTATAAATGCAAACTACTGCATTAAAACCAGAACTTTCCTCTATGAAATACGCACTTTCACAGCTTCGGAGTATTTAACTGAGGTGCTTAAAGTCAACATTTCATTTTCTTTCTTGGAACAGTTGAAAAAAATTAAAGCCAAACTTCACTGATGGAAAAGGTAACTTCAAAAGTCTTTCCCCTAAAAATAGATGATGAAGTTACACCAGCCTACGTGAAGGACCAGTTCTGTTACTCGTAATGCTATAGGGTTAACATCACTCCAGTCTACTGTGCTCTATAAAGGATTTCTTAGCCAGTAGGTCTCCTGTTTTTTCCTTCGTCAAAAAAGGCTCATTCTCTTTGGGACAAATCCAAAAAGCTTAAGTCAGTGAGACCTCAACTTGGCTTTGCACTGCCCAGCACCATGTGCAGCCACCACGCAAAGCAGGAGAGATGCTCATCCTGTGCTTTCGCACAACTCGGCCAACAGAAGACGTAAAGCAAGTTTAGGAAGGTATCGCTAACGATTCCTCCGCCTGGCATTGCCCAAGGAAGGGCAGCCAGCCCCATGCCAGTCCCCTCCCAACAGCACAAGGGACTCTCCTGAGCACGTGGGCAGCTGGAAGAGCCCTGTCCCCAGGCCAGGGCAGCTCTGGAAGGCTCTCGGCAGTCAGCTCCAGCCCCTGTAGGGATCGCAGAGCGGCTCTGAGGACTACGGCTTCCTGGTATTTCCTCCACAGCTGAGGATCTGGGCCAGTGAGTGCAAGAGTGGGTGTGAAACATGCTGCTGGGCGAGTGCAGATTTCTGCCTTGGTAGTGGAAATCATTACAAAAGGTCTATGGTAAGACAAAATGAGGCTTGTTGTGCTCTGTGGGAGTTGCTGGGTGCTCAACAAACCCCCATCAGGCCACTTATTCTCATGCTTCAACAGACTTGAATTGTTTGTACACCTATTAAAGCAATCCTGGCCCAAGCTTCCCAAACCCATCTGGATTTGTACTTCAGCTTCACTAGCAAAATCCCAAAGTGTGCTCTGCCCAAAAGTCAGCACAGCAGACTGCCGGAAATGCGCAAGGTTATTTCTATCATATCATTCTAAAAATGGTCTCCCTGATATTTTGGGGAGGGAACAGAGGAATGGAAACTGCTATGTAGAAGGATTCATTACATTTCTTCTTTAAGATTATTTTGTTCTACTTTGTATTTGTCGCAATATTAAACCACTTTGACTTACATTTTACACAGAATGTTTACAAGATGCGTGGGCAAATTTAGTGATATATATTTTTTAAACTTGATTACTTTCCCCCCCCCACACAGAGTCTGAGTTACTCTGTGCATAAGGTTCCTTTCACAGTAAAAATGCCAGGACTTTCCATATGCACTACTGCTTAAGAACAGCATTCCTGGCAGGTCTTAATGCATTTGAAGTGATTGTATTAAGCTCCCAGCATTGCTTCAAGTCCTATCTGAGCAGAACACGCACCTGAAAAAAACACCAAGGGAATACACAAAAGAAAATATACCAAAGGAGATCACAGACAAGGCCAAGAAGGAGTGATTTTAAGTCAGTAGACATTTCAAAGAAAGCACACAATGGTGCCGCCAGCTTGCTGTCGATAGAACATTTTGTTTTAAAAGACTGTTTTACAAGATGGCTGTTTTCTTCTTGTCAGGATCACAGGAATCCTCAAGACACCCTTCCTGAAAAGTGTCAGCATTGCACAAACGGGCTTCAAGAAGGAAGGAAATTGTCTCCTTAGTGAAATGCCACCTGAGCCCTTTCCAGTCGGTGGTGCAAGAGTGGTGCCATTACTCCACCTTTGGTGGCGTTATTCCTTGGACACATGCTTTTGCTTCTCTCATTTTGCTGTGGTTTTCCTAATATTATGCTTTTATAGGAGAGTTTCGCAGCAATTTTGAGGGAAATGACATCATCAACCCTCAGTTCAATTGGCTTAATACAGAAAGCTGCCTTCAAAGAAGCTTTTAAAAAAATACATTTTTGGTGGCTCTTTAGCATTTGAAAAAATGCTAGTGCATCCAAGCCTGTAAACTCATATAAAGAACTTCAATTCAAACATCTGAACACCAATACATATTCATTCTCTGTGCTGCTAATTAACCACAAGCTGATTTCCTTCACAAGTGTTTATTTTAGCAGTACGTTTGTCCAGAATCCCCCTTTCAGAACATAGCAATAATCAGGCTTCATAAAACAAATAGCTATGTTCACTGCTATCCTGAAAAGAATTCCCACTGAATCGGTGTTTTGGCGCCTATCAAGAGTACAAAAGGTAACAGGCGCTGATCAGACCTGGAAGTCTCCACTTACAAAGAATGAAATATTTCTCAAGAAGCTGATAATGACCATAGTTGCGTCTTAGTAGACCAATTAGACCGAGAGTGACATGAGATGTCAGAGGCAAACTTAAAACCCAAAATACTCCATTGTCCAGCCACAGATTCCCATCTCCACTATGCTCCTGTTCTTCAATACAGAGCAGTAACAGGTGACATTAACTGATACTGAGGAATCGTGTGGGCAACCAGGAGAGAGGAAGGGTGCAGCGGCACGGGGCACCCCAGAGGAGCGGGAGGGAGGGAGGCTGCAGCTTTTCGATGCTATCAGTGGCAGCAGCTTGAGAAAAAATGGCAGCACGCCACAATTTGCCCCCAGAAAAAGAAACTAAACCCCAAGGGAGTACATGCAGTTCCCTGTAATGAACCAAATGAGCCCTCTAACACGAAATTTAGAAAAGGAAAAAGACACAAAGAAACCGAGATGGGAAGGCGAGAGGCACAATGGGCTCTTTTTAAAGGCAGAGATAAAGCACTTGTACCAGTACAAAAGGAGCGAGAAGGAATGAAGCCATCTATCAGCGCTGGGGAAGCAGGTTCTAGTGAAGACATAAGCTGTAGAGATGACCAAACCAGAGGTACCTTGAGAGCAAGCTGCCCAGCAAGGAGCACCAGCCTGGCTGCTCAGCCCTGGCTGTGCGATGGAAAGGAGGGCTCAGCTACTTTGCTGCTGGCATCGTGTGTTTACACAGGCTGTGCAGGAAATTAATTTTATCTTTGAACCACTGCTTGGCACACTCCTCACTAGTGTTATTTATAGCTTGAACCTCGATGTTTTTTGAATAATTAATCCTTAAAAACAAAAACTCTAAGCCATGTTTAGTGAGGTACTTTTAAAGCCAGTAATAAACAACGGGCATCTGCTTCATGGGCCTGTATTACCTGTTGACCGTCAGCTTTACGTAGGTGCCTTAACAGGGTAGTGGATGCAGGCTTCAGAACGCCGAGGCTGCAGAACAGAGCCTTCTCTGGATATGCTATAGAGAATCTGTGTTGGCTTTATTTATGAGCTATTCCTTCTTTACTCTTTAGGCTTCAGTTCTGTCACTAACTGTGAAATTAACTGTGCAACTGTGGGGTCATGACAAATTTTTGACACACTTAAAGAAATGCAGAATTAAAACTGACAGGCTAAATTCTGCCTTTATATCCCTGTATCCACAAATAGCTCCCTTAACTGGACAGAAACTAACTGGAGAAGGTACAGCTACCAGTGGTAACCACAAATTTGGCACAGGGAAAGCTACCTTGGCACTAACTACGTGTGAAAGGATCCGACTGCAAATGCAGGAGGACGCTGTGTCGCACTCGACTGCTGTCATTCCGCTCCACATTTTCTCTCTGTAGGTTCTCTTTACTACTTGTCTTTATTTTTCCAGGTAAAGTCTGACATTCTTTCATGGGAAGATCTTCCCCACACTAGTGCAGAAAGATAGCACACTTTTAAAATAACCACTGCTGGTTTTGTTTGTTTCACTTACATTATAAAATGCTTTTTGATGGCATTTTATGATAGATTACCAGCCAATGAAATCTTAACGAGTATGAAGGGTGATAAATGAAGGTCGGTATCACCATTAGCTGAACTGGTACTAATAGCTGGCACAATGTTAAAAAATATCCAAGTGTACGTTCTTCACTGATGAAAAATGCACATTTCACAGTAACGATGCCCAAAGGTCACCCCAAAGATCACAAAGTAAAAGCAACTAGCATTGCCAAAAAACCCCAAGCCCCCAAAACAACAAAAGAAGAATAAGCCTTGCTAAAAACAGATGCTTTGACCTCATCAAACTTGTGGGCTGCATGTATTCACCACTGCTCGTGGGAATGCATTCCTGAAGAACAAACCCTCCTTCATGTGGGGTGTTACTGGTTAAAACAATTTAGGAAGACATTTTTTATTCTCCTTGCTCTTTCTACCACCAATTGTTACCCATGTTGTGTTTCTGTTTATGCAATCAAGTCCTTTCACTCTTTACCATGATCTAACTACAGTTCTAACCAACATATGGGCTTCATGTTATATGCTGGTAGACAAGCAAGCACAAGGCTGTATTTCAAATTGGCAGTAATCCCATACAGAACTTTGTGACTCTCCTTTTCCCCAAGCAAGGTATTTCTGCTGACAAGGCACACACAGACACATTTCAGCCCTGCATGTGGTAGAACATCTCATTGTTGTGCAGTTCAGTTTTGCTCTGGCGTGCTTTTGCACAACTTTAACTCTGATAAAAATTCGGAATGGGAAACCTCAGCTCCTTTATCTTGTATTTTCACAAAGCCAGGCCTGAAATCTTCACTGGCACAGCAATGTAAATTAAAGTGATTCTTATAGTCATTTTTTCACCAAAAGCATTTTTTCACCTAGTGTTATGCGGCAGTATCAATAGGCGACATCTTTTTACCATTATGAACTATTTAACATTTCTGACACATAAAATTCTACTGGCAGGCTGTTTAGCTACCTTGGAGAATATTACTAAGGCACAATACACCACAGTGAAACTTAGATTTTTTTTTGGTGGAATGCATGATTTCCAACCTTGGTTAAATTCTTAGGACTGGTTGTATTGCTCTGTTGCCCAGAAGCAAGAGTAATACAGGACGTTAAGTACCAGCTTTGTAGAGAACATCCTTGGTTCCATAAATCTCTTTTTCAGTTGGGACTGAGACCTAGAGCTACCGTCAATGCAATCAAGACCAGATATCCAGCTTCTCTCTCCTAGGTTGCTGTGCAAGAGCCTCTCCTCTCCGGTCAGCTATCCCCTAAGGATCCTTCTTCTCTCATTCACATTTCTTATAGAGGGAAAAGGGATCAAAAGCAAGGCTTCTGCTGGAGCCTCTGGCTCTGCAAGGAGTGAACACTCTCCCTGGTTTCTTCACCAGCCCAGTGCTTAGCATGGCTGCATATGGCCTTAGTGGTAACCAGCTGGCAGAGACATTTTGAGTCTCCATCACAGTGACTGTCAACTCAAGGAACAACACATTCCAGTCCAACAGGAGGGGCTGCAAAATACTCAACTTTAGCAGGGTCCTCCTTTTTAAGCTCTACCATCTTCCATTGCCTTTCACTGTCACAATGTAGTCCTATCCATATGCACAAGACAAAAAGCCACCTGAAATGCCAGATTTTCACTAGCAGGAGATGTAGTCCAAATGTCTTTGCTGCACATGCCTCTGTTGAAACTCTCAGAAAATTTAGTGGCAAGTCAGGATACATACTGATACAAGATCCTCTGTACTGTGAGGGCACCCTCCCATGACACAGAGTTATACAAAATAATTGGCCAAAATTAACTGAGTGAAGTCAGTGAGAGACCAAATGTTTCACCAATAAAATTTTAAAAATATTCACAATTCCAAAATATAACTCATTGGCTGTACTTATTTACCTTAAAAATACCTTACCCAATGAACGTGCTTACTCACTGCTCTCTTCCTCCCGCTAATCTGCTTATGACTCTTGGCAAGTCAAGTTTTGATTCCATTTCTCCTGAAAATTGGTGTTAGTTTCTTTAAAATAAAAAAAAAACCCTAACCCGAGTAATTCAGAAGCTCAAGTTGAAAATCCTGCTTCACAGTCCTCATGTGACCTGCAAGGTATCTAACACTTTTCCAACTGCTAGCATCCCTCCTGGCACATACTAGCCCGTTATGACTCCATATGGCATCAGGAGATATTTTGCACTAGAGCAATGCTAACTTAGCCACTTTAGGAATTAGTTTGAGTTTTATGTCGGCTTTCTCTATGAACTATGCAGTCCACTCCCTTCCATGCCTAACTGAGGCAGAGATCCATTTTGTTATTCCCCAAGAGAAGGCAGGAAAGGAGAAGGGGGATATATGAGGCAACTTTCAAGAGTTTCGTTACAGAAATCCAGTTCAAGCAGAACTACTGTTGAATAAGAAGTTAGGCCTGCCCATGGCTACATCTTCTCTTACCCTAAAAAAAGCAAAGCTGTGAGAAAGGGCAAGTGGAGAAGATGACTGTGCCTATCGCCCTGCAGAGCTCAGAAGTCCCCAGAAATGGTATTTGAGTGCTACGTCAGCCACATTTCACGCATGGCAGCGTTGGTAGGCAACTTGATTTCCCTTCCTGGCTATGGTCACATAGCGGGCAAGGGTTATAAAGAGTCACACTTTGTTTCTTGCCTGCTGCCATGGCATCCGTCTTCCCTTGCAGCACTGGGGCAAAACCAGAGGGCTGCACAGATTATCTTTATTCAGTAATAAAATGCAATCTTTACACCTTACTCTTTCCCCAAGTAGAAACATTGCTCAGGATGCTGAAATTCTACACGATGTTTTCGAGAGCATTAAGTTTTCCCTCCTTACATGATTACACAACAAATTGTTTATAATAACCTGAAAAAGAAAACTGCATTTTATATGCAATGGTTCCCATTCCCATAGCACCCAAATGCCTGATACACTTTTGCATACTTGTCTCAGTGCCCAAAAGAATTATTTGCTCCATTTCGAAGAACGGAAGCTGAGGCAAAGGGAGACTAACTGATCCGAAGTTACGACGAGAACAGGAGTGCAAGTCCGCCAGTTCTCTGTTATGCCTAATGTTTAATGCTGTTTCCATATCACGTATGTGTAAAGGTTCTTTGCAGAGAGTAATTGCAACAAGAAATTATAAACTTTATATCTCACAGTGGCAAGATGGAAAATTCTTCATAATTTAAAACAGTAAAGAGTAACATTTACTGTATATATGATATTTTAATATAGCCATTTCTAGTAGCTTCCCTGCTTGTTACAGTCCTCCTGCCTAAAAACTTCTAAAAGCGTGTGGGTAGAGGATGGAAGTGATTGTGCTACCCTCCTTGCTATCGTGCACACTCTCCTTGCTTCTTTACAGAACAGCCACCCCTGCTGTATTAGGCAGAGCCCAGGGAAGACAGGCGCACACAATCCCAATAAGCAACTCCCTTGTTCCTTTTCAGAGACTTAGGACTTAATTCAAAGCTCAGGAAGAGTTTGTGAAATGCACATGGGCTTTGGACCAGGCCAGTCATGTCTGTGTATATATTTGCTTAGTATCACGTAAAAAAAAAAAGATCTTCTCACAGTCCAGGGCTTACACATCATTCCCATGTTGCTTCAGCAGTAAATTTCCTTTAGATTGCCCTTGACTGTTCAGCCTCTCCGGGTCTTTCACAGGTCACTGTAAAAATGAAATACCGACATCCCCCCCACCCCCCGCCAATTATGTCTTTGTTTCATCTATACTATGTGGCTTGGTATAATCAAATACATTTTGAATGAGTATGGAGTGAGTATATACAGCGGCAGTCTTTTATTAATTGCCTGTTATTTTAAAAAAATTTTTTTTGAGTGTCTCTTGTGGGAATTCCATTTGCTCAGTCTGTGCAGGAGGCCTCCAGAGTTACTCAGAGGAGAAGAGCTTCACTGGAGCTTCTCCAAAAAATTAACTACAAAACCAAATTCAAGTACCCACGTTACAGACTTCATACTTCACCAAAAAATCCTCCCCCTCACACTGACAAACAGCAAAATTTACCCTCTAAGGAATCAATAAAATACAGACGTGAAGTACACACACAGTAAAACCACAGGGGTTTGACAATCCACTCCAACTGGCATTGCTGAAACTGAGGAGTTCATAGATCTGCACAGCCAACATTAAAGCAGACAGACTAGGAAAAAATCTCTACTCACCAACCTTTTCACCCCACCGGAGCAGAGTCCCTTACTCAAAGGCCATATGCATGACGATACACCAAGCAGGACCAGCTACTCACTGCAGACCTCAGTCTTCGAATGCACCCATGGCAGGCACCCAGCTGGCAGACGGCGAGGCTCTGTGCTGCGCTTTCTCTCACCACAGCTTCCCCAGTGAAAGCGGGGATCTTCTGGGGACTTCCCTCCTCTCAGATTCAGTTACTGTGAACCACCCAACCACAACATCAGGGGTCCATAAAAGCAGCTTCACGCTACTTTTGCACACCATATTACTCATTTGCAGATTCCAGCCTAGGCCACAAACACCTCTACATCTTTTGGGCCACACTGGCTTTTGGGTGTTTTTGGTCAGCCAAGCACACAAGGCTGTATGTACAACTTGCTGGCCTTTCTCTAAAAAGTGTTTGGCTTTTGTACAGTAACTTAAGAGCACTAGCGAAAAAAACCCAAACCTGTCAATTCTGGTGAAAACCAAAACACTCACTGGAAATGACAGGAGAAACCAAAAGCAGAAGGCATCTTGCCAACGGCTTAAAGGAGATCTGTAGCAATCTGCAGATCACAGCGCAAGCTAACAGCATGCCACCACATTACAGTGAAACATCGACATATGTTGACTCTGTCTGCAGGTCCAATACATGGTACCCTCAGAGCGAAGTGGACAGGAAAAAGCATAAGACAAAGAGGCAGAAGGAAACACGCAGACTGCCCCTTTCATGGGCAGAGGGGAACGTCACTGTGTCGGGCACACTGCAGCGAGAAGCAGAGATCAGAGGTGCACTCACTGGTGAGGAACAAAACTGGCCAAGAGAGGAAAGAATCATGGACGGGAGCATCCAGGGGAAACGGCGAAGTGGTGACAGAGAGTTGCAGAGAGCTCCAGAGGTAGATGGAGTGGAAACCATTACAGAAGGTGATATGAGGCTTTTGGCCTGATGGGCAGAACACGGGATATATCGAGCCCCGCAGTGCCGAGCTGCTGGCACAGAGAATGGGCTCTGCTGGGGACGCGCTACCTCTGCTCAGAGCTCAAGGGTGGCTACAACAAAGAATGGAGAGCAAGCTCCTATCGTTAGTTCAAACAGCCTCATCTCATTAGACTGGTATAAAACTGAAGTTACAGCATAAAGTTAATCTCTCCTTTGCAGTAACGGTTTATACCAGTATGTTGTGATGAAGGTAGCTGGCATGCACCTCTTCTGCAGGTTACCAAGGCACAAGCAAACACTCAAACCTCTGATTAAAAACTCCTCTAGAAGCCAAAAGTGAAACAGTTGTAGCACCTGTGAGAGATGCAGCACTAATTAGCTCAAGAATTTCCCAGCTTAAGTGTTACATTTCTTGACAGTATTGCAAGTGCAGGGCCAAAAAATACCAACATCTGTAACAAAACTCCAAACTAGCAACAAACCACTGAAAAAGCTCTCCACACACAAACGTATACCAAGACCAAGATACCAGTAGCACAGCAAGGGTGGGGGAACCACCACCTAAAAACACCAGACAGGGAGATATAGCAGAAAAGTTTAATGGTTTGTAATAAGCAGCATATATCAAGTGAAGTGATTTACAACTTAAAAGTCTAAAAGTTTAGAGGAACAACAGAGTATTAATCCCAAGGGGAAGACATTTTGCTCATATACATTGCCTGGGAAAAACAAAACAAAACAAACTGGTATGTTTAAGGAAATTTCCAGTTTTCTGATAGGTAACATGTAAAAAGACACACATATATAATCATTTGATAGCTTGGTTGTATTAAGCTGCAATTTCAAACTGTTTCTTTTTAGTGTTATAGGAACTACACAGGGAACAATTTCAAGTTTAAATAGGGTACCACTGACCTTCCTCTTCCTGCTCTGGTAAAGACTCTAAAAATTGGATATTCTTACAGAGAAACTGTGTTGCAATTCCTAGGCACATCAGGGTCAGATAAAGTTCAGTCTTGCCTTTGAACTTTCTTGCCTCTATGGGCTATAGTCAAATCCTCAGTGTTATTTTAACATGGTTTTTAAAGTTTAATTTCCTTTTTGTGGCTTTGCTTTATTAACATTATTGACGTTAAAAGTGATATGTAGCCCCCTTTTCATCTTTCAGAAAGCATGGAAATATTTGTGGATTCCTCCCCCCTCCATTAATTAAAAACTTGCCTCAGCAACCCCCTTTAGTTCCTGCACGAGGCCTTTGCTGTGTAGAAGTCAATAGGAGAAATCCTTTTTCCTGCAGCGGAACTGGGATTTCTATAATCCACTCTTCCCAGGAAGGGCTTTGCAGTTTAGCAGAGCAAGAAGCAGCATGCAGCTTCATCAACAGTTGTTTTGAATTGGTTCCTTTTTGGTCCTAGTCTCAGTGCTTGACACGCAGTAATTTAAAATAAGCAAAGCAAAGCAGAGTTTTAAACAAATCTCAGTTTTAACCTCAGGAGCAGAGCAGTGACAAACCAGACTATCAAAGCTTTGCAACATTCTGCTTTAAATCAACACCAACCTATACCCACCTCAACCACTTCATAGCCTTCCAGGAGTTGCTATAATGATCTAGATTGTTTGCAGCCTACTTTTTTCCTAAAGGCAAGGTCTGTTACTGGGTTCTGCATCCTCGGATCTGTGGTATCTCTTTTGGGGAAGCAACAGCAAGTGAAGACAGGCACTAAGCTGGAAAATCTGGGGACCTGGCTGAGAACAGGGCCAATAGAGAGTGCAAAAATACGGGATCCAGAAGGCCATTTCTCAGGAAGTATCACAGCGGCCCAGGCACTGAGATTAACCTCAGCCAAATGTGGAGCACTGAGCTTTGCTTCTTCAAAATAAGCAATAGCAGCAAATAAGTAATAAGCAAATAAAGTGTTGAAAAACAAAAGTCAGCCGGAAAATAAAATTCCGTTCTCAAGCGAGTTTTATGCCTAACCTGTTCTTTTTTCATGTGGAACTCTGTCCTCATTCCATATTAATGCACTAAAGTAACCTGAAAAATCAGGTCAGCAAAGCATGACTCAAAGAGGGGCTGGTGAGCTTCCAGCACTTGTGAGGGGGGGGAATATCAAGGTGCTCAGTCAAAGATACTTTTAAAAATGTAGGAATACAGCTTCAGGCATCTAATTTTGCAGAATCTTTGATTCCAGAATGAAAAGAAAAAAGAAAAAAAAAACCCACCAAAAAAACCCAAAAGAAAACTCCACCACATAAATCCAGTTAAGGTCCTATAAGCTTTTCTGTAGCAGCCACTACTTGCCCTAGTAAAGCAGAAATGATTCATCTAACTCTGAAGCACCGAAAAAAAGTCACTTAACAGAAACAAGTTAGCAAGGACAGTTTGATGACAGTTTTTCCGTGATGACAGGCTTCTAAAAGATATGCCAGTTACAATAAATATTTCCAAATTGGATATCTGGCATTAAGTTGAGAGCGCCAAAGGCTTAAAGATGTCACATAACATAAATGCAGCTCTGTTTAACTTTGCAGTTTCTGAAGCAGTGAAACCCTAGGCTTGCTCTCTTGTTTTTTTCTTCCCCCTGCCCTTGATATGCCAAATCCATGACAAACACAAGAAACTTCTTTTGCTCCTCTGTGACTAACATTTATCATTTGTATATAAAGTAGCCATTATTCAACCAAATGCGAATTCAGCAAGTGCTTTTAAAAATCACCCACCCCCTAGCAAGAACCGCAAACCAAACAGCCGCCCACACCCCGGCTGGAGCATGCCTCTGCATTCCTGAGCGCTGAATAACAGGAGTCTCTTTGAGTCCATGCTGCGCTTTCTTACTGTGCCTCAAAGCCTTAAGAAGAGACCTTCCTCTATTGCAGAATCAGTGCTGGAATGGCAGCTTGTGTCACACCTCACGTATTTAGTTTAACTCCTTTCTAAGTGAAGCTTAAAGACCAGATGCCCCTGACTTCCTTTTCTTACCTAAAAAAAAAAAAAAAGTGTCAGATTTAAAAAAAGGAAAGAAGAGAAGAAATAGCGTGTAAAAGAACAAGTCCCTCAGCTGTGTCCTACCTCTGTCTTGGGATCACTGAAAGTAAGAGGAGATCTGAGATGCATCTCCCGGCTGATTCCGTTTCCAAAATGATGCCAAACCATCCTCACTGATTCAGGCATGAAAGCCAAACATGAAACCAGTCTGGTCCAAGAGAGAGAGACCTACCCAGAACTCATTTCTTCACTCAGGAGGAAAAAGGCACGTTATCCTCGAGGGTATGCACACCCCAGACAGGCTGGCTTCGGGCTGCCATAGCAGGAGGAACCTCAGTCTGCTGTGCCAGGCTTGGATCCCCTGCCTGTGCAGGAGGGAACGGGACCTGCCCCCAGGTCTGCAGCAGTTTTCTTGCAGTACTGATCCCATTTCTCGCTGCTTTGCCCATCTACCCCAGTGAGGCCTCCTTGCACTGCTGGATATAATACGGCTCTAGGGAATGGGGGCAGCACACACAGCTGCTCTGGGCTAAAACTGGAGAAATATCCTGAGAAAGGACCAGCGTCTCTGGCTGGAGAGCGTGGAAGGCTCACAGCCTCCAGCAGCTGCAGAAGCAATTTTGGACAGTGGAAACATAGAAAGCAAAGCCCCCCCCACGAACCAGTCCCCTTGGAGTAAAAACAGAAATATTTCCAATGGAAGATATCAGGCCACAAATAAATTCTCAAAAACACGCAGATAAATTGCCTGTGTTTAAAATCACTTCTTTGCCTAACGTGAAGTTGGGAGTCAGTTCTCAACTTCCATTTGCTCCATTCGGCTGCAAGCCAGCCAAGTGACAGTCAAACCTATGACATGGGACGGGGATGGCAATAAAAGCCTCCCATCAGTGTCTTGTCAACGCTGATAACTCAGCACGATGCTTACCCACCACACTTCCTAGGGTTGAAGAGGGAGCACCTGGTAGAGAAGTTTTGCATCACACAACCGTAATTCCCAGGTTGGTCACCTATCCGGCAGCAGCTGCATTTGAAGGTCTACAAGGAAGACAGATACCACTCTTGAACTTAAGTCCTGTATTTTCCTTTTGTCCAGTGTTAATGTAACATTTTCATGCTATGGAACAGTCATGGAGTAAAGCATCACCATCCAAACACTGTTGTACCACAAGCTGCACATCTATTTATTAGGCTGGGGAGAGAGCCCAATGCTTTGGTTTGCTGCTCTGCTCACTTCATTCATGTTATACCTTAACTGGCCTTCTATAGTTCTTTGAGGTGAAAAAAAAAGCCAACAAATCAAATACGAAAGACAGATTTTGAGATGGGATTGCCATTTTGAGTAATTGAGTAAAACTGAGTAAAAAATGAGTAATTTTTTTTTCCGAAGGAAGTAGTCAAACATTCTATGCCATGTGCTGTATCAAGGCGCAATGACTTTATTTTCTTCTGCTGCTAGCTTTGCCAAGATCTTTACGGGCAGGAGTGGAAACTCCTATGATGCATCACATGCCAACTATGATCCAAGGCAGGTAACCAAGTTGGTGAGCCAATATGATAATCCTGTGTTGCTAAATCTGTTGTTCCCCTGAAAAACCTTGAATCACATTCAGCACTCCGTTGGCCAAGGAAACCGGATGTTACTTTCTGCAAGACCTGTCACCACCACTCCCAAGTCAGCGAGAAATTGCTTGAGAGAAACAAAGATACCCCCAGGCTCTTCCAATGGGAATGTTTGGCCCACTCTCCTTCCGCCCTTTACCTTTGTGTGCCTGAATGCGAACAGTCCAGGAAATAAGGACAACATATTTTAAAATAAAAATCTTTGCTAGTGTAAAGCCTAGGAATTTTTGTCCATAAATAGAGTCCAGGTTTCAAAGCAACAAGTTTTTTGTTTGATTGTTTTTTTTTAAAAAAAAGAGACAAGAAACAAACAAAAAACCCCACCAAAAACCCCCAGAAAACAGTTTTGTCATACAACTGAATAGAAGTAAGAACTCTTGATACGTTAACTTAATGAAATGTTTCCAAGTAAGCTCTATTCTCCCCTTATTGATTGACTGAGTATCTAGCACTTATCCGCATATAATGGTATCAACACAATCAATAGCTCTCCAAGTAATGTCAGCTGCTAGCTAATTTACACTTCCATAGTTGCCATCTGCTATTCAACCCATTGTAACACAAGCCATCAGCCCAGGATCTTTAACTAGCATGGTCAAAACAAAACTACTGAAAGACAGAAATTTTATCCATATTCCCAATGGATAAAGGAAGACATTTAATCCAATTATGGTTTCATCACTCTTAGTTTTTCAAGTTTTGTTCACACAGCCAGGAAACTCTGTTTATTTAAATTCAGCGATCAGCCCTGCATTTCAGAGAGAAATTAAAGATGCTCATTGATGTCTTAGGTAAATTAAGACTTGAGAATTCCACATAACAAAAAAGCTAGGTGATCCTCATCTGCATGATTTCCTGAATGCTTCGTATCATTCTAGAACTAAATTTTATCTATCCTCATGGAAGAAAAAGATGCTTAGCTTACATTAAAAGCAAGTGTCACTCATGGGGATTTCTTGATTCTTTTTTAAACAGAGTATTCAGAATATTATTTTTAAATGCATGCTGTTGGTCTGGCATTAGAAATATTTTTTTTTTTAATCTGCATATTATTTCCCTTTAAAATGACTGCTGGTAGAATACGGGGCTGTGAAAAACTAAACAGAAATATGCAGAACTAACTAAATGCTTATCACTAACAGTTCAAGCACCTAGTAGGTGTGCAGTGATGGAATTTAATCCTTCAGAACTGCTTCACAAAACCATGCAGTTACTACAGCACAGGATGCAAATTCCAGATTTGATCAGAAAAGAAGCAGAGAGATCAAAGATTCAACAAACTGGATGACAAATGTTCAACTCCATGAGTCGCTATAAACAGAATCAGCATGATAATGCTGAACTCTGTAGCCAGGATTACACCCATGATGGAAACAATGGGACATATGGGCACAAGTAATATTCCTCTTTCTTTAAAACTGTCTATTGTTTAAGAACAAAGCAAACCACATCCAAATACATCTGGCATCAACATTTAATGTTTTGCAAAGCTGATCCTGCTTTCAAAAAACAAAACAAAAAAAAAGGACATCTGAGTATCCCATAAATTTTGCTACAGCCCATGATGAGTCTGGACATTTTCTCGAGGAGGAAGTTAACACACACATTGTGTTGCCCACCCTGGGCTGCTCAACCAAAAGCCAAGTAGCCCGATCCTCACCACCCGCCTTCCCTTTTATGCGGCGGAGGACAAACTTTCTCTAGGAAAGATGGTGGCTGGAAGTGGCCTATTGCTACCACAAAGGCAATTCATCTAGTTTGCATCCTATCCCCTGCTTAGATCTGAAGAGTGTCTGGGAAAGAGGGCAGCTGGGAACTGGATGAATATTGCCGTGGAATGCAATGGCAGGCTGCTTTTAAACCACATCTTTTCCCTGCGGGGAACAGGCTGCCGACAGGAAACAGGCTCATGTGCTGCATAGAGAATTAGTAGTAAGGAATACGCTCCCACAAAGCAATGGAGCTACCACAAGCTACTGCATGCGTACACCCAGGAAATTCAGAGCTTCAGAAGTCACTTGAGCTCTTCCTTATTGTCCATGTATTACATACCCTGAACGTGCTCTCATTTCTGTCTGAGGGGTCCTGAACGGAAACAAGACAACCCTAAAATTTCCCAAGAGAAATGAAAGATGACTACATGCACATCACACAACAGGTTTACCTAGGAACAGGCCTTAACAGTCCCCTCACTGCCAAGAGAAAGAACAGGGTCCATTTAGGGCCCAGTTAGCAGAAGCTGGGCACCGATTTCCATTTGTGTGTGCTATTTTGAGCAGAAACAAGCCAAAAGATATGCAAGCAATCTCTTTTCTTCCCAGCCTGCATTTGAATGCTTGGTTCCTAGGGTGCAACTCTTGTCCAAGTATTGATGCTAGCTGAAGAAACGAAGTGGAAATTAATCGCATTGCCATTTTAAACCGCTTTCCTCCAGCTAATGTGTTTCCAAGTTTCCCCAGGCACATCAGCTCTTTTTCATCTGAAAAACAAGCATTCAGGCAGAGTGTGAAGATTTTCTACATTTCTTCAAGATATACAGACCTACTGAAGCCTGCTTAAAGCTATAGGTTGCGGTAGGTCCAGAAGTTCATTGCACGTGCACACGCAAACTGGAAACGTGTGCCGCGAGTCCGACACTTTGAAGAGGCATCTCAGCTGACTCCACTCTATTTTGTAGAGTCAATTCACATACTGCAAGAACATCTGGGTATCCCAATACAATGGGTCTAATGCCTTGCCAAAACTGCAGACTTACTCTGTGTGTGTAATACTACAGATGCACACGTGTTTCTGTCCGAGAAATCCTGAATATAAATAGAATAGACTTAAGCTTTGCCTACAGAGTTTGCATCACAACGATTAACAATGCAGCTCCACGTTGGAGACTGTCCACACAATTAAAAAAAAAAAAGAAAAAAAAAAAAAAGAGAGAGCTTCTAGTATTAATCACCTTTTGACAATTTCCACCACAACAGTTTACAATCCTATCTACTTTAATTCCCCAAAAGTGTCAAAGTTCATTCTGCACTGGATTAAAACCAAGAATGAAACAAATAAAAAAAAATCCACAAAATGGCAATCATCATTCATCACACAGCTCAGTAGTAAGAGCCTTTTTTCTCTAACCAAACTGATAACGCTGGAGAGGAACCCTTTAGCTTTTATAAAAGCTCAAAAAATAACAGGCACAGGAAGCTTCTTTTGGACCTCAAATCAGCTCAGGGGAATGCTAAATTAGTCATCCTTTTGCTTGCAGACAAAGAGCCCCCCGTCACCTCACCAGGTCCCTAAGCTTTGCAAGAGCATCAGCCTATCAATCAGTCAAAATGTGTCTTTCTGATTATTCCCCAGAATTGCATTTTTTTCAGGCGCAGGAAGTTCAGGGCACTGGTCTCAGTTCGGCACCATTCTGGTGACTTAGTGCTCAACTGGTCATCAGCAACTTTGGATCCCTAAGTCCCCTGAAGATCAGTCTGCCATCACAAGTCCCAGATCAGGCAAATATTTAAATACATCTTTCTAAATACGTCTTTCACTCTTACTGCAATGAGCACTACACAGCCTTTGCAAAGTAGCTGACTGCCAAAAAGACAGGCAGATGTCTTCTGCTGGTTTAAACCACATGGGGTGAATGAAAATTCCTTGCATCTCCTTAGAGCGTGTGCTCCTGACTGAGACTACAAACTATTTTGCTTTGCTAAGCACTTGTAAAGCATATTTCAAATAATTGTAATCTTGAGGTCTTCTCTAACATTACCACAATGTATATTTATTAAGTTAAAAGCACGCGTGCTGCTACCAAACGGTTATTTAACATTCATTACAACTTGTCCAAGCAAGCCTTATATGCTGTGTAATCATATTCTCCTCGGGGCAGAAATGCTAAGTGTAGCTTGAAACAAGAAGATACTGTTTTGTCCTGAGTTCACCCATAAAAGAAATACTTGAAGTATTGTTAATATATGCCTTTCCCACACCCCTCCTGAAACTGTAAAATCCTACTAGCATCTTAAGTAAAAACAAAGATGCATTGGAAAGAATATAGGAGATCTTAAATTTTAATTTTTCATAAAATTATGGAAACTACACTCCAATCCAAACTCTGACTTGCTTCATTGTTGCTCATAAACATAGCACACATGAGCTTGTTCACCACCCGGCATGGTTCTACTCCAACACAGGTGATGTTTTTTTAATGAAACCTTTTCAGATACCGTCCTGGGCAATTTGCCCACCTTCCTACAATAGTCCATACTATTCAAAATTATTTCCAAGCAGAATCAGAAGTACTAAAAATAATCACAGGACTTCTCCAGGTGGAAAGAATCAAGCCTCTTGAGTCAGATGTCAGGTCTGTGGCAAGTTGCCTCACCTCCCACTGCCTCCACAGAGGAATTTCTGAAGTTTTGTTTCCACAGAGTCAGAAGTGTCAGGCCATGGGGACACCCATGTTCCAACATGCTCTCTCCCAGCCCTCTCAAATCATGAGGCAAACCACAGACTTTAATTCAGACTAAGACAGAAATATAGTATGCTACTTCAGCATCTTTACCCTCTTGAAGCTAGTAGACCCAAAAGCTGTGTTTCTGGAGACAACCGCTCTTCAAAAAGCTCCTTTGAAGGACGGCACAAGCTACAAGGGCACACAAAACAAAATATAAAAAACTCCATCCTGGGACAAAATTTATCATCATCTGAGAGGTGGGGGACTTCTAGAAGCAGGGATAGGGTAAATTTTATCTCCAGTGAAAGAAAAATAGCAGAGCACAGCAGAATTAGAGAGTACCACAACTCTGGGCAACCCAGTTTTAAGGTCTTCTCAAATTTAGTTTCATTCCATTATTAGAGGAGAAATTTGGTTGATAGAAGGTAATTTTCAAAACATAGCGTGATTAGATTTCTGTAAGGCAATTGGCTGTGTACAGCTGGGTAAAAATATACCCACAAAAACAGTTTAGGGCCAAAGAAGATATCTTAAAACAAAAGATAGGAGAATTTCAATACATTGTTTTTATTAAGACAATGACCGAGCAATGACTGAATCACAGCAATGTAAAAGTATGTTTATTGAAGGGGAAAAAGTGAATACTGAAGGACTCTTCAGTCTAGCCAAGAGAGGTATAATGAAGCAATGCTGTAAGCTGACACCAGGCCAATTGCAGCCGAAATATGGTTTGTTTGTTTGTTTTTTAATGTGAGGACACTTGAAAAAAAATGCAGAACATAGTGGAATCTCTGTCTTGGTATCTTTAAATGAAGACAGGATGCACTTTTAGAAG
The DNA here is from genome assembly GCF_964289735.1 of Phaethon aethereus. Classification (NCBI taxonomy): domain Eukaryota; kingdom Metazoa; phylum Chordata; class Aves; order Phaethontiformes; family Phaethontidae; genus Phaethon; species Phaethon aethereus. The sequence goes on from NC_138588.1 coordinate 2,102,407, forward strand.
ATACACTTGTACAGGTTACTGATTTCAATACAGAGGTCAAAACTCTACCAATAAGTCTGATTTAAAAGTGCACGATTTACAAGGTATTAGACTAGGTGATCTTGTTGCCATGAAGATAAAAAGACACTCTGAGAACTACAGTAAACTCTGCACAAGAAAGCAGCAAACTCACACAGAGATAGACAGAAATGGGATTATGCCTTTTAATTATAATCTACTATCAGACTAAATCAGAGGTATAACATGAAGCTGCATCCTTACTCAGTCCCAGAATGCTTCCTTTTGTTTTACATTTGCTTGCCAGCAGAGATGCGAGTTCTAGAAACAAGGAGCTAAACTAATTATCTGATGTTCCATTTTCTTTAAAAACCCAAAGAAAATTATTAAATGTAGATTCAGTAAGCAGACTCCAGTCACTGCAAGCTGAAAAATCACTTTACAAGCAATGCCCTCCAAAAATGCTTTTAGAGTCCAAAGTAGCAGCACCCTCCCCATTGAACAGATCTGCTATGAGAAGTAAAGAAATAAAATTAAAGAAATAATACTGCAGGCGAAACAGCTCCCTCAGAAACACAACAAACAACAACTCAGGCAATACCATAGCCATGCACAAGCAGCTGCAGATTTTAGGAAGGGAATCATATGGTTAGGCTTAGACGTGTGATTAGTTCCACTGACTTATGTGAGACTCAATCTGGCAAGACTCTTCAGAACATGTTGGTCTTCAAGCGCGTGTGAATTTGGCGGGACCACTATTACTCATCCTAAGCGTTCACAGGGCAAAAGGGCTTCCTACAGCTCTACATGGACACCGGGCTGGCCATGGGGAGCTCACTGCAGGACTGAGATCATGGAAATCTTAACTTAAAGAAAACAGTTCTTAAAGGAGAGGAAGTGACTAAAAAAAACCCCAAAAAACAAACCAACAAACAGTGTCCACAAACCCCAACAAAATTGCAGTGTTCACACTTAGAGATAAGTCTTCCCCACTCACACCCCTCCCCCATATAAAAAATAAACCACGAAGGGAAGGAAGGAAAAACCTCACAAATTTTTATGTTTGTTTTAGGCCTACTGCAGCAACTGCTTTAGTCAGCTTTTATCTGCTTTTGTGGTGTTTCCTAGCCCTCGCCTGTAAAAGCAAAGTACTCTATAGTCAAACAGCAGAGGGTTTTACGCAGAAGGCAGTCTCCTTTGTTACTAATGGAAATTAGAGACAGGTGTTGATTGCAGAATGGACAGTAATTGCTATGCACAGAGAACCTGGGAAGCAGAAATACCAGAGTCCCTGAGACCTTATTACAAAGATAGCTGCAAGCTTCTTCCCCCAGGTGGTTACTAGACCAGTCCGTGAGAAAATAAGTTCTGGTGATGACGATGGTTCACACACATACTGTAATAAACACTTCCAGATTTCATGTCTCGCAGCATACTATTACTGTTATTCATTATTTGCTAAGAGATGACAGAAAGCAAAGTATAATAAACAAAAGAATAGAAAACTCTACAGCTCCCACCCCAGAAAGCTTAAGACTGGTTTTGCACAGCGTCCCTCCAGGGTGCAAGTCAAGGCTGTTTTTCCCCTCTGCCTTTCCAACAGAACAAATGAACAAGTTGAACAGCTTGTGATATTTGCATGACTGGGGAGATATCATCTGAACAGTTTGCACAGCCAAAGTCTAAATAGTTTGCAAGTAGTAAAAAATGGTGATGAAGCCCTCTGAAGACCCTCAGCTTGCTGATTCTTGCACTGAAAGTTGCTACGTGTATTACAAAATTAATCAGTAATGACAAGCAAACCCTGTAATTTCCACAGGATGCTCTTTCTACTTATTTTCAGCTTAGAGATAATCCCGCTTTTATTAGGTGCTGACCTATCACTTTAAGTATTGCTACTGCAGTGCAGAGGAGACCAAATGCCAGAGAACGAGATGTTTTAGCTGAAATAATCTCATGAAAGTCTTCAACTAAGGCAAAAAGACAAGGAAAGTAATGCTACATTGATTAGAGAAAATATGAACACCACTACCTGATGGTAACAATATGTTCAAATTATACAAGATTCTTTTTACGTAACTTACAGAAAAAAGATTGTAAGAAGCGTATTTTCATCCAGTACACTCCAGGCACAATTCCTGTAAATGACAGTTGCACATCCACGTTCTGAAATATTCTTGTCTCTAAATGCACAGTGGTGAGCTAGCTAATTTTCCTTGAAGAAGAATCCCATAAAGTTATAACACTTCACATCTGCATTATCCAAGATATCTGGGTAGCAGATTATTGCACATAGAAAGATTAGGCAATTTCCAGGTAATGTGGCCTCTTGTACAATTAGCTTATCTGCGTGCTACCAAATGCTTGAATTGCAGAGCCAGACAGTTAAGAAGATGGAGGAGTATTTCAACGTCTGCTCATTTACTTGTTGCACAAGGGTCATACGCTATTCACGTTCCACAAATCCCTGCAGAGTCCAGCAACACCCAGACAGTTTTGCACCCACATTTCTCTTTGTTGTAACATCTTGCTCCAGCATTCAACATGCTTTCAACCCTCATGAAAAGTGCTAGACCAAGGATATCTCAAGAGCTCAAATTCTTCATTAGAGGACATGACCACTAACAGGATACTTACCTTACACAATGAGAGATCATTTAGTCTTTTCTTTGAAGGGGACATCAAAAGGTATAAGGGAGTCTGCATCTTCAGTGCTAGTCACTTCAGAGGCACCTTGTAAGAACAGTTACCAAACAGCCAACTGTAACGGCTTTGCATGTGGTTAGATGCCTGTTCACGAAGGAATCACAACATACCTATTTGCTAGTAAAGCCACAAACCTGTATTGAACAGTCCCTATTAGCAACCGTGGCCAGAAACTACCAGTCACTGGCGTAGGATGTGAGAAAACAAAACACTTCATCATAGTCACATTCTTCAAAGTCAAGCGGTTCACCCAGTGAGTAATATTCCTGCAGTGGTTTGTAGGTAACAAGAACTAAGCTTGTAGAAGTGGAAACCGTAAATAAAATTATGTTACTGATGTATCATTATCATAATATGCAGAGATATGACAGCATAAAAGTACATGGAAATGAGATAATTTGGAGTTGTCATTTCTGTTAAAAAGAACTTGGCTTCCAAACAATGTTCATGAGACACAGAAGCCTGAGATGTCTACTCTGTCCAAACCCACTCTGCCATTTATTGGCATACTAAGGAAATATTTGGAGTTAAAGTACAGGACAAAAAATTATTGACAAATAAATGCAGGGGTTATCGCTATCACTACTTCTACCAACATAATGCCGCTTGCTACAACAAGCTGGCTTGAATGCATCTGCCAGCCAACTGCATGCATTCACAGTGGCTTTCAACTGCTTGTAGAAAACTTATTTAAAAATTCCCAGAAGAAAAGACCGCATGAGCAGTTTCATCCATGTAGACTGCTGCACAACATACACAAAACTAGTTTCCTTAGTCACCTCTTCTTCAGTCCCTGAAAACTACTGCAGTAGATATAAACATCCACAAATTTTAAACCCTTCACTTGCTTACTCCTCCTCCAGTCTTTTGTGCCAGGAGATAACACCAGAAAGCAAAACTGGAGAAAGGTTATCCTATGAGCAAGCCTGTACGCTGCATTCCCAAAGGATCGCTAACTTCAGATTAAGCAGCAGACCTCAGTCCCCATGATAGCTACAAAACAAACCATGCATACCATTTTTTGTGAACCAAGAGACATGTTTGTCTCCTGTTTATTCTAAAGAGGCTAAGTACCTTTGAGTAACAACCTCACTTGCTATTTAAAAAAAAAAAATTAAAAAAAAAAAAATCCTGCAAACTAGCATTGGATCCAACTCAACATGAGGTGCAACCTTTAGCCAACAGGAATAAGTCACTGAATCACTGTTAGAAAAGTTATGTCCTGTGTTTTGAAATAATCCTTGTCTTCTAAAAATAATTCGTCAGTTATTTAATTTATAGAAATACATTACATATGCTGTTACACTGGGCCAACTTTCATCCAGCTTTTGACAACACTCAACCCTCACATGAACCCAGAAAAACATTCTTCATAGCTCCAAGTAGCACAGTGACTGCAAACCAAAATTCAGGATGAAATACAATAGGATTTGTAAAATCAAGGTGTGATTCTAAAGCGAAAGTGCGACAAAGTCTTTTACACATAGTAATGTACATTGGGAGCTGCTCTGTACATGCAAAAATGAAAGCCCTGAAGTCACACAGATGAAAGAATGTGTCACTTACTGAACTAATAACAAACACCAGATCTCACTCAGGCTTCAAGAACAAGAACACCTATGCCTGGATTGTTTTACACATTGTCACACTAAGTAACACCTCCTGCTTTCATAACAAAGAACATTTTTGTTCATTTCCTTGCCCATCTTTCCATGTTGTTTAAGGTTCTTAGACACTGCACAAGGAAGAAAAATAATATTTAAACAAAAAAAACCTACCCCAACCCCTAAACAAACAAAGAAAGAAAAACACACACATACACAGGAGAATGCAAGTCACAAAGGCACATGTTAGCAAAGAGATGTGGCCAGCTGCATCTCACAAAACAGTTTTAGCAGGGCCACATGGCATCACGGCCCTTCTCTAGGAGGGATGGAGGAATTCCGCATCCATATGCACTAACTACTCCATCCCTGTGGAATTCCCTCTCCCAGCATTTACATCCTTGAAGCAAGTCAAATTTCTGACCAGCATTAGAGCTGCCTGGGAACCTATTATCCCTTTATTTCATTTATATAGGCATGTACATACTAAACAGAAGCTATTTATATTTTGCTCAAATGTTAATAAAGCATTAACACTTTCTTTAATGAAGTTACAATACTTTTTTAATTTCCTCCATAGGATGGTTAAGTAAAATACCAGTTTCCATATGAAGCTAATTTTGCCGGACACGAGTTTTTATTTATTTATATACACATTTTTAATAATCATACACACACACACACACATTAAAAAAAAATATAAAATGCATAAAGAATTGTCCTAAAACTTCTAATGGCCTCTCTCCAAGCCTAAACATCTTTCTTTTCCTCTCTTCGAGTGAAGTGCACAAAGACTGTCAAAATGCATGTAATCAATGGCTTCAAGTTCAAGCAGATCTTTCATTGACTATCAGATAAACTGGAAACATACAAACTTTGAACATAAGCACTCAAAAGCCAAATTAATAGCAGATTATTAGTGCTCATTAGCTCTACCTCCCTCCTTTCTTCTTTCTTTTTCTTCTGGAATAGCTGGCCTGCCAGTACAGCAGAAACTCTGAAATGCCATCCTAAAAATAGAAAGCAAGAAAAGAAAAAAAAAAAGGGGGGGGGGGGTGGAGAACGGGAACTGAGAGAATAAGCAGAGTGAGAAGCTCTGTAATATAAAACTGTCTCCAGCTTCAAAGTCATCAGCCAATCATAATCCAATAAATGTTTTTTTTTTCTAAAATCAGAACACTCAAATGTCTATTTTTATTCCTGTTTAGAAGCAGCTATCTCAACGGAGCTTTCAAACCAGTAGAGCCTGGCATGCAAAGCAGTGACTTACAAAACTCAATTTCAAGCCATAATTTCCAAGGCCTTCACTTGCTTATATGGGTTCATTTGTGTTTGGGACACCAATATTTTACAGCACAGGCAGTGCGAAAATGGAAGAATTAGCGAAAAATGGAGAATTAAAGGGAGGAAACTGGGGGGGATGTTTACATGAAAGCATTCTTTTAGCCAGAACACTATTTAAGGGTTCTCCCTTCATGACTGTACACCATTCCACGTACCTAAATGGCTGTACAGTTCTTCCAGTATCTCAAGATACATATTCTCCAAGTGCAAGCATCAGGAACTACAATACTTACAGGCAGGTTTGAATTAAAGCTCGTTCTTCTGGCCCTCAGACATACCAGTAAGAACTGCTAGGTACCCTTAAGGTACTGAAAAATCAAGACAATAAGGAGCTGTACTCATCAGTATAGCTGATGAGTACAGAAAGTCTGGAAAATATGCAAGCATAACGAAATGCCATCTCTTGAGTATCCAAGGAGGTGTGTCCTCAGCACTTTCATACTTGCTTTGCCTGGAGGTTGCCCAGAGAAGTTGTGAATGCCCCACCATTGGAAGCATTCAGTCAGGTTGGACCATGCTTCGAGTAACGTGGTCTAGTAAAAAATGTCCCAGGTCTTGGCAGGGGGCTGGACTAGATGATCTTTGAAGGTCCCTTTCAATGCAAACCGTTCTACGATTCTGTGACTGTAAAATGCTAGAGGCCTCTTCCTGTATTTAACTGAAAATTTGTTTTATGAATATAATTATCAATACTACACATGGGTATAACACAGAAAGAACAGCTTTCAAACTGACTCCTGTCTTCCATCCAGAGCATGGGAAGATGCACTCTCAAGAGTAATGTCACTTTTATCTTGTATGTGGAACACTGTAGCAGGCCTTAGGATGTCTGCACCCTAAATGTTGCTTTGCCTCTGCCCTCCATGAACTTCAGATAACTGAACCAAGTTCCCAGGACTTCACTCTTCCCATCATCACAAGGCGGTAAAAATCCTTCTGCTGTAAAGGACTTTAAGATCTATGGTATAAAATGAGAAGTCACAAATGCTCCCCCTTCAACAGGGCATGGGCCCTTCAACAGGTTGTGTGTGGAATGACCATAATGAAAAGGCCTTTAAAAGGACTTAATGAATATTGCATAGTAAAGGTGGCTGGTTTTTTTATTTTTAAATGGGAGTAGCTGACAGCATCTGAACTTCATTATAGTCCTTTGTAGGAAGTAAGCATTTAAAATACATAAGGACTAATCTGGAGGTTGTTTTGCTCTTAGGAAATCTAAGTAACCATGATCTCAAGTGTTACTTCTCAATACCTAATCTTAGTTAAGAAATAGATTAAATACACCATTTCTCACAGCAAGAATTCAAATGCAGCTTGCTTCAATACCTTTAAAAAGAGCATTTATTTCAAACTTGTAAATGATTTAAAAGAGAAAGCTTAATTAATAATGTTGTTTACAGCCAGATGGCCAGCTATTTGTTTTCAGGCATCTCTTTTGGAACAATTCACCAGAAGTCTTCAGATGCAAAGCAGTTTTAAAGCAAATAGATGTGATTGCCCAGCACTCTCAGTGGCTGCCAAAATGTTCAGTAAAAAACACAGCTATAGGTATAGAAATGTTGAGTTTTTCCAATTCACGTTGCTGTGGGTTATGGTCGTAAAAGTCCAGTAACAACAAGCACAATCGCCTGACAGACACACATTTATTTCATTTAACATTTTGTATTTGGTTGGCATTAAATTCACATATGGTTATATAATATTTCTTAAATGAAAACATGAGGCTACATGTATAGTGTTTCTCCTGGACTTGCGCTAATAGACTTCAAACTTAAGCTCAGTAGCAGACCACTGTGGTATGATGTGTATCAACCAGTCAAAATATTCCATGTGTACAGGAGGTACCAGCACAGAAATGAATAGATAAAATATTATGCAAACCCAGTTAAGGTTTACCACTAAACATCTATGGAATTCTAATATTCTCACTGACGTAGCATGTACATATTTTCAAAGAAAGTTTCCAAGAAAAATGAAAACCGCTTTCTTAGTACAAATGAGATGCTGAACAGCAACAGAAAGCTTTTTAAAGTAGCAAGGTACTGGGTTTTGCAAGAGAGTCTGCCTCTCGAGATTTTAAGAGCTTTTCACAACTGTTATTAAATTCTCTGATATCCTTGTGAAGCAACTACTGTATCTATCTGCTAGGTATTTAAGAGTGAGGTTAAGCATTTTGCTCAGTTACATAGTGGTATGGAACAAACTCCATGTTTTCAGTCTTTCTGAACCACAATGTACAGTCATTATACAGTAATCCACAACTGAAAACCTATCTTAATTCAGTTATGACTGGGAAAAAACAAATACGCAATTGCGACTCTACACATGAACTTTCAGCCTATAGTTCTACCAAACAAGCAAAATCAGATTTGGGAAAAAGCTTCAATGATCAGCTGTCTACCTACACACAAGTTATTTATGGCATCTAATTCAGACCAAAGCTCTAAACAGTTTGCAGACTGCCAGCAGACTTTTACTGGCGACAGAAATCAGCTATAAAGTAGCATTAGCTTTGATAATCAGACAGTGATTATCTACTTCTAAAGAAACCATTCAGTTATTTTGCAAAGCTTGTTTCTAATGCAGTGGTTTCAAATCAGCTGGTTTCCACATGCCACCATTCTAACAGTCATCATCTGCAAAAACTCCACTGGCCATTAAAAACAAAAAAAGCCACAAAATTTTGAAAAGAAAACAAGTAACATTAAACAGGGCAAAAAGATAGTTTTGACTTATGGTGAAGCTTATGTTCAGTAAGTCAGGTACCTTCAGGCCCAAGAAGCAGTTATAGAGAAAGATTAGCCAAATCATATACAAGTTCCACCATTCCAAGCCCATGAAACTCTTACAAGGTAATTAATCTGGGGTCTCCAGCGTTCACTGGAGTTTCCCTTGAAGGTTCCAGGCCAACAGCAATAACTATTCTAGACCTTTCTTCCAACAGGCTGCTGACCGTGGGGGAAGAAAGAAAGGGTGGATGTTATTAGCAGACCTTGTGCTCTTCTGAGTTCAAGGCCTATAACCGTGGATGGGCTTTATCTAGGCCATGCAAGAGGAAACCCTTACTCCTTCCTGTATTTGTATAGCTGTGTAGCAGGGGAGGTGGAAAGGGGGCTCAGAGAAGCACATTATAAGGGCTTCACCGTTGGTATGCAAGCTGGTTAAAAATGGTTAAAGAAAAAGAAAAAAAAACCCACAGTGAGAAGAGCCAAATGCCACCTTCTGCACAGGCACAGGATCAGGAGCCACTGCCAATGCCAAACCCACTGCCAGTGGTATCTCAGCTACAAAATGTGGATGGCCTCTGCCAAGCCGCACTAGTGCCCATCAGAAAACCCTCAGTGCAACATGAGCGAGAACTCCTCTGAAAATGAAATGCTTTGCAGAGAACTATCATTTTCAACAAACTTCCAGCTAAATCCTGCCTGGCTTCCTGCCACACTTCCAGCCCAGGGATGACAAGTCCAGTCTTCGTGGGACTGAAGGCCCCAGGTCTTACAGGCTGCACTGGGCAGACTTCAAGTCCTGCAAAGCAGAATCCACAGAAGCCCCAAGAGCCCTAAATTTAAAAGAGAAAACTGGACAATATTCAACCTACAAACAGCTCTATCCTCTGTTTTCAGTTCACTGCTTTCTTGTGCTGCCTGACTCTCACTTGCATGTAAATCAGAAGTAAATTTACTGAAATCCATGTAATTACACAAATGCAAAGAGAGTGGGGAAAGACTCAGACTCCATCTGCTTATTAGCCTTTCTTTTAGGCAAAGAGTGCTTTTTAAACACTGATGTATTTTTTCAGATGCTGTTACATGTGTGCTACAAATTGGGCTATGCATCTGACTCAAGGGGAACAATAATTTGTTCAGCAAATAATAATAAGAGGAGGACCTTTCTGTACAGTTCCACATGTATGGAAACCACAGACTTTGTATCTCTATGAAAAAAACCCACATCTGGTCTGAGTATAACAAAATTAAAGGTGCTTGTAGTTGGGTCTTCCCACACAGCAACACTTAAAATCCAGTTACGGAGGGAAAAGCAATTTTGGAGAAAAGTGTTCTCTAGCTGTTAAGTAGATAAAGCAACAACAGTTGCACATTCAACACAAAAACAAAGAGGCATTCTCATGTTCCACAGATGTCTTCCACTAAGCCAAATATTTTTGTGAACTTTAACTGTTCTACATCTGTGAAGAGTAAGCGAATTTCTCTTTTCATGTTCAAGCAGCTAGAACAGGAAGGACAAAGTTTTTCCTCTTTTATTGCAAAAAGGGAGAGTCAGTATCAGCATCCATCCAACCATTGCTGGCTGCAACTTCACCACAAAGGAGGAAATTTCTGTTTTGGCTTCCTTTTTAAAAAAAGATTGTTATGGTTGATGAATGCAACCAATACAAGGATAATCTCCGACCTTTCCTATGATACAATTTGTAAGCATTGAAATTTAATGAAATTAATGAAATTTTCAGATAAGAGAACTACAAATTATGAAGTGAGCTAAGGATGGTCCACATAATACCTCATGCCTGAGACTCTCCTTCCTGAGAACCTCAAAGCATGGAGGAAGCAAAAGCCCCGAGCAGATAGACTCTCCAGACACCTTGTCCCCTGTAGTCTTCTCTCCAGGATTCACAGACCTCACCTTTTGTAAACTGATGCACATTCCTCCATAGATCAAAAAGCAGATGCTCCCATTCATGGAGTCAGGCACACGGCCCATCTGTGGCAAGTGTGCCCGTGCCCTAGGACAAGGTTGGCACACACAGACCCCAGCCACACAACACAAACGTGCATCTTCTTTGCCCTCATAACCTCAGTGCTGAACAGCAAGTGAGCTGTAAAGGTATTTCTAGCCACAAATAGAAGGTATCAAGATCACCTATTCACCTTTCCTAGACTTACACAGGCTGCATTTCTAACAGGTAGGTTTTACTGGATTTTTAAGCATGTTCTTTTCACCAATGAGATTTATAATTTCATCATGACTTCCACATCAACAGCAGCTCTGAATACTTAAAAAATGCAACCAAATGGACTCCTCATGGAACAGCATGACTGAATACAAGCAGGTTGAAGAATCAAACTCTCAAGGAATAACTACCATTTTCTCCCCACACTTCCCGGTGTGCTTTCCCCAGTGCTGCTCCTATCCAGTGACATTTGCTGCTTCAGAAGCGCGTTATTGGTGTAAGCAAGGCCAGTATCGGCAATCATGTGGAGATTCTCCACTGTAGAGAAAGGAATGATGATTCAATACTTGGAGCGGTTGCTGGGGCACATAATCCCACAGATTTTCTGACCTCCTGATTTTGAATAGCCTGAAGTCTCCCTGCACCACACACAGCCGTGTAGGATAGAGAAACCTACCTTATCGCTAAATGAGCAAATTTGGATACCCGAAACACTGTGGCTACAGCAGCTTAGGTTTAACGGGCTTCTTAGTTGACAACAAAGGGTTCCTATTCTGCAGCTCACAGTTCCTGGGTGATCCTCTAAAAAGCAGGGCATTATTATTTCTTACCTGGCTGGGCACTTCCGAAGATAAGGTTACCCTTTTTTTTTTCCTTTTTTTTTTTTTTTTTTAATAGGGCTCCTGTTACTATGCACAAGCAGTTTATTCCTGCTCACATCTGTGACCTATGCCTCTGAAGGATCAAGCCTTTAACGCAGAAACAGCGAGCTCTGGCTTTTTATTCTGTTTCTACAGAGCCACAGTACTAGTAGCAATCAAACTTTCCTGCTTGCCTAAGGGCAAGTCCCACCATTCCGACAGCGATGGTAAAGAGACGTGTGAGCAAATGAGGATCAAGTTTAAACGGCTTCAAAACATCTTTAAAAGCAGTATTAACTGCAACAATTGACACATTATTGTCTCTTCAGTTACAAAGTTGTGTTACCAGTGACAAGTACTGAGAGCCCAACTATTAACAACTTCCTTGCCTTTATGTTTGGAGTCAAGTCGCATGTAACAAAAAGTAATTAGCAAACATTTGCTAAGCTTGGTGGAGTCAGCCTACTAGAACTAGAGTATCTGGACAAGAACCTCTGCCCTGCCTTTATTCCCCTCGCTCCTGTCTGCTCTCTTAGCTGCCAATCAACACAATCAGCTTTGGACTGGAAAAAGCTTTTTACACAGCACATCAAGGCAGACAGGGACAAAAGTTAATTAGGACTATTCATAAGCCTTACTGGAAGAGAGTACTGCATCCCATCCCTGAAAATTTAATTGCACTCAATCGGGGAAAGCTAGGAAAAAAAAAAACACAGGAAAAGATAGTTTGGGAATAAAATTTGATTTCAATTTAATTCAAGCATCGTTTGGCCCTATTTATTTCATAAAGTAGTTCATGCAGGATAATGGTATTATTGTGCATCTAACAGCATTAGAAGCTCCTAATAAATTAACAAGTGAAAATTAATGGCTGCTCAGTCCATTAAATCTTGTTAATTTTATTTTTGTTCCAATAATATACCAATCACAAGTTTACATTATTAAACCAATATTTATTAGAAGAACTCATTTTAATTGGATCCCTGATGTGATAATCCTGTACAGTGTATTTCTTGATTTCATCAATTTTTTGTATTTATTTCTCATTATGTTTAAATGACTGCAATGTTTAGGGTCTTTTCCTAATACTATAAAAGTTAAGCAACCATTTTAAACATTTTATTTCACAAAGATTCAACACTTACTACACAATATAATGAGAATCTTATGAGTCCTTTCAGGAGGTATTTTAAATATTTTAGTCTCTTGAGAAAGGGGAGAAGAAAAAAAACCCACAGAGATATGAATATTTGAAAACACCTCAACAAATGGTAAAATACATTTTTTTCCCTTTAGCCCATCAGTGTTCTATATAAATGTTGCCAGGTTGTCTTTCAAATCTAGAGGAGTTTTACCACCAGTTTTCATGCAAAATGTTAGCTGGCCTGCACAGCTTGGGGCGGACGGGGGGAAATATTGACAAAAGGTTTTGAATTGCAGTGGCTGCTGACAGAGAGACTACAAATTTGAGAAGACATCTTACTAAGGGCTGGGTCCAATGTGCTATTCCAGTAGCAACTACTTTGAGGGAAGGGGCTGCAACGTTGGACAACCAAAGACAGACAACCGGCTTTCTCCCCTGATGTCCCTCCTTTCCCCCGTTCCTTCCTCTCTGCCAACATAACTGAGTGCATAGTTGTCCCCTAACTGATTGTATCAACATTATCCCTTCAGCTTAACAGTAGCCTTTTGTTTTTTACAAAGGCATACTGCCTAGAATGACTAGAAGTCAACTACGCCTGCTATTATCCAGGCTAATCTAAGAGGCAGTGATGCAAGGGTGAGGAGAAAAAGTTGGAGGGGCTGCACGGAGCAGGAACCTCTATGCCTGGAGAGGGGGTTTAACCTTTGGGGAGATGACAAGGAGGAAGATGAGAAAGGTACTGATGGACAAGTGGGACTGCAGGCAGAAAGAACACCTGACTAAAGGCCTGTGTACACTTACCATATTTTCACCTTTAGACCTGATCTGCAAACTCATGGTAATGCCAGAAAAGCTAGTTACAAACAGATTTGTAAAGCCATGTCTACCCTGCAGCTATCACTGCCGCAGCTAAACTAGCTCATGTGGTCCTGCTAGCAGCACAGTTGTGGCAGCACAAAGGTTAGGACAGGGCTGTAAAAACCTGCCCATAAAGCTAGGTCAGTGGATAGGTTAGCACATGCAGTTTTGTAGCAGTAAAATTACTGGCAACAGGGAGCTAACAAATATAATGGCAGCTAGACTATGTTTGCACACAGGGACTGTACTGTAATCATCTCCAGTGCACCACCATTACGCCAATCTAATCTTAACTGCAGACACTCTTAAACAAGTCTATGCAATATTAAAGCTCCTCACATACAGGGACAGGCCAAGTTGAAAACAAGGTAGTTTAAAATTGTCATTTAAAAAATTATATGAATTTGCACATGGACACACAAAACTATGACTGGCCCTTTGCTTAATACTGAAAACAGATGGGCACCAGTCTCAAAAGAAGAACATACTTCACGGTCTTGCAGACAGCCTCTGCCACTTACTGTATTTACAATTTTCATAGTTTCCTGGTACCAAGACAACCCCAAGAACACAGTCAATTCTTGTAAATATTGTGTGGTCAACTACCAACACAACAGAAGGTATGCCCACATCCAAGATGTTCCTAAAATCACTTATGTATTAGCCCTGGTTTTCCCCACCAAAATGTAAATCATTTAAGGAACACCTTGTTCATCTGCTTTTAAGAAGGAAATGTGCCATGTTTCCATTTCAGTTGGTACATTCTATCCTTATCAGATGAGTTCCACAAGAAATAACACCTACCTTTCTTCAAAACCATTTTCTAAATTAAAAAAAGCCACCACTTAAAAGAAGGTGTTCCTTAGATACAAGAACCCTGGCTCCCCTAAAACCACTGGTGATACAAAAAAAATAAATACAGTCATAGGTTCAAAAGAAAGATATGCATATGAAAATATATTACAAAATGTCATGAGATTTATGTCTTAATATGTGTACTACCACTAAAGCTTTTGAAACAAAACATTTACTATCTCGTCTCATATCAGCAAGATTATATATACTGCACAGCTTTTAGAAATTACTAAGTGCTCATCACACGTTCCTGGCTTCTGCAGTTCAGACCCCTATATAGGTTAAGGTTAAATACTCATCACAGTTCAGCCTAACACACTCTATTTCTAGGGCCAAATGCTGACGGTCTGTCAGGTGCACAGTACGGCCTCTCTCCACATCAGGAATAGTATTAGAAACTCATTGTTCTTCTCACAAGGATGAAGTCCACGGGTTCTGCAGGTATGTAGTAATGTTGGCTGTAGACTTTGCTGCCATCAGATTCCATGCTTACCACACTCTTTAGTCTCAGAAGCAAATAGAGCCATCAAAAATTCAAAAAATCTGATAACAGCTGGAGTAGACCTAAGCTTGCTCACAGAGCAGAGAGGCTGCAAACTCAAACACCTGACTGTGCTGGGGTGCGTGCTAATGGCACACTATCCTCAAGCTTGTCAGAAAAGCAATAAAAATGCCCATCCTGAAAGCTGGGCTTTCAAGGTCAATGCAAAGGATATATTTCAAGTGGCAAAAGAATGTGCGTTTTTAACTTTACTACCTAATAGAGTATGAAAAAATGTCTTACTGCCATGCAGACCCAGCTTGCTACAACTCACTAGGTCACCTCCTGACACCAAAGCCCACCAGCTTAGTGTACAGAGGTTTAAAGGTGGCTCCCTTCTGGAGGAGGATGGGCTTTGGCAGCAGTCTGCCAGACGAAGGAGGGAGGAAGGTCCTTTAAACGAGCCATTCTAGCACTAGTAACTGCGGCACAAGAAACGATCAGATGGTCTGAGACTGCTAGGTTTTTCAGGTGGAAATTACTTCCTGTTCCAGCAGAAAAAAACAAGAAGGAAAAATCCTGCCAGCAGCGCGTTACACTGAAGTCCTTGAAGGTCTCTCCAGCCTTTTGCTGTCTGCCACAGGCCCTTCCAACAGAAAACCTGGTGCCTGAGGTGTCTGTCACATCACCTTACAAATGGAGCACTTGGAAAAGTAACACATGCTAAACAAATACGAAAACAAAAAACTATTCATTGTTTAATAATCCTTCAGGAGATAGCATGCAGCATGTATATTTCCAGTTCCAAGTAGATAAAAATGGCAGCAGGAATAAATTTGGTCTTCTAATTCCTTAGCCCTACAACAAAAATTCATTTTTTTCTTGTTCTTAAACCAATCCCACCTGATCACTACAGGAATTTGCTGTGTAGCCCTTATTTCCATGAGCAATGTTTCTGCAAAGCTCAAGCACTTTTATATCTGAAACTTGCTTCGTCTCATGGATACAATAGCTAATTTTGGACTTACCCTACTCCTGCTGGGCCAGAGTCATCACTGGCATAGCTCCACTGTAATTCAGTCTACTGATGCATTACAGACAATGCACAACATGATCTAATCCTTAATGATGGTTTTTCCCCCGTTTTCCCCCAATGCACTTATTTGACTAAATAGTAAAATGAGTTATGTAGAATTATTTAAAAAAAACAAACCAACAAACAATCTAAAACCATACTAAATTTGTCTTTCAAACGCTAATTTCAAACAACATGATAATCAGATTCACAGATGCATTAGGATAAACAGCACAGTCCAGAGGAGAAGACACAGCTCTTAAAGTCACAAGGCCTGGTTATAGTTCCAGCTCTACCACTGACTTCTGCAAGCTGTTTCACATTTCCACACCATTCCCCAATCTCTGATAGATAGATATTAGCCCCTCAGTATGCTGCTGCAGAGGGTCCAGCACAGACTAACTGAATGATGCTCATCTGGAACTCTGTAATACACATGCTAAACAATAATAAAAGTACATATGAAGTGTCGTGTTTAAAAACTAGTGCCAAGACATAAGGAGCTACCATCAAAATATGCTGACATTTCCCCCATACCAAGTTTTAAGATCTGCAGGGTCCAGGCTCTGTGTTATAAGTGAACTAGAAATGTTTTAATTTCTGTACAGTTTTCCTTTAACAGAGCAAGGTCTAGGAGAAACAGACATTAGCTTCTGCACAGTAGGAACAGCCAGGACAATCTCTGGGGGTGATAATATTTATGACTTGTGATATCTGCTTGTGTTGTTACTTATTTTTAAGCTTTAAAATTATTTTTCTAACTTAAAGCATCATACTCCACCCATCTCTTTGCTTCCTTTGAGTCATAAAATGTCAAAACCTTCCTCCCTTATCTAAACCACCTTGTTACTAGTGAAAGAAGTACCAAGAGGCTTCACACTCTGATCCCTAACAGGTCAGCATCAGCTAGACACAATACCCAGGTCACATCAGCAGGGCTGGCTCAAGTAATTTTCTTCTTTTGAAATGGTAAGTATTTCAGGGAAATGGTTTAAATAAGGTATTATTTATGTGGAAAACACATTGCTTACCAAGAATTTAAAAATATAGGTTTTAAGGCATTTGTATCAGGTGGTAGCTCTACAGGTTTTGATTTCTGCTTCAACTAGGTGAAGCCAGAGTAACTCTAACAAAGACTGAGAGCTCTATTTGCATTACTAGCCACAGTCATTCAGCACCAAAAAGATAAGGAGACTTTATTTTTCCTTTAAAAAAAACACTATAGTCATTGGAAGAAAATTTTAGGAGTCCCAAATAGCAACATTTCTAAGCGACTTGCTTCACTTTTTCATGCAACAGATGCTGCTTTGTATTAGCTACTGCATATTAAATCATTCTGACAACCAAGAAAGCATACATTTGTTTGTGCGAGAGAGAAGCATGAATACACACACACAGAGATATCTTCTCACGCAGAAGCATACAATTATGCAGCATTCAAATATTTGGGATGAACTTTGGCCTTTTTTTTTTTTAAAGTACCCTCAAACAACAATCAGTAACGGAATCAGCAATCATCTGGCTGAGCTCAGAGAAATCAACAAATCTTCAGCAATAAAACACCACTTGTGGCCAGCTATTTGAAAAAGTTACTTGGAAAATTTTTCTTAGATGGGATACTTATATACACGTCCTTTATAATTTATAATGGTCTTATGGATCGATCTCAGAATCGAGGCTAAAAATAAAAATCTATGTTAATTCGATAAATAAATAAATAAACAAATAAAGCCAGCTATAGTCACTCTCACACGCTTTTTTTCATTCCAAACAATCCCGTTCAGCTATGCCATTTGCATTTCCGACTTAAAAAGTAATTTGAAAACATATGCACAGCAGGGCTCTAAATCACCTCTTCAGAGTAATATCTGTCTAGCTAATATGGAAGAAACCAAGCAACCCAAACAAAACCATTTTCCCGATACATTAATCAAAAGAAAATCTTAATGTAACAGTACTAGAGAACACACTGAAACTTTTGACACTGAGAGTATCCACAGTAAGTACAACTGTAATCCAGAGCGCTTCCAACTTTCTTTTTTTAATCTCGGCTGGAGACATATTTTCTCCCCTACGTTCCCCTCTTACTTTCTTCCTCTCCTGTTACTGGACAGTAATGCAGTTCTGTAGCCAGTTTTGTTTGTTGTTTATTTGCTGTTTGTTTGGTTGCTTTTTGGGTTTTTTTTTAACTATATATAGAGCCAGGACAGAGCATGTAGGAGAGGACTAACACCGCACGGAGTGAGCGGGGCTGGAAAGCAAAACAAGCGCTCTACCAGGCGGTGCCTGAGCATGCCGAGTCCCTCGGGAGAAAGCTGCTACCGAGGGCCTCCGAGCACCCCCGTGCCCGCCCCGGGGGCACCCGCGGCCGTCCCTCCCGCAGGGGTAGCCGTGCGGGGGGCTGCGGTGCCCGGCGGGGGTGGCCCTTGTTTTGTGTGCTCCCCGCCGCCGCCGCGCACCCCCCTACCTGGGGATGGTGATGCACTTGGTGTTGATGTTCTGCGTGGTGATCGCCTTCTCCAGCTCGTCCAGCTGCCCCGTCTTCTTCAGCTTCTTCACCAGGCTCTTCACCGCCTTCTCGCACCATTTCTCCTCCTGCCCGTTCTGCTCCCCTTTCTTCCAGCCCAGGAGCCGCTTGACGATGGGAGGAGTGAAAGGCAGGATGGAGGACATGCTGGCTCGCCCGGCAGGGCCGGCAGCGCCCCGCCGCTGGCTCCGCGCTCGCCCCGCCGCCCCCCGCGCCGCTCCGCTCCGCGCAGGCCCCGCCGCGGGCAGCACAAAGCCCGGCCCCGGGCGGCGGTGGGCTGGCCTGGCCTGGCCCAGCGCCGCGCCGCTCCGCTCGCCCGCCCCGCCGGTGCCTCAGCGCCTCGGGCCCGCGGCACCAAACTTTGCCCGGAGTTCGCCGCCTCTCCCCGGCGGCAGCTCCCTCCTCCCCCTCCTGCCCCGCTCTGTGTGCGCGGAGAGGCGCCCACTCCAGCTCATTCCCAGTCTGTCTCTCATGCAAATTGCCTGCTGGCCGCCCCGGCCCGGCTTCCACCCCCTCCTTCCCTCCCAAACACGCTCACTCACGCCGCCGAGGGAGGGCGGGGAGGCGGCCGGGCCGCCGGGAGCTCCGTTCCCCCCGCGCTCCCGGCAGAGGCCCCCGCTCCCCGGGCGGGACTGGGCTCTCCCTCCCTCAGCCCCGCTCCAGCGCGGCGCCCCCGCAGCGGCCTTCCCGCCGCGAGCCCCCTCAGAGCGCAGGGCGGGAAGCTCCCCTCAGGGCCGCCGCGGCGGGAAAGGAGCGTTCTCACCCCGCAACCGGGAGACCCGCGGGGGCTCTGCCCGCCCGAGCCGCGTCCCCTCGGCCTCCCCACAGTGCGGAGACCCGCCGAGCCGGCGGCTTCCCGGAGGGAGGCCCGCGGTGCGGGGTCGTTCTCCTCGGGGCCGCCGTGAGCTTACAGAGAGGGTCAGCGCAGCCACAAAAGCCCCGAAGCGAGCTAAGAAGCGGTGCCTGGGAGAAATCTTGTCGAGGGGGGAAACAGCAAAAATAACCACACACAACAAAGTCCCACTCGATGAGGCGAAGGGACGGAGGGTTCCTTGGGCCGGGCGGGATGGATGCGGCCCCCTCCACAGCCCTTTCCTCTGTGGAAAGGTGTGTTTCCACAGAGCGATAGCTGAACACAACTTGGTCGGCCCTGCTCAGACCATCAGCAGGTTTTGTTTCAACCCCTTTAATTCACTACTATTCCACTCCCTCGTCTTTCCACCCTGAGCACCAGGTACCAGAATGATTTTTATCCTGTATCAGGCACAAATGACACCCTGGAGATGTTTACTACCAGACCTGGTCAGAAATTCTCAGACGGAATATTTTTGTCAGAGGACAGCAGCCTGTTCAGATCTAGGTGTTTTGTAGAGATGCTTCGGTTTTGGCAGACTCAGGGTGGCATCCAGGTGAATTTCCAGTTTCTCACTTTCCATTGCTGGACAGACTGGGCTGTCACACTCCCCAGTCTCTAGCATCACCCCCTCCATGCCGAAAGGGAGCCCAGGTCCTAAAAACCATGTGAATACAAACCATAGCTCATCAGGGCTCCAGTTCTCTTATAAACCACCCCAAAATGGTGCCGAGCAGCGTGCAGAGCAGCCCGGCAAGGAGCGAGGAGGCTGAGGGCCACCTGCAGAGTCACCAGGTGCCTCCACAGAGGCGAGTTCGTGTTTCTGAGCTCCAGCTGCTTCATAGCTCCTCTCAACAGCTGCCCAGGACTGAAGGGGTAAAAGTTTCGGGGGACCCAGCTCCCAAATTCTGAGGTTTCAAGCTGAGATATGCTTCCCAGTTTTCTCCATCCTATCAGATGGGATGATGGCAAGCCCAAATTTGGGAAGCCTCCGGGGCTGCTCGGCAGCTCCCAGACATGCAGGTTCTTGCCACCCCACATTCTCATATTCCAGGTTCCATTGCAACCCAGTGGGGAGACTCCTCGAAAGCCGGCATCCAAAAACTTCCTCTGCCTGCGGATTTGAAGCAGCCAGCCATACAGATTGCCTTGTGGCAAGTTAGAAACCTATGGGTTCAGACAGCGTCTGAGGCTCAAAGGCAACTGGCTTGGCTTTCCCAAGGCTTTAAAACAAACAGCGTGTTTTAGTCCAAATCGACAGTACCAAATTTTGAAATATCAATATTGGGTATGAATTAAATATTCCCTTTCTTTATTATTTTTCCAGCATTCTCATATTATTCCCCAACATGCATTCCCCGAGTGTCTTGAATTTTGGAGGCTCACCACTAAAATTTTGGAATGTTGCCCTGGCTGAGTTTTTAGCTGCCTTGGTTGAGATGCCTGAAGTACAGAGATGTGGAACCCCTATAGATGGTCCCAACATCATCTGAGGAAATAGTTCCTCCATACCTCTAAAACAATGCAAAAAGTTTTTGACATGAATTACTCTAAAAGTAGGATGCCCAAATTACTGACTGTTGCTGGTGCCATTCACTTGCTGCATATTTGTGTTTTTCTGAAAAGGCCTAGTTCCTGATAGCTGGTGATTAGTTAAGAATGTGAACTTTCATTTTAAATTTTTTTCCTCACAACTTTAGAGAATAACCTGAATATGTGAACCAAGTGAAAGGCAGATGATGAAGTTAAATACATTTTTTAATGTAGAAATAAGTACTCATTAACATTTTAAATGTGGTGAAGTTTAAAGTAATCTTTTTCTGTTTTCCTAATTCTTGGCCCAGCACATTTTGCAACTAAAAGAAGCCCAGAAGAAGACTGAGCCTGAAGGACCTGTCTCAGACCTGGCAAGTCAATACAGTGTCAGGGTGATCTCAGTGCAGATTTCTGCTGGGGACTGTATCCGTTTCTTTCTGGCTGTTCTGGCTAGAAAATTGTGGGGACCGTTCCATACTTTTTTCATCCAGAAAGTTTGCAAGAATACTCAAATCTCATTTCTACACTCAAAATTCATGCTGTGACCTCAGTTCAGCAGGGCTTCCAGAATTTTCCGCACATATTCATGGGCTAATCTTCACTCTGTTACAGTCATATCGCAAGTGATCGACTGGGTAAATTTGAATAAGGGGAAGGAGAGAAAGAGCCGAGTGGTTTGCTCACACTTGTACAGTGATTTAGTGGCAAAAGGGTGAATAGAATTTGCTAAACACTAAGCTGAACTGGGATCTCACTTGCTTATAATCTCATAAATGAGGCGTAGGCAGCTAAATCACTGATCTAAACTCTGGGCCACAGCAGCACTGTGAACACCACTAAAAACAAAAAAACATTTAGTTTTGAGATGTACGTTTTTAAAATTAAGGACATTACATTTTATGGAACAGCTTGTGTGCCTGCTGGGGTTACCTGTCAGGATGAACTGTTCTATGAAAATATGACTTTCTGAACCCCTGGACAGTAATCCTTTATTTCAGAGAGTTTTGGACACTCTCATAGTGGAAAAATTAACAGAGAGGAAAAGACAGGACCGTCCCAATTTTGCATGGTCTGGATCTGTTTGCTGGTTTACAAAACGTCTGACGTCCTGGGAGCCACCTCTAGGCAGGCTAAGTTTATGCATTTATTTGTGATACATTTTTTTCCTTTGCTTTTTAAAAGTCATTATCTTTGCTTGTTTGTGGCATAGTACAGGTTCAGGGACTTATTGCAGTTTGGTCTTACTGAAAAATAAAGATGCATATAGTTTGCAATAACGTGAGAAAACCATATACTTGGTTCATATACTTGGTTTACATACTTGAAGAAAAAACCCATATCCTTTGCAGCTATCGTGCATTTCTTAACCTTTTACTGATACACTAGCACCTTAAAAATTACGAAAAAATCATTTCTACATACCTTGTTTATTAATAGGATCAATCAATGAAGAGGAACAGAATTTAAACTTTACTTTTGCAGTGAGAAAAATTGGGCTTTGATTCAGGAACATTATAAAATTAACATGAGAAACAAGAAGGTGTCCCCTGAAGCTCACACCGCTCCTATGTACTTTTATTAGAAATATTTTTAACAGCTTCAGACACTGAAAAATAACTTCCGTGCTCCTCTCTGTTCCTTTTATATCCTTCAAGTAGTGAGAAGGGAGCGAGGGATTTTCGGGCAGACACGAAGCCGGTTCCATCAGCTCCCGCCGCTCTGCCCAGCGCCCCTGGCGCACGGCGTGCTGGAACAGGCAGGCTGGAGGAAGCATGGCCAGAGCACTGTTCTCTGGCTACGCTCAGCCGACAGTCGGTTCTTAGGGGAGCCTGGTGCCTGCTGAAACAGCTCCCAGGCTGTCTTAACATGCAGTTGTGGCTAGTTTGAAAATCAGGGAGTGGTTGAGAACCAGCTTCTAATGTACTGCCCCCATCTCTCTTTCACTCGCTGACTGAAATATTAAGTACAATTTCCTATGTGGGCATTATCTGTGTGTGGAAGGGAACTTTCCTATGGCAGTGACCCAGACAGCTGAGGAGCAGGTGGACAACCTGGGAAGTTCACAGCAGACAGGGACTTGCTAGAGCAGCTGAGAGAGCTGTGACCTCCTCAACTCCATTTGCTCCACGTTTTGCGAGCAGCAGCCACACTGAAGGGTGAGACAGGCAGCAGTGAAAATGAGGAGATAGTTTTAAATTGGGTTATATTCGTATGTTAGCTTGTAAATAAGGGCTATGACATTTAGCTTTGAATCTGTGTCACATATAATATGTGCAAACAAGGGAAGGTGTGGGAGCTTTCCTTGGTTAAGGTAATATATATATATGTAGAACAGCATTTATATGCAAGCAAACCTATCCTAATCACTCAGAACAAACCTACAGGAAAATAACTTTTGGGGTGAGTCATGAAAAAAGCAAGGTCATTCGAAGTTAATGTCTTCAGAGTTAACTTCAACACTGTCAAACACACAGCTCAGACAAATCCTTTCAGGGTACAGCAATTATTCCTCTCTACATATGAGAAAACATATACATATACGATAAAAAGTTCCTTTGTTGAAAATTCATAATACTTAATACACGCAAGCTAATTCACCTCCATGTTCCAAGAGGCTCAGTAGTATAAAAATCACACAACCACCTCTGACCAAAGATCTAGTTAAGCCAGAATGCCTAAGGAAAAAATATAAGGCAGCAGCATGTCCAGAGTGATCCTTCTTCTAATATACTCTGCCAATTTTTGGTAATTATTTGTGTAGACACTCCTGAACTGGAGTTGATCTCCCTGGAGAGCCACACACAGGCCATTCCTACCAAGACCACTCTGCTTCTGACCTACATGTGCGAGTGGCCTCCGCTAGACCCCCGGGTCCCATCTGGGAAACACAATAGAGCTACTCAAAAGATGAACTGAAATTGTCCGATGAAAATATATTGTCTGTAAGATTCCCTTGTTACTTATTTTACAAACTGGATGCTACTTGGTGGCCATGCAAGAAGAGAAAGGGCAGTAGTGTGGTTAGGGCAGGTGAGTGCTCTCCTGGGAAACTGGAGTTTTTCCCTCTCTGTTGCTGCTCCTGTGTGATATGAGGCAACTGCAACCAAAACAGAGCGTGTTTATTGTGTGCACCTCGCTCCTGGGAGGTCTGGCTGCTCCCCGGGGGTCAGGTCTGCGGCAGGGCACACGCAGCTGCACGGGAAGCTGCCGAGAGCTCTGCTTCAGTAAAGCAGGACGTCCCGGTGGTCAGGGTCATAGCATCGTAGAACCTTAAGGACCTCCTTAAAAACAAACGACTAGCAGAGTTTTGAGAGTGGTAATCCTAATTCTGGTTTTCCTTGGTCACTGAAGGCTTGTCTTTGAAGTCTTAATTTACCTTATATGATAACTCTTAACACGGTTTACATCTGTCCAGTAAGCGACAGGAGATGGCAGTCAAAAGTACGGAGGATAGTTCTTTGGTTTGGCTTTTTTTCGTTTCGTGAGAGACAACAAAGCATCTTGCTGGGGACACCATGGCATCTGCCCCTGCACAGCTCTCGGAGCATGGGAGAGGTACACGCAGGGACACAAAAGCCTCCCGAGGCTGAGCCCTCGGTTGAACCCCAATCGCTTGGCTAAGGCCTGATCTAATCTTTACAAACGTGTTAACAACCTGAAATTAATATGCTTTCAATTAACCTGCAGATAAAACCATCTACTCGTGTAGACATCCGCTAGGCCGTGCAGATATCCTGACGGCATGGAGCGGAGCATTTTCAACACCCGGCTCTGCGAGGAGGCAGCACCTGCAAATGCTCAGCACTGCCGAGACTTTGCTCGCGGGTGGCTGCCATCAGGCTGCTCCTCAGCGCAGTTGCGTACACACACTCATTCAAATGCAAACGCTGGCCTGTTCTGAGTCTTGCACCCTGAAATTTCATAATTTTTTTAAAAGTATGTCATGCGGTTCAAATAAGAGCCAAATTGTCAGTTATAGGGAAGTTTCTCCTTAGAAGACATTTCCCTCCGCTGGTTGCTAGAGTGATTGGGATCCATGTAAAATTACACAAATAGTCTCTTGTGGCACAAAAAGCACCAGTGAAAAAGCTGCAGCCAGAAAAAAAGAAAGGGATAGGGCAGGCCCCAGAGCCCCAAACACAAAGGCTCGTTACAGGTAACACAAAAACTCCAGCTCCCAGCCACAAGCATTTTATTTGAGATTCTTTTCCTATGTCCATATATGACTGTCTGTCCCTTCTGAATTCCTTGCTGTGTCTACACCCTTTGCTTTGCCAGGGCACATCTGTTAAAGTCTTCATTTTGGCTTTTGAAGTGGGCATTTTATATTCAGCTGAACTTTAAAAAACATCCTGAGCAAAGGCCTTTAACAAGCAAATATAAATATATTATTTTTATGAATAGGCTCCTGTTTTCACATGTTCCACTTGCAACGGCCTCTTGTCCACAACTGCTGGCATGTCAAACCCTCCACGGGAAGAATACACTTCTGGAGGAACACGCTTTTCCTTGTTGTGCGCAAGGCAGATTCTCAAGGAACAATTTAGTGGGAAATCCCTCTAGTGTGCTGCAGCCTTGGGCAGGAGAAACCACCCCGGCCAAGGCGCTGGAACCGACCCGCCGGCGCCGGCGGGAGCTGCCGACCCGGGTTCAAGCTGCGTGGCTCAGACACTGCCTGCTCGCTCCCGCCTTTGTGCTGAGCCTGGGCAGAGCGCGGGGCTGCTGGCCACACGCGTCCGTGCGCGCTCGCCCCAGACAGCGAATGCTTCGGATCGCAGCCCTGCCTCACGAAGTTGAGTGGGAGTTTACTAATTCCAATTAGTATGCAGTTTAGCCAATAGTTTTTATATGGTGGCTTCTCTACGTTGAAACCAACAGTTAAAGTCTGCTTAGTTTTTAATTTTTGAGGTTTACTTAATTAAGAAGTGTCATTACTCTCTTTTTTGTTTTAATTCTTTTAACCTGAAACGCAGTTGAGGCCCCGCAAAGGGACTGTCATTCTCATCTGAATCAAGAATCCTCTTTAAGGCAGCAGCAGGAAGGAGTGGCATGGAATTATTTGTCCATGAATAATATGTTAATATTTATACATAGCTTGCGTAGATAAGAAAAACAACTTGAAGATTTATGGGAGAAGCTCTGTATGGCCATGCTCTGTGGAGTAACTTTTCAAGCTCCATGTAGAATCCCAAGTGTTGATTTTGCCTCCTGACAGTTTGATGTGTAACCCAAGAAAGTGTATTCTTTAGAATTGGAGGGGGGGGGGTAAGATAAAAAAGGAAAATCAAACCACTACAGTCTGCCTGTTCTTCTTTTCTGCTGGGGATTTCACTACGTTTTGAAGAGAGCACAGCCACATTACTGTGGAGATCCTCAAACGCAGCTGGAGACTCGACAATCTGTGCATGTACATATACAAAAACCTTGGGATTACTTTTTTCTTTAGTTTTCTTCTGAGTGCTTACTGTTGCAAAAACGCAGCTTTGCTTTTTCATAAAATTTTCATAAAGCTCAAGTCCTACTTAGGCTATAGCAACGGCACAGAGGGGAGGAGAATTGCAAAGAAATGCTCCTGCTCCGTGTGTGAGAGGAGGGATGTTTACTCCTTGTTTATTTGTTCTGGGGGGAAATAAAGCGCTTTGTGTGAGGGCTCTTTGCTAGCGAGGCTGAAAAGCTCTCGGGGCCCTGCTAAAGCATTACCAAGTCTGTCAGGAGAGGGGAAAGCAATCTGGGCAGAGTGCCCTAAATTAAAACTAAACCCAAATCAAATTCACTTTAAACACACAGTGTAGTACTTGATATAGAGGCTAAAGGCAGAATTACCAACTCAAGCATTCAAACCTCCTGAGTCAAGACCCCAACATATCATCAAATGGGCTTAAAATTGTAACAATTAAATTAGAATAATAATGCTGTTTCCTTTTTTCTGCTCTTTTTGCATCTCAAAGGGTTCATGTTTCCTACCTTGTCTCGGCCCACAGAAGAGATGAAATGACACAAAGATGGGGGTCCTGATGCGACTATATCTTTCCAGGAGCTAAGGGCTTTAAGAAACATCACCTGTGCGAGGCTAGCAGTAAACTCACGAGAGGTAGGAACGGTGCAAGTGAAACCAGAGCTGTGGAGAAAATGCAAATAATTATAAATTTACCTGACATACTGAGGTTTGGGTGATATTTTTTATGGTAATGCCACATCACTGGTTATAAGGTTTTTGGTAATATATCAAAGAGCAATTTTTTCAATACTGATGGTCTTTCCACCCCATGGAGTTGAGCGTAGATTGAAAATCATGTGCCTCAGCACTCAGAGGCTTCCTGTGAAGTTAATGGAAGCCAGTTTAGGCACCTGGGTACATCCTTGATAGAGATTTTCAAAGGCATATGTGCTTTTCATGACCTTACCATATTTCTTGCCTTTAGAAATCTCTTTCACACCTTAAGTTCAGATACCTCTTCATGCTCTGTTTACTTATTAGCACTTATAGATGTCCTCTATAGATTTATAAATTTAAAATTTATAGAAATTTTAAAGTAATTGAAGCAAATGTTGCGGGGTACTGGAGGGGGGAGTGAAAAGTAGGGAGGCTAGAGATAATTTCGGTTACCTAACATTTATTTGACTTAGTCACGCAGAACTGGATCAGTGCAGCTGATATGGAATGATGATTAAACTAAACCCTGAATCTTTATTCCCATGTGATCACCCTCATTATCTCTGCTATCAAGGTTGATCTGACAAGTAACTTTTATTTAGAATCAGCCATACTTCTTTTCCCCGCCTACCCCAAAGGCACCGGAGTTGTTTGCAGCTCCCCACTTAGAGAAAGTAAAATGTGATTTACGCCTACAGTGCAAAGAAGGAGCTGGGTAAAAGACAACTGGCTTCTTTATTTGGGAGGGACTGATCCAAAACTCACTACGAGCAAGAAATCAGGGTTTGTAAAGAGTTTGAAGATCCCTGGGTTAAAAAAGACAGAATTCTTTAACTCAGTTATTAATTGTCCATTGATCCCTTGCTTTCTCATATACATTCACATAAAAAAAAAGCATATGCATTTCAATATCACTCGTAATACCGCATAAATTGTTATGGCCTAGGCCCAGGACACTTGACCTTTAGTCATGTAGACAAACTGCTGAAAGAAAGAATATTTTTATAACAAGAGGGTACAAAAAATATTAGTAATGATCACTTTAGGAAGAAATTTCACTGTACTATATACTTTCAGGATATTGAATGTGCTGCTAGATAAAGCATATGTTTAGTAAGTGGGCCCATATCTCTGCTCTGGTCTATAGGGGATGACCTCCTGGCCGATGTTTCTTTTAGTGAACCTGACTCAGCAGATGAGAAATGGTTAACTTGTCTCCTGTACGGTCACTCTTTCTGACCAGACGCAGTAATGGCAAACCAGAGGTACAAAGGTTCACAGAACTGGCCATTTCCAAAGAGGTGCACTCTTCCCAAAAGAAAGGAAGCCAGGGTAGAAACGGAATTGGCAATGGAAGGGTACAAAGATGGTCTTTTCAACTCCGATTTCTGGTTTTGGTTTTGCTTGTGTTTTCTGGCTTGTTTTTTAAAAACGTAACCAAGCTTGCTGAGGTGGAGATTGAGGCACATTTGAAATTAGTCAGCATATTTTTAATTTCTTCTGACAATTCTGAGAGTTATGAGTTTTCCTCAAAGAATATTGAATTGTAACTTGAGGATCTCTTGGGTTTGGAGCCTGGCGTCGTGTGGAGGGTGGCTTTTGCACACTTATACACTGCCTAGTTTTGGGCTTTTACACTGTCCAGTTGCCAAGTGTTCCCACTGGCTATTGAAACGGGGGCTGGGGAGCAAGGGGGAGGAGGTGATAAGCATGCTGTGAGCAGGGAGGAAGAAGATCCAATATCAATGTCATTCCTTCATCATCGGTTTGTGCTTCTGTGGGAGGAGAATGCTGAAAAGGCTGTTGCTACTGGGGTTATGAGTGCCCTGCAAGGCAGGATGAACACAAAGCTGCCACAGTGCAAGGCAGGATTTGAATGGATTTAGGTAAGCTGGGAATTTGGCCTTTGCTCTGCATTTGGTTGGTACTTCGTAACCTGAGTGACTGTGCTACGCAGCAATTTGTTTTGATATTCTGGGCCCTTTATTTTATGAAATATTGGCTTTGTTTTATAAAATACCTCTGAGGCAAGAAGGGAAACCAGGCAAGTTGCAAAATAATTCTCTAATCAGCCACTCAAGGCCCCATGAGATCTATTATTCTGACAGCACATCTCCCCATCACGCATGCAAACTCAATTCCCACTTTTGCACCGTCACGTCAAAACTTGCACCCGTCACGGTCTCACAGCCTTCTTCAGGCCTTGGCCGATTTTGGTGCCACCTGAGGTGTGTCAAACAATGTTCCTTCCCCAGCTATTGGAAAACAGAGGGGCTTCAAGTAAGGGGAGAAGTTCGGTGGCAGCCACCCAGATGTTGCTGCCGCAGTGTGGGAGGACAGAGCCTTTTGTCTCTGCTGTCACTAAAGCTAGAGAACAATTTATCTGAGTTGCACATGGAGCAACATTAGCGTCTTTTCATGGTGTGCGAACATTTCTCTTGCTTAAAATGCTACACTTAATGAAGCAGTTAGTCCTTAAAGCTAGAATGTTTTGTTTTTCGTCGATGTAACTAAATCTGGAAGAGACCAAGTCAACAGTTTGCCAGTACAGAGGATTAGGCTTCCTGTTGCTACTTGTAGAGCTCAATAGATTATGTGCAGTGCTTTGCACAAATACAGTAAGACCTAAATACCTTACCACCTATTCATCTATATCAGATCTAACTCCCTTCTCACCCTAAATAATTAATATATATTGCCTGAGTCATTAACGCACCAGAACTGATGAACACTGGACAGTTAAGATATAAACTTAAGGAGTAGAAAGTTGACAGCAAACTCTCTCATTCCCATCCACCCATTCTCACCCCCTAAAAAAAAAAAAAAGACAATTGTTCAAATTACAATGGAGTGAGGAGGAATGCATAAAGCCATTTGAGAGAGAAGAAATGGCATTATGAATAGACTGGAAAAGTTTAAATTCTGCACAGGGAGAAGGGCAGGGCTGAGGCGCAGCTGAATGCTGAGCTATGCCAAGAGCCAGAGGTGAGGAGAAAGGGGAGGACGACGGAAGTCAGGGCCTGACCATGCAGGGCTGGTGGTGAGGCATGGGGAGGGGTAACCGATGCTCTTCCCCACCCAGAGGATGTGGGGATGTGCTCCACCTCAGGCAGGAGGTGGAGGAGAAAGTCACCACAGTGGAGGAGACCGAAGTCAACAGAGTGACCTGGTAGCAGCGCTGGTGGAGCAGGACAGGAGAAGCTTCTCAAGGAAAAAAAAAAACCCAACAGAACAGTGTGTAGATACAGAGGAAAAGAGATGCTGAGTTCTTCCAGGGCTAACACGTATAAAGGAATCTTCACTGAGCTGGGGAAAAGGGGAAGATGGTCTGACAGGAGAGTTGGAAAATGGGAGTTCAACAAGAGATGGACCAACCTCAGGGTCCTTGTGCATAAACAGAAAGGTGGGTTGCAGGATTGAAAAAAAAAGGACATAGAAAGGCAAAGGTGAAGCTGAGGAGGGGTTGGATTTCTTTGTCTTTAAGAGATTTTATAGCCAATGCCATGTTAATTTTGTGTAGCGCCAAAGACAATATAAACTGTAGAGAAAATCAGATCTGTAGTGGTCGAGGATGTAGAAAAACAGTCGATTGTATAATTAACAGGAAGTCAGGGAGATCAAAGAGTTTTCAAAATGGTTTTGTTTTTAAATGATACCCTGGCTTTATTTTGTTTAGATTGAGCTTGGGGCCTCTCTGGAGAGGATAAAAGGAGAACAGAAATGTGTAACAAAGACATTTCCCCTCTCCTTAACAGTTAAGGGAACTTGACATCCCCATCAAGCAATAGCACCATTATACATACCGCTGCAAGAAAGGAAGCTATTTTATCCTTGGAAAGAAAGAGAGATGTTATCTTCTAGAAAAGAAGTGAAGTTCCGCAGAAATTCAGTGCTGTCAATAGACTGTTCTAACAGTGTGCAATTTCATTTCCAGTGAACAATGCATGTCAAGGGCCTGAATGCTACAGCAGTTAACACAGATAAAATAGAAAACAAGCACTGCAGAACCTTCACTGTCTGGTAACAGATCCTTCCAAACATTCTTTTCATTTTAAGAGTTAAATTAGATATTTACTTTTAGCTATTTTCAGCTCAATGTGAAGGGATGGTTTTACATTAATGGAAATGGCAAAGTCTAGCTTGTAATGAATTAAGGTAGAATAATAACATTAGACTTTGGAAAGAGAATTCTCTAAAAGATCTTCTGTAAAAGGGAACATCTTGTAATGCTTCTGGAGCACGCCTTGGGCACAAATTTTGCAAATAAATTAAGTTTATGCCTAAATTTGCCTTTGTTCATCAAAACACTGAAACATCTTTATATTTTTTTTTCCTGATTTAGAATGGATTTGAGTGAATACTTAAAAATCTATTTGTTTTGCAGGATTTTGATCTTAATGTGCAGTCAATGCCATGCTGCAGCTTCATACTCCTAGTGTGTGGGCAGCATTATGAAGCTAAATCTTAACTTCCAGTTAAAACAGGATATTAAAGATTACAAATCAGAGGACACAAGAGAAAGAAAGGGTTCTCCACAGGCGGCACATATGCCCTCCCTGCTTCAGAATGAGGAACAAACAAGAGGCTGTTTCCCATTTCTGCAGCCATGGCTGATGTTAGAGCCATAGCAGCCCCTGCCAGAGTTACTACAGTTAAGGTGGTGCCAGCCTTTCCATTAGAAACCTTGTAGACACCATTTAATAACTTGGCCATAAATACTTGCTTCATGCCGAGACGCGGCATTGAAAATTATCAGTCCTTCAGCCATTCTGAATACATTTCCCTCCTCCTGAGTCTTGAAAATTCCATAAGTATTTTAACGCAGGATATCTATGATCTATAAAGTTTCCTTTTGGGTGGGTATGTGCCAGGGGAAGCTGCACTCTTTCGGTGAAATCTTCAGTGTACAGAGCATGACATATGAATTGTTTAAGGTACGAATTATCGCCCCTCAGGTAGATTCTAAATATTTTCCCTTTTGCTGTATCATGCAGCCGAGAACCTGAGCGTGATCTGTAATCCCTGTGTGCTCTCTCAGCGTCATCTTTACCAACGCAGGCCCAGATTTTTGTCTCTCTGTTCAGGCTACCAGCTAAGACCTATATTTCCACCAATGCACCCAGTTTGTTCTTTTTCTGCTTACCACTCACGGATGACTTTCCGTTTAATGTAACAGTTTTTGGGGTGCAGGAGGCACCTGCACTTTGACGTCTTTGCCTGCTGGCAGGGCTCTTCATCCCCATCCTCATCTGAATGACGCAACTGTTTGTCTGCATTGCTGCCAAGGGCAGTGATCGTAGCGGGACGGGGGAATCGTGCTGCAAAGCTCGATTTCCCAGCCACGGAGAGGCAATGCCTGGGGGGGAGCAATGTGGGTTACCCCTCCTTCCCTATGGCATGCAGTCCCGATGTGAGAGGAGAGAGGCTGTGAAACCCCATCGTCCCTTCTCTGGCCACAGCTGTGGTTCAGCTGATGAGTTTTTGTTCCCTTTTTGGCATACGCTCCTATTTCAGTTTCACCCCAGCTCGCAGGGATAAAGCTCGGCTTCAGCTCTCCTCTCTTATCCCATGGTGGCACGAAGGACTGTTCAGAGGCGTGAGTCAGGCAGCCCTTTCTCACCCACAGGCAGCTGCCTGTTGGGTTTGTGGTCTCCCCTGGCAAAATGTGAGGAACCTTCATTTCGCTAACCTTAACACAAGGCTTACAGTGTTCTCCATTTGACTGAGGTTGCCCTCAATCCGTCCTTTTGTTTTCGAACCCTAAAGCCTCTTGAGTTTCGGGATTCCCCATAGCTTTTGACAGCAGCTGCTGATCACCTGGGGATCACCCACTTCTCCTCTCGAGGCCAGGCCCGTGGATGCTTTAGATAGAGCCTCAGATGCAGACAGCGCATCCAGAGCTGGCGAGAGGGCAGAGCTCAGGGCAGAGAGCCAGCAGGAGAATTTCCCTGCTGCAGGAAAGAGGCAGCTCTGCCTCGTGAGTCAGGGCCACGCACCTGCGGAGCCAAGGCTGCGCCGAAGAGCGTCCGCCCCTGCTGAAAAGGGCAGTTGTTCGAGACAAGCGCTCAGCGAATGTCTCATCTGACCATGCTGCATATCAGTTGGAAGGAGGGGATGTGAAATACAGCAACACTGGAAATCCCACAGAAACAGAGACGCTGAGGGAAAAAAAAGCCACCCTCAGAATGCTTAGCTCTTTTTTTTTTCTTCTCTGAATAAAGGAAATTTTTTCTACTCTGAACAGAGTGGGGAAGAAATTACATTGCTTGTAGTAATTCTGCCCTGAAGGAGGAACTAACCTGGTTCACTCTGGTGTAACAGACAGCAGAAAAGCTGCTGAGGTGTGGAGGACTCGTGTGCTGCTCACACTGGCTCTTCTGAAAGAGCATTCACCAAATCAGCACACAAAAATGCCTGGCACCCAGTCACTAACCCAGGATAACTGAGCCTAACAAGAATGTAGAGTCTTCAGCCTGACATTCCTTTGAAGATGTGCAGCATTCACTAATTTGCTTGACTTGATTTTAAGGAATAAAATAGTAAATTGGGCTCCTAAAACACATAGTTGTGTCTATATGACACCTCTCAGAGGCTCTGAAATAGTCATCCTTGCTGCCTGCTGCTTCCCTACTCCATTCTCCCCGCTCTCTCTGGCAAGTGGCTGCCTGGGTGGAATTTCCCCGGTGACTACACAGGCAGTTTGGCAGCTGTGCTTATGCCCGGGGCTCCCTGAAAGCCTGGGAGATCCTGCAGGCACGCACCAAGCCTGGTGCTTTTGGACAATGTTGGACCTACCATGTGCACAGTGCTCAGGCAGAGCAAACATGTGCCTGGAGTTTCCAGACCTCCTGCTGCCGTTGAAAGGTCTTGGGGGGGATGACCCCCCACGGTACCTTCCACCCTGACACCCAAGCCTTGGGAGACCCTGGCATGGTTTATCTGGAGGGGCTTGACGGCTCTCAGGGTCCCGTTGTGATGTGCCGGGGACGAGGTAGGCTGAATGGGCCGGGTTGTCATTGCGACGGGACCTGTGTGAAGGGCTGGAAGGGCAAATGGAGCCTGTGGTCTGGCTCGGGGTTTACGCTGGGCCGAGGGAGCTGACAATCTGGTACACTCAGTAGTTTATCATTTCTGAAACAACACCTTACTATATCAGTTCCTCCTCCTTTGTCATCAGAGAAGAACTCACACTTTCCTAACTGAAAGTTCAGTCTAAACATAAATGTCACTGAAAGCCCAGCGAGATCTTTGGTTTTCTAGTTTCACTCTCCTGAGCTGTGGGGAAGATTATGCAACAGGAACACCGGGGTGAATCATCTTCTGGCATTGCAGTAAATTAGGAAATGTTTGCTGCGATGTTGTATGGGTTTCTACCGTCTATTTGTGGTCTGCTTTTTTCTTTTCCAGTGGATCTTGGTGTCTTCAAATATCAAGCGGTTGCCTGTTGCCCTTGTCTGAGCTAGGAAAAGGCTCTTCAGTAGGTGCTGTAGCTTTGGAGAGGAGGGTAATGATGGCAGCTGTTGTAAGGAAATGATGCTAAAGAAATTCAGAATGTCCTTACTCAGCATTTTTTTCCTGTGAATATTTCTAGTAAGTCTTTGAATCGCTCGCTTTGTTTCTCTACCGTAACTCTTAACAACATACCAACCCATTAGGCAGTATAGAACTAAGGGGGTCAAGGAGATTTTCCTCAAATATTTGTTCTTGAAGCACAAAGCTTGGCAAGATCACAGAGACTATTCTAAGAGAGTCTGAGTATATCAGAGGAAGGACAAATTGAATGTAAGAAAAATCATGAGTCAGGCTCATCCCTCCTTCCTTGCAGTTTCTTTTTATTTATGGTTCAAAAAAATGTATGTTTGTCTTGAAGCATGAGAATTCACAAGTTCAGTCTTTCCTTTCCAAATTTAAGGATAGAAATAACTTTTGAAAGGAAATGGAAATGTTAAGAGAAATATTAATATTTTGAGATTCAAAGTAAATCTGTGAGAACTGGAAACACTACAAAGGACATTTACCAGACACTTGGTTAAGATGTGTGATGCCATAAATAACCTCTATGTAAAGATGTAAGCCTTAGTTGCAATTTCATTTCTGTTCACTCCTTGTATCACTACATACATTTTAAAGTAAAGGAGTAGAAGGTGGAAAGTCCTGCAAACGTCTAAAGCTAAATCAGAAATTCCGCAAATGAACCCCCTTGTCGTTTGAAAGTACAGTCCTGAGTTAGGACATTTCCGAGATACACAATGCTTGATATAAACTTAAATTCCAGGCAAATTTTATTTGGAGCATGAGCTTATTAGCTTGCTCTGTAGAGCACTTCATGTTCATTTCTTCCAAATAAGAAAATATGAACTTATTTTACCATGGAAATCAAATAAGGCATCAAAGCCCAATTTCCTAAAGACAGTATCTATCAGTTTCTTTGAAGCAGACATTTTTATGACTAGCTATGTGAACAAATCCAAACTAAGTATCCAATCTGTCAAGGAGAAAAATAAGTTTAGAATGAAAGTAAGTATTGCTCGTTAAACTTTAATGGCAAGGCATTTAAAAGAAGAAAACCATCCATTATAATGTTGGTGGAATAGTGTGTTGTCAGATACTCCAGAGAGGATTTTTATCATGATGTTTAAATATATTATATTAAGGGACGGTTGTTACTCTGTTCTCTAAACAGAAGATTTTTTAGAGGAAAAGTTTATGAGCAATACATACCCTCTTGTGAAAATTTCCTTAACCGCACAGCAATTAAAAACAATGGCTGGGCACTAATGCTACCTGTCCCAAAGCACGTGCACAGGGGAAGAGTTGTGCTGATGCAAAGCTGAACTAAGCAACGTGTATTAACATCAAGAGGAGAATAGCCTTGAAGGGTTTATTCCATTTTTTTGGAACCTGCAGGATCAAGGGCTTTGGTGATTAGTATCTGCCACTAAAAAGCGAGCCATTGCTTTAGGCCTTGGTAATGAATTTAGACCCATGCTGGTAAATCCGGAAGCTAGAGACCGTTTGCCTGCTTGTCACATCTGAGTTTTGTGTCCCAATTGATCTCTGGTTTTTGTAGGTTCACACAGCCGAAGCTCATCACCAGCCATCTGTTAAACAGTAAGTAGGTCACTATGAGAGTTTTAAGGAAGAGAAGCACCCCTCCCCTCCTGATATATGAGACTGCTTTCAGAAAGGATCTCCTGGCTAAGCCAAAGACAATCTACTTTATTGGAATGCTTCCCTTGCCATGGCTCCATCCACCAGGTTAAAACTTCAGATAAAGGGTACCTGCTTCCCTGACTTCCATTGCCTTTTTCAAGACAGAACTTGTTTTACACTTCCTTTACTAACGCCTTGCTGCGGTGATCGTACCACATGGGTCCCTGACTCAAGTCAGCTCTGCTTTTGCAAAAGAAGAGCTTTCCACTTTAAAGCCTGTTTATTCTGAAAAGATACGTGGGAGTGATTCAGTTTTTGTTATAAACCACTTCCACACCCAGAAATCCACAAGAATTGAAAAGAAAAAGCTACAAAGACTTGGCCTAGCTCTCTCTGGGAATCTCAGCACAGCCACTGTACGGGACAGAGCTCCAGGCATGGTGGTGTCCCTGCTGATGGATGCGGTGCTCAGCCCTATCTTCTGCCATCTCTACCTGGCAGCACGAGAGCGTGCAAACTCTTTCAACCACAGATTGCCACCTCTGCAATCTTTAATGATTTAATACCTTTAATATCACTGTCTCGTCTCACTTTCTTTAGTTGCAAAACAGTATGAGGTCACTACAGTCTTCTTGAGTAAAACACAGCTATTACAGTTGA
Source organism: Phaethon aethereus (assembly GCF_964289735.1). NCBI lineage: Eukaryota > Metazoa > Chordata > Aves > Phaethontiformes > Phaethontidae > Phaethon > Phaethon aethereus. The sequence continues at coordinate 2,138,904 of NC_138588.1, forward strand.
TGCTATAGTTCTGCCTCGATGCTAAGGCTTGCTGAAATCTTGGCCAAACTTTCATCACCTGAGTTCAAACCCTTCACGTCAAAGGCCTACCATGGTTGGGTTTGCCTTGAGGTTTTATTTGCTCTTTTGATTTTAAATTAAATCAAATTAAACCATTCAGCCATTTCTGAAATTAGGACAGAGTAAAATAGGTTATTTTGCCTTTTTTTACAATAACTCTGTTGACCTTCCCTCTGAGAAACATCCTTACTCTCCAGAAAAGAAACCTGAACTTTGGCAAGGGAAGGGGAATGCTTTTGGAAAAAAAAATCACTCAAGTTTGACCAAGTTATAAACCTACGAAGAACTGCAGTCTGGAAGTGCTCAGAGGGGGCTGCTGGATGCTCACTTGTCCTCCGTGGATGACCTGGTCCGGCAGAGCAGGCGTCAGCCCTGCACCCAGGGAGACTGAGCAGAGCCGGCTTTGTCACCGCAGCTCACAGGTGCTGCAGGCAGCGTGGGTCTGATGGCCTCGCATGCTACACACGGAGAGGAGCTGGAAGCCATGGCAATCTTGCAGGGTAAAGTTTGGGCAATGAAACTGGGAATGGATGCCAGTGCAGGAGTGAAGAGAGGACAGAAAGCTTGGCTCCGTGTTAGAGGATGGAACAGGAGATATGTGCAGAAGGGGAGCGGGGAGAAAGACTAGAACTGGAGATGAGTAGGAGTTGTGGAAGGAACCAGAGAAGACACAGACCTGATGATCTGTCTGTGTGATCCTCCTGTGACCCCCACAAAACCATTTATTACAAATTATATAACCATGTCCTTTTTTCCCCTCAGTTTCTATCAGCATGTATGCAAGAGCCTATTGAGGGGTGAATTAAGGCTACAAGGTGACGAAGGCTATAACCTGATGGGCCCCGACTCCATTTGCTGCAGAAAGTGGGAAGCATGTAGTGACTTACGGAGGAAATTGGAAAGAGAACCAGCTAATGCAGCTGAAAACCGACCTGGAAAAATGTCTGTAAAATCCTTGCCTCTGCCACAGAATTGTTGAGCAGAATTAGGCAAGTCACTTAAATAAAATATTCCCAGATGGTCACTAAATATACATTCTTCATTCGCTGGGTTCCGGACTCCCAACTGGATCTGAAGACAGCCGGGCTTCAAGAAGCTGCAGCGCTGCATGGGACTATGATCGCAGATGCATCGTGTCCAAAACCAGAACTGGTGAGTACTTTTGAATTTGATTTCTCTCTGCCTCAAATGTCATCTATAAACCAAGCATAATACCACCCCCACATCTCACAGGGGAATGGTGAAAAATAAATTCGCTAATGCTTGTCATCAGTGTCCTAAGAGTGCTCATAAGGAAATGAATAATTCTGTCTTCATGGCAGGATTTGGATAGTGTGCAGTAAATAAGACATGGGGCCACACATTGCACAACAAGGAAGAATAGGAGGTTGAATAATAGTTCACTAAGCAAGTTTGTACATGGAAAGAGACGGGAGCCCTACGAGGAAAACTGTGGCTAGTTGTACAGTAGAAGATAACGTCGTAACACGAGAGCACATATATGTTCAAATATGCTCAGTGAGCGTCCTTCTTTCGTAGCAGCACTTCCCACCTTTTGAGTACTTAACTTTGTCACCATTTGAGTACTTGATTTTGACACCTGAGTACCAAAATAAGTCTTCCTGTGAAAAAGAACATTGTTCAAGTCAGAGAGAAGGTAGATACCTTGTGCAAAATGAACAGGGTTAGGAGTCACTTTGGGCTGGAAAAGATTTCTTGCTTCTCAGTCTCTGCCCACAAACGGTTCCCTGCCCACACCTCTCTGAACAACATGTAGAGAGTTTCCTCTTCTCAGAGCTGCCACAAACCTGGGCAGAAGCTGTTGCGTTTGTCTGCACTCATGTCACCTCTCCGGGGACACCAGCAGGTAGCACCCCGCGGTGCTTCAGGGGAGACTGCGGGGAGCTGCCGGGTCTCAGCCCTTGCTAGAACATGCCCAAAAGCCTCAGGGGAGCATCTGCCAGCTGCTACAGCTCTCCCAGCAACCTGCTAAATGCTGGTCACTGATCTCTTCCATCAGACCCCACGGCCACGGCTTAGGATTTGCAGTAGGTTTTCCTTCTGTGCCATGGTCCTGTACGGCGGGGCGAGCGGCTTGTGCCTTGGTTGCGTCTGGCCCAGGGCTCACAAGCTGCAGACAAATAGCAGCCCTGCTTGGGCAGCGGGAACGTGCATCCGCACTCAGCGTAACCCCAGGGCGGGCTGTGGCCGCGGGCTGAGGCTGGAGCCCTCGCTCTATCACGCCAGCCAGTCCCAAGTACCACAACACTGCCGGGCGTATGAATGAGAGAGAAGACCCACAGCTTTTCGATCAGAACGCAGCAACACAGGTCAGAGTGCACTAGCAGCGCGTTTGATTTTTTCTGCTTGAGATTTGAGTAGCTCTGTTCCACCTGCCTCAACAGCAGCCTTGATCGTGCTCATGGCAAACAGCAAAACTCCCACGCGTTGCAGAGGGAGCGGTGTCGGAGCACTGGCTTTTTTTCTTTTTTTTTCCTCAGCTGGCTTGTACAGAGACTTTTTGTCAGGCTCAGCAGGAGCACTGGGAATATATAGTCTTATGTGGCAGTCCCCGAGCAAACTGCTTATGGGTGTGCAAGGAATCTCCCACTATGACCCACTGTAAGGTTTTGGACCTTCCTTTGAAGCAGAGAGTGATGCCTCCCTTAGAGCACTGTTCACTGCAATGCAGTGATGCTAAGTTACTTCTGCAGCTCCCATCATTTTGAATGGATTTCAAAGTGCTCATCACCTGCCAGACTTGGATTTCTGGTACTAGTCAGTTGAATAAAGTAGAAAGATGAAAAATGGCATGAATTGGAACTATTATTTGTCACATATCAGGTAGCATAAGGGTTGTCTTTCAGGATTCAGGTCCCTGGAGAATGCACTTTCCTGCCCCACTTTCCCTGGAGATGTATGCAGTGACTCCCAGCCACTTAGATATAAAATGTTGAATGTGGAAATAAATAATTTTTAAAACAAGTGACCTTAATCCAGGGAGACCTGTCAGCCTTGTATCTATCTCAAGTTTCCCTTCTGAAGCTGCTGTAGTAATCTCCAGTTTATAAAGCTGAAGGCTGGGGAAATCAGAGACTTGTGATCCTTGTATGTGGCCTCTGCACAACAGCATAGTTAGCTTTTCCCTCCTGGGTCAGTCTTTAAAAGGACTTAATCAAGGCTGATGGACCCAAAATTAGATTTACCAGCTCTGGGAGGAGTGTGACCATATCTCCCCATCTCTCCTCTGTCTTGAGGCTGCATCTTTATTCAGCCAGTGGTGGCTGGAAACCAGAATTCTTGCATATTTAGGAGCTGTGTGGACAGACATGCAGAAAGGAGCATAATAAATGTGTTGGTTTGTGCTGTGCTCAAGTCCACGTTTCCACTGACTCCATCAGGTTTTGGATCAGGCCCTAGATGGGAAGGAGGGTAGTGGGAGACAGACTCATTAGCACAGAAGTGCCGTTACACTTACAATGAATGCCAGTAAATGATAATTTCCTGTCCCCTGCAGCCCTGTGTGCGTCTTCTCTGCCAGCAAACCCCATGGGGAAGGGAGTGTCTCTTACTCGGTGTTTGTTTAGTGCCTAGTACAATGAGGCTCTCTTCCAGTTGGGGCCACTTGATGCTACCACAATGCAAATAATAATGATTCTAATAATAAAATACAGACTTCCATGGGATGTGGGTCAAGCTGCTCAGAAGCGTTGGCCTTTCTTGCTGACTTGCATCCTCCCACGTCCTCGCTTCCGTCTCCGGTAGAAGAGCACTTCTACATCATCAATTCCCAAAGGTGGTTGTCCTCACTGTTGTTTGGCTCTGCAGGAAGCACCATTGCTTAAGACACTTGGCCGCTTTTTTTTTTGGTTTGTTTTTTTTTTTCCACTGACGTGCTGCAGAAATTCTCTTTCCACACCCTTCACTTCCCAGGAACATCTGCCCGCTTGGATCATCCTCCTGAGCGCGGCACCACTGTCCACAGGCACTGCGTTTGCAGCAGCTACAACTTTCTCCAGCCCTGAAGACATGGAAAAGTGGAGATACCGCCCCGGGGCACGAGCAGAGCCGGCACCCCCTCCAGCTGTGCGGTGGGGTTTCTCGGCAGAGGACAACAGCCCTGGGTATAGGGCTAGGGAGCAGTGGGTGGGCGAGCGCTGGGGTAACTTCTTCCCACAGCACTTTGTGGACGCGGTGGCAGCTTTGTGACCACGGCTGGTTTCAATTTTGTTTTTCACAGAGCACTTCATCAACAAAAATGGCTCTTGGCTAAAGTACTTCTTTGTTTTGGTTGGAATTTTCCAAATTTTTGGACAAAAATGCATGTGAGGGTTTTGATTTTCTGTCACTTAATCTGCTCTTCTATTGAAAAAATGGAAGCTAAGTGAAAAAATGGACAACTATATGTGAGGCCTCAATAAAAAGATACAATAATCAAGGAACGAAATCCGTGAAAGATTTTTAACTGAACAACCATTTTTGCAGAGAATATATATATAACATTTTCCAACCAGCTTTACCAGTGACCTGTAATTAAAGAGGAGTCCAAGCCACGGAGTTCAGAACCAGACTTTCCCAGAATTTATGGGTGTCCCTGTCTGGGTTTGGTTCAGCCCAGCATGAAGCATGCCAAGAGCTGAGATCCAACTCCCACCTCTCCCAAGGCCGGACAGAGATGGTTTGCAGGCACCTTTTCACTCAGAGCATCAGCCCTGGCAGGCGGGGTGAGCATCCCGCTCCGGCTCAGAGAGGCTGGCTTGCTTCCACCTTGCCCGAGCCCTGCCTGCGGAAAGCAGGACAGACGGAGGTGTCTGTGCAGCTCCCAGCACCATGCTGAGCACGCTCTCGCTAGAATACGATGAATGAATCACAATTGCAAATCATAATGCTTTGGAAATCGAAGCCAACTACAGAAAAAATTGGGAGTGAAAGAGAAGAGAAGAGGTTAGGAGAGGAAGCAAAAGGAAGGGAATTGCACAGATTTTATTTGAGAAACAACAGTAGTTGCTTTCAAGCCACTGGCTGCCAGGTATCCCGAAGGATCCTCCTTCGCCTCTGGATAGCAGTGGGAGAGGCAGTTAGAGCCGCCAGGCTGTGGCCAGGGGTGCAGAGAAGGGTCCTGGGTCTCCTTGCATTTGGTGCAGTGGAGAAACATTTGTGACACCCTCAAGGTATGTATTTCTCTTCTAGATATTATGGGACAGGTTTTCAAGCAAGCTCCACATCTTGGATGCTGACCTCCTTAGAAAATCTGGCCCTGCCAGTTGCTGCCAAGTTCCTGAAACACTGGCCCTGGGCGATTTTGAAAACACGGCCACACCTGTCCTCGTTTCGCATCGCTATCAACTTCAGAAAATCTTTAGATTGGCATGATTTCAGCGTTGTTTTTAATTCCTTCTTGCCAGGTGTTGTTTGTGGAAACATGCTGTCCTCGCCACAGTGCATTATGTCTTAGAACAACTTAATCTTGTGTTTTGGACCCAAACCAATGTGCCATTCCTACAGGCTGATAAAAATGCTTATTTTATTTTCTCGGTGTGAATACGCTGGGGTGGTTTGAAAGGGATTCCAGGGCCTGATGAAAGCAGGCTACCTGTCTTGCTCCTTGTTGAGACTGGTCGGGGCAAACTGCCAGCAACAGCTGTTTCTTAATTGCATAGACACTTATCTTGTTCTGCCACCACACGCAAACTTTAATGTTTTTCTGCAAATATGAATTTAGAGATGGACTCCAAGGGCTTTTGAAAGCCGTCGGTATTTTTTGGTGCATCAGAAGAGGCAGATGGAGCGGCAAAGTCTTGGGGAAACATCTGAACAGGGAGACACACCAGAGCCTGGTGGTACCTGTTAAGCTGGTGACACAAAGTGGTCTTGTAGCACGGGACATTTTCAAGCGTGGGTGACAAAGGCCAGAAGCCAAAGCCAAAACAGTATGTATCAATACCAGTAAGGCAGAAAATGTCTTTGAAGACATGAAGACATGAAGAGGTCGGCCCTACTTGGGCTGCGCACTGCATGTGCCGGCCTGAGGCTGTGGGAGCTCGGCCCAGCGGGCAGCACGGGGCTGCGTAGCTGCCACGAGAGTCTCTAGGAAAGACCTCAAAATATTAAAAGGCAGATCGGCCAACACAGCGGTGGTGGCTCTGGGGTCAGTACCTGCCTGGAGACACGGTGGCTCAGCGCACGGTACACCCGCCCGCGCTGCGGGCGTGCAACTGATCCATGGGTGGAAAAACCACCGCATGGCTGCGCTGGGGCTGCCCGGTCAGGGGAATGGCCGCGCTGCTCGTGCCTGCTGAATGGAAGCGATGCACTCGTTTTAGAGTAGTTTTGCAAGATCAGGAGATTTTTAGATCTGTGGGGCTTAGAGTTTCTGGCACAAGGGTTCCCGCACTGGCAGATGGCTGCCTGCCCGCTGGTGCTAGCCGAGACGCCTTTCCTCCACAGCGTGCTGGGTTTGCAAGGTTTTGGTTGCGGGGGGCTGCAGGGACGGCTTCTGTGAGAAGCTGCCGGAAGCTTCTCCCATGTCCGACAGAGGCAGTGCCAGCCGGCTCCGAGATGGACCTGCCGCTGGCCAAGGACGAGCCCATCAGCAACGGTGGCAGCACCTCTGGGAGAGCAGAGTTAAGAAGGGGGGGAAAAACAACAACTGTGGAACTGCAGCCAGAGGCAGGAGTGAGAACGTGTGAGAGGAGCAGCCCTGCAGACACCAAGGTCAGTGCAGAAGGAGGGGAGGAGATGCTCCAGGCGCCAGGGCAGAGGGTCCCCGGCAGCCCGTGGGGAAGCCCACGGTGAGGCCGGCTGTGCCCCTGCAGCCCACGGAGCTCCACGCTGGAGCAGGTTTGCTGGCAGGACTTGTGACCCTGCAGGGGACCCAGGCTGGGGCAGTTGGTGAAGAACTGCAGCCCGTGGGAAGGACTCACGTTGGAGAAGTTGGTGGAGGGCTGTCTCGTGTGGGAGGACCCCACGCTGGAGCAGGGGAAGGGTGTGAGGAGTCCTCTCCAGAGGAGGAAGGAGCGGCAGAGATTCTCCGTCCCGCTGCACCGCTCGGGGGAGGAGGGAGAGAAAATGGGGAGTGAAGCTGAGCTGGGGAAGAAGGGAGGGGTGGGGGGAAGGTGTTTTAAGATTTAGTTTCTATTTCTTATTATCCTACTCTGATTCGGTTGGCAATAAATCAAATTAATTTTCCCCAAGTCGAGTCTACTTTGCCTGTGATGGTAATTGCTGAGTGATCTCCCTGTCCTTATCTCGACCCACGAGCTTCTCGTTATACTTTCTCTCTCCTGTCCAGCTGAGGAGGGGGTGACGGAACAGCTTTGGGGGCACCTGGCCTCCAGCCAGGGTCAACCCACCACACGCAGCTTCAATCTTAATCTATATAAACACACCCCTCGTTTGCTCTTTGATCTTCCACTCAATCTTCTAAAACTCCAGCTTCATTTTGTATAGGTCTAGGATACATAAGATACATAAGAACTAGGATAAATAATTAAGGTTAAAGAATTAATCCAATGCATTCAGCAGTATGGAATGAAATTGGATTCATTTTATGCAAAACTACCCAGACAGGATGTTTTAAGTTGTGCTATGAGAGGGAATAAACAGGTAACTGCCCAGAAGTAATTCCTTTCTTGCTTTTACCAAACCCCAGTTACCATCAGCTGAACCTCCTCTGACCTAGACCGGACCCAGTAAACACGTGCTCTGGGGTGGTGGGAAGTGGTACTGCCGAAGGGCTGTTGCGTCACACGCTTTGTCGTGACAGTGCCAGGACGAAGTCGTGACTAACCAACCTGGTTAGCGACATCTGCGCTTGGCACCGATCCGGCATTTTAAGCCTTTTCACAAAACTGGCCCTTTGCTGAGGTGGGGGTTGTGGCTTATGGCTTATCCTGGAGATGGTGAGTGCACCAGGTAGGACCACCAAGGAGGCCTGGTCTGCACCAGCTAATCATTAACTTCAGGGGGCTCTTTCTTTTCTTAGACCAGTTCAAGAAAGAGCAGAATCAAACCTTGTGTTTTTAAGACATCTGAGCTAACTTTAGTTTGAAAATCAAATGCCAGTGGGAATCTTAAACCAAGCAGCATTGGCCCAGCTTCCCCACCTACATGGTTATCCCTGGTGACTTCGGGGCTTCCTCCTGAACTGCCTGGGCTTGGACAGCCCATCAGGGTCTGCTCTTGCTTACACCAGTGTAAGCCACAGGCTATCTGAGCCCTGGAGACGTCTTATGTCAAGGCAGCATCGCTTTCTGCAAACTCTATACAAGCGACCTGCCGCCCACGCCTGCTCCAATACCCGTCTCTAATTTTCCACCCAATGAAGCCCGTCTGTGTGCTTGGGCGGGAGCGTTTCTCAAGATTCCCAGCGCTGCGTGGCTTTCAGCAGAGGGTTTTATTTTTGGTCCTAATCCCTAAAGCCAAAACCCCGCTCCTCCCTTCGCTCCGACCGCCAGCACTGGGAGGCTGCTGTAAACAGTGACTGAGGAGGCAGCAGATAGGGAGGATGAGCCGGGAACAGAGCTCCTGCTGCAAGGAGGGGCTGCAGGGATGGGTATGATACATCCTCGTTGGTGTTACTATGATTTATAATTAAGGTTTCCCTGGTGAAGACATGAGATCACCAGGAAAGGGGACCTTGAAATATCTCTGTTTCTTGTTCAAGGCATGACATTTAAGATTGCCCCCACTAAAGAGAGTCTTTGAACAGAAAACAGCAGCTGGAATAGTCAGTGTTGGTCATCAGCTGTCTGTCTACCCCTCGCTCATCCTCAATCCCATGAGAAATCCTATGGAATTTAACAGGCTTAAAACAATAGCTTCCAGAAAGATTAAACTGAGTCATTGCTCTAACTCCCCCCCCCAATGTACGAGAGTGATCTTTCTAAAGCTTCCTTTCAAAAATCTGTAGTGGGTTAATCCTTCTGCGTGACACTAAATGGATGGTTGAAATGATTCATAAACAAAGGCCAGGTCTGCTCTGGAAGCTTTCCCTTGCACGGCTTCCCTGCTCAGCAGTATGGGTTTTCACCACATCTCTGGACCAGCCAAAGCCCCACACGTACCCTTGCCACCAGGCCAAGAAAGACTCTTGCTGCCATACCTTATGGTATTCTCGCGTAAGGAAACAGTTCCTTCACCAGTACAAACTCCTCCTGTAACAGGACAGTCGGTGGAAAAAGGTGCTACTAGCTGGTGAAGTGAGTTCCCTTGTGAACACAGGCCACTGCGACGCAGGGAGGTAAAAGAAGGACCAAGGAGCTGTTAAACCCATTCCCCTTCCATGCCCTGACACGTGGTGTGTTAGCACCGACGGGCCTGAAATGCATCTTCACACAAATTATTTCCCCCTCCTGTTTTCTGAGTTGCGCTGAATTCTTTTTCTTTTCCTTCCTTTCTTTCTGAACTTCCCGCACCACACATGCACGCTTCACTTCCAGAATTTACAACTTCCTAATTTTTCTTAAAAGCAAGAGTGAAATTTTGCAGTTGGAGAAGAATGGGGATGAGCAAGCACTTGCTGCCCAAATGACACCGAAAGGAAAGCAGTCTGGAAAGGGAATAAGCACATACAGCAAATGCATCTGGTATCTGAGCCACATCTAGGCACTAAAATAAGTAAATGTGCTTAATTGAATCTTGAATGGGTTCGACATTCAGCATACACTGAAGGACTTCGCTGACTCAGTGCCCTGGGTGGCACAGAGAAGCAGCGATTGGCCTTAATCCTACCCAAAATGGCATTTGGTGGGTGCCTGGGAGCTCACCACCTGCCAGTGACGCTGCCGCCCGTACGCCGAGGGTGAGCTCCTCACGAACGCGTTCTTCCATCAACTGGGACTGCGTGCTGGGAGCAGATGAGCAGATCCGGGCGCCCTCGCCCAGGGCACGGGGCTTTGCAGCGGGCGTTTCTGAACGCTCCATTGGCCAGCTGCAGCGAGCATCCAAATCTAACAATTTGCCCGAAAGCATTGTTTTTTTTTCCTAGACCCAAATTTCCAGCACTGGTAAAATCTGGGGTGTAAAGTTCAGGTGGTTTTAGCCCCCCCTCAGGCACACTGTGACGGAAAAATACCTGGGCACTGCCTGCAGTGCAGTTTCAGCAAGGCACTGTCATCCTGCTCACTCCTTCCAGTCTGGGCAAGGTGTAAATCTTCCGGCACAACCCCGCTCGCTAAGAGCTCACTTTGGAAAGCGTCGTGCTGTGCTTCGAAGCCCTTAGTTGGAGCCAGGAGCCGGTGTTGGAGCATCCTCGGTGATGCCACAGAATCGCAGAATCATTGAGGTCAGAAAAGACCTTTAAGATCATCAAGTCCAACCATCAACCCAATACCACCATGGCCCCTAAACCATATCCCGAAGTGCCACATCCACACGTTTTTGGAACACCTCCAGTGATGGTGACTCCACCACCTCCCTGAGCAGCCTGTGCCAATGTTTGACCACACTCTCAGTATGGAAATTTTTCCTAATATCCAGTTGAAACCTCCCCTGGCGCAACTGGAGGCCATTTCCTCTCATTCTATCACTAGTTACTTGGGAGAAGAGACCAACCCCCACCTCACCACAACCCCCTTTCAGGCAGTTGCAGAGAGCGATGAGGGCTCCTCTCAGCCTCCTCTTCTCCAGACTGAACACCCCCAGTTCCCTCAGCCGCTCCTCACCAGACTTGTGCTCCAGACCCCTCCCCAGCTCCGTCGCCCTTCTCAAAGGGGCAGTGAAGCTGGTGAGGGGTCTGGAGAACTTTTGCTGCCCTTTGCCAGCAAAGCCTCTGTTTACCTGGCTGCCTGACGTGCCTAAAGGGAATATTATTGTTTTGTCAGTCAAATACTGGGGCTCCACTGAGGAATATTTTCCATCTGCAAGAGAAAAAAAGTCTCTGTGAGTTCCAGCCAGCCTGCTCAGACGGAGGGGAGTGATCCAAGGTGCCGGGTTTCCACATGTGCAGACTTCCCTCCACAATACCCTGGAAGCGACATTAAGTACCCCAGGTGCTGGAGCTGCCCTTCGCCACGTGTGTGCCGGGAGAGTGAGGGTAGCTCGGGCAGGGCACGGAGCGGATGTGAAACCCCTCTTCTCTTATACTCACCCCTTTCTATACAGGAATTTTTTTTTTTACTCTGATGGAGCAGTAAACCTGCCCCTCTTTCTCGTGCATTCCCAGCATTGCACAGGCATGGGCTATAGGGTTTACTGGAACTGGCTTGCCCAAAAGTTTTTCATTAACATTTTACTGTGAAAAAGTACACACCAGCCACACAAGCATGTGGTTTCAATCCATTAAAACACTGATTCATAACGTGTTTAGCAAACATTTTCTCCTGCATCTGCAAACAATAGCTACTTCCAGGCTTTCACTGGCCCGTGGTCACTGCTGCTAAACGTGATAGCCTCCCCAAAACCGAAAAGGTGATGTTTCTGAGCCATTCAGCCACCTCTCTGAATGGCTCTGCCTTTTGCCTGCTTCCCAGCCATCCCCACCAGCTCGGAGGGGCTGAGATTTAACCCTCTGTCCTGACGCCCTCAGAAAATGCGAAAGTCACAGCTGTCATTGGGACATCCTTCGGCAGCACGTCGCAGGGCTGCAGGGGCTGAGAGGCTCCGAGAGCTCTGAAAAGGGCCTGGGGCCACCTGAACTGCTTTAAAAATGAAGTCGAGGAAAACAACAGGGAGCCTGTGGCCAGGATCAGGCCCACAGCTCTGCCTGTCTGGGGCGACTGAGCACCGCCAGCATCCCCGAGCAGGACAGCCTTTCATCCTTGGCATCCCCGCGGAGGTCTGTGTTTTGTCCTTGGCAGCAGAGGTGACTCAGTTCCGGCTGAAATCCCAGCTCCTAACTGACTCGCTCATGACAGCTGTTAAAATAACCTGAGATGAACAGAACCATCGATTGCCTGAAAAACAACAACAGCCTCTTGTTTGGGGCTGGTTTCCTACAGAAGTGAGGCGGCTGGTGGCAGGACCGAGGGCATGGGGACCGAGGTAACCCCTGAGCCGCAACAGAGAAGACCTGGAGACAGTGACGTTCCTACGAACTCAATAAATGCCTGAAGTCCCCCTTCCCTGCGCAGCACACCCCCCCGCCCAAAGCAGATTTTACTCACTATTCTGAGGAGGCAGAATTACTCACAGGTGGTTCTTTTCAAAAATACATATGGGCTGAGGCTGAGAACATATGGTCTGATGGCATATTAATAACAGGGAGCTGAGGTTCCCTCTTACTCATGCAGCGACGAGGCAGATTGAGGGAAAGACACCTTTCACGAGGAATGCCTACTGCCCCGGCGTGCATGCATCACCCCTAACCAGGCCACTCTGCTCCCGCAGCCCTGCCTAAGAAAATTAGCCATTTATGGGTACGTGGAGAAAGGTTTTTTTTTTTATCCCTTGCTCAGAATCCCTCGCTTACCCCTTGCTTACAAGCTAGGGATGAAACCACAGACTTTCTCCTCCATTACTCCAGGATTAAAGGACATTTTTGTGGGATAGATATAACGAAGCCCATGCAATGTCTGGAGAAGGAGTTTTGGTTGCTGCTTTCCTATAGCTGTCCCCAAAGCTGATGCTAGTGAATGAGGAGGATGCTCCACCGCATCCCCTACAGGGCTCACAGCGGGGCCAACACGGTCATTCCTGCTTTACTCCAGATTATTCCTTTTCTTTCTTCTCCCTTTCTACCCAGATGTATTTATTCTGGGTGAAGGCGTGATGACTTTGTATGCATTTTTCCTTCACCTTCTCTGTCCTTAATTGCCAATTAGAAATGAAAGCGCACGGCAGAGCAGCCCTGCTCCCACGCCGACACACGCAGTCCCAGACCTGGACCGAGCTCTTCCTCTCCAGTGCACACTCAGGGCTCTGGGAGGAGATCCAGGATGCAAACCTGCTCTGCTAACCCTCCCCTGCTTTGCACCGATGACAGAGCAGCCTGCAGTCCTGATTTACGGGACTGTGAGAAATCCATCCAGCCCTTCAGGGGGTCCCAGCCTGCACACAGTGGTCGCCTCGCCCCCAGCTCCGGCGACCAGGGAGGATTTTCTAACTCAGTGATCATCTTGCTCTTATCTCCTCCAGTCCTGGGAAAAGATGAAACGTGCTGCAGCTGGGAGCAGCACTGCTTAATCCAAACAAAGCAGTGCTGGATGGAAATGCTGCAGCCAGCTCAAGCTTTGTACCTGCAAGCAAGAGCTGCACTCATCTGAGTGGGATAAATACCCAGCAAATCTGAGGGTGGCTTATAGCTCTCCTGTGGAAGGAGCAAGTCCCTCTGCAAGGACAGGTAAGGCTTTTCCGCAAGGACAGGACCCACCTTACTCCCGCAGCACGCACCTTTGGACCCACAGCTTCAGTGCTGGGAGATGCTTCTTGCAAAACATGCCCAGGATTGCACTGGTGCCAATAAAATCACCTCAGTTTTGATGTTAGAAGTGCCCTGAAGTTGTGTTTGCCAAATATATGAGTTGGATTTAGCTTGTTTTGAGTGGAGAAAGAGGATGGGGACTGGAGACAATGCAGGAAACAATACAGACCTTATTTTGTCCTGTGTTAAGAGCAATGACTTGTTTCAGGTTGCAGCATAAAGCAGGAAGAGAGAGTAAACTAGCTGTAAAGCAGTGTTTGCGGTGCAGAGCCCCAGGGACGCGCAGATCAAACCGAACCAGAGAGGAAAGGGGCCACAGCTGCGGAAACAGCCCCAGAAATGGGGTGGAGGTGACCCCCTCATTGCTGCAATATTGTACCGGTGCCACCCACTTCAGCAAAATGTGCCTACAGGGCTAACTAGCTTTTCCTAAAAGTACTCACAGAATCACAGAATGGTAGGAGTTGGATGGAACCTCTGAAGGTCATCTGGTCCAACCTCCCTGCCAAGGCAGGATCACCCAGGGCACATGGCACAGGAACGCGCCCAGTCGGGTTTTGAAGGTCTCCAGAGAAGGAGACTCCACAACCTCTCTGGGCAGCCTGTTCCAGTGCTCCGTCACCCTCACAGTGAAGAAGTTTTTCCTCATGTTGAGGTGGAACTTCCTGTGCTGCAGTTTATGCCCATTGCCCCTCGTCCTATCACTGGGCACTACTGAAAAGAGACTGGCTCCATCCTTCTGACAGCCATGCTTCAGATATTGATAGACATTGATAAGGTCCCCTCTCAGCCTTCTCTTCTCCAGACTGAACAGCCCCAGGTCTCTCAGCCTTTCTTCATACGAGAGATGTTCCAGTCCCTTAACGATCCTTGTAGCCCTCCGTTGGACTCTCTCCAAAAGTTCCCTGTCTCTCTTGAACTGGGGAGCCCAGAACTGGGCACAATACTCCAGATGAGGCCTCACCAGTGCAGAGTAGAGGGGGAGGATAACCTCTTAATGCATCCCAGGATACCATTGGCCCTCTTGGCCACCAAGCCACATTGCTGTCCCATGGATAACTTACTGTCTACCAGGACTCCAGGGTCCTTCTCCATGGAGCTGCTTTTCAGCAGGTCAACCCCTAACCTGTGCTGGTGCATGGGGTTGTTCCTTCCCAGGTGCAGAGCTCTACACTTGTCCTTGTTAAATTTCATGAGGTTCCCCTCCGCCCAACTCTCCAGTCTGTCCAGATCCCATTGAAAGGCAGCACAGCCTCCTGGTGTACCAACCACTCCTCCCAGTTTTGTATCATCAGCAAACTTGCTGAGGGTACATTCCAACCCTTCATCTAGGTCATTGATGAAGATGTTGAACAAAACCGGACCCAGTACTGATCCCTGGGGACACCACTAGCTACAGGCCTCCAACTGGACTCTGCACCACTGACCACAACCCTTTGAGCTCTGCTTCTTAGCCAGTTCTCGACCTATCTCACAGTCCACTCATCCAACCCATACTTCCTGAGCTTCACTATGAGGATGTTATGGGAGACAGTGCCAAAAGCATTACTGAAGCCAAGGTAAACCACATCCACTGCTCTCCCTTCATCTACCCAGCTAGGCACTCCATCATAGAAGGCTATCAGGTTGGTCAAGCACCATCTCCCCTTGGTGAATCCATGCTGACTACTCCTGATAACTTTCTTTTCATCCATGTGCCTAGAGACAGCCTCCAGAAGGGAGGTTGGGATGGAGGTGAGGCTGACCAGTCTATAATTTCCCGGGTCTTCCTTCTTGCCCTTTTTGAAGACTGGGGTGACATTGGCTTTCCTCCAGTCCTCAGGCACCTCTTCCGTTCTCCATGGTTTTTTGAAAATGATGGAGAGAGGTGTTGCAACAGCATCAGCCAGCTCCCTCAGCACTCGTGGGTGCATCCCATCAGTGCCCATGGATTTGTGAGTGTTCAGTTCAGCCAACTGATCTCTAACCCAAATCTCATCGACCGGTGGAGAGTCTCCCTCCCTGCAGGCTTTTTTGCTTATCTCCAGGGTCTGAGATTCCTGAGGAGTAGTCTTAGCAGTGAAGACTGAAGTAAAAAAGGCATTCAGTAACTCTGCCTTCTCTACCTCCTCTGTCACCAGGGTTCCCACTTCATTCATCAAAGGTCCCACATTTTCCCTAGTCTTCCTTTTACCACTGATAGACCTGAAGAAATTAAAGTTAATTGGAAATCACAGCCTCTTGTAATTTGCCTAAAAAAAATATCACCCACCCCCCCAGCATCCTCTTATAAAGGGTCTGTATTTCCAGGTATCTGGAGTGCTCTCGGGCGGCTGCCGGCTGGGCTGGGCTTTCAGGAGAGCAAAGCACAGCAACCTCCCCCTCATTTGATCCGTACCAAGGCAAGCTCAGCATGCTCAGGGTGAAAATCCAGCTGGATGAAATAAATGTCTAATCTCTTACAACACATAGCAAAACAAAGGTGCATGGAAGATTGACTTTTATCGCGAATTTGCCACAGTTGATTTTTCTAGCTAAGGATGTTCCTTCTCTGCTGGGCCTTAAATTTGTCCGCATGAAAGCACTATGGAAAGCTGAAGCAAATGAGTGAAGGTGGGAAATCAATATACATAAGCTCAACGGCCGTAAGCCCCAAGGCTGAGGCTTTACTTTGCTGCACTTGATGTAAAATGAGCTGAGACTCCTCTATTTGACGCCGGGCGAGCCTGCAGACAGACCTTTCACCTTCCACCTTTGCTAATTCATCTTTCCTTTGTGTTAATGGGACAACAAACTCAGCATTGGATCTCGAGAATAGATCTAATTGTTGCAGGCATGGGAGAGGCACGGCGCCCTGCCATGCTCTACCGTCAGCCCAGGAGGGCAATCTCTATCCCAAAAGCTCAGGAGGTTTTGGCAGGATATTTTACGTTGTTATTAAATTTCCTTCCAGCTCGGAAGATACCGTAGTATGTCCACAGGTGTGCTCTGAGCCAGATCTTTAGCTGGAACAAATCAACGTGGCTCCAATGACTTTTCAAGGACAGTTGTATTCATTAATTCTCGCCAACCCTGTATCTCACTTTTACGAGCGGCCCAGGTTTAGGTAACTTGTTACGTTACAAGGAACTGTGAGGAGGAAGATGATGGTTAGAGAGGAGTCAACACAGCAGCCCCGTGACAACTTCTGCTTTAAACCCAGCCTCGTCACCGCATCACTCCTCATGCTCAGCTGGCCGTTATGGTAGCAGCCAAAAAAGTCCCCGAGCCCCCAAAGACGACAAAAGCAGCAGAGCGACCGCGGCCGGCGGTGCCGGAGCGCCTGCGGCAGCCGGGCGGGGGGTGCCCGCCCCCGGTTCCCGGTGTAGGGGCTCTCTCTGGTGGCTGTCTGCAGGCAGCACACGCTGCTCGCCGCGCAGGGCACGGCCCCGTGCGCGGCCCAAAGCCGCGGTGCGGGGCTCTGGCAGCTCCGTGCCTGCTCCCCGGCGCCGGGGGCTCCCGCCCCTCCCGGCGGCGGGCCAGGGTGGGTGCACCTCCAGCACCCACCGCTGACGCCGGTCACTGACCCCGCACGGCCCGTGGGGCAGGACGATCAGGAGCGTTGCTTGGTGGCCTGGGGGGACACGACAACATCCCCGCAGCTGGGTACCCGCCGGGCTCGGGGTGCTGGGGCACCCGCAGCCCCACCTGCCCTGAGAGCAGAGGGGTGAGACGCCGCTGCAGACGGCAGTTGAAGGCTCGCTTACGGCACTTCCAGTATCCGCTGCCGTGGGCAGCGGCAGTTTCTTTCCAGATTAGTGCCCTTCTGGGCAGCCGGCGCCATTAACTGCACAAAACGATGTCCTGGAGCGATGTGCTGTGGCCTTTGCCATGTTCATGGTCTTGGGTGGTTTTGTGTTTTGCTGCGCCGCCAAGTCTGACCACAGGCAGGAGATTATGGTATTGGAAAGACTTTGGAGCACACGGTCACCCCAAAGACAGGACCGTCCTGCTGCCTCCCAGCACCGGGTCCGCGGGAAGGGATCCCATCTAATTGCCAAACACAGCTGGTACCTCCAGGTATCTGTCTCAACCTCTGCTTCCCACAGCCCAGCAAATAAAAGAGGCCTGATAACACAGTGTGAGTGGCTGGTGGGTGCAGTGACCCGCTGTCTGCAGCTGCCGTTACCATTTTGCAGGGAAATCGATGGAAAACCATGCAGAGCAGCTCAGCCTTCCCCACCTGCAGCTGCCAAGGGCACGGCTCCCGGAGCAAGCAGGCGCCATTCAGTACGTACTTGCGGCTGGGTCACTCTCGCACACGTGGCAGGGAAAATCCCACTGTGCCAGCCAGCAGCAAGCAGCGCTTGAGACCCTCTGACCTCAGCCACCCTTCTGGATTTTGGGGCCAGGCTGGTTGCAGATGCAAGCTGTGGCTGTGACCCAGAGAAGAGCCGGTGGCTGTTCCCTGCAAGTATTCAGGCAGCACATTAATAATCCTGAGTGACAGTGCTCGCAGGAACTGATACGCCAAGCTAATAGATATGTTTAGGCACGGGAAGGTGTCCATATGCTTTGGTGATTGCATCACTCTCCCTTATTGCACCACATATGCTGTGCTTTTTGCACCTAATAGATTTCTAAATTGGCTCTTTCTATCTGAGTGGTTGCCTTAAGTGTTTCCATATCACATCTTTTATGACTAATAAGGCTTCCATTTACTTAACCTGTGCTGCAATCGGTGTGGGACACGTTTTTACGTCAGCGCCGAACGTGCCCTGCTCAGTCCACCTCCCTGATGCTTCACGTTGGTGGTCCTTGTGCCATGCCATGGGCTTTGGGCATGAGGGAGCCGTTCCAATCCCAGGGATGGGGTGTCCCGTGGGATGTCCCTATAAACAGGTCCAGAGGAGGCCACAAAAATACTCGGAGGGCTGGAACAGCTCTGATGTGAGGACAGGCTGAAAGAGTTGAGGTTGTTCAGCCTGGAGGGGAGAAGGCTCTGGGGAGACCTTGTCGCAGCCTTACGGTGCTCAAAGGGGGCCTACAGAAAAGATGGGGACAGTCTTTTTAGCAGAGCCTGTAGTGACAGGACAAGGGGTAACAGTTTTAAACTAAATGAGGGCACATTTAGACTAGGTCTAAGGAAGAAATTTTTCCCAGTGAGGGTGGTGAAACCCTGGCCCAGGTTGCCCAGAGAGGTGGTGGATGCCCCATCCCTGAGAACATCCCAGGCCAGGTTGGACGGGGCTCTAAGCACCCTGCTCTGGTTGGGGATGTCCCTGCTCATGGCAGGGGGTTGGCCTTGAAAGATCCCTTCCAACCCAAACCATTCTATGATGATTCTATGATTCTATGTCCCTGGGGCCCTCTCAGCATCATGCTTGAGGCTCTTTCACACGTCTCCCATCCAGAAGGAGCACAGAGGTTTGCTCTTTCCTTTCAAGACAAGACCAGAGGAAGGAGACTAGCTGCTCTTTTGTCACTCTGCAGGACTATAAACATGCCCCCATTAGAGAGGAGGACAGCTCGGAGGGACCCCTCTAAGGTGGGGGGACCCCTCTAAGGGGGGGGGATGGTTAGTGAGCTGAGATGCGGGGATGAAAGAGGCTGTTGAGGAATGAAAAGCAGCAAACCAGCAATGACAGCACCTTTCAGGGCTGGGACCTGCTGACCCCTGAGCTGCAGGCTGGAGCTGAGCTAATTAAATAGAAAATAAACAGTCCTGAAGTGGTACTTGCCCGGGCAGGCTGGCTGCCCTCACGGAGAGCGGCCCACGCCGCCTCATGTGGCGAAAAACGGGACCAGACAGCAGGAGACACAGGCTCAGTGCTGATGCCATGGCTGGCCGCGGGGAGGACAACCCGCCGGTGTTGCGGCTTCCCGGCTCGTAAGCTCTGGGTGTACGCTCGTCGATCGGATCTGGGTGTAAAACACCGCTGCCGTGGAGTTACGTGGGGCAGGCGCGAGCCAAGAAGCCCCACGCAGGCAGCCGGGGCGATCGCTTTGCTCTGCCCACACAGCACCTCGCGCGGGGCCGCGGGGCCGGGGGTGACGCAGGCAGCGAGGCAGCGGCGGTCTCGCACCGTAGGGAGCTCCCCCCTCCCTGCAGGTTGGCAGAGCGCGGTCTTGCACCACTGCTCTTACCTGCACTGGGCCGGACGGGACAAGGTGCCTCTCAGGAGGTGAACTTCGCAGCCGCCCAAGCGTCCCAACTTCCCTTCCATGCTGCCTTCACTGGCCTCGGGCACGAGCAACCAGAATTGCACTGGATATGCCAGGTCTCCCCAGCGCCACAGGCAGTGCCGACAACGTTCCCTGCTGCCATGGAAAACACTCTCCTGATGTGTCCTTGCTTTGGTTTTCTCAACCGCAGGCAGGCTCAGAGCCACCCCGGAGCTGATGCCTACACGGATGGTCGGTCTGTCCCCTGTTACTCCCAGCACATCCTTGCAGCAACTCTTAAACGTCCCCGAGAGCCACGGTCCCAGCAGCAGCGACAGTGCGTACAGGAGCCGTTCAAACGCCCTGCCAGGTCCCGAGAGCCCCAGTCACTCTCCCGGCATCCCTGCAAGGGTTAACGGCAGGGTTCGTGCCCCAGCAAGGTGGAAGGTGCCCGGAGCAAAACAAGTGATGTTCCAAGGTTGTTTTGTTTGATCAATGCTATTAAACTGATAGATTGTTTGGGGAAGCTTTTTATCTCAGCCGTCACATCTGTTCTGCATTTGGAGGCAGCGGTACGAGGCTGGGGGTGAAGAGCAGGTGCTGCGAGTGTCTGGTGAACATTAGGGAACGTTCACGCGGAGGCTCCGAAGCTGCCAAAAAGTGCACTGATTGGACAGATGTTACTTCATTACTGTCAACTCGTCATCCTGGATGTTTTAAGGGAACATTTGTTTGTTAAGGAAACACATCTGTTACCAAGAAATTTGTTTTTCCTTTCCCGTTTTTGGCTGCAGGGCAGAGAAAAAGCCCAAGGTAACTGGGCACCTGCAAAGCCCCTTTCTGGGCAGCACCCTGCAGCCAAAGGAGGGGTACAGGCACGGGACGACCTTGCCTGGTCACCTACCACCCCCTCGCCCCAGGGCTCAGCCCTGTCTAAACTCTCCTGGACATGTTTGCCTGACCTGGTCTTCAAAATCTGCAGTGGTGGAAGCCGGCTGGCACCGACGCTCCGGTGGCGGGGTCACTGCTGGAGCCGTGCAGCAGAGGTGGCTTCTTCACGGGCTCCTGGGTGCTTCCTCCCATTCAGGTTAAGGGCAGATCTTCCAGAAATTATGCCCAAAGTGTAATTTGTTTCAAGGAACTGCATGGATGGTGCCATCAAACAGCAGTTACCCAGAGGGGAATCAGGGCACAGTTTGTCCCACAGCCTTGCCATGAAATTCCCCCCGGAGGGTACACGCAGGTGGTATGTGTCTGGTTGACACATCGCCTGCCTTCCAAAAAAATGGGTCCATAGGCATCCCTCCTATGTTCAAGCTAAGTTTCATCCAGAAATACTCATTGGGAATGCCAAATCCATGCCCCCCAGGGCAGCCTTGGGTAGGAATCCATTGATTAAATCCATTGATTAAATCTCCTGTCTCGTCCTACAACAGCAGTACCTCGTGCTTGGGACCACTCTGCAAAAAACGCGATGGTGCACATTTCTGATCTGCTCCCATTGTGGGTCTCGAGAGCAGACAGATCTTCTCCATCCTCTGGGACTTTTGGACAGAGTCAATTCCAGCCCACAAGGGTGTCAGGAGGATTAATCAATCCCCCGATGTCCTGTGATGCTTTGGTGGAAGCCAAAGCTTTGCTGTCGGCTGATAGTGCCGTTTTCAGAGGAGGAGCAGGCTGTGGGTCACGTGCGGGTGCAGCGACAGCCGCTGAATCCATACCGGGCAAGATGGAGTGGGCAATGAATACCTACTGGAGTAGTGAGAGCACTTATTAGCAAAGTCCTGCTTTATTAGGTATTTAAGCCAGAGCAAGTCTCATTTTGCTTTTCTCCTGTGCTATAAATATACCTGCCAATACCTGCAGCTACGTGGGCTGGGAACTGTGCAGCTAATCCAAGCATCCCTTTGCGAGATCTTCCAGACCAGGAGTTCTGGAGCCGCTGAATCGCATCAGCTTAGGCAGTATCTGATCAATTCTGAATTATCACCTTCCCATTTATTAGCACACTAAATGATCGCCCTGCACCTACGCATCTGTATCTATATGTCTTATCGTGCCCTGCGCAGACTTGTTTTCCCCTATCGATTTTTATCCTCAAGCTCTTCTGCTTTGATTGATTCCAAGAGAAATGTGCAAATGAGGAGTCAAACATCTTTATGGCCTGAGAACTTGTCGGAGGAATTCACTGTTCTTAATAACCTCCCTCCCACTGTTGGGTAAGCATTTAGCAGCCGATACGCTTTGTCAGGAGGAGAAGGCTGGTCATCCCAAAGGATGAAATACCTTCTTCTTTCATTTCATCCCTCATTTTATGCCTCTTTATAACCTGTTTCTGGTTGTTTCCCCCACGGCCCCAGCTCAGGTGCTGCTTTGTGGGGTTTATGCGGCAGCTAAGTCCAAAAGCGGGAGCTCATTTCAATGGGGTGCCCTGCAAACAGAGAGGTTCCTGCTGCTGCCTGGAAACAGCTCTGGTGGTGTATGAGGTTGGAAGATGATGTTGTGTACTAGCATCGGTGCTTCAAGGATGGCGGAAATCAGCCTCTGGGATAAGATGCTGAAAGAAGAGAGAAAAACATCTACAGAAGTATCACGCGGTGCGTACTAATCCTGTAGCATCTACACAGAGCGATTACTGAGGTAGGTTTCCAGCTATGCAAAACTTCCCCCTGTCAAGAAAATAATGTTTTTAAAGGCTATTGAAGCCAGCTTTGCTAAAAATACACACTTAACTAGGGATGGTGGCATAAAAATACCAGAATTTTGATGAAGGCAGAAATCTATTGATTAAATCCATTGATTAAATCCATTGATTAAATCTCTTCAAAACCAAGACACAACCAACCAAACCAGCCGTGGGAACAGCTCCGGCTCTATATTGAGCCAAGTCACCTTTCAAACGTGGACCTCACTCGGTTTATGCCCCGGGGAATCCGCCTCCTGCAGCACAGGCTCCCTTCTCCTTCCAACCAAATTTACAACAACCCAGAATAGCTGGAGAGTTCACAAACCCCCTCAAACTGCTCAAGATTTACCCAGCTTTAACTGACATTACGGTTTGTAAAACCATGCTGATATTAGGCCATTGGGCACTGTTGATGTTTAGGAAGGAGTCGCCAGTTGTTCCCTATCTAAAATAAAAGGGACCCCATGATCCATAGCTCCCCCCCAACACTAAAAATTGGGAATTACCAGCCTGATGTCCCCTCCTGTTCAGGTCTGCTGGAACTGCAGACAAGGTGCTGGTAGTACCTTAACCACCAGGCTTTTCCTTGGCTTACTAATCTTAAATAAAAGTCGAATGCTCTTCGCAGTTACAGCTGGAGCCGGCGACTTTCAGAACGAATCTGCTGAAAATGAGTTTTATATACTGACTGGCTGAATGGATAATTAAACAAATAACAAAAGTGAAATGCAATTTTGTTTTACCTCCTGGGAACATTATTGTTAGTTTATTCTTTTTATCAAAAGACTTAAGAAAAAAAAAAAAACTATGCAATTTAACAATATTGCTTTTGTAAACAATTTGAAAATCCAGTAACTGTAAAACTTATGACATGTTATTAAAGTGTCTTATTTTTTTTCCCTACAAGTGAAAAAGCAATTCCAATCTCAGATGCTATAATTTAATTATACACTTTAGGTTCTAAAGTTACCATAATTCTTAGCACTGAATACATTCAGTTTAACGTCCTTCTGGCATGTTTAAAAAGCTCAGACGTCGCTGCGTACGTTGGTCCGGTTTCGCAAAAACTTTGCTCGCCGGGTGCGAGGTCCCCTCGCCCGGCCGGGGTGCCTGGCCGCGTGAGGAAGTTTCTGGGCTTTTTTCTGAAACACCTGACAAGCGCGACGCTGGAGGCGGCGGCGGGCAGCACCAGCGAAACCAGTTCAGCACTGACGTGGGAACGGGGAGCGGAGGCGGTGGTGAGTCCTAGCCCAGCTCGCTCGATCCAGCCTTTGAGGCGTGGGGAGCAGGGCGCTTGCTCTCATAGAAACACAGAATCATGGAATATGATCCTCTCCGCCCGGCCCAGAGCAGCAACAAGAAATATTGCCCGGGCAACAGGACCACGGTGCCTACCAAGCCTCCGCAGCGGATGCTGCCCCCGCATCTAAGCGCAGCGTCTCGGGCTGCGTTCAAGGGGCAAGCACACTCGGAAGCGGGGGATGCTCACCCATGCCCACCCAAATGCCATGACCCCCGGTCCACGCAAGTGCTGCCATGATCCTCGACCCTTTCCAGGGTGCCCAGGGTCCCTTTCCACCCCCTGTTGCGGTGACTTGAGCAAATACAGACGCGAGGGTCTTCAGCCATGGCCTTGAGCAGAGCGAGAGCAGGACCTACCCCGGCAGCAAGAGTGTTTCCAACACAAGAACTAATTTGAACGAAATTTAAATGCTAACAAATAAATAAAGGCAAGCTACAATGAACTAGTAATAAGATACCTTTGGATGTTCATTATGCTGGATTTCCAGGCAGTTAAATAGTTTAATGCATTTCCCTTTGGCTTGCATATCAATCTCTCAGCCTGTCTGAAAATAGTGTCTAATATCCTCCCCCGTTATACATTACTGGCGAGATGCCTCAGTGGCACCAGCAGTGACTCTCCCACCAGGTAGGGACTGTGATTCATTGACAGCAGCGGCGTGTGGATAATTGATGGCAAGTGATTGTCAGCGTGTGATGATTATCTCTTCGGGTTGCCTGCAAAACAATTAATGGCAATGGAAAGAATTTATTTAATTAATCATTTCCTGTAAATAAATGCATCAGAATAAAGTAAATCACGGTGTTGTTTCTAAAAAGGGTTTGCTGTAAGAGGCTGCCGCATGTTAGCGTGGTGGAGCTGATGGTGTGGAAGAGGCAGGAGAGAGGCTGAAATATTCAGTGGATGCCAGCTGTCCTTCCTCCCAACTTTGGAAATGTAGGAAGTTTCGTAGGGAATGGGCTTGCTTTAGCTACCGAGGGGCTCCGAAGGGAGCAGGGCGCTGGGGATGGGACGGCTGAGCCACAGCGCACGAGCCTCCCTCCTTGGGTATGAGCTCTCCCTGCCTCTCTCCTGGGGGAAGCAGGTTTAGCCGAGAACCGGTGAGACGTTCCTCTCGGGTCCCGTCGCCATCGCAGCGGAGCCCCGGGGCTGCCGTGGGGACGGGAGCAGCGGCTGGTGCTCGGCTGCAGCACCCGCCAGGTTGTCCCTGCTCTAACCCACCTCAGCACGGACTCCCTTCCTCCCGTTCAAGCGCCCGGTCGCTCCGGGGACTCGAGTTTGCCCCATGCAGTAGATCTCAGCCCAGACCCACCCGCGGCAGAGCCCCGTCAGCTGCCCTGCGGGGTGCCGCTGAGCCTTCAACCCGCGCGGCGCTCCCGCAGCTCCTCCTCCGCCGCGCCGGCAGAGCCGTGGGGCGCAGGCCCTGCCGCGGGCAGACCTGCTCCCCTGGGCGCCGGCAGCCCGCGCGGGAAGGCTGCCCGTGTGCCTGGGGCGCGCAGCCCTGCCCGCGCGGGCTGGCGCCGTCCCGCGTCCCGACGTGGCGTTTGGGTGTCCGAGGTGCTTGCGGGGCTCCGGCCTCCCGAGAAAATCGTGCGATAAAGCATCTCATCGGAACGAGCCGACCTTGCTGCCAGGCTACGGGGTGTAAGTCAGGGCAGAATTTCGCCTTCGGAGAAAACAACGGACAATAGAGAGGGAAAACAGGTAGGTGTTGAAAATAATAACGATAGATTTCCATACCACCCATAAATAATCCCAACCAGAAAAATACACAAGGCGTGTCATGAACCGATAGCATTTTAAGAACGCTGAAAGTTTTAAAAATTAATTTTCTTCATTTTACTTTATTAAAATTGCTTTCATTTATCTCCTCTGTTAAATATTTTATTTTTCCATATTAATGGCTGCAATTTCTACTGCAGCTTGTTTCTGTCATTAACACCGTACAAACTTAATATCATTAGTAGTTTTTTCCCTTAATTATGTGAGTGGAGAAGAAAAACATCAAAGTTTCCGTGAAATTGGAATAGTATATCTAAATTGCCTCATGTTTATTTTAACATTAACAGTAAATGAAGCTAATGGGCTTTTATATTATTAAAAGCAGCCATTTGTGTCCTGCCTGCTGTAATATATAGCGAAGCTTTAAAAGATGTTAAATAATTAGTTATTTAATAGGGATATGCAAAATAGATCAAACAAAAGGCAAACTTCCTGGTAGCCAAAGCTTCGGTTCAAACCGAGGCCCCTTTGTGACGCCTTAAAATTGGGTTTTTCCTATGAACATCTTATGTCCCACTGTTAATCTGATTGCTTTAATTTACAGCAGGCCCAGAGGGCTCCTGGCTTGCCAGCCCGGGGGACAGCGGAGTCGCGTGCCCGGAAGCGATGGTGATGATGGCGTCGGGAGGATGCACGGCTGCGGCTCCACGCTGCCCACGGGGGTTTGCAAACGGCTCCTGCCACGCGCCAGGTCTGTCACGGCGAGCGGTGACCTCGCCCTGTCCCCGGCCAAAGGCTGGGGGTGAAGGGAGTGATGCCGATGGAGAAAATCCGTCTGGTTTTCACAGCCGCGGCGTAAGGGCGGGAGCCCCGAGGGCACCCTCGTGCTTTGCGGGTGCACGTTGTCTCCACGCAAGCCGGCGCTTGCCAAGCGTATGTCAGGAGCTGTTTATTCCAAAATTCACACCAAGAAATGCGTTCTCCCTTCATCATCTGCACTGTGGCAGCAACAAAACCTTAGCGGTGAGATAGCCGATGTAACGGTGAGGAAGAGGAAGGGTAACGCTCTCCTCCATCACTCCTCCATCGGATGAAGCCTAGGGATTTCAGCGCAAAGGCACGGTGAAGAGCAAGGCGCTAACTCGTGGCCAAATCACAACATTTTAGGGCAATATTTGGCAATAAGGGCAATTGCCTCTGGGGCGATATTGCGAAAGGTCGCCCACCTAACGGGGAGTAGTTGCGGGATTAGGGCTGTTTTCCTGTGTTCCCGCAAGGCAGCACAAGCTCAGTTCTTTGGAACACCCCGTGCTCATACAGGATGACAATTAAAGACCTCCGGGTATTGCCTCTCACTCCCTCGCTCTCGTACTTCAGCACTGTAAAAGCCCTGTTAACAGCCTGTATCTTCCTTTCCCGTGAGTTTCTGTGCTGGGGAGATGCATGGACTTAAATCAGCCACAGCCAGCCCAAAGAAAGGGTGTGCAAATGGGGGCATTTCTCTCTTCCGACCTATTAGTGTTATTAAAAATGTGCCTGGAATTAATAATAACAACAAACTGCTGCGGCTTAAATAAAATCGATAACAAATGGCAGATTTGCAGAAGGCCTTGGGAGAAGGTTGGAAGAGGGGAAGGGAGGACAAGGGAAGGGGCGTGCGGGAAGCACGCCTGAGAATGACAGAAAGCGTTGGCACTCCCTGGCTTAACTTAAGCAGGGCTTAACCCCCAGGGCTTATCTTTTGTTTGCTGCTCATCTCACAGCACCTTCGCAAGGGCTTTTTGAGCAGCATGCTCCCCCGACACCAGCCTCTAGCCTAAATGTATGTCTTGGCTGGCGAAGCGATGCTATTTCCTGTGCCTCGGAGAAATGGCAAGCCATCGGGGTAGGGATCGCTCTGCCTCTCTGCAACACGGGCTGCACATGTAGGGCTGGAAAAAATAAATAAACTGGCCCCACATTGCAAGCCACAGGAATTTGTCATCTGAGGAGCATTGGAGAGGGGGGAAATCACTGCGTGGTTGTCACTCCTGTCTAGGAAGACTAGTTCACACCAGCAGACTGTGAGTTTACACCAGGCTATAATGTCCCAGTTGTTCTTTCCTCACCCACGTGCATATGGCTGAACTTTAAAAAGTAGCCCCCCGAAGTCAAACGCAGCTTGAACAAATGGGTATAAGCAGAGGCATGTGCTGAGATATAAGTGTGGATGAAGATGAGGGATTATGTCCAGTGTTTTTGCTTTAGCCTTCATCTAGGTCAGGGAAAGTAAGGAGGTGGAGAGGGAGAAAAGACGAATTGCTTAGGGAGATCTGAGGTTTCTCCAGAACATCCAGACCTTGGACCTTGGGATGACACTAGACTTGGAGCTTGGGAGTTAACCGATTCAAGGCACCAGCTTCACACCCTGCTTGGGCTGCCGGGGGTCAGAAGTGCCACGGTATCCCTCGGAGGCAGCCGAGCTCATGCTTGCTGAGGTCCAAACTTCAACCCAACAGTCCCCCAGCAGCGGAGGAGATACCCAGGAGCCAAAGTGCAAACCATCACCCATGGGCGCGCAGCAGCGCTGGGTGTCCGTTCCCGTCCCAGGGGAATCTCAGGGAGCTTCTGCGCCTCCGGCTGCGTCCGTGCTCTGCGCCCTCCCCGGCCCACGGCGGGTACCGCCGTTCCTTCGGCCGCGGCGTCCGTCGAGCCGCCACGGGAAAGCAGGTCCGTGCCTCCGCCATCCTGCACCTCCGGGTGGGAGGGACGGGAGGAACGTGCCCCGTTGGCCGAGGGAGAATAATTACAGGGAAGTGGCAGCTTTCCTTCTGCTTAACTTGCTTTGGAAGGAACAGTTGGGGGTACTACAGAAACTAATGTAAGGTAATGTAATCATTTACAGAAGATTTGTGGTAAATGAGTGCTTGGCCTCTGTCCAAGCGCGCAGCCAGGGCTCATTACGCCGGAGGAGATGGCAGTGAAAGCTTTCCACGGCCACTGTTTGTCTTTCATTTCATCTCATGTCTGACCCGCCTGACCTCGGCAAAGCCGGCGAAGACTTTGCTTTCTGCTGGCTGGGTTTCAGCTGCGGTAAATGCCATTTCTAGATGACAACGCTGTAAATGCTCGGCGTGCTGGACCTTTCGTGCAGTAATGAGCCACGGCTTTTTCAAACTCCAGCACTTTAGTGAAGAACAGATTTTTTTTTTTTCTTTTTTCCCCCCACATGAAAACGGCAGCGCTGGGCCCCGGGATAGGGTAACTTAGCAACTCCACCGCAGGGATTAGGAAAATTGACTCCAGACCAAACTAAAACAGCAGAGTTTCCTGTTTTGAGCCACTCTGTACTATATTAAAATTATTTATGAAAAGCGTAAGAAGGAGGGGAGGGATGGGGAGCTGGGGCTGCTGCCAGGGGAGACAAATCTGGGGGGAATTTTTTCATCCCGCTACTGAGCTCGCAGCGGAGCGGGGCGGTGTGCCGGCGGCCGGGATGCCGGCTGACTCGGCGACAGGATCATGGGTCACCTGGGGCCAGATGTCCCCGGCAGCAGCTCTGTCCCTCCGACCCGGTCAGCGAGGCACCGCGGAGCGTCCCAAACCCTCCTGCCAGTACTGTCCGGGGCAGATCCGCTGCCGTGGTGCAGGAGGGAGAATGGAGGGACCTGAGCTTCTGGGGGAGAATGGACGAAGCCCACAGGCACACGGCGGTCGATGAGCGAACGCCGTCCCTTCGACGTGTTTGCTGATCTCTCGACCTCAGGCAAAGTTTACAGCACCTGCAATTAAACCATGCTTTTTCTTTCTTTTCTGTTTACAGGAGACACACCGCGAGGCAAACAGCGGATGCAAACAAGCGCCGCTGCCCCGTGCCGCCTGGACCCCCGGCGCCGGCATCGCGGCACCGCACCGGGCGTCTGCGCCGTGTGGCAGCGTCGAACCAGGGACCGGAGGGACGCGGGCGTGAAGGTTGTGAGGGAGGCCTTGCTCCTACACTTCCTTTGCCGGTTTCCGCGCCGGAGCCCCGGCGGCGCGAAGGGCAGAGCTGTCGCTGGAGCTCCCCGGGCCGCGGTTGTGCCCGGGGACCCCCGACGCGGGGATGCCGGGCCGGGGAGGCGTGGGTGGAGGGGCACAGCCCCCGTGCCCGCCGTGCTTCCCCGTTGGAGGTGGTTCTGCCGCTCGTCCCTGCGGTCAGGATGAGTCAGCTCCGTTGTTTTGGCACTTGCTTTTTTTTTTATCGCCTCAAAGAGCGGCATTTGTTTAAGAGTCTTTGGTAAATAGAAGTAAGCAAAAAGCATTGCCGGTTTCAAACTTCCCGACTCCGCACGAGGGCAGAAAAACCCAAGGAGACCCCCGGGCAGCAAACAGCTCGCTTAAAATCGTCAGCAGGTTTGAAATAGCCTTGCCCCACGGTCGCCGGTGCCCCAGGCCCGGCTGCGAGCTCGTGGGGGTCTCGCTCGGGCGTCTAAACGACGGTTACCCCGCTGCGAGTGGGGCTGGGGCTCCCGCCGCCCCCGCCGGCGCCGCAGCTGAGGTGCCCGCGAGCAAAGCGCAGCCGCGCGTTGGCCGACGCGGGCCGAGGACCCCGCGGGCGGGCGGGGGCTGACCTGCCGATGGGTCCCCGTCCCGGCGGCCGTGGGTGCCCCGCGCCGGGTGGGGATCAGCACGTCCCCGGCTCCGCCCGGGGACGCGGGGGATTTTTGTGGTCCGTGAGGCTGGGTTGAAAGCGCTGCCGTCACTCGGCGCCTGGGAGGACACCCGAAAGCTGCTCGCTTTTCCACGTGAGATTTATCGTTTGAAAGGAGACGTGCCTTGGACGCGCAAGAAGAAAATTCAAAAGGCAGGGAAAAAGCACCTTGTCAGAGCCCAGTTCTCCTGCTATTTATCTTCTAGTCCTTAAGACATATTAAAATAGATTTAAAAGGACACTTTAAGTTTTTGCTCTTTAAGGAACGCATTAGTGCTACATAGGCTTTTGTTTTAATTAAAATAGGTATTGAAATCCTCCATGAAGCTTCAGCGGAATTGGTACAGACTGCAGTTTTCTTACGTGCAGTGCAGCCAAAATATACTATAGCCGTTATCTCGCAACAAGGCAGAAGTCTTATTAATTTAGTTCAATCAAATCAAAGCCGCTTTAATTTACAAAGCAATAAAATCTGCAAGCATCACTTTAGATCAAAGAACTAAAAACAGCCTGAGCACAAGCGGAATGTTTATTTTGTACAATGGTCCATAACTGCATTTATGTGATTTAAAAGCTTTTTGAAGCATGTGATAATATTACATGCATATAGAATTGTGTCCTTGTTGTGGATCATTACTCCCCACAGAGACCAAAAAGCATTTGCTGTTCAACTCCCACCTAAAATATTTCCTTTTGCATTTTTTTTTTTTCCCTTGCTTTAAATGGGATCTGCATGGTAATTTTTTTGCAGGGTTGTGATGCAAAATCATTTACTAAAAGGGATGGGAATGCTGTATGGCGTAAAGAAAACTCAGCCAGTTTTTCAACTTTGGGTGGAAGGGATTATTTGGTAGTTTTCTGGTGCTGAAGGAGATGCTTCACGCAGTGGGCGACAACGGCCGGGCACTCCGGGAACCCAGCGGGCAACCACGGCTGCTCGGAGGCTGCAAGGAGGAGCCCAGCACCAAGGAAAAAGCTAATTATGCTGCTCTGGGGACAATTTGCATCCTCCTAATGATACCAGCCATATCTGGATGAGGTTTCTGCACAGTGCAGAAACCACGTGCTGGGGAGAGCAGGGTGGTCCCGTCCTGCTGGGACGGACTGGGATGCATGCGAGATGCTCCGATCTCCCTGTGTTTGAAGGGCGTTTGATCTGGGGAGAAGCCCACTATGGTTACCAAAAAAAGACGAGAAAGAGCCCTGTGTTTTTAGGTTTCAGCTGTGTGTCTGTGAATAATTTGGTGTAACAATGCCTGCTCTACTGTACTTCGGAAGGAATGAAAAGTATTTGCACGTTAACAAAGGAATTTAATGGATTGGAAAATGACTGTCGTTTTGAACATGAGGCTTTCCACTGTATCTGAGAAATCACACAAAGTGCTGAAAAATGGGATGCTGTTTCTCACCTAACCATAAAATCCTTCCAGATGTGGGGAGAAGGAAATGTCTGTAAAACTGAATAAGCCACCCCAGCGAACGGTCAGCTCCTTGCCAGCATTGTTTGTAATATGAACATACAATTTTCTCCATGTTGCATAATTTTATAGGTTTGGGCCTATTTCTCCTGGAGTTTTTTGGATGATGCTTTGCACCAACATCCCTGATATTTAAGACTTGGCGTTTAAAAAAACCCACCCAAACCCAGAACTAAACATTTTCTTGTCCTTCTTTTCCTTGACTTTTTACTCAGGCCAGGAGATGGTGGCAAAAACACAGACTCTCAGAAAAAACAGTTGAAATACAGAACGGTTTATAAAATAAAAAAAATTAATACTGAGAAAATCCATTGTAGCTGAACGATGGAAAACTAATGAAACTGCCACGGCTTTCTAAGAATAAAACCAGCTCAGCCAGAGCCCTCTGTGCCACGGCTGGGTTTATGCAGCAGTAACTTAGACTGCTGG
Organism: Phaethon aethereus; assembly: GCF_964289735.1. Classification (NCBI taxonomy): domain Eukaryota; kingdom Metazoa; phylum Chordata; class Aves; order Phaethontiformes; family Phaethontidae; genus Phaethon; species Phaethon aethereus. The sequence continues at coordinate 2,170,734 of NC_138588.1, forward strand.
AGTTTTAATAAAGGAGAATTACCAGCGAAACTGCTTTTTAGGAGTTAGCCAGCAAAGGTTGATGTTTCTGTGCTATCGATTACCCCACCCAGCCCCAGTGCCGGGCGAGCCGGACCCCGGGAGCCAACGGTGGGGTTAGCCGCCGGAGCAGTCGGCTGCCGCCGCCCTCTCTTCCGACATCCACGCAGGAGGAAAGGCAATTAAGCTAACGGGATTTTTTAAATTTTCGAGTCACTGTAAATAATATGGAGCATGAGTTATGCGACGAGGGCGACAGTAATTGCCGGCTTCTTCACTTTTTATTACCAACAGCACGCTGGGAGCTGTTTTATTGGCCCATTTGACTGTGTAACAGCCCTGCTGGGGTACGTCTTGCCCTCCCTAAATCTGCCTTTGGGGCTGGGCTCTCCGGAGTCCCCTGCAGGCGCCGTTTACCTGGCTGTCACCGCTTCCCAGGCATGATTTAGGCACTCTTCAAGGCCACGACCACTAACCGTATTTTCCTTCGTGTGCCCTGCAAGCACCGTAGTTCACCTGGAGATCTCTGGGTGTTTCCATCCCTATTTCTCTGATGTATTGACATCAGCTGCTGTTTCTGCCGAGCATCCCTGCCTGACCACAGCTACGGCATCCTACAGGATTTCATCCACACGAAGCGGGGTCGCAATCAAGGATCTGCTAAAAATCACCTGTGCTTCGAAGCCAGTGTCCACCCAAATCCAAATCTTTCATTGACTCCCCCTGACTTGGCTGAAGAGTGAATGAAACCGTCGGCACGATCCTTCTTCCCTCTTATCCTGGTGTAAATAGAGGAGTATCCCACCTATAGCACCATATACATGCGTTGTGTCGGTGTCCCTCTACCGTGTGCCCGTGTTTCTTATCGCCGTGGCCGGGGTGTAAGTGACACAGTACATTAAAGTACCCGGTCATTTATAACACTCAACCCTCGTCCTGGTCTGCTACCTATTAATAAAAAGCAGGAGAATTTTCTCCTCCTCCCTACTTGTCCTTGAATCCGTTACTTTTCTTGTTGCTGTTCACGATGGCTTTATAAAGAAGAGGAAACTTCAATGGCAGCAGATGGCAGATAAGTAGGAATGGTAAATAGTTTTAATTACTGCATAATGTAAGTGAGACAATAAAGGGGAGAGAGCGGGAACAAGCTGCTGCCATGGCAGCCCTGGAACTGTTGCGGGACCCAATTTGTCTGGAAGGCAGCATGTGTTGCTTTTAGTCTTAGGAGAGCTTTAAAAGAGAACGCCGAAAAATATTAATTGCATGGCTCATCTGCCCATCCATCTTCACAACCGAGTAACACGCTTCCTTAATTTCAGGGGAATCGTTTTCAAATGGGAATCATGCAAATGAGTATTTTAGCTATTCATTTGTTTTACTGCAAGCGCTTTGTGAGCAAATGGCCTACAGCTTGCAATGAATTAAAAGACACGGGCACTGGAGACCGATTTTTAATACAAAGTCTTGACACAGAGACGACCCCGACCGACAACACAGAAAATGTTGGCATAGCAACTTTGGGCATTTTCATGCAAATTGGCTCCTATATAGATGATACGAATGCAATGTTTTCCTTCAACTAATCATCATAAAATTAGTTTCACTATATTTAAATGCTTCTACTTAATGCATTATATCCATATGCATGAAATTGCCTCAGCTAATGCAGTACATAAAATGCCAAAGATACAATGAATAGCCAAATTGCAAACAGTTATGTTATCTCCCATAAAAACTCCTTTTTTCTTATTGAATGTGTGGGCCCTAAAGGCATCTATCACAAATGGCTATTAATGCACATACACACATACGCGCATGCACCCCCACACAAAACACCTACATTTAAGTAACATTAAGGTTGTTATGCAACCTCATACAAACCAAAAATCTAAATTCAAGCCGGGCTCTTTGCTTATTGTTGTCTCCATTGTATACACGTATGTAGTCACGAACATGTTACTTAGCAGCTTCACAGCGGAGATGGACCTGATGTTACATTACTACATACGTGGTTTTCTAAACTTCAAAGAAATGACATTTTGCGCGAAACTACCCCGGTGCAGGTCCCTGGATCACATCCCACTGGTTCTTGTAAAACTCAGGTCTGTTGAGAGGAGAGGGAGAAATTGCTACTGCCACTTTGAATTTCCTTGCTTTTCCAAGTCCTGCTACTAAACTGCACTTAGGGTTTTTTCTTTACTAGATTTTTTTTTTTTTAATATCTAGACAACAGTGGTCTGAAGAATAGGTTTATCCTGCACCTGCCCTTGTTTAACACTTGTTCTTCAATTCAGGACGGAATCTCCCCAGTGCCTCTGCCTGCTCCCCTCCTTAAAATCAAGTTTCCCTGAGCATGACCTGACAGCAGAAAAATGACTCGGTCTGCATTAAAAGCTTGACCCAGCAATTGCCCAAGTCAATGAAAGGGACTTCTTGGAGTTTGACCAGACTTGGTCCAACGCTCGTGTACTGGGTGCAGTGCTCGTGTATGAAACGCCTCTTGGGCTTGAAGGTAAATAATGACTGTGCTGTGCTGTAAGAGCACGTGGGGCTTGGTCCTGGGTTGCACAAGCTACCGTGAACACTTAGACCGGAGGCACAGAGGAATTCACGTTTCCGTCCCGAGAGGCTCTTAGATGTCTTCAAAGAAGACATTCTCTCTTGGAGGGCTTAATACGTCAGCCCAGGTTTTCAGCGTCAGGCAGGACAGACTGCAAACATATTTTGCCTGTCCAAAACACTAGGGACAATAAATCATTAAGGAAACGTTACACCATGTTAAATGCTGTCTGGGGAGTTATATATTCAGAAGCATTCAGCCATTCATCTCCTTCATCAGCCAAGAATTCAAAGGGAAATGAATGGTGAAATCTCTATCCCACCTTGGAGGTGTTTTGGATGGTGCCTGTCTCCCTGACTTCTGAGGGTGCAAGCGTCACCATGGAAGGGACAAATGGGACCATCACACCCACATTTGGCGCTAATGGCTAATAGTCTCTCACTCTGCGTTCCCCGAGTAAGGCTCCCTAAAAGTGCTGCGGAGAGCAGAGGAGCAGCGGCAGAGTCCCACAGCTGAGAATGAGATCTCAAAGGACCAAAGCCAGCACCTATACAAAAGGGATGCAATGTTGTGCATCCTCCTCATCACAAAATACCTGATCGATGGCGTATTTTAATTTGTCTGTGTGTTTTGCCATAGTCCTTAGGGCCCAAACACACTTCCAGAAAATATTGATTTTAACTGAATCAGTTCTTCTAATGCTGTAAATATGGACGGTCCCAAGCAACCAGCAAAAGTAACCCCCAAGTAGCTGGCTGGCTTCTTTTAAGAAATCTCAAACTGTTGAACAAGTCATCTGATTACAACGTCCAATTCCAGAATTCCCTCCCTGTACGTCTCCTCAGTGGTTTGGTACCACTTGCACAGAGATAAAACACCTTATCACATCACTCAAGGACTAATTGTAAGATGATTTAATTAAAGTATACTTCTTCCCCCAAGTTAGTTGTATTTCATATCGCTCTAGTAGGAGTAATTTGCAGAAATTAAGCATTGCATGTCGTTGAAATGGTACAGGTGCAATGGAAGAAAAAAAACCCTTCATGCAGCAGCAGGCAGTGCCACCAGAGCTCAGTGAAATATCTGTAATGACTCATTAATTCAGCAAATGCTGCACTTTGCAGCAAACATTCAAATTATCCACAAAAAGGCTGTTTTTAAAACTTGTAGGTTATTCATAATTGCTCAATGAACACTTCATGCAAATGTATTTTAGCCCATTGGGCAAACTGTTTGCTTTGGATATTTGCTACATAATGCACAATTAGCCCCAAGAATTTATTGCATCATGATATCTTTAAGGCCAAAAGCAGGATGAGGAGAGGAAGTCAATGGGGATAACGAGAGCATTGAGAGCTCTTTTGGAGAGCAGGAAGAGGCACAAGCCCCGGATAAATCACCGATTTTTGGCCGAACAGTCGGGGAAGAGGTTGGGAAGAAATGACTTTATGGGCAGACAAGGATCGTGGCTGCTGTCAGGCGTGCATGGCCCGGGGGTGCTCCCGGACCTGACCTGCGAGAGCAGATTTGCACACTCAAAGACGTCTGTGCGTAACGTGTCCACGTTTGCCAAATATGAAATACTCCAGCGAGCCCCACGGACGCCTGTGATGAAGGGCTTCGCGCAGCCGAGGGAAAGGGGAAACGATTTCTTGTGGGGGCCAGAGAACGTCCCCACTTGCACCATCCCCTGCTGACAGCAGCGTCACAGGGGAAATAATCCCAGCGTTTACAGCTCTGCTTTCTACCAGGGCCAACAATTTTTCAAGCTGTTAATTCGCTTCATCTTACGATTCACAAGTGCGTGCCTCCCAGATATTGGCAATCATAATTTTTATTACTAGTTATTGTAACAGTGAAGTCATATTTGTCTCCACTGCACCCTGGAGAGTCACGCGGCAGCAAATTAACATGGTAAGCAAAGCAAGAGAGGCAGATGCTGATGGGGTAACGCCGTCGCTACTCTCCCAAGGTGTCACGTCTTGCAGACGACGTGCTGGCATTGCTGTCACCGGCACGCGGGGCTCCACGCACGTTGGGGAACGGAGGAGGGGACGTGGGCGTGAGTTCAGTCTCAGCTCACAGAGCAGGGAAATGCTCGTGGGACTTTGGGGCGGCAGGAGGGTTTCCTGCCCCCCGTTTGTCCGACGCAGCTCATGAGCCGGCACAGTGGGAGCTTTGGCACCAACCCTGCCCGTCGCTGAAACCTCCTCTTTGCTCTCTCGCTGACACACACTAATTCCCTTCTCGTTTGCTCACACGTGATAATATATATTTAAAGGCTATAAAAATTAAAGCCAAATTTTGCTGAAAGAGAAAAAGAGCATTTCTTTGACTTGATATAAAACACGTTTTTGTCTGCAGATGTGCACCGAGTAAAAGAGAGCTTGGCAGGCACCTTTTAAAATGAAATTAAATCTTGACGCAGGCTTCAGAACAGGCTTCATCTGTACTTCCACAAACACCTCCTGCGCGGGAGCAGGGTGCCCAGTCCCACACCCAGCTCCCTGTTTGCCCGGCCAAATTCCCTACTCCAAGCAGGCATTTCTGAACATGGAGAAAACACGCCTGTGTTCCCAAGGATTTGATGTATGAATTTACGTACATTCCCCATTCTGTAGGGTTGGGGAATGCATTGTTTTCCAGACCCTATGACTGCTGGGCTGCGTTGCATCAGGCGGCAGGCAGCTCTGTATCCAGGTAATTCACATAATGAATGCACCATCGTCATTTCAAGGAGGCAAGGAATAACTCTTTTTAGGAAAATTTGACACAATCAGGGTCACTTTATATATTACCTCATAGGCCAGAGCCTTCCCTGGCTGGGCAAAGCACGTCCCCTCTGAAACGTGCTGGTCAGGCTCCCTCCAGCCCTCAGCGTCCCGTGGGAGTTTGTCACCCGTCAATGAATTGGCATCATCACCATGGAGGAGCAACCACGTGCCACGGAGGGACGCGAGTCAGAGCCCGTGGCTGGCCAGACCTCGCAGACGTAGGCGATGCCAAAAAGGATGGATGGCATCGGCGAGAAAAATGAAAAATAGAAACAAATGGGGAAAGACGGCATCTACCTGCCCGTAGCTCACGGTGTGGCACAAACCCACCGCACTGCGCTGTGCGCGCTCCTGCAATGCAGAAAACCGGGCCAGGTGGCTTTGCAACCTGAGGTTTAGATTTTTTTTAACCTTTCAACAATTGGGAATGGTTCATTTAGCGGCTGCTGCCTGCATTGGTCTCCTCTTAACCCTTCAGCGGGGCTGTGCCCGGGCTCTTGCCAGGTAGTCAAGGCAATGGGATGGTGAACAAGCCCGGAAAGGGAAGAACTGCCCTGTGGGGTGAGCTGAGACCCCGAGCTCTGCCCGCCCGCCTTCCCTGCTATGTGGTGTCCAATTGCTGTTGGAAGCTTCAAGAGAGATGGGATGGTTTCCTCCCTGGAAAGCCTCTTTCTTGATAGGCAAAAATAAGGTAAAACTAGGTAAAACTGAGCCGAGTCCCTCCCTCCCACCCCTCTGTGCCCGAGCCGCTCCGGCCCAGGTGAGGGGATGGGGGCAGCTCCCAGGGAGGCGTCTCTGTCACTTACTGAAGGCATAATTTGATATCTAGTAGTTCATTAATTTTTTTTATTTCCTCTCTCCCCTCCCCCAGATGGGGAGCACTTAATGCTTATCTTCAGCTAAATAACTCAGGTCATAAAAGGTAATACCATGGGTAGCAGAATGTAAACAAACACATTCTACCTCAATAAACATGCTAATTTCCAGCTATAATATTCACAAGTAAAATATCCATCACACAGACCCTATTTGGCGAAGGCAGCAGCCCTCATCAGTCAATGAAGTAGGCTCCTGCCAGTTCACTGCGGGAGGCAAATAGTACAACTTAACTCACTTGATGATGCCCTTGGGGGGAAAACATGAGCCTCATAAATGAGTCTGGAAATGTGATAAAAGGATAATCTTGCATAAATGAGTCTATATCATCATTACCTGCACAAAGAGAAGAGCGCGGAGATTGCTTGAATGATGTGGCCACATTTAATATAAATTAAGCCAGGGAGTAACCGTGCGCAGGCAGCGTTCGTGGTCTGACTCATGCCGGTAGACGCCGGGGATGGCGGAGGTGGGACGCTCCCCTTGACCACCCCTTTATCCCCCGCTGCCTGCGAGGGCCCACGCTGCGCGGCAGGACTGGACCTGGGGCCGAGCCGGTCCGGGCGGGACGGCCGAGGCTCTTGGGGTGCCGGACCCAGGGCCGGTGGCAAATCCGGCCGCTTCACCGCGCGGGTTCCTCCTGGCTCTTGGCCGTATCTGGATGTGGCTTTATGCTCTGTTCAACCAGGGGAACAAATGACCTCACAAAATGACATTAGCGAATGGAAACAACCCAAAAGCACCTTACTGTGGTGCTGAAACCCCTTAGAACAAGAGATGATACCAAATGGCCTTCTAAGATACAGCCAAAAGTACGTAATAGAGCGGGGCATGACTTCTCGTCCCGCTGCGGTTGCGAAGGCAGCCGAGAGCCGCGGCACTTCCCGCAGCACCCCGGGCTCTGCTGACCAGCACGCCTGCGCCTGGCTTGTCTCAAGGTCCAGCCGGTGCTGGGGGGAAGCTGGGGTGTCCCTGCTCCTTGCAGCGGGGTTAGACTAGGCGACCTTTAAAGGTCCGTTCCAACCCAAACCGCTCTGTGGTTCTATGGTACCTGGGTGGCAGCTGCTCTCCCAAAATCAAAGCCTTCAACGTGCACGTGCGCGGCATCGGCGCGGCGACACGCAGAGGCTGCTGGGGGGGCAACGGTCCCATGGCCGGGGGGGAACGTTTTCCCGGCCTTCCCCAATAAAGCATCTTTCCCCCGACCCGTGCGGGCACGGGCCCTGGGCCGCCTGTAGCTGGGGAGGCACAGCCCCTTCCCAGAGGCACGCGAGGATTCTGCCTCTCCGAGCGTCCAGCCGTGCGCTTGCGGAAGGGCTCCCAGGCCGCTGGTTTATGACATTTGATTTTCAGCCAGCTCCTTGGGCTAAACGCCTACAAGAACAGCCAAACAGGATTATTTTTCCAAAGGATGCAAAATCTTTCAGTTCAGCTTTCCAAGTGAGAACCTTGATGTTAGGGAACAACCAACCCATCCGAATTTAAAAACAGGCCCCTGGGATCGCACTCTGCTGTAACAGCACTAGATAATATCATTTTTGGTAAGGCTTTTAAAGGAAAAAGAGGCAAGGAGAGCTCAGTGCTCCCCCAAAATAGCCTGGCCCATAGGACGTCTGTGCCTCAGTTTACCCAAATACCACAATGCTGAACTCACGCAGGAGCCGTGAGAGTTAAAAAGAGTTTGATTCATCTGAAAGCATAGCATGTGGAAGGATAAAGCCCCAAGCCTTCCGAAGGGTAAAATCAATTGTGCTTTACTTTACCTGCCAGGTTAATCTCTTGGGTATCACAACGCATCCGCACAGTGATGGTTTTCAGTGACCCCCCCCGAGCTGCCAAAACCCTTTCACGAACACAAGGCACTCGCTCGTCTTGTTTGAATCGGTCTCTCAAAAAGAAATATATGGCAACCGTTCCCTGTATCAACAACTGCACGGCTGATTTAAGAAGCATTTGAAAAGCTTGTTGAAAAGGCACAATTAAAAACACGATTCTTAATTATTTGGACTATATATTGATCTTATGGTTCCATCTGTTGCTAACTGCTACATAGTGTAAATGAAAATCCTTGCTTACATCGCGCTTTCTCTGTTTTGGTTAATTCCTAGCCTGGGGTAACGATGAACGTGGGGGTGTGTGTATACATGTATTTATTACCTGAGGCTACAGAGTTCAAAATACAGCAGAGAAGCCTGGAAAACCCCTAAACTGCACAATAGGGTTGTGTTTTGTACTGCACGTGCCAGGAGACAAAATGTCCTGTGTGCGGCATGTCGTTGAACATACTCCACTTCCAACCTCAACATCTCAAGCCCTTTTGCCTGGTGGAATCTTCCCGTTACAAGAACCTTGCACAAATACAGTGCAAAATACTGTTTCATATCCTCTTTTCTTTTTTTCAGCTGCAAATGCAGCCATTCGTGTTTGCAGCTATGATCTCCCTTTAAATTACACAGCGCATTAAAGGCTACATCTGAGAAACTCAGAGGTCCTCTGAAATGAGATGCTAGGATATAAATTAGCCTCTATTTACAGAGAATTCAGACCTTTCTATTTAAGAAAGCCATATTCATGCCTGGGAAAAAACCATAGCTGCTGAAGGACACCTCAGGTGGAACCATCAGCTGGTCTCAGCCGAAGATGAAGGACCTGAGACAATTTGGAGCAGTTGAGAAACTTCACATGGTCAGTGAGCAGCCACCATGGTATTGGGAAAAGCCGTGGATTAGCACAAAAACCAAGCCTCAAGGAAGCAGACAGAGCAGTTGCTTAGAGGTTAATTTTTCTTTTTGTTAAGTGGCTATTTGTGCTTTTGGAAAGAAAAAAGGGAATCAATAAAATAGAGGAGCAGAAATCTTAGTTGCAAGTCTTGGCTGAGAAATGAGATGGCTGTGCCAAAAAGTGACACATTTAGGCTGGTGTGTAATTTTGATCTACATGTTTAAAATACCTTTCTCCGTTTGGTAAATGGAGGGTTTGAATGGGCTGGAGGGAGGGAAAGTACGTTGTCATCATTGAAAACATACATTTCTAATCGCGGCGACTTCGGTCCATAAAACACGTTGGCTGAAAGCGCTGTGTTGAATAATAGGGGCTGGAAAACATGACTCACAAGAGCTGTGGACATACAGCACTCGGGAAGCTAAACCGAAATGCTAACAGCCGTCTCCCGAGGTGCTGCGAGGCTCTGAAAGGGAAGCCCAGCAGCTGGCGCGGCGCGGGCAGGGCGGCCGTGGGGGTTAACTCTTCTCCGTGGAAGAGCTTCGGTCGCTGCTGGTGGTGCTTCGGTGACCCTGGTTGCGTCTGCGGCGGTGGGATCCCTCCACCCCGTCTGCTCAGCGCACGGAGATCGTGGTCGGGGGATGAGGGTCCCAGGCAGCATCGCAACACACACCCGAGTAGAGACGCTCGGTGGGCGACCCGGGCAGAAGGAAGCCACACCGACCCACTCCTTGCTGCCCGTTACTGGGACGACTGTTTTTAATGGGAGCTGTACAGGCAGCCGCCAAGACGACACTCTTCTGCAGGAGAAAACGGGGCTTTTCCCTTGTAATTCCTCAAGACTCTGATGTCAGCGGCGCCGGTACGGTGTGAACTGGAAGGCAGTGGGGACACCCTGGTCATGACCCGGCCACGTGCGGGGTGCTGGGACGGGCTGCGTGCCACCATGGCCGCGGCCCAGACCCTCCCAGGACGCTACTCACAACAGTGACGGAGCTGAGCCGTGAACCAAACCCAGAGTAATTTCAGGCCAAGCACTAAGAATCTCTTTTTATAATAAGTAACTATTTGCAACATGGAGTCCTGCTGAAATGGGGTAAAAATGCTGCGCTCTCATCTTTTATAAATCTGCAGCAGCTTGTACCCGGCTTTTAATTTCTCACGTCACGAGCCAAACCGTGTGAAAGGGGAACTGCTGCTTCTTTGTCCTGGGCATTCCTCAGTGCTAATTCCCACTCGCTTAATCCGGGCCGTTTGGGCAGGGTGTTAGGTGCTGTGGCTTGATGGGGTCTCAAGGCGCGGGGAGCTCCGGTCCATGCACTTTGCAGACGGCGGATCACTCTCAGGCTCGCCATGGGCTGCTGGAAGGTGAGAGCATCCGCCTTCATTACCCCTTTGGGTTTCAAGGGACTCTGTCACTTGCTGTCAGCGGGGGGGTCAAAAAAATTTGTCCAGCCCCTTCCCCTCTTTAAGCTAGGGGAAATGTCTGTGTTTGTGCCAATCCCAGTGACCCCGACGCTGAATTAAACTGGGGCGTACTGGTACCGCAGAGAGCAATTCTGCAGCAAGCAGGGCAGCTCCTTGGCCGCAGCTTTACAATTGCATCTTCCCATCACAAACCAGTGCCGGCGCACCCACGCGCCAGCCGTGCCCTGTGGCTGCAGACACACAGCTGACATGCTGAAAAAAACCCCAAAATACACTTCTCTGTCCCTGCCAAACTCTCTCTGGAGTTCTCCTTGGCTTCCTCGCAAGGATGCACGCCTGCTGTTGCTGGGACATCGGTCAGGTTTGGTGGATTAAAGAAGAGAAAGCCCAAGGGGATTTTTCACTCTTGCCAGCAGAACTTTTCAGCAGTGACTGCAACGGCTGTTGGGCCTGATAAACACCTTTCTTTCTAATCAATGCATTAGAAAACCAACCCTTCTCCTTGTATTCAGTGTATATCGTTGGTCTTTGCATCATGTATCTTTTCCTCTTGCAAACTTTATGCTGAGGGATATTTATGTATTTTTAAAAAATTATCCTGTCTCACAGCATCTACAATTTATGGTGCCCTTTGAACGCCTGCTACTTTATCTAACCAGGTTGCACCACAACTTTTGGAGGGCCTGCCACTGGGCGCAGGTCTACACTGTCCGTTACGACACGGTGGAGATGGCTAGACATGGACCTAGCCCAAACACGCCGTTTGGATCGGGATCCCAATCTGAATTTTGCCGCTCGGGCCCATGTTTAATTTTATTATTTCCGTTGAAATAAATTATGGACTTAATTGGAATTTCTGATTTGATCTATCTACTCCCCATGCTGCACAAATATCCCTCAGCATTTATTTTTCCCCTTGCCCATAGCTCATTATATTTTCCCATCTTGGGATTCCTTCTTTTATAGCAATTTTATCCCATCTGTTTGGGAAGGTCCTTGAGGAAATGAAGCTATTCAGGGGCTCCGCTTCCTTCCCCACTCTCGGGGGCGAGGGCTCCCTGCGAGCCCGCTGGGACGAGGCGGCTCCCCGGGGCGACATCCGCCCTCGCGCCTCCGCGTGCTCAGGCGCGATTAATTACCATGTAAATGACTCTGCGCAAAGCCTCACCCCTGCTCTCACCAGCAGCCCGGGAAGCCGGGACACAGCTCTCTGCGGCTGCATCTCCGAGTTTGCTCCGTGCTCGGAGGCGTGCGCTGATCTGCGCAGGGAAATCGTTACTTCGGGTACCTAAATACCGATTTTCTCACCTGCTGCTGCTTTGTTGTAGGAGCCTCAAACTGTCTATCAGACACTGCTCGGTTAAGCTGCGTACTTCAGTGCTGAAATCCCATTTAATGGGCTTTATAAAAGGTTTCCCTGTGCTTTAGGAAGCTGATAATACAAGGCGGAGGGTGGTAGGGGTAAGGGGGCTGACGTACAAGGCAGCCTTAAAAACCCCATAAAATACCAGTTACCTCATTCCTGCATGTTCCCGTTCTGCAGAGGCACCCCCGGATCAGGGGTGGACCGGCCTCGCTCTCTGCCGCTGCTGCACCAAACCCCACACGTGGCCACCGCTCGATGCCATTTTTCCAGCAGGTTATAACACTGGTCATTGCAAAAAAGCACCATTTATTGCACTCAGAACATCTGACCTCCTTTCTCGCAGCAGTTTCTCCAGCTTCAGCTCCTGGGGTCCTCACATCCCTAAAAGCTCCCGCTCACCCCCATCATCTCATCAACGCACTGGGGCCTCTGCCCATCTCAGACCTCCCCAGAATTTAGAGAACGTATCTGTGGAGCCTTCAGCCTTGAACTTAACCTCCAGAGCATCGCCCCTGCTCTTCCTTAAGGCTTCGGCACGGACCAGGACTAATGCTCTGCTCCGCAGCCCCAGGCAACCTGCCCAGGTACCTTGTGGTCCCTTGCACACAGCGCACGACTCCGTCGAGGAGTTATTTGAAGCTGGGGCAGAGACTGCCTGGACTCGCTTTTTCTGGACTGCCTAATCCACCGACCCCTTTGTTTTGGTTGGAACCTCTACTTTCTGCTCGAATAACGCTAATTTTCCCCCTTCAGCCACCAGCAGCACCCGGAGCCAGCTAGAGGCGGCTTTTGGCCCAACGTGCATGCAACGGCTCAGGCTCACCAGCAGATCTCCCTTGTACAAACTCTACATTACAACCTATCGTGCATGCTCTACAGCGGCGAAATTCCAGCTGTCGTAGCCGAGAAGTGCAGGAATGGGATGGGAGACTTTCTTTTTAACAAATACATTAAAATAACGGAGACGAAGCAATTCCAGCAGACCCACACTACTCAGTCTTTAATCTTGATGCACAGCTATTACGGAGACCTTACTGGGTATCTGGTGTTTCTGTCATTTTTCTAAATGAAAAATTAGCGAGCATAAGGAATAACTTGTCAAACTATAGGGGAGCATTTCATGCATGACATATTTTTGCAGACGCTGTAACAGCAAGAGAAGCCAAAACAAATAGCAAAAAGTATTTTCATGGCCTAAAGTTGAATATGATTAGGATAAACTGCAGCCACATTTCTAGGAGAAATTTATGTGCTGGCAATAATCAGGCAATTTCAGCTCTCACATCACCGCCCCTTTTCTAAACGAAAATCAAATTAATTAGTACATTTTCCCCCCTCAGAACAATCTTTTATGCAAAGCTAGTCCCCAGCCCTGCTTTTGCTTGGAGACGAAATGAGCTCCCTGACGCGGCTGACAGTGGTGCTGGGCATCTCCCCCTTGGTCTTGGCTGCCAGTTGCTCACTTTTCCTTTTTAAGGGGCTTTTCTTGCCATCCAGACCATGTTGTGGCTAAGATCGACCTGGAAAGTACCAGCGTGGAAGGTTGGGAAACGTTCCTGGGCTCAGGAGGAGGAAGGAGAAACTGCTCAGAGCTACTCGAGCAGAAGCCTTTGTGCTTCCTGCAGACCCGTCGCCGGGTCTTGTTAAAGCATTTTACTGCTCATCATTTACTCGCAGCAACTCAGATATTCCCAGGCCCTGCTCAGCGGTGGGAAACTGAGGCAGGGGCATCTGCATCATTCCCGTTGACCTAAAATCCCTGGGGGCTGCTCCCACAGCGAGCGCGGTACTGCTGTGCTGGCACCTTGCAACGCTCGCACCACGCTCCGGTGAGATGGGTAAGTCAAGTCAGCTAAAATCAGCTACTGCGGCTGGCAGAGTTAAACCTGGCTGGCAAACCTGGTTTGGAGCAGCCGGGTTCCTGCAGTCAATGATTCATCCAAGAGGAGGAAACACGATGTGACCCCTCAACAAAAGCTGGGACCTTCAGGGAACTCCAGCACGTGGCCAATGTTATCATCTGTACTGTTGCCTTCGTAGCAATGATTTGATGTCTGTGCTCTGAAAAGCCCATGTCTAAACACCGTCCTAGACTTTTAAAACTAAGGATCATTAGTGCTACTTTATGACAGCCCACCCTTATTGATTTTCCCATACTGTTACTCTCCTTCAGTGATTCTGAAGCATAAACAGGAAAATCATCACGGGGACTGTTTGCCTGCCCTGACTGCCCGGTACAAATCGTGCGGTTGCTTTACCAGTGTGGCTGCATGCCCGTCACATAGGACAGAAGATGCTTCTCAGCTTTCCTCTTTTCTGGTCCTGGTCCCTTTATCAACTTCTCCCCTTTCCAGCAGGGATGTTCTGGGCCAGGAGTAAGCTCCAGGGTTGCTCCAGCCTTGATGTGAGGCTGCAGACTCCATGGTGAAGATTACGTTATATTTAACATCACTGACCAAACAAGTTTATGCTACTGTGGAGACATCCATAACATTGGTAGTGGGATTCATCAACTGCTTGGTACAAGTGTCCCATGTAGGCACAGAAATGTCTTAAAACAGCTGCAGGTGCTCTGAAACTGTGTTGGACAAACAAGAAGACAACAACCAGGACATGAAGAAACATCCAGCTGACATGGAGAACCATCCAACTGCCCCTTCTGGTCCAGCATTGGCTTCTCTCTGCATTTCCAGGTGTTGCAGAGAAGGGTGTAGACCTCTTTGGGACCAACACATTTAGACCCATCAGCAAGAAGAGAAAATGGTCTGCCCTTCGCATTGGTTTTCACGGGAACATATGTTCCATGTATTCCATTCCATGGGCACACGACTTCTTCCCGGCATGTCCAAAGATGTTGGCAGCAGCCAGGACTGAACCACATGCCCTTGTTGAGGCACCAGTCATGTCAGGTGGGGTGGGATGGTCCCACCAGCTCCTCAGGATGAGTGTTTCGGTCCAGCACTGCCAAAACTGCTGCTGAGCAATGGAGGGCAGCTCTGAGCCCTATTAATTAGTCTCTCTGATTAACTTCCCATGCTTACAGAAACCTTCGAACCAGCACTAAATTAGATTACTGAGATTATTTTTATTATTTTTTTCTTGGGTTCTTTGCTCAGTGCTGACAGAGGAGCCTTTGTTTCAGACTGAAAATGCTGTAGCGAGACGCGGAGTATCACACACCAGTGCCTCCCATGCCATGTCCCGGCCAAGGCCACCGCGGTCTAGTGGGTAGGATTCCACCAACAGCTACGGGCACAGACGCAGTCCTTCGATTCTCACCTTGAAGGGTCTCCCAGCACCCTTTTGGGTGGCACTTTTGCAGGACAACAGCCGTCTTTGTCCACTGAAGCAAAAGCTTTTGAACTCGTTTTCTTTCTTAAATGTTTTTTCTTACTTCTCCAGAGGAGAAGCACGTTGCGTGGGGGAGCACGGCACAGTCCGGCTGACTGATGCTCATCTTTTTAAGTGTCGGGTGTGTGCACAGTTCTGCTAGTTTAGTAAATAAGGATCCACCATGCTCATAAAATTTCAACACAGCCAAGCATGATGGAGCCATCTGCTACTCCTTCGGCGAGACACCGCTTTATAGCGATCGGCGGCAGTAAGGTACCGTGCTCGGTTGTTAAGTGCGGCTGTTAAAAGGGCTGTCGCAGTCGGGGAAGGCAGAGCCCGAGCGGGTTTCTCAGTCAGCCCTCGGAAGGTATCGCTCCGTCTCGATGGCTTCAGCGGTCACGGAGCCGCGTTCCAAACGGAGCCATTTCTCCAAGGGGAACGCGGGGCTGGAGGCAGGAGTAAGGGCTCAGGATAACACATCCAGACAGAAAGATTGATTGTAATTGTGTAAGATAGCCCTTAGCTCACCCGTGATTATAATTACGTTAAATTGCTATTTAATGGTTTTCACATCATCTTTGACAGTAGGTTATTTTTGTAATCTTTATTTAAAATAAACTCTTTGTCTCGTTGCTGAAACCCTTCTCTGCTTCCTTTTGTGCTCAGTGCATCAGGAAATCAGTTTGTCTTCATTATCCCCGGACTCCTGTATCATTTCATTATTACCACAAGATTAGAAAATAAGTAGCTCCCCCAAAAGGGCTTCTGGGTGAACAAACTTTCTGGTTAGGGTAAAATGAAGTGCAGCCTTTTTCCAGTGTTATCCATACGCCACAGCCTGTTGTTTCCTAACGCCACCCTGTCAGGGCAGCCAGAAAATCTGGGCTTGAAATATTCTCCCTCCGCCTTCGGCAGAGCTGTTGTAGCAGGGGTGTCAAAGGAAGAGCCAGGCGCCATGGGAAGCGCTGCCTGCTCTTGGGGCAGAAACAAAATCCAGACCAACAACTGGAAAACACGCGTTCCATCTCCAAAACGCTGCCGGTTAATGGCCGGGTGCTGTAATCCATCCCTGCCGGTGTACAGCAAGCCAGAGGGGTGTGCAGACCAACCACGGCGAGACGCCATGCTCCAGCCGTCCCTGGACCTCAAGACTTGGGCTTTGGCTAAAGCCCACCTCTAAACTCACCACTGATCGCAAAGACGTTTATATCTCTCTGAACCAAAACGGGAGGTGAAAAACCTCTGGGTGGATTCAGCAGCCGGGAGCTGCTGAGCTGGAGGAGTTGGAGGGTCCTCGTGGGGTGCCGCATCCCCAGCAGCATCCCTGGACCTGCTCGACCGTATCACGCTTCACCTGCTTTGGACCAGGCTTTCCCCACATCCGATCCTTCCTCCGCATTGACCTGACTTCCCCGCTGGGGTAGAAACCGCCCAGATCAGAAGCTTTGTCATATGTTCACACTCAGGGAAATGTAAGGTTCACTTCTTGTCCTAAGTTTAAAGAATCGCTTCCTTAAAAAATTTACTACTATTAAGTTAATAACTACTTATTATGCAGCATTGGTTAAAAAAAAGAAAAAAACCGAGCACGTACGGTCCAAGGGTTTTAGCCCCTAATTCCTAATAAAAAGCTAGATTCAAGTAATAATTTTCTTTGACAGAAATTGCGGAAGTATTTTCAGTGACTCCTTGCTATGACCACTGGGTCAAGCATTTCCGCAATGAGCATGTAACGATTTTCAAGGTTGAATATCTCAAGTGACTTCTGAAAACAAGACCCAAGTACCTGACTGCTCCAACCCCAAGCTCAGGTGAGAAAACCAAAAATTGCACCATTAAGTGCAGTGGCTTCTGGGATGGATTATCTGAATTAAACACTGTCTGTGGCCACCCAAAAGCCACCCCGCGTGCTCGGGCTGGAGCGGGCAGCGCTGGGAGGAGCGGCCGACTTTCCTCATCAGAACAACGTTCCCACCGTGGCAAGCAAAGATGTAATGCTTTTCCCCATGCTGCTTCACAAAATCAATCAAAAGGAAGGGCTCGCAACTGGGATCTCGCGCTCGGAGTGTTTACATGGGAGAAAAGGCGGTGCGGTGATGCTGGGCTCATCCGGAGCTCCTGCAGCCAAAGCCCCGTGGCCAAATGCAGCCGGGATCGCTCCGGCAGAAGGAGGGCGATGCGCAGGACCGCAGAGGTGGCCCTGGTCAGGAGTTTGGTCGGGGGCCAAACCCACCCCCTCCGACGCAGAGGAAGTTACCTAATGAAGTACTGTGACCCAGCCCTCTCCCTTATTGTCCCAGATAAACCGCTCTCGTGTTGTTTAAACACTCCGCTGTCAAAACCTGATGGTTCTGGGACAGAAATGACCTCGCGGAGACACGCGGCTGGAAAATTCGGCTCGGGCAGTTTGTGTAATTAACGGTCCTGTTCCCAGAGAGAGACAATGATGAATCTCTGCGTGCCGGGCGCGGTGGGCAGGCCTAATTCAGCAAACCCAGTCACACTTGTCACCCGCACTTTGAGCTGTATCAACAAGCCAGCCGGACTAATGAGCCCAACTTCAACAGAAAATGACCTCATACGGGGCAGGACCCCGGCCGTGAATTTGCTCTTTGTTGTTGCAGCCGCCTCCCTCCGACGCGGCAGACTTGCAGTGTAATCCCCTGGTATCCCCTTGCTCTTATGTGTATTTTATATCTATGAGAAATAGGCTTTGTTCGTGCGGCTAAGGGCGTGTTTAAATTTCTGGGCTACTCTATTAAGAGTTTATCCAGCCAGATGGAAAAAAGTGTTTCCCACCTGTATGGAAATGTGTGGGTTATATGCAGCTCTTTCTTTTCAAGCTAATGATTGATTTATCACTTCTCAGGTTTTTGTGTTGTGGTGTTTTTTTTTTTTCCCAAATGTGATGGAGTAATTATCAGGGCTTTTTCCTAACTAAACCCCACTGACGTTTCTCCGTGCGTGCTTACCAAGAACAGCTGAGCAGAGAAATACCTGAGATACCAACAGAAGGCATTGAAAAAAAATATTAAACTGGAAGGAGGAAGGTCCTTAAATATTTCTAAACCCCTGTTTTTTTTCCCGAATGCTGATCAAATCATAAGCATTTGTGAAAAACAACCACAGGCCTGTTCAGAACTGAGAAGGGCAACCCCGAGACATCTCAGTGTGTGTTTTCCTGATGCACCTAAGCTTTATTGCTCCTCAATTTGTCTGGATGTGTCTCTCGTCCTCCGAAAGGTCCGTAACGTTCCCTGGTACCATACTGGACCACATCATTGTTGTATCTGAAATCTCAATCCATCTCGTGAGCAAACCTACCATGAAACAAGACACTGGAGAGGGAAGAGCAGGGAGCCATACGGCTTCACATCCACCAAATGCAGTGAAGACCAAATGCAGCCATGCCTCTCCAAGACAGACGATAGAGGGTTGAACCCGCTGTACAAAACAGTATGTTAAAAAATGGCAAATGGACTGATAACTTGTGTCCACGTGCATGGCTGCCAAGCTGAAGGATCTATTGATGTACCGCCCTCCACACATGGGATGTTTTGATTTTGTCCATGAAACAGTCACATCACACCAAAGGGGTTTAGTTTTAGATGGGAGTTACCATGTGTTTGAACCTATCCTCCCAGTCCTGGGAGGGTGACAACCCCACAGCCACGGTGGTGGACCGCAGCTTGAGAGCTGCCGATCCAGGAGGTGGGACATCCTCACTCCGACCAAAGCAATACAAACTGCAGGTCAGGCCAGATTTAAGTCACAGCTGATTAAAAATAAATTCCTATCTCTTAAGATGGGTTAATATCAGCTGTTCACCTAATAGCGAAAGAACGGATCCTCTTAATCTGGTATAATTTACTATAACAACTCTCCTAATTTGTTGGTTTCAAAACATCATTCAGGCAATGTGAGCCAGATTGGCCAAATCCCAGAATCCGTGGATGTTACAGAATCACAGAATCACTAGGTTGGAAAGGACCTTCAAGATCATCAAGTCCAACCATTAATCCAGCGCCACCATGTCCCCTAAACCATGTCCTGAAGCGCCACATCCACACATTTTTTGACCACTTCCAGAGATGGCGACTCCACCACCTCCCTGGGCAGCCTGTTCCAATGCCTGACCAGCCTCTCAGTGAAGAAATTTTTCCTAATATCCAATCTAAACCTCCCCTGGCGCAACTTGAGGCCATTTCCTCTTGTCCTATCACTGGTTACCTGGGAGAAGAGGCCAACACCCTCGTCGCCACAACCCCCTTTCAGGCAGTTGCAGAGAGCGATGACGGCTGCCCTCAGCCTCCTCTTCTCCAGACTGAACAACCCCAGTTCCCTCAGCCGCTCCTCATAAGACTTGTGCTCCAGACCCCTCACCAGCTTCATTGCCCTTCTCTGGACATGCTCCAGCACCTCAACATCTTTCTTGTAGTGAGGGGCCCAAAACTGAACACAGTATTCAAGCTGCGGCCTCACCAGTGCCAAGTACAGGGGCACGATCACTTCCCTACTCCTGCTGGCCACACTATTCCTGATACAGGCCAGGACGCTGTTGGCCTTCTTGGCCACCTGGGCACACTGCCGGCTCATGTTCAGCCGGCTGTCAACCAGCACCCCCAGGTCCCTTTCTGCCAGGAAATGTTGGGACATTTTGACCATCTGAAATAGTTTTATTCCAATTTGGAACCAACCGAATGTTTTCTTAAATTTCCTGTAGAATAGGAATTCCCTGCACTTTGCTCTCAAGAAACACAGAAAAACAGCACCTCAAAAATGTGCTCTGTCCTTTGGGGACCTGGTAGCTGCTCAGGGAAGTGACTGAGAACCATGTGAACTTTGCTCAGCACTTGTCAAGGGATCGGGGTTGGAATCCAGGCTGCACCAAAGCCAAGGATCCCCACGGTCCCCGGGCAGCTCCGGGCTCCTGCAGAGCTTAGACAACCCTTGGTTGGGTGGGATGCAACTGGAGCCACCCGTCATGTCCTTGTACTCATGACCCTGAGCCCTGTCCTATGCGGGGCCCTGGGAGAGAAGCAGCTACAGGTTTCCCCTTAGAAACCCCAAAATACTTATGTCTGAAGCAGGACAAGAGCCAGGCCCCTTGAGAACCTGCGGTTTAACACCAGTTCATTGAAACAGGTAAGTCGCCGTGTAACACGTGCTTCGAGTAATTAACATCTGACATAATTTCCTGGGTTGGAAAGTGTCCGATCTGCAAACAAAGCACGCGGTTTGCTTGTGTTTTGCGTTAACGCGGCACTCGGACGTTTGTCGCGTCACCGTGCGTCGTTGCGCGATCTGGCACGACGCATCCGATCTGCAGAAAACCCATCGTCACTGCTGGGCTGCCCTTCACACGCTTCTTTTAGCCTACTGGCTTCGTATCATTAAAGCCATTAGGGTAATGTAAGAGATAAGGTTTCAGTCAATGTATTTGTCCTCAGACCTAATGAAAACACAGTGGTGTTACATTTATAGCTCCAGAAATCAGAGTCTCAAATTCTATATGCCCTGGAGAGACCATGTCTGCAACCCAGGAAGCAGAGATAAAAATCTCATTTAGATATTAACTTCCCCTTGTGCAAGATCTCTCGCTGCTGTTGAGTTTTACACGCAGCCCGAGGGCAGCGGTGCTCCGCGGCCGGGGGGCTATCGCACCGAAGGGGGCTCTTTCGGGGCTGTGGTGGCTCACGCGGGGAGCACAGCACAGGTTTCCAGGCTCCGATTCCCAGGAGCTCTCATGGACGTTTGCACCATCGGCCCCACGTGCTGAAAGATGCGTTTCTGGTGATGGAGCCGTGGCCTGAGGGCTAAGCCCAGACTCCATCTGGAGCAAGTTTTGGTGCTTACGGCTTGTTCACCCCTGCCTGAGCTCTCCTCTTCTTCGGACACGCTTGTCACCGCGCGTTGCACTGTCCCGCCTGCGCGCCGGGCACTGCGCCTCAGCTCCACTTTGCTCTTCACCTCTGCACTTCTAAACTTAACACCGCTGCAGGTTACTTAATATTTCTGGGTAGCTAGAGAGCTGCTTAATACTGCTCCTACTGTTAAAATGCAGAGATATTTATTTATCTTCCAACAGTGTCAAGGAGAGGCAAACTCAGTGGCACAGAGCAAGTTAAAACTGCTGTAAGCAAAAGGGAATAGAAAAGGATTGAATTCACACCACAGAACAGCAGAACGGTCTTACATCCCCCCACAGCAGCATATATGGAAAGGGCATCCTCAGAGAAACCCTTCTTTATCATTTTGTGACCTCGCGTAGGTTTTGGAGTGACATCACCCAGATTCACCTAAAGACGACTGCGCTGCCCGTGTAAATCCCCTCTTCAAGCACAAAATTCCCCGGGTTTTAGCGTCAACCATTCTCACACGCGCAGGGGTGTGCGCAGGGCAGGAGCGGACGCAGAGCGCAGCCCGAGGGCTGGGAGCCTTGTCCCGGCCGCCGCGGAGCTCCCCAAAGGTGCCGCAGCCAGGATGGGCCTGAGGACCACCAAGGACTTTGCTGCAGCTTACAGAAATCTCCTTTCTCACCCAAGAAGCCGCAGCGCAAGGAGCACGCAAGCGCTCCCGCGTCCGCTGCTCGCACATAGCCGCCGCGTCTGTCCCGCCGCCTGGTTTCTAGCCCGACACCGAGAACTGCCGGTCAAACCCCAGGTGCTCCGCGCAGCCCAGAGCGGTGACCGAGGAGAAGCCACAGGCGGCATCGAGGTTTCAGGTGGTACCAAGGCACCTCCCGAAGGCGAGCCAACAGGCTCAGTGCTGCTTTTCATTAAATACATGCAATTAAACAGGTACGTGTTTGGCAACCGCCCCCGCCGCTAAGCCCGGAGAGCATCCAGGGTGGCTGCGGGCTCAGCAGAGCCCCCGGCGCGGGCGGACTTTGGCCACTGGTTTCATCCTTTTTTTGTTTGAGCTAGAAGGGTCCGTTAAAGCAATCCAGCCTTTGCCTGGATCTTGGCTTACGGGCTCCCTGAGGCTTTGAACCCCCCAGACTTGGCTCCCAGCGCGCCCAGGAGTGCTTCGGACGCGTCGCTGGCTCGCAGCCTCCAGCGGCACGCCCTCGATATTTCCCCTCATAGCCCATATCTGGAGGCTCCCTGGCAGCCCTGAGGCTGAAATAAACTTCATGCTCCTTTTTCCCCTTGGCTGCAAACCGGGAGCAACCACAGCCGCTGCCGCCACCCCTTACGGAGATGCCCGACGGCCCGGCTGGCGGACCCGCGCGGCCGAGGACCAGCTCCTCCAGCTCGCGCGGAGCCGCGCGCCCCATGTCGAGAGCGCCGCAGGGGACGGAGTGGTTTTCACCGCTCACCTGCCACGTAGAGAGGCTGTCAAGGCAGTGAAAAATGAGAATTTACGTGTTGGCTGGGGCCTTCCCGCTGTTACTTGGTTTGGCTTTCGAGTTCAACAGCTTCTTGTATTTCCACGAAGCTGGCACGGCTTGTGCTGTGACCTGATCTACAGCTCAGCAGAAACGAGTACAGGATTCGCTCCCATCGCCCATTAACGAGCAACGTGCCTTTTCCCAGGGTGCTACACCCTTTTTCACAAGAGATTGTGAAATGGTGTCAGCTTGTCCACAATTGAAAATTCCAAGACAAGACATCAAAACATGCAAATTCAGTTATATGGAGCTTTTTGAAAGGCCTTTGATTTGCAGAAGGGATGTGTCATGGCTGAACTCTGAAGGTTGCTGAGCGTAACGGCAAGGAAACGCAGGGTCCCCACGCTGTAGCATGAAACGTGGGCTGCTGTACGAGGCTGGCTCGGAGGAGCTGCAGGAAGGGTTCCTGCACAAAGGAAGGGGCTTCAGACCCTGCCAACTTCATCCCCAGATGCACGAAAACAGGGAAATTAGGATGAGAAAACACAAGAAAATATTTTAAATACTATGTTTTGCAGGCAAGATTCGGCACAGTGTGTAAAACCCAGGCTGTGTTTTAGGGGAGATGCTGCTCTCCCATCTGGGGAGCACAGGGGAGCGAGCGGGGAGAAGGCAGCTCCCAGTGGCAGGCTGCATCCCATCCCCTTCCCATCCACGTACCGGCGATTCAACGCGTTCGCAGCACGATTGCTCCGATCCTTCAACTTCAGCTCGAAGTCAACGCGTTGGTCGCTTTATCGTGTTACCTCTTTGCAGTTCCTGCATTCATAATAATCACGGTGTGGAAATCTAGGGGCAGCTTAGGACACGTCTTTCCGTGACCGGTGGCACTGGTGGAGCGTGGCTTCCTACTCCTTCCTGCCGCCCCAAAGGACTCCTCGGTGCAGAGTGGGATTTCCTTCTGCAAGGCTCAGAGGTGGCCCCAACATCTACTTTCACTCTGCATCTAGAAACCCCACGAGCCTCCAGACTCAGCCTCTCCAGCAAATTTGTTTTAAATCAGCCGTAGGTTCAGAAGTCACCGGGGAAGGCTCTACAGACACATGTGGTCGCAAATTGTCCATTTCCTTGGGATAAAGGGCTTAAGGGAAAACCCTAATATTTTTTTTACACCTGCTCGTGAGCCGCGTTGGGCTGTGGGACAGCAGGGCTTGTCGCGGATGTGCTGATGCCGGAGGGGGCTGCGGGGAGCTGCCGCTGGCTGAGCTGCTTTCGCCCCGTTCCTCCGTGTCCTTTGGGAGCAGCAAGGGGTGAACGTGGACCTCAGCTGAGTGGCCACGGTGGTTGGTGCCGGATTGGGACGTTCGGTACCAAAATCAAAGGAACAGATGCTCCTAAGCCATGTACATAGTTTGGAAAAAAAAATTGCTAGAGTTTGTGTGTGCTGCTGAACCTTTATCCTTTAAAGCAAAGCATCATTACTGCCTGTAATCAGAAGTTAAGACCGGTGAGGCTGAGCTGAAAGCTTCCCTACCACCTACAGAGGCGTCTGGGGTACGCACGCCACCGCGTCCAGCACGGGAGAGCCCATCGATGCCCAGTTAAGGACCGTTTCCTGACAGATAAAGAAATAATAACCTGGATCCACTCACGTTATCGCTAATTAATGCTTATACGGACGAATGTGGGGCTCATATCAGCTTAATCACTTGGGACTGTGATTAGAGCACGAGTCTTGGGCTAGAAATCTTTCTTTCCAATAACTTTAACTAACTTTAATACCACGTTCCTCACTCCTCCTTTTTTAAAAAGAGTAAAAAAGTGGTGGGGGAGTTTCCAACATGCTGGAGGTGATGCTGGTTCACAAAAGCACCAAGAGAAAATGCACTCCTTCAGCCAAGCACCCAAAGGTGCACAGCCCAAGCACCCTCCTGCGCCGTGCTGCCGCTGCACCTCCTTGTGACCCGCGTTGTTTCGGCAACGTGCTGCGGACAAGGCAGGCAGCACCTTCCACTTCACGAGACGAACTGGTGAAAAGAGACACTGTAGGTCTGGCGCCAGGCCCGGCTGACGAGAATAACCTGAATATTTAACTAAAAGCTGGAATATTTAGGCAGTAACGCCTTTTCTGCGTTCAAGGGCTATTTAAGCAGGCTTGGAAGCAGCAAAATGTTAGGTCTTTGCCAGCTCCTGCTCGGGTGCAAAAACTCTTGGCGTTTTGCCCAAAATTTTAACAGTAGCAAGGGAGGACTTCTGGTGATGGAAAATGCTGGAGAGGTCCCTGCGGCACCAGGGCTGGAGCCCCAACGATCTCGGTTTGTGTAAGCAAGCTGAGTAAGCCATGGAAAAGAGTGACTGAATGATATGCTAAGCTTTAAACCAAAAGCACAAGAAATTTAACTTGCAGTAGCTTGATAGCGGTGCGATATTTGTTGGTTCTCCATCCATGCCCTATGAGACAAGTCTCACGGAGCGCGCGAGAAAATGATTAGCAAGTGGAGAAACATTATGTGGAGGATTTAATGAAGAACCATAACTTTTGGACAACAAAAAAACTTATTGATGGGATCCTGGACTCAACACCACCAGCCCAGGCTCTCCAATACCACCAGCAGGACCAGGAGCTCAGTTCCTGCCGTGCCCACCTGGGAGCGAGGTCTTTTTGGCCAGAAGACAAGTACATTGCTCACCTCCCGTGGAGCTTGGCCATGCGATGGTGCCGCTGCCAGCAGGTCTGGCAGGAGATGGCTGGCATCAGGCACCAACTCATATTCCGTTATGCCCATCTTTGTGCAGTTCAGCCTTAGGAGTGTTCTTATACGGTGCAAACCTTGCCTTCGCTTTTGAACTGCAGAGGGCTGGCACGCCTGGGAAAGGGCATGGGTTGTTCCCATCGGGCAGCCGAGGGGTTAAAAGGAGGAGAAAGACTTTGAAGAAAAGCTACCGATGGGCTTGAAGGAATCCTTTGATGACAGAGGACAGATACCAGTTCCTACAAAAATGTTTTTCAATATATTTTACAGACTGGGCCCATTTATATGAGCACCAAAACTGCTGTGCGGGATGAAAGCCGCTGTCTAGCTGCTCCAGCATCCTGTCTCCGAGAGCAGCCAGTGCCGGATGCTTTGGAGGAAGGTAGAAAAACAATGGAGTAGTCAGACACGGCATAATCCAGCCTCTTTCATCCAGACCTCTAAGAAAGTTTAATTTATATCCAGCAACCCAAGATTAAATGTACTTTAATAGTTTGCCTGGCTTTCTTTACTGACAAATCTCTCTATTCCTGCCATGGCATTTTCCATTTCTAATTTGGAGTAGTGAATCGGGGTCACAAAGTAACGATTCACTGTTTGATTTTTGGGGAAGCCTGGCAGTTTTGGTGCAAAGGGTGGAAGAAATGTTTGCTTGCAGGAGTCTGATGGGTGATGCTGTGGGCTTTAACCAGGATAAAAATAGGAACTGGTTACTGTCCAAAGGGAAAAATAAACTGCTAAGTTTCCACTGACTTGGAGTTGCAAAAATGCATCTTGGAGTACTTGGTAAAATATTGTGGTTTAGGCTCAGTAAATAGCAGAGAGCATTAGTTTAGAAATAGCAGCGTAAATACACAGCTTAATGGGATGGTTTGTTTCAGGCTCTTTTTTGGGTTATAGACTCATCAACCTGTTTTAGTTTACGTGCAACTTGTGTTTCAGTTTTAAGGGCAGCCCATGGCTGGCCATGGACCTTAGCTGCTCATCCGCCACCCAAAAACGAGCTCAGCTGCTCCACATCAGAAAGAGATAATATATCAAATCTAAGAGGATACCAGGAAAAGGGTCAAGCTGTGAATCTTTGGACATCATCTTCCCTGCAGACTGCTGTCAACCCCGGGGCACTGCCTGCACCTCTCCGCGTGGCAGCAGGGTTTGTCGGGATCTGGCCCAGCCCAGGAGCTCCGCTCCCACCGCTGCGGTCAGATGGATTGGGGTAGCTCCCTCGAGAAAAGCATGGGGGGAAAATAAAATAGAAGAGTGCAGGGTCATGTCTTCTGCCAGCCCTATCACGCAGCACTGAGTGGTCTGCTGCCAGAAAGGGCACATCTAAGCTTTTGTTTTAAAACTTAAATTTGGTCTTAAAACCAAACGATTTTCCAAGCAAAGTTGAGTTGAAAAGTCGTTGTCAAAACCCTTGGGCCTTTTGCACCCATGCTGGATGTGCTCGCACCGTCGGTGATACCCATATGGAGCACGCCCACCCGCAGCCTACGGCTTCAGGGACCTGCCCAGTGCCAGCGACTCTCCTTTGTCGTCTGCTGCAAGCTCCACGTCCACCCAACCTTCCCTCCATGCTGAGCTGCAGCCCAGGAGAGCCGGCTGGAGAAATCCTCATGGTTGCGCAGAACAGCTGCGTATAGATTCTGGGTTGTAATACAGAGTCATTATTTAAAATCTTTTTCAAGTGATGCCTCTCCTGTCTCAGCGCGTGTCCAAAGCAGATCTGAGAGGTGCTGAGATGCTGCGAGGGAAAGCACGGGGTGTCCCACGGGGTGTCCCCAGGGGACACAGGCATTTCGAGCGGGGCAGCTCTTGGCCACTGCTGGAAACAGGGTCATGGCCCCTGTCACCGGCGAGACATGGAGCAGGCAGCCACCACCACGTCTTGGCACACGCTGCCGCCTCTTCTCTTCGAGCCGCCCAAGGCACGGCACTCAGACTGAGCAGGGACCGCAAAGTAGGTGCAGGGGGTGCACCCTCGTGGTGCGGAGCCCAAAGATCCGCACCCGACACCCGGTGTGACGCGTTTTGCAGAGCGGACCCACCGACAGCACCATCCGCAGCGGGCCTCCACCGGCGTGGTGGGCACCCATCTCACCACCACACTCTCAGCACCCAAACCCTGCTGCTCCTCCGGCTCCAGCTCCGCTTTGCCACTAGATGGCACAGGTCATTGAGAAATGCTTTATTTTATCAATACTCGGTCTTATCCCAGCGCCAGATCCAAGCAGCAGCCCGAGACCTTGTTTCGGTGGTGGCCACGGGTACCTCCAAGCTTGCAGCAGGGAAGAGGGTAACAAGGATGGATGGCCCAGAAGCCGCCTGGTGCCTGCGCACCTCTGGTTCGATACCTTCCCGTCCTGCTACCTCACTTCCAATAATGGTACTTCTTTGCCCCCTTTGGTAATGAAATATCTCTGTAAAGCTGCCAGCCAATAAACCCTGGCTCACATATTACATAGGCCTTCTCAAATGATTTTTCGTGGTGTCAAAAAACAAATTAACAGGTGACTACCAAGCTGGTTCATTTTTTTCCTATTAATTCTACATATTCCAGATTTCGCGCACGTGAATTGGACCCAGGACTCGGCGTTAGAGTCCTGCGCGTCCAGGTCACACCTGAGTCAATACCTGTTGACAGCGAAGGGGAGCAGAACCGAGGTGCTTTGGCTCTGGACAGAACCTGTGGCTATACAGCCGGTACCTATACAATGTGGTTACAGGTGAGCCTAGGCAATAGTATTTCTTTGCTATCAGTCTGGATTTTAAAGCGAATTCCCCCTCGCCCTGCTCACAGCCCCCAGCTCTCGGCTCCCAGAGATCTTCTTGGGATCAGGTTTTACCAGCCGGAACATTTATGGAGAGTGAATTTCAAAGCCACATGGATTCGTGGAAAATTAATTTCAAAGCACGTGCCCGAGCACTCGCAAGCATCCAAGTGTTCATCCGATCAGGGATCGGGGCTGCTTCCACACAGCTCCGCCGGTCAGTGCCGCTCAGCCAAGCACTAACTGCTCCCCAAAACACTTCTCGGAGCTTCAGACAGTTTAAAAATGCAACACAAGCTCAGGTCACCCCGAACGCTGGTTACACCTGGGGGACCAGTAATCATCAGGGGGGTGAAAAAAGATTAAATTAACTTGATAAGTCAACTACCTGCTCATTTCCAGGCAACGTGTGCGCTTCATGATTGCAACCCCTGAGCTTCCACCAAATTCAGGGTTCACGGGGAAATGCGGGCAGGGACGATGCGGCTTCCAAATACACAAGAGCTGTTGAATGACACATCTGAGCGTTGCTGATGTGATAAGTTTGAACCTTGTAAAAACTGCAATGGGAAAACCAGTTTTCTGCTCGATGTGGGGGAAAAAGAAAAAAAGAAAAAAAGGACTAGCTGTTACAGCCCTGGGCCTGGCAAATGGAAAAGGAGAAAATTAAACCTGGGAACACTTCTGGGAAGCTGAGCCTGTCATTTTGATAAATATAAATACATGCAAAACCCAAGCACCAGCAGCTTTGCCCGAGCAGGAAGATCTACAAACCCCTGACAAGCAGAAAGCCTGCCCAAGCACGGGGAGCGAGCAAACAGCCCCAGCCACCTCCGAGGAAGCCGCGTGGCTCTGGCCCTGCCACGGGGTTGCCATTGCAGAGGAGGAGATGGGCCCAGGGCCAAGCAAAGGGCTGATTGCTGACCAGCAAAGCCTTGTCCCAGGGCACAGTGCTTCTCCCGCTGCCTACACCTTCCCTTCACAACCTGCATTTGCCTTCCCAAGGTCAGGGCTGTTACACACCAACACGGTTCCTCTGTCCCTTCCAGCTCAACCTTTTCATCACCTCTTCCCTCAGGCTCCACTTTAGTCTTTGACCAAAGTCCTCTGGACAGAAGCTCTCTGGAACTTACAGAGATTTTTGACGTGATCTTGTTCTCGGACACAGCAGCCCAGCCTGCAATGGTCTTAGCAGAGCATCTTCCTTGCCTGATTTAAGAGCATCCTCTGAACCCTGACATGGTGCAGGTACCTGGGCTCGGCCCCACAGCCGGCTCCTGCTCAGACAACCTGGTCTCAGGAGGCCACAGTTTGGACGAGGGCTGGTGGCCACCAGAGGCATTCGCCATGGAGAGAGTCCACAGTGCCCTGTTACCCTTCCCAAAGACCCAGCATTGACCTGCGAAACCAAAGCAGCCCCCGAAGCACTATTTCCCATGTGCACACCCCAAGCAGCGCTAGGCTGGCTCCTTCTGTGAATTCCCGGCACCAAACGACCTTGTATTTAAAGGCAGCTTCTATTGCATATGTATCCATCAATTATTTATGCATAACATCTCAACGAGCACAAAATTGGATCATTTGAGCTCAGTAAACAAACATTGAGTATCGTGAATTCCTAATAAATCTGCTATTCAGCTCCACTTAAATCAGTAAATCAAGTCAAAACAACGCAGCTAACAAAATGCACTGTCCCTCAGCGCTGGAGCCTAGGGTCCTGGACTTCGCAGACGTGCCCTCAAAAGCCAATTCATGTGATGACTCTGATAAACATTGCAAACCAATGTACTTTATGAATGATTTCTGCACATCTTGGTGGTTGATCGTAGAGCAAAGGAGACCTGAGCAAACAAGGCTGGAGGGTTCATCGTGATGCTCTGGGTTCTACTTTGAGGTGATGATGCATCACGCTGCGGGACCGACAGGCTGGGTAATGGAGGGCCACCTCCATCGCCTGACCTGGGGTGCCCATGCAGCTGAGCAGAGGTTTGAGAACTGGACTCTGCAAGCTTTAGAAAGCAACAAAAATGTTGTTTTCAGGCACCTAAAGAATGACATTTTCAGATATTCTGGGCCCATAACTAGAAATTCTTCCGTGTTCAAAGCGCAAATCCTCTTTAATATAAAATAGCTTGGATCAAATATGTTTCAAGTTACAGTCAGGTTTGGAGTTTGTTTTGCTTTTTAATAACCCTCCTGCCAGTAACATCTAGTGCTCCTTGCGAAATGTTTGTGGCATTAATTGCAATTAAAAAAAAAAAAGCGAGCCAGCAGTCCAAACCAAAGTCTGCCTGGAAAGGCTTTAAAGGAGAAAATAAATAAAATGGTTCACAGGCTGCACCAGTTCCTTTTTGTGCCTGTGCATGGAAAACGTTAAACATGTCCACCAAGCAGGCGGGGGTCCCCACAGCACCTCCCACCAGGTGTGCCAGGGACGAGCAGAGCACCCTGTGGGTGCTCATTCATACACCTTTTTGCAGAAGCTGGAATAAATCTTCCCTTTTTGCCTGGATATCCCACACAAGCTCCATCTTCCAAGCCCATTAAGAAAATTAAGTTAAACCCAAAGCCATAGAATCATAGTTTGGGTTGGAAGGGACCTTCAGAGGTCATCTAGTCCAGTGATGGACTAGTGAGTCCCTACAGTGAGCAGGGACATCTTCAACCAGAGCAGGGTGCTCAGAGCCCAGTCCAACCTGACCTGGGATGAAGGAGAAACCCCATTCTTGAAGATTTCAATCTTGAATCTCCCTCCTTGGAGATTTCCAGCCGTGCAGGCATCTTGCTAAGCCAGTGGCCCAAGGATGGCTGTGAACATCCCCCACAGCCCCGGGGCAGGACCGCAGGCAGGGGACGGGCAGGTGGGACAGGGACCTGTGGTCTGCTGCCGAGGTGCTCCAGAGGTGCAGTCCAGAGACTCGGCCTTTGCTTTTCTACTTGTAGTAATATTTGCAAGGATGAGAGCTCAATGAGCACGAAATACCTATGAAAATGTCATCCACAGCGTAGGTGTGTGATTGCAGAGAAAAGCTTTTTTTAACTCGTGGTCAAAACAGGCCTGAATTGCAAATACCTCAGGCAAATGTGACCCCCACTGGGCACTAGAAGACAACCCCACTCGCTTGCCCCAGCAGCCGTAAAGCCTGGCTAGAGGAGCTTATTTTCATTGCTGGTCGAATACTCTCAGATACTCAGGTTCATTAGAGCCCGGTTTGCAAATGACTGGCACTGGAAAGAAACACATAACGAACTACAGCTGTAGACCCTGCATCCTGCACGAGTTTAACTGCCGGCGAAGCCCACGCGGTTCAGGTCTGTGAAGGTTTCACAATTAAACGTAAGGAAAATGCCGTAAGTAATCGCTTATTACGGGCTTCAGAGTGTTTTTTGCATGCGGTGATTTACCTTCCATCAACCTCATAGCACCTTTCCTTGAGATAAATGGCAGCAAGAGTAGAGGCAAGGTGGAAACCGTGAGATGAGGGCACCGCCGAAGAGCAGGGTCCACCTCCAGCCGCGGCGGTAACTGGAGTTGTGGGATTTTTTGGGCATACCAGCTTTGGAGCTACACCAAGCATAACCAGCCGCTTCAGACTTCTCAGCTTTTTTGTGCCGAGCATCATTATACCCACGCACTGCAGAAAACCTCCACTTGCTTTGCCAGACTCAAGTCCTGACCATCTCGGGAGCAATTTTTCCTTTTCCTCCACACCTTTGCAGCGCCTTCGGTGGGATGCCCCGAGCTCGGTGCCGGCAGGAGGGATGGCACAGAGTCTTGGTGCAGGAAACAATTAATTATACCATCTCTCTCTTTGCCAACTACGATGGTTTTGTCATCTTTCCACCCAAAAAACCTCCTTTGGGTGGGTTCCGGAGCTGAGGGTCAGCCTGAGGCTGGGGAATAGCACCCGAAGGCAGCGGGCTGAATAAACACCCAGTGAAGGGGGGGGCATGTTGCTCACGGAGTAGCTCTTATTTCACCTGCTCCTCCAGCAACGTTTCCACAGCAATGTAATTACATGGATGGCAAAGGCACGGAAAGAGAAAAATCAAAGAATGGAGGATTAGAAATGACATACCATCAGAAACTTGGAATTGCTATTAGCGAGAAGGGCAAAGCCTTTGTTAGAAATACACTTTTTTGAGTCACAACTGAATTTCTGTTTTCTGAAATGAGCTTATTGGTAAATTATAGAAGCAACCATCACACATACGGCATCAGGTTGCATCAGTTCGCAGTATCCTCAACGCTGCGCTGCAGCAGCGCTCCACCTTTGCAGATTTAAAAGCCGTGGCTGAATTACAGCACAAGGAAGAGAAGAGCAATTTGTGCAGTTTTACACTTAGAACCAATTTCGACACTTGCTCAGAAATTTCCTCGTTGCTGACACCGGTTGGACTGCACAAACCCTCTGGTGAAGCAACCGGAGCAGGATCGCAAACCGCCACGCCACTTCCAGCCCCGGATTTTGGATGCGTGAAAGGTGGGTTGGGATTTGGTCCGACACCGGTTGTGCACAGCAGCTACCGTGGGAAGCAGAGCCGAAACCATCACGGACACACCGTGATAACCAGAGGGAGATCACGTTTTAAGTGTTTCGCTGTTGGTCGTGACTGTGGGTCTTTGCCCACCCGCTGCCCCGTCCTGCCCACCCCTGCCCGAAGCTGCCCAGGGGTCCCCCAGGGACCAGGCGCCCTTCGGCACATCCCAGGTCTGCGGAGCCCCGAAGCAGCACTTCTTTAGCCACAGGGATTAAGCATCATCCAAACGAAGCACTGAATTGGGGGAAGGCTCAACAAAAAAAAGCTTTTCCCGCAGGCTCACGTTGCACCCAGAGCGGGATGATGCTGCAAAAGTTGACGTCCTCAGGCCATGAGCCCTCTTTTATTTTTATTACCCTTCAGTAAAACTAAAAGCAAAATAAAAGGCACAATAAAGGGAGATCTGAACCTCTCCTGACTGGATTATTTTCAGCTTCTCTCAGATTTTCCCCTGCTAAAGCAGCGGAGCGGGAAGAGGGCTTTGCAGCAAGGCGGCTTGACAGAGCGGCTGCGGGGCTGGCTCCTTCCGCGGGGACGAAGGGGATCGCTGTGCAGACCCGGCGGCTGAGGGGAGGTCGTACAAGCAGTGTTCAGGGTTTTGTTTTTTTTTTTTTTAATTGATGCTGACAAACAGCTGCACATCTTTTAACCAAAATAAGGAGCAGAAAGCACACAACGGACACACGCAGGGACCCTCGAGGGAAAGGACAAACTCTTGTCTGCACAAGCACCAAGCATGGGAGATGTTGGTACATCAATTATCTGTACCACAAGAGACTAACTCAAACCCCCTAAGACCTCGGTGACCATAAACACTCACTGCTCAACCAGCACGGGGGGAAACTGAGGCACACAAAGCAAAGCAATTCCCTCTGGGTCTCTCAAGCCCAAAAGCAAGGCAAACCCTAGCCCAGGGCTCAGCCCCATGCCTTCCCCACAGCCAAGCTCTAATTGTTTAGAGGCTTAATAAGTTGTAACTTAAAACTAGTTTATGGCTGTACATAGAAGAAAAAAAAAAAAATTCCTGTCGTAAAGTATTTATTACACTTCCTTTGGAAATGATGACAGTCCTCCAGTGAATGTTTTTATTGTTATTCATCATCTTTCGAGAGGGTTAGACAGCTCTGAAATACAGCTTTAATATGAGAGCCAAATGAGAAAGTGCAGATTTAAGGGAAACCTCGGCAGATCAGGTTTCACTCAGTGCCTGCAGCACTTACAACATGTGTTTCTGATCTGCAGCTCGACTTTGTTGTACCCAAACTGCAACTGCATTAAATTCGCTTCACTGGAATTGCAAAAGGAGCAGGAACGCACACAAAACCTGGCTCATCTTACGTGCATGACTCCCGCGTAATCCCTCACCTGGAATCGGAAACGGGATTCATCCTGCCGCAGGCTGCGACATCGCTTCAGAAACACGGTAAGGGGAGCTGGTCTGTGGTTTGAGCAAACAAAACTGAGGATGCGATTGGAAATGGTAGAAACCCTGCCAGGCCCCCGCAGGGCAGCGCTGCAGGTGAAGCCTTTAAGCAGATAAACTGTTTGGAAAAATACGCCAAATTTTCCTCAATTAAAAAAGCCTCGTGCGTGCACAGTCCAGGTCACCCTGCCCACAAACAGCATCTTGAAGCCCCAAGCCCAGGAGAAAGGGCTCACCTCTCACAAACCCCCTCTGTCCCCTCACACCAGCTCTTGGGAGAATGGGGCTGGAGCAGAGGAAAACCCACGACAACGCAAGGAACATCTCTGGGCTTAAGATGCCATGACAGGCTATGACTATTTATTAATTATAGGCGCTAATGCAAGAGCGCCCGCCTAAGAAACCAGCTGTCTTACCAAGTCCTGGAAACAAGCTTGCCCTGGCCAAAAAGCTGGAGAAATACAGTTATGCAGCTCTGATGAGAAACACTCACCGACTCCTATTGCATTTTATCACCTCCTTCCCCTCAGGCATCCCCATCATCCCGCATCGCCACGTGCTCACGCGCAGACCCAGTCTCTGCCGCCCGCTCCGGCAGGGCGGGGATGGCAGGAGACAGCGAATTCCTCCATGCCTCATTTAAATCATGGACATGACAAATTCCTGAGCTTTATGGCTCCTATAAATACTCAGCAACATAACCCTGTTACCCTTCCCCATAACAGTCTGCAACAAATCCCATTAAAAGAGCCGTACTCAGAGCAGCCAAACCAGACAGGTTTTCTCGTTAGGGTCTGGTCGGATAAACATGGACCCGTGCCTCCACCTGCAGTTGGGGCAGAGGATTCCCTGCGCAAGGAGGAGAGAGAAAAGAAAAGAAAAGAAGAAGAAACTCATACAACCCATAGAGGTTTGCTCGTGGGAGTGCGGGGCGGTGGTGGGGCAGCATCGCAACTGCATCACCCCGGGTACCGGTACATCCCAATCACATCACCCCGGGTACCGGCACATCCCAGCTGCATCACGCTGGGTACTGGCACATCCCAATCGCATCACCCTGGGTACCGGCACATCCCAACCGCACCACCCTGGGTACCGGCACATCCCAACCGCACCACCCCGGGTACCGGCACATCCCAACCGCATCACCCCGGGTACCGGCACATCCCAACCGCATCACCCCGGGTACCGGCACATCCCAATCACAGCACCCCGGGTACTGGCACACCCCAGCTGCATCACCCTGGGTACCACCGCACCCCAGCGCACACCCTGCCGGCATCCCCTGGCCCTTGCCACCTTCCCAAAAGCCCCGAGCTCCTTTGTCTGGTTTAACAAAGGACTAGCCCTGGGGGTGCTGGGGGAGGAGGGAGGATTCCCCCAGCGAGCGCTGGGCAGCAGATGCTGGGGAGCCCCGCAGCCCGTTATCTGTTTTCACTTTGTTTAACAGCTGCCCTTTGGATTGTGCTACTTCGCAGGCTGTGGACAACGAGGCCGTCGCAGGAAACACAGCCAAACGTTTACCTACCCCGCTTTGATTTAAAACAGCTTGACGAGGGTTGAAAGTCCGTACGTCAACATTTAGCTAATCCAACCTTTCCTCCTGCCAAAGAGAGCAAGCACTGAAGAGTTAATGAAAATAACTCCTCTGCCCTAAAGAAATCATAGTTTGAATGTAGAGTCATGCAAACTCCAATCACCCTTGCTTAACACTTGCACAGAGTTATTTTAACACTTGATTTTTAACTTAAACAAACACTCTCAGTGCTCCAGACAGGGGCGTGGGAGCTCCCTGCTGCTGGGCCACCAAAAACCAAGGCAGGAGGCATCTAACCCCTGGACAGGAGAGGTCAGAGGCATCTGCCTTCATGGAGGAGACACACCATCCTGAACCCAATAACATTACCGTGGCTCCGCTCCGTGACAGCTCAAGCTTTTTTTCTCTTTCTGTAAGCTAGAAATGGAAAGAAAAAGGCTCTCTAGCGATAGCCCCGAGCCCTGCTGCACCACTGGAAGGATGCAGCTAATTCAGAGCCACCCCGGAGACATCTGCGAGACGGGCTGTTCCCCGGTGACTTCCCCGTCAGGACGCTCCCAGCGACCCGCTGAGAAGCGCTGCCCTAACGTCCCGGATGGCAACTTGCACAGGGCCTTTTCGGGGAAAAGGGAGGGGGGAACTCCTCCCGCTGACCCCAGGACTGGGATGCTGGGGGGGCAGGTCTCGCCTCCCATCTGGGCTGCAAGCTCAGAGCGGAGCCAGTCGGTCTGACGACCACCGGCTCTTCCTTCCTTGTAAATGCTGAGAACATCAGATAATCCGGGGAGGTCAGGGTCAGCTGCTGCGGCTGCTTTATCCCCGGCCCTGCGTGTGGCCGGGTACCGGGGATGCCGCAGCCTCTGCCATTTTATACTCAATGTTATTTTAAAAATACCTCCTTTATTAGCTCTTCTCACAACAGACCCGATGGAGCCCAAAGGGAACACGCTACAGATTAGAGAGCACCAACCCAGGAGATTTCCACGTTTTGGCTGACTCCACGCAACGGCAGAAATCCTGCCTCCCATCTCCAGCCCCGCTCCACCCCTCCCTTCAACAATAAGATGCTCATAAAATTTAAGGTCAGGGCCCTTGGCTCATCTCATCCTCCCTGCTTCATATTGCGGAATTACATTGCTTTATAACATCCTCCCTGCTATATCATGCAGAAGGAGACTGAGCTCAGCTGAGCCCAATAACCGTTTGATTTAAGCGTCTTTTGCAGATAGCATATATATTTTTGCTGCTGTAGCTCTGCTGGCAATTCCTCCAAGAGTGATGGCCCAAAGCCAGAGGCTGCAGAGGGACTTTTCCAGGGTGCAGATTAAACGGTGAAGCTGTTTGCCCCAGATGCTGTCCATCTCTCACATCCTTGCTCCATGCAGGAAAAAATATTTGTGTTTTTTTTAAAAAAATCCTTGTATTAGTTTTAAAAAACTGATGCGGATAACTTCTTCAATGCCTAGGATGGACTTTTTGGGGACTGCTCTGGCCTGTCCTGCATAGCTTGCCCTGGACCATGCCCAGAGTACAGGAGCCACAGCTTTAAACTTTGCATTGGGCTGAGTGGTTATTTGGCACAGTCCGTTGTTTTTACAAAGTTAAAAACCAAAAAACAGACCCCAGGCTCTCCCCAGAAGAATAGAAGCAAATGCCCAAACCTTGAAAATTTTCACAAAGCCCCAAAATTCTTATTCTGCAGCCAGTTGTGCCACAGTGTTACTCCCCCTCCAACCAGCGCCCATGCCAAGGTGCCGCTAGCCCAACGCCGCAGTGAGGAAGCCAGAATGTGGCTCTGCCCCGCACCTCGTGATGTGCCTCCTTCCAGCCTTTAGAAAGAGCTTTGAGACCCCTTTCACTCAACAGCTTTTCATTCCGAATTCAGCTTTGCTCCGGCACACGCCGAAGCAGCGTCGCTGCGAGGTTCAATGCTGCGGGTGGGTACGTCACCCCACTGCAGGGACCTGCCGTCCCCGGCTGGGCGGCTGCGATGCTCCTGGACCTCCGTCCTTCTCGCACAGAGGAACCAGGAGCAAAACGGTGACTGGTTTTCCCAGCTGGGGTCACGTGTGCTCTCGGGTGCCACGTTTGAGAACGGGCAGTCAGACCACTCCGGAATCACAGAGCTTCTACAAGGCAAACTACTGCCAAGAGAACGAGGGCTTTAGGGAAGGGCAGGTTGGGCTCTGGGTTCGGAGTC
This sequence comes from Phaethon aethereus, assembly GCF_964289735.1. Lineage (NCBI taxonomy): Eukaryota > Metazoa > Chordata > Aves > Phaethontiformes > Phaethontidae > Phaethon > Phaethon aethereus. The sequence goes on from NC_138588.1 coordinate 2,208,369, forward strand.
AGTCCATCACCCTCAGGTCACACTTGAATTTTAATGTTTTCCCCTGAAAACATGTAGAATGACATTTTTTTCACTTTTTACTCATGTCACTCAGTAAAAAACAACGCTCACAGGATCTGCAAAGCTCCTGAAAAAGAAGGTGATGTGCAACGAGCAGAGGATGAGCCCGGGGCTGGGAGCTGGGGTGCTGCAGCGTGTCCCCTCCCCAGCACCCAGCTGGTTAACACATCTCTGCCACCCTTCACCCAGGGTCACCCCCGGGGAGGTGGATCAGAGCTGAGCCCCCGTGGCTCCCACCACCGTGAGCATCGCTTCCCTCCCACGAGCCCAGACGCTGAGCAAATAAGACCCAATTTTAAAACATTTATGGTATGTAAAAGCAAAAGACCCATCTGCAAGAGAAAAAGTCAGGACTGATGAAATAAAAAGCGATAGAAAGAGCTGAGTTAAAGACAGGTTAGCCTGGCTGGGGAAACAGGCAGACCCCACAGCGTCGAAGCGTCGCGGTACCCGGTGCCGCACGAACGCAAAACCTCTGCGTTCACCCCAAATCCTGCGAGCAGCCCTCAGCCAGGGAACCTGGCCGCAGGAGCAAGCCTTTCTCCTCCAAGCGATGCAACGTGGACTCGGTGCTCCTCAGCTGCTGCCTGACGCTCCTGCTTTTCATGCAATTAAATGCCTTTGTTTGCATCGTTTTCCCGAGATAAGCAAGGGCAGAGCCGTGTGGGCTCCTCGCAGGCTCCGCAGCTGGCGGGAGGGCGACTCGCTTTTGTTTCCAGGATCTCACGTGCACCAGCTGCCTGCACGCATATTTACTTCTCTAAAAAGCATTTTTCCCCTGTAACTTGGCACAAAATCTGATTGCCACAGTATTTTTCCTTCTTTAAATAAACAGAGTGTAATGCGCGATAATTACGTTCTGCGGCTGGAAACTTAAAACGACTGAATACAGACTTTGGGGTATTTGTCTGTCACGTCAGCTGCAGAAGAGCTTAAAATTTCTCATGGACCAGCTGATGTGCTGTACCCCAAGAGGTGTATTTTTTTTTTTTAAAGGGATGATACCTGGAGGAAGGGTAGCTTTGTCACTTTGTACATGTGCAGTTTTTATGCCATGGCGAGATGAGGCTAAACAGGGCAGACAACCCCTGTTCAAGCATTTTTGGTGTGAAATCTCATCTCTGGGCCAAGCTGCATGTTGCATTTATGATGAGTAGGAAAGTATTTTTTGAAAAAGTTTCCTCTGTACTGAGAACCACCTCCCTGCCCATCACTTTGGCTGCAGCAGACAGACGTGTCTGCTCGCTGATGCACAGAATCACTAAGGTTGGAAAGGACCTTCAAGATCATCAAGTCCAACCATTAACCCAACACCCCCATGTCCCCTAAACCATGTCCCAAAGCGCCACATCCACACGTTTTTTGAATATTTCCAGTGATGGCAATTCCACCACCTCCCTGGGCAGCCTGTGCCAATGCTTGACCACTCTCTCGGTGAAGAAATTTTTCCTAATATCCAGTTTAAACACCCCCTGGTGCAACTCGAGGCCACTTCCTCTTGTCCTATTGCTGGTTACTTGGGAGAAGAGACCAACCCCCACCTCACCACAACCCCCTTTCAGGCAGTTGCAGAGAGCGATGAGGGCTCCCCTCAGCCTCCTCTTCTCCAGACTGAACAACCCCAGTTCCCTCAGCCGCTCCCCATCAGACTTGTGCTCCAGACCCCTCCCCAGCTCCGTCGCCCGTCTCTGGAGACACTCCAGCACCTCAACGTCCTTCTTGTAGTGAGGGGCCCAACACTGAACACAGGACTCGAGCTGCGGCCTCACCGGGGCCGAGTACAGGGGCACGATCCCTGCCCGGCTCCTGCTGGCCACACCAGTGCTGATACAGGCCAGGACGCTGTTGGCCTCCTTGGCCACCTGGGCACACTGCTGGCTCATGTTCAGCCGGCTGTCGACCAGCAAGGGAGCAGACACTGCTTTTGGCTTGGGATGGAGGACCCCGAGGCTGCATCCTTTGCTCCGGCCGCTTGCGGGAAGCAGATGGCAGAGTATTTTGCATTTCCGTTCAAGTCAAGCGTGAAGGAGAGCGTGTACTTCACTAACAAGAGATCAGCTACTATTTATCTTACATGGGTGACTTCATTGTAGAAATAGTACCAAAGAGATGTTTAAAACCTAGTCCTCAACAAGCCACTTTTCCTAAACAGCATTTGGGACAAGAGCAGAGCTCAGAAATAGAAAGGAGAAAAATTTACAGACGTGCGTCTTCTCAGCAAACTGTTGTCATTTTATAGATTCAATAGGAAACATAGAAGTTGACTATCTTGCATCACTTTTTTAAACATTATATCTCAATGGTGGATCCTCAAACAGCAGTTTGGTTTCTATTTCTTTATCACCAAATGCCGAGACATTTGTTCAAGCAGTTACCCCAAGGAAAGGGCATTTTAAGAAAACCAGCCCCCAACTCTGCAGGTGCAGAGAGGCCCTCACCCATGGGTCACCCCATAGCTCGTATTATTATTTTTAATGCTTCCTCAGAGCACAACAGGATGGCTGCAGTGGAGGATGCTGACGGATGAAGCCGTGGGCAGGAGGGAAGTACCTGCTGACGACGGCTGGACGTGGGCCAGTCTGCGGGACCGCGAGCGGCGCGCCGGCTAACAATGGCAGGAAGTTGTTGATAACCGACTCGGCGCTCGCTAACGACATTCGCTTCCTTTATTCCCCACCTTTCACTACCCCGTGCCCGGTGCCTCGGTGCCGCGCAACGCTCCTTTCCGCGCAGTGACAGCACAGCAGCAAACCCTCGGCGTCTGCCTGGCTCTCGCTGCTAGAAAACAGCCCGCGGGAGCGGGAGGCGAGAGCTGTTGCACTAACGCGCGAGAACGTTTCCATTGCGGAGAACAGGTTCTTCAAAAAAGGGATATATTCTAAAAAAAGAGACAAAGGCGCTCACAGACTTGATTCGATTTTTGCGACAAAGGGATGCTCCTGCATAAGCTCTCCAAGGTACAGATGTTACCCGCTCCTGCCATGCCGTAAGGATCTGTTGTTTCAGCAGTGGGTAGATTAAAGCCTGTCTAAAGGTCGTTAGAGTCACCATAACGTTACCACAGCTCAGGGAACGCCGTGGGGATGCTGAGAGCGTTGCTGCAGGGTCAGTGAATTGCAGAGGCGCTTATAAAGCTTTTAAACCTTTTCCACGATTCAAGCCACGTCACATTTACCCGTGATAAATCCTATTTAGCATCCCAGGGGACGTGGGGGAGTACAAGCAACCGTGCAAACAGGTTGAACATTCACCAAGAGCAGAAATTTCTCAAAGACAGTGGTGGAAATGTAAGAGCCCCCAAAGAAATTCTAGTTTAGGTATTATTTTCTTTTGATTTGGCTCATACTGACATGCTACAGGATATACAGTTACGATATCAGACCCAGTGCACAAAGCAACTCAAAACCTCTTAACACTAAAATCCAATGATTCAATTTTAAATTAAGTTGGAGCAAGTGAAGAACACTGATTTATCCTGCCCAAGGCTTATGACAACTGCTGATTCATCAGATGCTAGCATCAGTTCAGAAGCACGAAAACCAATTTGTTTGTTAGCTTTAAAAGGAAAAAATAATAATTAAAAAAACCCAAACCATGGATTTCACTAGATTTCAGGATCTTTATCAAAATCAAACTGGGGGAGGGTAGAAGCAGGAATACGTGAACATGGGCAGACAATAGAGTCAACAGCTCCATGGCATATTTACTCACCCCTTATTTTTAAGGTACAAAAGCAAACCTGATACATTTCTGCCAGTGACTGCAGGATGCTGGAGACTTTCCTCAAGGAAATCCTCCTATATCATCCTCAATCATCCAGCAAAATTTGGCAGCTCCACTTCACAAGGCATCACTGAGATTTAAATGAAGACATCCTTGGCTGGACTCTTCTCTATTTTAATCGGAAGATTACAGCCCCCATCCCCAGGGAGGTATAGGATACTGTTTTTGTAATTATGCAGGCTACAGCTGCCATCACCATTGAAGAGGTCTGAACTTGCAAATGGGTGAAATAAAACCAGAAATGGCGTTCTGCTTTCTCATCTGCCACATGGCTGCCCCTGGACCACTGCGGAGGACCCAGAGCTTCAAAAAAATATGTTGGAAGTAACACTATTATGGGCTTTATGCATCCAAAGACTTCTGAGGTCTTTCTGACTGCTGGAAGACTTGGAACTGGCTTTTGCATATTTTGGATGACCTATTTATCCCAGAATTGGCAAGGTTGGGGAGCAGTTTTCCTCACCAGGCAGGTCTGGGTCACAGGGAGTTGGTAGGAAGGAAGGAAGGAGATGGAAACTTTGCATAAATAACAGCCCTCACCCCCTTCCAGCTCCCTGCCTCATTGATCGTGCCCATACTTTGGCAGGGAGGAGGTGGGACATGGTTTTGTTTTGAAAAAAGTAAATCCTTTTTCAACTGAATTACACAGCCAAAGCCTCAGATCTCTCGCCAGAGGCATGTTCTCACTGTCAGTAACAGACTTTAAAAATAAATGTGCCCCGTGTCTGCCAGTAACAGGTCTTCTCTAATCAACCAAGCATCCTGGACTGCCTTTGCTGAACAATTTTTGGTCTTTGGTGCTGGGCCGTGGCTGCCTTTGAGGATTCCTCTCCATTACATAGGGCCTGGATAAACTCTGCAGGGTCCCTCCCGAATTCTCCTCTGAGAGCACTGGCCCCATTTCCACAGGAGAGGGGCAGCGGGGCAAAGAGGTGCCATTAACGCGTTAATGGGGTGGCAATGAGGCAAAAAGGACACGGCACAGAGGTCTGCACTCAATCATGGTCAGCACCACGAGTCCCAGTAGGTGCGTGGCACAGTGTGCTGAGCGTACGCAGCATCTCAAGGTGTTTTCTGTACACACATATGTTGTAGGGTATCACATTTACTGTATTATTCTTGTAGTAGACCCTACAGAGTAATTATCAAGGGCAATTTGGCTTCCAAGAATTCTCCACACCAGGCATTTACTAGCCCAGGTGGGTTTGCTAAGGAACACGCATACACTGAGGGAAGGTGGCCATGCTGGATCACACCCAACCCACACACCTCTCGCCCCATCTCCTGGAGCAGTCCTGACATGAGCACAGGGAAAACCCCAGGAATCACCCCCAAAAGAAAGCGGACAAGCTCCTCGACTTCCCGCTGAGCAGGCTAGGGACTACACCGCACCAAACCACCAGCGCCATCCCTTTTCCTGCCTAGGGACTGCAGGAGAGGACCTTGCCCCACCACATCAGCTTCCGATGCTACTCTACATCATCCCACCGCCCAGCTCTCGTTGCCTGCTTCTGCCCATTTGCCCGAGTTTTGACATGATCAGTGAAGCTCTAGGAATGGAGAGGTGAAATCTCCCATACTAACTTTTTACTTTGACTCTTTTCTTCAGCTTTGCCCCAGGTCTTTCTCCATCTGTGCCTCTGCACTGCCTGCTGGCATCCTGGAGGCCGTTTTCCTCCAAGAGGCACACCACTTTGAACGGGTCCAACCATTACTTTTTGCCTGGATCAAGCACAACACCAGCATTCAGACAAAATTTGGTCTCTTCCTTCTCTGTTCCCAGCCCCACTCCCACTCCAGCAGCCAGAGCCCCAGTGCACCCACACGAGCCCCCAAGAATATTGATGAACTCTCAAGTAGATTTTTTTTCTAATTTTTGCTTTAGTTTTACTTACCTTTTTCTTCTTTAAGTTATGCAAGTCACATTAAGAACAAAAGAAAAATCATGTTAGTGCTACCAGTGAGCTCTCCCAGAGGCGAGGCTGGTTGTTTATCAAAGGTCCAAGGCTGCTGTGCACCGAGCCTTGCTCTGCATCTTTGTCTTGACATGGGATGCAAATACCATAACACATCCACTTAATTCACACTACTAAATTCCCCATGCTTAAACTGCTTGAAAAAGCCACGGACACGGGGCATGACTCTCTCTTTAAGTGTTATCGCATTTCTTTTTACCTCCACTCTGGCAGTTTCCTAGTTCTTCACTCTCTCCAGGCAACCCTGTGAGCTTCAGCTCCAGCACAGACGTTGGCTTGTGGTTTTGCACACTTCAGACACCAAAACTAGTTTACAGGGTTAAAGGAATTGGTGGCGGGCAGAGCCCCCCACAGCCACACAACGTTGTGACCATGTCCTACCATGGCTGCTCCATCCCCAGTCGCACCCGGCCTTTGGTCCGACCCCACTCCTGCTATTTTTATACTCTTACTTAACATGTCTTTTTCTCACTAGCTACGCTTGAGGCCTTCAAGGACACGATTTTGGGAAAAAAGCCGCTGTATTCTCCGAGGTGATGAGAAGTTCAGCTTCCTCAGCTGATGAGTTTTCCCCTGCAGATGGAGAGCTGAAGCGGGACGGACACCACCGACGCAGCATCTGGAGCGCATGCGAGAAGCCAGCAAGAACAAACAAGCTCCCGTTTCTCCAGCGCCCAGAATAGTGAAATTATAATCCCAGAGATAATAAAGAGGCTTTATTCCAGCCGTCAGTCAATCTGCCTCCACTCCTCGCCTGTCCTCCAGAGAATACTTTTAAAGGCCGCAGACTTGTAGGTGATGATGTTTTATTACATCTCAAAAAGAAAGAGGAAAAAAACCCCAACACACAGAGGAATGCAGTTTCATTTGCCGTTTCCTGAAACCTGAGCAGAAAGTTTATAAAAACTTTGGGTCATGTTTGGAGTTAGGAAACAGAATAAGAAATTACTCTCCTTTTCCTCTTTCTGTTTGCTGAGCAGCACCACCAATCCCACAACCTTCCCACCACTTTTTTTTTTCCCCAGCAGCATCACAGTTCCAAGCCTTGCTCTGTTGGCTTGGACTTAAATCAGAAAGCGAGGGTCTGAACAAGATCCTTCTTGTAGTTCACACACCCTCCTATGAAAAACAAAGGATTAAGAGAGCAATTCGATCCCCACTTCCTACGTCTGAATTGCCTGGAAACTGCTGTTACTTCAGGTCAAAAGAAAAGCAGAAAAAAACCAACCTCTGAATGTCAAAACAAAAATAAGATGTTTCTCCTAAAAAGTAGGAGCTGGTGTTGGAAATTAGAAGAGGAGCCAGTCTGAGCCGTCCCGCGGCGTGTTCCTCACCCGTGACCCTCAAAGGGCCCATCGCAAAACGGCTTTGGGCAAAAACGCGCCGGGAGAGCCTCTCTCCTGGAAACCCCTCGCCCCGGCTGGTTCGCACCACGGACTGGCTACGCCAGGGAGAAGAGCGAGGGGGAAGGGATGCTGCTGATGAGATTCGGGCACCTGCACACCGGACGTGCCCAAGCACGGGCACAGAGGGCCCGGGTGCAAAGCAGGGCTTGGGAGGCTTCCCCGGAGCGGGGATTAGCAAAGGCAGCCCATCGCGAGCGGCCAAGGGGAGGCCAGGTCCTACGCGCCCTGTCCCTTTGCGGAGGCATCTGAGCTCTTGTTGGGCATCGCCCAGCCCAGCCGTCCCACTCCATTTTTACCCCCAAATAATTCCCCCATGTGCTTTGCGGCCTCAAGCCTCCAGCTACCTCGAGGCAGATGCGCAACAGCCACGAGACACCATCTGCGTCCCCGAGCATTTCCCCCGCATCCATCCACCGGCCCGCCAGCCCATAGCACACCATTCCCGTGGCTACATACACCACCAAGCAAAGACACAGAGCGCAACAGGAGCGTCCCCTCCTCACATCCCCCAGCTGCTGGCAGCACTGTGCTGTCCAGCATGAAAAAGAGCACAAAAAGCCCACGTGGCCTCTTCTTCCATCGCTTCTTCCACTCGTGTCTAGCAGCAGCAGGGAAAAGAAAGCAGGCTGGAAATCAAGGTGGGATATTGCACAGGCAGGCTGAAATAAGTATACAAAAGCAGCTTCTTTCTAGTATTTTCCAATTTTAAGACCTGAACTTTGCATCCTTCACGTGCTTTTTAACATAGGGTTTTTCTGAGTGGGGTTTTGGAGCAGGGACGCTGGAGGTGGCATAGGAACCGGGCCAGGGCGGCTGCGTCCGAGTGCTGGGGCGGGCGCGCGATGGACCTGTGATATTCCATTTTGGAGAGGAATGTCACACTTCTCCTTCAGGCCAAGAGCGCTTCATTTTGGAGACCAATCTGGCCAAGGAGGAGACAGAGCTACTCAGGAAAATTGATTTACTGTTCCTTGTGGCTGGTAAGTCTCAAAGGCCAGATCGCCAGCAGCTGTGAACCCAGAGAGCTGCGCCGGCTCTACCGGCTGCAGCTCAAGTCCAACAGTCAGTCGCTTAGATAACAAATCAAGCTGAAAGATTTCAGCAGAGCACCAAACTTGGGAAGTGTTAGCTTTTAAATCCTTTCTGTACCAGCAAGCTGCTGCCATCCCCCAGACACATGTAGTTCACCTGCAGTGGATCAGTCCGGCCCAGACTCAATGGCAACGTGGTCTGAAGTGTTAGCGGGTAGGTGGACTTTAGGGTCCCAAGTCCCATGGCACTCCTGAAACCCTGATCTCTGGTACTGCATGACTTCAGCCAGGGCCACGTGAAATCCCAGCCAGCCTATTCCAGCAGGCGGGTGGAGGTACCATGTGCCTTTGGATTTTGTCCCATTTTGCCACATATTCGTGACCACTTTACACAGAGACTTTAAGGACTTCTCTGATCACTTGGTCCACAGCCCATCCTTGTGGTTTCAAAAAAAATTTGAAAATAATCAAGAAACACCTTGGGAAGACTGTACTTAAAGAGCTCTGTGCCACAACTGTCCAATCCAAGAAACTTAATGATCCTTTAAAGAAAAAGGTATTTTCACCTCTTTTCCCCACAGGAAGGCACATCAGCCTAGCTGCAGAGCCCACTCCTTGGCATAGGTCCCACCAGCCCAGGCTCATCATTGCTTCCAGCTTCTACAGGTTACACCCAATTTCTTCCCTCTCTACCACCCTGCCAGAAGAAGAGTCCAGCATTGTGCTCAGGTTTCTGAAGGTATCAGCATTTTTCTTCCAAATACACCAGGTCAAGCTCAGCTGGAGAGCTCTTGGACACTGGAGAAGAGATGCAAAGGGAGAGCTAAGCCAAGCATGGTAATTACAAGACAGTCTCCTTCAAAGTGAAGCTAGATCAAGTCTCATCACACCTCCAGCAGCCACCCATGCCAGGCCATGCCCATACAAACAGCCATAGCAGCTACATCAGAAGAGTCAGAAAGCACCAAGAGGTTCATATGCCAAATCACCCAAAAAGAGACTTCAATAACATCCACAGTTTTTTGCACTGTGGGACCTGAAATGCCATGAAAGCAGCTTGGAGCTGCTCATGAGCAGCCCTTCTTCCACAGGGAATGAAAGTCTCCATCTGGTTTCAAGTATGACCAGGCAAAAGTAGATATTCATGTAAGAAAAGCAGCATCTCTTTCTCTTGAAGTCCACTTTTTTTTTTTTACTACCACCCCCAATGTCCAACCCACCAGTGTAATGAACTGCAGAGAAAGAAAACATTTCCATCTTCTCTCCCCAAGAGACATATTACCCATTGGCCCCTGTGTTAACTCCTAGAGATTTTCCAAGCGTTTTACCATATAGGGTTGGAAAAAACCTTAACCAGGCATGCCGTATGCCTTGGATTGCTGCTTTTAGATGGACCACAGCTGTCTCTAGGAAACTAAGCAAAAACCAGTGTCTTAAGTGAGAAGTGTTTGACATTACAAAATATTTTGCTTTTAATTCAGTTTTCATCTCAGATTATTAGTTGCCAGAAGTTTTGCCATCTGAACAGGTCCAACCAGCTTTCACGGCATACCTCTACTGAAACCAGCTCTAAATGCGAATGGTAATTATGCATTGAGGGCAAAGAGATCATTAAAATAAATTACTTGGATTCTGAAGTCTATAAACTGTCCTCCTCCGCAATTAAAGTAATTTCATATTTCATTTCACTTTGTCACCTTGTCTATCTTTCCCCAAGTTGTAAATTAAACCCAGGAATGTATATTAAAAGCCTGTGAAGTTCTCTCTAATAAATGGGATTGTAGCATTGGCAAAAGGAGCAGACGCGACGCGCAAGTCACGCTCTCCAGGCTGCGAACCTCCTCCGTCCATGCAGCTTGCACAAGTGCAATGGGCCACTGAGCTACTGGTATCAGCCCCCCAGCATGGATGCAGGGCTCTGGTCTCACCTGATATTGCCTCGCTTGCCCTTCACACGATTCCCCTTTCCTACCAAGTGTCCCTGCATCCCATTGCTGCAGTGCCTGTGGATGGTGAAGACCACGCTGCCTGTATTTCATGGTCCACATGGGACCGGCACCCTCGTTTCGTGCAGCTGCCGGAAGTCGTGCTTAATCTCTCTTCCCAAGCCAGTAAAAAGCAGCATCCAAGGCTCTGGATGCATCTCTCTACAGGCAGCACGTGCAGTTGAGCAGCTCCAGATAAACACCACGGGCACATAACCGTGTCCGTGGACACCTGATCCCAATTTCCCATGGGCAGTAGTGGGGTGCTGATGAAGCCCTTCCTCTTTTCACCTCTGCAGCTCAGGGACTAAAGAGACTATTCTTTATTCTTACTGTACGCAGTAAGTAAAGCTTTTTTTTCATTTGGTCCAGAGTCTGATGACGTTAAATAGAAAAATCCCCTTGACTCCACTGGGCATTGGATCATATCTTTAGCATGCGTTAATGATGTCCCCGTACCACCCTGAGATCCACCTCAAAGCACCACCTGGGCTGCCGCTCCGATTTCATCCCACGCGCTGTCCGCAGGGTTACAAGAGCAGCTCGTACCCACAGGCAATGCAGAAACCGCTCCATGCGGACACCTCTCCAAACACCACCGCGCAGCCCTTCGTCCTAGCCGGGACCAGGGGGCTTCCAACACGTTGAAAGGCATTGGGATGCCCGGCAGAATTAATGGCAGATGCCTGAACTGGTTAAGTGAAGCCTGAGAGAGGGTTTAAATGAGATAACGGGATCCCTGGAGCCTCACAGCGCCAACTAAGATGACATCCATCATTCCTGCTAGTGCTATCAGCTTCGTGTGAGATCTGGTTTTGGCCAAGAAGGTGGCAGAAGCAAGATGACCTAGGCTAACCACAGCCCATCCCACCAGACTGGACCTGATGATCCCTACAGAGGTCTTCACCACTCAGAGGAGGAACAGGGGCATCGGTCCTCGTCCGACCGCTCTGTGGAAACCCAGAGTAAACATTTGACATCCGCTAGATCAGCTCGTTCATCCTGCGACCACACATCCCTTATTGTCCGCCAGACAAGCGCCGCTGTGTTTCATTTGCCTGACCTTTCCAGCGAGACCCCGACCGCCTGGGGTGGCACCACGCCCCGGGGGCCGCATTCCGCCTGTGCTTCGCCATACTGGCGCATTGTGCGGCAGGACGTGCCGGCCCGGATGTCATCGCGCGGCCGAAGCATCGGACCCCGCGGTACCCGCAGCCCTCGCTCGTGCCAGCAGCCCCGCCGTCGCCGGGATGGCCGCCGCCAGCCCGCGTGGGCAGCAGCCAGAGATGTGGCGGGACCCCACCAGCCCTGGGAAAGAAATGCCCACGGGTTTGAACACAATTAGCAACCCCAGGCTGGCAGCGCATCCATGGCATTTATTGTTCCAGGCCACAAGAGCTCTTTAGGGAGAAAAGTTGACTGAAGCGCCTTCGCGGGGAGATTAGACTGTTTCCCTTCATCGCTATTATGCTCCAAGATAAAACTGGCGACGGCGGCTGATGGAGCCTCTGACTCTGCCTTTGTGTGCTCCGGGGCCTCCACTGTTTAAAGCTGTTCCCGGCAGGGAAAGTGACCCCACAATTTACAAAAAGGGACATTCTCCAGATTGGCGACGGCTGGGCTGCGGCTCTGGGGCTGTCTCTGAGCAATCAGCCTCCGGCCACGGCTCAGCTGGGACAAGGGTGGCGGCGGCGATGTTAATGTCTGAGCCCAAGGGCAAACAACCATTTTGTGGGAGGGGGGACACATGCTCCAGGGAGATGGCTGCATCCTGTTCTGAAGGCACAGGGGGACAATGACAGCCACGAGCATCTCCAAGCCTGGAGAAGAACTTCCCTTACTGAACACCCCCAGCCCCATCACTTCCAAAGCTCTTCTCTCTTGGTGTTTACCATGACCGCCCGCCTCGGCGTCCTTGGTGAAGGCACCGAGGGGAAGCACTTGGATGGGATTGAGTAGGAAAGTCACGATTTAGTTACAAAAGAGCAGCGTGTGGGGGTGATGGAGCTGGGTAGCTCCAACTCAGTGCAACAAAACATTTTCCTTAACTTTGTCACTAGCTTGCTAGTGACCCAAGACAAGTCGCTTCACCCGTTTCTCATCTATAAAGCGCGCACATACTGATCTCCTTCATTGAGATCTATCATGAATCCCCATTTGAGAGCCGTTTTTTGGCTCCACGCACCAAGTGACACTGTATTTTGCACATGCTTATGGACAAAAAGCACACATCATTTCGGAGACACCTACCCCACAACATGAGTTCAACTCCAAGCCTCTGCAGCGACTACAGAGGCAGAAGGAAGAGAGACGAGACCACGAGCAGCACTCCTGGAGACCTGAGACTTGCCAGGAGCCACCGCACAGACAGACCTCTCGGCTGCCAGCGCAGTGCAAGATCTGTCTTGCTGCCACACACCCCATTTCTCATTTTCTCTTTTCATGGTTTTGCGATTAAAAGCAATTATAGTCTAGTCATATTCATGGACTCACGGGGCACCCTGAATGAATGCATCAAAGACAGGGCTACGCAGAAAATGATCGCCAACTCAAAGCCACAACACTTCCAGTTGCGTTCCTCGCTTGCGATGGAGCGCACTGATGGGGAGCTTGGATGTCTGGGAGAACAAAAGTGCTACTCAAAGTATTCCTGCCTGACCTGAATCGCAGCCCTGACTGCCGATACAGTCTCAAATGCAGTAATTATTGCTGGCTTTGAAGACTAACGTGTGCAGAGTGCACTTTCCACACCTATTTCACCCAAACGACAACACTTACCTCATCCTCCGCGTACCTGCTCCTCCGAAGCCCTTTGTAGTCCTGCCAGGGCAGCTCATTACCGCTCTCAAATGCGGCTTCTTCTGGAACAAGAGACAGTAACTTTATGCAGGAGAGAATGCTAAATGAAAAAGGTTGCCCTGAATTACAGCTCACATCACCATGAGAAAGCCTTTTATTTTTATTATTATTTTGACCCACTTGATGAGGGGAAATTAAAGGATTACATTTCCAAATGGATGTCTATTGTGCACACCTCTATGTGCATGCCTAGCCCTGGCTGGTCCCTGATCTGCCATCCTGAAGGACCCTCCTCTCCCCAGCCTTTTCTCATCTCCTTTTCATCCAGATCATCTGCATGCTTCATCAGTGCGACCCAAAGCCAAATCCAACAAAGTCTCATGTTGGAGATGAAGGCTTCTTGCCATTTTACAGCAGAAGTGGCAGATCCAAGGAGTGCTGTAGAAAACCAAGGCGGCCTTTGCCAACATCAGCCTTGCAGGACAGCAACCCAATTTAGAAATCTGCTCTGCTACCCCCAGCAACATTCCTGAGGCAATAACAAAGGTAAATTAACTCAGAAGAGATAACATCAGAAAGCCCAAATAGCTCTGACCTGGTGGTACAGAAAAGAAAGCATGTTTACCTGAGAAAATGCTCCAAGATAACTTAAAGATGGTCTCAACCAAGTGGAGTTGAGCCCAAGCACTGTGTCAACAGTGACTAGAAGCACTGCAGAGCATCTGCATAGCACCAGCAAGCAGGAGCAGCATTCAAGCAGCCTCTGCACAGCCTAATCCCCTTTCCCAGAGATTGGTTTGGACCAGCTGATCCCCACCACACTCTGCTCACACTCACCCAGTACATGCTCAAACTAGGTGGCTCTAGCAGACAAGTCCCATGAGATAAGGTTGCCTGATCAGCTAAAACAGAACGAATTAATTAGGTTTATTTGGTCCTATAGGGCCTGGAAGACTCCCTTGTAAGAGGCTTGGTGTCCACACACCATGAGTGCCACCAGAAAGGGAAGGGCAGGAGGTGACAAAGCAAAACACCAACCGACAAAGGCATTTCGTTTGATCAGTTTCTGCATGCCTTACCCAGATGCCTCTGTTGGTGAAGACACAAGCTAGTGTCCACCAGCTCTATCTGCCAACAAGTCGACTCCTCCAGCTCAGCAGCAGACACACATTTCTGAGGGTTTGCAGCAGTTTGGAGGCATTAGCACCGAGGAACAAGAGCTCTTTTGCCATGCGGGACCATATTCCCAAACCCTAGAGGAGGACTCGGCCATCTTGATCAACATAGGGAAGCTCTTGGGAAGGCAGTGGCCAGGCATGCAAGCCAGCTGTGCTCCGTAACCTCTGCGTGTTTGCGTTTCTGTGGCATTAAGGCTGAGGGTTCACAAGGGCACTGGCATATCATGAAAAGGATGGAGGTTTTAAGATGAAATGCACAGATGTTCTTTGCTTTGTTTAGCTCTCCAGTGGGGTTGGCGCTGGGATCAGGCTCTGCTTTCTGCTTTCCCCCCGAGAAGAGGAGCTGTGCTGGTGGAGACCTGGAAAAGGGGAAAATGCAGCCATTTACCACCAGCAGTGACCTCACTTGAGCCACGCCCTAAGGGAAGGAGAATTTTGGCCTTTTGGTTAAAAAGAGAGCGCATTGCCGCTGCCCACGGCCAAAGCCAGCAGAGGAGCCACAGCACCCGCCTGAATGCAAGCTCCAACCACAAACAACATTGTGTCTGTAAAGCACCAACAACGTGGGGGGTGACACAGGAACAAGGCAATCCCTGCAGTTATTTTAGACTTTTTTCTGGCCCCACAGAGTCTTGGTCAAGGAACAAATCCGCAAAGCGTTTTCCTTACTCAGGCCGACACATGGTCACACCGAGAAGTGCCCAAATGCTGCTTCGCACAAGCAGAGGCTGCACCGGCTGCCCAGAAAAGGTGCAACAGCTCTGGTGTGTCCTGCATGGTGTATTTTCCTGCTGCCTGGCCAAGATCCATGAGCGACCCCAGCCCCGAAGTCTCATTTAAGAGCATGTTATCCTCTTTCCTCAGCCATTCACATGTGCATCTCAGGAAGGCTCCACAAGTAGCTGTAGAGAGTGCTCATCGCAGGGATTACAAATCAGTGTAATCCACTCCACCTCCTCCTGGATTCAGACTCCCAACCCTCCGACTCCTCTAAACAAGGGAACCAGCTCCCGCTGCGGCTCAAAGCCACGGAAGCAAAGAGGTTGGTCAGCGTGCCCGTTGCACTCTACCGACGCGCCGAGGCCGACAGAGAGTTGAGCCCCAGGAATCCGCAGGGCTCAAGCGTCCAGAGCGCACATCACTATTTTCAAAGGCAAAAAAAGGAAGTTGGGGGGGGAAAAGCCCATAACTCACTACTAAAAGGGAGAAGACTCCAAACAGGTTTCTTTATTACACTGGTACTTGTGAGGATGTTTAGAAGGACATAAGACCATCTCTCCACCAGTTATCAAGTAGCACCTGAAACAGATGCTCTTTGATATCAGCATCTGTCCCCAGCATTAACAACTGTGCTGTCAGGTTAGTGAGCTGAATTACCAGAAGTGCTGCCGATTCACTACATCTAGCAGTGCTTGACTCTACATTTTGCAGTGCTCACTTATGTTTGCTTTTTAGACCATATTTAAAAAAAAAAATCTCCTAGTCCCCCAAAGAGCAAGCACACACTATCTTATTCAGAGCTACATCACAAAAAGAAGAAAAATAACTCGGAGGCACAACTTCGTTTAACATTTTAGAGACAGCACTTAAGCTATCGGACATCATCTTCGCTTCCTAAGCCCAGTGCCTTCTGAAACCAGCTCCAGTCCTACAGCTCTAATCCATGCAGGCTGAAAAAGCCTTTGGGTGTCTATCAGTACAACTTCAGCCTTAATTACAGAGCGCTATTAAGTAACACTATTGTTCCCAGAAAAAGCCTGTCGAGTTATTTATTAGGAAAGGATTTGGCAGATTGAGCCAAACTGCCAAACCTTTGATAAACTGAAACCTCCTTTTCCCTGTGATCTCAGTGAAACAGATTCTTTTTTTCTTAATGCTTTGAAATCTGAAGTCTAAGTAGTTGTCACTAAGTGATGATGACAAAGGGCTATTTTCCTGCCACTCAGAAAACCTGAAATTTTGCTAGTCTTTGCAGTGAAAAATAACCTGGCCAAAGCAACAAGGTTGGTGACTTCTTTATTTCACATCCACAGTAGGCAATACACTCAGATTCTATAGCAGCCCGAGGTGAAAAGTAAGCGTAACGCATCATCCCTGCTTTATGAGTTGTGGACCACAGGAACATGAACCAGGAACCTTTTTTCCCTCAAGGCAGCCCCTAACTTTCCCAATTGCAAGTTATTCCAATACACTCTCACGGCACATGAGAGCAGAGCTGCCCTTCGTCAGAGCCTCACCGTCCCAACAGGGTACAACCCCCATGGAAGGCTTTGCCTGCAACAGCCACGAGCCAGGACTGCGCATGGCCCAGGGATTCTCTGATGTCTCATGTCGAGTCATTCTACAGCCTGGCACAGGTGCCAGCCCACTGCTTGCCACCGCAAGCCCAGACCTACCTAAACTCACATTAGGAACGAGTCCCTCAGACCTGCCATCTGCCATAACAGGGAACTGGCCCACAACAGGTATTTCTAGATGACATTTCAATCCAAATTGCTCCTGCTTTTACCAGCAGCAGAGAAGCTGGAGACCAAACACTGCTTTGGTACTGCTAGAGAGATTTTCCCAGCAGAACCACCAGTTTATTCCATCAGGACATGCAGCACTAATTCAATTTCCAGATTATTGCATTCTTTAAACATTTTTGAACTCTCTCTCCACTCCACCCCATCATTGTAGAAATGTCTTTTCCATTCACTGCTTGCTGGAATGATTATTGCATTTCTAAATGACGCAGAGATGACACTTGTGGTTGATCTAGTCAGCGTCCCACGATGAATCTTCAAGTAACTGTCAGAAAGACAAGTGTTAATAGATGGATTTCCCTTCCTACACTGCTCTGCACAGGACAGTATCGACCCTGTCGGACTTGCTTGTTTCCATACAAGGAGGTGCTTTTCACTGCCAACAGCTAATTCCTAAGCAAATTCTTTTCAAATGCTAATTACAGTAGAACACGGTTGAATTTTACTGACCCCATCAATTTTGACAGGCAACTTCTCATCTTACCCAGAGCCACTTAAAAGGAAAATAAAGCTGAATATATCTTCAGGCTAAAATATTTGTTAGTCTAAAAACCTGCAAGCTTCAACCATAACCTTGCAATTTCCCTTGTATGTATTTACGCTGATAACAGGTTCAGGACAGTAATTACGGGGCTTGTAAATACAAGCAAATATCAGGTCTCAGGGCCAAAGGCCAAAACAAGAGTGTGTCTGGTGTTCAGGAAGACTGGTAACTTATTGTTACTCGACGACACACAGACAAAAGAGATTTTATTCCTAGATCAAGGCAAAGTACAAGACAAGAAGCTGCTTGAAGATCAGGCAATAATGTTTTTAAGAGTGGGCTCTTGGAGTCAATCCCTCCTCTTCGCTCGTTTGGGAGCAGATGACCTGCAGATTCCTTCCCACCAGATTGCAGCAAGGACCTGTGATACTTATTCTTCCTGACCAGCTTCTTGCAAACCTTGCCCATCCTGGTGTACCTCCAGCTATCTGAGCACAGGGGAAGGTGCTCACCCTCCCCTCGAAGCAGATTTCTTGTTTGCAGCCGATGGGCTGACCGCAGCGTTTGCGCTGAGCTGTGCACCGGGCATGCTGAGGCCAAGCGTTTGACCCACAGCAAGGGTCAGACAGAACATGCTTTTTGGGTTGTAATTTTTAAACAATCTTGCCCTCCGGTCACCTGCCTTTTTACCACCACCACCCCACTGGGCTGTGAAACCTCAGTATGACAAATCCTGCAAGAAACGTAAGAGGGATAACTGGGAAGCCAGTGCTCTGGATGGGAGCCAGGGTGTGCAGCTCTTCCTTACGGAAGTCCTCCTCCGATGATTCTCAAGATCTTGTCGTGGCTGAGGGTTACAGAAGAGGAAAGACTGAGTTCAGTACCACTAGAACTAGAGCTGCATAGCATCTCATTTCCAGAGCTGGATGAGTTCAGAGTATGAAGACGACACTGAAATATTCATCCCCGTTTGGAAGAGGTGACAGAGGAACATGCCAGCTTCTCCCATCTAGAGTCTGCATCAAGGATTTACGGTCTGCAGCTGGAAGGTGCAGCCCCTACGTAACTGGGGAGGTCTATAACCTACACCGGAACAGGCTGGACCTAATGGTTCTTCTGACATAACACCTATGAAACAGCCCCAGGGATGCAGTGGGTGTACCAGGGGCGCTCCAGCACTTTACGGAAATAGGACAAGAAACATCTCACAGCCCAACAGCAGCGGGTGACCTCGGTCCAAACTGGTGCAGGTGGGCCAGCATGTGCCATTCCCACCCCCAGATGTGCCCACAGCACTGCTAACACACACAGCCCTCCCACCACAACCCACAGCGAGACCCTACGAAGCCAGAAATGTTTCTCCAGAGGTTCACCCACATGGATCTGTATTTGACACTTCAGCATGTAGGAGGAGAGGGCCAGAATTCCACACCCCCCCTCCCCTTTTTGCCATCATTGGAACAGGCTGCTCTGCACAACTGTCCCCAAACCACCCTTGTCCCTGATGCTCACTGAGAGCACCCCACGCTCTCCGGCTGCCTCCAAACCCTCTCCCGTGCCTCGGGGTACCAAATCAAACCCCCCAAAAATCTCAGCTAAAGACATGCCCTGCACTTACCCAGATGTTTTACCTTTCCACTGAAGAAAGCTCTCTGCTGCTCCCTCTGAAGCACTACCCCCATTTTTTTGACACATGCAATACAAGCCTGCTCCAATAAATCTTACTCAAACTGGCCTCGCAGCTGAAGCACGGTAGCTGCATGACATACTTCAACGGAAACATTTAACGGTTGACAAATATTTAAAACCAAGCAGGACATGATAGCACTGTAAACAGCTTCTCACATCTGGTCATTGCTGCCCCACGGGAGTTCATGTGAGGTCAGCTACGAGCTGCTGCCCCATTCCGGGGGCTCTCCCTCCCTGGGGGCTCCACAGGGCGGCTCATTCCTGTTGCCATCCATTCCCACTCCTCTTCACTCCCAGCTTCTGGCAGAAGAGTTGCAGGAATTGAGGTCACATCACAGCGACAGCAGTGAAGATGGACACAGTGATGGGTAGAGGTGGCTCAGAGGACACAGCTACCACCTGCTCCAATGAGCTTGCGACGCTCCAATGAGCTTGCAGCACTCCAATGCTTTTCCAATGGGTTATATTCAAAGAGTGGGAAACTGCTGTGAATCTCATAATGTTGGTTAAGCTTGATGCCACCTTGTCAACCCACCTCCAGCACAGCCACCCCACCACCACAGGGATGGGGTTCGCCATGTCCCCAGCAGCATGACCAGCCCAAAGCCTGTCCCCCCACAGACACTCTGGGAAAATGAGACAGAGCTTTTGGACACATCCAGTAGCTTTGCCTGCCATTATGCCAGGGGAAAGCAATGAAGTATTTACCAGGAAGATCCAGAGAACAAACAGATTTTAAGCAAGACCCCATTAGCCAGACCTGTCTCCCCATCACCTCTCAAAGCAGCCAAATGTTGCTGCTCCATCCTGCACGTTTGGGACACACCAGCCCTAAGCCTTCTTCCTGTATGATTCTCTCCTAACACTCCTCAGCCAAACCAGGACAAATTTCTTGTGTTTTGAGCACTGAAGAAAAGCCTTGCCCCCCCCCCCCCCCCCCCCCCCACTTGCATCCACAGCTCTGGAGTAAGCACAACAACACTATTTCCTCAACACATTATTTCAGCTTTACATGTGGAACAAATTAGTGGCCACATCCACCCCACACATGCTCCTTGCTCCTCTGGGTGTTCTCCACAAGCTCCCAACGGTTAGCAGCAGCTGGATGCGACTTTTTGTTCCCTCTGTTGTTACACTACAAAACCTGAGCTACCCTTCCAGATAAAGACAAGCAGGGATGCTCTATTTCTGTGCCCTTCTGTTGCTTCTTGTGGGCATTTTCTCCCCAGGCTCCCTTCGATCGGAGTTGGGATCCAGCCCCAGCACACTGGTCCTGCAGTTCCTTTAGACGGGGACAAAGACACAAACCTCAAATTCTGCATAAGCGCAGTGCCTGTCCCTAAGCAAAGGGACGAGCTCTGCTGTGGGTCACATCAACGTACCCACCAAGGGAAGGGGGAAGCTGGCAAGACAAGGAGGCAGAGCTCCAAACCCATGGTCACGCCTCTGCCTGCAGCCAGCATGGGCCCCGAGTGTCACTTGGCATTTTGTACTAGCGCAGAGGAGAAAATTATCAGCATAGAAAGGCTCTCCCTGGGAGAGCAATTAATCCAGCTGCCTGCACAAGTTAATCGAAGTCCTCCTCTTCTGTTTTGCATCCACGACAACATTTTTGGCTTCTCCCTTTTTGTTTGGGATTTAGGGCTTTACTACACTTTCATTTCTTCCCATTTACCAGACATTTGTATTAGCCTTTCCTCGGCTTTGGCTTCTCCCTTTGCTTTCCTGAGTCTGCATTTTCATTTTTTTTTCCCCTTTTTTATGCTTTGGGGTTTGTCATCTTTCCTGGCTCTGTTGATGCACCCTTCCTCATTGCCATGAGCCCTTTGAAGTGTCTTGTTCTTCCCTGAAGCAGGAGAAACCTCACCCAGATCCCACACGCTTCCACCTCCAGACAGAGCAGCTGTGGGTATCATGCTCCCACATTTAAACCCCAGTGCTGGAGCAGTACTGGTGGCCATGTACAGCCCTGGGGGCTCCCGGCTGCTTTGAGCCTTGTCTGAGACAACCCTGCTCCTCCCTCCCCCCAAAAAAGTCAGAAAAGATGCATTTGAAGGTCTCAGCTTCCTCCAGGGAAGCAAAGTCACTCTTGGTGGTATTAAGGAGGTGCACAGAGCATCAAGGCACATAGCGACCAAGGTACAGCCACACCTTGGACAGAAAGGTCCGGCTCTCACAGGACAGTTTTGGTCATGCTAGGTACATTTTAAACTCTCAATTCAATCTCTGGCCCCAGGCTACTGGAAACAAACCTGTAGTAAGTGGCTTTTGCAAAAGCAGCCAAAAGCACTGACAGGCATTACCCTTCAGCTCAAGTCTTAAGCTGCCATTATCTTCCTCAATCAGGTTTCTCCTCCTGACCAGCAGAGCCCAAGCAAAGCTTCTGATCCCGCAGGTAAAACCAAAGCCCAGGAACATTCCTCTCCCAAAGGGAAAAAGCACCAGCTTTTGTGAAATGAAGCTTTTTCCCAGCACATCACTGTTTTGAAACACTAGTCTGAGCAGCTCTCCATTTCTAAAGCTGGTGTGCTGACAGCCAGTGGAATCCCACCGGCTCCCAGGGTCTGCGGCACAGTTACAATTGGGGTTTCCATCTCGCCCTGTTTTATAAACAGGAATTTAAAGCATCTGCAAAGCTAACAACTGTGGGCTAATGGCAAGTTGCAAAACAGGTTCCTCTTATCTTGAAAGCTTCTGGTCGCAAACACGAGTCATTGAAAGAGTCACCAGAGCTTCGCCAAAGCCTGCGCGAGCAGAGTTTTAGACATATACTCAACGTAGTGCTACTGAGCATTGGTTTTTCTAGACCTACTTCTTGGTTGCTCCCCATGCTGGCTCTCACAGCACAGACAAGGGTAGAAACTTGCTTTTTCCACAGAATAAGTCTGCCCAGCAGCTCCTCTGCACATCTTCCAGCCTCAGAGCCTCAGCTGTTATCCCCCCACAAGAAATTCAAGCCAATGTTTGGAGGCATCGGGCAGTCGTACTTTGCCTTCTGATTCCCTGAAGTCTAGTTTTCAGGCAGTCCCAGCCCACCCCAGGGCTCACAGGACAACCAGTGAAATCGATGCCCATTCCCTTTCCCCACTCAACCCTCCTCCAGGCAGAGATTTCAGCAGAGCCTCGGTCCATGGTTTCGATCAAACCACGCACACCAGGGGACAGCACCTGCTTAAATCGACTCCAAAACTGTCTTAAATACGTTATTACAACTTGTGCGCAAAGATGTGGCTTGGAAATTGGACTTTTGGCTTTATGACAGGAAGAGAGAAGGCAGAACCATGAGATGCATTTTTTTAATGCTTGATAGGAACAAATTTGGGAGTGGTTTATCAGGCATATGCACAGCACGTGGCCTCTTGGGTACATACGTTTTTCTCGCGGCTGAATCCTTTATTGAGGTTTTCGTTTTGGACTGTGCAGCCTTTGAAGCTGCCGGCTGAGGCTGCTCAGCAGGAGGATGCGTTCAGGACCCAGAACCTGGGGGAGCTTATCCCGCTTTGTCAGAGAAGCCCACATCACAGGCGTCCCAAACGCCGCTTCCATCATCTCATAATCCTCCAGCGCAGGATGCTGCAGCCGTCAACGTGGGGAGGGTCCTGCTTGTGCAGGAGCTTTATCTCCAGCCACTTTGGGTCTTTATCGGAGCTTCTCCAGAGGGAATGCTTTCCTCAAGCTCATTTCTAAAGGGTTTTTTGAATGCTGACCCCAACCAAAACAGGGCAATAACTCCCCAGATTTATTCTAGCTGTTTCCAGTGTTCAGGCTGCTGCTTAACGCTCACAATGGCTTCATGCTGAAGACGGGAAAACACCCAGAAATCTGTATCTCTAATAAATAATTCCACTGTGGAGCGCTCTTCCCACAGCCCCTGGTTAGCATTCTGGATTAGTACCCGGGAAGAGACATCTTTCACATCAAGCTGCAGCTCAGTTGCTCACGTTCATACGACCACAAACGCCAACCTCCACCCCAGCTTCTTTATTTCCCACGAGGGATCACAAACCCTCTCAGAAAGCAGAGTTCATCGCAGGGTGCTGCTGTGAGCATGGGGAGGGGATGCTGCTGGGCTTTCGGTCCCAGACCTTGTGCAAGCAGAGGCGGCTGCCTTCTTCCACGTCTTCTGTCAAAAGGTAACATTGCTTTGCTTTTTGACATTGCAGCCTTTCTGTACAAATAAATCTTGGTTTAAACACTGCTGAAATGTTATGTAAACAGCTTGCAGGAGAAACAGCGTGTTTTCACTGTTGGTTATATCTGAGCTACTTGTATGCATGAGCAAGTTCCTAAGATTTGCAGCCTTAAATAGCCCAGATTTTTCCTGTCAAGTCCACTAGCCACAGTGAAGTTACTCCAGGGATGACTTTGGTCCAAGAAAAAACATTTCAGAAGGAATGTTTCAGTGATGCAAAGCTCAAATCCATTGGTAAGGCTTTTGGGACACCACTAAAATTAGGATTATCAAAGGAGTTTTCAGACAGTACCATTTTAGCAGAGGTTGGTCCGGGCTGTCCCCAGGCACGGACCAGTGCTGGGCGCTTGGCTATGTCTAAGCTCATGGGGTTTCCTGGCAGTGCCGTGGGCATGACCCAACCCTAAGACTGCTGCCCATCACTCCAGCCACGAGTGGGACATCATCACCGCTTCCTTGCAAAATCCCCCAGCCACCACCTGGTTCATGGTTCAGCTCTGGCTGAGCCTCCAGCCTGGGTCTCAAACACCATCAGCTTCGTCCCAGGCTGGCCCACGGCCCCAGGACGGTGGCTGTCCCCTTTCCACCACAGCTTGCGCAGCTGCAGTTTTCCTCAGGGTTTCACAAAAGCTTTCCAACACCTGGGTGTGCCGATTAGACAACATGATACAGTGGTGCACTTATCTTCACACCCTTCATCAGGGCACATGGGAAAAAAAAACACATATAAGAAAAGTTAGATTTGTGTCTCCAAAATCATCTCTGCACAGAACTTCTCAACCCAGACAAAAAACAAAGAACATCTTCCCAGCACTATCTAGACTCCAGCCATGTTTGCACACAGACATTGTAAATCCCACCCCACAGTGCAAACCAGCAGCACTATTACCATTTAACTCTGCTACAGCACAGACACGCCGGCTGTGGTTCGGCAGCCGGAGCCCCTTTGCCCCAAGCCCAGCTATAGCCAGAGCCAGCGGCCAGTGTCACGGCTGCACCAACACCTGCGAGTCGCACCCATTCACCCGCGCAACGTCTACACATCAACTTCCAAACTCCTTCGGATGAGAAACCATCTCACGCGGCACGAGGCACCGGCGTCCTCAGCCCGCTCCTCCATAGCTGCCGGTCCCTGCCTGCACCCCACGGCGGCGAGCTCTGCCCGGGCTGCCGCCCCAGGCCCTTATAAACCTGCGGCACTTCTCCACGCCAGACGCAGCACGAGCCTGAACCTGCCAGCAGGCTCACGGGACAACGCCAACATGGGGAAGAGGTGTGCAGTTACTCAAAGCTCGTGGTCAGCAAAATGGTTTCGGCAGGGAAACTTCACCGTCCTGCTGATGGGCCGGCTCCAGAGCGTTTGTGCATCTGCTAAGCAGAGTCCCTGCTACACCAACAGCATCTAAAAGGACAGTTTTGACACAAATTTCTGATTATGTTTAACTTGGGCTACCTCTCCAAGTGCATGTAGTTTCTCACAGAAGAGACAAGAGGGACAGGACTAAAACCCAAAGCTTTGCTTGCTTTTGGGGTGCAATTCCACACCTATCTACAGCGATGGGGAAACCCCAACAGGCTGAGCTTCGCTGGCCGGAGCAAGGAGCATGCGTCCTACCAGGGTGCACGTCCAGCACGTCAGGGACCCCTCCAGGATAGGGAAATATGAGCAAAATCAGCTCTTCCTCATGCTGACACTACCACAGCAGCCCTCCTGAAGGGTGCCCAGCTCTTTTTAATACCTATAGGCTAAACCTGAGCCAAGTAATTCTCCATCGCAGCCAACAGCAGAGATCAATTCACATTTCCCATAGGTAATCCAGGCCCCTAAGACATCCATGCAGCTCAGCCCCACAGCAGGGTTCCACGCTGTCCAAGGGCAAGAGCTGCCCGGGGTTTGGGTTTTCATTTTACCACCTCTGCCTTGCTGTGCAACCCAGCAGCATATCTGCTTTTACGGAGCAGAGCGTCACGCTTACCACATGCTCTCAGATGACGCTGGGGCTCATTACAAGTAATACTTCTATCTTGCATGAGTTCACAGAGAACCTTCCTCCCCCAAAAAATCATACAAAGCAGCTTGTAAGACATGTTGTCTGCCTAATTTATAAAGATATGTTAGGCTTTAAAAATACCTATGGGGACAAGCAAATTTGTGAACAATCGCTGTCAGCATATTGGGATGTCAACCTGAGCCAAAAAGCCAAGACACTGCAGTTTTAGCCTAATTCACAATTGCTAAGCCATCATTCTGTTGAGCTCATGGCTCACATTGGGCCAGTTTATATCCTTTTTTCCTTTTGGAAATGCAGCATTCTCTGTGGAACTTCAGTTTTATCACCCAGATCCCAACATGAATCCTGAGCTGCAGGAACAAGTGCACATGGCCCCATTTGTCCCCTCCATGGCAAAGGCAAGTCTTCTAATCCGTGACAAACCCATAACCAAAAAAATATAACCAAAGAAAAACACAGGAAGGTTTGTCCCTCATATTTACTAACCATGTAGCATCCAAGCAAGCAGCTCTAAAGGAAAGGTAACATCCTCTAAAAGCCCTCCCTGGGGCAGCCTTGCACCCTTACCACACACAGGACACCAGCATCACCGCGACCAAGGGAAGAGCAACTTTACAGGGATCCTTTTCCAAAGCATAGCTGGAGAGCTGTTGGTTCAAGCATAAATCACCCCTGCTAAGTCCCTCACAGCCCCCTTGAGATGCTGAGGTCTGCAGCAGGTTACACCGAGGAACTTCTCAAGCATCCCTCCCTGCTCTGGATAAGCTGTCCCATCCTCGGCCTTTCCAGCCAACCTGCCAAAACCTGCATTAGAAATCAAGGATTTTTTTCCTGTAATGGGGAGGGCTTTTCAGTACAAACAGTGCAACTTCCCCCTCCATGTGTCAGCTGTTGAGAACAAATTGCCATGGGTTTGACCTTCTGTGCTCATTACTGCTAAGCTTGGGCCAGAGAAGCAATGTCTCAAGCACAGTCTTGAAAGCCCTTGTGAAATGGGAAGGCTTTCCAGCTCCCAAGCTGCCCATATTTACCCACCGTATCCTGTTTGTAAAGAAAAACAGCAACAGGATTTCAAGCCCAGCACTGCCACAGCCCCAGAGCTGTGATCCCACCTCTCCCTTGCGCACCCACGCGCCCCAGCACTCCATCACACAGCAGAGCTGACTGGCACAAGCGACGGTGCTTTTCACCAACGCTAAACTGCATCAATCTGGCATCCCGTTATCCTGTTAATCTTCTGTCCCATTTATTTTATATCTCAGTCTGCAACCAAACATCTTCAGGCACTTGTGCTATTCAAGGGTTAAAATATTTGCTGCTTACACACCTGAAGAGGTTAAGACAGAGGCTTTGGTACTGATTAATCATTAGCAGTAATTTCCTCAGCATCTTCTACAGAATAGTACCTAAACAAACATCACACCAAGCCTGGCTCCTCCAGGAGCCTTGTGTGATGCTTTAAATACTTAAAATAGCTCATCATTGCAAGTACGGATGGTGGTCTTTTGGGATAATGTAAAACAGATTCATTTCAAACCAACCTTCACATAGGGCCATATTAATTGAAGCAAAGTTCGGGTAAGATAACGCACCTTGCGGAAAGCCGCATACGAAGCGCCCGAGTAGCGCTGCAGAAAACGGGCCGAGTCGCAAGACCTCCTCGTCAAATGCAACCGAGCACGGAAAAGTCAGCCTTCAGTTTACAGAGCAGATGGGTGCCCAGAAAAGGGGCGTTCTCCCCCCTCCCAGGGCACCCCGATCCTGTCCTGGCAGGGGCCGTGGCACCTGGAGCCCAGGGCTGGTGGCACTTGCTGAAGGAAGCCGCTTGCTCCGCTCCCTCCAGGCTGTTTCCAAGCTAATCTTTGGGAAAACAGGCACAACTTGTCCCGTGACATTTTTCTGTTGGGCAGGTCTCCAGCAAATCCCCCGCACAAGTCCCCAGCTGGGGCCAGAGGAGGGTGCCCCGGGGTGGCCGCGGAGCCCTTGCCCCCGCGAGGCGGCTCAGACCCATCTGCTCTCCCTCCCCTGCCTGGTCCAGGCTCCTAATGCCCGGGCTGCAGGATCAACCCTCCTGCAGGAGGCAGTTGTGCTCTGGATGTTTCCAGTCACTTCTCACACTCCTCAGGGACTTCAGGCTGTGCAAACAAGAATAAAAAAAATGTAAAAAAAAGCTACATGAAGAGACACTTAACACCATCAGAAAATGCTACCTGGAGGAAGGAGCATCACTTGTCCTTGCTGATGAGCGGGTGATGAGCAGCTGCAGCGGATGCGTTCGTGGTGGTGACATCCCTTATGGGACCTGCTTGGGCAGCACAGGAGTTTTGTCAGCCCCGGGACCGCAGCCACCCAGCTCCATCCCCCAGGGCGGCAGGCACCCTGACCTGCCGCTGGGCGCAGCAGGGACGCCAGCGCCTCGGCCGCCTCCCCGGCCACCGCAGGGGAGCCCGGATGCTGCAGGTGGGGACGTGGGACCGCGACACAGATGCTCCAGGCTGCTGCGTGGGCTGCATTCAAAGGCCTCCAGCAACGAGACCGCAGGGGTTTCCTGTGCCACATGCTCAGATGCGAGACACATCTGGCAGAATTACTGCTGAGTGGGCCATGAAAGACACATGGGGACCGATGGACCATCCCCTCCAAGAGCCACGCACAACAAACCACTCTCCCAAGACCCAAGCCAAAGGGCAACAGGGCTGTCGCTCCTGCGGCAAACCCTGGCCAGCCAGAGCTTCTCCTCACCTTCCCCACACACGGGACAGGGGTTTGGGGACTATCCCACTCACCCAGCCCCTAGGTCTTTGGTAGGTAAATACCATGGGAGTAGCGTCCTCGGAGAGCTAGAGCAGTCCCCGACTTCTCCATAAAGCTCACGGCCAGACCCTGCTCCCAAGCCCATGTCCAAGGCCCGTGCTCCCACACAGCACGGCTGGGAAGTTGGTTTCTCTAAGGTCATTCTCAGGGTGCTGGCAACCATCACACCACTCCCTCAAGGGCACTGAGGAGCTTCCAAGTCCTCCACACAAACCCCGCTTCCTCCAGCATTCGCAGTGAACAGCTTGTAACCTTCTCGAGGACATGACCTGCTGCGGAGCAGATTCCTCCCTTCCCTCTCCTCCACCTTTTCTGGCTGCAGCGACAGCCAGAATGATGTTGCTTCATGAGATGCAAACCTTCACAAGATGCACACCAAGAGGCCAGGGCAGCTTGGCGAAGCAGAGGGGAAAGCCGCCTCAGCTGGATGGAGGGTTAGAGCTACGGAAAGTTTGCGCTGCTGACTCCAGTCAATGGCTGCTTAGGGTTTAGCGAAGCACCGCAGTCTCCTCGAGAGACGTTGGGCCCGTTCCACAAAGCCGCCTCCCTTCACACGCGCTCTCCAGGCTGCCACGGCACTTTCCTGGTGGGTGAAGCCAGGAGCAGAGGCTGGACACGAGACCGATAACTGTATCCCCAAGGCAGGCTCTCTTACACCCAGCACGGGGGTGTATGTTTATACCTGAGAGACAAACTTGAATATAACTCGGTGCTTCTGGAGCTAAAGTCGGTGTGAGCAAGGTCACAAGGGAACACAGCCTCTGACATTAACACCGTCACAAGGCACTTGCCCTCCTGATGCCATGGACCGCACACTGGCACAGAGCTGCAATATTTACCTGTCCCTGTGGGCACAGGGCAAATGAGTTAACTGAAATTATGAAATCTGCTAATTAAAGATTCAGAGATGAGAGTCACGTTATAATTGTTTTATAGCACGCCCAAGTCCTTATCAAGAGACCTGGTTGTAGCCCCAAAGCCTAGAATGACACTTTGGTTTAATCCAGCCCTTTTCCAGCCCAATTTGGCAGTAGCCAGGCTGGTGCAGTGCAGAACACAACTCATTCAAGCCCTTGAAGGACAAAGTTGGGTTTCAGAGCCCAGCCTAGGCTGGGAAGGTAAAACTAATGTTAAAATGCAAGAGACATTCTGCATGAGCAGTGCTGGGACCATGTAACGTCACCAATACCATCTAAAACCACCAAACCCTTGCACAGTGTTTTTATTTATTCCCAGCCAAGCCAAGCGTGGTACGAGTTGGGAGCGATTTCACCGAGGTGTGTGCAATGGCACCCCCGGCAGACCCGTACAACGCCGACCGCAGCCACGCTGGCAGCTCACACCACCTGCTGAATGGCAGCTGAGACTGGAGCAACTCAGCACCCAAGTGTTACAGCAGGGGAAAAAGCACGTCCTCGCTCGGCATCTGCCGAGCCGCTCGCTAAGCCGGGGAGGGCAGCGAGCGGGAGCCATCCCGTCCGCACGGGGGAAGCCACGGACATGCTCTCAGCCTGCTCCGCGTCGCAGGGCCGCAAGAGCCGGACACCCTGGAAAGCTTTGGTCCGGGAGCGGGACACGGCTGGGATCGCACACGCACCCCACGCAGCAGCCGCAAGGTTATTCTTAGGAGAAGGTGGTTTCTCGGGTTAAGCTCTTAATACCCAATAATTTTTGTGCACATCGCTCCGAAAGCCTCTCCCTCTGCTTTTGGAAAGATGGCAGCATCACGTTTTCCAGCAGGAAGAGTCTTCTGCGTAACAAACGTTTTCTTTCAACAACGTGCTAAAGAAGTGCAAAGGGTCACAGGAACTTTGAGATGACATCAGCCTCTTTACTATTAATCCTGTGTTGAATATTATCCAGGAGAGAGTAACTTTTAATGGGGCCCTGGTTTGTCGTGCTTAAACTTGCACATACCTGAGCTACTTTTAGGCCTAAATCCACAGAAAAGAAAATAATGCAACTTGGCTTTAGTGCAAGCAAGAGAAGTGCTAATTCCACCTTCTTTTATCTCTGCGTTTACTCAGTAGTACAGAGTAAATACATGAAAACTGAGATTGTTACATTAAGGCACACCTAATAACACTACACCATTCTTAATGCCAATTAACTCTGGGGCCTTTCAACATTGCAATCACTCAGAGCACACTTCAGATAATACAGCTGATAGAGTAGGTAAAAAAAAAGCGCGTGGTGTGATCAGCAGCTACAGGAAAGGCTGAGCTTTGAGTGAAACAAAAGCGTTTATCATGGCAGCATCTTTGTTCTGCAGGCCTCCAAGGCTTCATCGATAACTAAGACAGCTCAAACACCCCCATGCTATTATTAAATATTATGCTTCATACGTACAAGAGTTGTGGTCCAAGCAGCCAGAAAGAAATCAAAGGAAGCCCATTTTGGTGCCAAGGTTTCAGCTTATCCCAGATTTACAACTAAAACTAGGCGTAAAGGGGCTGGGCAGCGGGGCTAGGCTTGCCCAGCGAGCCATAGTGAGGGGCAAGGAGGGAGCCAGGCGTCCTGCCCCCGGCACGGCTCAGGGCTGGCTTGGGTCTCACTCCACGTGAGCAGAAGCTGCTGGATGACATGCAAGTGTGTGTGAGCAAAGAGGACACCGTTGCTGTCCACAGAAATGTGTTTTCTCTGCTGGCATGTGGGTTACATGGGTTTCCAGCTCATTTTAGTAATGAACAGACATAGCTCTCAGTGATAGTGGCCCAGAAAAACCTACAGAAAGTGTATAGTTATATTATTAATCAAAAAAGGCTCTTTTTTTTTTAAACAACTATCTGTCATCTGTCTGCTAGTAATAGCAAAGAGTCTCCCATGAGAGTAGTGTCCGGGTCTGACGCCGATGCCCAGTTACACAGCCAGACACCAACAGAAGCCAGTGCCAGCAGAGGAGACAGGTCTGTGGTTCACAATCCTGCTCCCAAGTAACTCATGAGATGCCCAAAGCTGATTGAGAGAACCCTGTAGTCGAGCGGGGAAACTCCACGGCCAACAAGCAAGAAAGAGGCTGCAGGAACCTGAACCGCTGAGCGGTTCAAGAGGGAGCTTTTAATTTTCATGCTCTAAATTAAGTCATCAGGTTTGGTTATTTTTGAGATGGAAGGTATGATCTTCCTTTCTAAATATACACGTGGAAGGCTGCCAGGGGGAACACAGTCCTCCAAAACCAACAGGCAATTCGGCTTTCAGGAGAAAAGAAGCCCTCAGAGACCTCGGAGTTGCTTGAAAGGTCTTTTTCATGGCAGGGAGAGGAGACCTTGGTAGGCTTTGCAGATGGGGAGAGCCTACGTTTCTGATGCAAACTGGAAAGCAACAGAGCCTTCAAAGCGGAGAAGACGTGTGTAAGCAGAGCAGCCCTTCAGTTCAAACAAGCCACAGCACTCTTGATTCTACAGCCTCCCGTTAACGAGCAGGACGGTGCCCCGAAGAGAAAGCGAGGAGCTGGCGATACTCACAGTGCCTTTGGATCTCGCTCACACCTTTGAATTAGCTCAGCTTGTTTTAAGCCTGTTTATGGCCAGACCACAACATTGCACATCGTCATTAGCGACCCAAGGCTACGGGGCCCGTCTAACGCCCGTCTGCGACAAACCCCACCAGGGCTCTGCTGGAGGATGGCTCCGGCTCCTCGCGAGGGTGAGATGCTTCGGGAGCCGGTGCGAACACCCACAGTGGCGTTGCCCACGTCCTGGGACCCACAACACGAGGGGCAAGGCAGCACTTTGGGCATAGTAGAAAGCTCTACAGAGCAAACCCCCCAACTGTTTCCTTCTCCCATCAACCCAAACCAGTTATTAATTAGGGGAAGGTGCCCTAATGCCACTTGGGCACCGGTACCATGCAGGACCCAGAATGCCCTGGACTTCAATGAACCAGAAGACACAAAACCAAAGCCCTCAACAAGAAACTGGTGACACACGTACAAGTGTGGCATTGGTCTGCAGGCTGGCAGCACCCTCCAAAACCCACCAGCGGCTCTGAACAAGGATTCGACTTCTATCACTAGCTTCTCTGCCTTTTGTTCTGAAAAAATCCAAGATTTTGGGTGGGATGAGTAGTTCACAAATTTTACACTGAGGATCAGAGTTTAGGGAAAAAACCCAGGGAGGATTATTCCAAAAAACATTTTGAGAGGGTGGGGGAAGTAACCTGCAACACTTATGCCAGGCAGAGAATTGGCTCAACATTCAAAACCAAGTTTTAGGAGTTGCTAAATTTAAGAAAACACCTTGTTACAACTTTTAGAGGCAATTGATTAAATCACAGAATCTGACACTATGGAAAAATAAGCTATTGCTTGAGGAAGGGAAGAAGAAATTTTTTCTTCAAATGCAAATATAACTAGACTGATTTGTGCCAAGGTTTGTTTTTTTTTTTGAACTTGCACTGTTTGTTTTGTGGTACAGACCAGGGAAACCTGGTTTCAGCCCAGAGCTCACATTTGCAGCACAGTCACCAAGCCTCAGAAGGGAGGTCGAGAGCCATGGGGATGCCACCCTGCTGAGCACAGTGCAAACCAGGGCCGATGGCCTCGAAACAGTAAAACCACACTTGCTTGGATTAGCACTTCAGACACGTTTTGCAAGTGCAATGACTTCTGAGTAAGTGGCTAGAAGTTTTCACTGGAGCCATAACAAAGTCAGTCTAATTCATTTCAACGGGTTTTCCCCAGTTGCAAAGACAGGCTCACCCGTGTTTTATAGCAGAAGGAGCCCGTTGAGGGAGATGCAAGTTAAAAGAGCAATACCCATGAATTTTAAAGTCATCTGCCCTGCCTTTTATCTACGTGTTGCTGAAAACGTGAGTGGGATCATGGCAAATCAGGTCATTTCACACCACAGAGCCATAAAAGAGCTCTCTGGGTCTTGCTGCTCTGGTTAAAGACAGCTCGAGCAGAGCAGCGCTTGCAGACAAGCGACCCACCAGCCCTTCCCCGTGCTAATCAGAAACAGCCCTATCTGACTTGGAGACTAAAACCAGTCCCCATCGCTGCTTTGCTGAACGAGCAAAACCCATCAGCAGGTTTCAAGTGAATTTTTCTTCTTTTCTATCAGGCTGGATCTAATTAGGAAAGGAACAGCCCCACCAGAAAGGCTAAAATTAAACTGTCTCTTCAATTAGTGAAGCATTGCTGGCAGGAAAGCAGGACCTTTGGGCCACTGGTTTGCCATCTGTGTCTTTGTCTTGGCTCTCTGGGAGCACCAGGCGCTCCCCTGCCTTCAGACCACTCTTGGTAGTTGGATGCTAATTTAATTAAATTGGGGTTTCAGCAACAAAATAGGCGACTTTCAGGAAAATGCATGAGCAGGGACAGGCCAACTAGTACTGCGGTCACTGCCCTAAAGCCAGAGCTGCTCCTTATCCAAGAGATAGGGAGGGGAGACAGAGGTAAAACAAGATTGCTGGCCAAGCCAGCGCTCCCCAGTGTCCACCAAGCACAAAGGCGGGAGAAGGGCCAGCCTGGACCTAAACTAACCTCTTTCGCCTCACCCCATAAGGAACCTACCAAGCAGCCTACATTAAGCCAAGGGAGGGATGCTCTCTGGCTAAAAGTCATTGACATTTCACCCAAACCCACTACAATCCTGACAAGAAGATTAACAAGTTCCATTACTACCTCCTGGATTTGGCTGTCGCTGCCAACTCCTCAGCGCAATACCGCATACAAAAGCCTATCTCCAAGCACACATAGGCTCATGAACATCAAAAGACTTGGAGATGCTGCTCAGGATCAGGAAACCAGGTATTCTGATGCAAATACATCCAGCCCCATTACCCATAGCTCAAAAAGCAAGGCTCAGCCAGAAATACAGCTTCTTCAGACTAGGATCCCTTGCGCCATCCAGTCTTTCCTGCTTCTAGTAAGATCTGGAATTGCCCTGAAAGAGCCCTTCTGAAGATAGTTCAGAAGGCCTGTGTTTAGACTTATCCACCTCTCCACACACACATCTCCACTGAAGGTCACAGGACAGGAGGTGTCGACAGTCACAGAGTCATTAAAATTGGAAAAGACCTTTAAGATCAAGTCCAACTGTCAACCCAACACCACCATGCCCACTAAACCGTGTCCCAAAGTGCCACATACACATGTTTTTTGAACACATCCAGTGATGGTGACTCCACCACCTCCCTGGGCAGCCTGTTCCAGTGCTTGACCACTCTCTTGGTGAAGAAATTTTTCCTAACATCCAGTTGAAACATCCCCTGGCACAACTGGAGGCCATTTCCTCTCATTCTATCACTAGTTACTTGGGAGAAGAGACCAACCCCCACCTCACCACAACCCCCTTTCAGGCAGTTGCAGAGAGCGATGAGGGCTCCCCTCAGCCTCCTCTTCTCCAGACTGAACAACCCCAGTTCCCTCAGCCGCTGCTCATCAGACTTGTGCTCCAGACCCCTCCCCAGCACCGTTGCCCTTCTCTGGACGTGCAGCCCCATCACTGACCTCCCTTTCCCTGAGCAAGGCTCACCTCCAGATATCTCCTGTCTTGTGACAAAGAAAAGGATGTCACGGGAACCATACAGGGATCATAAAATTCAAATTATCAATTTTATGATCCCTTGAAAAGAAGTGACTTGCCTGAAACCAGAAGCAGGATTATGAACCATAACCCATCAGCTCCCAGTTTACCAAACTAGGACATGGCTGACTCCAGGTCTCCTATTGCAAATCAGCAGTACCCCTCCATCCATGCTGCAGAAAAGCTTCTGCTCAATGTTTCAAAATGAGTGACTTTAACAAGGAACATGTGCATTTTTCCACTAAAACAAGTTTTCCCCAAAGACAGCAAGATTTATAAAAAAGTGGACCCAAACAACGGTAAGAGAAGAGGCCATTCCTGCGCTCTGTTAATGAGGTGTTAAGTTATCCCAATTACATGTGTTGCAATGTCACATATTTAGCTCTGTAACAACCAGTAAAATCTTGGCATTGCTTTTGGCCAAAGGCAATTTCTTATCAAATGCACTGCCAGAGAAAAATGATAACTATTTCCTAATGCATTAGAAGAATTTTGCACTAGATGCAGAGCTTCATTAGCCAGAGACAACTCCACCATGATCGCATGGTTTTAATCTATGCGGGGTCTAAGCCGGCACCTCGAGAGCAGATTGTGGCAGGGAGGTCTGGGGAAAGAGGCTCCTGTTGAAAATGAGATGAGCAGAGCACAGCCAGAGACACGTGCACTGATGCCTGTTAATTTACTTGCACTGTTTTTTGTTATTATTTATTCAGAAAGCTTGCTTTCTACATTCAGTGAGCTGCAAAGAAGGAACGTCAGCAGCACAGAAAGCATAATGAACAGTTACAAATCCTTTGTGAAGGATTTATAGAATCCTAGAACCATTTAGGTTGGCAAAGACCCTTAAGATCACCAAGTCCAACCATTAACCTAACGCTATCAAGTCCACCAATACTACCAAGTCCATCACTTGGGCAAGAAGAGTGGCTGCAGGAGGAATCAGCAAAGCTGGGACAGTGGCCTCCAGCCCACGGCCACAGCGGCCAGACGCTGCACCCTGGGTGAGCGCAGCAATCCTGCAGCACCAAGCACAACCCTACCCCTCCAAGCACTATACCCACCTGTAGAAAGGAGAATAAAGATGATCTGCTACCCTGAACGACATCCAGATCTCCGCTGGATACGCAACACCCCGATTTATTCTGTTTGGAGAGCCAGGAGCATCAGGATTGCTCTAAGTCACACAGGCACTCTCAGATTTAGGTTACTGGCTTGTTTCAGCTTAGTTTGGAAATCCTGCAGCGACAGCTACAGCCTCCCCCGGCGCTTCAGCAGCTCCACATCCCAGCCCTGCTGGAACCTGGATGAGAAGAGCCTGCACCGAAGGGAAAAATAACAGCAGGGAGGAAGAAAGTTAGCTGAACTTTCTTTAACCCCAGAAGGAGTGCAAAGGGATTTCTTATTTTCTTCCCTCTGGTTTGTCCATCCCTAATTAGTATCTCAGAGAAAGCCATGTCGGTATTTCGTAACCCGCTAGAACGGGGAGGCTCAGCCAGGATCACTTGGTGTTGCAGAAATTTATAGTCTACGCTCCATCCTCCCAGCACTTCTTCCAGGCCAGACCACGGGGTGTGCCAGGGGCCAAACTGCCAGACATCAAAGCACACTTTGGCCCAGAGAGCCCTAAAAAGGTGACTGAAACAGGATTTTCTGGGAGCTGGAGCGCCCTGGCCTGAAGCCAGCGCTGGGAACGTGCTGGAGTCTACCAACCACAGAGGTACAAGGACTTCACCATCCAAAGGTTGGCCCACAAGTGAGATAAAGCACAACTATTGCTAGCTTCCAGTGGGGACAATTCTCCAAAATTTTGTCCATTTAAGCTCAAGCATGAGAAGCTCAGCTTGGGAGGTTGAATCCACCTAAGGCACAGCTCCTGTAGGTGCAAGGGACTGAGGTGGAGCAGGAAGGGTGCAACCCACCCTCCCCCAAAACCGCAGGGCTAGCAGCTGGTCTCAGGGAATGCAAGTACTCCTGCCATCATCTACCAG
This sequence comes from Phaethon aethereus, assembly GCF_964289735.1. Taxonomy (NCBI): domain Eukaryota; kingdom Metazoa; phylum Chordata; class Aves; order Phaethontiformes; family Phaethontidae; genus Phaethon; species Phaethon aethereus. Next base: position 2,244,821 of record NC_138588.1, read on the forward strand.
AAAGCAGGATTTCTACTCAGAGTGGATATTTATAGGTGCTTCCCAGGAGCGCTGTGGCAAGGAACCCGAGAGACAGCCCATAAGTTTGGGGAAGATTGAAGCAAGTTTAGCTGCATTCAGACTTCACGGACTATTTACTGGAAACGGGCATGTCAGGATTAGTTATTCCTAACCACCAAGTTAAACCAAAACTGTAAGAAATTCTAGACTTGCCATTAAACATTCACAACAGAAGTCAGATCTAAGAGCTACACACGACCAGTTCAGGGAACAAGAATCAGTGCCGAATGGTCTGTAACCCAATCACGAGAGTTAAATAAAAACGCCATGACTTACAAGCTAAAGTATGAGATTGCTTATGCAGAAACCTTGCTGTCCTCTTGGATCAAAGTGCTTGAAAGGAACCTCATCAATTCCTCCCACTCATGGGCTACCAAGACCTGACCAGTACATGTCTTTGTGGACAGCAGCAGATTTTAGACCAGGTGTTGTCAACCAGCATAGCTCCACTGGGTTCATCTTCAGAGCAACAACGTGGCTTTACAACACGTAGCATCCAGCTCACCAGGACTTCCCACTGACTGGAAGGTTGTAAGAGGTGTCCTTAATATATAACACACACCCCAGAGTGCACCCACCACAACAGGCTCACAGATGACTTCTCCTGGAGAAGTGCAGTCATTAACAGCTAGAGGAGGGGTCTCCATGGGAGGGATTTACTCCAAAGACAACCCATCCTTCCTAATGATGTCTTCCAGTTTCCTTTTTCCTATTAACATCTGGGGTATATTTATAGGTAGCCAATTTATCTCAGTGATTCCACATATGGTACTGCAGCATTGCCTTTTTCGAGCCCTAGTGCTTGCTGCGCGCGCTCGGAGAGCACAGAGAAACCCTTCTTCTGGAAAGCGGCGAGAAACGATCCCCAGCACTTCATGAAGCTGAACAAGGAGTCGCTAACACGTGAAGGAACAACAGGAAAAAGGACTATAACTTTGAATAAAGTGGTGCAACAGCTCTGGAAGAAAACAAGCAAAAATTATCCAGATATTCCGAAACCCGGTGTCAGTCCATCATGTTTTGTATTAAACCCAGATGTATATCATCTTCTCATCAAAGAGAAGTGGCTGTAGTTGTTACAGTCGGCCAGCTGGTTTTAAGCTCCCCTTTTCCCCGTAGTGTAATATATCCCATGCTCGTTGGAGCTTATGTCCCATGGAATATCTTTGCAATTTGTAACCAGCGCACAATACGGCTCAGATGTAATTTCATAAATCACCCTGGAGCCTCCGTTTAATAATAAATCTTCCGATAGCTCTGGATTGCAAGGGACCAAGCAAAGGTCTGAAAGAGGATTTTTGCCCTTTGAAGAGAGAAATAGATGCAAAGACATTTGCAAAATCCACAAGGGGTCAGTGTCTTGGCAGAAATCCTCCTTCAGAGTTGAGGAGCACAAGTACCGTCTCAGCTCCAGGATGTTTTTAATACTCCAAGACAAGGGTAAGATTTGTGGGCACAGGGGGTTGATTTTGATGTTTCTCTCCCTCCCTTTTTAATGAAAAAAGCAACTCAAGCAGCTGTTCTGCTTTGCTGCACTATTTTTCTGCTTGCTTCAGCACAAGTGACCTCTTAGGAGTGGGAGCATCCAGCCAGAGCCCCAAAGGGAGATGCTGACCTTGGACCCATGTCGCTCAACCAGGATGGATGTTGGGGCCAGGCAGTGAGCGGGCTCAGCACCATCAGCCTTCCCAGAGGAACTGCCCAGTCCCCCGTAGTGGGAGAACAAAGCCAAAGGGACAGCAGGATCATGGCCCCTTGCATACACCCAGTCCCTCAGTGGTGGAACTCCATGGTGAACTTGGGGCTCACATCTGGTGCTTCCCAGTTTGGTGGTGTCACCTCCACCACACCTGGGGACATCAGCCCAGCCCGGGCATGAGTCGGGGTGGAGCAATATGAGGCTGCACAGCAAAGCGGCAGCATATCAGTAACAACCCAAGTCTACCCAAACCGCAGCCCAAGCCCACATCTGACCACGGGACCTATGGTCCAGTGAACTTGTGTGCACATGGGGCCTATGGTGCAGTGAACTTGTGTGCACATGATGTCTTGCAGCGTTATACAGAGCTTTGACTCAGCCTCAAAGTCCTTCCCTCGCCTCGATCCACCTGAGGGGTACGTTACCCACAGCAGGTCTCTAGAGAAGGAGGGAACCGAACGCTTCCCAGCTCATCTTGAAACAATAAACCCAGAGCTGTGTTTTTAAAATAAGGGAACATCCTGTTCAACATTGCCACAGAAGTTTTCATTCACAATAATGTAAAAAGTAGGCTGAGCTTTCAAAGTTCATCTGCTGCGCTGCCCTGTACCACTTTCCTGCCCACATGGAGGATTTCAGAATTGTTTTGTAGATGTTTTCCATTGACTCAAGGACTGCTTCTCCAAGAGGTGACAGCCGGAGGCTTTACAAGCCTTTGTTTCCCTTTCTGTGGTGCATTGCACTGAAGTCAGCTCAAACTCTCAGATGGGGGTTTCTTACGGGGGAGCACAGGTTGGCGAGAGAAGAAGGATTGCCCAAGTCTTACTCAAGGATCAGCTCTGACCTCCCACTTCCCCCTTCACACACCATTGTTTGTCTTGAAGGAAAGACGTTTCACAACATCACATTAAAAAAAAATACCTCAGGGCTTTCTTCTACATTTAATAAACCAAAGTTTATGAATGTTAAGCTGATATAAAAAAAGCCTTCTGGAAATTCCATCTCAGCTTGCCTAGTTTCAGAATTAAAAGGTACACCCATCTTGTCCAGCTCCAAAGTCATTGCACAGCTCCTTTTCCTTTAGCTTGATACTAGCTCATACGCATACTTTTGTGAGACATTTACTAATGCAAGGGTATAGCTATCAAGTGGGTTTTTTTTAAAGGAAAATAAATATTGAGGTCAGCTCCTATCAGGGTACCACGCATTTGAAGTCACCTCAGGTGCCGAGAGGCTTCCTGCCCAAGTTACTGCACACGCAGTGCAATTTAATAGGTTACTCATACCAACAGCAGCACAAATTTAAGGACTGCCTACTGAACCCAGCACAGGTTTGACCCAAGTGGGCAATCTGTCAGATCTCAGGGGTTAATAGAACTGGGAAGCAGAGAAGAGGAAAGAGATTTCCCATCACTTTCCCATGGATGGAGGGCTGCACTCTTGCAGGAAAATTCTCCCTACGGAAACTGCTGGAGGTTTATGTGCAGGACACCAGTGGGACCTCTCAACTTGGTGCCCATAAAAGTACTGTGGGCACATGCAGGGAGAGGGCACACATGTAAGGATGCAACACCTCAATCCCCAAACCCCAGGTGCAGAGGAGGACATCCTCAGGTCCCAAAGGAGCCGAGCACAGCTCCAGCAGTGGCTTGCACCAAGTGACAGACCTGGGCAGAAGCAGCAGGCCACAGCATAAAGTTAAAAAAGTTATTGCCAAAGCAAGGTTAGCAGGCACTGGCTACCATAATAGAAACAGGTATTACTCGTTTCATTAGACACAGACTCCACTGGAAGTGGAACCTCCACCTTGCTGTCTGTTATCCTGCTTCTTGGGATTTGCAATAACTTCACATACAAGACAGGAGGAACTAGAAGTAGCAACTAACCAGGTACAGATCCCACAGGTCCTTCCCCAGGGACACAGGGGGAGGAAACAGCGAAAGCAGAGAATATTAAAACGATCAGCTGGACTAAAAGAAAAGCCCAGGGCTTAAAAAAAAAAAGAATATTTTTTGATCAGAAAATTCTGATCCGATGGAATGGGAACAATTTGCAAGACTTTGGACTAAGCTGTAGGTAAAAACCATGAAGCTGAGCATCTTTCAAACTGTTCAAGTTCTGACTTAGTTTCTTCATGATTTTTAAAGCAGGAAGAACAGACGAGAACTCCAGTGCTACAAGACAAAGGAGCTCTTGGGTTATAAGAACATTCTGGGCATCCTTTCTCTAAAGAAGAAATTTGGATGCTTTGAGAGTTCATCCTCCAGTTCACACACGAAACCCGCCAGATCCGGGTTTGGTGGTGCTAACAGCTTGCTGATCCAACTCGTTAGCTCATCCCCACGTATGTGTCAGGGCCTAGTGGCAGGTCACACAGCGAGCTGCACCCCAGCCAGACATCCCGCTCCCAACATCACTAATCCCAGAAGACACAGGTGGATTCATCTCCTCCTCTAACCCATGCCTTCATCTTACATCAGTTCATAGAGCTTGTCTCCAACCTAGAGAGAAGGAAGGCCTTGCCAATGAACCAAGGCAACGCCTCAGGCAGCTGAACCCCCTTCTACTCCCCCTTGCCAAGTGTCATAACACATGGAGGCAGAGCCCAGATGTCAAAGCCGTGTTTCTCCAAGGAACCAGTTCCTTGGCTTGTCCAACAGGCTCCAACCAGGCACCCAAGCAGTCTGTCGCTGGGACTACATGGACCCATGAGGAAGCAGTTTTCAGAAGTACTTTAGACCAGCGATGTCAGAGATTCCTTCCAGCCACTTTCTGGAGCAGAGCACAGAGCTATGGGGGATTACTCTGCAAACACACAATCAGCTGGAGGAAGAGGGGGAGGATTAGCCCTTATGAAATACCAGAAGCAATGACCAGAGAGGAATTTTGTGCAGTTCACTGCATGCAGAAAGACAACTCAGTGGGGACTTCCTAGTGGAAGACATCTTGAGCAGAGCAGAACAGTCTTATTGACCATCTATGTGCAGCCGCTGTTTGAAAAGCTGCGAAGGAAGCAGCTAAAAAACAGATAAGCACAGGGAGAGAAGCATGAGGGACATTTTAGAAAGAAAGGTATCAAACCCCCAAGGTTAGAGCACTGAAGACATTCCCACACGCTTGTTTCACTAGAACTGAGGAAAAACATCTGTAGGAGGAAAAAAGCTTTTTAAAGTTTCCCATGCCAAGGGTTCAACTCCCAAAGAGCATCCCTTTGCAGGGAACCTCCTCCGCTTCAAAGCACAGTCAGGACCAGGGGACCCTGTGAGTGGCTGAGGGGCCCTGGGCTCTGTGGGGCAGCCTGAAGAGCAGCACCAGGACATGGGCCACTGAAGTATTTCTAAACCATCATATGCTTCGGTTTCCAGCTTTATCTATTTACGAACCAGGAGAAAGCAAACTGCGCTTGAGACAGAAAGATAGCAGCAGTCCAAAACAGGGACTGTTCAAATCAAATGGTTCAAAATAAACCATCTTTAGAGACCAGTGCTGCGGACTACTTCCCATTGACATGGCTGTTCATCCCCACCACGAGATTTAGGACTGAAATCCCGCTTGAAAGAGGCTGAACCCCAACCACGCCTGCATGGACCATGATATCTGGAGGGATAAGTAAAAGCTCTTAAGGCACCATGACTTCTGTTTTCCAGGCAGGCACAGACAGGTGAAGATCCAAGAGACTGGACATGGACCACACATGGTCTAAAGATGAGAGAAAGGAGGATTCTGTAGAACAAAAGACATTCAGCAAAAAACCTAAGAAGTCTCTGCCAAAACCTCTAATGTGTTCTAACTTTTTTCTGGGTCTTCCAAGGCCAAAGAACAGCTCTGCCATAGGAAAACAGACCCCTTCCCTATGAACACGGTCCATACGTGAGCCCAAAGAGTATGCAAGGGCTTCTGCAGAGGTGAGCAGACAGAAGGGGCACTGCAAGGTCCCAGCTGCAGCAGTGCCAAACACATCACATAGAGAGTGCTTCTACAGATCCAGCACCAAACCATCGTATCCAGAAATTCACACGCTTGGGAGTTTTAAGAAATAACAATGGGTTAATTATTGACTCACCAAAGCTATTTTTACACAGCTGCTGTGACAGCAAAGAGCTGCAGAAGCTGTTATAGCATCAGCTCCCCCAGACTGATGGGCCTGCTTGATCCCCACCAAGCAATCTGGACCATCGGTTGGCTTACAAAGTCCTCGGAAGAAAGAGAAAAACATGCTGAATTCCCCAGCATTTGAATCACTTAAGCGTTTGCCAAGAATGGGCCTCCCTCGTTACAGTTTCATAATTCTTCAGTCCTTTCAGACTAACTCGGACACCGTTTGGGTAATAATTAACCATTCCCAGCGCTCAGCGGCTGCTCGGTTCTGCATGTTCAAGCTTGGCGTACAAGACCTTCAAAATTAACAGCATTGCAAAGTTTCTTTCTGTTAATTATGCTATTTTGGAAGGAGAAGAGGAAGGAAAACAATTTCCAGAGACCAGTGGGGGTTTTCTTCTCACCCTTCCCCCCAGAGTCCTTCAGGAGAAAGCACATCACACTCATCGTGTATCTTCCCCAGAAACGGGTTGTGGTTTCAATTCTGCATCCCAAAAGCACATGCAGTGGTGTGTCAGATATCCCTGCTGCCACGGGAGGAGGGACAGCACTTGATCCACACAAAGTCCTTCAGATGGTGGTTGTTAGCTCCCCGGGGCAGTCGGTACCGCCTGCCGGTAAAGTCTCGTGTCCCAAACACAATCCTACTGCACAGCACCACGACCAGTGCTGAGATAGAGAGTATCATCCAGCCTAAAACATACAACCCCAGCTGGAAGATGATAGAAGGCACGGTGTTGTATGGATGAGACGACCAGGGACAAGGTGCAGAATCTTCTCCCTCAAACTCAAGCCAGGCTGCAAGGGATGCTTTGGGGCTCTTCTCTTTCTCTCATCCATGTTTTCTCCCATTGCACATGCTCTTCCCTGTGACACCAAGGGCATGCTCTGGGGATGGAGCTGGGCTGTGACCTCCTGCCTGTGTGACATGGCCACACGGCCCCAACCATCCTCCAGCACTGCAGTCACACAGGCAGGACACTGAAAGCGTTTTGTGGCCATTTCATTTGGTTCTTTCCCCACCGCAGGTCCCTGGTACAGAGGCACTGGGGCATGAGCAAGCGCCAATGTCTCCTGCACCACAATCACATGCTACATAGCAGCAGCGATGGACAACCCCATCCCAGCCACACTGGGAAGCACACAACGGGTCAGCGACAATCTCAATTTACCATTTGAAAAAATAAATCCATAAAGACATTTCTGGGTCCTTTATATGGACAGAGTAATCCAGGTTCCTCTTTCCCCTGTGTCACCGGTTGATGTCCACTCTACAGGAACTGTGGAGGACCCAGACAGTCCCATCACATATGCCACAGGGCCACCAGCTTGTCACCCAAGCCAGCAGCTGGAGGGTGCTGAGGCTGCCCGGACCCACAGGGCTGTCACAGACTAGGGAGCTGGGGAGCACCAACACACCGGGAACCTCTGAGCAAACGCTTGGTGGCTGATCTAAAGCCATGGGGAAGCCAAAGGCTCCGAGGAGCCTTTATCAGGACTGCAGGCTGAGTGTGGCATGGGGAGATGCCACCAGCCCGTAGGCCCTGGCAGCAGACAGTCTGGCATCCCCGAGACCAGTTCCCACTGCCAGTGCTAACCCCCTCCCACAGATGTGATCATGCAGAACACAATCCCATAAACAGCATCCAGATGTGATTCGGGAGGCAAAATAATAGTTCTTGATCTTCTGACAATGGTGCCCAGAAGGATTTGGAAAACTGACAACAAGCTTTGAAGTTTTATGTAATGTGCTAAGACTTCTACAGTGACAGCTCCATCGTCCCTGCCCCACCCAGCCAAGGGGCTGAGCATCCTTCCCACACCCGGAGGTGCTGCGGTGTAAAGGGATACGAGCCTAAAAATCTGCAGTGGTCTTCGGGAGTCGGGAAGCTCGGATGCTGCTCTGCTGTTTGTCTCCATCTTGCTGGTCTGGAAGTCACACCGATGTTACTCGAGGAAGAATGCACTTAGGACATTTCCTCTGTTTCCTGGTCCAGGCTGAAAATACTGTGGGAAAAGTTATTCCCAGAAAAAAAAATCGGTAGCTCTAAGCCTGGCCCAACAGCAAACGGGAAGCAAGAGGCAGGAAAAAGAGCGGAGCAGCACTTCTCAAAACTAGAGAGCAGCTGATGGGGTTTCTTTTTTAACTGAGTTTCCTAAGGAAACATGGGAGTGAGCCGCCCTGTTCGTCCCTCCCCACAATTTTTGAACCATTTATTTGATTTTAACAAAACCTGTGCGAGGACCAGCAATTGCAGAAGACGTTTCATGGGGTCTGGCATGCCATTCCCCACACCCCTCGCTGTCCCTGTGCGGGCAGAGGCTGCAGCAGAAACAAAATGCTTGTTTAATAAGGAGCTAAAAAGAGATGTCCCAGCCGTAAAGCCTGTAACCAGAGCCTGCATCTTCTCAGACAAGCCGGAAAATCCAACCCCCAGACACAACCCCACGGCAGCTGGAGCCCCCCAAGCCCCCTCTACCTCAAGAAACAGCTTTGCTTTATTTCCCCCAAAGCTTTGCCTTCCCCACTACCCTCCAAGAGCTCCGTCACGCACATGCCGGGTTTCATCCCGCTTCTCAGAGGCTCATTTTTGGTTTTGTCCCCCAAGCCCCATGTCCCCCCTGAGCCAGGGCTGGAGGGCGGCTGCAAGAGTCACATTTCCCCAAGAAATTCCGGGAAAGGCGCTCCCACTTTTAACAAGGAGAAGAATTTTTTTTTTCCTGCCGACTTCCATAGCCAAGCTAATAAAAATGGAAAGCAACAAGAAATTCCAGCAGAAGGGAGGTTTGGGGTGGAGGAAAGGGAAGATACCACTCACTTGAGCCTATCCTAAATAGGAGAAGATAATTAGCCACATATATCCCAGAAAGAATAGCAACAGTATATGCAATTATTGGGAATGCACACTTTAAGAGCATTTGCCAAAAATGCCTGCTTTTATTAAAAAGGAATGGTTTCACAAAGGCCCAACTGTAAGAAAGGTTGTAATTTGCCCAAATAAAACTTAATTTGATCCATGAAATAGCTGTGGTTTATTGTGTAATATATGTGCTATGTGTTTTAATTTAATAGAATCCAATATAATTGTAAGCCAGTCGAGTTTCAGAGCAATTTTGGGTTGTTCCCACAGTGTATATAGTACAGATGCTACTTTGTGCATCGCACCAGCGCGTACATAAATCAGGAATAGAGAAAGGATTACCCGCAAAGCGGCAAGCAATGCTTCATCACGCACCAAATGGAAAATAAGACCTTTGAGGAAAGCAAGGGAAGTTATTTACAGGAAATAGCTCTGGATGCTCTGCAGTAAACCGCTGCGTCTCAGACTCCTGGACCCAATCTTGGGCCGCTAGCGCTGGGACAGCGGCTGTGCGACCAGCGCCGGGATGCCACCCGGCACCAGGCGACGCGACGCTCCGTCACCCCCAGCACACCCCCCCTCCTGGGGGCTCACCAGATTCAGCAACCCGGCCCACCTCAAGCGAGGAGAAATGGAGATGAATCTTTATTTTTGCTTTCTAGGAAGGTTGTGGTCCACGCTGGCCATGCGCGAGACCACGCCGTGTCCTGGGCAGCTGTTAAAGCTCTTCCTCCACTTCAGTCCCACCCACTAGCTCGAAATCAGACACAGCTACACCACCGGAGCAGGCAGAAAGTCCAAGCCCGCAGGACCCACCGAAGCTTTGGGAAGCACAGGTATGCGCATGAGCGCTTCAGTAGCTCTATCACCCTGCTAAAAACACCAATTCGCACCCCAGACGCAAAGCTGCAGATGATCCGTCACCTACAAAGACCATGAAGTCAAGCACAGCAAACTGAGGGAGACCTCCAGCTCCGTCCTCTGCACCAACAGCAACTTTTTGCTTTTCCCTTGCCAGCATGGGGCGGGGCGGGCAATATTCAGCTTTTAATCATGCATTGATCAAGTCCCTTGCACTTTTTCTGTGGAGGTAAAATCCTGAGAAGGATTATGGGCTAGAGGCCGACAGACTCTGCAGAACTGCGACAAAACCTGTGCCACAAAGGGATCCCAGTCTCTCTCATTAAGAGCAGCTGAGTGTGGTTCCTTTTGGCATTCACTGCTTTCCCGTTCTGGCTAGTAAAGAGTATTTCTCAGTCATGGCAGCAACGAACATCAAGGACAGGGATGATGAACGTCTTCTCACAGGAAGAGAGGCCACGGGCTGCTTCTTACCAGCCTATAACACAGTTTTAAAATGCAATATTACTCAAATTAAGAGGATCTTGTCAAATAAACACACTCCACAAATGAATGCCCGCCCATAAGGACTTTGGTCCAACACCAGCATTACTAATTCAGAACTTCCCCTTGAGCAGACCTTAGGTGTATTCGGCACAGGGCAGCCAGAAACGGGACCACAGCCTTCAGCCTCCTGGTTGCACCCGTAACACAAGGGACCAGCTGATGCCTCCATCAGTGCTTGGGCGCTCACAGATGAGGATGTCCACCAGCTTTCGCCGACTGAGTAACACCTTAAAACATCTCCGTGTCTCACCGCCTCTGCCGACGACCCAGAGAGCAGCCAGGGCGAGTCAGATCAGTCATTTTGGGCTCTTTCCACAGGATCAAGATCTTACTGCTCATCGACAAGGAAACTTGAAGGCTGTGATCCGGGGAAGCTCCACCCGAGACAGTCACTGCCTCAGAGGGGCGAGACTCACCGGTTCAAACTGAGGCACCAAGCCTGTGCAACACCTCCATCCTACAACAAAACCACGACCTCTCCACCCACACAAGTAACTCAGGAGCTGGAGCAAACCCCAAAGGTCATTCATCGCTGAAGCCCTTCAGCGCCGGGGGAGAGGTGTTTGCTCCCCACCCCGGGTATCTTCTGACTGTGCAGGGCTGCGGGTGCTATGGGGATCCCACCATGCTACAGAGTGGTGGCAAGTCCATCTCCTCCCACTCAGAGACTTAACTCACTGTAACAGCAGAGCAGAGATCCCAGCACTAGTACAGAGAAAAATAAAAAAGCATTTTGCTTCTGCTCTGCCAAGCAAATCCCTCCAAAAAGTGCACTTGGTGGTAAAGTACAACATCACATGGATGACCCAGCAACCATCCCAAAAAGCAAAACAAGCTCCAGCTCAAAGGCCATCACACAAAACCACACAGCACCCCACCACCAGGGCACCCCAGGCAGCAGCAGGAGCTTGGTCCAAGCGCAGCCCAGGCAGAAACACCTCAACCCATCCCTTGCGCCCTCCTGCCAGGGGACTGCTCTCATTTCTGCCCTTAAAAAAGGGGGTGCGACCCCACATAGTCCTTATGGGAACAAGGAGAGAGAACATGCCACTCACCTCAGGTGTCAGAAGACCATGACTGTTCCAGTAGGGAGAAGGAGGTACATTTGCAGGATCCCAGGAGGCTGCCCAGAGGGTTGTGGCCACCCTGGTTTTATAGGGGCTGGGGCAATGAGCAAACGCCGGCAGCTGTGGGCACACGAGAGACCCGTTGGGTCATTAGCAAAACCCAACGATGCCCAGCTGCTCCTGCAAGCCCTGGCAGGGAAGTAATTCCTCATTCCCTCATGCAAGGGCCCTCCATCCACAGCCACCCCGAGGTCTGCTCCACGTGCCAACTTACGGTCACCAACAGCCCCCGGGTCCAACCCTAGTGCAGGGGATCGCGTGGGGAAGGCGTCAGCTGAGCTTTGCAAGGGTCTGGCGGGGAGTTCAGTAGTTTGGAAGCACCTTTAAAGGGTCCCAAGTTTGAACGATTACAGTAAGGTATTAAAGGGGAGAAACGGGCAGAAAAGAATACTTCATTGCCTCACCATAAAATCCTTTTTATTCCCTTTAAAGCCTCGCTGTCAGCTGAAATAAAAGTCCAGACTTATTCCTGGGGAAGAGTAATTAAAAAAAAAAAAAATTAAGCACAATCAGCAGATTGCACAAGGGAAACCCCAAAGTTAACAATTTCAACACATGAGAATCCTTTCACTGATGCAAACCAGAGCAGAGCTGAAAGGTGCCCGAGCAGCCCGGCCACACTGCAAATGCAAAGAGTTAAGTTAGGGAAAACCAGCGGCACGAGAACGACAGCTTCCGTGGGCGCTGGGACGAGGTCTTTCACGGGCGGTATGAAAGCAAACAAGAACGTCTACCCTTGATGTTATTTTGTCCAAATTATGGAAGAAGCTGTTAGAAAGCGCTTAGAAACAGCACTGCTGCGTCCAGCGTGCGTGCGTGCGTGCGAGGAGGAGGGCAGGGAGGAAGGCAGCAGCCAGCTCGGGATGCGAATGCGAAACCTCCTGGGTGGTGGTGGGAAATGCCAGAAAAGAGGAGTGGAGAAAAGGAAATGGGGAGAAGCAACGCGGCTTTTGGCTGGTTTTTCCCAGTTAAAATGAGGACGGTATTAACAAAAATCTCTTAAAAAAATCCCCAAACATAAAAATGGCCTCTTAACCGACTGTGTGAAAGTGATACAGCGAGTGAGGACACAGCAAATCTAAGCCAAAGGGGATAAAAAAAACCTGCAAAGCTCTCGAAAGCTGGCTTTAAACAATAGTGACATGTTTTGACACCGTTCCCTGACAACAATGGCTGTAACACAAACAAAAATTAATGATGTCAAGTATTAATACTGATGCTGCATGAACTCAACCAATGTGGTCCCAATTAAATATCAAGCATGGTTATAATTTGAAAAATGACTGTGGAAATGTCATTGCGACATCCCTGCTCGCGTCTCTCCCCGACATCCAGCCCAGGTCTGTGTGTTTCCCGGTGGGACGCAGTCCCCTTCCCTAGTGGGATGTGGTCCCCACCTGCCCCATCCTCGCTCGTGGCTGGTGTAGAAACGCCAAGTCCAGTTGCCAAAATGCATGACCCCGACATGCATCAGGAGGGCTTCTTAATACTAAGTTTATGCCCTATTTTACTGTCTGGGTTTGGAGCCGTTAAGGAGGTCCCATTGCATGTTTTTCTCTGCAAACGCTGAGGGCTACAAAAACATCCCCTGTAACATTGGAAGTTGAGGTGCTTTTGCAGTCACCAGACTCCAGAGGCCAGGACTTTATGAAAATCAATTGTACAGGGATTTGTAATACAGCTCCAAGACTTGGCAACACTAGTTGCTGGCAATAAATAACTTTACTAACCAAGCGAAGCCAGACAACGTCCAACCTGCCCACGCAAGCGCATGGGTGCTACAGCGCTGACAGCAACGAAGCTCACGCAGAAGTCAGCGAAGTGCCTGATTTTATCCAGGATTTCCAGAGAGAGTAAATCAGACGAGACAAGCTCATTTGACCAGGACTTCTTCTGGCTGCAGCTGCTCCTCAGAGCACATTATTCTTCCCAAACAATTCTATATCAGTTTATCGCCTGGACGACAGACTGGGAGATCTACAGGACAAATCTGGCGCACAACTTGTCCAACTCACCTCCGCCTTATTTCAAGTTACTGGAGAAGTTCCCAAAACTCGGGCCACGCTACAGTGTCTCCAACCAAGGATCCACCCAACCATGAGTTGTCCAAAACCACCGTTTTGTTTCTCAACCATCAGACCGGGAGGTACCGGACTCAGAGAGACAAGCCCCATGCGAGGCTGATAATGCAAACTGGTCCTACCGGGCAGCTTTAGGACCATGGTCTGTTCTGCTCTTCCCACCAGCACCGACAGCCCTCAATTTGCAGAACATAAAAATGCACACTCATCTTCACGATGTCCCCATCATGTTTTGTGTTATCAGAGAGATCATGGAAACCTGAGCAAGAACAGCTATGGGAGATCTTCCTCTCACCTTCCCTGTTTGCTCCCTGGCACTCAAACTGTCCTCATTTACCCTCCTCCTGGAGACAACTGCAGCCTGCCAGTAACTCAGTTCTCATTTTTCTAAGGGTCCTGGCTGAGATGGGAGACAGCGATCACCCCTCTGGAATCCCCCCTGACTGCAGAGTGCCTGAGCAGACACTGCTGCGGACTTCAGTCAGAGCGGGAGGGGGGAAAAAAAGACAATTTAAACCCCCCCCTATAATGCGAATACTTTATTATCAATGAGTGACTGGTATTAGCTTTTTGTCTGGGTATTAATAATATTTCAAAAAACCATACATCAAAATTAGGGCTTTCTCCTATTTTTGCTGTATAATTTTTCTTTTTTAAAAAAATCTGTATTGAAAGAATTATATAAGCCAAAGTGCATTTTCTGTTTTTTGTCCATATACACATTGCACCATACATAAATAATTACATTGTAAAAATGACTCCATAATTACAAGTATAATATATATTTTCATATAATATATAAAACTTTATATTAAATCTAGGTAGATGATATTTGGGATAGTCTGTGCCTTTTCTTTCTTTTTCCTTTCGTCAGAGGCTGACCGTTATCGATTGTTACTGAGTAAAATCTCCAGCCAACAAGGACATGACGTGATAAACTGTCTCGAGTAACACGGCCCCCAGCCTTTGGCAAAGCTAATCCGCACGCTGTTCGGGTCGTAGGGCCCGTCCGCGTAATCCAGATCCGCCGTGTGCTGCAAGAGGCAGGACTTCTCGTAGTCAAACACCTTGATGGAATAGCCCGGCATCACCTTGCGCACTATCAGAGTCCTACAGTTGGGGATGTCCAGTGTCGGGGAGTTGACGAAGATGGGATGCTCGCTGCGGTTGTAAGCCCACACACCGTCCGGTTCTTTGCTTAGTAAAATCCCATAGCCGATTTTACTTCGAGTCCTTCTCACAGTCTCGCTCCTGTTTTCCAGGTTTAGCTGTCCGAGGCAGAAGCCGTTTCCTTGAGGTAGGTCATAAAATATACTGACAGACTGTTCGTACACTGTGTAGAGGCGGCCGACGCGCGTCCGGTGCTCCCAATAGGCCACGTTGCACCAATGGCTCCTTTTCACGGCATCAGGTGACGTACTGGCATCTGCAGGGGAAAGCAGAGGAAGAGTCAGGGTTTGCAGTGACAGCCCAGGAAAAGATAGGTATGGAGGATGGCTCTTCCCACCCACTGGCTTTAATCACACAGGAACTGAACTTGTCTTCAACCCAAAACTTGCCTTCAACCCAAAGCCTCAACCAATTATGTCAAATGCCACCGAGAAAGAAGGCTCAAGCAAAGGCTGCTGACCCAAGGGGCCACCCAACAGCTTCCGTGGAGCTCAGTGCCTCCTTCTCTAATGTTCAACCCTGCATCCAGAAGCTGGGACCCTGTGCATTCGCCACCACAACTCGGCCACCCCTGAGCTTGGCAGGTCCCCAGGCTCCTCCAGCTGTGGCGGTGTACCCTCACTTTTAAAGGCCAACTTGTCTGGAGCTGAAACACGAGGGATGCCCACGAAGTGCTCAGATGACTGACCCAACCGTTATCTCTGCTATGTAATACTCTTCAACGGCGATGCTGATGTTCCCATGTGGAACACGAAATCTGAGGAGGCACTTCATGCCACGGGGGAGTAGTTGCTATGAACCTACCACGTCCTCCTACAAAGTCAGTGCAACTCTTCCAAGAACAATGAGAAACGTCTTTTCTTTCTAGGAATTATGTTCAAGGAAGATGAGAAGGATGCAGACTGCCAGAAATCGGTTTAATTTATGATGCCTCCAGAATTTATGATACTTCCAAAAGGAAGACAAGAACTCTCAGCCCTAAAAGACCCCTGAAGAGGACGAATTAACCTCTTGCTGAACATCATTCCCGCTCCTACCACACCGGTTAACAGAAAACCACCCTGGGATTTCAAGCAAGGAGCTCTACTTTGAGCCAGCCCTGCTCCATGCCCAGCATTAAGCTCCCTGACAATATATCACGCGCCCGCGGCCTGCTGACCCCTCTGCCTTCGTGCCATCAAGTCCGATTAACTCGCACGCGGGGTGATGCCATTATTTTGCTTCAGAGAACCTATTGACGCACCGGATTTCAAGCGCAGCCCTACAGCCCTGTTTCTTTTCGGGCTCAAATTACCCTGGAGGGGAATGGGCTCTCCTCCCCGTTAACGAACTTTGAATGAAGCGGCTTTGTTAGAGTTTAATTTGAGTTGTAACTATACAAATTTAAGTGGAGGGAGACAGGGGGAAGGGGACATGAGGGGTAACTGGGCAAGTGGGATGCTGGCGGGATGCCCTTTACCATGGGCAATGCCCATCATCTCACACCGACCCCTTCACCCACCGCAGGTCTAAATCATCCCCAAAATGCCAGATTGGCCCCTTCCTCCCTCATCATCCGTTTCAATAATTTTCAGCACGGCCACCAACAGCTCCTTTTCAGTTTGATGGCATCTTTTATCCAGAACTGGGAAGGAAACCCTGTGGTGATCAGACACTTCAACCCCACTAGGACAAGAGACACGATTTCCCCACATTTATGGCAATCCTCCCTTGGAGAAGCAAGCCAACAGCTTTGTGTCCCCTAATAATGGAGGTGATGTCCTGGGCCTCCTAAAGGCACGGGAAAAGCCCTGCTCAACACAGCTGGGTAAGATGCCCCCCTTCAATTCAGAGTTAGTGGCTCTGCATAGCAGGGAAACGGGTAAAGACCCTCGTTCAGAGCAATGGCAGCATCCTGGAGCCAGGTGAGCCAAACTTGGGTTTTTTAACCCAAGGACCAGGTCCCGTCCCCCAGCCGCAGCCGTTGCGGCAGGCTGGGATGCTTTACCACATCCCACTGGCACTGATGGGTCTTCGTGTCTCTGTGCTTCTGAGCCATCCTCAGTGGAAACCACTGTAACAAGCTCATCCTAATACTGCACTCGGCTAATGACAAAAACCAGCGAAACCAAAGGGTTTTCGCCATTCATCATCTTTGGCCAGTAACTGTACTTCCTTTGCCATCTGAAATGACCCTCCTGTGTCCAGATTACCAGGAGTTAAATGAACAACCCAACTTGCTCCGGAAGGGCAACGACTTCATTGGCAAGTACATGATGAATATGCTCTACCCAAGCACATCATTGAATACTGACGACTGTACTTGACTCTTCCTGAAGTACGTCATGATGCCTTGCAAAGCATGGGAACATGAAGTTTTAGGGAAGGAAGAGAAGATTCAAATGCAATTCTGGGTTAGAACCCCCCTCAGCTGCCTGGTGCCAATATGATGCACTAAGATCTCTACCAAGACCAGAAACTTTGATGAAATTGGTGATAAAAAGTTTCAGAACCTCTTCGCAGTATTTCTGCAACAGTTGCAAAAATGACATCAACCAAGTTTATGGCGTTAACATAAATCTGACCCAAACACTCTTCTCTAACTGAACGTTACAGAAGCAAGACCATCCTTAGTTGCATCTGTACAAAGCCCTGAAATCAACAACTCGGCATAGACGAAAATCGTTTGACCTTCTCTGGTAACACCCCTTGGTCTACCCACCATGCAGACTGCCAGCACATTTTGCTGTTTAAATCACACTATGGCAAATAATTCCATTCATCTGCACACACATCTTCCACAGCCTCCAGCTTCCAGTCATCTTTCCTCTGGGACATCATACAGCCGAGATGCCCACAGCACCTTTCCAAAACTCTTCTCAAATGCTACATTTTGCTGTTGTCCCACTCGAGGGATGCTGGAGGGGGCTACAGACAAGCTCAGAGCTTTTCATCTGCCGGGGCCCAGAGGCTGGTAGCAGTTACCGAGCTCTGCATCTGTTTAACCTCCCAACCTCCACAAAGCCCCGCATGCCCATTAGCTAAGTTGCTTACTGCATTTTTTAGAGACTACCACTCAGCCCCCAAACTTCCCTTACAGACTAAGAATGGGACAACTTCAAAACTCAAGCTTCCCCGTCAGTTGAATTAATTAGGGGAATAGTCAGCAATAAACATTTAAATAGGTGTTTCCCTCAGTTTACTGCAAATTAACATACCTATGGGGGGAAAGCAAAGGAGGAGGAAAACCACTGTCTGTTCCATAAGAACATCTCGCTGTAGGTGCCACCATCCCCGGTGCCATCTCTGCTCCCCAGGAACCAGCAAGCATTTTGGTCAAGTCACCAATCTACACACATGCTGACAACAGGGGAAGGTTTGTTCACACCTCGGGCTTCGATGCATCTAAACCAGCCTGATTAAAATCACTTCCATGCAATTCACGGCGTGAGCTTCAGTCCATCCACCCACCCACCCACCCACCCATCCAACCAACCATCCATCCATCCAACCATCCATCCACCCACCCCTGCGCACGTCTCGGGGCGAACCCCCCGCGCCGATGTGCTTCCCACCTCTGCCGCCCCGTCGCAGCTCCCGCCCGGCAGCGAGGGCTCTGCCAGCTCAAGGCACGCCGGGAAGCTCCCGCGCCCCTTCCAACGGGCGAGGGCGCGGGTTTCAGGCAGCCGCACGTCCAGCGGCTGCGCGTTTCCTTTCCCCCGTCCTTCTCCCGGCCAGGGCTGAAGAAAGGCTTTAAAAGCCATGCACCAGCTGCAAAAGCAACCTGCCCGCGGCCCGCAGGCGAGTAAAACACCCCGAAAGGAGACAGTTAAAAGGCTCATCTGCAAAGCCTCTGCCTCCGGAAAGCTTTCGGCAGGGTCCCCCTTCTCCCCCAGCCCCACCCCGCTCCCCGGGCTGCGGCGGGTTCCTTTGCCGTCTCGGATCTCCCAGCGCACTCAACCGAGCGTGCGAAGCTGGACCCGTCTCGCCGCCCCGCGAGCGCTCCAGCAGCCCCCAGGACAGGGGGGCCCGCGCTGCCTCTTACCCCCCGCCCGGTATTAGCGTCGCCTCCAGCCATCAGCCACCGCCACGCAGCAGACAGCAGGGGCGGCCGCCAGAAAAGCATGTCCTCTGCCTTTTAAATAAATATTCCATTTTCTCCTTCTCTTTTTGCACGCTGCCCTTTATGCACAGACCAGAAAACCCACTTTTTTTTTTTCCTTTTTTTTTTCCCCCCTCTTTTTTCCCCTCCCCTTTCCTGGAACAGAGGCAGGCTTGTTAGCTTTCTTTTTGAAGAAAGAAAAATATTTTAGTCCTGCAGTGCCTCCCTCGATGGTATACGCCGCATTTTTAACAACTATCACTGTAGGCAGCTACAGCTTCTAACAGTTACATTTAGGCTGGCGTCAGGGCTATCTCTTCCATCAAAGCCGCCTTTATCGATCAGACGGACAGGCTGAAACTCTGGCTCTTGTTTACTCGCTCCTCCGAGCCGCCGTTTCCTCCGCTGCAGCGATGCCTTGCAGCGGACACATCCAAAAGGAAATTCAAACAATTTAAGATAAAAAAACAAGATAGGAAGCAAGATGGAGAATCAAAACTAGAACTTAATGGGAAAAGAGACTTGCACGGCTCAGGCAAAAGGAATCCGGGTACGGGAATAAAATGCTCACGGTGCTAGCAGCACTGCTGCTTTCCCTCCCTGCGGAGTGTGGAGGTAAAGAAAATAACTTGAGGTTTTACGTTATTTGTGATTTAACAGTGCTTTATGCCAGTAAAGTTCAAAGCAGTGCATTACAAGAGAAAAGAAAGATGCTTTTTTCCAAAACAAAATGCTGTGCAGTCCCACTGCTAGACAGTGCCCTTAAAAGCAGGATGGAAAACATGGGCAGATCACAAAACACATGAAATATCTCTGATTCACGCTCTTATCTGATATATCTGATATCATGGATCATTATCTGATTCATGGCTCTTCCAAAGCCACCAAACCTCTTCTCAGCAGGTCAAATGGCCCCCGCCAGAGATGGCTGCAAGTACGATCTTGCTGCGTAAGGGAACGGGGGCGAGAAGGGAAGTTTGCTGCAGTGCTTTGAGGAATAGTCCCGTTTTTGCAAGGGCTCCTGAGGAAAACAGTCACGAGTGGCACCATGTTGTTTTTCCAAGCAGAGTCTCCCCGTGAGGAATGGGTGATGCCGGCCCCCCCTTCCCCACCTAACCCCAAACCACGCTCACGGGGTCTCAAAACGCATCTAAGAGGCACCCGCAGGGAAGACCATGCATGTAAAAAAAGAAAAAAAAAAAAATTAAATCACTGCACTCTCCAAATGCAACGGGGACCCAAATGCGCAACTAGGTACCTGAAGAGATGAAGTGGGATATTCAAGGGTGTCCCCACGACTCAGCCCACACCCCATTTTCATGTCCCACCCACCCTGCGTCACGGGGCAGCCTAATGCTCCTCTGGCCATGGAGCTCAGTTACATCCTTTCTCAACGGCCAACATCCTTCCATTCCGTTTTATTCCACTTTGGACTCTCGCTAGATACATGCTCAGCCTTTTTTCTCCCCTCTGCCGCAGCACAGATGCATGCTTATACTACCCAACACGCCGGAGCATGGAAGCAGGATGGTTATAGCCATACACGGCTCATTGTGAACAAGGTCCAGACAAAAAGCCCGGCACAAAGAACCCACACGTTTCCTAAAAACCTTTTAACACTTCAGTGGGAAGCCATTAGTTAAAATAATCCCCCATTAATACCCTTAGAAACAAGCTCCAGGGTAAGGAAGGGGTTAAAACTTTCCACAGCAGAAATGGAATTTTTATGGCCCTAAAAAAAAAAAAAAAAAAAAAAAAATTAATCGTCAATCTGCCCCAGCAAAGCTCACAACCATTTTCGTTAAGCCAATATACTTAAAATGCCTCTGCCGTACAAGTTTCAGCTGGAACGCATCACTGCGGCCCCCCGAGAGCCCCCGCGCCGCGAGAGCCCCCGCGCCGCAACCACCCCCAGCACGAGACCCTGCCCGTTCGCCCGGGGGAGCAGCGGAGTGGGGGCTCCCCCCGTGCACATGCCCTGGGGACACAGGTCCCCAAACTGGCCACCATCTGTCTGTCCACCCTCACCGGGAGCGGCGGGGTGGGACCGGGGAGGCTCCTTCCCACCCTTGGAGGAGCTGCAGCCGCTGGTGAGCCACGTCTTGGCCACCCCCCGGGCGCGCTCCAGCGCTGGCTCGAGCGCATGTATTTAAGGCAGCACCCCGAGCCCACCAGCAACCAAAGGCAGGAGGCTGGGCAGGACCTGAGCTGCCGTCCCACGGTGGCCCTGGGGACAAGAGAGAGGAGCAGAGGCAGCAGGAGGGTCTCCATGCTGTTCCCCAGCAGAAGTCAGGGAAAGGCCTGAGGAGGACAAGGACAGCTCAGTCCGTTTTCCCCATCACTTCTCGGTCTCTCTGATGAAGCGAGAAGCTGTGCGTGACAGCAGGACGAGGGGCTTGTGCGAGGAGACAGCGGCTGGGTGCAAGCAGGAGGTTGGAGAGCCCAAGGCTTCTTCCTGGACCTTTTCCTTAAGGCCCAGAACCAACTGAGGATCCTTTTAACGTCCCAGCTTGACCAAGACAAACTTGCTCACTGATTCACAGAGGCCCCCAAAAGCCGTCACCAGCTCCCCAGCTCGTGACCGTGGTCAGCCACGGGAACACCAGGCTAGACCTTCCCCACGCTGCAGAGCATCAAACCACTCCAGGCTGCTGGTGTGCTCCGCTGAGAGAGACGTGAAGGTTCGGCCCAGCTCACGCCTCAGTTGGAAAATAAGAGTGTGATTTCATCTTACAATTAATCTGGTGTCACCGTTGCTGTGGTGCAAAAGGGTCCCAGCTCCTCCGTCCCCAGCCCAGTTCCTGGTGTGTTCCTCAAGTTGGACATGGCTGCTGTGCAGCCACAGAGCCCAGTTCATCGCACTCACCCAGCAGAATCCAACACCAAAGCAAGCACCGCAGACAGCCACAAAGAGCCCTCGCTGCCACCGTGCCCACCATGGAGGAGGCACCTTCCTCCTTCACCTCCTCCTCCTCTTCCTTCACCTCCAACCTTTACGTTGGAGCAGAGCTCTGGTGCTCCCCAGCCTCCTTCCAGGAACCGATTTAATTCATTAACCCAGCAGATGATTAACTCAGGAGAACACTTGCACTGGGTTAATTAATTAAATTAGTTCAAAAAAGGGTCTGATGGGCAAGAGAGCTGGGGAAGAGGCGCGTGGAGAGGCCTGGGGGGAAAGGGGGACATTTCCATGGCAGCCCAAGAAACAAAAACAACACAGGACAGGAGCCAATGCCAAGAATTAGGATGAAAACAATTTTCTCTGCATAAAAGAAATCACTCTACAAAATCATCAGCTCACGCTAATTTTTTTTATATCCTTCAGAGAAGAAGGCACGCCGTGTTTAGTTCTGCCCAGAAATTTGGAAGTCGTCATCAGCTTATTTTCAAGCGAAATTCAAGGAGTTTGTTTCTAACGTACCTACTCTGGCCATTAAATACACAGTCCGCAACAGGATTTTAAGGTATTTTAGCAGTTTTTTCCCAGCTCCCCTGCGTGGTTTACAAAGGTCTTTTCAGCCAAGGGTGAAAAGTCCTAGAAAGTAAAAAAACCCCTGGAAAAGCCCAACTCAGGTATTTTTCACTGATATTTTTATGCATTACTTCTAAAGGCCAATGTTTTCAGAGATTAGGCGATTTTTTTTTGATTTTTTTTTTTTTTGAGTCCGACAGTCTCCATATAATCTCAGCTTCCCTCGCTCACAGCTTTTGCAGGCACCTTCGTCGCTTTTAAGTTCCAGGGCTGTGCATGTAACCGCTTCATGCCTGGCATGTAAAAGTTAACACAACAACGTAAATGCATCTTCAAAAGGAGCCCAGGACGTAATCACCTACGCTGGCTGCCGGTTATGAAAGCACCAGACCTGTCATCAACCAGAATTTGGCTGAGACTTCTCCACTGCTGGAAACCAGCCCCGTGTAAGACCAAGCCCGGCAAAATCCCGGGGTCGTGCTCGGCACCTCCGGCAGCACCCGCAGCATCCCCGGGTGCCCCCACCCAGCCCCAAAAACGAGGAGAGAAACGAGCTGGCGAAAGACGTGCGGGGTAGGATGGGGGGGAAAGGTCTCCACTAATTGATTTTCCCTCAAATCGGGAGGTTTGCAGAAAATCTTAGGGGCACCATCTAGCTGGGGGTGGCTTTTTTCCCTGCCTCCTGCTGCCAGCCGGGCAAGGCAGCGACGACTCTGGGAAGGGAAAAGGCTCATCGCCCGAGCGCGCTCCGCAGGGCAGGGCTGCGAGAAAAAAAAGGGGGGGGAAAAAAAAAAAATCCCTTTTTTTCATTTGTAGATTAAGAACTCGCACGTTTTCAGCTCCTCCAAACCACCGTGTGTGCGGTTCCCCACTCCCCACGTCTTTTTTTTTTTCCCCAGAGCCTGAAACATGCTGGGAATCCGGGAGAAATCACCCCATAAATCACTCGATGGCAGATTTCCCTTTTAGCCGCCGCCGCAACGTCCAACGCTGCCTTCCCCGCGCCGCTCCCGCCTGGCTCCGGGCCAGCCCTCGCTATTAATTAATCCGGGGGCCGCCTGTTGCAATCCCGGCTATGCCAACCGCATCCGACTTGGGCCGGGCTGGTGGGCAGAAGTTGGGCCGGCCAAATCCCGCGGGACCTCCTGAGCTCCCTGCTGCCTCTGGAACCTGTTTCGCCTTCGCAGAGTGACTTTAGGTGCTCTTAAAAATCCCGACTTACTCCCTCAGGGAGAGGAATACTCTGCTCAATGACCAGAGCAGCCGGCTGTGGAGGAAAGCCTCTGGAAAATGGCATAAATGAATAGTAATAGTTCTCCCTCATAGAGGAGTTTCGGCTGAGCGCTTCAAAGCATTTTAAAGGCAGAAACTAATTAGTAGGTCCCTCTGAAGAGAAACGGGAGTAACACCACTTGCTGCCTCCATCACACCTCTCGGGCAGAGCACGTCGGGTGCCGGACTCGGCTCCTGGGAATCACCTTACCGGAGGGCGACGGTCCCGCGGCGTGAGGCTGTGACCGAGCCAAAGCCCCGCCTGCTTCATGCCAGCGCTAAACGAAGGGGGTTCCGCTGGGCACTGAAGTGACGGAGCTGTTTTGGGAAGCCAGATGCCGAGCTGGTGAGAACGTCGCTGAGGCAGCCGCAGAGACGCCCCTGAAGAGGTTCAGGCTTCCAACTCCCCGCTGCCGAGCTGGCCGAGAGCGTCGGAGCATCCCGGCGGCAGCTGGACCGCTGGCCCAGCACGGGACGGCTGATGCAGACACCTCCTCCGGAGAGAAGCAGCAGATTTGGGGTGGGGGGAAAGGCCTTTTTTTCCCCTCCGGTGGTTAGATGACCCAGGGGCACCAAGCTCCCCCGATCAAAGCGGGCTGTCCTGCGAAGGTCAGGCAGCACCCTCACCTCCTCGCACCGCTCTCGGCACAGCCCCAGCCCCAAATTACAGCTCAGCCCCCTCCGCTAACGACCAAAATCGGCCATTTCCAGCAGGCGAACGCTCAGCAGTTCCCCGGCACGAGGCCTCCTTCAGATGTCCCAGGCTGGTCCCGCAAAACCCGCTCCCCAAAACACCAGCAAAGCTGGAGGCTTTGGGCTTACGAGCTTGCACAGGACGTGGGAAACGAAGCAGCCTGCGACTGCAGCAGCTTTGCGGCGGTTTTCTATTTTTACTAACCAGAAAATGAGCGGAGACGCTTCCCTGGGAGGAAAATCAAAGCAATACCAAATAAAACGTCACCGTTGAATATATTTTGAGAGCCTAGAATTGCGCTCCAGCCCGAGCCGCTCCCCACGGAGCGAGACCGAAGCCAGCCTCGCCCCGCTATCACACCTCGATCGCATCTACGCCCGAGAACAAGCCGCGGGGTTTCAGAGCCCAGGCAGACGACGTGAGAAGCAGCGAGCGGGCTGAAAAAACCCAAGGCCACCCTGATTTCTCCGAAGCGAGGATGCCACGCAGCCACAGGCAGCATCCTCGAGAGAAGACCGAGGCGCTGGAGGCAGATGTCTGTCGGCCCGATGCCAATACCACCGTAAAGATCAAGGACTGTGAAAGCTTTAGGAAACTATCACCGACCTGGAAAATAAGCTGTGACGGAGGAGCACTGGGCTGGGGAGGCTCCCTGGGGGCCACGAGCAGGAGCCCATCGGACGTTTTTCTCCGTTCGGGCCGGGGTTGAGCCGCTTTGCACCTCCCTGGCCGGCTGGGTGCGGAGTCGGGCGCCGAGCGGCTGCAAGACCCTGGCCTGGGACCTCTGGGAGAACAAAAATCTTGAGCTTTCAACCCAAACCACTGCCGGGACCCAGACTGAGCTGTGGGTCCCCCATCCCAACACATCCTCCGCCCCTCAAAGTGGCTCCAGCTGATGCCTCCCCTCACCCTATAATTCTCCCTCAACATCCTTAAAAAGGGATTTTTTTTTCCCAGCAGGGTATCGGTGCCCTCACATACACGGGAAGCAGGCAGGGGTTGAGAGTGAAATGGAAATTCAGGCTTTGTTCTCGCTGGCCAAAGCCCAAGATCCTTCTCCCGATAAAGCTCTCCCCGAGACTCGCTGTCTGAGCGGGCACCACAAGACGCGAGCCACGGCTCCGTGGTCACCGCCACACGTCACGCCGCCTGCGGTCGCTTCCAGCCCTCCCTCATGGCGGATTTGCCAGAGTTTTAGAGGGAATTAAAGGATTTTGGGTGCCAGCGTGGCCTCTGCAAGGAAACGATCCCGCTGGTGCGCAAGCCAACTTGGTCACGCCGAAAGGATAAACCTGTGTTGGGAGGTCGTGGGGCTCTCATCTGTTGGAGTGGAATTAAAAGCAACGGGGATGGAGTCCGTACGCGGCGCGAGCAGCAGCGGGAAGAGCCCGGCGGAAGGCGGCCAGCGAGGCAGAGGCAGCTCTTGGGTCCCGCGGCGCTGGAAGGGAGCACGGGGACGGCTCCAGCGCTCCTGCTCGCGCACGCGTGCACGTCGGCACGGCCGCAGCCGGGCAGATGGAACGTGCAGAGGGATGCGTGCATGCGTGTGTACCCACACACGCCAGATTTTCCGATAGCTAGTTCATGTATTTATGTGTAAACATTTTCTGGGTCTATTCCAGCCCTTACTCCAAGCAAGCAGCTCGCTCCACTGACAACCGCTCGTGGTCAGCATCCACGGGCTCTTACTCCCACTTAAAGCAAAGACTAAACAATGACTTAAGCATCTCAGGATTTAAGCCCCGTATCTGGTCCCTCACATTCACAGCCGAAGCAGCAAGGATGCCGTGCCGGCGGTCTCTGCTTTGCAGCAGGACCTGTACCACCGCGGACAACCGCCCTGGTGCCGTCTGTGCCGCGGTGGATGCACCGGGAGGGGTCTCCTGGCGCTTTTTCTGGAAAATCCACAAATCGGCAACGAGGAGGAGCAGATGTGGCACGGGGCACGCATTTCTGCTAGCCTGGGATAAGATCACCCCTCAAAACCAAACATACCTCGCCTTGTATTTCTACGTCCTGGAACGGTGCTGTAAATCTATTAAAGTTCAGATCATCAGCAAGAAAATTTGTGCCAGGGATAAGTAGGGGATGGGGGATGAAAACCAATGTATTTGCATGAAATCCACAAAACTAGCAAGCATCGCTGCAGCCCGGCGAGGCAGCGACGTGTGGCCTCCGAAAGTCCCGGAAAGCATCTTCACAGTAATCTCCCAGATGACAAAAATTCCTAACCCTGTATTTGCACATGGAGAGTGGAGGTGACTCATGCTAATTACCCTCCCTGGCCAAGACAGGACTTGTTTTCATTTCTAAAAACCACAGTTTCTTTTAAAAAAAGGGGTTTAAAGAAAAAAAAATAGGAAAAAAACAAAATACACACGCAGCTCCATGGGATACATCCTGACCTGCTGCACTAATATGAATCCCAGACACCCTGATACTCCAACTTCACTCGGGATGTTCAAAGAGAAAGAGATGAATGAATTATAGCAGGGACACAGCCAGAGACGCGCGGCAGAGACGCTGCCAGCATTAGCTCTGGGTCTCCTGATTTCCAGTAACACTTATTCAATATAACCCAGCTAAAATAATTTGCGGGTGTATGAGCGGAGCGCAAGAAGGGTCCTCGTTCAGATTAAAAACCCTCCCACCTTTCTCGGACAAGCTCTCATCTTTCTTGGAGGGCAGCTGAAATTTAAAGCTAAAAATCACCTTTTCAGGACCAGCTTACGGTTCGTGGTTGCAACTCCTCCACGAGACATTTCGGGGGGGGAATGCACAGGCTGCAGTTATAAACTCTGCAAATTAAGTACCAAAGGAAAGGACTTTCCCATCGAGGGGAAAATGGGAAGGAGAACAGGTTGCGCTCTTTGTAAATCAAGGACAGGGAGATTAACGGAGCATGTGAACGCTTCGTTATGGCTAACGAGTTCAAGACTGCACACCCTCCACGCAGCCGAGTGCTGAAAGAGAAACGCCAAATTCTTCCCCTCCCTTCCAGGGAAATTCATTTTAAAAAATAAAGCAAGGCATATTGGGAGGAAATACGCCTGGTATTATGCATTAAAAAGGCAGCCTGTCAGTAGCCTAAGAAAGACTCATTTCTCTTCTCCCTTCTCCTATAGGTCATATATATGTACCTAAAACATCCACATGGACGCAAGGAACCTCCCTGCACAAAACCTGAGGAATAAGCGAGTATAAAATCAGAGTCAGATACTTTGCAGAAATGCGTTCACAAAGCTCCACCAAGCAACACAGTTCCCACTTCGGACAACTTTTTGCTCATTATTGCAACATTTCTGGCTATTTCTGCTGGGGCTGTGGACAATGGGAAGTTTCACCGTTCAACTCCGGTATTTGCATGCTGCAAACAAACCAATGCTATCCATGATAGCAATGCTGTCAAGTTCCTGCACTAGAATCCTTAAATTGTTAAAAATAGGAAAGAAACTGCACAGTTCACATATTTTATAAAGCTGGGTTAAATCAACATCTGCAAAAAATATCCCTGTTAAACGAAATAGCAGGATTTCATTAAGTAAATTGCAAGTTGGCAAAAATTCTGAAAGAAAGGGAAAAAGCCACAGCCAGCCCTGTAATTTAAACCTTATTTTAACTGTGACAGCATGACTGTGAGAGGCTGCATTTCCAAACCAAAAAATAAAATAAAGTCTAAAAAAAAAGTACCTGTTTCCCCCTGCTCCCCACCTCAGCACACCACAGTGTCTGCAGTCATTACGCTAACAAACTCTTCCCCAGGGAGATGAAGGAGCGGGACCTACTCCCGGCCCCGCATCCTCCGTATTGAACCCACCAAACCTGCAAAATCCAGGATTTTCCACCATGGGAGATGGTGGATGCCTGCACGGCGGCGGGGGTTGATGGGTGACAATGGACAATGTCTGTGGAGCCCTTGGAGCCAAGCGGGCTCGGGTACACCCCTGTGGGTCTGCAGCCCGCGGTTCCCAGCCAGCATTGAGCGAGCCCTTTGCCTGGAGGCCGAGCAGCCAAAAGCTGGGATTAGACAGCTACGGTCTGGGAAACAGCTCAGTCTGGGCGACACTTCATCACTTTCTACATTCTAAACACATTCTGCTCCCCTGCGCAAGACGGGGAGCCAGCCAGGGGCCAGAGCCTGGGGAGGGGCTGGTGGCACCTACCCCACCCCACACAGGCAGCGTGGTACCGCACGGGTGCCCGTCGTGTCCAGGTGCCCCGGGGAGGGGTGGGGGCGGCAGCTGGGCTCCTGGTGTGGCTATCCCAAAGAAGTCCCTGAAGGGACAGGACGCGTCCTGCTGCCGAGCAGGATGGCAGCGCTCACCTGCAGGGAGATGCTTTTGGGGTTTCCTTTGGGACCGGTGTTTTAGGGCGGTCGTGGCATCACAAGCACAAACTCAGGGTGCAAAACTACCCCTGGCCCCACAGCTTCAGGCTGAACTCAGCCCAGAGGTGCGGCTGCCCCCAGCGCTGCCTGGGGCGGGCAGGGAGCGGGCAGGGACATCGCCTGCCCTTCCCGCCAGCCTTCCAAAGCCGCCGAGTGCCCTCCGTGCCCGGGGTGACTCAGGCAGGTCGGGCTCTTCCCACAGCGCCGGCCAAAAGCCTCTGCAGGAGCCGTCCCCGCGGGGGACGGGGACAGGCGCTGCCCCGCGGGGTGGGCTCCCGCTGCGGGGACACCCCGGAGGGCACCGTCCTGGGGCCACCTCCTCCAGGGCAACACCCGCCACTGGGCACTGGGGGTCCAAACATTAGCTCCAGAATTACAGTAATCTCCGTTTCCCATCCAAAAGCTCCGCCGTCCCAGGGAAATCACGTGGAAGCAGCACTCTGGGATCAGTAAAACCTCTTGTCCGGCACATACGGAATCTGTTTGCTTTGAAAATAATTGCAAAACCTCAAAATAAAACCTAAAAACAACCGGTCCAATATGCAAACTTGGAGATGAAGAGGAGACCTTTAACAGAAAGACCGATTATTTGCTTACAACGTTTTGGCTTTGCTGTTTTTCCTGGCACTTACGACACCCAAGTTATTTTGAAGGGCTGTTTGCTGCATGTGGAGCCGAGAAAACAGCGATCCTGTTTCCTTTCTGATCTAAACATCCGTTTGCCGTGCGAGCGGGAGGGGAAAAAAAAAACCACACGAAAAAACCCCAACCCCCTGTGCGTCTCGGGAAGCACAAAGGGGCGGCGGGCGCCCGCAGGGAGAGCAGGGACGCCCGCCCCGCTGCCCCCGCTCAGCGAGGATTTCACCTGCTGCCATGCGGCGGGGCACCCAGCACCCACCCCGCGCCAGCCCGGAGCGAAAGGGAGCGGCTGCCCCGGGGGGTCTGGGCCGCTCTCCCCGACGCAGATGAAGCAAGAACTAAACGCTGCACGGGCACCTCCCAGGCGTGCCGGGGGTACGGCACCGCCGCAGCCTCGCCAAATCGAAGCTGGGAGCGCGAGGCAGGCGGTCGTCCTGGGGCAAGCGCAAGCCAAGGCGGGCAAAGCGCTGCCCGCCGCCAAAGCTCACTCCAGGGCGCGAGCCGCCGCAGCACCCAGCAGCGAGCGGGGGGCTGGAGGGGCGCAGGGCTGGACAGTCAAGGGCAGGGTGAAAGCGCTGGAGATGCTCGTGCCTCCCCGAAAACCTCCGTGCAACAACTGCCGGTGCCTCGGACGCGCCGCACGTCGCAGAGAGTTGCCCAACAACCACCTACAAACCGCGATGCCGGCACCGCTTGAACCCCCCAACCTGGCGACGGGAGCCCCCGAGGCTGCAAGTCGTTAACTTGAACCCTGCACGGAGACGGGACCTCGCACGCGCCACTGCCGCACCCCCAGCACCCCCGGCCTCGGGGGCCGGGGCCGTCGCGCCTCCCCGTTTGGGGACCCACGTGTCACCCCCAGGACCTGCGCTGTCCTCGCCGCCGTCTCCTCCCAGCTACGCGTTCCACCCTTTGGTGAGCAAAGGGCCAGCTCGCCGTCATGTTCCTAAATTTCCTGGCTTTTGAGGATACAAGCCAGGTCATTAACATTATTTATAGGTTCCTGTGTATGAGTTTCCATTTGTTTGTCTGCTTAAAAACAGTTAGGTGAAAAAAAGAAATTCCTGGAGGTCAGACAGTTAAAAAAAACCCAAAACACGTCCATGGTCTTATAGACCTAAAGGATCAGCAGCTCCTTTAGAGACATAACTGTTTCCTTAAATGCTTATTGTGTAAATATTTAAGCTACTTTATGAAATTTTTACAATGTACTTAGGAAGCATAAATCTCCCCATCAGAGCACGGCAGGCCAGCGCAGCGGCGCACGCTTAGACGGTTTTTAAGAACACAAACGGGGACATTTCCAAGGCTAATGCTGGACCCAAGGGGCCCTAAGGTCACAATCTGACGGAAATAATTGCTAAGCTGATCCCCTTCGTTCACCCCAAAACAGAGCGTGGTTATGTGCAGCAACAAGTTATGGCAATAAGTGCAACTCCAGTGTCACCGGTTTTAAAAAAAATCAATTCACAGTTACTGCATAGGGGTTGGCATTATGAAGTCCCGAGATTTTTCTCTTTGAAACGCGTGACATGATTTAGTGTCATGTGGGCAAAAGTTACGTAAGCCCAAAATCATCCGCTAATACGCATCCATTTTGAGAATTCAACGATTTTCTTTCGAATGCCATGTGGCAGGTTTGAAACAAAGCCCAGTTCGTTACAGCCAACTTCCACATCCCTCACCGGTACAGACGGCTGCAACCAAACCAGCGCCAACCATGCGCCACAGCCGCTCTCGTGGGTGCTGTGCGGAGAGATGCGCTTCCCACAGGTGAATATTCCCTTGCCTTACCAAAAAAAGGACGTGCTGACTGACACATCTGTACTCAGGGTGGCTTCCGTAGGGAAAGCCATGCAGCTTTATGGGATTTGCTTGGACACAGTGTTTCCCAGCTTGAATTCTTCAAATAAATGCAGATCTTCCCACCTAACGCAGGAAATAACTTGTTTAGCAGTTTTTCCCCAGAACGGCTTCTTTACTATGATTTAGGTGTGTTTGAGGCAACCCCAACAGCAAATGGAGAGGAGGAACTGGAAGTTGATTCACTTTGCGAAGCACAGCTTTCTGTTGTATATGATGAAGTGCAAAGAAAGCCTGGAAAAAACTTGGATGGGAGTTCAAACACCGATGCTTTAAAGATGAAAGTGCACTCTTCGATTAAATGTTTAAATAAAGTTTTCTCGTACTAAATCATTTAAACATTTTCACATTCCTCGCATTTCTACAAGCGCTGTTCGCTTTTATTTATTGTCGTAACCCAGTGCCCTCAGCAAGCGACCACGGCTATTTGAGGCAACCTGTTTTCTAAAGGGAAAGTTCTTGCAGGACAGTAAGAATTCGTGATCAACAGGGTAGCCCAACTCTTATTCTCCAACCCCCACTTACCCTCCAACCACCATCATAATTTCCTCTTTTTCTTACAGATAAATTCTTCCACACTGCACATGGGGACAGCCACGTTCTGCTCCAAATATTGACCAAAAATTCAAAGTAACTCAACTGACTTCACCGTCGTTGTATTTAGACAGCTGTAACTCAGAGCAGAAATTGGCCTGGGCGTTCAAATTGTCTTTTTTAGAAACGCTCGGGCCATTCACGTCTGCCATCAGTGATGAAGTCAGCCTTACTCATCCGAACATGGAGTATGGCTCTGCCACCCGCGCCATGAAACAGCTCCAATAAGCTGAAAATTGGTGTGTGATTCTCTCTTCTAATGATGCAACCTCATGCAATGGAAAGGTCTAACCACAGATATTTTGGCCATCCCCTGCTACCCAGCGATAGCATCTTACCGAGGTCATTTTAATGCTCGCAGATGACAGCGATGACAAAGAAACCAGTGCCCTGCTGCCACCGTGACGTGCAATGCTGGGAAAGCTCTACAACACCTATGTGACTATGGGGTCATGCTCAGACCGTACAGATTTGGGATGTCTCATTCATCGAGGTGCCCATCTGAAGCCCTTAAGTTTGTTGAGAAGGTACAACTCATGCAACCACGAAGCAAAACGCTCAAGCCCTGCGATGCAATGAAGCTCTAACCTGTCCTCTCCCAGCCTATGCTACAAAGCTTAAAGGAATGACTAACTATAGAGAGTCTAGAATAAACGGGGATAAACTTGCCATCAGTAAATTCAGACTAGAAACACTGGAAGGGTTTTTCTCACACGACAACACAGTAGTTGCAGAGGAATGAAAATCGGAATTTCTTTTAAGACGGAGCTTGATAAACATAATGCAGTTTCCAAAGACAGAAGGCAAGCGGGCTAAGTCACCCAGCGTGCTGTTACCAGCCCTTATGTTCTTACCTCCTTGTAAATCCATCATTAGAGAAAAAAAACAACCACCCAAACCCAAGGGGATATTAGTCTTCATGAATCCCGAGTCCCGCTCAACGCTCAGGGTACCCTGATGGTTTCATTGCGCCTGTACTCCACTGAACTTCTCCCCACGAGCTCGCAGGGCTGTTTAGTTAGCGCGTCCCAGTATAAAACTCCGTATTTGCTTTGGCACTATTCATTTAGAAGGCCCTAAAACCCAAATAAAGTCCATTCCCCTTTCTGTGTATCTCCAGCTATTGACACTGCTCATGACCAATTTGCAAAACCAAACAAACGCGCGTTGTGTAATGGAGCTGGAAAAACAATCAGGAAGGGGCTGGAGATCTGCTCTCAAGTTCCCGCGGGGAAGGCTGGAAGGGGCGGCAGCCCAGGAAAAGATTACAAGAAATTAAACTTTTACTCTGATAACAACAGGCGCTATTTTCTGCCCGTGACATCATGCTCCCAACCGCTATTAAACAATGGAGAGAGTCCAGCACAGGTTGAAGTCGCGGAGAACTTTGCCGTTCGTTTCAGCGGCCAGCCTGGTACACTGCCCTCTTAAAAACAGGCATTCTTTTTTTTTTTCCCCCACATGCCTCACAACCACCCAAATCCTCCCCGCTAGCTTGGCTGACCTGAGGATAAATCACGGCATGCCAGGTCCATGCAAGCAAGCCCAGAGCTTCACGGCTGCACTCCCCAGCAGTGAATGATGCAAACTTTTGGGGCACAACTCATCTGACCTATTTTAGACCTCTTCCTTCGACAGAAGATGAACTGTGCCTTGCAAGTGGCTCTCTCTCCCTGTTGACCGCAGTTAAGCATCTAGAAGAACAGTTCAGACACGGACATGTGTATTAATCTAAGATTAAGTGTGAGGACTGCTTCCCAGACACCATCAAAATGGCCCAAAGAATTATCAGCTCTTTAATTACGTACAAAAGTAACATCTCGCTAGGAGAATTCGCATCTTACGGGTAATGTGTCACCCTCCTAGATTACTCTGGATGGGAAATCTAGCTGGGAATGGACTGTGTGAATACGAATACATTAGTGGGTCCTACCTGCAGACACAAAATTGGTGCGTAATTGGTGGCATTCAGCTACACCTGCGTAACTGAAGGAGGTCTTCAGTACTTCGCAGTGTTGCTAAAAACAAAGCACGTTCCCATGCCTCGGAGAAGGTAAATGAGATCTCCCGATCGGTCTTTTACAGCTACGATCTGCATGCTCTAGCTTTGCAAAAAATCCAGGAGACTGATCTAAGATTAAACGGACTGTCTGGAGGAACCAGGGGCTGAAAAAGCACGATGCTGCGGTGTGCAGGAGATGGTAAAGTTACGACTCATATTCACGCATCCCCTATCTCAGAATCAAAGTTTAAAAGTAAGAGCTGCCCCGAACGTGCAGCTTGAAGGACCAGACCCAGGCTGCTGCAGAACAGAGACCCACCCCAGCCACGGAAGGGTCTCTGCATCAGCAGAAAAAGGGTCTCCTCTCCTGTGCAATGTAAAAGGCAGAGCATCGATTCTTTTTTGTCCGTTGCTGAGACGGACATCTACAAAAATAAGCCCTGCCTGCACCCTCTCTTAGGCACATCCCTGTTCCACCCCACAGCACGGGGACGCGGTAGAGGACGGGGTGAGCAGCGCGCAGCCCCACGCGCCTTCCCTCGGCCAAACTCACCTGGTTTCAGGTTTCCTTACAAACCCCGAAACATAAATACGTTCCTAATTCTGCTGCTGAAGCTAAGCCAAGTTTCTGGCAGGGCTGCGTTTGGGACTGAAACAAGGGGGGGAAAAAAAACACAGCGGTTTTGACCCCAAACCAAGATCTCCCCTCCACAAACTTGGCAGTTGCAACTGCCTTTTATTTTGCCTCGGAACTCAGGGCTCAAGCACCCTCCTTTGGGAAGGGGTGGGATTTTCAGAGCCCCGTGAGGCACCCAGCTCGCCGTCTGATGTTGGACATCGCGACGGACGCGTGCTCCAACAGCCAGCGCTTTTCAAGTCCAAAGACAAGGCAATCACAACTTCTAATGCAGCAGAAAGCCCGAAAGGACAGGAGCCCGTTTCTGAGCCCCGGCTGCAAATCCCATCCGTGCCCGGAGACGAGCGCTCGCGACGGTGGCAGTCGGAGGCTGCACACAAATATAGCTGCAGGCATCTTTCCGACTGCTGCAAAGTCAAGTTTAAAAGCAGGATGTTTGGCTGAGCCGCTCTTCCCTCAAATAAACACCCACAACCTTACTCAAAACAGAGAGTCACTGCTCTGGGAGTACTCAAGTTGCTGTATTTCCAAAAACCCAGCCTTGATTTTCCGCCCTTGCTGCAGGAAGGCCGCCGGGCTGGACGGTACCTTGGGACAAGGACAAGCTCAAGGAATGGGCCCAGGTGAACCTCATGAGATTCAACAAGGCCAAGGGCAGGGTCCGGTACCTGGGCTGGGGCAACCCCTGGTATCAGCACAGGCTGGGGGTGAAGGGATGGAGAGCAGCCCCATGGAGAAGGACTCGGGGGTCCTGGTGGGTGAAAAGCTGGACCGGAGCCGGCAACGTGCACTCGCAGCCCAGAAGGCAACCTGGGCTGCCCCCAAAGCCGCGTGGCCAGCGGGGCGAGGGAGGGGGTTCTGCCCCTCTGCCCCGCTCTGGGGAGACCCCCCTGCAGTGCTGCGTCCAGCTCTGGAGCCCTCGGCACAGGAGAGACATGGACCTGCTGGAGCGGGGCCAGAGGAGGCCCCAGCAATGCTCCGAGGGCTGGAACAGCTCTGCTGGGAGGACAGGCTGGGAGAGCTGGGGGGGCTCAGCCTGGAGCAGAGAAGGCTCCGGGGAGACCTTCCTGCAGCTGCCAGGGCTGAGAGGGGCTGAGGAGAAAGATGGGGGCCCAGCAGGGCCTGTAGCAATAGGACAAGGGGTGACGGTTTTAAACTAAAAGAGGGAAGATTTAGACTAGATCTAAGGAAGAAATTCTTTATGATGTGGGAGATGAGACACTAGCCCAGGTTGCCCAGAGAGGTGGTGGATGCCCCATCCCTGGACACATCCCAGGCCAGGCTGGACGGGGCTCTGAGCACCCTGCTCTGGTTGGGGATGTCCCTGCTCATGGCAGGGGGGTTGGACTAGATGGCCTTGAAAGGTCCCTTCCAACCCAAAGCCTTCTGTGATTCTATGAAGGGAGCGATGGCCGGAGCACTCCAAGGGGCATGCATGCATCCCGGCACGCACAGGCAGGTGTTTTCTCACCACCCCTTTTGCAGAGAGCTGCTCGGTTAAGCTAGCCAGAAGAATCATGTTTCTGAAGCTCTGAAATGCTGAACTGTTGGGAATTTCTCCCTACATCACAGCCCGCTTCAGCGCGCCAGAGAAGAGTAATTCAAGGTATCAGGGTGACCTGATACTTCATGTCTGGGAGCGTTATCTGCATTTAACACTCACTGTTGCCTTTGTAGCACCCATTCAAGTCCGTGTGGAGACCAGAAGAGCCTCCAGTCGTGTACGACCCCGCACCACTCCCACCAGCGGCACTGGAGCCCCGTGCCGAGGAGACGCAGTCCCGTCCCTGTACTGCCAGTTAAGACGGGATAAAGATACGGCACTTTGGGAAACCGTTTCTGCTGCCTGCATGTTACACGCCTTACACCGGATTTCAGCTTACTCACACGACACGAGCATTAAACGCAGCTTTAAAGGAGAAATAAGTAATAAAAGCTCCACGATAAGCCCGTGCCGTTTCCTTCAGGTGAATGCACTCACCCAGGCGCTGGAGCAAGGCTCTTTGCCAGGGCAATAAACCACCACCATCCGGCTGCGGCTCCCTTTGCCATCCGTGGGGCTCGGCGGAGACCCCTGCCTGGGCGAGGAGCCCAAGCCAAGATGTTAATCCCGACCTAACGTTTCAGTTACAACCCCCAGTTTTCCAGTTTGCGCTGCCTGCACCAACTGGGCGCCGGAGGAGGGACGCGAGCAGGCGTTTTGGTACTCGAAGCAGGTGTGAGTTGTTAATGCTTTAACCGATTTCACCTGCAGGGAAATCCTCAACTTGCTTGCCTGCCTTGGAAGCATCCTGTAAATGCTTCAGGGCTTCCCAGGCATTTCAACAGGGTGGAAAACACGGCTTGAAATCCCAGCGGAGGCTTCCCGTGCGCAACACGCCAGAAGAGCCCAGACCAGGGACGTGCGGCGAGCCAGCCGGGCCCGCAGAAGAGCTCGAGAAACAAGTAAATGCCACGTCTTAACAAACCTCTAACCAAAGCAAGCTCGTGCTGCGATGGCCGGAGCCGGCCGAGCCACGGCAGCGAGCTGGAAAGCCGCGTGGCACTTCCCGGTCCTCCCTC
Source organism: Phaethon aethereus (assembly GCF_964289735.1). NCBI lineage: Eukaryota > Metazoa > Chordata > Aves > Phaethontiformes > Phaethontidae > Phaethon > Phaethon aethereus. Next base: position 2,281,527 of record NC_138588.1, read on the forward strand.
CGCGCCGCCCACACGGGCACCCAGGCGACGCTCCGACACGGGACGGCTCAGAAGCGAGCCCAAAGCCCCAGGTGTAGAAATACCGCGCGTTTCGAAGGGGCAGAGCCAGGAGAAAAAGCACGTTGGAGGCTGAGGGAGAGCCGGGCGGCAGCGAGAAGCTGGGGCTGAGCACGCCGCGGTGCCGGCTTCGCCCTCGCCCGGCCCCGCGCGCAGCGTGCGCCTGCCTCCGCGGGGAGCCCGGCTTTGCGAGCCAGCTGCTTCTCATCGCGCGCCTCTCGCGGCCCGCACGGGGGGCAGAGAGCCTGCAGGGAAGGCGAGAGCGTCAGGATTAAAATAATACTGTGTACAGATCTCAATGAGAGGGAGAAAAGCCGGGGGAGAGGAGAGAAACAAACATCTTCTGCAAGGCAGCGACGGAGCGGCAGCGATTCGAGCCGCGGCTGATCCGGGATTATCTTCCGGCTCTCAGAAACGTTCTGGTGTCGGTTAGTTTGTCCTCGGTTAAACCTCGACTGATCGCGTTGCCTACACGCAGGGCAGCCCCCTCCCGCCAGCGAAACGAGGCGGCTCCGAAGCGTCGCCGGGAACGAAACCTCCGCGTTTAACGCGGACAAACACGCTCTGCGCTCGCAGCAACCTTCCTCGGTGCTGGGTTCTGAAAGCAACTCTCTTCAGCGGCCCGAGACTTTGGGAGGTGACAGGCCTTCCACATTAGCACTTCTTTTTTTACTGCTGCTGCTGCTGACGTATTTTAAAGGGAACAATTAAAATTCGCAGCACACTGGGATGCGCACGCGTACGTCAGGCTGGACGGGAACGGGCTCCCTGCCCCGCCGCCAACACAGCCTGTTGGTGACGGATCTCATACAAACATGCAAAATGCCAGGTTCTTGGATTTTTGCTTTCAAGATTAAATTACTTCTGGAAAAAATAGATTTTGAGCCAAGAATTGGGAAACTTCGCAGTATTATTTTTACTGTTTACCTTTTTTTTAAATAGCTACGGTCCAACTGCATTTCTTGCGGTTGGCTTCTGACTGCAAAGATCTCAGCTGAATTTTCTGGGACCAACGAGCCCTAAATCTCCGAATGCCGCACAGGTCACCCGCGGGCTCCTTTCGTCCGCAGCCAAAGCAAGCAGGAAAGGGCTGGGGAGGGAACCGTGTTTAGGACTGTATCCATCACAGAGACCAAACCCAAGGTGACTGCAGCCACCCAAAGCCCCGGGCGGAGGCGAGCCTGGCGGCTTCGGCAAACACCGCGGCGAAGCAAGCTACCGCGAGCCCTCCAAACCAGCCGGCGCCGAAACGCCCGTCTCCCCCGCCCCGAACACCTCGCCGGCCGGGTGGGCACCCTGTCCCTGTTCCGCACGCCCCGTATCGCGTGCAAGCCTCATTTAGGGTAATTCAAAAGCCAGCTACACCCCCCGCTGCAGCTACGGACACAGCCAGCCATCGGCTTGCCTCCGCGCAGCCAGCGCACGAGGAGGTGTAGCTGCATCCTCAGGGCTGCGGCGCGGCACGGGGGAGGACCGTGCACCAGCGCACCCACCTCCCGACGGAGCTCCGGCACTAGTTTGCGATCGGGAGCGAGCCCTGGGCATCCAGTTTCCTTGACGGCTTCGAGAAGCCTCGTTCAGCTCTTCCTTCCGCGGGTTTTAACGGAGCCGTTAGCCCGCGCTGCCCCGCGACGCGGCGGAGCTCCACAGACAGCGGAGCTCAGCATTTCGGATACCAGGTGCCAGCAGCCTTTGAAGCGAAGCCCTTCAAAGTCAGACACGTACCAAGTCCACTGAGGGTTTCTTACACAAACAAATTCAGCATGGCAAGAGCAAAACTAATTTGCAAAGATCTTTAACGTTACAAGTCTCAAATGACCGACCCTTTCAAGCACAGCTGAATTCAATCCGTCTCCAAAGGTCCATATTGATGATTCAACATGGAAAAGACCATTGATACTTCAAAATAAGTGGCTGTAATTACCTGGGAATAAAAAAAAATAATCTAATTCTCTTGCTTCAGCAGCGAAGCAGCTGCCCAGAGCGCTCCTGTTCTAGAATTAGTGATGTGCGAGTGACTTTTTTTTTTTTTTTAAAACGTACTTTTGCTGACATTTCCCTTTCATTAAAATAGCTCAACAATGGGGGGAAGAGCAAGTCACCACGCACATAGGATCTTTACCTTACTTTGTACTGGCAAAGGAATTTCCTTGCTCTCCTCCGGGGTGGAAGTTTCCACAGTGACACGCCAGTGGCTTTAGCAGAGCATCCCGCGGCACCCCAGAAACTGGTTCTCTCCCTTTTTCCAGGAGACAGCCGTAAATCTCTCGAGGCCGGTTATAAATCCGCTTGGCTACAAGGAGACAGACGCGGCGCGCGGCCAACGGGGTGCCAACGGCCGCCCCCCTGCACGCTCACCCCGCGGGGACGGGGCGGCCGCCGCACGGCACGGCTGCCTGCAGACCGCGTGCCGTGCCCAGCGCTTGGCGCGGCTTCGGGCGGGCGCCCGCCCGCGATGGACGGGGGCTTCGCCAACGGGCGGCACGGGCACCGGCCGCCAGCGCCGACCAGCCCCCCGCGTACGCCCAGGGCGAGCGGAGATGGGTGGATTCGCGCGCTGGGAACCTCCTGTGGTATTTAAAGATGGGCCAAATCAGAAAAGGGCTCGTTGCGGGGTCCGGTCCTCCAGACAAGCCATCACCTGGCTCACCGGGAAATAACTTTGGGGTTTGGTGGGGCCGGGATGTCCCCACCGGAGACGGGGGCTCGGGAAGCAAAGCACATGGCGTATCACCAGCTCGCTGCGGGACGTGAAATAGCCCGAGAGCCTCCTCTTGCCCACCCCTCGTCCCGAGATCACCCCCTCCCGTGAGGACAGGGGCTCGCGCCGCAGGGACACTGGCGGCTTTGGCTGAACCAGGAGGATGGGGACCCAGAATCGGAGCAGCCCTGTGGCTCGGTCCCCTCGGGGGCTGCCCGAACCGCTTCGCGTCGGCCTGTGGGAAACGCCGCGTCCCCCGAGGCCACAGCTCCGCGCTGGCAGACACCGATGCACGACGGTCGTCCCGCCGCAGGGATCCGAGGGGCTCGTTCACACCACGGAAATCAATTGCCACCGACGGTTACAGACTGCAGCAGGTCAACAGCCCAGTTATAGCTGTAATTCGGATTGACCAACCTCTCCCTTGACGCCCCGCAGGAAAACCGAACGGAAAGGGCAGAACTCACGACACGAGCAGACATGCCTGCGGCACCAACGTCAACGCCCCGGCTAAGGCTTTTGCCAAGTCCCGTTGAGCTACTCAAGACGTGGCACCTAACAGCACCCAACGCTCCCTGCAGCACCCCTGCGTCGGCACGGCCACCCCGACCCAGCTCTCCTCCCCTTGCACTGGATCCGGCGAGCAGACCGGCTGTGCCGTGGACGCAACGCTCATCCACCAGTGTCCTCACTTTGCACCACGGAAACCCAGCAGAAGCCCACACGAGATGGAGGAGAAAGCCCCCAACCAGGTTTTACAAACTCTGGAGCTAGCTAGAGCTGTCACCCTTGCCCAACTCAGGCCCCAACCATAAAACAAGCTCCACAATAGCGTTATTTATTTTTTTTAAGTCACAAATTATTTCCAGCAGCAGGAGGGTGGAAGGATGCAGCGTGCTGGACCCTGCTCGCCGGCACCCAGCCAGTCTCATAAATGGCTGGCAGCCGGCGGAGCAGCAAACCCATTTCTATTGAAATGAGCTTGTTACTACTAATTTTTACTGGCTTACCAGTTGATTCATAAAGTTTTGTTGGGTTTTTTTTGTTCAGTTGGGTTTTTTGGGAGATCTCAGAAAGCAATTCCTGAGACACTTGCGGAAAGACAAGCCCTGGCCTCCCCACGAAGGGCTGCTCCTGCACCCTGGCACAGGCATCTACGTCCCCCTCAAAATTACGGCGTCTTGTTTTCAGGGCTTCATAAAATCTTACTAGAAAGAGTTCTCTAGTTTTGAATAGGCCAAAATCAAAACCTCATGGATTCCGTTTTGCCATTAGCAGCCCCGTGGCAGTAACAGATCGAGACTTCAGTGGCAGCTGCAGACACCTATTTTATAGGGACAGTTTGGGTCAGAGACATTAAACTCCCCATTTCACATCCGCTCCGTCTCTCCACAGCTGGATGCACCAAGCTGTTGCTCTAGACAAAACCAACCAGATCTGATCTTGGAGCCTGAGCTTTTTTGAAGTAGCAGCGACTATGAGCTGTGAGACTCGGCAGAGCTTCGCTGGCTGATCTCAACGCCCGCATGGACGAGAGCTCCTCTTTTTGGATGAGCAAGGACAGCCAAAGCGATACACCCTGCAAACACCAGAAGGGCCACAACAGTTTTACTCCATCAAAAACCCCAACACAGAAGCTGTGCAACGCAACGCACGCACACACTTGGCACCAAGATGGGCCCCTGGACGCGAGCCGAGAGCACCATCAGCCAAGCCAAGCCCAGGAGGAGGATGCTACGGGGACAAGCCCCCCAGTGTCACCCTCCCCCAGCATCACTTATGTCTGTGTGATATCTCAAAGTGCCTTTAACACTTTAGTGTGGCACTTCCCATACGCTTTGCTTATTGCTTAGACTTAAGTAAAGACCTTTCCCCACACAGTAGTTTCCCTTGTCTGAGAGTTGGAACCTCAATAAACCTGCAGCACTGAGTACAAGGCAAGGAAGGGGCTACTCAGCGTTAATTCCAACGTTACCTTTTTGCAAAAAGTTGGGTTATGCCATGGCTTCTCTGGATCTTAAGAAAAAGAACGATAAAAAAAAAATACATATAGCTCATTTTCACATACAGCTCCCTTTAGGGCTCAAAGAGCAACAAATACAAAAGCAACAGGAAGAGTTCAGGGCACAATGACTGCGTGGGCTACAGAGCTCGGGGGAAGATGCTCCCAAAGGCACCGCCGGGGACCAGCGACACCAGCGTCGTTTATTCAGAAGCGAGGGAAAGCACCGCCGCCCGCGTTTGCCTTCCCCGCCGCCTGCGCCGGACGGGGCAGGCAGGGATGCTCCGAGATGCCACAGCCCTTCCGCGGGGGGAGACGAATCAACTGCCTCATTCTTCCAAGTGGACAAACTTGCGTTTTGCTGGCGCGGGATCTCACAAACGGACCGTTGTCTGAGCGCGGCACCAGGCGCTCACCCCCAGAATAGGCCACGCTTTGTAACAGCCAGAAGGGAAACAAAATGGAAATAAAGGAAAGAAAAGCAAAGAGCTCCGAACAGCACATCCATCCCCCCAGGACCCTCCGGAGTCAAGCGGAATAAATCTAAAGATAATGCAGCGTTATCATCGCCCACCAACCAGACACCCAAGCGCTACGCCTCCAGGGAGGTATCTACAGGGCTTTTTTGCAAACCCTTCAGTCAATACTTTTTTTCTATTAAAGAGACAACAGTGGTTTGCATCACTATGTGTGAAAGCATAAAGCAGCTGGCATTTCTTTTTTTAAGTCTTTAATATTATTTGGCTCCTTGAATGGGAAAATCTTAGCAAATGAGACCTTAATAAATGCAAAGAGCTGAAAAATAGCCTTTCTGCTGGCACATTTTGCTCCTGCCAATGGAGTATGTAGATAAAACCGACACAGTTATGTCTCAAAGCCTTCTGCAGTGCTGCTGCAAGAAATCCTGCCCAGGCATCCCCGAGGAGGTCCTCCTTGCACCGAGAGACGGCCCCGCAGCAGGATGAAGCCTCCAACTCCTCCTCCGGCCTCCGAACCACAGCCAACGCGAGGAACGGGCAGCCTGCTCCTCCTCAGCCGCGCAGGAGCGCGGCGCGGGAGGAACATCTCCCCGCTCGTAAAACCTGAAGGCAGGCGGAGGAAGGGGACGGCAGCAACCAGCACAGCTCTTCAGAGCCCAGGCGGGGAGATGGCCAAGCTGCAACGGGTCCAGCTGAGCGTCAGCGTCCAGCTGGGAGAGCAAATGTGACACGAGGGTACTTGCGTGATCTGCCGTTCCGCGAGGGAAGGGGGGTTTTGGTCCGGGGTTTGCTCTGGGAACCGCGCTCGGAGCAGGACGGGGAGGGCGGGGGGATGCTGCGAGGGGCCCTTGTACCACCAGGAAAGGCCTCCTGCTCCCCCAGGAACAGAAAACTGCTGCGAAGAAAAACACCAATTCTCTACTGATCCCTCTCTCTTGCACTGCCGGGAATTTGGCTTTTTGGCAGGTTTCGTACGGGGGCTTTTATAACCTGAAATGCAAAACGCCGAGCGCACAGAGAAGCATCGCAGCCGGTCTGCTCCCAGCCGAAGTCTGCATCCCCGTGGAGCGTTAGGAACAGGTTGTGCTGTATGAGGGAATTCAGGTTGGGTCATCAGAGTTAATTCTTACACGTTACAAAAAAAAAAAAAAAAAGAATTAAAAAAAAAGGTGGTATGTTTGTTTACCACCAGCTAAACGAGGAGTCCAGACTGCAGCCGGACCTCCGCGCTGCCCGATTTTGGGGTGGCTGGCTGGGCTGGTCCGGCTGTGACGGGGTGCAGCGGAGAGCAGCCGGCTGCGTCCCGACACGGGGGCACAGCGGAGCACCGCGCCGGGACCTGGGCGTGCTGCCGGACCGGTGCGGCTCAGCGCCCGGCCACGGCTCAGCCCCCCTGTGCTGCCCCCCGACACGAGACACAGCCCTGGACCCCAGCGCGGCTCAGCCCCGGTGCCCGGCCCACCGGCAACGGGGATGCGGAAACAACCACGCCGCGCCGCTGGGCGAGCAAACCGCCGCCCCCGGCACGAGGCCGGAAGACGGCTGACTGCGGAGATGCTCAGGCAGGAACAGGCCTTTGGTTTTAGCTGCATTTATACCCTCCGACGTTGCCGGTATTTTCCCGTAACGGAAGCCGGGGATGACGAACCGAAGCGACGCGCGGCTTCTCCCCCAAGGAAATGCCCCTCCGGGAAGGGGCAGCGACACGCGCCAGCGCTTCAACGCCGGAGACCGCTTAGCCCCTGCTCCAGCCCCAGGAGCGGCCAGGGCCGTTACAAGCCGGCCTTCAGCAGCTCTGGAAGGGGTCAGCCAAGGCAGGCCTTTCCATGCGAAGTGTTTTTGTTCTCACAGACAGAAAGAAAAAAACTAAAACCCAAAGAGGAACTGAGCGGTTCTCAGCATCTAAAGCCCCCAGCGCCGGCGGTGCGCTGCGCAACTTCTCACCAGCCTCCCCTCTCCCGTAGCAAAGCTTTTTTCCAGGCTAAACACCCACTTTCTGGGGGAATCAACCACGGGAAAGGCGTAAATCAGGAGGGAGAGCGAGCGCAGCCCGCTGCCGGGACAAGTGCCATCCAAACCTGGCGCCCCGTCAGCAAGGTGGGACCCCAGCAAGCCGACACCCCTCCTCACCCTCGATCCCCGCTGTCCCGGCGGCGCAAACCCGATTCCGGCGCAGGACGGGGAGGCAGCACGCTCCCCTCCTCGCTCCCGGAGCCCACGGCGCGGCGGGACGCGCGGCCGCGCTGGGAGCCCCAGCGGCCGCGTGCCTAATCCCCTCCGATCCCGCGCACTTCGGAAGGACAAAGAGCCGAGTCTCCTTTGCCAGTAAATTGAACCTGTGGTTCCAGGGGCTCGAGGCACTTCAAAGCCTGCAGCAGCCCGGCCAGCAGCGGTAAAGGGATGTACTTTTCGGCTGTCGAGCAGCAAAGTAAAATCCACACAAATAAGCAGTGTTCCAGAAAGCCAGGTTTAACCATCAGCAGCTCCGAACGACGGGGGATGTTTTTCCTTCCCCCCCCCCTTCCTTTCCAGTTTGTCTTAGGGTATTTTTTTTTTTTCTTTCTTACTTAAAACACGTCTCGAGCTCCCACACTGCACACCCCTGTCGGGTCTGAGCATCCTCCAGAGGTAAAATGCTGAGTTAGGTATTAGAGTCCAGGAAAGGAGGTGCCTTTGATGAATAGCAAATCTACAGACTTCAATCGTTTCAGCGAGCGCCACAGATTTAATAAGTTATTTCCGTGGAAAACCTTAGTAACTCAGTTATGAATCAAGCCTATAAACACCTCTCACTCATCAAAGTGCCACCAAAAAAAAAAAAAAATCTATTACTGTAACTGTGAATACAAGCCTCTCTCTCTACAGGTCCTGTAAGAAGCCAAAATTCCTCTTTCAAAACATTCACCATTTTCAAAGGTCATAAATACACTACGTCCAGTATTCAGCAAATCCATTTAAAAAGCAAAACACAGGCACAGAGAAAAAGTGAAGTTCAAACAAAGATGTACCATCAGATACGCACCGTTTAAAAGACACAACCGGAGTTACATCAAAAGAACTTTTACTACCTAGAAAGCCATACCCAACTCCTAATAGGGTGCAAGAATGTAATGTTTTGGCTACAAAGATTAAACTAATTTACTTTTAAGTAACTTGCTTACTTCCTGATGTTTCTTTTTTTAAGTGTGATGCTTAGGTGCTTGGAGAAGCGAGGGATGCGATTATTCTGTGATTCAAGGCCAAACATCATAACTACTCAATGAACCACAGACAAAAACATATTTTATCTGGGGGTTGTACTTACTCCAAGAACTTTTAGGCCGAAAACATCCCGTCTAGCTGCGAAAAGCCATCCCAGTTCCAGGTAAAGGGAAGGAGAGAAACAGCAACTCACTCTCCTTCTCTGCAGGAACATACTGAGAAATTCAGCGTACTGCCTACAACAAAATGGTGCTCCCCAAACACGGCCCACAGTACACTCATTTCAGGGCATCATCCCGCCTGGTTCCACTACAGTAAATTCTCCTTGCGAGCCGGGGAGCCGCGTGTACGCACACGAACGCGGAGGCATCACCTGCGAAGCGGCTTTAAGCCCCGCGTTAGGCACGGGACCAAATACTGGTAAGACCAACCTTCTTCCAGCCCGTGTGCACCAGCAGCGCGTGGTACTCCAGAGAGACGATCCCAAGGCTCTGGCAGCCAGTTTTGCTTTTTTTCCCCCTCCTCCTTCTGGACTAGGGACAGCTCTGGTTGTCCACATTTTTCTAAGAGCTGTCTGCGTTGGAGGGTTAAAGCAGTCGTATCGGCCATCATCATAACCGAAGAGGAAAGATGTTCTTGCACGGGAAGCAACGCAAGCAGCGGATGGCGACAGGGGAGATTTCGGCTGGATTCACAGCTCTGCTGCAGCCGCCCCATCTACCCTGGGAAAAAACCCTGACTCCCTGGCTCCTTGCAGGGGAAAACGCATGGCAAGACGGGAGTCTACCCCTGTTTCATCAGTTCAGACGAAGAACATCATCACAGCTGCCTCAACTATAGATGCTCCTCGGGGCAGGCAGGTCCTTGGGCCACAGCAGCCCTGGTCGAAAGCGGGATGCTGTGGGAGCTCCCTCCCGTCCTCCCCGCTTGGCACCGTCAACGTGCTGGAGAACGGCATTGCTCTCGCAAAGCATTTGTACGGCTAATAACGAAGGGACATTTCTCCACCTCCCAGTCCAGAAGACACCTTCCCTCCCAGAAGACAGTAATTTTGGAGGCTAGCGATGATGCTCTCTTGCCGCGCAAGAGGCAAAGCCTCAGAACCACCTTTACTTTCCTCCTCGGGAAGACCTTCAGCACAAACCATCTCTTCCCACCTCCAGCAAATTCCCCAGTGGTCCCTCACCCTTCACAAAATTGACTTCCCCTCCCCACGTTACTAATGCGGCTCAGCTTCGAATTCATTTTGCCACCAAAAGGCTTGCGTTGCCAGCTCATAACCCGTAGGACGTTTTTTACGAACAGGTGTCGCTTGCTTTAGAAACCCTTCTACAGCTGCACCGTCACTGACGAAATTTCATCCTCCTTCCGGAGGCCCGCGCTCCACACGGCTGGGGTCACCAAAGCGTGGTTATCCACAAGCTCCACAAGAGCGAGCTCCTGACGACCTCAGCGCGGCAGCTGTTGGGTTTGGTGGCCCAACATCAGCTGCCCTGTGGGGTTTTCATGGAGAACCAACCGCGTGCGGGGAGCATCTTCCCCAGCCTTGATCTATCACCTACCCATCCTTTACCTCAGTTGGTAAATAAGGGTGTATCTGCTCAGTCCCAATGCTCTGGGCAACATGTTCAGCCGGGTATTAACAACCCAAGTGGAGTACTCTCCGCTGGGTTACGCTGCTCATGGACGATGCACGGCCATTAACAGGCTTTGGACACAACGAGGAGCCCACCCAGCTGCAGGATCAATGATCGCTTCCCTTCCCTACTGCTCCACTGGAAAAAAGCGTTTGAATTTCGGGAGCTGCCACCTGAGCCACACACCATGGCAAGCACAAACGTAACGCAAAGCCCCCCACAGCCCTCCCGTACAGCTACAGGCGCCGGTGGATTTATCATCGGCCCAGAACAACATTTGCTGTAGAAGAAAACAGCACAGCTGCATCTCTCTGGAAAGGGCAAGCGCTGGAAGGCTGGGGACGCCATCTCCAAGAGCTTCCCTACCTTCCCTTTCAGGGTTTAATTCCATGATCCACCCTGCAGTTTGCCACACTGTCTTTGGTATCAACCCGAGGCAGGGCCAGAAGCGGTCCATGAACAGACCCAAAGCGAAGGCAGGTTATTGTGTTGAAGTTCTCCCATCCACCGGGAAGGACGCTGCTGCGCGGTCACGCGCTCCAATAGGGATTCCAACGTTCACAGCCATCCCGGGTCACGTGGGGAAAACCTTCACACCGAGCAAAGAATTCCTCTCTGAAGCGCGCTGGAAAAGAGATGCACTTTATTTCCCGTTGGCAAACTAAAACTATGGAGGAAAAATGTTTAATATAAAAACATCTGACAAAGCACCTCCAGGATGTATTTTTTTGCATCAAAGAAGTAGCTCTTGGCAACGCGCACGCTCCTCCAACAAGAAAAGTTTTTAGCCAAACCCTGATTGTTATAGGCTGCGCAGGGTGAGACACGCCAGCGAACTTAAAGTTAAATAAGAGAGAAAAAGGAAACCAAAACCATTACTGGCCCAAATAAACATCTGTCTGTGATTAAACTGGATGCACAGATATGCTGTGCGTTTTGTTTGTGGGTTTTTTTTTTGTTTTTTTTTTTTTTAAATGGATTTATGTTTCTGCAATAGGATGGGGGGAAGGAAGGACGAAAAGGCTCCATGGTGCTGCTGGGTCAGACCCATCCTGGGGTGGGAGCCCAGCACCGAGATGCACCAAAGCCAGAGGCAACCATCAGAAAGTTGCAAACCCAACATTTCACCCCCAGAAGAAACTGCCACCCTATTAATAAGAAAAATACCTTTTTTTTTTTTTTCTCTTATTAACAGGTGATTTCATAATCCCCCCCAGTCTGGAAAGGGCAATGTTTGCCCAGTTTCCACACATATCCGCCTTACATATTTATAGGCTTTTTTTTTCCCCTACTCCTAACGCACAGGATCTTCATAAATTTCCTTGTTAGCATAAATCCTTGCAGTCTTGTTATTTCTGGGGAGAGAGGAAGAGATTCACTTTCTCCATTCAGTGGGTTTTAAAATATGCTTCCTTAAGTTCATCCTAAATATTGCTGGAAGCAGAAAAAACCCTCCGGCTCTCGCCTGAGCAGGGCTGAGTCATCCGTGGGGATGGACACGCACGCTCCCGCCCTCTCCTCCCTTCGGGGTACGGGGACCCTGCTCCCCAAACCCGACACCGCCAGTCCCACCCCCGCCCCGCAAGCAACTTCTCCACCTTCCCCAGCCTTGAAAAAATCCAAAATAATTTAAACAAGCTCCAGCCCATTCAGTCTCTCTCTGTTAATTCACAATTATCCTCCACCTACTCCGGAGGGGACAACGCCGAGTAAGGCACCGAGCAGAGCCCATCTCTACACCGAGCCTGTGGTCTCCTGGCTTCGGCAGAGCTGCTCGGAGCAGACTCGCGCGCGCTTCCACTTTCGGGTACGGCTCCCCACCGCGCTGGAGTGCGGAGGGGAATTCATCACTCCTCCAGCAAACCACCAACTCACAATTTCTTCTTTTGGATGCGCGTTCCCAGCTACAAATGGGTTCACCAGAGCTGAAACTCTTGAAGAGTCTGAGCACACGGGAAGTGAACTGATTTCTAAAAGAAAAACGAGCATCTTCGGAAAAAATCTGAAGCAGCACCTTGCCTGGCCTCCTGCTGCTGGTGCAAACCCCACTGCCCTTCTCCCGTGCCCAGCTCCCACTTCTCCCCTGGTAGCACTTTTTTCTCCTCTTCTCTCTGCTCGGGTGCGCCGCGCAGCGCCGAGCCGCCCTCATTTCTCCCATCCGAGCCGTCCCGATGCTAAGCACCCCCGAACTCCGGGCACCGCCGCGGCCGATCCGCGGCAGCAGGACCGCGTGCAGGACGCCGTCCGCCAGCGTGCCGCGGAACAAAAGGCAAGGCAGGTCGGACACGGACCTCCCCGCGCTCGGCGAGGAGCCCTTTCCTTCCAGAAAACCCGGCCACGCACAGGGCTCGAGCCCCGCGGGGTCACAGAGGCATTTCCATACGAACAGCGAAACTTTCCGCGCACGCGCTGGTGTGACTCCCGACCAAGCGAGGAGCACCGCGCGGCACGTAGGGACACGAGAGACAGGCTCTAGTGACGAGTGGCTCATTTTGAGGGAAAATAGCTGTGCTAAGAGCTTGGCACCGGCTGCCGCAGGGAACCGCACAGGGCATAGTCTTTGCCAAGTGTCTTCGATGGGGACGCGCAGCCGGTGCGGGACCTCTGCACGGCAGCCCGGCACTCTGCCGCAAGGCAGCGGTGAGCTGCGCCCACCGCTACCTGTCCGCTCCTACGGCTCACTACCCATCCTCATCTATTATTGCTCCCAAGGAAACCGATGCCCCAACATTTCTGTAGCCTCCAAGAGGATGGACAAGCTGCTCCAGACCTGCTGCAGCCACGAGCGATGGTCGTCAGCACGGAGACCTGCAGGAGGTTCCCAAGCAGCACCACCACCGTGTGCCCTCCTACCTGCGCTCAACCCTTCCCCTCCTGCACGGTCCTTAGGACCTCCAGAATTTAATGCCACCACTAACGAGATCTCTGGTCGCTACTCGTAGGAATTCATGGAGCGTTTTTTGGCCAGAAAGACAGACCGACGCAGCGTGCAGTGCAAGGGGAGTGCCGAGGAGCGGGGCTGTTTAAGAAAGGGTCCTTCCCAGGGAAGGTGAGGGATAGCCCTGTGGGATTTAGGGGAAGGCAGGGAATCCCAAAGCCCGTAGCCCACAGCATCTGCTCCAGCACGTCCCCACCAAACTGAACCAGTTCCCGCAGCGGCAGCGCAGCCCTCTACAAGCCTGGCAAGTCTAACGGGTACAGCAGCTTCTTGGCATGTGGTAGAGGAGCCAAGTCTGAGGGGAAGGGAAAAAAAAAAAAATTACTACAAATGTTCCACCGATTATGAGTCATGGGGCTGAGCTTTTGTTTCTGCCTTACTGGATTTTGCCCTTTCCTTGGTATTTCCCCAGCTCCGGCCGGGGGAGCTGCGTGGACGCCAACAGTGGCCAAGGCTCTGCCGGCACCCAGGGGAAAGGCAGGATCCGGCCAGGGAAACAAGCTCAGCTCAAAATACAAATCCCAAACCAGCAGGTTTTCATCACCTCCGCTCCCCAGTCGTACACGGCTGCAGAAACAAATCTGATGAGGAAAAGACGGAGCCCCTCTTCATACTACCACAAGCCTGGATGTGACACTGCTTGAGCTCAGAAGATTCAAACTTTGGGATCAAACACCTCCGAGTGCCTTCTCCCACCAACTCAGATCTTCCCAAGCCTTCTGCACCTCACTGAGGAATCAGGAGCATCCCCAACCCGAGGGAAATGCCATGGCTGGACTCTGATCCTTGGATCAGCTTCATTTCACGACGCAAATGCTTAGAACCCCAGATGAAGAGGATGCTGGGGTATCACCCATCGACCCGGCTCGTGACGCAGAAGGTCGCACCCACACACCTATTCACAACTTGTGATTCCCCTTAGCACTGAATGTTACTCTGAATTTTATAGCGAGCCTGCTAGTTTATTGAAGACTTTTTCCTATTTTTAAGAGCAGCATTATAGCCATGAAAAGGTCTACTTCAAAAAGAGGGGTTGGGTTTTTTCTTCATTTGTACATATGACAGAGATGATCTTTTGACTTCATGCTAAAACTTCCTGTTTAGTAAGTTCATCAAGTAAACGAATAACAGTAGAAGAATGGTTCTCTTTGTTATCCAAAATTGAATTTTGTGGTTTTAGTAGGAAAAGCCTTTTTGATGATCAAAGCTGAAGCAATAAATAGTAGTGGCTTGATGCTAGATCCAAAATGTACTTATTTTTGGAACGGGAGTTAAATGCACATTGAGCTCCTTCGGTACACACAAGAAAAGGCAGGGAAGACCACGTGCTTCGTGTATCATTTACACAGGCCTGCATTTCAAGCAGACCTAGTCAATAAGTTGAAATGGAGAATAAACAAACTGAAATATGGCAGATAGACTAGAGTCTAAGTGGATTTTTTTTCCTTTTACTTCCCCGTGATGACAAGCACGGGTTAACTTGAGTGAAGCTCTTATCCTCTTTCAGCAATCATGAGCACTGGGGAAAAATAAATCACAGAGCCCCAGACTCTTATTAAAAGTTACACCATTGGAAACTACACAGGGGGAGAGCGGGTATCCGATTTCAGTACACTCTCGGTCACATGTTATCATTATATTGTTCAAGTAAAAGTTAAAAACTTTCTTCTAGTCCAGAAAATCCACCAGATGTCCCATAAAGGACTCGGCTGTGAGAGAAGCTAAACCATTACATCCTTAGGAACCCCAGTTTTCAAACTCCGCTGCTGTAATTAACGGCAATTATCAAGTTACAATAAAAGCCACGGGCACGGGGAGCTTTACGGACGCGTATCCAGCCCGAGGAACGTTTGTCAGGCATTGCAAACACATATTTATTATAGCACAGCCCTGAACGATCCAACTCCTGGCTATCAATTGTTCCCCTGCTATGGACACTTGGCAGCACAACAAAAGCAACGCCGGGCCGGCACGCTGGATTCGGCACGCGGCGGCACCGCGGCAAAACCGACCGCGGCAGGAGAACCTTAAAGGAGAGGGAGAAGGGAAAACTGCCCGCCATGCCATGGTGCCACGCTCTTTAAACGCTCCTGAAAGTGCGGCGGAGTCGGACTCGGCTTAAACACCCCAAGGAAGCCGCAGGTCTCACCAAACCGGCCACAAACCCTTGCAGGCGGAGGACAGAAGAGAAAAGCTGCGGCTAACGCACCAGCACCCCGAGGGTCCCCTCCACCACCGCTGACCTACAGCATCCCCCAGAGCGAGCAGCAAGCCCCATCCACGTGCTCAGCGATCCGGCAACCCGGCACCGAGGCGCCCAAGCCCTACCCCACCGCAAAGCCCACCCCAACCGCCGAAGGAGGCGCACGGGGCTTCACCGGGACGAAGGTTCGTCCATCTTCATCTCAGCTCTCATCATCAACCAGGTCATTTCTCACACAGAAATTAAACCTGGTCCTACAGACAGGTCCCTCCTGCCATCCACGGAGTCAGCCCCCAGCCTGGGACGGGACACCGAAGGGAAGGACGCGAAACGATCACCGCAGCCCGAGCCCAACGCCAAGCATGCGAAAGCCCAAGCTCTCTGCCCGCTTGCAGGCAGAACCACCCCGGCCCTTACCGAGCACCATTAAATGAACGAAAGGTTGCAGGGGTGGGGCAGAGCAAAAACCAGGACTTAATTAAGCAAAGCTTTGTTCGGGAGCTTCAATGGCATCGCAGCCGGGAGCCCTGCTCATGAAAGCAGGGCTCGCACCGTAGGGCCAGGACCCAACAGGTAACACAAGCTGGACGGACGCAGAAGAACCGCCACGAAGCAGCGTTGTTGGAAGTGGCCTCATCGCTCCCGCCACGAGAACAGCGACGGCGTACAGCCCTGCCCCACGCCAGCCCACGACCCCGGGGCTTGGGCGAGGTCTAGGTGGCTTCCACAGGGGACACGCGTGGCCCCGCGGCCACCTCCCAAATGTCCCCGCTTGTCCCAGCACGCTCATCCCGCAAACAGCATCTCATCACAGACAACAAGTGGAGCGCAGATGTCTTTGAACAACCAACTCAAACAGCTCCTCTTTTTTGTTTCCTTTTTTTCGCACCAAGAATATAAACCACCAGCAGCAGCACAACCCCGTCTCCTCCTGCTGTCCTGCCCCAGCCACGAGCTCCACGGCGCAGACCGCGCGTGCGGGAAGGCGCAAACATCTGCCAACCTGAGAAGTCTCCGGGCGTGATGTTGGGTGAGTTTGTAGCCTCTGTTTCAGTGTAAGACAACGTGGAATCTGATAGATCTGGGGGGGAAGAAAAAAAGAAAAGGTAAAAAAGAAGCCTCTTCAGTCCTCCTGCGTTTGCAAGCGCTACGTGAGCACCCGTGGCTCTCTTATTTCCCGTCACCAGCCCACCTCTCCCCAAGAGAAACTCTCCACCGGGCCAGAAAGCAGCGATTAACTTTGTACGTCTACCATGCAAATGCAAAGTCTGAATTGCTTCGACCACAAAAATAACTGCAGTTAAGTTGATCAAACAAGTAGGAACTTGGTGCTTACTGGATAAAGTTACATTAAGCCTCTAAACAATTCATAGTTACTATACTTAATTATCACCATTAAAATTCTTGAAGCTGTTTATTCTTGCTTCCTTCCTTCCTTCCTCTTTGCTGAAGCGAAGGAAACTTTGTTTTAACAAGTTAAGAGTCTTTGTTATTCTCTCTTGCTTACACCCCTCTAATTAAGTGCTCAACTGTTTGCTCACAGATTAACTATTACTTTTCCAATCAAACAAGCCAGTGAAGCAAATTTCAATCCCTGGCTGTTGTTTTAAGAAAGTCACGTGTCGCTCACTATCATCTCTCCCTGCAGCACAAGCAGTTTCTAAAGGGAATTAACTTGGAAGGGGGAGCGCAGGGAGGGACAACTCCTTTTTCCTTTCATACCTAACAAAAAAAAATTAAAAAAAAAAAAAACAAAAACGTTAAAACACCTGTGACCAGCGAGTTTTGCTTTGCAGGATGCTCGGGTCACTGCCCCATGTCACAGACCGGCCACAGGGATGAAGGAGCGGTCCCTCCGACAGGCGCGCGCGCCCCGGGTGCGCGAGCGGCTGCGTCGCAGGCAGGCTGCAGGCAGCTGCCAGGCCTGGCAGGGCAGGGACTCACCTTTGGCATGGGGCAGCTCCCGCCTTCCCCCGGCGCTGGGTGGGACAGGCAGGCAGGCCGTCCCGCTCCTACCGCCCTGGCAAACCACGCCTGTCTCCCTGCCACCTCCCCGTCCCTGCCCGACCGGAGCCAAAGCAGCTCGCCTCCATCATCACCCGCTGGGCACGTCAGAGCCACCGACCACGGGACCAAGGCAGAAATCCCACACTCCCAACGCGGCCACCGTTGCGCCGATCCCGGCCAGAAACCCAAGAGGGACGTGGGATTCCTCCCTTCCCTCCCGTGTCTTCGCTTCCCATTTACTTGGGCGAGATGCAGGCGCTGAGACAGGATGGGCAGGATGCAGCAACGCCAGTTCAAAGCATCTCCAAGCCAACGCGCACCACGCAGGAGCGGGCTCCGCGGCCGCGATGTGCCGGGCTCTCCAGCAGCCTACCCACCCAAGCTGCTTTCACTCGCCTCTTCTAAAAAGCTTTTATAATTCATCACGAAAAGTGAAAAACCATTCAGAAATTATACAGTGCCGCGTTTCAAAGAGTTTACATCTCATTTCAATAAGGAGAGGAAGGGTAATAGCCGGTTCCTCCACGGCGCTGCGCAGCCGGGGCCGTAGGGAAATGGCACCCAGGAGCTCCGGCCCCCCCTCCGCTCCGTCATCCCGCAGATTACACACGCAGACAATACATGGCGTCTGGTACCCTTTCATTACGCCTTCATTAAAAATAGCGCTTCATATTATTTTGGAAAATATGCATGTGCCTACACGGCAATTTGGTATGATAAACTGACATCCATTTACTTCTTAAAACCCGTCAGCTGATGCTTGCTCAGAAATAATGAGCAGCCATAAAATCCCGACTTGTTGGCTTTTGCCTGACGTGCCACATAGGGATGTCTTAGAACCGACACCAGGACTGCACCATGAAAGAGCTGCCGGGAGATCAAAAGAGAGAAAACACGTACCCAGTGGCTTTTGCTCATCATTAGGAGACAGCCGAGAGTAGGGAGGTGGTGGAGACTCTGGAAAAACAAAACTTTGTGTTAGTGCTGCATTCAATTAGCGAAACCCTCGTGCTTTCTCTTTCAGGGTAGGAGCTCTTCCAAGGTTATAAACACCCAACGGAAGACTCGGGGAAAACCCAACTTGGAAGCAACTCAAGACCAAGAGTTTTCCAAATCTTTGAAGAATGGGGGTTCCACCTTGGCCTTCCAAAGCAGGCTTTACTACTGAAAATACTGCGGGTCCTCCCCTACCCCCTGCCAGCCCTGTACCCCTGCCTGGGCACCCACAACCTGAAGCACACAAAATGGCACGCTGCTCCCAAAGAATGATGCTTTCATCATCTGCGTTGGGAGATGACCCTCCAACCATGGCTCAAACACACACCCACTTAACAAGAGCTCCCCGAAAGCACTGCAAGGACTGAAAAAGGGCGTCGGGTGATGAAAAGACACTCCTCTTGGCACATGAAGCCTGACACCAGGGGCCAGGCTGGCTTCAGCCAACAAGCCACCGAAGTAACTTGGGTCCATCCCAACAAACCCCTCAGCACACAAGTGGCTCAACAGCAGAGGCCTCCCGTGATCCCGCTCGGCCCCTCCTGCCCCGCTCACCCCAACGCCCCTTCAGCAAAGCTCCCAAGCACACGCTCGGCTTTAAGCAGCGGCACATCCGCTGTCACGCGCTGAAAGTTAAGCAAGCCCTTAGAAGCACTTTGCTGAATCAGGTCACCTAACTGGCTCTTGCCGTCCTTGTAAGAGTTAAGACCACGCGAAAGGCTGACGAAGGTCAACTTTGTGTGCTGGCTAAGAGGCTTTTTTCTTTTCCCTGCTGAATTATGGCAGTGATGCGTTTCTTGAATTAGAACTTGCTAAAATTGAGGAGCGTGCAGCCGACTGGGCTATGCCACGGCACCGGCGCAGAGCAGACACCGACTTCAGTGAGAAATTGTACTGGAAAGTCAATGGCATCCCATTGACCCCGCACTACTGAAACAAGGGCGCGCTCCCGAGTTCCCACACGGATCCAAAAACAAGGTACTCAGCCCAACCACTGCAGCTCAGCTTGGGGTAGTTCACGAAGAACCACCTCAGCATCCCCCGTGCGATGGCTCCGGGATGGCTGGCGGTCATTTATTGCCTCTAAGAAAAGGTTCCTCACCCCCCCTAACCGAGCTGCACAGCAGCAAGATGCTCTTCTCACAGGGCACTTAAGAGTCTCCAAATAAAAAATAACGGCTCCAACGTCCCAAACTGGATGGGACAGCCCGACCCGCGCCACACGCATCAGGCTGGCCCCACGCC
This sequence comes from Phaethon aethereus, assembly GCF_964289735.1. Classification (NCBI taxonomy): domain Eukaryota; kingdom Metazoa; phylum Chordata; class Aves; order Phaethontiformes; family Phaethontidae; genus Phaethon; species Phaethon aethereus. Next base: position 2,300,993 of record NC_138588.1, read on the forward strand.
AGAGCCAGACCTGCTGCCACAGGGGACTTCTTCGAAGCACGAAGGCGTTTTCATGCCGCTCAGCTACGTCACCGGGCGGCAAACACCAGCGTGGATGGTCTCTGCAGGGGACCACGCAAACTCTTGTGAAAAAGGGCACGGAGGCACTTCCCGGGCGCCTGCCACCGTCCCCAGCAGGTGGGACCCTGGCACAGTCACCCACTAGCAAAGTGACAAGGAGGCACTCGATGAAAGCCCTGCTCGCTGCGACTCCCCGCACAGGGCTTGCGGCCACACGCCAACTACCGCTGCTCGGTTCTAAAATAAAGGCACGGTTCTTACAAGTGCACATCTGAAGAAAAAAAAAGTTGCTTCTCCAGCCTCTAGCAATGTTTGGGGGAAGCACGCCCAGCGCAGAAGTTCCTTTCAAAGAAGTGATGCAAAGGGAGGCAGGATCCCGGATTGCAAAATAAATATTAAATAAAATAAATTAAAGCTCTTGCCAAGAAAGGGACTGTCAGCAGGAGGCTGGTGTCCTCCAAGATCCCTCTGCCCACGGGGGAAAAAAAAAATTTAAAAAAAAAAAAAAAAGGAAAAGCGCGAGAAACGCGTGAGCTCCAGCTCCCCCGACTCCCACGCGGGTTCGGCGTTCCCTCGTGGCCCGGGCATCCCCCGCAGCCCCCTCCCGGCCCTGCGGCTTTAAGCCGGCGGCGGTAATTGCCCGGCTCCCGGCCGCTCCGATAAACAGCGAGCCAGGCTGGCGCCAGCAGCAGGCAAACTGCGTATTATCGCCCCTCGGCACCCACATGGCAGGGGGGCCTCGGCGGGACGGGGGGAAACAAACAAAGAAACCGTGTTTTTTTTCAAAAAAAGGACTTTTTAAGCACAACGGAGAACCGTTCCCGGCTGGGGAGGGGGAATGACGGCCCGGGCAGGGAGACCCCGGCCAGGCGCATCCCGGCCGGGCATCCCCGCTGCCCACGAGGGCTGAAAGAAACCGAGGAAGGGGCCAGGAGCCCAAACTCCCAAATCGGGGGCTAAGAAAGACCCCGACCGCCCCCCCACCCCACCCCGCTCCTCACCTGGCCCACAGAGGCGGCTGAAGTGGTAGGGGTTGCAGCAGACGGTGGGTCCGTCGGCGACACCGAAGCTCTGGCACTCGCAGAGGGGCTTCAGCTCGGCGGGGTGCTGCAGGTCGGGCCAGCGGAAGAGCTTGCCCAGCAGCAGGTGGGGGGGCGCCGCCTGGCCCCCCAGGCGCAGCTCGGTGCGGGCCACCAGCACGCAGCCGCCGGGCATGCCCCCGCGGGACTCCACCGCCTCCAGCAGACTGTCCAGCGAGCGCTCCTTCAACCGCTTCAGCAGCGAGTAGGTGACGGCCTTCAGCTCCTGCTCCAGCAGCAGCAGCCGCGACCGCGCCTCCCGGCCCCGCCGCTCCGGGGAGCCGCCGTCGGCCGCGCCGTCGGGGCTGAGGGTGGCGGCGGCGGCGAGGGCGCTGGCGGCGGCGGGGGGCGGCGGCGGCGGGGGGCCGCCCGGCTCCCGCTCCTTGAAGAGGCAGCAGGTCACCGTCCGGCCGTCGCTCTCCGGCGCCCGCCGTGGGCTCGTCCCCTCCCGCCGCGGCGGGACGCGGAGCCGGGCCCCGCGCCGCTCCGCCATGGGGTCCCCGCCGGGCGCCGCCTCGCCCGCCGCCCCGCCGCGCCGCTCCTCCGCCTCCCGCAGCAGGCTGCGCGCTACCGCGCGGATCTCAGCCGAAGGGTTTTTCTCCGGGATCTTGCAGCTACCGGTGGCTCCGAGGTCGTGGCCGCTCCTGGCGCTCCCATCTCCGCCGTCCCTGTCCGGAATGACGCGGCTCCTCCAAAGTCGCCGCACCAGCCCTGAGCGTTTGGACCTGAACATACGACACGCGGGCGGCCGGGGGTCGCGTCGCTCTCCGCCGCCACCCCCCTCCTCCTCCGCCGCCTCCTCCTCCTCCGCGGGGCTCCTCGCTCCGCCGCCGGCTTTATCTCATCTCAGACCCGCCGCCCTCGCAGCCTTGCCCGCAGCCCCCGGCGCGGCCGTCCGCTTCCCCGCGGCCCTGCCCAGCGAATCGCCGACGGCCCCGCGGCGGGGCCGCACCATGGGGGGGGCGGCGGGGAGGGAGCGCCGCGCGGGCATAGACGGCGCCGCGGGGGCTGCGCCGACGCCCGCGGAGGTGCGGGGCCGCTCCCGTGGCGGCGCTGGGGCTCGGGCGCGCCGCGCCGTGCCCTACATCGGCTGCCAGCGGGCGGGCGGGCGGGGAGCGGCGGGACGGGGCCGGGGAGAGCCCGGGGCAGCGCTCGGGCAGGCTCCACCGTACAACGGGGGAGGAGGCGGGGAGTGCCCCGGCGCGGGGGTGCCGCCCGGCGGGGAACTGGCGCCGGGTCCGCGCTCGGAGGTATCGCTTCCCTTCGGCCAAAAATAGTAAAAAAAAAAAAAAAAAAAAAAAAAATTAATGAAAAAAAAAATCAGGAAAGCTAAAAAGCAACAGCAGAGCCCAGAGCCGAGGCCGGTGTCAGCACGTGAGTTGTTGTACGTATCCCAGAGGCGCGGCCGCAGCTCCCGCGGTCGGGGGCGCGGCGCGGTGCGGTCCCGCTCCCGCGCCCGGCGGGTCCCCGCGCTCCCTGCGCGCGGCTGCCGGCGCCGCCTCCGCGCTCGCTCGCTCGCGCCCGCCCGCCCTCGCTGGCTTTTGTGTGGCTGGGGCGCGCGCGCAGGGCCCCTCGCGAGCGGCGGCGCGATTGGCTGCCGCCCATCATGTGCCAGTCTAGACGCTTTGGCGGCTCCGCGCGGCACCGGGCGTTGCGCAAACACCGGCTCAAGTTTCCGAACTCTTAAAGGGACACGCGCCCCCATGCCCCCCTCACCAACCGGGCGTTTGGAGGGGGAGCCCCCCCCAGCAGCTCCGAGGAGGCGCCCTCTGCCCCTCTACACCCCCCCGCCCCCCGCGCTTCCCCTTCCCCGGCGGGGACCGGGGAAGGGCGGAAGGGGGGTGGGGAGGGCCGCCCCGCCGCGGCCGCCTGGGGGAAAGTAGGTCAGGGCGGCGCGGCGGCGGCGCGGGGGTTAAGGCCGCTCCCCCCCGCCGGAGCCGCCGCGGCGGGACACACCCCCGCGATGTATCAACTTGTCCGCCGTGGCAAAAGTTCAGGCTCGACGTGCGCCCATTGGCCCGCCGCCGCGTGACGCGTGGTGCCGCCACCGCCCATTGGTCCGGACGCCACGCCGGCAACGCCCCCCCCTCCCCGCCTCCCTCCCCGCGGCGCAGCGCGGCGTGCCCGTGAATGAAAGACATTCCGCGCGCCGCGCCGCGCGGGGTCCCTGTGCCCGCCGCCGCGGGGGCCCGGGCGGCGTGTCCCGGACGCGGCCCCGCGGGGGGGCAGCCCCGTGGGGGCGGTGCGGCGCCGCGTCCCGCCCCACGCGGCCGGGTGGGAACGGCGGCGGCGGAGGGAGCGTGCCGCTGGGGAGCTGCCTGTGGGGCTGGGACACCCCCCCCCCGTATAAATAAAGCCCCCCTAAACCAGCGGTTTTTCTTGCTGACGCCTCAGCGGGAGTTCAGGCGGCCCCACTCTCCCGCGCGGAGATTCCACGGGCACATCAGCCATTGCCACGGGGGAGAAGCGGCTTCAGCAGCCGGGCCGTTTCCGCGGGGGGGGGGCTCTGCGCACCCCCACCCACATCAGCGCCGTGGGGCGGGGGGGGGGGGGGCTTCCCCTCGCGCGTGGGCAGCGGCTTCGTGTAAATCAGCGGGAACCTGCTGCTAAGAACAGGGAGTGAAGGAGCTTTGTGCAGAGGCTCAGCCCCAGAACCGACTGGGCGGCTTCGCTGATGAGTACAAATAAATCTGGGCAATTTCTTTCCCAGCAAGGGGGGGAAAAAAAAAAAAACCCACTCCAAACTAAAACAATAAAAGTATTTCAACCAAAAAATTGTAGACAACCTGAAAGGTCATCGCTTTTTCTCTTGGCGTCTTTGGGTAGCTCTTGGCATAACTGGAGCCTGAGGTCCGCATTTCCCCAAACCTGCAGTGAGACGCCTAAGAACAAAATTTAAGTACACTCGGGTTAAGTCAGTACAATTTTTTGATGGCAAACGTAATTTGCGTCCATCAGCTTTACGTAAGGGATTCCAAAATCCTCCGTTTAACATCAACACGTGTGCCACCGAGGCTTGCACCAACCTAATTATAATACGTAAATAGGTCTTTCGACTTTGGGCTTACTTTTACCCCTACTGACCTGTAGGACCAGGGGCAAAGCTCCTTTTCCCCTGCCCTTTTTGGGTGGATTTCAGGAAATGTGTGGTTTGCCTTGTTAAAAATGCAATGTAAAAAAAAAAATTAAAAAAAATCATATAAATCCTGTACAGGACCTGCTGCTTCTGCCATTGGGTTTCCTCACTGCTGCGGACGGGGGGATTGACGGTCCCGTGCAGCGCTCTCCTGCTCCGATCGGCTCCCTCCCCGTGCAGAAACCGAACTGGGAGTAAAAACAAATGATGTTATTTGGGTACTGAGTCACTCTGCGTGGAAATGATGTCCCGCCGCGGCCATGCCAAAACCCAGCGCTCTCACCGACCCGCAGAGCAGCGACGTTTCACACCTATCTCACGGTTCAGAGCTACTTCCAAAAGTCAGCCAACAGCCCACTGCGGTAGGAAAATGCTATTAGCCTTTTTTCACGTTAGGGAATAAAGACAAGTTAAAAGGCATGGAAGGGCTGCAAAAAAGACTCAGCTTCAGCTGCGGAAGCAGAAATCGGGATTTCTTGGATCTCGGACCCAGGCAGGATCCCTGCCCAGCCCCAGGCTGCTCCAGAGAGGTTCCAACGCTTGTTTAAAATCCGCGTGGATGGACCCGTACTGCACGACCCCCACATTTACCTCCCTAAATGCAGCTGACGCTTTTCTTTCCAATATCCTATTTGCAAACTGTCATCCAAATTATAACACGTCACAAATGTGCAACTACCAACAGTTAACTATAGATCAATCTTAAATATAGCACTGTTTAAACTAAGGAGAGGTTATTATTTCAGCAGGCAACGTCTTACTGCTTATCCAACACTATGTAATCATGGTGGGTGCAATATGGCACAAAGAACAATGGAGCTTTCACGGGACCTGGGGCGGCCGACCACCGCTGCGGGCACAGGTATGCGATGGAGAAGTCCTGATTTCACCCGGAGTGCCATCCATTTCAGCTCTCGCAACAAGGGTACATTGTTCCGTGCTCGAACGTGGGCAAGAAAAACAGAGCGCTCAATTGTGCCTGTCATAATGCACATATAATTTATAGTAATGTTGGTTATTAAAGGATTTTTAGTAATTAATGTGCTCTTTCACTGCCTTTTTCCCCCCCTCTTTCTTTTTTTTTTTCTTTTTTTTTTTTTTTTTGCCTGTCATAATAACAAACATTCCAGGGAGATGCTCTGGAACGCAACCTATAGGTCTTGGCAGGGAAACTTTTGAAAGCCTGCCAGCCTTATCTGACATAGATCTCCCAGGTACTATATAAAGCCAAATCCTCTTGGGCCCAGGAGGACGGTGGGTGGTCGGGAGGGCACCGGCACCAACCTCTTCCCACAGCCAAACTGCAGGCGGGCTGGGGGGCGAGGGGCCAGCCCCGCCGGGGTGCCCATGCCGGCACGGTCGAAGGCATCAGCAGAGCCCAAACCTGCAGGCACGGGCCGCTGCACCCCACGTTTTCAGTACGGAAACATAACCTCATAATTTTCTGCTTTTTTTTAATCTCTAGCATTTTACACATTTCCGGTCAGAGAGAAGGATGCAGAGGTTAAAACACGGAATGAATAATTGCCATTTAAATAATGTTTTAACAGCTCAATTTGTGGATTGCTTTAACGCCTTGAAAAGGGGGTTGAGACGGGGAGCCCGTCGACGCGATGCCGAGGGGCAGCGAAGGCTGGGGGACGCGCTGCACCCCCGTCTCAGCGCCCGGGCACGGGGCACAGAGCGCACGAGCCCGGCCGGAGAAACCACGGCAAAGCTCCTGCGCCAGAGCCGGGGGCTCTGCCAACAACTAAAATGCCTCATAAAACCAGGCTGGTTTTGCTGGAAGCCGACTTTGAAAGGAACCAGAGAAAAAAGTTTTGACAACATCAGAATGTCCCGTTTCCTTTGTTTTAATGACATTGCCGTGATTTTCCAGTTCAAACCGACTTTTCATTTTACTCTTGCAAATGTTATATTCTGTGCGGTAACGCACTGTGATAGGACTTTGGACCGTCTACAGAATGGAAAAAGCTAAAATCAGAACACGGCATTTTTGATAAATTCAAAGTTTAAAAAAAAAAAAAAAAGTTTGAAGAATTTTCCTTTATGGAGCATTTCACAAGCGCTGGACTCCGTGGTCCCAGACCTCGGCGTCTTGAAGCCCGTCGTGCGGAGGATGCGACCTCACCCCGCCACCTCGGCGCGTGCCCCCGTCCCGGCGGCTGCAGCCACCGCAAAGCCCGTCCCGGCTCCTCCGGGCTCAAGCTGTAGCCGCCCTTTGCCACCGCTGCCGGGACACACGCGAGGGGAACGTCACGGGTTGTTTCACCTCTCCGTACGCTGGGTTCGGACCCGGGATTCGCTACCTTCACGTGTTTTCCAGTCGTCAACAAACCCGGTTTGCAGATGGCTCCGAGAGAGCCCGTGGCCAGTGGTTTGCACGGGCTGCTCGGGATCGTGTGCGCGCGAAAACGGGGCTTCGCTTGAGCGCGGTGGACCGGCCCGCGGGAAGCACAGCTCGCGTGGCGCCGACCTCGCGCCCGGGAGCGGGCGCCGGCGCGGGCGGGCAGGTCGGCCGCCGCTGGCAGGGGCGGCCGGCACCCACGCGGCGTTCGCCCGCGTCCCCCCGGGGGGCAGAGCGGCCGCACGTGGTGGAGCTGGGACGTCGCCGCACGACCCTCGGGAGACGCCCGAGGCGTTTGTGCCCCGGCGCGGCGACGCGGCCGGGAGGGTTTTGCGCTGGCTCCTTTCCTCCAAGTGGGATGAAAGGTTCGCCGTCCGGCGAGCCCTTCCAAATCCCCGCCGGATCCGGTGGCACCGCGGCGGGTGCTGCATTTGCTGCCCAGGTCCAGCCCGTCCCACGGGGGCGAACCGGGGCCACGGCAGCCGAATCGCTTAGGGACGGCTTGAAATTAAATATCCTCCAAAGTTTGTCACAATCAGGAAGGGGACGGGGGGAAAAAAGAGACAAAATCTGATAGAAATTCGCCAAATACTCCGTTTCACCGGACCCAAAATTAATGTTAATGGGTTAATGGAAACTCCACAAGGCAGGAGCCGCTGGTTTCCAGGCTTTTCAAGGCCCTTCCCACGAGTATCTGCTGTGGGTGGGGACAAGCTGACTCACAGTTTCCAGGACTGTAGTAACATTTCAACACCCCAGCGCTCCAGCCTTGGGGACTGATGGCAAAGAGCACATTCCCAGCAGAGTGGTTGGGAAGTTTTTTGACAACATGTTTTCTTGTGTCAGAAAATGTCAGGTTGGCAAAACCAAAAATTTTTTTTTTTTTCTTTTTTTTTTCTTTTTTTTGTTGGTAGCACATTACCAGTTTCCACGAAGTGCTGCTTGGAAAGGTTGCTTGGGCTCAAGCCCAGATTTCTAGTCAAACCCACAGAGGTAAAATCATCTCCCAGCGGGTCCTCACCGGGGGGTGATGGCACCCATCCGTGGTGGTCCCCACCCCAGGAGAGGCCCCTTGCCTGGAGCAGCGACATGGCCTCTTGCATCCCCATTGCAGCCCCATTTCTTTAAATCTCCTCTGGGTGGAGTTGGGCCAATTTGTATAAATAATTGAGCAGTTATTCAGGGAGAAAGCAGCCAACTTTAACGCTGGAGGTGACAGCACCCATCTGAGATACAGGGTATTAGGTTCAGTTCCCTGGTTTGGGTCAGGACAAACAGGGACTGAACCACAAGTCAGGCCAGTGCCATGAATACAGGAATAATCCTCTGTGCTGCTGCTTTCATTTTTTAGGAAAACAAACTCAAGCCATCCCAGTGAAGTCCTGCTGCAATCCAAGGAAAGCACGGGTGTCTCAGGTTTTCTAGGACAGAAAGGCTGCCTTCATCCAAACCTAATGCCAGCCTCCACAGCAGAGAAAGGTGGTTTTTTCCCCTTAATAAAAGCTGTATTTCCATCTCTCTCGAGCTGCCCCTCTCCCCGAAGACGGCCAGAGGGACCTCGTTTAGTCCCACTGCCTTGTGGTGTCATTTCAGAGTCAGCCAGAGACGAACAGTCACGCACTTTCTCCGTTTGAAAAATACAGAACAACTAGAAACGTATCCTCGCTGTGACGTTTCGTTATTAGACATTCCAGGCAGCGCCAAGTGAAAAGAAATTTTGGGGAGTATCGCAGAAGGCGCGTCTCGCCCCCAGGGAGAAGCTGCCCGGGCTGGACCGGCGCAGCCTGACGAGAGTCGCTGCCAGCCTCGGCGGGGGCGAAGGATGCTGAAGCAGAAAGAGCTGCAGGGCGCAGCTTCCCGTGGGACCCGAAGCACAGAAACAGCAGCAAATCTGACAGCAACGAACACAGACCCCTTAGCATCCAAACCACCTGCACCTGCATTTTCTAGGCTAGATGGCAATTCTTCCAATGGAAGAAAAGCCAAAGGGACAGCTTGGCTCTCGTGTCAGCCGTAGGGCACATGGTGAAACGTGGAGCACCTTCTCCTGTCTTTCCCAACGAAAATCCTGTCCGAGAAGACCACTTCTCCGGAGCATCCTCAGACACCTCCAAAAAACCCAGCGTAACCTCAGCAAAGCAGAGCTATCCGTACGCTGAAAGGGGTGAAGAGCTCCAGGAAGCGTGCCGAGGCTTCCCTTCGCCAGCGTTATGGGGAAGGCGACCGGCGAGCGCGTGCTGCCGGCAGCCCATCCGCCTTCCTGCCGGCCGCCCGCGCGTGGCCGCGTCTCAGGCGCGCAGCGGGTCCGACCGGGCAGGCGCAAACCAGCCAGCGAAAAAGGAGAAGCCGTTGGACTTGAACTGAACCCAAGCCAAACTTCTTCCGAGGTTCAGCAAATTTCATGTCAATAAATTTTATTCCTCCTCCAGCAGCCAATACATTTCCTGAGCGCGGGCAGCACCAGCAATGCGTGCCGCCGTCCCCCACGTGAGCCCGTCCTCTGGCCAGCTGGGCAGCTCTCAGGATGGACGGGATCTGATTTACCAGCCAGTTCCTGCTGCTAATCAAACCCAACTCTCAAACCTCCAGTTTCCCTGTGCCGCCTCGTTACGTTCTCCCCCTTGATCCCATGCAAGCACCGTTAATTACCTGCACCGTATTGTTTCTTACAACGCTCTGGAGAGGCAAGGAATTGCTGTGAATATCCCCTTGTATTCATCTCGAGGGCTTGCAGTGGGAAGGACCCTCAGAGGCACGTCGGTGCCCAGCTCCCATGGAGTCCGGTGGGACCCAGAGATCTAATTAGCTTTTCTGGCCCAGGGGAAAGTGATTTGCCCAAGGTAACGGTGAGTGTCGGTGCTGGAGAAGGGAACAGATCTCATGTGAAAGTCCAGGACTGGAAACTTTCTCCACTTGAAGAGGACTGTGCTGGGACACAGGAGCTGCCCTGGGTCTCCACTGCTTGCAGAGGACGTGTGAGCACCCACATGCACACACCAGCCGGGGAGCCCCTGCCCAAAACCATTCCTTTCTGTTCTATTTTTCCCCAGCTGTGTGCACTGGATTCAGATCAACAACAGCTGAGAACTGCTGCTCGCTCAGGAGGTTGGTACCAGCCAAGGGAACACCACTCCCCGCTTGCCAGTCCCGTGCCCAGTACCTACGGGTTGGTTTTGTTGGTTGGATGCTCAGTGAAACAGAGCCAATAGTTCCAGTTTGGGCCCTGGTGTCAGCATCTAGGAGAGGGCAAATGGCCCATGGGGACAGGACTGTCCTCTGAGGAGGTTCCCCGGCTGTCATGCCCCAAAACTGCTCTGACCCTGCGCTTCTGTCCAGGATGACCGAGGGCAGAAGTTCCTAAACTGCTGTACGCACCCAACGAGTGCTGTAGAGAAGGTGGAGGGGGTTAGGCCACTGCTCCCTCTGAACATGGGTTTCTAAAGACTTCTTGGGGTTGAAAAGCAAAGCTACAATTCCTCCAAAGCAACAGGATCTTGTGGCCCTGCCTTCGCTTTACAGATTCACTAGGCACTGCAGGACGTGGATCTCCTGACCGCCACTGCGGCACAGGAGCGAACGACAGGCATCGTTACTTCTCTGTGCTCTGGAATGAAGCTGCTGATCCAGGGGAAGATCTACCTGCTGTCAAACTTTTCAGTGTCTTTCCTGATGCCATTGACAGTGATTTTCTCTGCCTTTTGAACTGATGGTCTAACAAAATGAGGCATGCGAGTGAGGATGATGTAGACATTGACTCCTGAGCCTTAATCTAGTGCTTTTTCCAGGAGGACATCCTACCTTGTGGTCAGCTATGAGCGACCACCTTCCAATGGGTCCTGCAGCAGTGTGAGCGATCGGCTCCCAGGACTCACACGAGGAGGTACCGGTGCGAGATGGAGAAGTGGATGGGGAGGAGAAGTCACATTCAGCCAGTCCAAGGATGGTGCAGCCTCTGAGACCCCTGCGGGAGGGAGGCGGATGTGCTGAGTCCAGCCATCCGTCTGCATGAGAGCAGTTTGGGGATTTCCAGGCCCACAGAAACCTGTAGCATCTACCTCAGGCTCTTTCTTTACTTCCCCAGTTGCAGGCAGAAGAGCCGGGCTAGCCATTGGACTCCTCCCGTCCTGCTCTGGCTATAGGAGTCAAGTAATATCACATAAAACAGATGCTCTGTTCAAATAGGAAGGGAATTACAACCGCCCGCGTCCACCAGAGGATACATCTAAAAACCACACCACCCATAACAAACACAGAGGAGTTTGTCCTTTTTATCAGCATTTATTCAGCAGCCTATGGAGACAGTCTGCCCTTCTAGAGCCTTTTCCAGGCAGATAACACTCAGTCCTGAAACTGCCCTTTACTTTTTTTTTTGGCTTGGCTTCGGTGAATTGTCATTTTTGAGCTGGAAAGGGCCTATCCGAGTAAGAAAAACAGTCCAGCGCTGCATGGTGCCACCACACTGATCTAGCAACAAACTGTGTAATATGCCAAGCCCAGCGTCTTAAAAAAAAAAGATTTTAAAAAATCTACCCCATCCATATTTACCCATACAATTTGCAAACTCAAAACTGGAAGTTCCCTGGGAGGGCAGGATTAAAAAAAGGATTATTCTATTTGGAGCTGGTCCAGAGAGCAGAGGGAGTATACATATATGTCAAAAAAGGATTTTAATTGAGGTTTTGTTGCGTCCAGTGGTGCTCTCCCAGAAGCAGGAGCTAAAAACACGGTGGGGCTGGACGAGAAGCAAGCATGGGTTGACGAAGACATCAAAGCAGATCTGAGAAAGGTCAGATATAAATGGCAACCTGTCCATTTATGCAATAGTTTGCTCTTCTATTTACGATGGTATTTTCTGGGAAGAGCTGGTCAGAGCCAACTAGGGCAGGCTTGTAAAAAGATAATTTTTCTCCCTTAGAAAACACAAAGACAGGCAGACTGGGCTGCTGGCTTTTCTCCCTTCCCAAGATCTGCTGCCCTGGGCAATTTGTTCTGTTGCAGCAGCTCTTTGCTGAAGTGACTGGCGTCTGGTCCGCTTCAGAGCAGACGCCAGTCACTCCAGTAAAGAGTTGCTTACCACATCTTTGGTAAATATTTTCTGCAGTGGTGCAGTAGTGTCTTAAAGAGCAGCACTGTTATTTCGTAGGCATCTCCAATAATAACTCAGAGAGAAGCAGCCACAAGAAATTAGCAAAAGCTGCTGCCACTGACCAAAACTTTAGAGAAGCAGGAGCAGAAGTGGAAAGAGAATAGAAATAGTGACTGAGTCATTGGCTGGAGAGGCTGAATGCAGCAAGGGGAAAAAAAAAAAAAGAAAAAAAGAAAAAAGGCAGGCTTCAAAAGCTGAGACATGTCTGTGGGACCAGCACACCCTGGTCTGATGCTTCCCCAAATTTCTTGCAGCCTCAAAATGGGCATCTGAAATCCTTATTGGAAAAAGAGAATATTGTCTTCTCTGTTTTGAGCCTGGACCAAAGGTAGCCAGAGGTAATCATTGCTGCAGTACCAAAACAACACCTCTTTTTGTGTTGAAACTGTATTTTGAGCATCTCTGCTGGCAGCTGGCTGCAGGATCTCCAGGGCTCGCCCACGCCTAAGTATGTGAGAATAGAAAGCAGGATTAGGTAGGAAAGGAGCTGACCCTAAGGTCACTGGCACTGCTGGGCGTTACTGAGAGCAAATCATCCTTACATATACCCCAGGGCACAGAACTGTACAGTTTGACCCAGCAGTAGCACAGTTTCTTCTTAGCCACCCAGCACACGGAGCAGGCTCTGCTGAGAAAGGAGATGGTGGCTGGAAGCCAGTCAGGTCTCCGGGGCATCTTCCCCGTCCCACTGCCACACCATGGAATGAGAAACCCTTCTCTGAGCAGGCACCCTGCGGGGCTGGTCCTGCTGTACCTTAAACTGTGCTGAGAAGCCGCCTCTGTCCAGGAAACTGCTGGCTCCAACATCTCAGGCTGTTGCGAGATGATCAGAAGCAGCAGCTTCTTCCCTAAGGCGCCTTGGGTACCAGCAGCACGTCTCCCCACTGGGCAGCCGTCCCGGCCACCAGCATGGTCGCACGTGGGCACAGACCCGTCGGTGTGCGCCTGGAGGCAACACCTACCGAGCCAGGCAGCTCTGGAGGCGCAGGTCTCCTCTGCAGAGCCCTTATCACCTTTCTGGAGCCACGACACGGGTTTTCCTTGGTTCGGCACGCATTTATGACACGAAAGCCTTTCAGTGGTATTTTGATGCCAGCCGTCTCTCACAGCCAAGCCCTCGGAGGGTGTAAACTGGCGTAGCTCCTATCACCTTCAGTGGACAGGTCCCAGCCAAAATCTGACCGTTTATTTACCTTCTGACACGGGCGATTACTTGGGACCGTGCCTGACCGCACAGCCTGACCCCGCGTGCTGGCTCTGACCCACCCTACCCAAAGTCCAGCCCGCGCTGGAGCTGATCTGGCACAGGGATGCAGAACTGTCCTGCTGCCCGGAAGCGGCACAGGGCGATCCCAGCATAACTGGGGACGAGAACGAGAGGATGGAGCACTGACTGGAGCAGATACCTGGTGACAATATCTGACAGAAAACAAATTTTATATAACACGAGTGGGTTTTAGCTCTCAGCCTCTTTTTCTTTGGCTAGTGAGTGAATAATGATTAATACACGGTGATAGATGTGGTGAACCGAGACCCAAAAAGCAACGACAAAGGGAGGAGGAGTGCGTGCAAGCGCAGAAGAGCTCGGCTGAGGGCTCGGGTGCCGGATCTGGGGGAACCGAGTCCAAGCAATTCTTGTCCCACTTTTCATGGGACCAGCTCTCTCTTCCTTGAGCTTCATCCAGCCCTCTGGTAGGGGACAGCAGCTGGTCAACAACAGCTAAAGTCAAGAGTCATTGGGGAGGAAAGACAAAAAATTGTGTTGCATTAAAAAAACGATCCCCAAAGCCAGGTTAGGACATCATTTTCATCTCAGCCGCAAGACCTGCCACCACCTCCCGAGGCCACCTCCAACTGAGGGCTGCTGCCCAGCCCTGCTCCCGCGTCCCCTCGCTGTGACACCGGTCAGTGCTGGTGACAATGCCCCACCGGATCGCCAGCGCCTCGCACCGAGGACCAGCACGCTGCCAAGCGCGGGCCCGCGGGCCGCGTGCTCTCGATGCAAACATCGAATGCGCAGGACAAAAGGATGACATCAGCCATCCCAACACAAGTTATTAACGTCGTCGTTAGCCAAACAACAAACGTTTCTCTCAGAGTCGTGGAGCAAGGGTGGCAGTTTTATTAGCTGAGGTTTCCTCCTTTTTTTTTCCCCCCCTCCTTTTTTACAGCCTTATCCACAAATGCTGAGAGCCAGAGGGAATTATTTGCTACTCACATTAAAGCAAGAAGCCATCAGACCATAGCACTACAACCCCTCCCCATATCATTATTTTCTTCTTTTGGATTTATATGAACCTCATTATTAAACCTTAGCTAACGCAGACATCCTAACAATGCACCGAGTGCTAATAACTGCTAAGCAGCATTATTAATTATTGTAATTACAGCATGTAAAATATATTTTGATTATATTAAAGAGAATATTTTCCTACTTTTCCAACCAAAAAAATCCACGAATGTAGTTTATTAACACTAATTCTATTCTTATTGGTAAAACTATTGTTAGATTTCAAAGGCAGCTAGTCTGGGCCCTAAAGAAATATATCACGCTGGGGCGGCGTGGCACGTTCTCCAACTCCGGTGTCGCTTAGCTGGGGTGGGGGCTGGAGGGAGCTTGGCAAAGTGTGTTAGCGGGGACTCAGATGAGGAATTCGGTCCCTGCAGTCTGCCAGCACCCAGCCGGTGGCCTTTAGGAGAGGCATAAATGCATATACCCACCTTGCAGCTTACACCCCCCCTTATATCCCCCATAAAGCTGATTTTAGTGCGTGCTGGCCGGCTCCGTACGGGCTGGGGGGAACCAGGCTCACCAGGGTGTTTATGTGCAGTAGGTGGGACCCCGAGCGCTGGGAAGCACCTATAGGCTCACCTATGGCAGGCTATAGAGCTACTGTTATGGGTACAACATGGGGCTGCGATGCGACAGGCGCTCTCGTCGTTAACCCTTGCTTGTAACGTCCGGTGGAATTACTCATGCTGAACCCAGACACAAAAACGGCCACGTAAACACACAGCCACACTTTTAATTAAAGATGTGCTGAGATAAAAAGCTTCAGAAAACTATTTAAAACAATTAAAAATAATATTAGAGGTGTTTGTCTACCCGATCTGCATGTGTCCTGAGCAGCTCGGGGAGGCTCGCTGTGTTTTCGCCATCGACAGGACTGTTTGCAGCCATCCCCTTCCGCTCCGCCGGCAGGCTGAACGCGCGTCCAGACGTCTCTTTGCGCCAAAGAGTTAAGATTTCACTTGTCAGGCTGTTTTTGTTTCTATTCACATGTCAGTGCCTGTCATTTATTTAGTCAATGGGACATGTCCAAGGGATGGAGACAGACTGGGTTAGTCATTCTGACCGTGGGTCGCCAGTCACTGCAAACCGCCTGAGGTCATTTCCAAAAGCACCACTAACAATGAGAGGGAAGCTGGGCCCGGGAGACCTGCAGGAAACGCGCGGAGATTAAAGACGGAGATAGTCCTTTGCAAAAGTACACTGGAGGAATGTTCCCTATGTTCTGTCAACAGAGTTTCTTCCTTGTTCAAGACCGTCTATTTTAAGTCTGAGCTCGCACCAAAAATGGAAATCCTTGCTCAATGGCTATCAGTGCATCTTGGGTTTGTGGGGCCGCAGCAACGCTACGGCCGAGCAAACGAACCCTCCAGCTCGGCCCTTGCTGCTGGAGACGCTTTAAACAATTCGTCCTTGCGGCAGCTCTCCGCTGGGTTTGCTCCTTTGCGTGGTCAAAGCACGGGGTGTAAACCCGGCGGGAGCCCACGGTATCGCCCGGCGCTGGGGACGGCATCTCTGCCGGCGCGGGGCAGCGGAAAGCAGAGCCGGGCTGCAGGGGCCATGGTTTAGGCTCGACCCGGGTGCTGCCCTGCTTTGAGGAAGGGAATGGAAAAGGAGCGTTGAAACGCAACCATAAATATTTGCTGCAGCGTCTTGGGCTGAAATCGAGCCCCGTGACTACAGATCTGGGGGAACGGGAAACTCCTCCGGCAGCCAGCTGGGCGTCAAGGCGGGGCTGAAGTGCAGGAGCACTTTTAGGCGCAGAGATGCACATTTTGCTTTTTAAGTAAAATAGTACAGGCTGCTCTTACTTAACACATAAGGTACCTCTGGGTGTTTTGGAAAACGTGAACAACAACCACATGATTGTTATGACAATCAGTAAAACACTGATTTTCCATCCAGACACATCGTTGTTTTCAGATAAATACATTCCATCAAGTTTTTTGTATCTGAACTTTCTACGTGTCGCTTCTGCGTCTCAGGCAGGTGGCAAAGGGGGTTTGACAGCAACAGTGGTGGCCCAGGAGGAGCCACCGGAGCCCGCGGGCTCGGGAATCAGTGTCACGGGCTAAATCCTGCCCTCTGGTGCAGCCGCGATCGACCGTGACGTGGGACGGGGGTTGAAAGTAAGGAAGGGACGGGAAAAAATGCTGCACAGTGGATTTAAGCTGCTTCGGAGAGATAGGGAAAGGCCGAAAATGCATTTCTTAGAATACAAACATCCATCACAGACACACACGAGAGTATCCAAATTCCTCAGTGTTATATTTATGAAGCCATTTGGAGACATGATACAGGCCAGTTCCTGTAGATTTTTCCAAGTGTTGTTAAAGATTCAAATTACAGAGTAATTTTCAGTCTTTGAAGACATTGGTCTTGGTATTGCAGAGCCCGGAGGCTGCTCCAGGCAGGGTCTGTCTGCGCTGCAGACCGGAGATAACGCAGAGCCACCACCAGCGCTGAGCAAGCTCGGGAGTCAGGAGCCGGCCAGGAATGACGGCGCGGAGGCACTGGGGGGAATTTACTCTGCTTGCAGATAAGGAAAGCATCCTGCTTTAGGCATGGGGTAAACAACTTTTAATACACAAGCGAGTTATCTGGAGAGTCCCACGGGAGGAAGCGTATCTGGCGCGAGGCTCTGCAGGCACATCTGTCCTGTGCGGCACAGCACGGTGCGGGGACGCTGACCCAGCCCCGGCGCCCAGGCGGTTTCGGGGAGGCCAGCGGCTCACGGGTGCTCACCGGGGCTGGGGCCAAGGCTCCACCAGCTTGCAAAAGGGTATTGAGATCGCTGGGTTTGTCTTCGGGAGGAGGACCGGGGCTCCCGGTCCGTTGGGGACCTTATGGTTGCATACGTAGGACTTGCACCACCCAACAGTTGAGCAAAATCAGAGAGATTCTAAAAAGAGACTTAAAAGCTTTTTCAGCACAAAACTGCCAACACCAATCATTTTTTTCCCACTAATTACACAAATACCCTACCAAACTAAATTCAGGTGTGTTTTCATTGATAAGGCCATGAAAACACTCACGAGCTGGAGAGGGCAAGTCGCTTCATCTCCGCATGATAACATTTGGGAGAAGTGACGAGGCCACGGCCACTCCCCGGTGCTCCCTGTGTAGCTGCAGGGTTCATCTCGCTGCAGAACCGAGGTCTGAAACCTCGATGAGCATCTCTCCCGGCTGGCACTGGGGGGACGCGGGCATAAGCACAGCTCTTCGCCTTACCGCAGACCGGCGACGGAGTCGGGAGAGGTGATGGCGGGAGCTGGAAGAGCTGATCTCAAGTTCAGAGACTGATTTACGGCTGAGGCCTCGGGCAAATCATTTACTGGCTTTGTGGTTTCATTTCCTCATCTCTAGAATCTCTTTCACGGGTGATGTGTGAGGGGGAATTAACATTCAAACGTTGTTTTTAATAAATATTTAAAGATTCGTCTTGTGTTTTATGAATTTTTCTGAATGATCTTTCTGCCCTTGCGTAAGGGTCTTTCCCTGCCAGCTCTTTAATCTGAGCTCCTCTCCCTGGAGTGGGTGCGATGCTTCTGCTGCAGATTTGTGCTTTCATTGAGTAACGATTTCGCTGCCTCAGTTAAATGTCAAGGCATGTGAAGAAAGTTTTCTGCTGCCAGTTCTGCACCGCGCTGCACCGGACGCCAGCAGGACACATCAAACAAAAGACTCTTCTGCATAAAATAAACCGAAGCGGCATCCAGCACACGCCGATGAGCCATTAGCGAGCTCTGAGTGACCCCCGGTACTCCAAAACTCTTCATTTATGTGTGAAGCATCAGCGAAAACGCTGTTTTCACCAGCCCAGTGTGACTTGGAAGTGAAAGCTCGGGCTCGAAGCTACCCTTTGCTGAGGCCAGTGGAAATTCAGTGTGGATTTGACCCGAGGACTATGCACGCTTTAGCCTCTGCCTGTTTATTGTTAAACTCATTAAAAACGCCAGGGTTTTTGCATCTTAAAAGTCTCTTCTAACTTCATAAAATATGTGAATGCTTAAGAAAGAATCTGTGTGCGACTGTATAAATAGTGACTAACAAGTAGGAATTTTGTGGTGTTCAAAGGGAGCAAAATAAGCTGCTGAGCCTGTGGTATAATGAGTTAATTTCCCTTGCAGCCTACCTGGTGCCCAGCGCCAGCTCGCCCTCCCTCAGACGTCGCTGGTGACGGGTCACGCGCTCCTCCACCCAGATGAGTGATTTTAAGTTAAAGATGCAAAATTAACTGTCTCAGATATACGCCAGCCCAAGGTTGGTCACTTCCTTATAATCAGAGTACTGAATTTCTATTAGAGCAAATTTGAAGCATTTCAAAATACAGCATTTTGGCACTTTAAGTTGAAATCATCTCCATTTCTGAACGACATTTTGGTCTATTTTTAAAAAGCTGCAAAGTTTTGAGAGCAAATCCAATCATGCATTCAACCAAACCAACATTTTTTGTTCAAATCCTCATTTCCCAGAAAAATTGTAAAACCATTTGTTTTATTCAGAACTAGAACAAACCTTTTCCCCAAAACTTTGCAACTGCCAATAATCCATTTTTATCCCAGATTTAATGTTGTTATAAAACTTCCTTACTGGAACTGCTGAACTTGAAGCTGTCATTAAGTAGATACCTTGCACTGTCGCTAAAATTCATGCCGTTTTGTAATCCTGTAACTCCCCAAGCTCGTCTCAGGCTTCAGCGCCCCTGTCCGAGGGATGTTTATAGCTTATTCTTCCTCCGTAGGCAAAATTAACACAAGAACTAAGACTGATGAAAGGCACATTGCTGTCTGTCATAAGGGCATATGTTGAAATATGGCAGTGAAAAAAGCCAGCAATGCTCAAACCGCTGCAGAATCCCAGTGGAACGAGGCATGTGAAGAATATTTTATATTTAGTCAGAGGGGGGGAAAGACAGGAGCCGGATGATGTTGGGTTTTTTGTGATGAAGAACATTTCTAGTGAGAACTCCCGGCCATGGGAAAAGTTCCACGCTTTATTTTTCTAATGAACAACTGTCTCCAGTGTTTCACAACGCCAGGTTGCTTACTATGGCGAGCTGGAGGAAACCTACTTTCCCTCTCCACGTCCTTTTCAGCCCACATAGCTTTATTAGCCAGGACGGGAAGAAGACTTGGAAGTCATAATCAAAAAAAACACAACATCAGTTGCGAAAAGAAACAACATCATCTTCCCGGGCTCTCCTCAGCTGAGAGCCTTCCTTTAACCTTCACAGCCCCTGGGAGGACAGCTGTCTGTCTGTCTGTTCGTCCCTGTTGTCTTCACCTGGGTCTTCTGTATCTCCTCGGCTGTTGTGAAGCACTTTCTCCCCGTGTCTGCAAGCACCCGGCGGCTAGCCCTGTGTAAGGTGAGAAACCAGCCGTGCTGAAGAAGGATGGAAACCAACGGCAGAGGGCTGAAAAAAGAACGAACTGGTTCCCAAACGGAGGAGCCACACAAAACCCCAGGTCTGAGAGACACTTAAAAGCTGCACTGCACTTGTGTAGATGGAGCGAGTCTCACCGCCCAGCATGCACCTCGTGAATGATGGTGGGAATTCACGTATCCTGCTGCCTTCCAGGGGCACGAGCGCTTGGATCCCATCAAATAACAGGCTGTGCCGCTGCCTGTGAAGTTCCCCCCTTTGATTCTCTTGCTGAATGCTTAAGCCAGCGACCTGGGCAGGACCCGACTCATTTTCAAAAGAGGCAGTCACATTTCATCCCTGAATGCTCTCTCTATGTCCCTCCCGCCGCAGAGCGGCTCTGTGTTGGACCGCATCACACTCCTCCTGCAAGGGCTGCTCTGTCTTGGGTCTCCTCTGCCTCACGTGAGAAGGTGGAACAATGCTGCTTTCTGAGCACCCCTCCAGAACAGAGGAGCTGGACATTGTTTTCTTTTCCTGTTGTGTTTTGCATGGAATAGCTCGCCTCTACGGAGTCACTTCGGCTCCAGAAACAGACTATTAATAAACTTAACTGCTTTGCATAGTCCAAGCCAAATGCTGGCCTTAGAAGGGGAAAAAAAAAAATCTACAATTGCATAGAGCCTTTTCATCCCCGAGAGCCTTCCAAAGGCTCACATGTAGTGATTATCCACCGCTGAAACGCCACCACCTCTGCGGTGGCACAGAAGAGCTGTTTAACACAACAGTCCAGTCTGCCCGTCCTGGCGCTTGGTTGAATGGAGGTCTGTATGCACAGCAGAGGCTTTCTCTAAGTTGGATGCTGTTTGGTGGCGTTCATCAGCTTGCTTTTGGTCTACAAATAAATGGTCATATCAAAGGGGATAAGGGGTGACCCTGTGGTTAAGGCACAGAGCTGGAAGTCAGGAGTCTCGGCAGGAGGTTGAAACAGTCCTTTGGTATCAACGTTTGCTTTGCTGGCCCCATCAGGTTCTGCAGAACATAAGCTTTAGCTTTTAAAGAGGAAAACAGTTCGGTTATTTGGGAGTCTATGGTCCAATTCAAGCAGCCAACATGGTTGAAAGCACAGCTGTACTCTATGCTGCTTGTTCACCTTTAAATCTTACTCCAGGCACAGGATCAGACTCAGGCTGAAGCCACTTCAGATATGACCAAGGGTCTCCAGTAGCAGGCAACATAGAGGGATCACAGGAAGAGGCTAAGAGCTACCTTGGTAGTGGTGAGATGATATTTGGACTGTATGAAGGCAAGTACCACATCCAACCTGCAGACAGGACTAGAGCTCACAAGGAAAAGAAAAGGAAGAAGACCGCATGCCAGATCTTGCTCCAAGTGATACCTGAAGCCAATGAAGTTGCTCTGGATCTGCGCTAGAGCAGCCAAAACCAGAATCAAGCATCAGTTTTGGAATGGGATGCATGCAAAAACAACACACAGTTGTAAGACCAACAGAAAATGTTGAACATCGAGTACATGTGCCATTCTGGATCTCTGAAAGAACAGATGGGTTTAGTCCTCTTCCTCTTTAAAACTTACAAAATTAATCTTGGAGGAGATTATTTCATCTTGGTGAATTTCATCTTGGTGAAACAAGAAACAGCGCAAGCCAAGTGTTCATCTCCAAGCACTCACAAACCATAAACCAGTGCCTGTCCCCCTCCCCAGCTCCCCAAATAGACCTGAGCCTAAAAATCAGTAATTTTTAAAACAACACATGTCTTTCACTCAAAACCCACCAAAAACTACAGGTTTCACTTTGTTCTAGTATCTCCACCATCAAGAAAGCATAGCAGCTTCATTTTGGTATAATAACTGCCTCTTCTTGGCATTAAACCCCCCGTAACCGGCACTGTGGTAGGTCACCTCTATTCCCTTCCCTATTCTTAAATGAAATCATTGTTTGCCCACGGATCAGGGCTGGTACCTTCACCATGATCATCTGTGATCTTGCCCTTGGCCTTCAAGAACATATTGTTCATATACTTCAGCTGACAGACTGGGAAAGCGTTCCCCTCGCTCACCGCAGAGCAAGGCTTTGCCTCTTCCACCAGCTTCATGTGACTGATCTGTAGGAACTTGCTTTGGCACCATCAGATTAGTTGCTGTTAACATCATTTATCCCGTTGAAGTTTCTTCCCAGTGAGCAATGAAACATACCTAATCCAGGCAGATTAAAGAGAAACACGTTTCATCATCTATCCCTCAGCTTCAACCACTCCATTAGAAGGTGAAAGGCATTTGGTTTTACGCATTGCTCATAGCCCCATCAGACTGAAACAACAGTCGGCGTCCGTGATAGAGACACAGACGGACGTATTTCAGATACATGAGGACGTTTAGCCGTGAAAACGATTTTCACGGTGCTTTTCCTCAAACTGTTGCAGATGCTTTGTACCCTGTAGCAGCACCCAACCCGAAGCGGCTGCTGCTTTCAGCAGATGCCTTCCATGTCCCGCTCAGCCGCTGGGGCAGCCAGCCCCACCGCTGCCGCTCCAGCCTTCTCCCAAGCCCTTCTCGGGGCTCAGTTTGGGGGACTGGGAGATAATACTTCACATGGCCTTATCCAGTGTACAACACTCCTCATGTTTTAACCTGGTCTTCTAAGAAAACAAAAGCTTATGTTGTCGTTCCGGGGGGGATGTGTGCCTATGTGCACGTCTTTCCCACAACCACGGCAGGGACTTTTAAAGTCATGGGTCAATCACCGTCTCATTTAGCAGCAGTGTGGCAGGCTGAGCTGTAGCACATGTAGTGGGCTCCGTGAACGTTGCAGCGGGAGGAGGACAGCCTCTGAGCATAGCTGCTGGGGAAAGACCGAGCTACGAGCTCAGGAGATGTGACACCAAAGAATCCGCTGGCAGGGTGGAAATACTACGTCGGAAAAAGCCTGAATTGGAGGCTGCACTTTGTTACCAGAAATCCAATCACAAGGCAAAAATACGGAGGAAACCAGAGCTTCATTATTTCTGCTGCTCATGGAGCAAATTATTTTTATTATCATAATAAACAAAAAAAGATTCTACCTCCAGAGGTGTGGGGGAGTACCAATGGCTTTCTAAAACCTCTCTCTGGAAAAGGTGGTGACCGCTGACCCCACGTGAAACACAACAGTCTCCCTCGAGCCTTGATCTCTCCCCAGCACTTCCCAGACCCCCTGTTTCGCCTGACCCCCGGACCACGTGCTCGCGGGGCAGGAGGTCTCCTGTCCCTGCCTGGGGCACCACCAGCTTCTGAGCTCCAGGAGGACCCTGCCAGGACCACAGTATAAATCATAAATAGTCTCAGCGAAGTCCCCGCTTTTCTGAGACATGGCTGGCCACAACGAAGCAAGAACAGAGTCGGCAAAGACTGACTGCACCCTCTGATAGAAAACAGAGCCAGCTCTGCTCTGCTCTGCGATGATACAGTGCGAACCAATTTAGATTCAAACCAAGCTTTTCACTTGCCACCAAAATAAGCATATTTTTGAATTGCTATCCTCCCCAAACCACAGGGTTGTTTTAATGACCTTCCATTTGAGCATTAAGGAGCGAAATGTCTAATCCTGTCGAGTGTGTAAGAATGTGACTCATTCCTTTAACGTTGTGAACTACCTCCTTCTTGGCAGCTGCTCCGTACGGCAACCAGCGCAGTATTCAAAATGGCAGGGTTTGAATCTGCTACATGAGAATGATAAATAAATTCTAACTGTAGGTAATACCTAATATAACATGTGTGTGTGCAATAATATTATTCTAGTTGCCAAGCAACTAACGGGAGGTATAGTGAAAGAAAAGAGATAAAACCTCCTGAATACGTGTACGCACTTCATTCGCTTCATGAGGGACCCTGCTCGTGCTGGGTTAATCAGATCTTGCCGAATGGTTAGCCCCAAGATCTGCGCTGGCTGAATAAAAAGAAAAAGGTGATGAATGATTTACAGAAAATCAGGGCTGGATTCAAAATCCATAGAAGTCCCTGAGAGTCCCGCCACAGGCAGCTCTGAGCTTTCCACCAGGCTGGAAACGGACAACGCGATGGGAGCAAAGGCGTCGCTGTGGCTGTGGTCATCTCCTGCGCGGATGGGTTCTGCTCCTGCAAATGGTGGTCTTGAAGTCAGCCCCTTAACCCCTTCCTGTGAGATAAGCAGCAAGCAACCAAGCAGAAACAACCCATGGCTGTGCACCTATGTATGTGTTCAACTGCATCTGTTGTTCATGTAACCACTTGTTTGTGCACATCTATGCACGTTGCAAGATGCTGCTTGGGCAATTAATGGGGTGAGCTAGCCCCTAATGGGTTTTCATAAGCAGAACCCAAACCACTGAGCCCTCTCTTGCAATTCTCCAAGCAAGAGAGCTGCCGCCTCAGTCTTCCAATTGAAAAGGGGTAATTGCATTATCAGTGGGAGCTCTCAAGATCTCCCAGGAGATGTTCTGGAGCTAGCAGGGTCAGGTCCTAAGCATGCATGATTCACTGAAATATAACAGTGGTCTGCGTGTTTAAACTTGGCTTTCAAATTTGCTCCTTGAAATGAAGTGCCCACACTCCACTGCATCAGCGTCGGACAGGATTCCCATAACATATAGGTGGTTGTAACACCTGAGGAGACAGCTTGCTCTGGTAAGAATGTCTCGCCCTACTTCTTTCAGGTGTGAAAATGAAAGTCGAAATTCTAAAGTTGCTTCTAAAACCTGGCCTAACACATGCAGAAATACAGGCTCCCAGCAGGCATGCAAGAAGTGCATTTTTCTTTCTTTTTTCTTTCTGGGCACTCTTCTGGCTCTTCTCTGGATGGAGGAGGTGATGCACCAGACCCAGACAGCCATGCACTGGATGTTAGAGCTAGTGCCATCCACCAGTCCCTCCAAATGAGGCTCGTTTCTTTTTTATATTAAGCAATGAATTGCACCTGGGTTGTACATTTTAAGAAAACACTCAAGCTTATCTCCGGCTTCATATAACTTGTTAAATTAACAAGCTAAATGAAATCAGAAACAAACGTAATGTGAAATCTCACAGTTATCTTGCTGCAAAATTACTGGTGTACAGCTACTCCATGGAAAATACAGTAGAAACAAGTGCAAGACAATTTTAAAAAGAGGCAGAGGAAGAAAAGCACATAGCAAGAGAAGCACAAAACAAGCGCCAAGGAAATGCAGTGCAATGAGCCGAGGCATGCTCTTTACCGAGAGCAACTTTTGCTGCAAATGTCACCCCTATTTTTTTTCCACCTGCAGATCTGTTCAGTTAAACTGAGTTTCGCACCTACGGCTTGTAACATCCGACTACGTGGCTTGTCTGAACCTCCAGCCGAGAGGCTGGGCCGCAGCGGGACCTCCCAGCAGACCGGTGGGGAACCACTCGCAGCCCTGCCCTGGGTGCCTGCAGCAAACAGCTGCCAGAAAACGTCTGACTCCGGGATTTAAGGATTTCAGGTTAAGGATTTTCAGTAGGAGATTCTTCTGTGCCGACAGTTATGAATCTTCAAGGCTCTGTAGACATTTATATCAGTCCTGGCCATCACTCAAATGCTTGCAAACAATGACTAACATGAGCCCACACATAGCTCCGATCAAGCACGCCACTGCGCTCACCACCCCTCGTGAGCTGCCCGGCCGGCTGTCACACCACGTTTGGCCATGGGGATGGCTGCCTTCTGATGGGGGGACGATGTGTACCAAAGGGAGGCACGCACGCGCTTGCTTTAAACCTCAGATTCTAGCCCCAGGACTGGCTGCAAGCGTTACCCCGCTGCTTGGCATGCACGTGGCTCGGTAGCCAGCATGGAAATCCACTCTGCCATGAAAACACTGTTCGGGCGCTCAAGCTGAAAAGACCAGAGAAGACTTGGGTCAACGTACACACGCTGTGGTCACGCCTCCGATGGCAGTGCCGACAGAGCGTATGAGTCACTGGGAAAAGATTAGAGGAAAGTTCCCTTCTGTTTTAATGAATGAATGAGCTCTAAGATCTTTCTAGGGTGTGGAGAAAGATAAGGCTTAAGGAGGAAATATAATTGTCTGTGTAGCTTTCAGGTCTACCTTGTGCTTCCAGCACATTCCTAGAAACAGCCGGCATTTGATGGTATAACATATAGGTGCCTTCAAATCATTTTCTGGACTCTCTGACTGGAACTAGTGTACCTGAGATCCTAATTGCAACAGATTTAATCATGGAGCGTTTACAGGTTTTATGAAGCTCTTCACATACTGCCTAAGTCGCAACGGCCACATGGAAAAGCCTTTAGGATTATTCACTGGAGCTGCCTGCATGCAGTGATGCTAATGGTGGAAGAAGCTTTGCTGTGCCTACGTACATCCCTGGAAATCTGCAGAGACAGCTGTGGCACCAGGAGCATCTACCTCCACTTGCCTCATGCCCCAGGTAAAGGACAGAGACAGGCTGTGACCTTTATTCCAGGTCCCAAGCAGTAGCAGAAACCAGAAGTGGCCACACAGGTTGAGATAGCTGATTTTGCTGGCTTACATCTCCAAACACTTAGATATTATGTGGGTGGGAGGCTCACAGAGGAGCATCTGCACAATAGGGTAGTGTAGAGGGTCTGCACAATAGGTTTGTAGACCAAACCCTACCACCACTACACAAAGACTCAGATAAGCAAGAAACTGTTCCACTCCGACCATATACTGATACTCAGAGTTCAGAGAACAAACTGCAGCAACGTGCAGCCTGGAGACGTCATCATGTACGTGCTGAAGCCATCTTCACTCTGCCCTACAGTGGCCTTTCAGGGCTCAGACCATTCGTGGCTGGAGGCTGCTTACCTGCAAGGGCAGAGCCGGCACCAGTCTGCCGATGGGGACCCTTGTCAACGCTTTCTCAGAGCAACCCCTTGGAGCCTAAGTGGGTCCTTTACAGCACATCATTTTTTCCTATTTTTGCCTCTACCGTGAGCACGGGGTTTGAGGCGAGTTATCACGCGGGGCGTGTGGTCGGGCAGGCTCCCGCCAGCTGTGGAATGCGGGGCAGCTCGGAGCCTGGAGCGCCGGCACCATCCAAGGGGGTACGTCGTCTTCTGCTGGCATCGTACCTAGTCTTGTTCAAGAGAAGGTTAAAGCCCGGGCAGATAACCGCGAGCGGCGTGTGGCTGCGACAGGATCTCTTACACTGAACTTTTGGACCCCTTACAGTATGAAACTATGTATTATCCCCTCACTAGCTCTGCAAGACGTCTGTGAAAGATGCAGCCAGGAATACTCAAGTTCACCCACTGGGGAAACATTGCGTTACGTGAAGATTGCAGCCTCCTCCCCTTATCTGCGAGGCAGTTGATGAAGGGTTTGGCGTCAGTCTGGCAACTCTGATGGCTCCCATTTAGCACCAGCGAGGGCTGCCTATCAGCAGAAAGCTGGGGCAGATAGCAGACAGGACTATCTAATCACATACCTTTTGCATTAGTGCTGCCATATATTCCTTCCATTTACAATCAGGAGACTGGACCGCACTGAATTTTCACAGGAATGAACTGTCAACAACCCCATCCTTCCCAAGGCCTAAAAATGGGTGCTTTATCACAGAGGCCAGTAGACTTCTTTTCTTAGACTTCCAGGCAATGGCCGGAGCAGACTTGGAGCCCCCACGAGCGAGACATTAAGGAGACCTTTTTGAGATAACAACAGTTCACTTGGCTCTCTCAAGAATGCCTTATGGCTGTTCCTTTTCAAAGCCGAAGTAAGGAAACTAGCTCAATTAGAGCATATCAAGAAACTCTGTGTCTCCTGGTTTGTTTACCTTTTATCAGTGCTCCTAATACGCTTTCCTGCTTTTCCAAGAGGAGTAGGAGGGCTATGCTTTGTAAGGTCATGG
Organism: Phaethon aethereus; assembly: GCF_964289735.1. Taxonomy (NCBI): domain Eukaryota; kingdom Metazoa; phylum Chordata; class Aves; order Phaethontiformes; family Phaethontidae; genus Phaethon; species Phaethon aethereus. The sequence goes on from NC_138588.1 coordinate 2,328,285, forward strand.
TAGAAAAATCGAGTAAGAGGCAGATTTTAAAAGTAACAAATCGGAGTTAATAACAGGACAGCAAACAACTGCTACCAGCTTTCTGCTAGCTTGATGTTTTACTGCTTCTCAATGCATTGGTTTGGCTGCAGGATTAAATTTCATTTCAGTTTTGCAGAAGTATATAGTTTTGTTTAACACACGTTGCCAACCTATAATCTCTCAGGTCATGTTTAAATAGCCTGTGTAACTATTAGTTCTTTCTTGAGCCAAACGCCCATTAGGACTTGTCCTAAATAAAGAGCCCGGTAAAACATCTTCCGTAAGAATGGCATCTCAAAACATTTTTCAAAGCCAAGCCCTGACTCTGCAGCAGACTCCAGTTCATCAGCTCTCGGAGCCTACATTATGCCATTAATTGCAGGCATAATTAACGATGGCCAACTCTCAAAAAAGTGCCAAATTAGATTTCACTTGAGACAAGTAGATGTATTTTGGATGACTGGATAAGGCCAAACCCTGCCTGCCACTGAAGCCTAGAAGTCGGGTCACAGATGGAGAATCAGATTTGCAGCCTTCACATGACTCAGCTCTCCAAGCTGGAATCAGATGCTCAAATCCCCCCCGACCAGAGGTCTGGACACACAATTGCTTAAAGTGCTTCTGAAAATAAGAGTTTTCCTTTGGAGGTGGGTTGGTTCATCCTACCTATACGTAAAGGCTTTTGTTCGTCCCGCACCCCTCTCCCGCAGGTGAGCTAGAAACCCTGCCAGTGTTCTGTACTGCCACACGGTTTCCTGATGGCTCTTGTGCTGAGAAGGGAAAATAATAACAGAAAAAGGAGATGAATCCTCCATAAAAATCTGATTTTAATCCAGCCAAAACCCCAGGGAACGTTCAGAGGATTTTTTTATATTACAGTGACTTAGTTCACATCTGCTGCATCCCAGCACCACACTGAGATGTTCAAACCTTGATGTGATCTGTGCTTAGCTCAGTTGCATTTGAAACTTTCTTTATTGATTCATCTTCAGGACAGTTTAGGAAAGGGGGAACAAAAAGTGTGGCCAGTGAAGTCCAACTTTCTGCTAGCTCGATCTGTAACTCAGGAGGTTGGGCTATTAAACATCCAGTCTCACCCTGTCCCTCCAGAAAACTAATTTTACTCATTTCCCACTGGGAGATAAAATGCAGGTCTGCTCCCGTTCCAGGGCCCTTTGGCTGGGACACAAATAGCTTTGGAAAGGCTCTTATCTACACTTAAACATCCTTTCAGAAAATATATCAGCCTGCAAAAGGCTGTCTTGGTACCACTAAGCCTCTTTTAATAAGAAAAATGGGAGTTCAGCCCACAACCAGAGCTTTTCAAGGAGATTTGCTTTCCTCTTAACACCAACATCCCACAAGCGCAGAGGGGCAAACGTCCTAATTGCAGCAGAAGCCTCTTACAACCTGTGTCCACCCTGAAGGGAACCTGCCCAGACATTTTGGGGGGGTCCTAGCAGGTTGCCCCTGAGGGTTGGGTCCTGCACGTGGTCACGGCGAGGTGACGCTGCACCCCCAGCGCAGCCCTAGCCATGCTCCGCAGGGTCAGTTTATCTCCTGCCTAGGTTGCTCCTGTTAGCCAAGACAACTTCTCGGGGATGCCCTGTTTTATGCACGCTTGACACTTCTTACGGTTCCTCTTAAAACCTAGGCATAGTCTCAGCTGAAAAAACCCAGGCTTATATCAATCGCTGAAAGCAGAAACAGCTCGGAAACATGGGCAAGTTGAGAACTAGTTTTGAACGGCTCGGGGCTGGCCGAGACGTCCTTGGGTTCGAGCCCCCGTGCTCTGCAGGTTTCCTGAACCTGACCTCTTTCTCACGTCGGTGACACTTGGCTCACGTGGGTTTAGATTTCACAACCACGGCTTTGGCACCACTCCTGCTATGGTGCCAGAAAGTAACAAGCGATCACTAACTACTGACACATCTGCTGCCTGAGGACATCCAAACCCTGCCTGCGTAAACCATTATATACATTTTTGAGGGGGGAAAAAAAAAAAAGAGAGTTTGGCCTTGCATATCAGTAACTAGGAAATCCCAGCATGCCTCTCCTTTCCTCCATGCCAGCCAAACCTGCTCCCTCACAGCTCTGCAAAGGGGCTCCGGGACCCGGCAGTGATGGCTGCCAGCGGACGATTGTATTTGGGTGAAGGACCAGGCTTGGTGTGAGCTGCTGAGCTGGGTTTTGGAGCCTGCCGTGGACTCCTGTCTCAGTGAACATCGGGATTTCCTCTCCCGGCATCAGAGGAATGGAGCGACGGGGGCACAGTGTGAAGGCAGAAGGAGGCACTGGCGCAGCAGCTTGGTGAGACCCCATCTTCATCTGCTGTCAGAGCAAAGGCTTATGCTAGGCTCATGCCTAGGCTTGTCCCTAACGTGTCCCAGGCTTATCCTAATCGCAAAGGAGTAGGCAGGGCCATCACAGCGTGAAGGAGATGCCCGCAGGGTGCTATAAAAGGAGAGGCAGAGCTGGAAGAGACCCTTCCGAACATCTCCCTTGGCCAGTCTCGCGCTGGGGGCTCTTCACGGCGCGGTCGCTGCCACGCCAAGGGAACGATTTGTTCCCGACGGTTCCCAAACCCCCTGCCCGATGCTCTGCCCGACGGCTCCCAAGCCTCCTGTGCTGTGGAGTGTCAGGAGCCTCTTGCAGACCACTGCACGCCGCGGCCAGCGCCGAAAGGAGAGCAGTGGGGTGGAGAGGTAACTCCTGTGGTCGACGGCAGTTTGCGAGTGAGCTGCAGGCTCCTTCCCATGGTCTCTGGGGTCGCTGGCGGCTGCCGTTTGGGGACCACGGCTCTGCGTGTTGCAAGGATGTATTTCCCCCGCCCCGCGCTCCACAAACTGGTGTCTTTAAAGGCCGACATGTTGCAAAACAAGAACAAAATGTTTGCAGTACACTATCAAACCTCAGTGGCTTCATTTATCCCCACAGGACTGGTGTAAATGGTCAAACAAGATAGCAGAGAGCCAGGCCCACCGCCTCTTGGCCTGAAGCCCGGAGAGCAACGATCAGTGCGTTTTTCCATCAGCTCTATTTATGAGTTGTCTCTCCCCAGCGCTGGAACTACCTTTGTCCTTTGACAAAAAGCCCGTCTCCAAGTATTTCTGAGGTTAATCACCCTGGTGATGGCATTTTCTGGTGAGACACGTAGTCGTTGCTGTCACCTCTGATGAGCTACAGGCTTGCTCCGACCCGCAGGAGCTGCGGCACGGTGTCTCTGCCGGCACCGTCCCCGCACATCCCCGGCGGCTGCGGGATTGCAGCCCTAAATGCCCAATAATCCCTTAAAATCTGCGGGATGTCATCCGCCCTTTAAAGAAAGAGCAGATTTTGTTTTCTCCTTTCATTTAATAACATGGATGAACTTGCCCAGATCACCCACTCGTGCAGACGCTGGTCTGAGATATTTAGCGAAGTCTTTGTTTACTTTGACAGGTACGTCTTGCACGCCCTCGCTGTACATCCCCATGCTAGGAAAGGTGTCTCCTCACATGCTTATATCCCAGAAAATAGAAAGGGCTGAATCATCCCCTGAGTTACATGGAAGACCATCATTTCATTTATTTAATGGAACACATTTTTACAGGGCCTTCACCCCATCTTTGAAACTGCAGGCTGCTTTTTCTTGGCCATATTTTTCATGCACTTTGCTTCCTTATCACACCGTATAATTTTCAGACAAATGAAAATCTGGGCTTTCGCTTGCACAAACACTTGGACATAAAAACCTTGCCGTTGCCAACTCTTACAAACGTATCCTCATACTTGATGGGTTTTGTAAGGTCTTGGTCCTGGGAGACCTGTGAATATACCAGAATCTCGACTTTCATTTTTTTCAGAAGTCATTTTCTAGCCTTCGCGGTTACAGAGAGGAGCGTAAACCCCAGGAACCCCAATAATGTAAAAGCGAAAAGGCAGAGAAAAAGAGCTCCCTTGTTATGATTTAAAAGAATATGCATTTGCTGGATTTTTAAGGGAATCTCGTGAGCTGGGGTTGGCAGAGGCCTGGGAACGCAGCCCAGGACCCCGCTCCAGCACCTCCATTGGAAACAGGGTCCAGTGCAACACCCGCTCCCCGCTGGGGGTTCTTACCCTGGGAAGTACTTCACCACAGTCTCCAGGCATCACCATTTCCAGGCTGTTTTTCAACTTGTTGCAAAAACTAAAGATGCATTGTATGTATTGGACTGCCTTTGCCAAGATAAATAAACTCATAGATGCCTTTTTTCCAGGCACTCACAGTCAAACCAACGCAAATATTAACAATTGCTACGTTAGACCCAAACTTCTGTGAAATAATAAAAGGAGGTGACACTGTAACCCTGTGTCTTAAATCATGTGTGTAATGCACTCCTGCCTATCTATCTGCTGCTTTCCATCCAAAAGCACTGGTAATTAATAAATAAGTGATAAGACCGAAAGTAATAATTCCAGGAAGCAGAACAATTCATTTTTATGAAAGACTGCGGTACTGTTTGCTTTCCCTAGGGTGATCTGGTAGCAAAATGTCCATTGCTGATGCCGGGGGGGAGTGGGTGGTGGTGGGAATTAAAGATCCGTGGTCACTCTGTTGCAGACCTGCTGCAGTCCATAGGAAGGGTGCAGGGTGCCTGTCTCTCCACCAGTGCAACTCCATTGACGTTGGGCAGACAAGCATCACACTGTGGGGCCCTCTAAAATAAAGGGTATATCCCTGGGAACTTCTAATTAAACAGTGTAGGACAAGAAAGGTGGAGAGGAGATTTCACAGGGGTGTGCTGGAAGCTGGTATCGAGGATCCGTATCCGGCTTTACACAAACTTTGTACAACGTTACGTCAAAGGCAAGGCCAAGCCACGAAGATGAGAGCATCAGGGTCCTGGTGCACACACATTTCAGCCTCGTATTTTCACACACAGAACCCCCAGGTCTCTTTCTGCTGCCACACAATTTGATGGGAGCAGAATCTGCTTGCTCAACTCCTGAAGAGTAATTGTAGGCTAATAACATGTGCCGACATGTGGGTTGGGACGTTAAGTATGTGTGTAGGTGCCTCCGGAAATATGTCACTTACTTAGAAAATACCCCTTTAGCCCACAGAAGCACTGTTCAACAACAGGAATTCCTTCAGATCTATATTCATTCAAACTCTAAAGTCACTTTTTGCTATGCCAGGCAATAAACTAGCGATAAATGAAGGAATTTACACATCAGACATCTCAGATTCCTCTCCCTCCTTTCCCAAGAGCAGTATGAGGGGACAGTTAACGATGCTAGCTTATGGTATAAATATTTTGACAGAATATATTTTGATATAATAAATTTTAACAGTTTTGGCTGGTTGTAAACTCTGTTTTTCCCCGACCAGGAATCTGTGTAAAGTAATAATATCTGAAGTGTTTCTTAAGGAGCATAACCTGTCCTTAGGAAAACATTCCTCTTCCCTTAAAATAATACCGCTTCGCCTGACAAAGAAACTCCAAATGCCTGCATTTGCAAAGCGTTCATGACTCAAAGCTCTTTTATTCCATCTTTAAGTGAGATCTGGTGACTGCTTGTGTGTAGGACCACGTGCTCACACAACATTCCTGGTGGGCTCCCATCATCGGCACCACCTGTGTACCTCTGAAGCCCTGTGTACCCACCTCCGCAGCACCCTTGCATCGTGGGGAAGTGCTGCCGGTCCCACTTATACTTGGGAAAACAAAGCAAAAATAACTGAGTTGCCCAAGGTTGTGATGAAAGAAAAGTTTTAAGGAAATGGAGGAAGAGCATCAGTGTCCCAGGAGTAAGACCTAGGGATGGGTTTATCCTACGCATGAATCCAGAAAGAGAAGCTAGGATGCTAATGCTGCTACATTTCTGATTCTTTAATGCAGGGCAGCCGTTTTGAACATACATCTTGGTTACTTCAAGTGACAGCATAACCTGTCGCATCGAGCCCAGGGACCAAGGTTTGTTTGTTGTGGAGTCAATGACAAACTGCCCTTGGCTTCCATGGGAACCTCGGGGCGCCGAGGCGAGAGGGCTCAGAGGATGTGAGAAATTACGCAGCGCTCAGTCTGGGAACGCGTCCCTGCCATAAAACTGGCACCTTCACCTGTCTGCTCGCTGCCTGGGGCAGCAGGAGGAGGTTGGCTTTGCCTGGCTCTCGGGGAGCAAACCGCTCTGTTTAGCACAGAGGGAGAAGGGAAAGCTCTTCAGCCCACAGCGTAACCGGGCATTCCTACAAATGAGCAAGCTTTCACCTTGCCTGCTGAAGAAACCATCACCCTGCATGTCCATTGCAAGGCTCTCGGTCCCTCCTCGCACACCTTCTAAGCTCCGTTTCCAATTGCCGAGAGGAACGGAGACCTCGAGACCTCGAGTTTCGCAGCAGCGGCCCTGCAGCATGGGGCAGGAGGCAGATCACCCCAAGGGAGCCCACGGGCAGCCAGCAGCGCCGTCCGCTGCCTGCTTGCAAGGGAGAGGCAAGGGCTGAGCTGGGCAGACCGTGGGAGACAATCCAGCACAGATGGCATTATTATAGGGAAGTATGCAAGGGACAGAGACTGCAAATCCCGACAAAACCAAGCTTCGTTAGTGCCATTTCTTAATGAACAACTTGTTTAATTACACAGTTGAAAATGACCCAGTTTAGAACAACTTTCCAATATGTTTCCTGGATGTCATTGCACCAAATAGTTCTGTTAATGGGATGAATTTCAAACACCCCACAACTGAAGTTTAGCTAGATTTTGGGTTATAGAGTGTGCTGGAACACATTTCTCTCAGTGGAGCTTAAATTCTCTGCAAACATACAATTACAATTCTCAGATTGCACTAAAAACTACTACGGCTTAACCTTCTGCAACAATTTTTCTCTTTCCTAGAAAAAAAACCGAGGGGCCTATGTCAATCTTCAGACATGCCAGCTCAGGGCTGAGAACTAGATAGGCAGAAGAATGTTGCTGGGAGAAGGATCTGGCCATATCTGCTTCCGAACTTTCCCATGCACAGAAATGAAATGTGGACCCCGGCACCTCGGTGTCTGGCTCCAGCTCTAAAGTGGTTTCCACTAGTTATAGAACATGCTGACAGCCTCTTCAGATAAGTAGGGCAAGGCAAGGGCACTCAGGCGCTTGGCAGCCGGAGACTCAGGCGTCCTGCTTGCGTGGCTTCAGGAGCGGCTTTTGAACCCCAGTTCCAGCGTCTACGAACAATTCCTCTACCGAAGGCACCTGACCCATAAATCCCTTCGGTAATTTAAAGCTCATTAAAATCTCCAATCAATAGCGCAGGACACTTGGAAGCCCTCACATCCATTACTGTAAGAAGAATGGGAAGGCAGTCACTGCTGGATGTGAACTGACTTCCATGTCTGCTCCCAAATTTAAAAGGATTTCAAGCTGTCCATCCAGTCTTAGGTTTTCCCACTGTTGCCCATCACTGTGGTGCCCAAATCTCTTCCCATATCCAATAGTTCAGAACGCCCAAACCTTTCACGGCATTCATGGAATTTCTGTTCTTTTTCTCTCTCAAGGATAAAATTTCAGTGGGATCTGGATCTCTCACATGGTGATTTTTGAAATGAATTCAAATACTGTCAATTAATTAATTTTAAATTTATTTACACACACATTTAACCATGCCTTTTCAGGGAGGTGGGGGAGGCAGAGATTTTCAGATAGCTCTGATTTGGAGACAGATGCAATTTTGCCTCTCTCTGCAGAAGCTTGCACAACTGACCATTAGCAAAATTGTTGGTGGCGTCAGGATGGTTATACCTGTGTTTTCAGGTCTCTCTTACACTATTACAGCACTTCCATTTCACACTGATGCCTCAGTTTTGAAAGTGTAGAAATTGCTTTACAGCACTATAAAGCTCTGCTTGAGATAATAGGTCATTTTTATCAAGAAAATTCTCTTCCCCCTATTAAGATATTTCAGGGAAGCAGACAGGTGCCTAGAATTGCTGTGACGTCCCTGCCCCGAGATCCCCTGATGTCTGTGATGGTGTGGTGTGACCCATGTTTGAGTGACCAAGCGACACAATGACTCTTTCTAGAGAGAAATAAGAAGGAAGGGACCCGGAGCCTTCGGCAACCCAAGGCTCTGGCAGAGCAATGACCACAAAAGGTTTATGTGTGAGTTTGGGGCAGGAGCTGCTTTTTTGGATGGTTTCCCCATCTGCTCAGGACACGCTCGCGCCGTGTTGCTTAGCCAGGACTCTCTCTTGAACAAACACTCCAGAAACGTGTCCGCAGAGCGGGGGGAGAGGCTGTCACAGGGTATTACTTCCATCTTTGTAATGTTGCTGAAATAGAAGTAGAGGCTCTTTCACACACACAAATTATGCTGTAGCGTAAACATAGCCTGGAGGAGCCCACTCGAATTTCAAAGCTACACGGCACAGTCCGCCAGCCTCACACAGGATTTTGCACACACACACGCATACACACAGACACACACTTTTTTAATGACAATTAAAAGAAAGCATCTGCCCAACAATAAAACAGAGTCGCTAAGTTCTGTTCTGCCTCTCCTCCAAGTAATCTCTCCATAATCAGCCGGACAGCCTGAAACGGAGGCGGAAAACAGAGCGTGGGGTGATGTCTTCCCCCCCCCAAAATTTCCCTGACCCAATGCTCCTCTAAGCAGACGAAGATGTTTGCTGACTGTCGGCATCGACCCTGGCATGTTCAAAGACGCCGGGCAGCCCCAGACCTCTGCGCTGACGCTAACTGGATGCGGGCACCGAGGTTAGAAAGATGCCAAGTCCTTTGCCCCGGTCTCCGGCTCTTGTGAATGAAGGTCAGGCCATAGCCACACCGAGCTGCTCAGCAGAGACTATCAGAGGCTGCAGTGTTAATTCGCCCTGGGTTTAAAAGTTACCCAGTGTTCAGCTGCCTCTTACCCAGCTTCAGAAATATGATTCAAACCAGAAGACTAATATCTTCAGAAAGCTCAAATTAGTCTGAGACAGCTTGGTTTCCAGCAGATCGGGGATAATTGCTACTGGTTGTATCGCCCAAACTTTTCTGCTTTGAACTCACTTTTCAGTCGCTTATTCATTTCCCCCCAACTCTGTCTCCTGCTTACGACACGGCGCATTTTGGACGGGGAAGGAGCAGGTCCAGAATTGCCAGCACCTCCCTCAGCTCACACGCTCTGCGTCTCCGCGTTATCCCAGACCACGCGATGGACGGGCTGGCGTGACAGAGTGTTTATTGCTGGAGCAACAGAGTAAACAGAATCCCACATCAATCAATGCTGTTTAAAAAGTCTATTACATTTCACGGCTGCCATAATTGACAGCAGGGCCCTCAGGTTTGGAAGGCTTTTCTGTTTTGTTTTATGTTCGTGTGCAAGGGCTTTGCACATTGTTAGGGAAGGTCTCCTCGCGGTTCAGTTTGCCCTCTGCGCACGATGAAACTTCCCAAATCTCCCCGGTGTGAGACGAAGAGGTGTTAATGAGAGAAACGCAAAGGAATGAATCACAGCCAGCCAGTACAGTCTGCTCTTTGGCTGTGTAAAGAACGTAATGTTCATGGCAAAGTGGTTGAACTGGTTTCTTTCCCTGAAAAAGGCCCTAAGAAGAGCTGGAAATGTTTTTGTAGAGCAAATGTCAACAATGCAGGACTCTCCCCCTCGTCTCCTTCAGCAGACACCCAAAGCAAAGCCATGGAGAGGCATGTAAGGCATAATTCAAAGCAGGCTATTTAAATCTCAATTCAGAATTACACTCATATCAAGGAAACTTAATTATCTGTGTTTTAACATCTTATCTCCCATATGATTTCTCCAAACAAACAGCACTCTGGAAACAGCCAGTAGATAATCCGTCCAATCTCTGGTATCTCAGTCGGAAAAGTCAGCGCCTGGGGCAGGGGGAAGAGATCGGGGGAGCCAGGAGCGCCTGATTCCCAAAGGGACGCGCCGGAGGCTTGCCGTGGCATGGGGCACCATCTCGGCCGGAGCCGCTGCTGGGTCCGTCCAGCGTGGAAAGGGGCTGGTTGCACGGGCAAAGCATCGTGCCCCTGCGCAAGGCCCTCCGCAAGCGTAGCAGGAGCTGCCGTCCCCGGGCTGCTGCGTGAAGCAGCGATCGCTGCAGGAAAAGAGGCTCTTTGTCCAGCGTCAAAGCCACCAGCGCAGGACGCTGCTGCAACCAGCCAGCTGAGCACAGCCATGGGCTAAGATGCTCCTGTGCTCCAGCATTCCTTTGAAGGTGAGTGTTTTTTCTGGTTTTTGTGTTTCCCAACCAAGAGTTGGGCAACAAGTTCCTATTCTAATAACTCAGTAAGCATGAAGACTGGATCCTGGGTCTAGCACCTCTAGTCCTTCAGCAAAGAGATGGGTTCTCGGATGCTCCCGTAAGGTCAGCAAATTCTCTGAAAGGAGCCTAAAAGAAGTCTGGGGATTGATACATTTCCTCAGTTAAAACTGTTCCCCACAGAATATTTTTCACACAACACAAACACCCTCCTACAATCACTTGAGCAGTAATGACCTAACTCTGGCCTCAAGGTCTGGTCCTACTACATCAGTGGCAAAACTCCTTGTGATGACAATAGTACTAATGACTAATTCTGATAATAATTAAATGTCAAGGAGAACTTTTCATCCAAAATGATACCATAAGCACTAGCTAACATTTTGCAGATAGACGGAACAAAGTGCATGGAAGTTCACCAGTGTGTAACATTTCCTATTTTTACACTTGCCAAAGGGATCCAGAATGGGATAGTCCTGTAGAGCTTGGACAAAAGATACAGTCCCTGGTACTATTTGGGAGCCAGCTCTTCCTCGAGTGAAAAATCTTTTTAAAGACCAAAATTCAAGATTTAACATTAAGTCTAACCTTTGGTAAAACTTTCACTAATATGAACAGGGCTGAACTGCTCCCAGGCCTGTCCCCAAAACCTTGTAACTGAGAGTGAACAAGCTCCACCAGAGGTAGAAGTGGCCCCTTGCTCTGTGCTCATTCAGCAAGAACCTCATCCAAATCCTCACCCAAAATCCTTGTGTACCTATGGGCCGATCTTCCACAAAATATTCAGAAGGAATTTTTATGAATATAGGTCATCTCATACATATTTGCATTTATTTACTTGTTTTCTAGCTGGAAAATACAAATCAAGAAACGGGAAATGACTTATTTTGACCTCATCCCCAACACTACACTTGTACAGAACAGGAATTTGGACCCGCAATTTTTTTTTTTTTTTTAAGATGGGACAGAGAGCAAGGGAATTCCTCTGAGACTTTCCCAAACCAACACACTTCCTAAAAATAGCTGCACAGATTGTTTTTCTGGCCTGAGGTGCATTGCATGTTAATGGTAGTATAGGGAAGGCTGCATTTTTATGCGGCAACCTCGTAATCTTATGAAAGATTTCTCAAGAGCCACCACTCCCTGTCCCACTTTAAAGGTTCATTTTCTTGTTTGTTTGTTTTTGCAATCTCTGTCATTGTGTTCACCAAGCATGATAATGAATGCTTTACTGGAAAGGTGTGATGCCTTTCGGTGCAAGTTGTCCTGATGCAGATATCACAGGAACTCTCCTGAAAAGAGCTGACAATAATTGAATTTTGGAGAGTCATTGAGGCTAGAAGCAAACCTCTGACTGTCTCTGGATCTCAGCAGGCTGCTTTACCCAAAAAAAATTGCAATACAGACACTGGCATTCTCTTTTTAGAGTATTGCTACAGCTGTGCAACGTGTGCTGCACGTTTGCGCTATATCAAAAATTCCTAAGAGCGACGGGTCGGCACGGCGCTGGCGGCACCATCCCTTTCCAGGTAGCGAGGGTACCGCTAGATCATTGCACCTGGCACGCGTAACCTTTCATATTATTTGCCAGATGTTTGACTTGGTGACCATGAGCTCTGTGGTACAGCAGAGGTTTTTTCAAATCACATTTCGCTGACTTGTACAGTCTCGAGTCTCCAGGCAAGGAACTCGGCTAAATGGACAACACGCATCTAAATGGTACAGTTTCAGCCTTCTGCACGAAGACGTGGCTTGCCTTCTCTTTGGCTTCAAGCGCTAGACCGTTTGCAAGAATTGTCCCCCAGAGGATTCAACCGCTTATGCTGATTTCTTGGTGTAGGCCCTGGGGGTGTCCTGGAGCTCAGGACCACCCTGACACCCAGCAGCTCTCATCCATCCTGTCCTGCAGGCAGCCCAACTTCAACTCCAGTTCGGGCTGAAGCTGTCACCTTGTCGCCCTGCAGAAGATCCTGGGAGCCCGTCCACGAAGCCCCGGGCTGTCTCTCTGCTAGTGGCAAATCCCTGTGGCATCACCACAGGGGATGATGTGACACAGGCAAAGTGCCTCCTCAAAGCTGGCTGTTACACCTTAGCATGCAGTTTTCTTCAGCAGAGAAAAAAACTGGTCATTGTAGAATAACCCTTGAGAGAGCATTAAAAGGTCTTGTTCTCTAATGTAGTGATTTATTTGGATATTTGTTTGCTGTGATCCGCCTGAAGAGGAGAATTACACAGCAACCTGTAAAGTGAGAGAAATACACAAACCACAAACTTGCATTTTCTTTTTTATGATGATGCACAACTCAGAAAGGGTATGCAAGTGAGTCCCAAGCCAAGATTCAACCCACCTTACATAGACATTCTACAAGCTTATGAGTCTGGTCACCTTAGGCTCCCTCCATAGTAAGTAAGTGGAGAGCTGTATGCATCTCCAGTGGGCACTGCCTAAGACCTTAATTACTCCCTAAGATCTTAATTAATCCCTGGAGGTGTTCACCTGCATTCCTCCACTACAGAGGGAGCCAAGAGCAACTACACTTCTACTTCAGGCACTCCATGCAATCAAATTCCTAAATAAGTGTAGGATGAATCCACAGAAGTGCAGAACTGTGCAATGAATTTTATTTATTGCCCAAGTCTGGACCCTTCCCCTGCAGCAAACTATATTCTCCCTGTTGGAACTTTCCACGGCAATTCTCTCAGCAGCAGAGTAGCACTAAAGCTTATGACACTCCGTGGCAGAGTGGGTAAACCGGTGTTCCTTCACAACACCTCCCAAATTCATTTGGGATTTGTCCCTCTGAAATAGTTCTGTTCTTCCAAAACAGCAGATTGAATCCTTCCATCAGAGACAACATCAGGTGTAATGGGATGTTAGAAACAGAGAGGTAAATGCAAACACAGTTCCCTAGTCCAGGGTCTGAGCCACCATAGAATCAATTAGAAATAGGGAAAAGTCAAACACTTAAAAATAAGTTTATTAAGTTTTCTGCAAACTCTGTGTTCCAGTGCCTGTGGGTGCCAGAGTCACTGGTGATGGGTGCAGGACATCAAACATCCTTCCCAACTGCCTTTCTCCCATTTTAGCCACACTCAAAGCAATGCTGCTTTGGTTGGCACCTTGTCCTTGGCTGAGGTCAGCTAGTCACCTAACTAAATGGGCGCTGAACTTGATCTTTTGCTAGGTTTATCCTCCAAGAAGATTTTTGAGCTTTCTCCTCCATTCTGTGCAGCTCAGTGAGGAATGGATGAGATCCAGCTGAGCAGTAAGCTCTCCTGAACCTGGCTGGAAACCCTTCCCAGCCCGGTGGCTCCCAGGAACCGGGCAGATCGGGGCTTTTCAGCAGTGAAGGGCTCAGCTCTGCTGACGGTCCCAGGCGTTCCCTGTCCACGCGAGCCTTTCGCTGGGACTGCTGTGCTGCGCGCGTTGCTGCGCTTTGCTCTACCTGTGGGATGGCAGGTCGCCACGGTCAGAAGTTCCTCCTCCCTGAACTGTTCATCACATCTCCAAGGAAAATACCCTTTTTATGTGCTAAACGCAGCGTCTCATTCCAAATGTAACAAATTAAAGTGTATGAAAGTTTGAAAATACCTTAAATGCTAGGATAAGCAAAACTATAAAAAGCTTAACGCCACAAATCAAGGACTATACTGGAACAGGAGCCTTTAAGGGAGCCTGAAAAATCTGGGATTGTCTGGGTGAGGGGATCATGATTCCTTCGGGTTGTTACTCCCTGGCATTAATTCATGATCTGAGAACAAGCATGAGTAGCTTCTGGATTTCTGCTGTTGTCTAGGGGGTTGGGCTTGGTTTTTGCTGGGTTTTTTTGTTTGTTTCTCCAAGTTCTGTATTCCCAGAATGTATTTTAAAATAGTCCCTGCCACGAAAATGTTCTTCGGGACTTCCAGAAAAGTTCATTACAGTGAATTCAGGTTGTTTGCTTCTTCACCACTCACCCAAAGTGCTTTTTTCTGGTGTGTTTGCTCAGAGCTGTTGCCAAAATGATCTGCACAGTGTGCCACTAAAAATGCAGACTTCTGAATTGTAAGCTGCAGTTTGCACAGTAATTTATGTTTGGGTGGAAAGCACATTTTCCCATGCAGAGAGGGACAAAAGAACATCTTTACAAAATACTGAGTGTATTTGTGTGCGTGTGAGAGAGAGGCGCAGAACTGCTTCCTTAGCATTCCTGCTGGTATTCATAGCACGAGATCCAAACCACGGTAACTGGTCTTTTTGATGAATCTAGAATACTTCAGTCCTCAATAAAGTAATATTGCTTCTACCTTGCCTCATTTGCAGACAGTTGATTTTTTGATTCTTTCACACTATCTTGTAATTCTGTCGTACTCTTCCCAACAAAATAGCCCAAATTTGTCACAGGCATCATCAAAACTACGTAAAAGGTGCCCCGTTACTGCCCCTGACAGACAGGTGTTTCCACAAAACTTCTGAATACTATAGCTTTGTATCCACAGTTGGAATTGCAGCTTCTGAGTAACCCTCTAAATTCAACCCCTCTATACTAGAAAATACCTTTACTGAATATTTCCTTTTTGAAACCTTATTCTATACAAAACAAAAATGATGTGTGAAACGAGCCATAAGCTGATTATTAAAAATTTAAGATTTATCAACTAAGAAAATACTGAAAGTGCCCATACTTTCCCTCAGCACGATCCACGCAGACACCATACGCAATAACATCCTTCCCATGCTGGGCTGCACGACCATCCCCAGTGCCGTTATCCCAGCAGCTTCCCCAGGGTCCTTCTCCGTCTGTCGAACTGAAGGGCATGCTAGAAACTCGGGTACCGGCTCTTTTTTGCCCAGTGCCTGCAGGCTGCAGTCCCCGAGCGCTGATGAAGGGAGGGCTCGGTGTTCTGGTGCACGGCTTTGGTGAGGTGTTCTGGAGATACTTGTGACACCAGCCCTGAAGGTCTCTGCCCTGCCTGTGTCTCTCGTGTGCATTCGACATGATGTTCTCGTGGTCTCAGCGTTCTGCAAAGCCTACAGCGTCGGACATTCTCGGATGTTTTGGCCCTTTGCAGAGTTTCCACTTTTCTGTGCAACGAGTGACACAAAGATTAGCCCTGAAAAGCACCAACTATGTAATACCTGCATAGCACCAAGTGCCTCCTGTGTTTCACTAGCAGAGTTTGAAAGCACGCTTGAAAGCACCTTCCAAACCATTCAATGCCCTCAACAGCAACAAGAGTCATGCAGTGATGCACCAGAAAAAGGTTTTCACCTAACTTAGAGTGAACCTATAGCAGAAGAGCCTCCTGATAACTTCAAAGCGTGTTGGTCCATCCCCATACGAGCGCACGGTCTGACGCACAACCCACCCCTGAGCCAAGCCTGCCTGAAGCACCAGGCAGCGCATTGCACCCTGCCCACGGTGTGACAAGTGTCTGTCGCGTGAGGCACCAGAGAAAGGAACTTGCGCTTCTCCCCCCAGCTTTGTTGTCCAGTGCAAGATATCATTTGTGACATCAATTTTCTCTCGGTGTGTTTGCATTATGAGGTCCCTTTACAAAGAGGAATTACCAGGTAAAATTCAGTTAATGAGACAGAGAAATATTCAGCCAGTCTTGCAAGCAAGAGAGGTGGAACAAGAATTGTACAGGGAACACATATTACAATGAGGCAGAGGCACCAAATGCTTCTTGTTCTCGAATGCTTTCATTAGATATCGTTTGGTGATTGGTGCTGGGAACATAAAACTAGAACAATTGGAGAAGAAAAAAGAAAAAAAAAAACAAAGGGAAAATCAGAAGTAGGAATTTTAAACAGGAAAAGCATGGCGTCAGGACGGGCGGAAGATAACAGAGTGCTCTGCTGAACACACAAACAAACAAAAAATAACAGAGACAAACTGGCAAAACATTCCCCTGGCTGACTTAACCACTGCTCTGCTACAGTCACAGGTCGCCAACCAACGCTGTCATTTTGTCACTGCTCCAGCATCCTTCCCTGCAGATAAATTTGAGTGGAAGGGATCTCTTTGCTGTTATAGGAGCTTGGTAACAAAAGAGCAACGAGAGAGAAATGTCAAGAGCAAAATGAGTAATAGTTCCCCTCTCGTTAAATGAGGATAATACCTCTGACCTCTCTGCGAAGTACTTTAAAACTCATTAGTAAAAAGTTCTAGATAAGGTGTAGGGCATATCACTGTTACTGCTGACTGCGGCTGCTTCCACAGAGCAGGGTTTTCCCTCTAAAATCACGTCCAAAATGTGATGCAAACAAACGAGATGACTGATTCCTCCCAAAGTCGGTGCTACAGGAAAGTGAAATGCCGCGGCTCTGGAGACCAGCAGTGCTTCCCCCGCTCCCAGCCCTGCTGCATGGGCCAGAAAAGCCAAGTCCCATGAAGGAGAATCCACAGCCATGTCCCTGCTCCTCCCGTCATCCCTACCAGCAGCTTCTGGGACAGCACACGCTGGAAGGGTCGAGCCATGCACAGGCTTAAACTGCGTTTGCCGAGGTGGCTGTCACAGCCATGTCGCCGCTGCGGACTGAGCAGCAAGCGCGGCGCCCGGCTCCCCTGCGGCTCTTGCTGCCCGTTCAGTGCTCCTGCTGCCCTGTCCTGCCGGGCCGTGAATTATCCCAGCATGTTAAAGCAGACCTCCCAGCTCTTCTCCCAGCACAGCACAGCAATGGCACTCTCAATCTTCTGGGGAACTGACAGAAGCCAAGAAAAGATCTAATGGCAATGACTGCTCGTATAATTAAAGTTTGGGTTACTTTGCAAGCCTAAAATCATCTAAAGACCTCAGCAAGTCGTCCTGAAGAGATATGAATAGCAACCTTCAGATCCACAAGCCCTACTGACAGCCATCAAGCAGAGATGAGGACAGAGTCCACGATCTCCTGGGGAATGTGGAGTTTATTCCAGTTACTCTAATTGTTCGTAACACTATTTCCCAAATAGCACTGCATTCTCAGGAGATGAAGAGAAGATGGCTGTTTATACCACATGTGATAACTAAACAGTGCTGGAGAATTATCTTATCTTCCCATCAGGATTCAAATGCGGAGGGCTCCTTTGTAAAGCCCAAACGAGCCCCCTGGAAGTTTTCCCAAACATTGTTTTACACATTATTTTATCCACGGAAGTTAAAGGTCTCTCTTCAAAGAATGGGAAGCATATCATTTTTTTTCTCTTCAGATCTCTGTGAGAAACCATCCCAAGTGGAGAAACCAGTGGAAAGCTGAGGTCCCTCTCTTGTATACAAGGGGCTCGGAGAGTCGCCATCAACCGCTCACACTGACGGCAATTATAAGAAGCCAAAACCTGAAATTCCAGCTGTCAAACACAAGAACCCCATTGCCCATGCGCGACAGCTGCTGTCCTGTGCCGGGAGAGATCCCGTGCCAGCAAAGCAGGCTGTCGCATCGCGCACCGGGACAGGGAGAGGTGGTCAACCTATTCTTGGTGTGGCAAAGGCTTGGCTGATGGTAGCTGAGCAAAGATCTCCTGGGAAATCTCTACTCCCCAGTCCTCCGACAGCTGGCCGCGTTCTCCACTTCATCGTTTTGCCTTCCCTGCAAATCCTCCTCATATTAATTTGAGAAGAAATTAAGAATATACAGGAAGAACCGTAAGGGGAAAATGAACTGAGACTTTCAAAAGGTGCTGGTTGATTATTAGGAATAAATAGTCCCTGCCCCGTGTACAGCACTTTTAAAACACCAGCTCATCGAGTCCTTTCAGTACCCTGTAATTTCCTTATCTCCATATTGTAGGTAGGGAAAGAGAGGCCCGGAGAGACGCCATCTCCTGCCCACCATCATACGAAAAGCTGCCTGAGAAGGGGGAACCAGTGTTTCTGGGAGAACCCAACCTCTCTCCGACTGAACCATCACCAGTGAACACCATGGGCAACACTGGCATTTTTGGCCCACGTAAGATAGCTCCTTATGGAGCTCCTTTTTCTCTTTTTTTAAGAAAAGGACAACAATAACATAAAAATTACCACTACCACCATCTTCTTAGGTGTTTTGAGAGGATGAACTTTCCAGAGTGGCAATAGTTTACCTGCATGCATCCCACTGATTTTCCATAGACTCCTGTTCTTACTGTCATCAAGTACCTTAGAAAACCTAGTCTTCCTTGATGTCTCTCAGAAGTACTGAGAAATGTGGGAAAAAAAAGAAAAGAAAATATAACTATAATGACCAAGAAACAGGAAAAGCCATTTTATACAGTAATAAAAAGACTGCTTTCCCCCCGTTCAAAACACCATCATATTATCTTAGCAACCAGCACAGCAAAGCAGATTTTACCACAGGCATTGTATAACCATTCCTAAAGAAACGGGAAGGGGAAAGCATTTATTCCTTTCTATATTTTATGACGTGAGAGCTGACATGATTTGCTGAAGTCGAGGTTGCACATACACAGCAGAGTGGGTTTCACACTCATTGTTTTTGCGTTTTGCTGCCTATACGCTGCAGGGCGAGGTAGTTTCCTACTGATGGTGTTTGAAGGGCCTGAAACCATAATAGTCTCTCTGTAACATTCCCAAATGTTGACATGTTTGGTGCCTGTTTTGTCAAGCAAACCTTTGCAATCTCCTTCAGAGTTGTCTAGGGTGCACTAAATTAGTTAGTTGTTCTTGCACTTCGACTCAGTATTTTCTGCCTGGCTTAATAAAAAGCCCTTCAGGAGAAATATATATACATTTAAAAAAAGCCCACAGAAAAGTCTTTCTTGCTATATAAAGAGCGCACTCAGATCCAATACCTTGAAAATGCTCTGCGGCGCTCACATTCCATAACCTATGCAGTGAGAAGGGTTAAATGAGATTTACAACCGTTTGGAGCAATTACGCAGCACTGCAATTTAATGGTAATTCCAGAAAGAGCATCTCTGAACAAGACAGACATGTTGGGAGAGCCACTCACAGGAAGCTCTTCAGGCAAAACATTACATACGCTGTTAATTAGGGTCATTGACTCCTCTGCGGAACGATCCTTATCAACGACTTCGAGGCAGAGTCAGCACTCTGCCACCCTGCTCAGGCGAAGAGCGCAGGAGAGGACCTGCGCGGGACGGCTCGCAGGGGGAGATCCAGCTGGGCTTGGGCGATGCTGGATGGAGAACCAGGTCCTGTTCGAGTTCATAAAATATTTTTTCCTGCTTTTTATTGCTGAAGGACTGCGGGCACTGAGAAGATCTTTGACCAAACCAGGCTTTGCTTGAACTGTGAAAGCTGTTTGTTTGCTTTCTGCTCTACCTGGGCAGTGAAAACAGCTTCGCTTTCTGCCTGTCAAGCTCTAGCAGGCTGCTGAAATGCTTGAGTGACAAACGTGGCAGGAGGAAGTTTCACTCTAAACAAGAACCCGTTTTCATTGCATTTCGCCCTTTTATTTCCCTGCAAGATTTCTACTCATGTAGGGTTTCATAAAATGTCACCGCGCAGCTTAAATTTGGGGCCCACGGTACCTGCCAGTTCTCCTCGCAAGCAAGTCTAAACCCTAATTGCTGGGACTGGCCTGCTGAATGCTTAGCATCTGAATAATGAATTACTTATCTTCGCTGTTGAGGCAGAAACGTATTAGGCATTACTAGCCCCAGCCTCAGATTCTTTGACTGGGTTCCAGCTGTAAACATTCAACAGGAAGAGGTTAATTTTTTGATTCAGTTAATATAAATACTGAAAGGTTCCTTACTTCACTGTCCCACATCACTGCAACGTACATTCTGTAATTAGAAGCATATTTTTGTGATTTCAAGGTATATTTTGCCAAACCGACAAAAAGCATCAAACCCCAACATTTATGCCAAAAATACCCACTGTATAATTTATGCCAAATCAACAAAAATCTTCTTTTGTCCTTCCCAAACCACACTAAAGAACAGTCTGTTAAGAAGTCCAAATGTTAAAGTTCAAAAAAAGCCCTCTATTATACAGCGTACAAGATAGGGAGAAATAACACACCCGACTGATTGCAGCACTGCCGTTTACGCGAGATGGAAGTTAGCATCTTTGTCTCTGCCAGGAACGGTATCTCTCTTTAACTCTGTTTATCCCCCCTCCACCCCATGCACGCTTCTGCCTCGCTCTTTTTTTCGTTTTCCTAAAGCTTACTTAGCAGCTGGAATGTGGAGGCAGAAATCCATGTGTTTGCAGTAAACTTTGAAAGCAGAGCCAATGAGGACCACATGGGCAGGTATTCTGGAAAGCGAACCGGGCTTTCAGGGACTGCTTGGGCAGTAATGCAAGATGTACCAAAACCTGTTGGACACAGTTAAATTATGAACAAGAACATGGGGGCGGGGGGGAGAAAGAAAGAAAAGGAGAGCATTTTGGTGGTAATTAAGCCTTTCCTTTCCCCAACTTGAAGAAATATTTTAATTAGAAGTTCAAGCATTTGGTTTTAATTCAGTCCAATGCACAAATGCTTTATTTCCACACAGCATATTTTCATAGTCTACGAAACAGCCTGCAACTAGGAAGCCATTACAGCCAGTGATTACAGCTTGTACATGCACTTATTATACTTTTGAAAATAGTGGCAGAATGGATTCACTTACATTTCTCCCTGCACATTAGGGTGGATCCATGTGCAATTAATTAGACAGGCTTGGTACAGACAATTAACAAACTTTTTTTTTAAACAGAGAAATTCAGTAGTCTTTACATATTCAGCATAGATATTAGAAAATGGCATTTTGCCAGGGCGCGCAGCTCTGACTAGAATTTACTTTAGAACATCTGCTAAGTCTTTAACTAACTGCACCATGACTGAATATTGTTTGGATGAACGTTAGACGATAATGTTCAATCTGGCACCAGCAGAGACCGAATGATTCATTGCCATAGTAACCACTAATGCAAAGGTTCCCTTAAATAATAATTCGTTATTTATAGACACGTCAAGGATGCTCCAATGCTGCTTTGCACTGGCCAAAAATTGAATAGACTTTTCCTTTGTGAATGCAAACCTACTGTTTGCACGCTCGGTTTTCTGATGTGTGCTAATTACCAAAAGTCACTCCGGAGGCATTGAACCCGGGGGTCTGGGCTTTCAGCAGACCATCAAAGCCCCTTGGCCTTCAGCGGCTTTGCCCAACCCCACCATCCCCATGGCAAAGGGGAGAGTGCAGGCAAGGTGTTCGCCCGGCAGCGGGTGACAAGGGCCCTGAAAGGGGGACTCCAGAGGCCCCGCAGGGTATAGCTCCTATGGGAGAATGTAGAAATTATATTATTTGAAGAACAACTTGGGCAGAGTTGCTCGGGACAAAGGAGGCGTGAGGGAGAGCTCTGTCTGTAATTCCATCTGACAGGGTTTTTTGCATGGAAGTGTGAACAGATACGAAATACTCTAGCAGGAACAACAAATTCAGTGCCATCAGCTGACATTTTGGGACCAAGTGAAAAATTGCAGGGGTTTTGGAAGCAGTGGGGTTTTCATCCAGTACAAAGGGTCTTCAACCACCTCTGCAGACCAGGTTTACTTCCACTGATCGTTTCGCACTTGAAACCCCTCAGGACGGAGCTTAGTGAGCAATAGCATTGTGAGAGCCGCGGTAGCTTCCCAGGTACAGACGACTGGGGCTTGTACACCTACCAACCCTCTGGGCTCGGCTGATTTGGCAAGTTGGATGAACTGGCTGCCTCCAGAAGTCCTGCAGCGTACACCATAAAAAGACAAGGCTTCTTGCACAGTTCAGTGCTCCATAGGAGCCAGGACCGCTGTCTGACGCAGAGGCAAGGGGTGGGAGCTGCACTCAGCTGCACAGCGAAATAGTCCACGGGATGGCATCTGGGGAGACAGATTTATCATCTTTCCACCCATTTTTGCAAAAATTTCTGATTCATTTCCGGCTACTGTCAGAGAGAGGGTATAGGACTAGCTGGGCCACATCCCAGATCCCATCTGTGTTCCTAAATGCTTAGCTTATCTCTGTGTCATGGAGCTGTGATTACATAGCTTGAGGGGCTACAAATATTGCCAAAAGCTTTAAAAAGAGAGGCATGGTTTTATTTTTTACTGCACCAATAAATAGAAATGACTGGACAGATGGATGTCGGGGTAGGGCCCAGCTAGTTCCAGCAAATTTGGATGAAACCCCGTCCCTGCCTGACATAAGTCCTTTTTGCCAGGGTGCCTTTCACCTGTGCATTGAAGACCTGGCGGAGATAGTGGTGGGAAAAGCAGAAGACCCATCAGAGCAAAATTCTTTTGGCCACCATTTATCAAAACTGGATTTCTTTAGGCCTGGCATGCATTGGCTTTGCTCGCAAGCACAGCTTTGCTCAGAAAATGTGACTGGGAAGACAGAGTAAGAACTTGGGGGCACGTTTACGTGGCCGCGAGCCCTTGGCACAGCCAAGTCAGGGGCACCTCCATGGGCTGTGAGGGCAACTGAGCTACTGACAGTGATTTCAGTAGCAAGCTGGGAGGGTCAGGCACATTGCACTTGGCAGAGGAGGTGGGGAAAGAAGCCAGTGCAAGATCTCTGAGGGAGCTCAGTGGTGCAGAGAGGTGAGCCAGGGCCATGCACAGGGGCCGGCGAACACACATCTTCAAGTGGCGTGGAGCAAGGAAACCAGATGAGATCCCTGAGACGTTCACCGAGCCGGCAGGGCAAGAAAAAGCCGGGGCCTGCTGTTGTCCCTGTCACAAAAACCACCAGGAACCCAGGAGCCTGTTCAGAGCTGAAACATGAATTTGAGCGCTAGCAGCACAAAACTGCTGAACTACACCAGGAGTGACCTTCCACGTTACCTCTAGTACTATTTAGACTGGCTGAGCTTCCCTGGCCTAGCAGCAATCACACAGACTCCATCTGCCCACTCCAAATTAGAGTTATAGCGTGTGCTGCCGATGCAGTCTCTTGGGTTTGTTTTTTTTCTTGCAATCTTGACTTCATCCCAGCTAGGGCTCCTGTCTCTAGCTAGCTGCTGTCAAAACAACTCCAGTGGGGAGATAAGGGAGAGAAGACTTTGAAGAGGCTCCTTCCTGCAAGCTGCTCGCTATCTCCCCAAGACATTTGTCAGCATCCCCTAGGAAGGGCAGCAGACATGGGGAAGCCAGGAACCATTCCCCCTCTTAAGCCTCCAGTCACATCACAACACAGTATTTAAAATGGCTCGTGAATCCCAGATAAAAAGCAAGCGATTAGCGTCTAGGAGAAACCTCTGTTTTCCATCACCAGATGTGGCCGTTTCCCATCAGGACAGATATTCGTTCATGGAAGGACAAATATTTCTGTCCATTTTTCCCAGCTTTCTTGCCTCTCCACTCTTCACAGCCACCTTTCTCCTGATTTAAATTAGGCCGTGGCTTTGGAGCATGCCCAAATCCACCCCCAAGAGAAAATAAGATTAGAAAAGGGATGTGATTCATTTGGTAGTTTCCCCTTTCTTACATCTTGCTTTGAGTGAAGCATCATCAGACAGAAGCTGGCAATCGATGATAGCCTGCTTCTTCACAAGAGGACTCGATCCTGGGCTGTTCTGCTTTCCGGTGCCAGTGTGGTCAGTCACCCGCCTGCCTCGGTGGCACAGCATGGCCAAGGTGTCCCTCCCCACCCAGCAGCCCAGCTGGGCTCTGCAGGCTAACGCAGCTCCCTTTATCTGAGAAGTGAAACATGCCCAAACTGAACCGGTTTCTGCCATCAGGGAGAAATTCTCCCTTTGGCTGAGTGAGATGGGTCATTTCCGTGCCTCTTGGCCCTTTGCAAGAGCCTTGTTTGGAGTATTAATCGATAGCTCCAAGCTTGTGGTACGGCTGGCGTGCGGCAGTGCTGCCCACGGAGCTCACCCAGCGCTGCTGTGCTTCTCCAACTGGCTGAGGGTTTGGTGTTTTTTTTAAAAAACAGCAAACCGCATATTTTGAGTACCAATTCTCAAGTTTAAACCTGTGAAACAGGAGGATTTGGAAATATTTCTACCCCAGTTTTCTAGGTACCTAACGAACAGCATGAGCCCACAAACCACACTGAACGCAGCGCTCTTACTTGCTCATCGTTGTTCGATTATTTGATGGGCTTTAGCTGCAAAGCTTCTTTTTATACTTGCTCCAAGATGGGGGTAACAACAGTGCTGTCAGGTCTTGCTCCCAGCATCTTCTCTGAGGTCTCCCCGCTAAGAAGGTCTCCTTGCACCATGGAGCATTTCCCAGGACCAGCAGCAACTACTGGTCTCCAGCCCATTCTGCATCCCCATGGGAAACCCAACACCCAGCACCATCCTCGAGCCCCTCGGCACGGAGCAAGCCCCAAACACATATCAGCTCTCAGGGACTCGCCGAGCAGAGCTGTGCCGCAGCCCTTGCGGACGCCTGGCTGGAAACTCGGCAGCTCGCTGCCCAAAGCAACCCCGGGTGGATTGCAGTGAGACGTGGCCGGGGCCGCCAACGGCAGCAGAGGCGGCGAAGGGGAGACGCCAGGCGCGGGGAACAGGATGGAGGGGTCGCAGCACCTGAGCCTCAGCCCAGCTCCGCCGCCGTGCGCTGGAGCGACAGCATTTCCTGCAACGGCGCTTCTAAGGGAGCCGCTCAGCCGACAGCCAGCAGAGCCGTTACTGTTTTCTTATTTTACAAATGGGCAAACAAAACAGTGGGAGTAAGAGCTATTAAAAAAAAATACTGAAGTCTGCAAAGAAAAAAAAGCCTCCAGCACTAAGCGACTTTCTTTTGCTGCAGCCCATTGTTAAGCGGAGGCCTGCTGTCCCTTTCCCATGCCAGCGAGAGATTTGCCTGGTGCCGGCCAGTTCTTTATCCCACTGTGCAATTAATACAGCTTCCCTCAGATAAACATGAGCTTGTTTAACTATGTCTCTTGATAGGTCCCAGTAAGGCTCGATAACATGGATGGTCGGATGTTGTCAGGACGAAGGAGTCAGACATGCTGGCAACAACCTTTTCCCTTTCAAAGCACACATGTTTAGAAAAGAAAGGGCTGCGGCTGTTCACGGCAAAGCACGACCGAAATCTCGCAGTAGCATCAGACAAGAGGCAGAGGCACGGTCTGGGAGCTGCACCCTGCCTGCTGCCTCGCCGGGAGCCGGGCTGCTCCTGGCACGGGCAGCACTGCCAGCTCCCGGTGTTTCAAGATCACTCTTCGGGCCATTCCCAAACCGTGGGATGTGTTAAAAAGCATGAGGTGAAATGCTCGTACTATGATTTCTACTGATACTAATAGCAGCAGCAGAATAAAAAATAAAAATAATAAGAGTTATTTTTTATTTCTCTTCTGTTTTTCAACCCCAGCATGCATTTATGTCAGCTTTACAAAGGTCTCCGCTGGTCACAAGACCTAGTTCCTTAATTTAGTAACTTTTTCACTTTATCTTAAGGTCCATTTGATTTGATTGTGCAAGAATCTCAGGACTCATTAAAAATAAACTAATTATCTTTGGTGAGACTTGGGATCAGGACAGTGACAGTGCCACAGCAGTGGTAAAACTCATGTGGAAATGATCCCTTTATGTGTCAGGACTGCACCCACATTCCTGGCTGCTTGAGTGCCTGGCTTTCAGGATGCACCCTGCCCCCCTGCCTTCCCCAAGGGATGGATTTAGGGATGGCGAAGGTCACCCCCACACTGTGCTTGTCCCACTGCAAAAGGATGGCATGGAGGAACACGGCCAGGACTTTAATGGAAACTTCCTGGAAGATAAACTGGGATTTGAGAGCACCTCATTGATGCTGCTTTGGGGCCTCTCCACCCAGCCAGCCATCCACCCAATTCAGGGGTCCTTTACTCCTCCCGTCATCCCTTCATGCCCGAGGCTGGGTTATCTCCACTGCCCTAAGGCCACCCTGCTCCAAACACTCATGTTTTCCAGCTCCTCCTCTCCCCTGCTGAAGACATCCCTTCCTTTCCCATCTCTCTCTTGGAAACTCCCCTACTCTTTCCATATTCCCTCTTTTCTTCCTTCCTGCTTAGCTGCAGACACTGTTCCCCTTCCTCAAAGCATCAGTCTTTTATCTGTGGGGCAGGATATGGCGGGGAGCACAGCCTTCACGCTACAATGATAGATGCTCTCTTCCTCCTCCCCACCCCGTCCTGTCCTGTCCTGTCCTCCCTCGCTTGCCCACCAACCTCCCACCTCTCCCAGTCACACTGGGACGTGCTTCAAAGAGGGCAGCACCCGTGTGACACTGCCCTGTCTGCCCCAGGGTGCTCGCCTGGGAGATGGCAGGCGTGGGTCGCTGATGGGACCCATGGGCGCATGCATTGGCACCCCAGGTGTGGCCACCCTCCTGGCCTGGAGGTAGGCTCACCTGACCCTGCACAGGAGGAGCAAAACTGCACCTTGGTTCAGTTGAGGTCTTCAGCATAATGTGAGTGAGCTGCAGGCATCTGTCGAACAACAGCATAGCACGAAAAACTCCCAAACCACCACAGACCCCAATTACAGGGGTAGGGCTTGCTTCAAAGCTAGCCTTGGGCAAAACTGAACAGGTTTATTAAAATAAACCCCCAGTGTCTCAAGTAGCAAAGTACAGGGCAGCGTGATCAGATAAAAGGTGAGAAGATCTGTCCACACCAGTCGTGTGTGCCAAGCCAAATGAAGTCTCAGAGCCCTCTTGCAAGCCTCCCTATTGAAAAGATCAGCTCATTTCACCAGGAATTAATCCTGTGATAAGTTTCCTTCTATTCTTGCCACAAATATATTGCTGGCACCTCTCCTCTCAGCCAGCAGTTTTGTTCTGTATTATTTCAACATCTCTATTCAATAGCCAGATTAAACAGGTTCACACTCGCAGTTTGCAAATAACATGGTCAGCAGCAAAAGTAATGAAATGCAGTGCTTTCTGAAGGAAAGCACCAAGTGACCTTCATGGGATGGTACTTGATGATGGAGCAAACAATAACGGAACGGCACTGCTCTGCAGCCAGCAACAGATGACTGCAGGGATTCTGGCTCAAGGTGATTACTTTCTGTTTATTTAAAAGGGTATTGATCCTCCAGCAGAAGTTAGGGGCAGATTCAGAGAGAGGAAATGGCATTAGGAGGAGCAAGGACAAAAATGGCTTATATCAGCTTTTCTTCCATTTTTTTCTTTAGCTTGTCTCTGTGACAGACCACTAAGATGCTGTTGAGACAGATCCGGGCTGCACCAGTAGTAGCATGATTATGCCCAGTTGACATTCAGGGGACAGTGGGATCTCTGAGTGTTACCTCCTTGGGGCAGGTGTTGGGTCAGCAGTGCAGGTCACCTTTACATGGGTTCCCACTGAACACAAAACACGCTGTTATAACCAGCCCCACTGCTGCCAAACGCACCTTGTACTTTCCTTCTATCGACAGCAGATTGCACCATAAATGTATTACTCTGAAACTGTATCTAACTATTCAAAAGGTAAGAGATAAGATTTGTGACCCAGAACTCTAGGAGTAAGGTCAGTCATTGAAGCAGTAATACTGCTTTTTGGGAAGAGCACAGTTGCAAGCCTGGGAAGGGCTGTGGAGCTGGGTGGTCTGGGTGGTCCGTGACAGTCTTCATGGATGTTGAGTCCACTTCTGCTCACACCAGACACACAAAGTCACAGCCTTTCTAGACCAGAAAAGCTGTCCCCTTCCAGATCACCACCCCATCAGCTGTCATGAAGGTGGAGGCAGCAGAGACCAGCATCCATGGTGATGGATATTCAGAATCACATCCAACTTCAACTGTAGCTGTTCGTGCCATGCACCTTGGTGCAGAATTCAGCATTACTTTTTTCTAGTCAATTCTTGCACAATCCAACCACAGCAGTATCTGAACAGAGCCTTCTGCAACACTGTGTGAATAGAGAGGAGTCTTACTTAAGCAAAGAGCAAATTATAGATTGACTATTGCTGGCTTTCCAAAATTACTAGCATGCACACAGTAATATTTGGCATTCCACAGTATTAGCCAACCAATCCGCCTTTGCCTGCCAGATGGCCTCGCATTAGCCTGATCCTCACTTGACAGCTAGAGAGCAGACAGAGGACCAGAGTACAAAGTGAAGAGTCTGGATTAGAAAACAGAGCCGCCTGACTCCCAGCTCAACGCACCTTCATCCAGATTGCGCTGACATCTGAAACAATATGGAGATGATCCTCTGATTCCCTTAAACCATGAAGGATGACTTGAGACTCCCTTTTGTGATACAGGAAAAGAAAAGCAGAGTTGATCCAGGGCACGTAATGCCACAGGATTCATTTAAAAGCACCTGCCAAACCTCCAGCCTGGCTTCACCAGCTGCACAGTGCTGACCATCTGTAGGCATCAATATTATAAATATGACACAGAAATTATAAACCTTCACATGCACCAGGGCCATGTTCGCCTCTCCCTACAAGAACTGTGCTGCAGTCATGCCTTTCCCTTCCATTCTCCCTGTTACAGCCCAAAGAGATAAATACGTTTTTAAAAGACCCTGCACTACCCCTTAAATATCTTCACTGAAGCTGGGTCAATGGGGAGACTGGTAAGAGGCATCATACTCCTCTAACCGAACGTATTTACGAGGAAGTCATTATGAGGGAGGCGGGGAAGAGGGGCTGGGGATGCTGAGAGACTCCTTTCATTGATCAGATTATTTTTAGAAAACAAATTTCCCTTAATGGGTTTATGGTTTCAGTGAGAAGAGCAGCTGGTGCCAATGTTTACAACTCTGAGTCACGTCACAGAATCTCAAGGCAGCGGAAAGTCTTATGAGCCTTGGACAATTGTCCCACTGAGCAAAGTTTGCCGTGTTGTCTAGGCATGCTGTGTTGTCAAGCTTAGCTCTAAGGAACCAAACCTTCCAGTAAACAGCATCAGTCATTCAGCCATTGGGTGGACGCTAGTGACTACCCGCTGGATGAGCTGGAGCTACACACCTCTCTCAAACACTCCTGATCAAAGGCAAAGAGGACATGTGAAAGAGTGAAAGCAACATTTCAACAGCTGATGTGCTACTGGAAGGAAACTCATGTTTTTCTGACAATGTAAACTCCCTTTTCACATCACAGAGTTCATTTTTCACCTTGGTTATTCCACAATGTTTTCTGCAAATTTTTTTGTGTCTTCCAGTAACATTAAGCCCAACACTAAGACCTACCTGGAGCATGTAGCTATGGGCTCTGGGGACACAGCAGCATCTGACCTGTGCCCTCTGAGGCGGGATAGGAGAGAGAGGAGGGATCTCCTGCAATGGTGTTTTACCTACAGAGTGCACTTTGAAGCAAATCCCCCAATTCTTTCCCATTGCTATGTTTAGTTTGCCTCTCAGGGCAGTCTGCAGAAGTTGTGCTCCAAGTGTGAATGGGTGCAAGTTCCAAACGCTACATCACTTGGGTAGGAGAAGAGGCTGTGAGGATCTGTCCTGCTATTCTCTATTTTTTTCCCCCCATTCTCCTCTCCTCCTCTAATCTCAAGGAAGTCTAGAATGGAAAAAAATACAGGGTTTTGCACATCAGAATCCTTCCTGCAATAAACCCCAGCTGCGTCCTGTCACCCAGCTCCGATGGAGCCTGGTCCTACCTCCGCTGCCTGCTGGTGCCTACCTCCTCCCCTGCAGAGCACGGATGGAGCTTGGCACAGCTCAGCCAGAGTCAGGCTGACTCCCCAGGGATGCGGATCCTTCAGCCTTGAAAGCACCAGGGTCCCCCAAGTGTCCCCAGCTACAGCGGCTGCTGCTCCCCTCCACAAAAGCAGTTCCTCCTGATGAAGATCTGTCCCTGGGGAAGGTCCAACAGCCCTGGGGGGTCTTCAGCCTGCTTACAGCTCCTCGAGCTTGCCTTGCATGGGGCTGGGGGCTGGCACATCCCCGCCCTGCACATGAGCAGGGGAGACAGGTAGGGACAAGCCATATGGCATCTAGTGGCTACTTCCCAGCCCATAGATCAGCCAAGCCCACAGCGCCCTGACATGCTCCAAACCGCATTTCCATCAAGGATCAGGCCCCAGAAGCACAGGGGAGCCCGATCCGGAGGAAATGAAGCACACTTTTAGCCCACTCTCACATTTGTTTTTCTCCCACTGAGCATCTCCCTCCAGCTTTCCATCCACAAAGCAGCCAGTAATCAACATTCAAGCAGTAAAAATGGAAGAAGCAGTTCTAAAAAGCAGTAATAAAATCAGTCTTGCAAAGCTTTTGTTGGTTTTGATTTTTTTTAGCACGTGGCCAAACCTGCACACAACTGGCAAGGTGCTTGGCTCTGCTGGCCTTTCGTTTAGAACTAGGGGTCAGATTTCTGCACGTCTTCTAAGGGCACCATTCCACTCGCTAATGTGGGATGGTCACACCCAGACAGCTTGCGGGATTAGGTCAACAGATACTCATTTTTTAATTGTTAAGAAAGTCAGCCCTCAGGGAGAAGTATTCCTAAAAGACTGTTCAAGAAGTATGCAGGATTAACAGAAAAATCAAGTAGGACAACTCAAGAGAGGCCAGTCATTCTTAAAAAAACCCAGACAGACAGACAAAAAGGATGCTGGCCATTGTGGGATATCTCCCTGTAATGGCACAGGGTGAGGCACTTTCTGTGGGGTTGTGCATTTTTGGGCAAGTTGAGGATCTGAGTCAGAGCTTTCCAAATCCTTCTGCTCACCCCAGCCTATCAGGGCATGCAAAATCACTGAATGGACCCAAATGTCTTTATAATCAACATCTGGCTCCAATAAGCAGCCTGATGGTCATGCTTTAACAATGTTTGTTCCAAACTAAATCTTTAACTAAACATTTTCTGAAAAGGGGTTGTGATAGTGGAGTTGCAATAGCTAAGAGGCTGTTCGTGTTTGTTTTTACTAGAGATCCCAACTCTCTGGGGTTTAACTCATCCTCACACATTCTTTTGGGGCTGAAACTTGGTGAAGCGGAAGAGATTTCTGCCATTATAACCAAATTTTATGAAGGCATCACTTTGGGGATTTTAACCTGCAAACTCAAAACTGGCATAGCAACAGAGTCGATGCTTGCACTTGTCATATTTGGGTACTCCCTCCTCTGTGACGAGGATAGGACAAAGAAAGCTACAGCAAGGAAGATTCGGGATAGATATCGGGATAATTATAAAAAGGATTGTAAGGGTCAGGTAGAATTTCCATCGCAGGATGTTTGCAGGAAAGTATCAGACCCACATCAGCCAGGCAGCAGTTCTGCCCTGCGACGGGGATGGACGAGTGGCTTTTCCAAGGTACCTTTCAGCCCACGCACCCTGTGATGCCGCCCTGAGGACAGCATCACCCCTCACAAATCAGTTTGTGCTGTCACCTGCAAAGGGCGGTTACCAGCCCGCTGAAGATTACCGGCCTCTGCAGAAGAGACATCCAGTCTCCTCCACTCGTACGACTACCAGCCACAGTCAAGACCAGACTCGCCCATCATCCCGGCCGTAAACTCTGTGCACGAGGCCAAGTTCTCACTCGGTCTAGACGAAGCGGGCAGAGCGGCGCGAAGCGTGCTGCCGCCTCAGCCAGGAGCGTGGCTGGGAAGCACGCGGGCGGCAGGCTCGGCAGGCGGGAGCCTCCTCCTGGCCCTGCTCTGAGCTCAGGGGGCTGCTGGCTGTCGCAGGGGAGGCAGTGTGCTCAGTTCCCAGCCCTCGTGGCCCCGACGGTGACTGAGCTGGCTCTGTGACCCTGTCCCGCTGTTGCTATCTGTATCACGGGGACACAAATGCTTCCCTTGTTTCCTAAAGCACCGCCAAATATGCTTAAAACACAAAGGAACAGCTAATTCTAAAGCAGCTGCTGGAAGTCCTGTCTTCGCCTGCATCTGCTGTCACCAAAACATATGGAAAAAACTCCCCGGTGCAGAGCAGCGTGAGCCAGGTGGGAGCCCGGCCGGCGTACGGCCTCCCTGCCTGCCCTGCTCGGCTCCCACCCTGCTGCGGGACGCTCCGGCTGCTGGTACCTGGTTACCTTCCCCTCCCGGCACCGCTCTGGTTTGGCCGTCGCAGCTGACCCAAGGCAGGGAAAGCCAGCAGATCGTGTTTATTTCCTAAATCTAGTAAAATAAAAGTTATGAAAACTCATCTTAGGATGCCCTAATACTCATTTGTCTTCCCACATTCCTGCTCGCACACCGTTCCTCCCAGCTACCAAATGCAACCCCAAAGCTAAAACTGGGTTTAACATCTCCCATATTTTAGTCCTCAACCTCTCCGCAGGATGGTCCAGGGTGAGATCCCGGGGACCCAGCCCGGACGGTTATCCACCGCCAGGTAACATCCAGTCCTGCAAACCTTGATTTGCGATTTTTTTTTCAGTTGTCCCTTTCCCATTCAAGAGACGTTTCCTGGCTTTGCTTGCAGAAAGGAAGGACACACTGGAAAACGCAGATGTGGGGTCTGATTCCCATTTAGGACAGAGGGCCCCTTTACCCTGCTCCGGCACCGCATAAAGGCTTAAATGCAAATGGGAACCAGGCCCTTGGAGGTCTCACTTTGAACAGGTTATATTCTTACCACTTTAAACAAACTTTTAGGAGAGGGGGTAACTGAGTTTTAACCAGTACAATATGGCAGGGGCTGATGTTTTAGGCCTGATCTTTTTCTTGTCCTGGGAGGACCAGCCTTTCCGACACCCCGGGCACTGCTGGAGAAGAGCTGAAGTGGAAGGGTCAGGCAGCCCATTGCAGCAAAACAGAAACCTTATTTTATTGAATAAATATAAAGATACTGTATATGAACAAAAATGAAGCATGTTCCACAGAGGATTTTAAAGCTTCCAAAAATATTCCCTCAGCCCTTGCCAAAGGTAATACAGCCAGACTTTCCATGGAAAGCATCATTGTGCACGGTGGGGTTCAAGGAGGTCGCTCTGCTTGAAGTGCACAAACAGCCAGTGCCCTGTCCCGTCCCTCCTCTCCACATACATGCTCTGCCACCAGGAACAAGTGGCCTTTTTTTTTTTTTAAAAAAAAAAAGAAAACAGAAAACAACTTTCTTCCCTGAAAGGTAGTATAGAATTCACCCTCGGTGCACAGCAGTAGCAAGCTACAGCTTGTATTTACAAGAAGCCCCCTTAAGAGGACTTCAGTGCCTGTTTACAGAAAGCCCGGACATCAACAGGTTTGCTCAGGGGGTTCTGTATTTTTGGAGACTTTTCTAAGCCCCGCTTTCTTCCCCATCCCGAAAGCAATGGCTGTAACAGATCCTGCAGTAAGGAGGTGGGAAACTCACTGATGAGAGGTTGCTGCTAACATACGCATTACTACATGCTTCTTGGAGGGCTGGAAAATAACCCTCTTTTCTAAAGTTGCTGCCTTCCACCTAATTATCCCCAAAGCTTTGACTTGTAAACACCTGACCTAATTCTTTCCATGGGCAGTTTTTAATAACAGAAATTCTTCAAAAGTGTCTTTATGATGCATCACACCGTGTTACCTTGTAAATAAGCTGTGCGCCAACCCAGCATTTTACAGTGCAACAAAAGAAAGACACTTAGTCACCAAATATTCAGCATTAGGGAGAGGCAATAGAGTGAGGTCGGCAGAGCTTAGTCCTCCGCATCTGAAAATTGACGTCTGAGCTGCTGCAGAGGAAGGAAGGTCCTTAGATCTTGTCCTAGGAACAACACTCTGTGTGTATGTATTTTCTTTCACTTCTGAATCACAAAGCTTTCTACAAATACATATCAATGAAGCTGCAAAACTTATTCAACACTTAGGTAGGCGGGGGTGTGTAAATAGGAGATCAGAGATGCCTGGGGTTCCTTCGCACAGCACCACCGGTACCCCGTGCTGGGCACTGGGCACATTACAGCACGACATCAGCCGTTCGACGCGCTTGTGTAGGCACCGCAAAGGTACATGTGGCAAAATCCGGGAGCTTCTCCAGATTAGCAGGTTTCCCTGCAGCAGCACTACACACCACGGGAAGAGCTGGGAGAGGAATCCCCATCTCCCCACTTCCCCATCTGCCACTCCATCCCATGTCTTGTCTTGGCACTCCGGATCAGAGCTGATTTTGCAAATCCTCCCTATTTGCATCTTGGATTTGTATATATTTGTATACGGCCATGCCCAAACCTGAAGTTGTTTCGGTAGCGCACAGACACTTAAATTAGTGAATATACCGTATTTAGCGGCTGGGCTGAGCCCCGGTCCAGTGCAACCCGGAGCGACCCAGCAGAGAGGCAGAGCCCCAAGAAGACCCAGGGAAGGGACGTGGGCAGCGCTGCCAGCTGCTGCTGGCCCTCAGCAAGAGGGATTCAACCTCCTGGCTGGAGGGAGGGAGTTAAGAAGCAGGCCTGGAGAAAGAGTTGCCGAAAGCGTTGCAACATGATAGAAGCTCTGCAGGCCTTTGATCTCAGAGCTGTTCTTGAACTGTCACTTTAATGATGTGTCAAAGACTAAAAAGAGTTGAGATTAAGAATACTGGAGCCTGGGGAGAAGGAGAAGGCCATTTTAAGCCCTCTGGGTCTTCACTGGGTTTCTGGAAGCTTTTAGATCCTTCCTGCGTACTGTGCACCAACATATATCTGAAAAGCAGGTCAAATTTTCGAAGTCCTGCACCACAGTTTGCCTTATAAAAAGCCTGCGTGCTCCCTGCATGGGCAAATCCCTACCTGCTCCTAACATGCACGTGCACGCTCTGCTCTAGCAAGTTTTTCGCACAAAAGGCTAAAGTGAGTTGTTTCCCCGAGTTTCTCTGTGGGATGCGCTCCCCCTTTTAACATGTCCCAAAAGCAATGCCATGGCTGCATGACAGAGCTATGTGGTATAAAACAGGCAGGTCTTCCTTAAAACAGCCCGAAGTGCAGAAAACGCCGGCAGTGTTATCAGTCCATGACTGGCAGGAGGACATTTGGGCTCTCTGCAACTGCATATATTTCATTAATATCCCAGCCAGCTTTAATGGCATTACCATCAGGTTAATCTACTTTAGATTAATGAACCTCAGGTTTCAGCCAGGCAAGCTAATTAAGATGATTTTCTTTGAACTTGTTCTAATGAATGTATTAATATCATTCAGGGCTTCTTTTGGAGCTACAAGCATGGCCATGTTATTCCTGAGAAGAGGCCAAACATTTTTTATTAGAGAATCATGTGCTGTGCAGAGTCTGAGACGGCCCTGCCTTTGTTTTCTCTGTGTTGCATCTTTACACTGTCTGCAGAGAAAGCAGCCCTTTGGTTTGCAGATTTTGCTGCAGCTCTACAAGTCAGTAAGAGTTCAGGAGTGCTCTGAACACGCTCAGGATTAGACCCATAAAAAAAAAGTTAAGAACATTTACTATGGACTAGCTCTTGTTCTTGAAAAAATATTTACATTTATTTAACTGCTCCTTCATCTTCATTCCAACGGAGAGATATTTAAATAGCAAAATGGTAAAGCCGTAGCTTTGTGTGATCGATGCCCATGCTGGTATTACCATAAGAAGAATTTTAGGGATCCCCGTTTCCTGAATGCCACCCACACTTCTGGCGGCACCATATACTTCAGTGCAGAATCATTCAGTACTGCATCCGGCGTAAACGAATGGCACAGTCCCTGGGAAAAATGGCACCCGACTCCAATCTCATGGAAACAGCGCATGAGGGTATGTGTCTGGATGAAGACTTGACCGTGAGATTGGCTTACCTCAGCCTAAGCCACCTGACGTGGTCTCCTCCCAGCTCTATCAAATCTTGCTGCTTTCCTCAACGACACTTCAGCTACCCTCCTTACATGCAAACCGACATCCTCCCACAGTATTCCGTCTGCAAAACTCATCCCATAGGATGAGTCCTCTAGGAGTACTATAGGTACTATAGGAGCGAGGCTGGAAAAGAAAACTGGGGTTGCTGGTGGCCCTCCAGGACTGATGTTGGCAAGCTGGGCCAGCTCCCAGCACAGCACGGCGTGGTGCTGGGAAGGCAGCAGAGGTGGGAAGGGCCTTTGGGGCAGGAGACGTGCGGAGCTCGGGGGGGAGAAGACGGTAAAGAGCCAAGTCTGAGGGGTCTATGGCGTAGGTAGCTGGGCTGGGCTGGCAGGGATCCGGACTCGAACCATCAAGGGCGCAGCCCAAGCGCAGTTGCACTGGCTTTGCAGAGTGCTAATGAACCACAGAAACATAGCATGCTTGTTACAACTTTTCTAGGCTATTTTGTGGCAGCTTCCCATGTGGGTAAGGATGCAAGGCCAGGTTCAAGGCCGGAGTTCAAAGGAGGGAGAAATAACTTGCAACTTGGCTTCGCTACAAGAAGTCTTGCGCTAGGGTCTCTCTTGGACACCGCTATGGGAATCTTCCTGGGCTGTTCTTTTGAACAAACGTGAAAAATGCATAGGGATAAACACTGTGGGTTTGCTCAGCCCCGCGCACTCTGCCCTCCTGACAGCCACTGTCCTACCCCACATCCCTGGGGAAGCTCCTAAAGAGACAGTCTTCTAAATGACACCTTTCTCCAGACCCCAAAGACACCCAGGTTCGCTGCTCTCAGCCTCCCACCATCTCAGCCCGAGGCTTGGGAGCGGCTTCCAAACCCAAGTCCTTGGACATGTACAACACGGACAGCATGACATGGGGCTGGCTTAAATAAGCTCTTTAATGAATCGTTACTCAGATGAAATGAGAAAACCACAGGTCCCATCTCTCAGAGTCACAATCCCTCAACATAAATAAAATAAACAGCCTGGAAACAGTTCTATAAAAACATATTGCCACACAGGTATCATTCAAAAATGGGCAGTATGACTTTTTTTTTTCTCGAAGTAACCAGCCTGCAATCAATGTGCCAGGCCAAGGTGGAGTTTATTTATAAATGCACATTTATGATGAATCATTGGAGGAAATGCATGCAGACTGGAGACAAAAGTCTGCAGTTGCTAAACCAAATAGGAAATGCTCTTTACATCTGCCTCTGCAGTTGGCATCTACTTCCCCTCAGAGTCTCTTTTCTGCTGGGTAGGCCTGTTTATTTTTGGGCTACTTTTGTTTGCAAAGCCAAACAGAGCTTCTGATTTTTGTATTTATCTATTTTTTTTCTTCGTAAACAACACTTCTCACTTATTCAAGCCCCAAATTATTAACAATGGAACTTGGATCACCTTCCTGCATAGAGTTGTTTACTCTCTTCAGGGAAAGCAAACCAACACAGTGGAAGCAGGATGGAAAAACAGCTTCATTAAAATGATATAAAAATAAGGTCGATGGTGGAGCAATCCTGCCAGCTATGGAAGAATCCCTGTCTATTTTCTATTAGATTTATTTTAAATATAACTGAATTGAAATTATTAAATCGGTACAAATCACTAACCAATTGCTACTTACATCTCAGCAGTAAGTTTTCAAGTGACGGGACACATCGGTAGCACTCCCGTTCACTTTATCTTGTTTTTTCCCAAACCAGCTCCACCGAGGCACGTAACACTAAAAGGAACAAGCTGCTTATGTTTCCCCAAGAGACCCCCGTGGATCTCCAAGGGGACACCTCCAGGCCCATGGAGGTTCACCCACCTCCATGCAATAGAGAAACAACAGAGCTGGAGGGAGAACCCACGTCCCACCGACGCACCCTACGCATCTCCCTACTGTAGGCTGAACGTATGGGCCTCGCTCAAGTTTTAGACCTCTGTTACTGCAGTGATCCGTTTACTCTGTTTGAACATGAGCTGATGTGAGATAAGAAACAAGCTCTTGTTCATAAGCCTTGCTTTTCTCCGACGGCTGGTGCTCCCTGTGTGTGTGGGTGCATAAGAAACTTGCACATTAGCTATTTGATCACCACTACTTATTTCAGAATTTGTATGCAGAAAGCTGGCATGGTCTTTCCTTCATGAGACTTTAAAATCCTTCCAATCCCACTGGAGAGAGAATTCACACTGCCAATTTTTTTTCCAAGGGTTTTATAGAATGTGCTATGCGTGCAAAACGCAGTCTTTAACCGTTAGAAAAATACAGTAATTTGAAATGTAAGCAACAAAAATAGACACACACAAAAACAGAAACAAAGATGGATGATTTTATCCACTTCAGACTCACTAGAGGAAGAAGCACCCTGGTAACTATTATCAATGGTAAACACTACATCTTATTTATGCAGGACAGAGCAGTGACTCTTATTTCTGCTCGCTTTTTATAGTAGGTTAAAAAATAACAATAATACCGTGGAAAGATGATGCAAGCAATAACTTCACACTGGCAGAACAATTCCAGCAGTCAAGGCGAAGCTGAGGAACATGTTGGTGAACTACAAAACTTCTCATTCTCTTCGGTTGGAGGGCAGAGGACTGCTGGAGTCTGTGGTTTGTAGGCACTGGAGGGGCAGTGCTCATACTTCTGCAATCTTGGTTTTGTGGAATGCTCTGCCTCCTCCTGACCTTCGGAGCACGGATCTGGTCAGCCTGAAACAGCATTTAAGCAGCTTGACTGCTACCAGGAGTTACTTGGTCCTTCGTCCGCATTCACTGGCCCGTCGAAAACCATGGGAGTCTTCCTATTTATTTCACTGGCCTCAGGAGCAAGGCTTTATTTGAGGAGGCATCCTTGA
This sequence comes from Phaethon aethereus, assembly GCF_964289735.1. Classification (NCBI taxonomy): domain Eukaryota; kingdom Metazoa; phylum Chordata; class Aves; order Phaethontiformes; family Phaethontidae; genus Phaethon; species Phaethon aethereus. Next base: position 2,366,937 of record NC_138588.1, read on the forward strand.
GCAGGTTTAGGGATTACACTCTCAAAAGTAACCCCCAGACTTTTTCTCTGCCTGTGTTTTTTTATAAAAAATTACCTACTCTAAGTAATAGCAGTGAGAGAGCCCTGCACATCAGCCCTGTGCCCATCTGAAGGGCAGCGGCAGCCTCCTGCCAGGTCTGGCCCCAGGGATGGACCTTTGAACAGGGTCACGTCTCCTGGTTGCCAGTACAGCTCACCGTGCCAGGGCTTCCAGAGGTACTCAAAAGCTTTTAAAACTGCAGAGGCTTATGTTTCAATAACAGCCTGCTCCCAAAATTAAGAAGAGCTGTATTATCGCTCCTGCCAGAAATAACGTAAACTAATGTTACTCTAGGAATGGGGTTTGGGTGACCAGTTTCAGTGCCATTTTCAGGACATTGAGAGGAACTTGCTGTTCTTTTAAAAAAAAAAAAAAAAAGTTCAACTAATGAAAAACTGATAAGAAAATCACTCAAATGCCAAAAATTCTCTCTCACACAAAACAAATACTAATTCTTGCTATACTACATATATTTATTGGTTAAAAGCACATACCAGCCTGTCTAAATCTGTGATCGGTGCCCAGTTTATAACACCTTTGTGGCTTTTAGTTTCTCACCCAGACACATCAAAGCAGGGGACAGTTAGCCAAGGAAAACTTTATTGTTAGTATTAACTCACTCCAAGAAAAAGATTTTTGGAAGTTTGAGAATTTTTCACTTCATGGCAATTGTTGATTAATGAACCTCAATGGGCTACAGCCTAAAAGAGGACTTTGTTAATAAAAAATGCTAAACAGTCCAGGCGGAGTAAGGAGATACTTTCTTTGAACCAAACTGATATAAAGGCGTATACAAAAAAAGAACTGTGAAGATGGATTTATTCAGTGTGATCCTGTTTGCTTTCCAGTTCCACCTCAGGCTATTTCTACTTGCAAAAAAACAATTACTGAGGACAGGAGGAGAAATCAAAGAATCACAATATAGCTGGAAAGATTACAGCACTTGGGAAATACTTAGCGATGATGGTATTTAGGAAAGAAACGGCATTACCCCTCCGGCTCCTCTTGGCTACCACCAACACAGCTATTGGATCATAGCAGGGGCCAAGGCAGCGACACCTTCTAGCAGGGACAGGAGCACCAGGATCCTGGGGGTCTTTTCCTGTCCCTCTCATGGTTTTGTTTGGAGAAGTTGTCTAACAAGTCTGAACTTAAACGTATTAGTCTGAAAACAGGGTTAATAAAAATGACTCACTACACTGGGATGATCCAAGCTTAATTCCTGTTTACACAGTGTTTTAGGCTTCCCACCAGAGGGGTACCACGTGGAAATGCATTTTTTTTTTCTATTAGCAGATGGTGCTGATGCCTGCACAACTTGTGCTTGACCTAATCATCAGCGCCAGTGGAGATACGGTGAGGGACCTGCACACAGAAACTGAGCACGTGCTTGGAGGTAGCATCAGTAACCACAGCCAGGAGACCTCAGACTTTCTCTTACGGTTCCTAGGGTAGGGAGAAAGGTTTCAAAGGAGAGTTTTGGTCAGCTGTTAGGAAGGAGCATGGCCTACCATGCAGAACATGAGGTCAGGGTGACCTCAGCTATGTTCTTCCTCTGATCCAGAGCTCACATTCCTCACCCATTTATAAGTTTCTTGAGGCAACTCTTAGCTGTTTGGGATACGGACTCTGAATCAGTACAACACCCGGGCAGCCCTGGTTAGAAATCAGCTACTCGGCGCTCTTGGAGCCCACGTGAAGATGATCCCATCTTGGTCTGCTCCAGCCAGCTGGCGCGTGTATGAAGATCTGGAGCTCCCACTGCCAGAAAAACCCGACCCTTTTCTGTGGGACTCTTGAGAACTACGTCTTTGTATGTTATTTTGAGGTGCCTATCGCAGACAGGGGGAGCAGGAATGTAGCATTATGGTAACAGGCTGTATATTTAGGGAGTCTGCATTACAGTCGGAAGAAAGGGCTGTATTATGGAAATTATATGGGAAGAGATATGCCCAGGCAGTGCTGGCTGTGCTCTGTAGTCTCCAATCTTTGTGTGAGGGGGTGGTTAGATGATGGGAAGAGACTGCTGTTTACTGTGGAATGTCTTTTCCGTCTATAAGTTTCTGAGAAAGAAATAAGAATTGTGTGCTTTTATTAAATTCAGTATTTGCATCCTGCCTCTTTGATAAGAAGCAGTCTATAAATCACTGAATAAAACAGCTGTAAATCATCATCCAAGCTATTAAAGCCCCTCGGGTCTTTAGTAGATTTTCTACCCCCACTAGTTCATAAGCACAATCCAAAATGTCACCCAGACACTTCTCCCCAAGGCCTTATTTTTCATTTTGGGCTGGAAGTCTGAATTCACAACAGATCCAAAGCAGCATTTATCCCAGATGGGTTTTCAAGCACCACAACACTGCTGTGCCTGTGAACCTCCTTCACCATGCAGCCTTCACCGTGCTAAATAACATGAGACAGGGGCAGACCTATTTCTCTCAAGCATGGAGAAATCTCTGATTTCCATAGAGAGCAGCTGTAATGGTGCAACAAATCAACAAAAAAGATGCTGGCAGGACAGTCCTCATACAAAGCCAGCCCTTCTCCCCCTGAAAGCAGGGTGGATGCTTTCATGGGGATCTCCCACCATAGGAACAGACCTCCGTGTTGGGAGATGCGAATAAACCTCAGCAGCAGGGGTTATCGGCTTCCCGATGGGTGGGTTGCACCATGGACAATGAGGACATTGCAAAATGTTTGAGGACAAGACTGTTTGGGTTCCCTGTTCTTAGGAGCCTGATGACAAATCATAGCTGGAAGGAGGAGTTCAGCAGCCAAGCTCAACAACCAACACTGAAACACAACAGGCAAATGTATCCACATATCCCACCTTCTAGATCCCTAGCTCTGGCAGGCTGGAGTCCATCTTAGCCTCAGATTTCTATGGCTGGCAAACCCAAGTAACTACTTTGGACAAGTTTTTCCCTATTTTTTGGGAAAAAGACATGTATATATTGCAAGCTCAGTGTGAATGGGCACCGTCCTTTTTCCTTGCAGAAAAGTAAGTTGGTCCTCCAAACTTGGCTATACCAGTTGAAGGACCAGCTTGACATGCCCCTGAGGACAACATACAGGACCCCAAGGCCTGTGTTTTAGATATCATATTTCTGCTGATTTACCTACGTAGTGTCTTTGCATGAAATACCCAGCTATGACATCTCACGTGGCAGATGTACCTTAATAAAGGTACTACTAGATAAATCACTTTGGAACCTGCCACTCAAACAGTGTCCCCTTGCAGGGACAAGGCTAAGCTGGTGCCATCAATATCTCAAAGAGGTTATACATGAAAGACCTGCTTTATTTTAATTTCTGTTTTTCAGCCGTTCCCCTGGTTGTTTCCCGCCTACAGTTCTCCTTGAGTGTCTCTGCCAACACTCAGTGTTATGTCTACCCCATGGTTGAGATGGGTGAATACTGGCACCACAGAAGGGTGTTTCAAAGCTCTCACCAGGGTAAGCGGTTCTGGATCCCAGCTCACTAGTACTTTTTCTTTCTCATACCTGGGAACAACCACACTGGTATTTCTGAAGTCCCATATTAATCACTATTTTTACCAGGTGTTAATTCACCTACAGTACAAACCAATGTAGATAAGGCAATTGTAGGTATATACATGCTAGCAAACAGCTCCAATCAACATGTCCTTAGCAAGTTGACATGTACAAACTATGTTATCACTGTCAGGGGATGTTTCTTCAGCAGGTTGACTAAGACGGGGAACAAGATGCAGGTAGTTCCTACGATGGAGCCAACACTGCCAGGGTACGTTCATGGTGGATCTCACCATGGGGTAAAAAATGCAGAACCCTGACCGTGGTATGGACTTGTTTGTCGTATTAAATCTGTCAGTGCAGGAGCTGGCTGCCAATATGAGTTTGCGTGGAGCACACCTGGGCCTTCATCTTGAATGCAGCTTCCATGTTGCATCAGGTAATGTAAACAGAAAAAACAATACTGTCCTCCCACTATTTCTTCTGTGAAATGGAAGTTTTTTTCAATACCACCTCTGCGCAGCGAATGTGAAGCCAACTGGCAGTACCAGACTTTTTTTTTTCCTGGCCATGTACCAATCATGTTGGAGAACCCAACTTCAAAGGTAAAGCAGTGGGATAAAGGGCTGCCTCTGCCTGGCCAAGAATGCTTTTCTTAGACAGGTTGCGAGGAGATGATAAGTTGGAAGAAAAAGAAGTATCTTTGGCAAACCTGGTTCCAACAGTTTTACTGTCAAGATGTTAAAGAAATTAAATAAATAGCAAGGGGACTGCAGAACATCCCCAGCTGTCTTTCTCCATGAACTGCAGATAGGCTTTATCCTCTGTGAATATTCATTAATACCTGTGAAGATACCTATCCAAATCCATCCATGGCTTAACTTCATGGAATGAATGTTTTAACACTGCTTTGACACTGACACTAAATTCTCTTTTGTTTTAGTGAGGAACGGGAAGATTTGAGAGACAGAACCAGACCAGAGGGTGGCAATGGGACTGGGTTCATCCAAGTGACCATTTGCAGCTGGTCTGTACCTATTTCAGCTGAACAAATCCCAGGGACAAGGTTGCCTAACAACCTGTTGTTGGAGGTAGGAAGGCGCAGCTAAGAGGGTCCAATTCCTTCTTTTTCCAGCGTGCAGCCTGCCTGCTGCCAATTCCAGGTGTTCAACAATAATGCAGCAGTTACTCCCAAGTAACACCTATAATTTGAGTCACTGGGACACTTCCTCTGGCATTTCAAAGCATATGGAAAGGAATGTGAAAACCTTTCATTAGCCACAGGCAGGCAGCCGCTCAGAATCACTTAGACGTGCCCTAAAAGTTTTCCAAAAAACATATTGATGCCTCCTAGTTGCTGGGCACCAGGCAATACTGGAGACCATGAATGTGAACAAAGCACTGATTTCTCAATACTAAATATGCAACAACAACTGCAACAGCTCCTGCCCTCTGGAAAGGTTTTAAGACCAGAACATCATGTTCAAATCACTAATCCTCACAAAGGATCACCCATGCTGTCTTAGAAAGGTAGGAGGGATTCCCTAGCCTCTGGGGAATGGCAGCTCCTTTTCACAGGAAGGGCATGTGAGGTCAGAGTTGCATGAGTTTTCTATCCTGTGTTCTGGCCCTGTCATTTGTGGAAAGACCTGCAGCTTCTCCTGCTCGCAGGATGCTGTTACTCCACAGAGAGTTGCGAATATCTGTCCATGTTCCATGGGATGGATATAATTTGCCAGATTTTATGTTTATTATGGAATTTCTACACAGCTTCAGGAATCCCTATATTTTATAAGAAAACAGAGTGGCATATAAAAACATTCTTAGTGGTGTTTTATTTATACAATTAATCGTCAACAGAATATAATGTACTTTTATGCACTCCACCTCCCTGCCCCAAAAAATAGTTTTGTTTGACAGACATTTTTGTTCCACAGCCTCCAGAGGTACATTAACCTCTGCAAAGTCCATGCTTGAGTTCAGAATTGGCATCATCACTCCTCCTCCTGCAAAGAAAAATCAAGGGAGCTCAACACTGAGCCTCTCTTTCCCACTAGAAGGGATTCTTTCAGTCGCATCCCTTGGTACAGTCCTGCAGCACAGTGGCAATTGAAGGCTGCCACCGCATTATGCCAAGTGGGAGGGCTGCGTCTCTGAAGGCCACCAGCCACTCCTGGGACTGAGACATGAACTGCTGCACTTCACTTGGGGAGCGCACAGTCTCCCTAGATGGACCAGTAAGATATTGATATTCTTTGCAGAGCAGCACAGAAGAAAACTGCATGTACATTTTACCAGTCCTGCGCTGCTCGCGGACTGCCGCAGCTCTTCACGTGCTGACCCGGTCATGGATCCCAGCCTGGAAACCCCTCCAGAACCATGTGCAGGAACTCAGGACACCGAATGTCCGGCCTTGAGGGCAATTTCAAGTCCCATGTTTATAAAAGGAGATCAAAATCTATAGGTGTTTCACAGCATACCACTTGCATTCCAGGTTTGCTGTTTATTGTACATTACTTTATTAGGATGGCCATACCCCTCTTCCTCCATAAAGCAGTGTGCTCAGATTCAGCATCAGTTAATAGTGTCCAAAGTCAATGAGAGTTCACTTAGAGAACAGCAAACATGAGATCTGCACGAAGCTAAAGAAGGAAGATCTGTGAGAACAAATCTGAAACAGCAACCCAGCTCAGATCTGCAAATGGCAACCCCCTCTGAGGATTCCCTGGACTTTTTTTCCTAACACATCTTAGCTAAACTGGTTTAAGAATAAAACCAATATGAAGACGTCTACACTGAGGCTGTCTAGGAGTTTAATTAGACCAATTTGAAACTGATTTAGTTAAACCAGTGAATGTTTCGTAATGTGGACCAGACTTTGAATTTCAAGCACGTCAACCCTCATTACATGTATGCTTTATTATAACAGTGCTTCCCTCCATGCTCTCATGGCAGATTCCTGCCTCCTGAGGTTTGGGCTGGAATGCCAACAATTCTTTTTAATGCAATTCAGACATTTTAAAGCTTTGCTGAGCTATCCCCAAAATAACCACCGATAGTAGGTGGCAAGCACCCTGAAATGATTAGGGTCTTCTTGTTCAGGGAAAAAAGGTATTTGATGAAAAAAAAAGCAAAACTGATGTGAACAGGATAGGCGTTAAGGGACAAAAGGCACGTGTTGCAGTGAAAAAAGGTTGAACTCAGTGTCTCAACATTAGTTACATTTAAAAATATGTCTTTGCAGAATAATGGTTACTGGGCATGTTATGTCAGGGGTTTACTTAATTTAGTTGCATGCTGTTTGCTCAAGTGTTAGAGTCACGTTTCCCTTTTCTTGTTTCCATGTCCCCACTGCATTTTATTCCATTCCAGTTTTACTTCCTATCATGTCGTTGCATTCATGCTGCCAAAACACTGAGCACCAGCTGGCACACTCCTTGACATCTGCGTGGTGGTCTGCTTTTGATCCTCCCCGGTCCTGATTCAATAAAATGGCTTTTGCTAAATTCCTGCAGACTACAGCGGGCTGACAACAAGGAACTGCAGCATACACTTAAACATGAGACATGGGTTAATCCCAGGAGTGGGACGGTGCCCGTCTACCATGTTTTGCTGACTCAGCCTTCTGAAGCTACGCATTGATACAAGCGCTGCGTAGCTTGTATCTCTTAGTGATTAATCAGTTCTGTGAAATGACACTTAATTTTGAAGAAAACAAATTACCTCTCTCTCCGTACAGTGAACAGCTCTGAAACTAAGCCCCAAACACAGTAAGTAATCCAAACAAGATCTCTCTTTCTCCATGGCTGCTTCAATGTGGCACCTCTTTACGTTTTTAGGAGAGATGTAGCTGCACTTGGTGAAAAATTAAAAATCTGAGGAAGAAAAGGATCTCATTCAGGAACTCCAGTCCCTATCCATAGTACAATACATAGTACTCGAGGTCATGACCAGTACTGAAGTCAGGAAACAAGCCCACAGGCATTATTGCAATAAATAGGAAAAGCTTTTCTGCAGTCTACCTCTCGAAAATGTCCTGTAGGCTGCCACATTGCCAGGTCTTGCCGTTCCAGAGTCACTCACGGACCCAGCGTGCAGCGCTGGGAAACCACGAGCAGAGCTCTGCCATCTTCACCAGTCGTGGTTTTGCCTTTCACAACTCAGTGACTTCGGAGATAGTTATGGTTACCAAAGTTCACCTGCTGTCGGTTAACATTTCAGAGGCCTTAAGGGATGTGTTCCCGGGAGGTTTCTCAGACCGCAGGGTAATCACTCAGGATGTTCTTTCATTTTTAATATGTTAGGAGGCATTTTTCCCTATTCTCATCCGGCACAACAAAAAAGAGAGGGATGTGGAGGGGAGGTATGTGTCCCTTGCCAGCTATTCTCAAGACAGATTGAAAGAAATCAGAACAGGGAAGTTGTGTGGTGAGCACTTCTTATTTTTCTTAGATGGGCTTGAAATGAGACCTTAACCTCACTCCAGATCAACAAACACTGAAAAACTTTCAACCGTTCAAATAACCTTTTTTCTGCTCTAGTTATCTGAGTTTCCTGTATTACAACATAAGACCTTAACTAAGGAATAAATACAAATCTTGTGATCCTACAGGTTTTACCAACCTCACAGAGCTTCTATGAAATCCAATATATTGCCATAATCCTGTTTGTATTTTTAAATAAATCCCTTTACAGCTTCCAATGATGCCACATCTGTTACTAAACCAGAAATTAAGTCAAGCAGAGGACTTCAGTCTTGCTGCCTAGCAGGGTCTCTGTGTGGGGTAGCCGGGGAATGGCAGGAACAGCAGGGAGGATATATTACCTCACTCCAGAAGGGACTAGAGGGGAAAAATCCTTGTCGCTGGGGCTCTTTGCTGGGTCTGTGCCCCAAAAGCCCAAAAGTTGGTGAGGAAATTTCAGGACAGGAGAATGCAAGAACAGGACTGATTCAGGTGTCAGGAAAGCAGCCTCTAAGTCTGGCCGAAGAGGTACAGAAGATGCCACTAGAGCCTGGAAAGATGCCGGCACTGCCCAAGGCAGAGCGGAGAAGCAGGGGTGGAGGAGGGAGCCGGGCACCTCGGCGCGGGCTGCAGCCGGGAGCCCGCGGCTCCAGGGGAGACCGAGGAGGAAGCTGTTTGCTTTGGATTTTGTGCCTGTGTTTTTGCTGCAACGCCCCGGGAAGACACAGCGGGGAGTGAACTGACCAGTCTGGTGAACTTTTTATATTCCTTTTGGCCTTTTATTACCCTGAGAAGTGGAGGATTTTTTATTTTTAAACATAGCTGAAGGGCTAAATTAGCATTTTGGCAAGAGAAGCAAGCCTGTAAGGCAGCAGAAAGGGAAGCAACTGTTACCTGGAGCCAAAACTGAATGGAAACTCAGGCAGAAATCCCACCAGTTTTGGAGTCCCATCCCTAGTGAAGAAGGCGAGGGGCCCGAGAGAAAAGCCTGCACTAGCCTTTGCCAGCATCCCCGGCTGCTGAGGCACACGTGGTAGGACTGCCCACAGCGCTCTGCCAAGGCACCTCGCCTGGGTGGGCTTCTACGCAGGGCAGCAGCTCTTGACTTGTGTGTCCATCACACAGCAAGCCGGTGGCTTCTGAGCCCACTCCATAGCGGGCTGAAGGCTAAACCTGGAAACTGGGCCATCCCAGGTACGTCCATGGAGCACCGGGGCAGCACTTTCTGCCTTTTGTGCATTCTGGTTGGAGCGTCCCGTTGAACGCAAACCCGACCGCCTGGCTTGGCAGGCAAGGAGAGCAGCACCACAGGAGAGGAATGCAGCTGGGTGGATGGTCACATCTCTCTCTTCCTCCACGTGCTCGTGCCAGGAGGTAGCACTAAGGGCACTGCAACATCGTACGACACCTATGTAAACAGGCATGCTCCCTCGCACCTCTGGCGCAGGCCATGCCTTAACATCTCCAAATCCCATCTGACACCGATTACAGAGATCACGTACGTAAATATTTCACAGCTCTTTCCCCAAGAGGTAGAGCTCATCCCAGCCCGCAGCGAGCCCAGCTTTCCCGGGTCTGCAGGCAGACGCGAGCGTTAGCAGAGCATTTCCCTGGGTGGCAAGGTCGCTGGCAAATATCCTGCCCCCCGTTCCTGCGCTGCCGCTCACCTCCCCTTCGGCTGCACGGACACAAGGCTTAGTGGAGCAGTGCTTCGGGAGGCAGGTTTGCTTTAGGGGCATCTAAAAGCTGAAGATGATTTACCCTCAGACCATCATGCTCCCACACCTGTGAAGCAGGTCCGGCTTTAGTCCTCAGCAACGCCTCTTTAACAGTCAAGTTGTTCAGCTCCATAAAAATACCCTTTTTTATATATTGATGTGAGACAATACTGATACCCAGTGGCTGATTAAGTTAATTACAGTTGAGTAAATATCCCCCCCCGGTCATCTCCAAGACTGCACCCCAAGGTCTGGCCCCGACTAATGCTGCAGTCTGTAAGCAACGGGATCCTGAGTTCCCACTCATTTTTGGCACTCTTCTAGCCAGAATTGCTGCTAGAAACTGTTTTTGACTGAGAATCAAGTGCAAGTTATACCTACTTTGCAGAGTCAAAACATTAGCTAAGGCAAAGACTGAATACTTTAATCATTCCAGCATGTTATTTGCATTTGCTTTGGCTAACAAATGCCAAAGAGACATTACCAAAACCAAAGCTGAATCCTGCTGAGGTCATGTTACGCTTTTTTCACAGCAATGTGCTGCACCTGGGTATCAGTTTTAAAATGCAAACAGGTATGTTTTATCAATTTGTAGCAGGAAAAACTGTGATTTCACAAGACTAAAAAAACTTGGCTTAGTGTGAATCAGGATTCAAGGCAGAACGCACTGCAGCCCTCTGTGAGAAAGTTGCTATTTATTTTTCCATCAATATTTTTCCTTCCCAAGTACATTTAATTTGAAAGAATTAATGAACAGCAGAAACAAATCCCTGTATACCACAAACATTAGACAGCATACGGACTAAGCCTTCTCAGGGTAAGCCAGCGGGTGAAGGTTGGAATTTATCAAAACACGATAGAATAAACTACTTAATTATGTTAGGGTGATTGCCAGCATGCAACAATCCTAGGAGCAAAGAGCTCAAATTGGCCTGAGGGTAGTGGCAGTTTAGCATTTGCAGTTTTAACTATACATTTCGGAAGTTTCCTGAACCTCATTAAGTACACGGTATTCCAACGGGCTGCCTGTTCTGCCTGCACTGATGAGCTTCTATGACATGGGCCCAGTGCTGCCATTTCTGCTGTGATAGCTCTTGCCTCTTGACTGTCAGAGCTTAGCATCGCGTCTATCGTCGCAACCTGCCTTTCAGTGTTAGCAACAATCACCAAAGCACCACAGAATACTGGCCCAAGCTCTAGGGCCACCAAATTGTCCTACTTCAATGAGATGTGGAGCCCAAACTGAAGGTGTGGCTCTGTGAAGAGCAAGCCAACTGGAAAGGGAGCGCTCAAGGAGCCATCTGGTCCTCCAGGAACACCAGGAGATGTTCTGTCTCCACCAAACACTGCACTTCTACAGCATTCACATCCTCAAAGGATGCGGCACGCATGCAGTTGTGCCCGGCTGTAGGTCACCAGGAATTGGTCTCTGCTGTCTTACTGTGTGTTGTAACCAGGTTCCAGATTTGTGCCTTTTCTTGCTCTTTCCTCGCTCAGCTGGTTATGACCTGATCTCATGGTTTCTGCCACAAGCAGACTCAGAAATGATGTGTTCGTGTTTTCGCTGCCTGTTCAGATCGTAAGCCCCTTTCGTTAGGTGTTTAGAATGATCCCATGTTCCATCCCTGAACTTGCCCGTGAAACTTAACACCAAAGACTAAGGGTCTTACTTAATTACAGGAGATTTTTTTTCTTCCACCAGCATACACAGGAGAAAGGTAATTTCCACAGCTATATTATTTACCTCAGATTTTACTAAGGCTGCTTTTATAGCAGTGCTAGAGGTTAAATCCACTGTTATTTCCTATATGGCCTGACTTTACTGTATGTTACAGTGCATAGTATTCATTTAATCTAAGCACTAAAAAGATATACCAGTGGCAGTGTTTTTCAAAAGAGGAACTTAAATAAAAGTAATTTTAAAAAAAGAAAAGAAAGAAAAAGGGAAAAAAGAGAGGAAAGAAAAAAGTTTTCAATCCAGTAAGTTTGTCCCTGGAAGAAAAATCACATTTCCCCCATTTTTCAAAAGGCAATCAGGAGAAAAATATTATGCAAACTGATAAAAATACCATCCTCCTGATGTGGAGTATCACTTTAAAATTAATAACTATCCTGTTCAGCTGAGATAAACTCTGACCAAGTGTGTAAAAGGAAGAGCTCAGCTGACTGCCCCACTATGCCTAGAGCTGTGTGTGCCCTTAAGGACTGTGCCAGTCCCAGTTGTACAGCTCCACTGGGCACCAGCTGCAGAGACCAGCAAGTCTGTACCCGTACAGCCAGGGGATGCTACGGGAGATGAAGTCCCAGGGATGCAGTAGCTGACCTGGCAGAGTCCTCACTGCCCCATAAGCCATCCCAGTCCATCACTAAATGGCTGGGCTGTGTGGTGCTCACAGTTTTCCCAGTTCCAAATGGGTCTCAGACTTTCAAGTGCTTGGAGAGTAACCAAAATGCTATGTACTCAGTATAGCCAGGAGGCTTGAGAGACTATGAGCTTCACTTAAAGTTGGGTAAAGCTTCTCCCCCACCATGATGGGGGGCAATAAACCTCCGTCACGCACCGAGGCCAGTGGTCCCTACCACCGGTACCACTCCTGCAGCACTATGTGGTTCCTGCCAACCTCCTGCAGCCACTGCCAAAGGGAAGGCAGACCCTGCATCTGACCTCTGGGGTGTCTCTTCTTGGGCTAACAGCACCCCATCCCTGCGGTCACAGGGTGCCTGGGGGAGGAAGACACCTCCGAAGGACTGACTGCTCCTTACTTGCACTCTCCTCTCCACTGCCAGAGCGACTCATCCACAGACATTTTCCCTTCCAATGCAGGAGAGGGTGTTCCCAGACTTGGCAGCATCCCTGCTTCAAGAACTTATCTGGCATTTCGCTGGTAGAAAAGAAAGCAGATCCCCTTCGAAACTTGCATGCAGGAATGAGCTGCATGTCCCTCATGCCTCTTGGCGAACTATAGATAGTGGTTCGCAGCGGGTAGGGTCAGTATAAATAGGTACAGAATATCTGTATAAAAAAGCACACATTGCTCTGGCCTGGCAAGGTTTCTAATAAGATCTCCCACAAACTGCGTCATAATGTCAAGAGGATTTTATTCCCTGTAATTGAACTGTGTTCTTGCCTGTGTTCTCTGTCCCGCCCTTCAGTGCTCTCCTCTCTGAAAATTCCTTTGTTCAGCCTAAAGAGACATTTCATTAAATAAGAAATAATTTCTGGGAGTGGTAATTACAGTCTTTTTCAGATGGATGATACGTGGCTGTTCTGTTTTCCTTTCTGTTAGCAAAAACAAAGAGAATCCCAGTGTCTTTCATTAGGTGTCAGCTCCAGCCACCCTTGCCGCTGCAAAACTCAAACAGGTTGGTTTCGATCAGGTTGAATTTGTTCTACCAAATGACTGAAGTTAAATTGGAAGCAAAGATTTATGTGGCAACGCTTGTTGCCTGTGTGATGATCGATCCTGCCTCCCTGAGCTCGTCTACCCTTGGAAATGGCTACTTTTTTTGCACTGGTTCAAGTTGATCCTATTTCTATTTTCTTCACTGTGAGCTCAGCACATGGGAAGAAAAAAGCACACGCTCAGAGAAGCAGGAGAGAAGAGCCAGAGCCCTGATCCCCTACTGCACTGTCCCAGCCTGATGTCGGTGGAATGACACCCGTACAAAGCACCAGCAGCACAAACCTGAACCCGCTCCAAGGTGTATTCTGATCGTCTCTTTATTGTGTATTCCCCAAGACATTATAACCAGCCTTATATACGCATGGGGGGGGGGGGTGTTAATGCCAGAAACTGCTGCCTTTTTAGTTAATGAGACGCTTCACCAAGGTCTGTTTTTTCATCTCTCTTTCTTCTCCTGCTAGGTGCTTTACCAAGCTCCTCACTTCACAAATCAAAGCGATTAGCAGGCCTGCTAAGAAAGCTTGCAAAGGTACGAGGCTCATAGACACCGTCGTACCCACGGAGGCTCTCTTACACTGCAGGTGAACTCCCACACCACGGGGAGCTTTCTGGCCAGTCTTTCCCAGACATACCTGCTTCCCTGCTCTAAGGCCAAGAAACGCGCTAGACGCCTGCTTATTACAGGCTGCAGATACAACTGCAGCAGCACTACGGCTCAGATCAGCAGAGCAGCAATGTCAAAGGCAACACTGCTTGATTTTACGCCTCTAAAGATTCTGTCCTTAGACAACTGTGCGTTTCTGTACATAAGATGAGCCAGATGCCAGCGTGAAAATCCAAGGCACGTCGCAGCACCGTAACCAGAGGCTCTCTTCTGAAAGTACCATCAGAACTTTCAAGAAGGTCCCACCGGTGCCTCCCAATATCTGTGAGGGGGTGACATTCCCCCAGGAAGAGATGTGCTGCTCTCAACCTGTGTCCCCACAGACAGAGCTGTATCCGCTCTTTAGGACGGGCTTTCCGCAAACGTTGCTGGGAATCACCCTTGTCACTGGTCTGACTCTTGCTCAACTTGGTGGACACAGCTGCAGGTCACTGCTGCCACTGTGCCCACTGCGCCACGGTTTCCTATTTAACCCGGTCGCATTCCCAGGCTCACACTCTGTAATGGCCAATCTCAGGGATATTAAAGGCAGCCTCAGAGATATTTAATTCTTCAAGTTCCATAAAAACAGACTGCCAAGTAAAGATGACAGGTTTTTTTGTTTCCCCTTTGGAAGACCCAGAGGCTGAGCGTGGGCTCACCTCTTCAATCACTGCAGACTTTCACGGGTGCTCCCCTGAGGACCCCAGAGCTCAGGGGTGCTCTGGGAATTACTTGTTATGAACCTCAGCCCATCCCCACACAGTACATCCCTTAATCTGGAAGCGCTCCTGGAAGACGGAAAGCTGAGATCTAAGTCCTTTTCCCCAGCAGAATTCCTGTGTGCGACCTGGGCAAGTCACTTATAATCATGTGAGATCTAAGAAGTGCAAAGTATCTTAAACTCCCTTGAGTATAGGAGAAATCTAAAGGTTTCAGAATAAGACTCCTTCATTTGGAATTTAGCCAAGCCTTTGGGTTTAATACCCTTACATTTGCAAAAAGCTGTCAGAGATCCTCCGTGCCCTCCAGAGCCCACAAGCTCAGGTTTATGTTTCAGCTGGAAGCTGATCAACAATGAAAAAGAGTGAAATAGCCACTTTTGTGTGAATCTGAAGAATGGTATTTCCAACAAGCAACATGGAAGTGTCCTTAGGACCACCTACAATCTACTCACAACATGACATAAAATGACCCAAATGTGTTAGCAATGAAGATGGAGAGACAAACTTAGCATGGCTGCTTATAGATCAACTTCCCCAAACTTTTCCAGTTAAAACCCACTGCCACGCTAACTGCTCTGCCCTCACTACACCTAGGCAAAGAAAATAGGAGTAAGCAGATATGCCCAGCTTGTCTAAGCTCAACTAGCAAATTCCAGCTGACAGCTTCCAAACCCTGTCTCTGAATTTATTGGCATTTCAAAATGTTTTACCGAACCACGGTCCACTGGCAACAGAGCACCGTGTTATAGCAACACAGGGAGTCAGCAGAGAGTGAAGTATCACAGCAGAAACCTCTTTAGAAAGGTGTCAGTTCATCAATACCCTTTTTGGGGAGGATACTTATGTTCAGCACAACTCAAATGTTTCCAAACAACTGTGCTTTCTGCACAAACACATAGAGGCCCAAAACAGGCTGAAAAGAAGCCTGAAGCCAAGTGAGCCCAGGCAGATCCGAGTTCCTTGATGTGCGTTTCAGCTGCGAGTTAAAAGGCACACAGTGAGCTGCCCAGAATTGCACCGGCCCCAGCAAACCCTGCCTGCCGGGCTAATGGTTTCAGGCTGCCCCATGCTGCAAGATAGCCAGGTTGGTTTGTTTTCTTTTGAGTCAGGTTCTCACGTTTCAGAACACGAAGGACTGGGAGGGCCGCATCCTCACCCGGTGTAAATCACTGCGTCACCTCACAAAGGAGCTTTGCCAGCTTAGACCAAAAGAAGGGCTGGCCCACAGTAACTGAGCCCACCAGTATCTGGTCTGAACTGGTGGCGTGTTGCTGACTGATGTGCCGCTGGAGCACCAGGGTTTCTGAAGTCAGACAGAAGTATATCATATATATCATCAAAAGCCTTGGAGCCTGGATGATGTATTAACATAATAACATCTGCGCACACAGTAACTTTAATGATGGCAGACATCTGAAATGAAAAAAATACTCATGGCGCTAACTCAGGGAAAGCCCAGGAAAATCTGGAGCAACGTCTTTCGTATTTCCCAATCATGCACAAGTTGGTAAAGTGACTGGAAAAAAAGGGAAGAGAATTCACCTGCAGTCCTTGGCAGGAGGGGAAGAAGGCGGCGGCAACTTGCACTGCAGCGAGCAGCGCTCTTCCCTCACCCCCGGGCTGTGCCCTGGGGACCCGTGATATGTGCGGGTTTTACTAAAAGAAAAGGCATCTCTGAACCTCCTTACCTTCCTCCTCACACAGCCAAAGCCAGACAAACAGGTTTCCCGTCTCAGCCCAGACAGCTACAGGCTGTGGTGTCAGGCAGTTTAATTCTTTGTTTCACACTGTTTCATCCCTGTCCCCTGTTTAAATCCTACAGCTGTTGACGTGCCTCTCAAAGACATGGCATGACTACCCATGGAAAGGAGAGGGCACAGCTTTCTGGCTGTGGATTACCTCCTGTTACCTTCCATCCCTACTTTTTTAGAAACTGAAAATTCAGTGTCGCTCTGCATCCATCTCAGCGAAGCACAGATGTAACTGAGGAGAAGGAAACGTACCGCTTAGCTGTTGAAAAGACTGACACGGAGTCAAACAGGAACACCCCTGAGCGGCACCGCACCATCCATCACGCCCCCCTCCCTGCTCCGGCCCTCCCGTTTCAGTCTCCTCCAGTTGTCAGGAAACCCCACACCAGTAACAAGCAGCACTTAAACTGTCTCAGCAAGTAAAGCCTAACTACTCAAGATTTCAGTATATTTATGCAATCCAGTCTGGCTCTGGGCCCACGCTAGCTTTATTTATCTAATGTCTGTGCTGTAGGCGATGAATTCATAGAGAAGGTATTATTAGAAGACAACACGCATAAAGGGGAGGAAAAAAGCAAGTGAGAAGTCCAGTGGAGCAAGGCTTTGCTGCGCTCCCAGCTCTCCTTGGAGCCGGCGAGTGCAGCGGCAGAGCCCGGTGAGCCCTGCGCAGCCCGGAGCTGGAAGGCTCCTTGGGCAGGGTCCTCGTCACAGCGAGAAGCACAGGGCTTTGTGCCTCCCGGGCACCCTTCCCAGCATAGCAGGAGGCACGCTGGGGATTAGGAGGAATATGCGTAGAAATCGGCTTCGAGCTCGCAGAAGAGGGGGCCAAGGCAGCTGCTTTCTTGGCCCTGGTGCACCTCCCTCCCTCTCACCTGGGCTACGGAGCCTCTCCACCTACTAACAGCCTGCACAGAGCCTCCTTCCCGTCCCTGCAGCAGGCAGCCCGGCAGACAAGCCTTGGTGTGAAGACATGAGACCGGCATTTGAGAAGTCTGGCAGCCCGGCAGTACCTGCGGGGGCGAGTGGCAGGGGGCTGCCCCCTTGCTACCCCCAAGAAGCTCCAGGTCAGGAAAGGAGCTTAGGATGCGAAGGACAGACCCGGTCCCTGCGCTGGGATGCCAGGCAGCCGTTGCAGGGCTGGGTGCTGAACACTAAGCTTTAATCAGTTGACACTGGCTCACAACTCACGTTTTTCACCTTCTGTTCTGTCTATTTGCAGTCAAAGCTCTTGAGGACAGGGAACCCCCCTAACATAACACCCCGGCACAGCCATCCTGAACGTACAAACACCATTTCTTTGCGCAGCCCTGCACAAAGCACAACCATGTCCAATAAAACACTGTCCTAAGCTGAAACTTCTGTTACTATACTACTACTTATAAAAGACAGCAGTATATTCCACTAATTGCCTTGATGCAATTAATTATGCAAGAAAACATGTGAAATGAAAATTAATTCCATTAAAACAGTCCCTGGAAATTATCCTAGAACCTTAAATCAGCACTTCCGTAACAATTAGAAGTTCCTCTAGGACCCTTTTAATGTGGAAAGGAGTCTTGAGTCATTGTTTCATGTCACGTCAGAAAAAGCTGTTTCCTGGAAAGAAAACCACCTACAGAGACCTGATAGTTGAATGGAAGTATTTAAATTTCCAACCAACATGCACCTAGAAAGGAAATGCTCACAAGCTACCACTATAATGGCAGTATTAAAACTGCCTGTACATGGGGCTGTATAGACTCTTAGAAATAAAGGAGATGAGATAACAGATCAGAAAGACAGTGTGATCACAGTAATTAAGGATGGAAAAGTCAAATCATAATAAACCTTTGTATTCTGTTTTCCCTTGGTTATTCACTGAGTTCTGACACCCTTTGGACTCAGGGAGTCCCAAGGCTCAAAATTTCATTAAAGCTCATGCTTTAATCACTAGAATCTGCCGTGGATACAAATCTGACCAGAGATGGTATTTTCCTACCCCCAATTTTGGTATCTAAATGAGGGAAGGGGCTGTTTGGTTTTGTTTATGGATAAGTTTAATTCCCGAATCCTTTACCCGATTCTTCAGCAAAATAAGAGAAGCTCCAGCTAGAGCAAGGGGTAAAATTCTGCCTATACGCATTCCTGACTAGACATTATCTGATCAAAGCTATTTGCCACTGAGCACAAACTGCCAAAAAAACCTCCTTTCGTTACTTACTAATATTGTCTCCAGACTACAAACTACCTAGTTCTCACATAAACCTAGATGGTTTGTTTAAAAATAAGTTAACTCTAAACTTGTCCTGCTTTAGGAGCAAAATATTCACTCCTACATATTACTGCAGAAATAGAATTTGAGTCATGCCTTTATACCTTACCACGCTTACTTTTTTTTTTCCTCTTTTCTTTCTGTAAGCTCTAGACGGGGGAAAAGTGCAACGTAAGGAACTTGCATTGCTGGGGCCTTAGTAATATCCGTCAGTAAACCTGTAATTAGATAGGGAGTAGTATTAATCTTGTGCATTGCCTGAGGGACATTGCCAACATCCAGCAAAACCTCTATTGATGAGGAAGGATTCCAAGCATGCCTGTATGAAAAATGAAAGAGATGAAATATTTACTTACTTTACCCTTCCCTCAACCACTCATTCTCAACCAAGAAATACTCTAGACCCCAACGGACTAAATCTTGTACTAACACCAACGCCTTAACACAAAAGGCAACGCACGCTAAGCCTTTTGGTTCTTCCTCAAATGCCTGTTATAACAGGTATTTCAAAGAAACCTCAGAGCGTGATATTTTCAGATGTAAAACTTTTTAATTTAAAATGTGTGAATGGAATGAGAATAGTTAATGCAAACAAAGATATTGGTCAGCTGTGATAATGGAAGTCATAGCCTTCTCATCCTAATACATGATTCATAACTCATATCTCATTATTCTGGCATCAAAGACGTGATTTATAGATGTTCTTTTTCTGTACGCTCCACCCTTGCTTCCTGGATGAGAGGGAATAAACTATTTTATACAGAGGTATTAATTTTTTTCAAATGAGTCTGTATGGTGAGAGATTACTTTGGCCTATTACAGATAGCTGAAACACCCCCCAGAAAGAGTTTTCTTATTGAAAAGGCATTTACTAAAAATAAGTGACATTGTTTCTGTTACACCTAGCTGCCAACTTCACCACTTCCTATGACTATGTTTCTTTTTCCTTTTTTTTTGCAGTCATCTAACTTATTAGAATTATTTGATCGCTGAAAATAGAGAAAAGAGGCCAGTAGATGGAAACTGCCCACAATCCTTTCCATAATTGTTCACTACTTTCAACAGAAAACAGTAGTGAACTTTTTTTACAAATGTAGAGAGCAGAATAGAGACAACTTCATATTTTTTTCCTTTGAGGCTTGCTTTTTTATTTCTCAGCCAGCTGTGGGTATCCTTGAGAAAAGCAGCTACTGTTTCCCTGGTTATCTTTTTTTAGAGTGAAGTAAAATCCTGGATTTTGACTTGAATGGAACAAGAACTTTAGTCCATCAGTGTGAATTAACAGTACACAGGCTCAGTAATTAAAAAATGTGACAAGTCTGATAGCATGAGCTAAAGGCAACGAGGCACCAGCGCCAGGGTCTTGCACATCACTGCTTAATCCAGGGAAGAATTTAAGTATACACTTAACTTTAAGCGAGCAAGCAGTTTCATTGGTATGAATGTGACTATACAAGATAATTAGCATTAATTATGCACCTAAGTGCTTTGCATATCAAGGCCAAACTGTTTTGCAGCTTGAAGGTTTGAGACCGCAGGCTCTGAGCCACCCATGCTTTTCAAAACTCCTTCCTTGCATGTGGCCAACAACACTGACAGTGGATTGTTCAGCCACATTAACATTATTCATTACTAATTTTCAAACACTAACAAGTGTGAATGCCATATCTGTTAGGACTCAGAGGAGAAATCCAACCTCCCTACTACATTTTCCCTGAGGGAATCCCACCCACTATGTCACAACCATCATTCTCAGTATTTAACTTCTCATTTAAAAAAAAAAAAAGTGGCCGCCACAGAAATGAATGGAGCCCAATGTGTCCCTGTGTGTATCCACAGAACCACGGGGAAGTGAGCTCTACAGCTGAAGCACATCTATGATTTCAGCACAGGACTCAGTGAAAGTTGGATCAAAATGGGCCAATCTAATATTCTGTGACAAATATTTTTCCTCTAAGGAAACGGCAGGTTCTGAAATCTATCCATTGTAGCAGTAAGTCACGGAAGCTCATTAAAGCAGTTCTCAGGAGAGCGGCTGGATTAGTCAAGCCCGTAAATGCAAACTACATTTGCCAGTCACTGTGCCAACACTATTATATTTTTAACCCAGGGCTTTACACTTTGGTGTCCAAAGCCCTTTAACCGACGTGTTGCACTGCTATGCTACTGACTGAAACTGCTCTTCCCAACACGATCAAGCAGACTGGGAATGGGTTTATGTTATAATTACATGATTTTGTTTCATGCTGAGCCTGTGTGAAAGATCTCTGCACTAAGAGGATGCAGAGCCAACCAGGAAACACCTGAGTACTTCCACGAGCAGGTATGGCTGACAGCGGGATTTCCTACCTGTTTCTCACCATTGCAAATGCACCCTCCAACCCAGCTGCAGTGCTCAGACGTGTGTTACTATGGCAAAGCTGGCTTGAGTGATCCCTCCACTCTGCGTAGCTCTTCTTCTCAATCCCACTCTCCTCTTCTGCCACGGGAGGTATGGGCTGCCTCAGCTGGGTGATTCAGCTCTCCACGCAGCCTCACGCTAACCGGGTCTGTGAAGCAACCTGGGTATGTAAAACCAACCAAGCCACCCAAGCTTGCAAAAACCCAAAGTTAAAAAGATAGCCACTCAAACCAAGTCGTTCTGCAGCTCCACACTGGGTAGGTGCTTGTTTGGGTGCAGGTTCAGGTGTGGTTCTTACCCCAGCTGTCCACAAGTTTGCCACGCCACACCAGAAACGGCTGAACAGCCCCGCTACCTGGCTTGCTGAGTTGCCCACAGCAAGCACCACCTGAACAGCCCAACAGAGGGTTTTAAAGCAAAGCACTCCTAGACTCCTGAATCACACATGAAAAAAAGGAAAGAGTCGCCAGGAACAGGCCCACACAGTCCTTCTACAGGCTCAGCATGAAATAAAACGCTTGCTGAGCCACAAGTGCTGCTGTAGCCTTCCTTCTTTCCTTATATTAACAGCAAGGGACATGCTTGAACCTGGTGGTGGGATCCATCTACAAAATAAATTGCTCTCTAGACATAGCAGAGGAAGCTGGAGAGCAGGCAGTGACTCAGACAGTAATAAAGATCTTCCATGACCACCTTCTGTCAGATGGTCAACCCCAGCAGCAAGTACCCCTCAATTTTAGTCCACCAGGATTTACTGAAACTGGGAGACTAAGCGAACCTATGAAGGTCTATAAATGTTCCAGAGGATTTTCCCTGCAGGAGGAGTGTGAGCTTAGGTGTCCCTGATAAACTCTGCCTATAAAGCTTTATTAGCAATAAATAAGCCAGACAGATTATTAGAATCAAACCTTTGTGTTCAAAGAGTTCAGTCTCTATAAATATCATTCAAAAAGCTTTCAGGCCCTTTAAAATTCCATAAAATTCCATATGCTCTTCTACTGTTAAAGAGCTGCATCCCCCCAGAGGCAGCGAAGCAAGAACTAAAAATTGATCTTACTGCTTAAAGCCTTTGACAGCCAACTTTTTGCTGTTCCAGAAGGTTATTTGGGGAATCTCATATGAAATCCATTCTTGCACCACTTTGGGATGGAGCAGATTGCTTTGAACAATAACAATAATAGTACAGACTGATACAATAGTGCATTTTCAATCATTATTTAAACCTTGCCATGCTTCTGTGAAGCTCTACAGATAAGGGACTAGACACTACTGAATAGGTGCCAAATCTCTGGGCAAGCAGCAGTTCTTTAGCAGCATACAACAATAAGTACAGGTTTTCAGGTTGGGATGTGGGGAATAATACAACCACTGCTTGGAACAGCAGAAGAAAACAGTGCAACTCTGGGCATTGACACTTGGTGAGGACACTGAGTTAGTTTTGATACCTCTAATGACTGCAAGTACTTCTGACATCACGATGCTCCCCTCCACTTCTCCAGAAAGGCAGAAGAGTTTTTTTTAAGCATGTGCATCATCCTGTAAGAGCAGGAGGGCCTGGAGCAGGAGTGTGGGTGCTGGTAGACTCCCCAGAGGGAGTGCAGCCCCCTCAGAGCAGCTGACCAAAAGGGAACTCCTGTGGCCCAACTCCACAGAGCCTGTATGGTCTGGAAAGCACATGCTGCAACAAACACAAGTAACTCATCAACTCTGGCATTTCAGCAAGCGCATCCATGATAAGCAAAACTAACAAAGGCTCATTTTCCACTTGTCTGACTCCCAATCTTTCTCCACCCCCTTCTCCCCATGTGAATCTCTGATGTTTAATAAAAGGTGAGCTGCTTGGCCTCCTCCCTCAGCCTGGTGCTAACAGGGGCTCTCCCATTCATTCCCCTGCCACCTGTTTTCCCTAAACTTGTAGGAACATATCCCTCTTTGAGATCTTCACCCTTTTGCTAAATTTGGTTGAAATTGGCCAGCGAATTCAAAAGCTATTAGACACACACATACACCCCCAGAGGCAGTGTGATCATACAAGACTCATTTCCTTAGGATATTAGGCAAAAATGCCTAGTTGAAAGCTTTTTGATGTTCGGTGCACCTTTCTCCATTTCCTGGTTCTGCGTGAAATGCCAGGGAGAACCAAAGACATCACAAGTAAAAGCCCATCCCCAGAAGACTGTTATTAGCCTTGTTTCTAGAGCAACTCTTGGATGTATATCAAAACAGAACCTCCTCCCCCTCTGGGGTTTGCTCACCCTATGCAGATCTGTGGGTGGCATCTCTTGATGATCGCTCTCCGCAGGTCCTGCTAGCAATGCTGCTGCCGACGCTGGGCTGCATATTTTTAGCTCACTGTTCAAGTCAGAATATTAATGCTATCTCTCGTATCACTCTCACTGACTCTTAAGTGAGGCTGGTCATTAAGAGGAATGTTCCACTGGTTTAGCAATAATGTTTGTTACGTTAAGATTTTGCTCCAGATAGACAAATCAATTTAGAAACAGCCTCTCTCAGTCTTTGATATATCAGGGGCTGTTAACTAATTCAGACAGTCTAAGTTATTAAGAGGAAATGACGGAAACTAAAACCATCTTTCTGAAGATGTAGCATCATTTCTATAAATACTAGCAGGACTCTCTCGCTCTGGCCATTCTGTTGCTAACTGCAGGTGAAATACAGCCACAGTGACACTGGCACACCAAGCAAGGTGGAAAGAGAAACAAAACCCAAATGGGCTGAATAGCCACATGGGGCCTTATTCTGGAAATAAGCATGATCTGAACAGAAATGCTGCTGCTGGCCCAGCACGACTCGTTTTGGAGTTATCGCCCGTGCTAGAAGGGACTGTGCGAGAACCGTTACTGAGAGGTTATTTCAGACAACTTCCGCTTGTGGTCGAGCCCTTAGACAGACAGACACTTATGAAGGCTCTAAGTCCTGCTGTAAGGCATGTTTTCAGATATTTACCTCTAAGGTAGCTAAACTCTAAGCCTGTTCATAGCAGAATTACTTTAAGCCCTTAACCCCAGAGTCATGAACCAACTGCTGATCCAAAAACCATATCCTCAACTCATTTCACATTCAAATCCCTCCTTCTGGGAGATGCTGAACTATCTCAGCTCTCATTCGTTTCAATGGGAGTTGAGGCTGCCTAGCAGAATACAGGATCAGACCTGTACAGTCCGAAACTGCTACAGTACCTGAAGAACCAGCTTTAAAATGAGGAGCACAGAGCCTGGGTCTGAGCTGGGAGCTGAATCCATAGAGGGAGGCAGTAGATCCATGCTCCAGTTAATTATATTAAATAATACCTTCTTGTAGATACACAGATCATTTTCTCTACCGCTGCTGCCACCTCTGTGCCAATTATGCTAACTATCGGTTTCTTTTCAAAGGCGGAAGCAAAAAATAACATTCAGTTGAAACTGCAGGAAGAAACTTAAGTGGGCAGAGGGTAATTATCTGAGCTGGAATCCAACCAAGGGACTGCAGCGAAGAACCCCTACTCTGGCTGTGAAGGATCACGGGAGCGGTACACCCACAGCGGAGCGGGTCTCGAGCTCTGTGTGTTGTCTGAGAAGGCAGCATCTCTTTCAGCACAGTATTTTCAGAACAGTCTTTGTTGCCCCATTCTCTGTCTTCCTGAAGAGACAGGATTGTGTTCTTCAGATAACCACACCGCAAATAGAGAACTATTAAACCACAAAGATCTATTTTAAATTAATGTTAGCGATCTAGCTTAAACCCACAAAACCGAGGAAATGCTCCAAAGCTGCTCTCCCCACCGTAACTCAGTGCACATTGCATGTAAGATAAGAATGCTGCACTTTTTATTTGGTAAATTTAAAAACCACCTCTTGGGCGACCTCTCAGTATCTTGTGCAGCTGCAGCACAGACAGCCGAGGTGGGTGGATGCAACCACAAACCTGAAATTTCCCAGCTTTCATTTTTAATTCAGTTCCTTAAAGTTCTTGGAGGGAAGGGAAGGGATGGGCTTTGGGGCTGGTTTGGGTTTTTTTTGGGTTTGTTTTTTTTTTGTTTCTCTGCCAATTTAAACTTTTTTTTATTATGCTCAGTGCTATGTTTAGGCCTCTCTCCAAAGACTGTCTCCCAAAAATTAAGAGACAATTTTATTACTACACAGAGGAACTTCAAAAAGGGATCTGATAGTGGGGGGCTTTTCAACCTTGTTTAATGAGATCTAATGACTGGAACTTGCAACTAGACATATTCGACCTTAATTTAAGATGTAATCTTCTAGCTGTGAGGGTAATGACACACTGGAACAATTTCTCATGAAAGGTAGCCTCACTATGGCTCAGAAATGTTATACTGAAATCAGATATCATTCTAGAAAACAGTATCTAATTTGGGCCTGGGTGAAGGTCTAGGGGCTGGAAGCAGACAGAAGGGAAAGGGGATGAGATCAAGCTGGATGTTTATCTGGGGCTTAGGGCTGGGAAAGTCTGTATCAGCCCATGTATCTCTGTCCTTCCCTGGCCCCGAGGAGAAGACGACTGCCCACGTTGCTCAGTGCTCTGCAACCTCATCTCGTGCTCCCGCAGCTTCGGCAAGAGGCAGAAAACAGCACTTCCACTGATGGGAGGTTCAGGGAGAGGGGAGTTGTTCTGGGATTGTCTAACCTGAGTGCCCCTTATTGCCTAGTTGTAGCCGAAATCTCTTTAGACTCCCAAAGGCAGAAGTCCTTTTGTGTCCCTCCTTTAGCTGCCCCAGCAATGCACCCCCTCTGCGTTCACAGGGGAGGTCTCCATGGGTACTCCCGGGGAAACTGGTTTCCCTTGGAAGCATCAGGGACTGCAACAGGGCTCAGAACTGAGGTGGAAAACCAGGCCGGACCTGCGCCCTCCTGCTCTTTCATTTCCCTGGGAGGTTTTCTGTGCAAAGCTCCAGTGTGCAGCCCGAGCAGCTCAGCTGAGTGAGCACGCAGCCAGACACACAGCCATTGCACAGAAGTCTTTATTCTTCAGGATGGATCAAACCCTTTGTTCCCCTCAGGAAACATCCTGCAGACCTGTCATTGGCCTAATGCACGGTGCAGGACTTGTCCAATTTCATGCAGTGCTTACAGGGATGGACACACAGTACAGCAGTCTGTCATGGAAAGTGTCATGTCAGAGAGAGCCACGAGAAAGGCAGCAGGCTGGAGCAAGTAGGGAGCCACCACCCTCTCCATCACTTTTGTTTCCCACCTCAGTCTTTCAATGTATCCAAAACGAGACATTGTTTTTGCCAGATGCCTTTCTAGAACTCACCGTTCTCCATCCCTGGGCCTGAAGGCTAAGTTTGCTTTGGACAAAACATTTAAAAGCAGAGTAAACTCCTTGGAAGCACGGGTACCGCAAGCAGAGCTTTAAGCCATCTCTTGCTATGTAAATTAAGTATTTATGGTTTATTTTTTAAATATTTTCCACTGGAAGGTCACAAATCATAGAGTTTTCTCAAGGTATTTCCATCTTTCGTCCCTTCACTCTGCTCCTTGGCTCATTTGATTAGAAGTAGCAGCTTGGTTAAGGGCAAAATCACTGTCTAGGCTCTGAAAGGGAATATTGGTGAGAGCTGGAGGCCCCTGCCAGACTATTTCTTCATTTATCTGACCATGATTTCCTGTGCAAGGAAAAGACTGAAAAAAGGTCACAAAGATCATAGGAAGCCTGGACTCTGCCACGCAGGCACGCCTGGTCCTCAAGGGAAGGAATTATCATCTCACCTGTTCCCCATGCCCAGACGCGCAGTCCCTTTCACTCTGACCCATACATTCCCAGCAAGCCTGACACCTTCCTGCAGCCCCGCTTCACACGGGTAGAAGAAACGTGCATTTCCTGCACATAGTGTTAGGAGTATTCAACGAACATGGCAGCCATCAGCAACACCACTCATCTAGCCTGAGCCTGCTCCTAGGGGCCACAGCGAGATCCAGGAACCTGCTGCTCAGGAAAGATACGGGGGTGAATTTCCAGCATAGAATCACAGAAGCATAGAATCGTTTAGGTTGGAAAAGACCTTTGAGATCACTGAGTCCAACTGTAAACCTAACACTGCCAAGTCCACCACTAAACCATGTTCCTGAGCACCACATCTACTAAGCGCCTGGTACTAAGCACCTGGCACCTACACATCCCTAAGCGCTTGGTCTTTTAAATACCTCCAGTGACTCAACTGCTTCCCTGGGCAGCCCGTTCCAATGTTTGATAACCCTTTCAGTGAAGAAATTTTTCCCTATATCTGATCTAAACCTCCCCATGCGTAACTTGAGGCCTCTCGTCCTATTACTTGTCCTCACTACAACCGCCTTTCAGGTAGTTGTAGAGAACGATAAGGTCTCCCCTCAGCCTCCGCTTCTCCAGACCAAACACCACCAATTCCCTCAGCCACTCCTCAAAGGACTTGTTCTCCAGCTTTATTGCTCCTCTTTGAACACGCTCCTGCACCTCCATGTCTTTCTTGTAGTGAGGGGCCCAGTTCTTGAAACACAGAGTGGCAACTTGTCATCACCTTTGACGAGATCTTGAGCTGACCTCCATTTACTTCTCTGCATGAGCCCAGAGGACAGGTCCTGGTCACTGAAATGGGAATCCTGCTCTTGGGATACCCAGGCTTGGACTCTGGGATATTCAGAGGACTGTGCAGAGGGTGCCAACATAACAACATTAATTTCAAAACAGGACCCAGCATGCTGGCTAAGGGCCAGCAGGAATGCTCGGAGAAGACAAAACCCGCCTTGCTGACTTCTCAGGGTACAGGAGCAGTGGTTGGTAAATAGTCAGCAGTTACCAGGGCAAGGTGCCTGGGAGAGAAGAGCTGTGTGCCGCTCAAGCAGGGATGCAGCGTCAGAAAACGTCAGCTCCTGCCCTGAGTGCCTGCTGGAAGCACTAATGATGACAGATTCTGTCAGTGCAAAAGCATTCATCTTATTCTATCTCCTCCGTATGCAAATATCAACCTGACATGGAGAAAGGTGCTGCACAGGCTGTCAGTAACCACCTCATCGCACTCCCTGAGGAGGGAGGAAGAATGGCAAAAGTCCTGCTAGAGGCAGAGAACATATCGTGCACACCCAGGGGGGCTCCATGTAGCCCCTGTGCAGCAGTGCTGGCCCACGTCACTGGCACCCAGCGGGCACCCTGCGCAGGCACGCAGGACCGGCAATGGCCCCGATTCACTAATCCACACACTGATGTGTGTGTGTATCTATATGTATATGTTAGTGCCAGGAAGGACTCAAAACGGGAGGGGAGAAAAATGTCCCTGCAGACCAGAAACACGTTGCTGTCTTAAAAGGCCCTCAGGAATCACAGCTTTTGTGTTATCTAGTGGGGGACACACTTTCTTATGGGGGTAGTCAGTACCCCAGGGTACACACATGCCATGTGTGGGACTCGTTTTAACAGTTACAGAAAAGAACTGCTGCATTAAACTACCTAAATGGCCCAGGCTCAGATTACATGCTCTCTCCAGGCTGCTTTCACATACACCCACCCTGCCCCAGACCCTGGTCTCTTGCTTTTCCCTCCTGAGTGGAGACACCGCTTCTCCCTCCCCACACCTCTGGCTGGCTTTAGGATTCTGCACACCTTTCAAATATTTAAAATTCTAAATTCCTTCCCCTTCCCTTCCCTCCCTCTCCCTCTCCCTCTCCTCTCCCTCTCCCTCTCCCTCTCCCAGCTACAGCCATGCAAACTGAATGATTTGGGGTGGGATTCCTATCGGCAGGACTTCTGTAGCGGCAGAATTAAACCAAAGTGAGCACAAAGGCAGGAAGGGATAAAAACCAAACGGGACAGTTTTCATCCACAGACTTAATATCTGAAAACATAATGGGATAGGGAGTGAAACAGTACTTGCTTTTGTGCTTCAGAGGGTATCTGTAAAGGAAAGAGGCCCTGATGGTTCAGTTTGGTTTGTCCTATGGATGCTGCAGCTTTTGCGCTTGTTTTTTCATGCAGTATTTGTCTCGCACACCCTGCCCCGCTATAAGAGATCAGGGATGTCTGGACAACTGTCAGGAGAGCCGTGCAGCTGGAAACAGGGTAAGGGAGAGCTGGTGACTCCACCTGGGAAGACCTGGACCTCACCACTCTGCCCCTTCCAGAAGACCTTCCCTGCGGAGGAGCCGCAGGACACCAACACAGACACCAGCCGCCCTCCCGCAAATCCCCACAAATCAGCCCAAACCGCCCGTGTCTGGGGCTTGGGCCAGTTCTTTCAGCCAATATGTAAAGTGAGGGGAAAAAAGCATAAGGTGGTCTTTTTGTTTTTCCAATTTGTAACAATTAAACATATACAAAATTTATGCTCGGAATTCTCTGCGAAGGAAATTACCCTTACACGGATTTGCAGAGTGTTTTGAATGCAAACCAGTGGCATAAAACCAACCACACGCAAAAACAAGGAAAAAGAAGAAAAAAGCCTAGGGTGAATAATGAGGAAAGGAAACAGATTCAGGCCTATCCAGCCAACAGCCCAGCAACAACGTCTCTGCCTTGAGATCTAGCAGTTAGTCAGAGCTCCTTCCACCACCCCTTGTTATCCTCCATACCTGGATTTCTTTTACAAACAAATACGAAGACAATCTCCCAAACATTTACATGTAAGCACCACTTCTACCAAAATAACAGAATCTGCTCCTATTTGGAAAGGCCTGAATATGATTTTGTAGAAATTTGTGGAGAAGAGTCAAAATAACTAGAAAGTGTAGAGAGTACATGTCACCAAAAAATGAAAATAAATTGTCTGAAACTTTTAACACAATCAGATCATTCCTGCAAAATTTTTCAATCCCGGTGCTGCTCAAACCAGTTCAGTTAGAGATGGCTTGAGGTGCTCGGAGGTGACACCTTTGTATCTGCAGGTGGAGGAGAAGCATTGCTAGTGGCATTTTGCTGAGCCAGCTCCACCGATTTCCATTATGCTGGTAGGTGAGAAACCCTTAATTACCACCACTTCTCACTTTCCTGGCTATTTTCACTGCTTTACTGGATGTAAGAAAGACTCTCATAAATTTTAATGAAGAAAAAAAGACGTAGGAAAGTGAGGAATGGTCACGGAGGCTCCACAAATCACACAAAGCCCCCAGCATATGAGGGCATGTCATCATTTTACAAACTGCCTGCAATCCCGTTTAGAGCTTCTGATATTGTGAGAAAGGAAAGGTCCAGTTCAGGATCCTTCCTTAAAGGAAGAAAAAAGAAGATATGGAAGCAGGCAGGAATGTCTTCCAGTAACACATGCCTTTAGAAGGATCCGATAAATCTTGGCCTGGATTTATTTGAAAAGGAAAATTCACATAAAGACACTCCCTTGATCAACATAGCTTGAGTGGCTTATCTTTAAATCAAACCCAAAAGCTCCAAGGCACACATCTTTGAAATCTGAGCTTTAATGGCATTAAGAGACTCAGAGACCACCAGTTTCAGACTCAGATCCTGAAAAGCAGGACTTGAACCAAACTGGTTGATTGTATCCAGAACAGCATTTTTGTTTTCAGCTTGTGGGAGGCTGGGGAGCGAAGGGTCAAGCAGGACTGAGATTTATTTACTGGCACTGAAAAGTAAACATCAGGCATTATACTGATAACAACCTGGCCCTGACAAAGGCCATTGGCAAGGCACATTCTTGAGGAGGAAGAGTTTTGGTTGCTATATTTTTGCTAAGGGGATAGACAGTAAAGCACTTACATGCTTGAGAAGGACAGACAAGGCTGGGAGAGAGCTGCCCTGCGTTTAAAGTGGCAGCAGATGCTAACAGAGCAGGGAAGGTGGGAGGGTGGACAATGGCTGCAGCCCAGCAGAGGCGGGATCTGGGCTCAGGTCTTTGCCAGCCCTTCTTTATTTATCTGCTTATATACAGGACAACCACCCCACTCTCCAAACCCACTAGAGAAAACGAATGACTCATTGGAGAGCTCAGTTAGCCTCGCCGCAGAGCTTCAGTGTAAGAGCTTTGTTCTCACCTGCAGTTACATACAGCTATGCTCTTCTGTAGTATCCATCCATCCACCCATCCACCCATCCACCCATCCACCCATCCACCCATCCACCCATCCATCCATCCATCCATCCATCCATCCATCCATCCATCCATCCATCCATCCATCCATCCCACTGGCATGAGTGGGAAAGAAGCTTATTCCAGAAAGGTATTTCAAAGAAAATCCTTTCTGGGTAGGCTTTGATCAAAGAACTAGGAAGGACTCCGCCACGGAAAGAAAATATGATTGAAAATCCTTATGCTCGAGGCTTGGGAAGACCTCAGCAGTGGGTGCATGTTCCTGGGGGCAGCAGCAAGTGCTGGAAGCATACAGAAAACCTCCCTCCATTGCATAATGCAGGGCAATCCCCAAAGCTTCGTAGTTCTATTAGCCAGCTCCTGCTCCCCGCTCACCCACTGTGTTTCCAGGCCTGAGCACAGAACTATCCCAACGCAGCTTTACGGCTGGGGAGCCACTGCAGCGGGCAGGGGTGTGCCCAGCCCCTGGCACCGGAGCGAGCTGCAGGAGGACGAGGAAGGTGTCTGAGAGGTGCAGAATGGGGCTGCTTCTGACACTGCACCTCCCAGCCTCTCCGGGAGCACCTGGCGTTGGTGACGTGAGGCCAGGCTCACACCGATGAGCCCTTCCTACCTTCCAGACCAGAGGGCAAGTGCTCCTGATGCAGGAGAACGGTGGGGTGTCGCAACTTCTGTGGGCCTCTGCTGACTCACTCTTCCCCCTGCAGCTCCCCTCTGGGATCCGGGAACACCACGCCATGCGGTCCAGCTTGAGAAACATGCTGGTGGGACGTTCTCTGTCTTGGAAGAGGCTGTGTTTGGGGCTTAACATTTGTGGCCACGCCTTCAAGTCACACATGTTGGTAGATCTGTGTGCACCAGGGTATTGAGGCATGTCAGCATCCCAGGATGGGTGCAACGCACCATCACCTTCCTCATCCGAACATGGATAACCCAGAGTTGCCCCATTTGCATTTGATAGTTGGCTTTTTGCATCCTGTGAATCCATCCTCTCTGCAAAGATCTCCTGCCCTAGACTAAAATGGAAGATGAGTCCTGTGTTTGACACATTTCTAAATCAGCTGTGTGCACAGCTGAGACCAGGCGGTACTCTGGAGACAGGGAGCAGCTTCACCTCTTTTAGATCACCATAAAGCAGGACGGGAAGGAAAGCCCTAGTGCTAAAGAGGCTAAATGGGGCACTGAGCAGCTCGGAGGTGCTCTCTTTATGCTGACATTGCTATTCAGGATTCAGAATGCTTTCCTAGCACAGTAACTGTTTATGAGAATCGGGTATGAAGGACAGCTGTGGCAGGCAGGCTGCTTCTATAGCATCTTTACACTCTGGATTTCATTTTTCTACTATATTTAATTTTCAATATTTCTTAAGTGCATTTAACACTTCTTAAAGGACATTTGACTTCAAGAATATATAATAGTTACTAAAGAAGAGTCTCCTGTTATTAAGTGTACCACAAGTCAAAAGATTCAGTAGCTTTCTGAATGCCCTTGCTCAGACACAAACATTCAGGACACCGTGGGTCTCATTTTCAAACAGGAGCATCACGAGGTTACCAAAGTCCTGGCAATAGGCAGGGGCAGTGGCCAAATGCACAAAATGGACAGCTGCAGAAAGCCCTCCTGCCTGAAAACTGAGTTTCTTGTTATAATACACGTGCTTTTCTCACGTGCGGATGTAAATGGTGGGGGGGTAGGTGCCTGCAGCCTTAGTCCCTGTGAGTAAGGGCACAGCCACATGCAGAAGACCGAAAAATTACTATTTTCCTAAGCGTTCAGCTGTAGGGAAATTTCTTATGTTCTTATCCCAGCCTGCTTCCCTTTACTTGTGGATTTAATTGTTTACATTAGAACAATTTCTGAACAAGAATACGAAGAGACTTTAAATGCTTAATTCTCCTAAAACAGGGTGATGGCTCACTGAATGCCCTTTGTTGTCACAATCTTTTTATCTATCTATCTGCTTCATATTTCTGATTTTCTTCATTTTAAGGAACCTTAATGTATAGCATGATTTGATAAATTTACATCTCAAATTACGCTAAGAATAAGCACAATTTAATACTTTGTATATTATTTGCAGATTTTATTAACATTTGATGACAATGTGTCTTGGCTGGGAGCCCAGAATGCACAATGCACCTGTCAAAAATGAAGAGGCCTTTATACCCATTGCTTTCCATGCGACGTCTACATTAATCATCACAATTTGCCACCCCCCGCCCCGCCAAAGAAACCCAAATACTGGGTTTGGACTCAGTGCTGTTGAAGTTATTTAGGGGTGCCCTGATAGACCGAACTACTGGCTATCTGAGTGGACTTTACTGTAATCTGCAAAACCAGTACATTAATGCAGTTTGCCACCCTTTTTGCATGAAAACGGAGAAGAAGTTAGCTTGACAGGGCAAAACACCCGAGAAAAGTAATAGAGTATCTGTGACAGTCACTTCTGCATGGAGGAGGAGCTCTCTTGGCTGCTGACCTCAATGGCTGCATTTCATCGCAATTCCACTTTTCTGTGTTCGGGGTGGGGGAGTCTGAAGGTTCACAAAAACCAGTTATTTGCTAAAGGGTAAAGTTCCTGCCTACAAACAAAAAGTACATCCCAGTTTTCCCAGTGGTAGCGATCTGAGTTACCACAAGACTAGATTCAGCTAACGCTGATAGACTAGATATGGCAAAAAACATCTCAAAGAACTTTCTGCCAAAGCAGGTCTGTTCCCAAGAGCCCACCTGCTAGTACTTGCCTAGCACAGGTGTTGGGGTTTCTACTGTTTTGTTTGTGTGGGGCAGTTCTGCAGAGGTCCAAAGGTGAAGACAAGCCATCACCAACGCAACAGTGCTATCACAAGTCCTAGACTAAGCCTGTGAAGTCAGGCAGAGGCATGGCTGGGATCTGCAGCACAGAGAGCTCATCCCGGCCGGTGTCTGCTACGAAAGAAAAATATGTGCCGGCTCGTTGCGTACCATCTGAAAGACAGGTTGCTGTAGATGAAATATGGAAAGTAGCGGTAAGAAAACCCAGTGATATTTCAACATTTTTTTGGCAACAGAGACCACACTGCAACATCCACTGACATGGAAACACCCCAAGGCACTTTTTTTCCCCTGGGCTTCTCCAGAATAATAAAGACAGCGTTGACAGGTGACAGACCGCAGTCTTCCATACTGAAAGATGAACCAAGAAAATAATGATGTCAATCCATGCTGCATCTCCTTCAGAGCAACGAAGCTAAAGGAGCAAGAGCACTTGCACAAAAGGCCAACACAAAACAGGGAGTCTCTCTGTTTAAACACACAATTGCCCTTTATGATTGTGTGTTTTGACGTTTCTTTTTGAACATTTATGACCATTTTTTATTATTAAAAAATTCAAAGCTCAGAGCTAGTCCTGTCAACATAAAAGATGCATTTCTATTTGCTTTAGCCAGCAGCATGTAGGAATTTAATGTATTATTAGTTAATGTTTCATATTTTGATCCTAAAAAAAAAAAAAGAAGCATCTGAGGTTATGGAAGCTCAACCTCAGCTTCTCTCTTTAACTTAATATTAGCTACCTGTGCTGGTACAAATGGTTCATGCTGCTGCCAGATCAGAATGGTGGATTTTTACCATCACTTCACATGCCTGCAGATACCACCAGAAAAGGGACAGGCTCTGGTAACAGAAAATCTCTGATCTGTCCTTCATTCACTTTCCTGTTCTCCCACAGAGAGGATCTGAACTTGAATTCATTCCCTGTAATGCTGCTGGGATAACAGGGAAGAGCAGTCCCTCCCTCCCCCTCCAAAGCAGCAACTACCTCAGCTTTCCCTGCTAATCTCCCTTTCTTTTAACATTTTATTTTATTTACACAAATTCTTCAGTGATTTTTTTAATCTTTCTGGACACTGTGGAACTATGTTTTGTAAAAATGTTTAAGGAAACCTCAGTTCTGTTTACATATATACATATAACAAAATGCAGTAGGTAGCGCAAAATAAACTTTCCCATAATCCTTATAAATCTGTCTAGTTTCAGAAAATTGTTCTGCGTGGGAGAATGGTGAGGTCACTCTGAAGTCCCAATTGCCAAACTCCTTTGGCAATCTTTCCCACCTTCTCCTTGTCCTCACCCCTCTGCTCCCCTTCCCCACTCCATTCTGTCATCATTCCCGTTGTTCCTTTATTCATTTTAATACTAATTTCGGTGCACCTGGAAGGAAACATGTGTAATGGCACCTTGGAATAGCAATAATGAAGACCTTAAAGAAAAGCACGTGGCAAGTCTGAGCACTAAAGAAGCCCTGCTTGTAGCTGGATGTGCATTTTGTCCTGAACAGAAGACCTTTTCTCACCTATTAGCACAACAGAGTTCAGATCATGATTTCCAGGAGCAGTGGAACTACAAAAAATAAGAATATACAGCAACTCCTTCTTAGCAGGTTTCCATTCTTAAGCTTTTTCTAGAAGCTCGAAGAGCAGTGCTCAACGCCTGCATTCAGTAAATCCCGCTGCATAAATAATACTGCTGAAAGCATAACCAAGGCTCTGTTGTGCTATCATGCTACAGAGCCAATAAACTAAAACAACACTCATGAAATCACTTAACTAAGAGGAGCTTTCCCAGTCTTGTTTCATTAGAAGAATGGCATTCAACTCTGATCCCCAAAAGCAGCAATCATGCTACAGTATTAATAAAATGAACTTCAGCAGACGTGGTTCCACAGAAAAACATGCACTGAGGTTCTCTTAAAAAAATTCCCCAGCTAGCAATGTAAGGAAAAATATGTGTAATGCCCTGATATAACTGACAAGAAAAACAGAGAAAAAGATTTATAGAGTAAATTCATTAAGCTTTCAACTCACATTCCATCGTTCTGGAGTCCAACTCAAATTACTGTATGAAAGCTCTTTCTCATGGAACTAGATGAAATTTAAGATTACTTTTAATTACAAAGGGTGTGGGAGAATGTTTTCATGGGAGACAAATACCTCTACACCTCTTACCAGTGTGGATTTAAGAGGTTCACAACAAACAGAAACTGATTTATGAGCATTGGGGCATCACTATGTCAGGCTGCAGCATGGGCTGAGACTTAATTTCTTTACTTTTACTGCCACGTATATATCTTTTGCAAGTTCTAATTGGAAATTAAAATGGCAGAACTTTTATGGGAGGAAAGTTTATTACTACTAATGGTTTTCAAAACTAGGCTACAGAAAAATATTAAACATGGTGATGATGTGTTCTTTTAAATTTAAATTTAGTTGTACTTTCAATAACGTTTTACATAAATCATGGCACTGCCAAATTGTTTCTCTGGTTAATCAAATATATCCTGTTTATTGAATAAATAGTGGTCTAAACCTTGTTTTTATTTGGGTATGAGCAATTGTGTAGGAGCTATTAGCTCACACACAGGTTGCAACCCTTCTTTTTATCAAGATTGTCCAAGTTTGCCAAAAAGAAACTCTTTCTACTATTGCCTGTAACCCTGCCAAACTTTAACTGTTTCTATTGAAGCTTTCCATGTTATGCACTGGGGTTTTTTTCCTAACCAAATGGTTCCGCAACTTCAGAGGAAAAGGGTTAAAACAAAGGAATAAAAAACCCTAGCAACCTGTCAAGTAAAGACAGATAACACAATACATGTGCCAAGGGGTCAGCTGTGGGTTAACTGTGACATTTCTGAACATCCAAGCACTTGACTTTGCAGAAAAATAACCATCTCCTTTCAAAAGTAGCTCATGTTTGTACGTAACAAAAAATAAGCACGTGCCAATGCGCTGAGCATTCGTTTGCACATATTCACACCCAGCTGTAATTGATACAAGAATAAATGAAACCCACCAAAAGGCAAACATACAACTTTCGCACACACAAGCACAGAGCATCTTTCTTTGAGATGTGGATGTTCTGCATAAGGAAGCAAGATAAAAAGCAGCAGCCAGCTGAGGTTGATGAATTATCAATTGACAGACAATTTAAACCTTAAACTATTTTCCTTTTTTGATAGCTTCTGCATAAGGTGTAAAATATGACGGCACTCTGGGAGTCCTCGAATGGCGGAGGGTACGCTAGGAACAGATGCCAGCGCAGAAAGGTAACAGCAGCTCTGGTGAGACAGGTCGTTCGCCAGCTCTGAAAGGCTGGCTGCAGCTAGGGCTTGGAGCGTTACGAGAACAGGGTTGGAGGGTTATGGAAAGATCTCGAGATAAAAATTTCATGTCAGTTATTGCTTTTTCAAATTCAACAGGCAGGAACAAAAGAACATAAGAGAGCAAAATTCTTCGAGTGTGATTTGGGCTGCCCCAACCCTAACCTGGCCATCGCATGCTTGTACTTATCTCTGTGCATCAAACGCTATTTATCACTGGGTCTTGTAAATGTAGTACCCAGACTAAATTCTGCAGACAACCTTCTTGCTCTCTAACTTCTGTCTTCCATCCTATTTTCGATTTTTACAAAGGGGTGGAGAAGAGCTGTAGAAAACACCACGATGCAATTATAGGGTCATTAAATCCAGCATAAGTCACTGCTGGCACTGTGTCCTCCTCCATGACTGCTTGCTCTTGCTGTCTGCCCTGTGCCAGCACTATAGTTCTGCAGCTGAGTTGTGATCCAGATCAGGGAACTGATCCAGCTAAAAAATAACTGAACCGATAAAATGGTAATGTCAGCACAAGAGAGAGGAACAGGGATGAATAGCAACAGCAGGCAGTGGCTGGGAGGATGGAACCACCCTTTTCAGCAATACAGCAGGCATACGCCAGATTAAAGGAACCATATAAATACAATTTAGGAGTTGTTAAATCACTCCAAGCTGCTGTAATGAGTTTCTTTATAAAGGTACACTCAGATTCACTTTGCAGGTCCATCACATGAGTTCCTTAGTTTCGCTGCCGTGCCTCTAAAGGCATTTAGACAGGATGAAAGACTGCTCGTTCAAAACATTTTGCAAAGCTAATTATAACTTCTGTGCTGTCTTTCAGAAAAGAACTAACAAGATCACGTGCAGAGGCA
The DNA here is from genome assembly GCF_964289735.1 of Phaethon aethereus. Lineage (NCBI taxonomy): Eukaryota > Metazoa > Chordata > Aves > Phaethontiformes > Phaethontidae > Phaethon > Phaethon aethereus. Next base: position 2,404,876 of record NC_138588.1, read on the forward strand.
CAGGTTCTTCAGGTTAAGAGTCATTTCATATCCCTACACTATCAGGGGACTGGATCTTGCTTTCAAGAAAATGCATTTCATGCTGTTGCACTTCTAAAGGGAGTATCCACTTGTTTATGGCAGGAGTTTAAGGCAGGAATCCAGGCTCTGCCATTCACAGATACGGGATTCAGAAGCCACATCCTCAAATAAAAGAAAGTAAGGTGAATGAACATGAAGAAATTATTTATGCAAACCAAATTATCAAATTGAACTGATGTCCAGGTGAACACATGCAAGCACAGGGGACTGTCTGTTACTGTGCTTCCAAGCTAAATTTTTTCCTTTAACTGAGATTATGATGCTATTTTGATTTTAATTCATTTTCCAGAGAGGAACTAGACCTACTTTAGTATTAACTGAAGCTTAGCTGGTACTTCTTGTGACACTGTGCTGTCTGTCAAGTTACAATTTTGGATGAGTTAAGAGCATCTTTCAAGTGTCAGTACCTTCATTAAAATGCCAATTACACTTGAAAGGAGATCACGCAAGCCCACAAGTTACACTTCCCTTATTCTCTGATATTTCTGGAGACTGTATGGGGGCAAAGAAGAACTGGTCATTAAAAGTTAAGCTCCTAGCTTGAAATACTTTTGCTTGAAAATTGCTTGTCTGTGTCACTCTTCACTTGGAAGAGCTGTTGCAAAGTAATCCTTCTACTTACAAGCACCTAAATAGCAGTCAGTGTTGAGCCACCCGAATAGGAGAGAAACAGCTGCTGAGCCGATGAGTGAAGGACAGCCTCGTCCACTCAGCCCTGGGAAGACCAATGCCGTTGAATGCCTGAAGGGACTCACCGTGCAGAGGGGCACGTCATTTCACCACTTGTCTGAGGGTATGACCCACACACCCCCATCAGCTTTCAGATGCGGAGAGAATGAGAAAAAGTATGGCTGCTTCGGTCCCAGAGGGACAGGAAGGGTGGCAAGTGGGTGATGCAGGGCTGACACCTAAAGGACTGCAGGCTCAAGCAGGAAGCCTTGTTTGCGCTCCACAGGCTGTCACCGGAGCCCAAGTGTCACTTCTTGCATCATGACAAGGGAATTAAAAGTCTCGCCTATTCAGCCACTGCCTAAGTTAAAAATCCAGGCATTGGGTGTGGAAGGAAGAAGCACTCCTGGCACAGTCACCATGGCAGAGATGATACTGTGGTTTAACCTTTCTAACCAGGCTGGGCAGGGAAATGTGTTATACCATATAATCAGCTCGCAGTGTTAATGCTGACACATCCAAAGCGTCCTGGTGAAATCAAGAAAATGCGTCTTCATCACGGTCCTGTCATGTTTTGACTGCGACATCCAACCTGAGCTGCAGGAGGAAGTTTGCACTTGGGGAAGGGCAGACTCCCACTAAGGTAACTCCACAGGCCAAGCCTATGGAGGTTGCTGAGGAACAGTGTTGGCAGACGAAGTTCACAGGGGATTTTTGTTTTTGTTCTTGAGCAACATTTGGTGTCTACAAATACTTACAATGTCTCTTGATACAACACGCAGGCCACCACACTGATTGATAGATTTTAAGGTAAAAAGGAATCATTGTGATAATCTACTGTGACCTCCCACACATGCAAAAATTAGAATTTCCTCAAGCAATTGGTAAATTAAGACCACCTCTAGCTCTGTAACTGTACGGGAATTTCTGTCAAACTAGAAGCTAAGCTTTAAGCAGTACATTTGAACAGCAGAGAATCAACCACCTATCTATGTAAGATGTTTCAATGGTTGCCTATCTTCAGGGATTAAGAAATACAAAATAAATTACTGCTGTAAACTACTGCTAGACTGAATATATCCAGTTTCTAGTCTCCAGATCGTTTCCTCTGCTTACTAGTAAACATTGTGCCTAACATCCACCAAGTCAGATGCCTCTTATGCAATCTATCTGAGAAATTAAATAGCCTCAACATCTTGATTCCTCACTCTGACACAGGTTTTCCAGAATAAAAAATATTCTTATAACTAATTTCTGAATTCACATTGGTTTGTCAATTCTTGTAATCACTGATCAAAAATGAACCAATATTTCAGCATGGGTCTCTACGACATTGATGGTGAAAACCTAATCCCCATATATCCACTGGTGTTTGTACGAAAGTTATATTAACTCCCCAAAATACCTGTGCAGATGGTAATTACTGACAAGGTTAGTTACTCACTTGGACCTGTTTACCTAAATAAAGGCCCACTACACCACTGACCTGTATTATTTAATTCATGTGAGGTTAAAATTTATCATCTTGTGGGACTGTTCAATTTTCATTATTATTTTATTAACCACTGACCGTTGCAGTTAACACTACCAGATGCTACCAACATTTTTTCTGTATGACAAAATCAAGATACTGAATACAAGCAGGTAGGGAACAGCAGCAGTAAAAAACCTGTTTTTTGAGACATTCTCCCAGAAACCCTTAGTACCAGGGGTACTCCATTTTCAAGGACTCGTCTGAGAAATATCAGTTAACCAGATTTTATCATATTAAGTAAATACTACCTTGATTTTATATAATTTAGATTTCATAAACAAAACATAGCTTTATATGAAATCTTACACCTTGCAGAAATCACATTTTGGAAAAATTACTTTCAACAAACTATTAAAAACCAGTATCAAATTTTTTGTACAATATCTGCTTTCTTAAAAATCCTGTTGATCAATGCTAATTCTGCTCCTGTCCTATAACATTTATTGAATATGTCACTTATAAGTTCATATGATTTTATATTGAATTAATACCCAGCTAAATAGGGTGCTGCTGCTGATCTCATCCTACTTACCCCTTGTAAACGCTGACCCAACATTTGCATTACCTCCTGAGTGCCTGGGACCCACCCGACACTTGAAGATTATTTAATTGTCAATGTTGGCTCCAGCTAACCTTGCAGAGCTTTTGGATATAAGTGCTGGAGCTGTAGCAGTTGCTGTTCAATATCTTGGGTGTAGGAATATAAACCATTTCAGTACTCCTGTAACTTCTAAAAATATCATGTAACTTTTTTTTTTATATAGAAACAGCTAATTAGGGAATTCTCCTGTCTTTTCTGTGCCACTTTTCTACTGCCCCCATCAACAACTTTTAATGATTTTCCTTATTTTCTTTCATCAGCAATCTTCATTTCATAAATACCAATAATTTCTAGCCTCATTATCAGTCCCCTATTTTCCTTTTATTTTCATTCATATATATGCAAGTGCACGCTTTCATATGTATATTCGTACGGTAGCTTTCATTTCCCTTTTATGCTGGGCTGAAGGAGGGGAAGGGGGTGTTTGGTTCACATTGACAAAGTCCTCTTCCACAACTGCAGAACTGTGACTTTTACAGCACCTACTGAAGTTTTCTTAAACCGTTCCCAATTATCATTTACACTGTTTGGTTTAGGGTGGTTTTTTTTTCTTTTCAAACCACTTTGCTCATAATTGCTTTAATCTTTGGGAAAACAGCCCTTTTAAAGAATCAAGTATATCCATTATACAATTAATGACTCCCAGTGGCCTTCCCTAGCGTGAGATGCCTTGACAGAGGGAAGTTGAGCAGATTTATTTGCAATGGCACTTTGCAAGATCTTATTTCAGTTTCTTGGCCATACTGCTTTCTGGGACAAGTAGGTCATTGCATATAAACAGACAGCACTGCCATCAAGCTTTTGTTATCTTCCTCAATTTAAAAAAGGAATATGAAAAATTAAGTGAAAGACTAAAATATTATTCATGTTTTTGTAATGTTTTAACACTCCCATTACTGGCCTGTTTTCTATGTCCTACAGATGTGATGAACAGGCAACAGTGAAAACAAATACTGTAAAAGTGAAGGGTGGAAGAAAGGAAATAGGATTATTCCCATTTTACCAAGAGAGAATTGAGGCACTGAAAGATTAAACGACTTGCTCATAGTCACACAGGGAAATTGAAGAAGAATCTGGGCCTGAACTCAGATCTCCCACAACACAGTCCAGTACTTTAACCACAAAACCATCCTTCATCCATAATGAATAGCTCCTGGCATGCACATACCACTAACTAGCCAGGGAGAGGGACACTTTTAGTCAAGACAATATTAACACTTAGTTGCAAAATGGTCACTGTACCGTCCCTTGGACCACAGAATTCAACAAAACTGTTTGATGAGATGATTAAGCAATTCAACCGTTAACTCAAGATTGATTCCTCATATAAAAATGGCAATGATGTAAACTCGGTACAGAGGCTGATACTCTTGTTTTCTGGAATAAACACATTCAATTCATATGCTCATTTATTTTAAAAAATGGAGCTCATTTAAAATGGGGTGAAGTTTTTGGCATTCTCAAGTCAATAGTTCATGTAATGTACCATACCAGAAGATCTTCGTGTTCCTGCCAAACTTGCAGCCAGCACAGTCTTTTATTGGTGATAGTTTAACATTACAGCCTTGTGAGAAAGCAGGCATTTCCCATGATATATGGGTAATAATTTTCTTATTGGCAAGGTCATTGGAAAATTGCAAAATATTTTGCCTAAAACAGAGGGAGTTTCATCCTACTTTTTGCAGGAATGTGGGGGGGGGCGGGGGGAAGATAGGAGGCAGTTCCGCAGTTTCCAGGGGATTTCTGTTAAAGGACAGGAAAAAAAGACTTTTTTGTTTGAAAGTGCTAGTGTGTTGCTACCAAGCCTGCAATGTATTACAGTTCCTGATAGGTACCACAAATGTAACCACCCTTGCTTCAGCTTCTTGAGCTCATTCCGAGGCACAGCACTGCACTCCAAAACACTCAGATCCAAGACTGAAACTCAGCAGGGGAAACAGGCACGCATTGCCTCTAAGATCACCGCCAGCTCCCACGGTGAGGCCTGATCCCGGGGGTGGCTGCACTACCGACAGCCGTCCGTTACGGGTGTACAGAGGTGGCTCAGCGACAGGCTCTGTCCTGTGCCTACTGCACCTCCGGTCCCCGCTTGCTGTGTTAAACCGTGCAACTGAGACGCCTCTAATCTAAGCCAGATGCCAAATGAGACCTGAGAAAAAGCAAAGAGCAGCAGCGAAATCTGACGCAGTGGTATTCCAGCAAAAACCTCTTCTTCCTAGACAGCTCAAGGAAACACCACTTCTCTTTTCTGCCCCAGGAAGATTATCTCAGAATGAACCTGCTGAGATTTCTCAGTAGCATTTGAGAAAAATTTGTGGCTGCTGAGGAGCAAAACTAGGGATGCCACACCTTGGCATTTGGCCTCTGGCCAAACAGAAATTTGGGCACTAGAGGGAAAATTTATTGCCAGTCTCTTGCTTTGAAGACTTGCTCTTTGCCCAGAAACAGGGGAGAGCCCCAAGCATGTGCTTGGAGGAGTCCCGCACTTTAGGGACAGAGTAAAGAAGGGAGGAGGCAGGAGCGTTTCAGCAGTACTGCGGGTTTACCGTGGAGTTCACAACACCGTATAGGTACTCAATATTTCCTCTTCTCTCAAATGAGGTTTTCTTGTGGAGAGAGAGGGCTGTAAAGGAAAGCAATAAAAGTGGCCACATGTACAGGCCTGTGCATCCTGCATGAGACATGTTCTCTTGCCCCATGCCTCACATTCCCCCACCGCGGCACCTGGAGGCTGAGTTGCTCCTGGGGCAGAGCGGGAGCTGTTACTCACGCCCGGATCCTACGCACCCAATGCAGCCGGTCAGCATGACTTGGATCCACCAACAAGCTGTGTCTTGTGCTCAGTAACTGCTCACACTAAATTAGTCTTGGATTATTAAGTCTTCAAAAGTATCACCAAAACTGAATTAAGACTATTATCCATGTTATGTCTGCCAAAGGTAACTCATCTAAGGTATGGCTATATCTTCTCTTTTGGTTTATGATGTCAGAATGTGTAAAAAGAAACCTGATTTTATTGGCAATATTGTGAATTGGAGTCCCTCAAGCTCCTAGCAGCTGAGGTGGCTTCAAACTCCTTCAAAGCAAGGACCAGATTGCCAATGGCAAAGTAGGTGTGTATGGATCTGGGCCTGGTTCTGTCCACCATGGAAACGAATCTCAGCTCTGAGCCGAGCCCCCAGATCCTCGCCTCACGGACTAGGTGTGCGGAGCCCAGGCCTCGCTCACGAGGGGAGATAGATGGTTCCCCAAAGTCTGAGCCTTTGGGCGGTGTCACTGCATTTTCATTATGAAAGCTCCTGAGTTTGCATCGTAAAAATCTGTAAAACTGGTAGATGACTGTTCTGTCCCCTCTGCGACAATGCCGTTGCCCATTAGCAGGCTGCCAGTATGACGAATTCCAGTCTCTGCAGGTACATCTGCATCCCAGCACAGCCTTTTTATGCCCTGGCTGCTCGGAGACAGGTCTGTTAGAACCAGGTGGGGAAAGACATGACACGTACTGGAGTGACGCTCTGTCATCACTATCATCTGTCATGACCCCAACCCAGTAGCAGACCTTAAAGGTGCCTGGCCATGGTTTGAAATTGCACCTGGAATGGAGGTGCCCGTGGGATCTTCCAGGAAAAACTCATTGGACAACACTTTTTTAAAAAAACACATGCAGGATTCATAGCTCAGCACAAAGTTCGCAGCTATAACCCAAAATGCTCAGACAGTAAATCTGGTTGGTACAGAACCAAATCTCTGTCCCAGCTAAGCAGAATGTATTCGATTATTAGGTGGTGGCATGTGCTGCATGTTTAGGATGAGTTTGTATAAATTTATCATTGGCTCCCAACTTGGTCAAATAGTTCCCCCCTTTCCTCCCAAAACTGCCTCTCCACAGAAACTCAGGTAATAAACGTCATCTGTAACAAATTACACAGCATGACTCCCACCCGAGTGCCTCAGAGCTGGCAGGACCGCAGTGCTCCGTCTCTATGGCTGGAGGCAGAAGTGTAGCTTATGTATCTCCAAATATTTGCCTGAAAACGCTCTCTTTGGATCAGTTTTTCTGACATTTGCTTGAACAGTTTTCAAGAAACACCCACCCAGTGTTAGTTATTGCATTATGCAGAGAAAGTCATGCAGGCTAACATTCCAGGTTATGAAGTCTCCAGCAATATATTCTCCTCTCGGAGGGTCGGACACTGATTCTCAGTGAGGCTGGTATCAATTGTCAGCAAAACTCCACATCCTTGCAGGTTCGCAACAGCATCAACGAACTCAGAATCCAGATGCTTGTGCTCGTGCAAGTCCCATTAACAGCAACGGGAACGGTAAGCATATGCATGCACACATGTATGCTTTTCCTCTTTCATCCCTCCCCATGTAGAAAGAGGAGCAAACACCTACATTTTATTTTTTTTTAATCTAAGGTGGTGGTCCAGTGACAATTCCATTTTGAGACCACTTAGCACTCCCTGCAGACACCTGCAAGGAAGGCAGTGGAAAACTATCCCGTTATCACTCAATGAAGAAAGATGTCCATCTTTCCTTTTCCTCTCTGCCTTTGCAGCAAGATCCATTTTCAGTTTGGCCTTTCTCTTCCCTCAAGTTGAGTTTCTCTATATTGTAGTTTTAATGCAAAGATGAAGAACTGAAGCAACTGCTTGAATCTGCTATGCACAAACTTGGTTTACCCAGGAACGTGTTTTGGGGGAAGCAAGAGGGGTTACCTTGTTCTTATCTTTCTCTTGACCATAATACATCATTTCCCTGTCATCTCATATGCATGCAAGTCCACTGAACACAATTCAGCTGGACAGATGCCAGTCCAATATTAATTCAGACTCCTTGTTAACTTCAGTATTTCACAAACCATGGTGTAAGAGCTAATGAGAAATCAGAATCTGGCGCCATGGCTGGAATGAAATCAAACCATGAAGCTCCTTCCCGACCTATTATAAAAATTACAGTGTGGAAAGTGAATTTAATGGTGCAGAGTGCTTAATTGTAATATCAGTACAGGCTTTGATCTGGGTGACTCTTGACATCACAGAATGAGGAAACTCCCTTAATGATTTGAAAAACCACACAAATTGTTGGGGAAGGAAATTTGTTTTATGCGTATATATTAAAAAATGTTGTTAAGTCTCAGGGAGAATTTTATTTTGGAGAGGAGGAGGATTGTTTGAAAAGGGATCTGTATCACAAAGGGAAACAGGTTAGCTTTAAAAAAACAAACAAGACATTGAAGACATTTTTAGTACAATGGAATTACAATGGCCTGGTACAACTTTGCCGAGGTTTAAAATATGTGCATGTTCTTAGCAAGGCCTGTGTTAATTGTGGGATGTCATTCGTTTAGCCCAGAAGAACCTGTGCCTTGATGCACTCCCTGCTCTCAAAGCTCCTTTGCCTCCTGGATGGAGGATGGATATATGTCTCCTTAGCCCACTGGCCGATGCAAGGTAGCTCATTTTCTAGACCAGTTGACCTGAGTTGTTGTGTATGCAAAAAAGAGACATGACTCCACTTATTCTTCCAGGTGAAAGCATGGGAGTTCCCTCTGATAGAGGCTGGCCAAAAGACTCAGGCAGAGAGGAAGACACTTTCATCCTAGGAATCAAACATCAGTCACCCTTCCATCCTCCTTCCCCAGCCAGAGGTCTGAACACTTCAACTCTGCACTTAGCAAAAGGTCATACCTTCAGCTGGCAATGAAGAATAAGCACAGTCTTACAAGTTCTGCCCCCCCTATACTGGATCTTCTGCATATCTACCTTAACGTCAGAGATGACATTTCATGGAGCCAGGTCTCCTGAAAGGAAGAATTTTCTGCACCTTAGGCTGCTGACAGCTGCCAGAGTAGATCTGTCAAGATTTTTTCCATAGGCTGATGTGAAAAACAGAACCTTCACTGACGCCAAGACACAGAAGTGTGATATGTGGCTTAGAAGGAGAAAAGGAAAAAATACATATATTGGTACAACTAGAAAAAAAAATCAGAGTGACTCGTGATTTGCCTACAATCTTTCAAGGAGCCAGTGAGGCAATGAATTCACAGCTACCTGGTCTCTGCAGCAGTGCTCAGCCTGCTAGGTCAGGCTGCCTCAAATTGCCTCCAAAGCCACCATCTGCCTGGATGGAAAAAAATGCAGCCCAGTTTTGAAGAATTAAAACTTACAGCTTCATCCCGTAGGGTATTGCCCTTGCTTAGTCTTCCCCTCCAGGGGATCTCTGGGGAAACTCAACTTGGCCTGAGGTTAGGTTTGTGTGGATGCAGCCCCCCACACGTGCTGGGAGAGCTCCTCTAGGGCAGCAGCTCACAGAGGTGTCTTGGCTGGATTTCAGAGCGGGAGAAGGTCAGCCTACAGGCCACAGCCTTCAGTGCTACCACAGACCTACAGTCTCTGAATTATAACAATGCCATGCCCATGCATACCCTTCTCTTACAGACCCAAATTCTGTCCTATGAACTAATTTCTAGAAAATTCACTGAACCTAACAATTGATACAAACCATGAAAACAGGAAAGAATGCAAAAATTTGCACTCAAAGCTAACACTAAATGTAAGCATTTAAGTCTGTTGGCTAGGAAAAGACTTTTTCTTGGGCACTGAAGCTACCCGGAATCAGGATGTGGTACAAGACAATTTCATATGAAACTGGACTAGGTGAGATGTCCTGTTAGTTCCTGGACCCAAATGCTTCGGTCCTTACAATAAAACTCTAGGAGAACAGCTAGATAAATCTAGATATTTTATCTGAGTTGAAAAATAGACACCTGTCAAGTAAAAAAAAAAAAGCAAAATTTAATTGTGTATCTGTAAAGTCACCCTCTAGGTACTGAAAAAATTCCCATTACATTCAGTCTCTTTGGCACATAAAATTGGGGCCATACAACTGTAAACCAGACTAGATATTTGACTCTTAGACTGATGGAAAAGTTAGCACAAAAGAGGTAGAAATTTCACCCCATCTGTAAGCGCTTTCCAGCAACACATTTAGCTATAATTTGCATCATGCCACTTCAGTGGCCTGGTCATCATTTTCTTCGCCTTCCTTGCAAAAGCGGTGTGGCAAGTGCTGGTCTCGCTGCACTACAGGAATGGCCATCTCAGCTCTGTCTCCCACTATCACATGGGCAGGTCTGGGCAAGTGTCTGCCTTTCTCCATGCTCCTATTTCCTTCACCAGTCTTTTTAATTCTTTGTCTGTTTTAGACTGGAATTTCTTTGGGGGCAGGCACCTACCAAGGCTGGAACCCTTTAGGTATAGCCGTATGCAAACAACGTAAGATAAATGCCTCTCTTGCAAAGTACATTAAGTGCAGTGAATTTACTTTTCCCCAGTGGCTGCCCGCTGATACAGGAAATCTAATCCTAAATCTCATTAGGTTCTACAAACAATTCGGCCTCTTTCCCCAACAAAGTCACCATCCTGGACTGCTGAATGTTTATGTTTTATTTCTCAATTCCCTTTTTTCTCTCCATTCCCCCACCCTTGCGATTTTCCTTTTGGTAAATATTTCTACATTGGAGAAGTCTAGCCAAAAGAGATTTAAAAAAAGAAAGTGAGCAGGAGAGACAGAGTATCAATCATTTACCTTCAATTCCCCAGGGAAGAGGTGGGGAGAAAGAACAGCAAGGTAAAAAGTTAAAAACGGCAGAACCACAGCAGTTCTTTGAAGACCATCCAAATCTATTTCTTCCAATGTTGAGGCCCTTGCAACTAGTGCCAGGACTTAGAAGGGAAAAAAAAACCTAATTCACTTCCAAAAGTGAATTTTTTAGCATCAAGCCAAACTACTCAATGTTAATTTGGTTATTTGGCAAAAAATAACAATAATACTAGTACCTAAACTATTGCCATCTGCATCTAAAAGATTCCGGCCAGCCCATTTCCCAGTCCAAGAATTACAGCAGATGCCCCTGACTATTAAAAAAATAGTTTGTTATTTTAAATGTCTATCATACAACGAAGCGTTGCATCGTGTTGGGAATGTACTGACATAGTATCTTATACACAAACATGAGATGAGGTAAGAAAAAACTATATATCAATTGTATAAACATTTCAGAGGTCAAATATTGGCTCTCATTTCCTGTCAGAAATGCACAGCTTTAATTAAACATTCAGAAAAGTGCTGGTGAGATGACTTATTTTCATTTGTTGCCTACAAGATGAAAATGTTAAAAAAAGAGTGTCCTCACATGCCGTGTGTGGGAATGCCTCAGATGTGCAGGAAAGGGACACAGCTGCCTCCCAGATAAAAGCCACTGGCAGGTCCTGGGGTGAGCAATGGAACAATCCCAAGGAGACCACCCCAGCCTTCCCTCTAGCGAACAGCAGCAATATAAGGAGCTTGCAGAGACCATTGCAGCCGGAGCCATGGCGGGGTCGGGGCAGAGGGACGGGCAGCAGCCAGGGAAGGAGGGAGCGCAGCGAAGAGCAGTGTTCTGTGCTAGGCTGAGCTTGCTTTTCCTGCAGCCAGAAAGGAGCCCTGGGGAGCTGCTGATCTGAAGAAAGAGTGCTGGAGGGAGAAAGGAGGGAAAAATAAGGCAGAGGCCTCTGCTCACTGCCCACAGACACCACAGGGATTTGCTCCAACCCCAATCCCAGCATCAGGCTAGGAGACAGTGTACAGCCAGCACTCATTCTGCACCTCGGTCATGTCCCTCGGTCACCTTTCCCATCTAGCAGAGAGCCAGAGGGGCCAGACACGGGACTCAGGCCCCCTGCCCAGGCTGGCCCGCCTGCCCCACCGGGATGCTCTGCTCAGCACTGCTTGGACGCCGACGAGCAAATTACACAGAGCTGCCACTTTAAGATAAAGCAGCAAGACTCTCTTCTTCCACTCCCAGAGAATGCGTTGAGTTGCCATTAATTATATTTTGGATGACTCCTGAAAATCATGCCTTCATATAATTGGACAGTGGTTTAATTCAAAGCCTGATAAAAAACACATTGAAAGCCAAAGGAAGGGTGCTGCTGGAATGTTTATTTGTGCAGGGCTCTTTCTACAGAGAGTCAATCCTCTGTTTAAAGTGTTCACTAATGGGCCACGCAGGTTGCAAATTTTCGTCCTGATTTAAATGCTCTGGGCCACATCACAGACGTCTGCTCTGGGCACGTAGCAGAACCTCATCACCCGTTTGAGACCTCAGAGAGGAGCAGTATCTTACCACGCTCTTTCCCTCTAGACCAGACCCTCACTGTAAGATCATGATGCAGTCAGCTTGTAGCATGGGCTAGGAAATAGGGATAGGGATTGTGAAATAGATCACAAATTGTCCTAAATTCTCCTCTTTTCTCTTCTGAAAGCTTTTCATACTCAGGAAATACTGGGGGATTAACCTATTCTCCAAAGAAGGGAAAAGCCTGCAATTAAGAGGAGCTCCCTATGTACTTGTCCCTTATCTCAGGCCCTCTCATAGCAAGGCCAGGCAATCTCCGTAAAGAATAACTTACAGAGCAGAAATCTGGCATATATGGGCCTTGTGGACTTGCGAACCAGCAGCACCAAACAGTGCCTGGGGCCCAGACTACAAAGCTTTGTCCAAATGACACCGAGGGTCAGGATTGATATAAACACAATGGAATTTTTACTGATTAAGGCCTTTCCTCCCCACGCTGGATATAGGATTTCCTGTACTGAAGCATGTTTAAGTATATTATTTCTATGCCAGGGAAGGGAAAACACTCTCATTCACTGAGAGGAGAAAAACATATCTCATGGGGTGAGGAAAAGATACAAAGCAAAGAATCCTATCTAATAGCAAAGGAAGCATGAACAATACAAACTTTGGTGACTTGCATTACTACTGACCACCCTCTTCCCCAAAGCTTCTTAAGAAAGAAAGGAAACCCCAAACCCATAGCCATGAGGAAGAGGAAGAGAGGGGAAGAGAGTCTTACGCATTTGCATTATTAAACCTATACTTTTGGTTCTGAAGTAGCTGGAAAACCCAAGGGGATTCTCCTACCATAAGATCGTAAGAATTTGGAGGATGGTGATCAGCAAGTTGACACAAACACACTGTGATCAGGGAAGTTCTCTGAAGTGGACCTAGTAAGCTTTTTGACAACTAAAGATTTGCCTGCATTAGTCCACACAGTTTAAACTGAAAATGCAACAGTGAAGGAGAACTTCCAGGCACATGGAGGAATAACAAAAATGGTCTTCACAAACATGGAGTCCAAGCTAATGATTAAATGCAATAAATGGGTGATGAGCTCAGTCCACCACAGAACTGGGAGCACGACAGTGTTACTCAGTCAGTAACACTGGGAGTATATTAAACCTCTGGAGTAAAGTTCTGCCTAGTAAAAGTTCCCCTATGCAGGACACGTCCTGCCACTCATGTGATATTCCGCAAGAGGACTGAAAGAATGAAAGCAGTTTATGGTGCTAGGATGATAAAACAGATCTCCAGGACATCTTTCAGCAGCACAAGCAAAATAGTACTGCGACTGTTAGTGATCCTGGAAAAAATAAACAAACGGACCCCAGCGATCCTCAGATTGTACCAAGGGGCTCCGTGGGTGGTTTGCATAGCATTAAAGGTAACAGGGTTTCTTTTTCAAAGGAAGTTTTGCCATGTAAAAAGAAGTGAAAAAAACACGCATTACAACAAGCGGTCGTTCTAGGAGATGCATGAACTCAGTACTGACTTTACGGAAAAAGGCATCAATACCTCAGATGCTCATCAGTCACAAAGATCACACCCTCTTCCTTTGTGCTATTACAGTTGAGGAAAATACAAATGTCTTCCAAAGGGGTTCCTCTACTCAAAGCTTTTCACTCCTCAGGACATTCTTCAGCAGGCAAGTACGGAGCAGCGGTACCGTGTAGAGTGACACAGACCTGCGCCAAAGCACATTTTATGAGCAATATTGCAGAAGTTGTTTGAATACAATGTTCACAGGGAAGGCTGAAATAGTCATGGAGACCTCCAAGAACAAAGCACTACCAAAAAAAAAAGCAAGAGGAAAACCAAACAAAGGGCCTGGACAGTTTTCAGAGGAAAGCAAGAGTAACCCTTAAAAAGATTGCATGACTGCTGGCAAATCCGTAGTTGTGAAGAGACCAATAAACTGATATGTCTCAAGCCTAGGGGAATAATGGAAAAAATTAGTCAATATAATACTGTTGTGCTAAGCAGTCCGTATGCAACACAAAACATTACTCCTTTACAGAAACCAGTAAGCTCTTGCTAAGGATCTCGGAGAAATGCAGCTTCACAATTACAGAAATTGAATTCAAAAGGGAAAGTCACAAGCTGCTAAGTGCCACTTATTAATGTTTTTGGCCTGGTCCAATGCAAATCAGCGTCAGTAGATAGTTCAGCTGCTATATGTGGAATAGATCAATTCTGGGCATCCATTCCTTTTCATTTTCTTCTGAGGTTGGACTCAATGCTATAGTCCTTTCTCAGTCAAAACTCCAGTGTAGAGACAGTTCTGCCTCTCACCATGCAGAATTACGGGTCCAGTTCCTCATCCTCTCCCACTGAAAGGCAGTCTGGATGCTATTGCCAGGCGGAATGATGCCTGTTGCCACTAAAGATAAATTTTAGTTTACGCTCACCAATTTGACCTTTCAAATCCTTTCTTAATAGATGTCAGGTACAGTGTCACTCCAGTAGTTTGATCAAATAGTTGGTGCCCAGGAGGAGATGTTTAAATGATCAAAACAGCAAATTTGAAAGAGTTTATACAATCCCATCTGAATACAAAAAGTTAAGCAAAACACTGTCATGAAAACATTTCTGATTCCCATCCAAAAAAGCCTACCATTTATTATGAAGCCTTTAAAATTGACAATGAGGGAATTCTTCACTGTGGTCTCGCCCTCACTTTCACCCTACAAAGTAATGCTGTATGGAGGCAGAGTAAACACTATGTGCTGTATTTTCCTAAATAAAGCAAAGGAAAAAAACAGATCAATGTCTATTCTGTTGCCAGCAGATATGGAGTCAATTAAAAAACTAAAATATACAATAACTTAACTCTTTGCACAGAGCTCCAAACATATCAATACTGTGAGCATAACATTATTTTCCATAGAAGCTTTGAAACACCCGGGGTTGAAACAGACTCTCAATTTTCAAATCTGGAAGGTGAATTTGTTGTTCCAAAACCTGAAAGATCAGCAGGCAGCCCCCAGGCAGCTCTCAGCCAGCACTGTAAGTTTTCTCCCTGGCCAGTTCTGCCAAGGATGTTCCCCAAGTTTATCTTTTCCCAGGTCATGTGCCAGCTATGGACACCCTGGAAGGCAGGAGATGCCAAAGAGGCTGCAGCCTTTCCCCGGGCTCCTCATCATGGCACTCACAACCCTCTTTGTCTCCGATTTTGGACCAGACAGTGCTCACCCTCCTGCCAGGCAGATGCAAGTGGCCTCTGAGTTTCCGGAAGGGGAAAGAGACTACAGCTGTCTACCCGCCATGGAGTGGGTACCTCTTCTTAACCACAACCCCACCTCCAGCCTATGGCCCACGCAGGTAACAGGTCTGCATCACACAGTCTGCAGTGTGCCACAGCGTAGCATCAGGCTACGCCCTAGCACGCGAGGAGGTTGCAGATTTACAGCTCCCCCATCAAGGCTGCTTGCACAGAGCCTAACCTGCAAAATCCCTCCTAATGAGTTGGTACAGCACACACAGCCAGAGGAGCTCCTACCCTGCCGCGGTCAACAGCCTTTACCACCAACAATCTTCTCTCACAGACACAAGACTGAAAATGGGTACACATGAGACGCTTTAAACAGCCATTAACCTTTATTTTTGAGTGCAAGTCTTGTCCTTGTCTTGTTTTCTAGTTCCAGAGCTGCTTCAGAAATATTTACCTCATCTTTTCAGCCGGTACCAAACCAAAATCCTGTGATCGACTCCTGAGCATGGAAACATTCTTAAGGAGAATCCACTCCAAAACTCAAAGCTGGAACTAAGCAGCAGCTCTCCCATGCTCCGTGCGCTGTGTGGTGCCTTCCACTATCAAAGTAATTCTGCAGGCCCGGCCAGGAGAGCCAATGTTATGTATTTTTCTCTTAGGACAGGATTCCAGGTGCCATATCCCCACATGATGCCATTACATGCTGCTGTAGCCAAGCAAAATTTTTGCTTGCAAATTTTGGCTCTTCCTTCCAACTTAGTCCTTACTTAGACAAACTCTCCCAACTTCAGTTTTTTAATTCCCATTAGCATCAGTGTTTTCCTGAGTAAAAATTTTTTTAAATGGGTAAAGTCCAGGAGACTTTGTTAGAACAGCTGCACAGCTAATGCCTTACAGTTCTATTTTCAAAATTTTTCAACAGTGTGGCACAATCCGAGAAGCTCACATATATAAAAAAATAACCTTGACATATTTTGCAGCATGAAGAAGGTGTAGAGTGTATAGCAAAGGTACTAGAAACTATCATTGCTGCAGGGGACAGGATGGTCACCAAAGAGGTGGACCATTCCCACAGCTGCTTTGCAGTCACTTTATCTGGGCACATGCTTCAATGGTTGGGAGGCAGACGGGATGCTATAGCCTCCTAATTCCTCTCAGTAAACTCTCCCCAGAAATGGAGAGCGATGCTGCTAACACAGGTGGTACCCTGTTTGCATCGTCGCCACTCCCCGCCTCTGTCTTCAGGTTTACTTACTGGCTAGAGGTAAAAACTCCTGCTAGTGGTGTGCTAAGGCTGCCACAGTATTTCTCCAGCCCCATAAAATAATTCCTCAAACACTGTAGAACTTGATTTTTACAGTAACTTTTTTTTTCCACCCAGCATCTGGTAAACATTGCCCTCGAATCCCTGTGCTGCACTGGAAGCAGAGAGCAACTCCGCCATACAAGGCCTGGAGCAGTCCAGCCACAACTATACGAGGTATGGACTAAAGCAGTAAATACCTCCAAATCAGATGTGCCAACCTCCCCCAAGCCACCACATTTCTGAGCGTACTGCATGAATCCAGATAAAAGCTATTTACTGCCTTCATTTGTTTCTATCCGTGGTAAGCCAGAAGCTTCTTGAACGGCTGAACGAACTCATGGCATTCAGGCTCCGAGCGAAGAGCAGCTGGAGGGATGCTCTTGTGCTCACTGAGCCACAGTGCAAGCTGTACCCCAAGCTCCTACCTGAGCTATACGCAGAGTTTCTGCGAGCCCACCAGATCCCAGACAAGCTCAGCCTCTATACAGTACTCTTTTCCTCATTTGTCTTAAGTTTGTCAGAAAATGTCATCTGCTTAAGAGGGTTTAAAATAAAACCCAAAGACTCAATACTCAGCAGCGTGGCTGGCTGCTTCTCCCAGATGTACATGTAGCGAGCACATTCCTCCCGTGGGGCCTACCTACGTGAGGAACGGCTGCCAGGCAAAACCAGGCCTGAAGAAAACCAGACTTTAATGCAATTGAACGGAGTAGCAGTTTTGCATTCTTTGAGAGTTAAATAACCAGTAGAAATAATCATAAATTGATCAAGCTGTAGCTTTTTTTTCTTTTTATGTCCATATATATACCCACGCATATCCATCTGTGTGTGTGTATATGTATGTGTATGTATGTATATAAAGCCTGCTCTCTTGCAGTGTTGCTTACAGAGCAATGAGCAGCAGAGCCGGGGGAACAGCAGGACACCCTGGAGCTGACACAGCGTCGCTGCTCGGAGCACGGGCTGCGAGGGACATGTTTGGTGACGATCCGGCCTTTGAGACAGGCTGTGATTTCTACAAGGTGGAGGATGGATGAACAGCCCACAAAATAGCATTTTCAGTTCCTTCAAGTCAGAGAAGTTTTAGCATTCACTTTCAAATGCTACCAGCCCTCGTCGCTGCTTTGTCTCCCTTACCTGTTCCTTTGGCAAATATGGTGCTGTCACAAAATTCTCAGTTAACAGAGGACAAGAGGCAATTTCAATTCCATTCAGCACTTTCATACAACTACTAGATCAAACTTTTTCAAAGTACATCCATGCACCCACTTCTGATTGTTTCAGGGAATTTTTTAATCATTAATCATTCAATGTAATTAGAATACCTATAGATAGGGCTATCCCGACAGACTACTACTAGTACTGTTTGACTTGTAAAACACTATTTCCAACTAATTATTACTTTATTACTTTGAACATTTGGGTTGTAATCTTCCAAGCAAGTGTCTGCCTCTAGTTGAATTATTTACAGTCATTTAAACCCAAATTGTCTCTGAGAAGAAGTATAAGAAAAAAAATTATTTGTCTTTGTGTCAAAATGGTCACAACATTTCTTTTGAGAAGGTTTCGCACCCCTATGTATGCTTCATTATACGAGACTGATACTTGCCTGGGGATGAGATAGGCAGGTTTCTGTGGGAGGCGCACACTTTCTCCTAGTCTTACATAAGTCTGCTCAAATTTAGTCAAGGAAGTACATGTATCTACATTGCAGAGACAGTGGCATTTTAATAGCTAAAATCTGCGACGACTCCTTTCTCCCAGACCATGCTCCATTTCCTAGCAGGTCTCACATGTCAGAGCAGCAAACGTATATGGCTTTTCCAGTCCAAGGCTGGGGACCACAGACAGAAATTACCAGCCAGCCTGGGCTGCCATCGATGCCTGTGCAGGTCACTGCTGTATCCTCACTAACGCCGGGGCCAGTGCTCAGGTAGCACGGCAAAGGAGGAACACGCCTGATGCAGATGCGTATAGATACTGCGAAAGGAGTATTTATTAAGGCTGCAAAGTAAAAAACAAGGAAATGACAGAAATAAGGTTGCCTTTGCCTGCTCAACCTCTGTTTGACCTCTCTGAGTGTGTACATTATGACACAGTCTAATTACAGGATAACATGCTATTTTTCCATAGGACCTGCTCATAGGATAGTCTGGCTCCAGGAGCCTAGTGAGGCAAACTGTTGCCCACAGAAGCTTTTTGTTAAAGAAGTGGTAAAACACCCGGTGAATAAAGCAACAGATTTCATAAAGACAGAGGCTGGTCTTAGCCTTGAACAGATGGCGGGTCTAGAGTCTACCAAGAACATGCCGTAGAGTTAAATACTGTATTAAAATGTTTAATGACACAAATTCCAAAAATTCAGATTCTAGCTGTTTCAGATGAGGTGCCCTTATTCATTTATTTTATTTTTAAAAATATATTTATTCTACAAAACAATCCTGAGCTACCAGCTTGCACCTTTAAATGCCAATAGAAAAACATCCCTTTTGACTGGAGACATTTGGAAAAACCACTCATCTCAGTGCAGCATTCAGGTGAAAAAACTGATGAAAATCACAAAAACACATGGCAAATTAATCATTCCATCGCCAGATTAAAGTTTTCACAGCATGCTGCAAGTATGACCTTGGCCATGTGGAGACTAAAGAGGAAGAAACAACATACTGAATGGCTGCTAACCAGTAACTAGTACTGCCACTAAGGGTTGGGTGCACGCTTTTGCTGTCGGCTCCCCGCAGTACCTTGCACTGCAGTGATTGTTCACACAGCACAAAACAGCCCGGTAGCTACCGCAGAACGATAGCGCTGCCGGCCTTTTGGGCTTTAGGGATGCAACAGCTGAAGAGTTTGCAAGCAAAGGTTGGGTGGGCACACCTGAAAATTTTCCTCACTAAGGCCTAAAATAACATAAAATGAAATCTGGGGGTTTTCAGCTGTGAGGGCTAAGATTTTCAAAGATTGTCTCTTGGACCTGGACACTCAAATGTCCTCTGTAATTTTGAGTATCCTAATGCTGCAGAAAATGCACACGTTGATTTAAATGAGCAGTTCTCCTCCATTTCATGTGGCTTATGTTAGCCAGGATGCACACCTGAAAAGACAGGCAGGAGGAGGCTGCAGGGCTCCTTCAGCCCACCACCACCCTGTCACACACAGACAAGCTACAGGCTGCTTGTAGCCTTGTGGAGATATAACCACTTAAATGACAGCCCAAAAAGTGGCAACCTAAAGCACTCCAGTGTGATTCAGAGACCCCACTACATCAAACCGAGCCATCTCCTGGCCCTCCCTGATACTGCACAGCTCTGCTTCCAGGGACCCCTGTGCTCTGTCACCCGGGCTTGCTGCTTTCCCCAGCTATTAAGGCTTCCTCTTACATGTATATCCTGAAGAGTTTCAGAAGGTGTAAATCTTGGTTTGGAGGTTTGTTTGTTTACTTGTTTTTACATGGGAAACTGCCAAAATTGGGGAACTGTTTCTAATTTTAACATTTTATTTTCAACAGGGGAAAAGCAAATCCCCACAATACAAGTAATTGCCATTCAATCTATACACTGGGTTAGATTTCCCAGGCGGTTTCTCATCTTCCAGGGCTGAAAGGAAAGATTTCCTTTGGGACCTGCAAACGATCCCTCCATTATGTGGATGCAGTGCATGCACATTCATAGTATTACAAGTCAGAGTTTACTTGAATGACTTTGGCATGGCTATCATGAATCTATATTAAGCTATTCCCCAATATTTATTGTCAACAGCACTGAGATTAGAAGATGCTTGCCTCCTGTTTCAAAACTTAATGGCCCATTGACCGCACTTCCTCCGAAGCACAAACTCCATGTCCCATGACAGTAAATCTGTGCCATGCTAATGAAAAGCCCTTTTTATTTCAGGCCAGTATCCAGAATGGAAATTATTTAGGTCACAGTCGCTGTGTATTTTAACTCGGTAACTCACTATTTCTTTAGTAATTAGAGATGAGGTCCACGGCAATGCCAAGTAGTATGCTGACCTAAACATGCCTATCTATTCTGGATACTCTCCTGGAGATTTTTATTTAACACATTCCAAATTAGAGCTGAGGTGGGAATGAAAAATTCTTTGGCACAAGTGAGGGACACAGATGAGTGTATTTTCCACTTTTTTTTGGTCCTTAACACAGGAGTATTTTATTTCATGTTAAAGACACCCAGATGAGACGTGACAACAGTGACAAGCATGGTTTTAAACAGAGTCCTGCTTAGCACTACAAAAGAAGAATGATTTGCCGTCACCTCCACTGAGCAGAACCCTTTGGGCTTGTTCTGCAGGGTGACTCGGGGAGCATTACACACAGAGCTTAGCAATAGCTTTCCTCATGTTTTTATGTTTGTTATTTTTCTAACCTCTTCAATCTCACTTTGCCGAAGCAGAGGAAATGAGGTAAATTGGTTCTAACACAGGCCAGGAATTGCTGTCCTGCTACTGATGGGGCATTTAAAGGTACTGTGGGAGTGGAACAGTAAACCTCTGGAGCACAAATTTCTTGTGATAACACTAAATTTACCCAATATTTATTGCTAAGATACAAAGTGTTATGGCAACATGAAGGAAAACAAGCTATAAGGTTTTCCTTTAAGGCATAAAGAACCACAAAACTACGCATACTGCTGCTTATGCTTAAGCAAAGACATGATGATATTTCAATAATACAATATGCACTGACACGCTCTTTTTTACTCCTTTGACAACGCTCATATGACATCAGACTTTGGTTTTCATTGCTCACCAAGCAGATGTATAAGCTTGCTGCATGGACTAGGATATTCTGTAGATTTTCTTCAGGTAGTTATTTGCTTTAGCATTTCATCTTTATCTTAAAAAAGCGCCACAGGAGCACCACACTGTATGGGTGGTATGACGGCAGGTGTAATACAAAAGTGTTCAGAAGCGTAACTAGAACATTTTTCCGCAAGTTAACAAGAAACAAGTACTAAACTCAATGTAACACGGTTTATGCTGTCAAGCATCTTAAATAAATGTAAGGATGAGACTGATAATGCAAAGGCTAGCATTTCCAAAAACATAACCTCTTAGAAACAGTTACTAATTACATATATAGGCATACATACACACAAATGATCTCATGCTTCTTACACAATATTTTTCAAACCAAGATCAATGTTCTTCTGCTTGATTTGAAAGTATCACCTTATTTCCACTATGGATGCATAAGCCAATCCTTCCAGTTTTTGCCTCTATCCTCTTATTTCTGATAAGGTGTTTCTACTGTGTATCTTAGGTTAAGTATTAACTTACATGAGAAACAGATGTTTCCCCTTTGCAAGGAAAAGCATCTTTTCAAAGGTCATTGGTGGGAGAGAAGGACTTCCACAATTAATAAAAGGCAGTGGCAGCTGCCACTGTCCTTTCTGCTTTTAAGGGCTTTTTTTTTCACATGGATTTAACGCTACTAACAGTTGTAGAGAAATTTTTTCATCCCACTATCTGGTAAAAGGTATTTTCCATACTTCCACTGCATTGAGAATCATTTATTGGGCCATTCTTAAAACCACAAAGACTATTTTGTTGAACAAATCCAATCCCTGTGTTCATTCCTAAACATAACTCAAAATATTTCAACAGTACCTCCCCTCCTTTAGATGTTTTTAATATTGGATAGGGAGTTTTGCAGCATGTAAGCTTTATAGCCTGTGAAGTTCTCACATCTCCAGGTGGAATTGCTTAACAGTAACAAAAACAAAAAAAAAAAAGGGAGAAGAGAAGACTTGAACCTGCTGGTCCACAAAAAAGAAGTTCGTAAAACACGAAGAATTGTGAAACAAGTACGGTTTTCCTCACTGATTAAATTTAATGGAATTAATGATCTGAGTTTCAGCGATACCTAAAGGCTGTATTGTATTACTGTGTATAAAGAATAAAGAGTCCCTGTCCCCTTGCAGTACTGCACTCTCTTCAGGAGGATAATGAAGAATATTAAAAAATAATAATATATAACTATGCATATGTGCAAAGATAAACAGCATATACAGACCGACAGGCAGAGCACAGAATAGCTCAGACCAAAATTAGACATCAGCACCCACAGAATTAAGAGAATTTAATGTGGAATCCTTGATGTCAGCACATGAATAAACCAGGTTCAAGGAACAGGTAGATCTAAACCGAGATTCTCAGCCTGGATCTGTTAACCTCAGTGTGTGACTACAGGCAGGCAATAAAATTTGAATTCTTTACACCGCCAGCTATGGGAATATTAAATCTTTGAACAAGGAGACTGAGGATCTGTGAATGGAGAACTCTCTCGTGCTTCTTTCTAACAGCCTGTTCCCCAGTGATCTTATCTGCTCTCACAGAAGGCCTCAGACCTGTTCCTGGAAGACATCATATATGCAAGGTAGCACAGTCCCAGTATCAGAAGGACTCGGATCAACCCCTGCTCTCACTTAAGATTCCCAGATTTTTTCCCAAAGCACAAGATTCACTGCTGCCTGCACACACCAGCTCTGATCGGCTGTGGCTCTAAGCTGAGGAGAGGGAAAAGCATCCCCAGCCTGGTGGATGTGCCCCATGCCTACCCTGCCAACACGCGCTTTACCTCCCAGAGTGGAGGCAGAAGCATACCAGGGAAGGGCAGAGCGATGCCAAACCACAGGGTGGGGCAAGGAGAGTGTCTGCACGAATTCTGCAGCACCATGATAGATAGCATCAGTGACTAATAATTTCAGTATCACGCACATTTGGAATTATCAGCAAGTAACCCATTGGGAGTGCACAAACAATACTGCATGGCATTGCACTGACTTGGGCTGGTCCTGAGTCTTTTTTATGCTTTAAATAAACAGAATCAAAGTCCAAGAGTTAACACTCTATTTCAGCTCATATAAACTGCCAGTTTTTGAAATTACACGAGCAAACAATACTAAAATAAATAAAACCTAAAAGCGAATACTTTCTAAGAGCCCATACCATTGTTAATGTCAGTACCAGAGAGAGTTTGTCTTTTGTAAAGTTATATGAAGTCTTGGTTTGGCTGAACTCACGTTGTCTGGTCATTTCTGGCTTCCCTAGTGAGAATATGAATGGTTTCTATTTAGAGGAGATTACAGGTAGCCATAAATTATCACCTAAGTGTGGGCTGCCTTGCGAGCCTGAGCACCTTGCCAGCTCTTCACATCACTAGATGGCTGATGCTTTGGCAGTAAAACCTGCCAAGTCTTGGTCCACATAAACTCAGTTTTTCACATGTGTTATGTTGATCATAGGCAACCATTAGAGAGACCTAGTTATGGAAGAATGAAGCATTTTTTCCCCATCTATCATAGGTACTTTTCAGATGACTGCATTCCTGCATGACTACATCATCTTTTTTTTAAACCATCCTAGCTTCCTCACTGCCCTTGCCTAAAATATCAACTATGACCAGGCAGCTCAGATTGTCCATATGATCAGCTGCTAGACACAGGATATAGAACAAGCTTAATTATCACCTGCACATTATTGTTAATTGTGGAGCTTGTGCTTTCAGGCACAAAAAGATCTTAATTACTACATTTAAGCTTCTGACTCAAAGAAGTGAGTTGCCATAAAATACTGCCATGAGTGGAGATGCACACAAAGGCCTTTTCCAAAGTATACCTTCACTTAATGTTCTTGGTATAAAGCTACTTATATGTAATGCATGTGATATACGTTAATACACTAATCTTCTGTAGTATATTAAGGAAAGTACTTTAAAGGCACAGTTTAATTAAGCTTCTTAACACTCCTTTGTGAGGATAAAATAATCATCCTTGTTTTGCAGGCAAGTGCTAAAAAGTTAATTAAATTACAAGAGCCAGACAGTGACTTAAAGGCATAGTCAGGAAAAGAGGTCGAAAGACTTGGTTCCAGTCCCAGTTGATAGGAAAATCCCCCCAATGGATGTACTAGCCCAAGTCCAATGTCATCTGATTGCAGATGATACTGCAAACCACATATTTTAACGAAGAGAAGACTCGAACTGTGAGAGATGTTGCTTTTCTATAGAAAGCATAAAATATTTTGGGTACTGCAAAGGAGTAACAAGGACGAAAGAATACTTTATATTCCAAACCTCAAAAACTCAGGGAAAAAAACCAACATTAAAATTATAAACATTTTTAAAAGCTCCAAGAACCTGATAAAAGGCAATACAATAATTGATTTATTTGGATTCTGAAGCTTCTGAAGGGTTCTTCCCTTTTCATTTCCTTTATCAAGTCCAAAGCAATCAGAAATAAATTAATGACTAGTCATTACTGAATGTGAAGATGCTGTTTGAAAGAAAAAGTGAGCTGGAGGGCAATCAGTAAAATGATCCAGGTAGAAGATCCACTGATTTACATAGAAATTATTTGTTATTATTGTATTAATGATGTCATTTCTTTATCAAGTCATGATATAAACCAAGTCAAGTGTTTGGCAGGTGACTAAAGAAAAGCTGCTAACCAGGTTAACGTATACAGTTTCATACTTCTAGAAGAAAGGTTGTACATTCAGTTTATTGTGCAATTGCTTGTTCGATTAGGCTAATTAAGTAAATTATGTAAAAAGAATCTTGCTTGCCAGGGTAGGCAAGACTTGAGGAACAGTGGTACATACACACACACCTCCGCACCTATGTGTCTCAACTCACTCAGTCTCTCTCTCTCCTCCTCAAGCAGTTTATGAGCAAGAAAGTACACGTGTTCTGAACAATCACCATTTAGCAATTCCTGGGCCAGGAATCCTGATGTTGCTGCTCATCCAAACACTGGCTTGAGTTAACCGAGTGGCAGATCCAGTCAGGAACAAACACATCGGTCACAGAGAGAGGAGCAGGTCATTTCAAATGAGATTTTCAAGCTACATTGAGTCAAAAATATTTTCAGGGTCAGGAATATTAAAAACTGAAGAAAAGTCCATCTGCTCTGTATTTTCCAAGGGCAAACCACGCTGAAGCATAGCAACGTATCTCAGCATAAAGGCCCTCCACACGAAAAGGATCCAGCAGCCAAATTCCACCCTCCACCACACTATTAATAACAGTTATTATTACTTGAGCTCCCCTAGCTATCCTGGGTGGTTCTCAGAAAACAATGGCACAGTCTTTGCCTTGAAATGGTAATCTTCCTTGGAGACATGATACAACAGGCCAGAGGAGCAAATATGAGAGAGGTGGGTGGGGACCGGGGAAGGCAGGACAACGGTCACAGTAACAGGATCACTCGTTATATCCTGTAACTATCTTGATGCTCCCATTAAGTGATTTAATTAATGACTTAGATATATTTCCAGGAAGGATTGAAAAGAGTGTAGAGAAGGAGGGTGTGGCAAAAATATTCAGGAGCAATAATCGGGAACACAGACAGGTGAAAGTAAAACCAGTAGTTCATGAACACTGGAATTAAGGAAACTTGGATGGATTTTGCTTTATGACACAGCCTGTGGTCGAGACATTACAATACCTCACTCACATGTGGATTCTCGGGTGTCTAGAAAGGTGTGAGACCACATCATAGCCAAAACATTTATGGCATCTCCCTCATCAGTGCAGCTTCTTTGTATCACAGAACTTGGAGAGAGTCAAATTCTCTCTGGTGAACAGCTACAGCATTTAAGAGGGAGGGAGACAGATATGCAAACAAACAAACAAGACCATGAAAACCAACTTTTCCTTGGGAAACGAGCTCCCAAACATGCAGTGCATTAGAGAACTGGTGTCATGAGCAAGAAGGGACCATGCATCCTCCAGTCACCATCAGAGAGTGGCTGGGCAAGCTGCAAGGCTCTGGAGAAACATGCCACCTGGACTTTGGGCCCTACGGATACACTCAGGGTATTTTGTCGCTTTCAGAGATGGCCCTGCAGCACTTCCCCTAAATACAGCCAGTCTTGTAGCCTGACCTGATTTCCCACTGTGTCTGCCATCACTTAGCTCAAAATGCCTTGCAAAAATGGAGCAGGTGAAAATGAAAACATAGTGGTACTTGTTACAGCCTTTAGGCTCTCAGGACAGCTCAGGAAGACATAAGTTTTATTTAATGGAAGGTAAATGGGTTCTTGTTTTTCTTGAAAAGTTATTTTGATTTAAAATCTATCAAGCTTTCATTTGCAAAAACAAATCTTAACACAAACAAAAAATTACTGTGAAAAACCCTGTTTGGGCTGAAAAAGCACTTCTTGTAACTAACGGGGTTTGCCTGACTTGATCATTACTCTCTACCAGCACCTGCTGCCCCTCACTGAAGAAACCTCATGTCTCGTCACCCCCTGTGAACAGGACTCCCCATGTGCAGATGGAGATGGGAGCAGGAAACAGAGCTTGTGCACCACCACAGCAGCATGTAACAGAGTCACGTAGCAAAACAGGAGGTTTCCTCTGCGTGTGTTTGTCCCGCAGAAGCTGGGACACATGCACTGGCTCAGCACTCCAGTCCCTTTCAGCAGGCAGACATCATCTTGGTCAATGCTAGAGAGGCCAACCTGCACAATAAAGAGCCACAGACGTCCAAATCACCACGCATGCCCCCACTCTGAACTTGTGCACCGCGCACACGCTATTTCACTGAATAAGCAAAGTGATTTCAGGAACCAGGAACCTTTCTTCTGGCTTGGCCTCTCTGTTTGTTGGTCTTGTATACTCCCCAGGTGCAGAGGTGAGCATGAGGTAATTGCACCTAGTGAATATGAGGTTTAGTCTATAGGAAACCAGCGGAATTTATGTAATTTTGGCATGCAGTGCCTTTCTTCTCTGTAAATTTAGCAGTGAGTGGCATGCTTGACTCCAGAACAGTGTGAGCACTATGTTACATGTGGATCCTCCTGACCTTACTGCGTTAGAGGCAGAGCCTGAGTTGGGGGAAAGGGCCTATCAACTTGGGCATTGGTCATCAAGTACTCCTCACATCCTCCTCAGCACTCTGGTACTCCCATCTGAGTTGGAATATCTGGTTCACACTCAAAAAAGGGATTTTAACTGAAATGATGTTGATTTGCTGCCAGAATCTAAACTCTGTGTTAGGTGTACAATTCCCAAACGATGCTAAAAGTACAGCATTTATTCTGGATTTGAGAAGAGTTGGAAAAGGATGTCCAAGGATAGGAAGAATCATTTAAGCGATCATCAGCCACAGTCTCATGGGAGAGAAGAGAAGAGAAGAGAAGAGAAGAGAAGAGAAGAGAAGAGAAGAGAAGAGAAGAGAAGAGAAGAGAAGAGAAGAGAAGAGAAGAGAAGAGAAGAGAAGAGAAGAGAAGAGAAGAGAAGAGAAGAGAAGAGAGGACCAATATATTTTCTTATATATTTTTTAATTCTCTGGAGAGATTCAAAGATTTTGAGGCAGCAGCTGAATTAATGCTGTATCTTCAGGCACAGCTCATATACAAGTGACTATGTCCAGCAGCTAGAAAAATCCTCAGAGATGGAGAGGACTTCCTTCTGAAAGGCATTTTTTTCAAGTCTCAATCACAGCCTGCAAAAGCGAATGCTCAAGTCAGTACAGCTCTGCTTGCAACGGGGCTGCTCTCACCCTGGTGTGTTTACTTAACTCCCCCCAAGGTTAAGGGACTCCCCTGCCTCTCAACAATCCATAATCACTCTGAGCTCCCTGCACACGCAGGAGCTCTCCGACTTACCCCATGCACGTGACATTAACAGAGCACTTCAATCTGCAGATCAAAAGCACTCTCAAGTATAGACCCCACAGCCCAGCTCAATCTGTAGCAGCCATCGAGCAGAAGCAGCATGGCTTTTATCCTGGCTGTGGCAGAAGGAAACAAAATCATGGCAAGCACACAGACACCGAGAGGATGACAATATGCATGAAGAATTGCCATTATTCCCCCTACTCAGCACTCATGAGGTCAAAACTCCAACACTGTGGCCAGATTTGGGCCCTCCAGCATATGATATGGATATATTTGCACATCAACAAACTGCAAAGAGTCTAGCAGAGGGCCACTAAGATGGTTGGGGCTTTTTCAGCCTGCAGAAGAGAAGGATGAGATGACACCATACTGCACTCTTCACCTGCCTGAGAGGTTGAGAGAGGTGATGGAACCAGACGGTTCTCAGAGGTGCTCAGTGGAAGGACAGGAGGCAACAGGCACGACACGGGAAATCCTGCCTGGACGTAAGGAAAAAGTTCCTTACGACGACAGTGGTTCAGCGCTGGAACAGGGACCAGAGAGGTTGTAAAATAATCTCCAACTTTGGCTTTTCAAAACTCAGTTAGTAATACCCTGCACGAGTTCATCTAGCTTGGACATTAGCTCTGAGCAGATGGCTTAGCTGGCTGCCTACAGAGATCTTTCCAGACTCAGTTTTTCTCTGAGTTTATGGTCACTGAGCCTTTCTGAGGTGTTATTAAGCACACGGCTGCACCTTGAGGCTGCTTTAATTTATGTTTTAATTTATTCCAGTGGAAAAAATGCCTCTGTCTCCTGATGAAATGCTTCCCTTTGCGACTTATGCTCACATGCAGAAGACAGGATTTCTTCAAAGCTGGCCCCAAATCACAGACCTGCCAGAGAAGAAAATGACCCTGGATCTGATTTCTGTGTGAAACTCACTCACATATGTTTCTCCATGGTCATTTCTTCACACAGCCATGCAGAAACAAGCAAAAGAGTCTAGTCTTTCTGAGGCCAGGAAAAAAGGGAGTAAAGCAGCTTTATCCACAACTAGCATTTTACACACTCATACCAGAGGTACATTAGCAGAGATTTCTTTTTTTCCCCCTATAGAATATATCCACATTGGTGCTTCCCAAGCAACAGTAACAGAATGCTGCAGTCCTATTTGACATTAAAATGCTATGATAACAACTATAGCAAAAGCTGTCATCTCTTCCATGCAAAGGGTTGAGGATCTGAGAGAGGGGTTTGCATGTTTGTTTGCATTTTCAGGGTTTTTCTACTGCAAAATGCTTTTGTAGATACAGATCCTTTACCAAGTTTAAAGTTTTAATTTCATTTTGACTCCTAACTCCCTGCCTTAGAAATCAGCAAGCCCTTTCAATGAATCAAAGGCTTGAACTTAAAGGAACAAAACATATTGTTCTAAAGGTAAATATATTTCACAGCTTCTTAGAGTTATTCATCTTTACACTCTCAGACAATGAGTTTTAAAAGTTTTTCAAAGTCACTGAGCCATCAGTCCTGTCATTAGATTTTAAAAATGTATTAGGTTCCTCATTGTGTGGCTACACGGTCCCCTGTGCTATAGCCCATGTACCATATAAGAAGCCGTGAACTTCTGCATGCTAGTGTTTCTGGGTTCTTTATTTTGTTTTACCAATGAGAAACACTTTATATGAATACAAGGCTTTATTGTAAAAAAATTTATACTTCCCCGGTGTCTTTTTGTGTCAACAGAGGACTTTACTGGCAAGTTATGAGTTTGCACTAAGCAGGCAAACACAAATAAATGAAACCTATGTGGATAACCAAGTGTGGAGTATGCATATATTGTATCTTGAAGGATTTAGGAAAAAAAAACCCAAACCAAAACAGCACAAGAAGTCTGGTCCTTTTGGAAAACAATAGTCATTTATGAAACATTTTTGCCACTTACATTTCCAGAGAAAAATTAACCCCCAGCACATACGCCCTAGGTTAGAAAAATTAACCCCAAGCCCATATGCCCTAGGTTTTTAGTCATTATATACCAAATCATGTATATGATTTTGACCTATCAAAAGCAGATATGCTAAATACTTATTCATAATAACATTTAATATTATTTTTTGTTAATACAGCATTTAGATTTTTGCCTCTCTTAGCACTTTCTAAATTACTCTGTAACCTGTTCAGATGGGCACAAAGTCTTGGTGAAATACCTTGTGGCAGTCAGAATAACAGCACACAAAGACTGCAAGTAACAAAAGCATTTGAATAACCAGAGCTGTGTCACATTCCTACCCTTTTCCTAACTGTATTTAGGATAAAGGATATTTGGCTTGCAGAGGCGCAGTCCAGCTGATATAATTGACCTTCTCAAGAATATCCAAACAATATCCAGAATTTCCTAAATATTCAAAATGTTTGCCATAGGATTGTTTCAAAACAGAGAATTTATGTACGTTGCAAAAGCAGTAAGTCTGCACGTGTCTTCAGTTCCTTTCAGACACAGACCACTGGACTAGACAGACCTCTGGTCAGACCCAGGACAGCCATTTGCATGTTCTTTTGCTCCCTTTATCTTCAAATACCACAGCATTACAATTTCTCTGCAGCACTCTTCACTCATTCACCAGTGTGCCAGTCATTTTGCTCCAGTCACGCTCCCTTCAAAAGGGAGCCAAAAGAAGAGCTGGAACAGCTATTCCGGTGTAAAGGTCAGCCAACAACACAGAAAACTGAAGGGCACAACCCATTTTGGAAGGCAAAGCTCCAGACTGTGAGGACAACCAGGGAACTGAGGGCAGGCTCCAGTTACCCTCTCTAGCAAAGGAAATCACCGGTATCACCAAGATTTAGTTTGTTCAGATAGAGAAACTGTGCTAGCCCCCGCAACACTGGCAGCTCCTGCATGGGTGCAGGTCGGTGTGTGTCTGCCCCCAGGCATGACTCTAACCTGGGCAGGGAGGAGGCAGCTCCCCATTCCATACCAGGCTGTGTGGAGGGGCCGGCAGAGATCCCTTCCTCATCCGCCCTGCAGGAAAAGCAGCAAGGCAGATTTTTATTTCTTGCATTTCGCTTTGAACTGCCTCACAAACATTGGAGTAAGTTTGCTTTTCGCAGGCATTCCCAAAGCGATGGTAAATACTCACCCTGCACCTTGCAGAGGGGAACAGGCTGGAAGCAGGTTTGGAGCTGATACAGGCTCCAGAGCTTGGCCTTTTGGTCGCTGCAGCACTGGAATTTTGAAAGCCATTTAAGAGATTTAGGTCCCACTGATTTCAACGGAGACAAAGGGTTAAAATTCTCCAGAAATTTAAAAATCCCAGCATAGATGTAGGACTGGCTTCACCACCACTGTGCTGGAACTTGGCAACAGTTTAAGAGGACACATCAACACTAAACAACGGTTTGGAACAGGAAGGGAAGATGAATATCTAATCCGATTGAAACTCCAGAGGAAATATCACGCAGACTGACTGGAATGGACCCAGGACTCTCACGTAACAGCTCCGGTCTTACGAAAAAGTTCTCCTCTGCTCGGGGTCTCTCACTACCAGTCATCAATACTGCCCATCAGCATCTGGAAGCAGCACTGCATTTTTAGTAGCCAGAACCTCACTCTTACAGCACAATTAAAAAGATCAGTCATGTATCTTTTAAAATCAAAAACAGTCTGTTAATATGCTCGGTCAGGGATGTTTGGGAGGAGATGGAGGTGCAAATTCATTTTTTTGTTTCTCTTATACAGAATGTCTGAAACAAAAGTCTTCCAAAACATAAATGATTTCTCCTTAGGATACTGGTAGTGGGAGCGTTGCCTTGTTGCTTCAAAAGGAAAAATAAATATCTAAAGTCTTTCTAGCCAAAAGTCCCAGAAGACTCCAAATTTCCCAGTTATCTAGGAAAAACCATTTACACGAATGCGTTTCCCAACACACAAGCTATAAATCACCTCCAACTTCTGTGCAAGGACATCCCAAGAACTGAAACACCAGAAAACTGGGAAGCCAGCCAAAACCTTAAAGAGCAGTTGATCACGGTTCCCACACCAAAGCTGTTACATATGAAGTCTGTGGTGTCTCGGTGTTCTTCCTGAAGGCTGTTCTCATGCAGATACAGTAGAATGTGAAGAAACCTGTCTCTCCTAGCCTGTGCCCATGGAAAAAAATGCTAATGCACTGAAGCAGGGAGAAGCTTCCACATAGAAGAAACTGCACTGGTGAATGGCTGCACACACAGACTTCAGACACTTGCCTCGGTAAAGTTACCGACATAGGGAGTAGATTCTTTTGGGGAAAGAAGTTGGCTTTTGAGCTTCCCATGGTTCATTTCTTAGCATGTCTCCGTCCTAGATCTTTCTGGGCAAATTTTAACATTTTACTTTTACTCCTACAAGCTGCAAACTGCAGAGGCACTTCAGCCTGGCCTAAGTCCAAGTTGGTGATTTTGTATTTATTTAGTTTTTCATAGTCTGGCTAGTTCTTAGCTGGATCAGTTTTCTGATCCAGGTCATTGACATGAAGACTAGTGCTGGAGCAAGAGAGGCAGCAGGAACAAATATTTGGGGCTAGAAAAGAGTGGGATGGGATTTCCCTTTTGCTGACAGCTGACACTTATTTCAGGATGAAGTGACCATGTAACAGCTTCCTCACTTGCTTTTGTGAACACCTTCTCAACATACCACCACAAACTGCATCTATTTCATTGCTTGTGAAACTGTCCTAGTTTCTGAGTACTGAGAAGTACGTCCTCTGCAGCTTTAAATGTTTTTTGAATGCACCTACCTGAGCAGAGAGTGTTCCCCCAGTGCCCAACACACGTGCTGGCTATCAGCCAGTCTACCGTCCGAAGACACCAGATGGACCCTGTTGAGGTATTGATGTTCTGCTCAGTGCAGTATGTGACCATTGAGTTTTGATGGAGGTACCAGAGGGAGAAAGGGAGCAGAAGTATATTTTACACTCTGAGCATTTTACTACTTTTCCAAAGCCGTATGTCTTTTTAAGAAATAGAAGACTTCAAAAGAGAAATGGCCCAACATAGTAAATTCGGGGACTCAAAAGAAAATAACTGTTAGTGTTCAGGAGTGGTTCTACAGCTTTTGTTTATTCACTTAAGAAATAGAATATGCCTATATTCCCTTCTCTCAAATTCCCATTGGTCCCCTCTGCTACATCAGCTCATGCCACACTTTTAAAAATCCCATTTAAATCTCATAAATTGTTTTTCAGAACGAGGTAGGGAATAAAGCCTTGGCAGTGCTCAGACACAGGCGCTGCCACTCGCTGACGGACGGCTCCCCCTCGTGCCTTTTCCACACAGAAAATCCCTGCCCAGGAGGTGAGTCTGCCTCACACACAGCCATACGCTCACGCTGTGCGGGCACCGATACGCTGTTCAAAGCCACTGATGTACCAGGATGACACTTAACAAAGGACACTTAAATCTCTTCTCCTTATTAAAATGTATTTCAGAACTGAAATCATATTAAGCGTGGTTTTATTAAAGTGATCTGGTCAGGGTTAAGTCTTGCATGGCAATGTTTTCATTTTACTGGACACACTAAATGCTTCCTTGCGTGAAAGAACCAAAACAAGTGCCAAAATATTAATGACCACTGCCTAGGGAAGCAGAAGTTTTTGTGCTGGCAGTTCTTGGGTAAGCATGGTTTGGTGATGTAATGAAGAAATAACTCTGTTGGTTTAGCTGGGCAGCTGCCTTCTGAAACAAATGCAAAACATCACTTTTGCTTATTTCTGCATCTTATTCTATGTCTGAGCACCTAACCAATGGGAAAGTTTGTCCTCAAGATTTCAGAGGTCCATGAATGCAGAAATAAATGAAATAAATCAAAGGGAATATGTATCTGTTTAATCTGGATATCCCCTTACTGGAGCTATTTGTGCATAACGCTGCAACAATTGCATACTGAGATTAGACATTGCACTTCTTTCCACAGAAAATCCCTAAAAACGTGGTCTGTTTTAAACCAGGGACCTATGCAGTTTTCTGAACAGAAAAAGTTGGCCCAAGTCGTGTTTGGATTATTCCAAAAATGGCCTATCCCAGCAGGACTTCACGAAGCTTAGCTGGGCACTTTCTATTTAGATTCCACTGTCAAGGTCCAAAAAAAGATCTGCACTTAATAAACCTTCTTTACACTAAGGACTCAAACCCTGGGACTTCACTTTCCTTCTGTACATGCATATATCATCTTGACCCACTGGACAATTTTTATGCAGCTTGAGTGTCTTCAACTGCAATAGAGCACATACTTTTCAATACTCTTGACAAAGCCAAAGCCATTTTTTGCATAATGCACTTTCTTCTCAAGTCACAAATCCCACTTGGAAACACTGTGAATTGGACACATAATAATTAACAGGCACACAACAATTTGCATAAAAAACGCACCTGAAGATCTGCACAGCTGAAGCATCTAAAATTAAATGCAAAAAGTCCAGTCTCAGAAAGACCCTCAATCCCTAGATCCAGTTTTATTGCCAAAATCCTCCATAGGCTTTGGAAAACAGTTGTCATAAGGAAAGAAATAAGGATATTGCAGCCTAATTCACTTTTTAAGCATTGTCATTGGTATTATTTCATCAAGTTATGTAGTGGATTTAACCTCTCCCTAGGTCTCTATCAGCATTTATTCAAGTAATGACAAATTTGATTTGTTACAGGAAAAAGGTGTGTGTATCTTAGCCCCGTAAGTATGTCTTAGGACTCAAGAACATCTACTACCAAGCTTACAGATCTCTTGATAAAAATTTAATACATTGCACCTGGCTTTTTCATTACCACTGTGTATAGCCTATCTAGCCTGAAATGGGCTCAGTGGGATTTGTGATGAAATCCTGACTGCTCCAATGTGAGAGAGACTTCTGTCAGGGACTTCACGGAAGCCATGTTTCACTTCCAGAATTTACTTTGTCTTTAGGTACACGCGCATGGCACTTACAATATGCTCACATGCAATCTACCTATATAGCTCTCAACAGCAAATGTTTTAAGAAGTTTCATTGTAATTGGTATTTCATTATACAGTTTTCACCACCTATCCAGAATTTTTCATTTTACACACTACTTTGGTAGATTTAGCAGAAGCAACCACGCCAAGTGATTTGGATCTAACATTATTGCTGCCCTTGTTCCAAGTGATTTGGGAATTTATTTGCCATTGCACACAGACGCCAAAAGGTACAGATTGCATCCTATGTATCTTAGCACAGTGCTGTACCCAAGCAAAAGTCAAAGTTTAAGGAACACAGACGCATCCTCTGCACCAGTCAGCAGCCTGTAAACACATGCAGCCCAGCAGAAGAGTCATGGCTGCTGCCTACTGCTTGTCTGAGATCAGTTGGCCAGTTTGTCTTCTAAACACGCTCAAATAATGCAGTACAGAGCCTCGGAGGAATCTCATACAGCCAAAATACTCCCTAACCGTGATCACAAAAAGTATAACTGCAGTTTAAAGAAAAGGCTTCTGCGCAGTTCAGGAGAAAATCCAGATCGTGCTAAGGAAAGATCTAAAGACACATGGGACTTCTCATGATGGTACCAACAGCAAGCGTGTTTACCCCCAGAACCTGCACAGGGACTTAAAAGCGAATCTAACAGGAAAGGCAAAACACCTTTTTCCATTGAATTTTCCAAGGGGATCTAGCTTTTCCATTTTTAACCCCAAGTTGCTCAGAACTTCCTTGCTGCAGAAGGAAACTAGCTCCTTTGCTATGCTTCGGACACCAGCATCAAAGTGAGAATTTTACCTTCTGGATCAAAACAGAACAGTGTCACCACCCGTGCTTAGACCCAGAGTGTTCATCAAGGGCCATGAGTGGAGTATATTTCCTCTTTCTACACTCTTCAGTAGTTCCTGTAGTTGATGTTTGTTCTCCCAGTGAGGCAGGGAATTTTCTCAGCAGAAAAGAGAGTTTTTCTCACAGGAAAAAAACACCAAGAGATTAAGCTCTGGTGGTTTTAAGCTGCCCAGTGACATGAGGCTGCAAACTAATATCTGAAACAGAACGCCTGCTACCAGTTTCTATCTTTCTTTCTCCAGTCTGTTGCCATTTTCTTCCACAACACATTGACACTTCTTCCTGTAAAGATGCAGTCTCAACTCATGTAGAGAGCAACCAGATGAACACCTGGAGACACAGACAACTGCGTGACCATCAACCATTCTTCAGGACAACCGACTCTCACTAATTGTATGGTACGTAAGGTAGCCTGGAACTTAACCAGGGATTTTAGGCAATAGCAGAGTATAAATGACAACACATGACAATAATGGCTATTCACATTTTTCCCATGTGCAGAGTCTACATTCCCGTCTCCTTGAACTAGATGATGTTTTATGGACATAAGCCTGCAAAGGGCCTTTTGCCATAACTATTCTACATTTCTTCACGCTCAGTCAGATGGTGGGAGAATTTTTTTTGGGGTGCCCCTCATGTAAAATTGCCAAGAATAACTGTTGCCTCTCCTAAAATGGCAGCTGTAGCCCTGTGAAAACAGCCCTGGCGGGTTCCTTTCTGAAGTGACAGCAGGTCTTACTGACATCAAAGGGGACATGAGGTTTTTAGTGAGGGCTGTTTGTTGATTTTTTCTCCAGTGAAGTGATATTACATGGCATTTCCAACCCTCAATCCTATTAAGTGACAGAACTACCTAATAGCACTCATTAAATAACATGACTTGGTGTCAGAAATTCACTGACAGGCTCATGCAATTGAAGTGGTAGATTTATGCCCTAAAACAATGTGGTTTTGGTGTTATTGTTACTGGTTTTTTAATAAATATAATTTATTTTAACAGGTGAAGGCATAAGACCCAGGACAGTTCATGAAAAGGTTATCACTGATCAGCACATAACTGAGTAGAAAAGTGGGTGCCAGAATTTTGCATTTAGAGGGAAGAAAGTGTTAAAAGCATGTTCATCACTGCACTTCTGAATCCCTGCATTTCTTGGAGATCATTTCTTTTATGACACCAAGTACTCGCAGTGTTGTCATAAGGCAGTCATATGTTGCAACAGTATTCAGGAACTTTCCATCTTTCTGTCCAAGCACATATCCAGAATGATGCTTAAATGAAAATACTCATTTCTTATTTTCCTTTTTTTTAAGTTATCTGTTACTTATGGGCCCAAAGCAAACACAGATAATAAAAACATTAAGATCTCAAATCCTGCCATCATCCTTTGCTCTCAGTCAGCTATTTTGATTGCATATTTTAAAGCTTTAACCCAATGTATTTATCTTGTGAATGACAAAGTTTGTTAGTGTTCACAGAAATAAGTTCATCAATGACTTCTTGCTTCTCTCTTTCTACAGCTCTCATCCTACTGGACCCCAAAGTGCTTTTTACCAACTGATAGACAAGTGATAACTGCAGCTTTCCTGAGGTGGGGATCTGGCAGTGGTTTATATCAGAATGCAGAGAGAGCATGAGGTGTAAGATGGGGAACAGCTAACTGTCTGCCTTAAATCCCTCTTAACTCTCAACAGGTAAAGCTAGAATTCAGAAAATATGCTATTATCAACAATTACAGCTCAAAAAAATTGTATTAGGGCTCTCTTGATTCACACTTAATGTCTGAATTGTTATATACATGCAAAAAGCATTAGAAAACAGAATTTCTGTAAAACAATTGTAATAGTAAACTCTATTTTTTCCTTACAAGAGAATTCTACTTTGCAACTTTGTTCAAAAACAAAGCAGAAAAAGTGCACTCTACATAGTGAGCAATTAAGTTTTACTGGTAAGTGGCTGCCCTCATGAGAGATCCGACTGGAATTAATTGAGTATTCATGTGAGCAACTGCTCACCAAAATTAAAAGTAATTCACAATCTGGGCTAAAGGTCTGTAACTTGTACACACAAATCCTCCCAAGGTCTGCCCCTCCACATGGAGAACTCATGTTTTTCATTATTTCCCCACTTGCCTTTTCTTACCACCCATGCAGCAAAAATGTCTCTAGGTTATTCTATCACCTTAGGTTGTAAAAGAGAGTCCATCTCTGGAAAGATAGAAGGACATTAAGGGGCTGTTTTCAGTCATGACTAGCATAGACCAAATTTTCATCTTCTTGATATTGTGAGTAATCTTTCATTTTTAGTCACTGGAGGATGGTCAAGCGTATAGGCAAGGGTATAGAAAAATCCTCTCTTGTATTCTTACAGATACAGAAAGAAGCAGTATCATCACCGGCAAATGCAGAGGCAGACTGGATCACTTCAGTGGCAGAGTCCTAAAACACATTGCTTTCAGAAATTCCCAGCCCTTGTCTGCCTTTTCACTACAATTTATCATCCATTAAAAGAATACACTGCAAATGAGATCAGTTTCTCAGTCTAAAACAAGTATAACCAAAAGAGAGCAGGGAGTTATTTGTAGCAGAAAGCATACAGTGATCTACTCTACACAACAGTCTCACACTTGACAGTGCAGTTAAACCAGACAGGCTAAACTAGCAGCCGGTTGCCACCTCAGCCATGGTCTCGTCCTTCCCTCCAGTGCTGCTGGTTCCAGTACTTGTCTGACCCTGCAGTGAACTGATTCAACTCACCAAATTGGTCAAAAACTAACCAGGAGGGAAGAAGTTAATCATCTCACAGGGTCATATGAGCACTGGTGCTGATGAGAGGGAGGGGATAAGCTTGCAGCCTGAGGAAGCAGCAAATAGCAGTGTTCCCAGAGATGGAAATGAGTAGCCACAAACTTAAACCAACTTCACCACTGAAACCGCAGAACAGCACCCTGCACAGATGCTTGCTTCCTTGTGCCAGCTCGAGCCAGTCTAGTGAAGTTCACATTTTCTGTTGTCATGATAACAAGGTCATACATGGGTACATTCACATCGGGTTAAAACTGAATAATGAAATCAAGGAGGAGACCATGACCTGGAAAAGGACTGTCTCCGTACAACCCTGCACAGGAACGGTGAGAGATGTGAACTGCCACTGCTATAACCAAACCTGTTTGGAGGTAAGTATAGTAACACAGCTGAGCTGGTCTGACAGCTCAGTGCTGCCAAAAGGTCTGTCCCACAACCTTCTCTCCCCTCTCTTTTCCAACACCACTTCCCATCACACAGTCTTGTCCCCTCCCTTTACGCTGGTTTCAACATTTACTGGACCTTTACTGCACACACTCAACCTGCTAACTGCACAGGAAATCCTCACTTTTTTCCCCCAGGTTAGTTTTCTGCAGGTGTAGGAGTGCAAGTGTCGGAACAGCACAAGGGAAGCGGTGTGGGTGTGCAGTCAGACACGAAGAAAATGAGGGGAACCTTCAAATTTCATGGGATCACAAAATAATTTAGGTGTAAAAGGACCTCTGGAGGTCATCAGGTCCATTGACAGCGAATCACTATCTTGGCTCAGCTCTATCACTGAGCTGAGCAGACAAACAAGCCAGCAGCCTTCTGGCTCTGTCATCAAAACCCCAACTTTTACAATTTGCCAATGATATTTTTAATTTTTTTATGGAACAGGAATGTTGATGCAAAATAGACTTCTTTTTGTACCCTAAGGGAATAAAATGAAATATTCTTCCTGGAAAACACAATTAGCAGTTAAATCCCTGACTGTAACACCCTAAGTAAAGGCAGAATGCTCTAAGGAATAACAAAACAATGCAGTGAATATCTGTGCAGCAGGAAGAGTTTGGAGATGTTTGTTTACCACATAGTTTGTTCTGACTTGACAGATTCCTAAAGAACCCATATAAAGAGCTCTGATTATTAATAGAGTCAGATGGCATGAAACGGTATTTCTAACCTGTTTATAAATGGTTTAAAGGAAATTACAAATACATAAAAACAAAAAACAAGTTTACAGTAAAAGAGCAGAGAGTTAAATTTGTTCTTCCAGTAAGCAATATGGTATATGAAACTGAGCTGAATACATCTGCCATCGTTTTACCTGGAAAAAATCAAAGTGGGGAGCGGAGGAAAGATTTTTTGTTTGCCAGTTTTTTGCAAAAGCAAAACAAAATGAAAAAGCCCATATATTGTATTAACCTATTGTACATATGGATAAGTAGTTTAAGTAACACATAGAATGATTTCACAATGTGCTTTGAAAAGATTCGTTAATGTCTTTGGAAATATGGGAAAGTAATTTATAACACCACATAAAAAGTAATAGAGGGCCCAATCCTGTCACCACTAACTTAAACTGGGCAGAGTTCAGCTTTCAGGACCTTCCGACAGATTTAGAACTTTTTTCAACAGCCTAGTTCAGATATTAGCAAACACCAGCCTGGCTGGCTCCCACCACATCCTCACTTGCTTAATTACTCCCCTTTCCTCTCCGCCCCCCTTGCCCCTTTATTAAAATTTAAAACAAAAAATTTTTTATATGTTGACCATTTGTATATTCGGAAACAGTGCCTGCCTTTTCTCCATTCTGACAGCTCCGAGCACTGCTAGCCATTAGCAGCCTGCAAGTCAAGAGATGCAGACCAGCCAGATATACCAAGTCAGAGCAGCCCACGGTCAGCAGCATCCCTGAAACCACCAGAGTTTTGTGAACTTCTCATTTTTGGCATAATTCTGCCTTGAAAACCAATGTCTCCTACACAGTCAGAGGGCAATTGTTGAAATGCAAAGAGAGTTAAGTTTCCATAGCCCTGTTATGATCTGAAAGAAACATTTTCCCTTTGTCTACACAGTAAGAGAACTAGCAAGGATGAAGGTATGGAGTGAGAGGTTGTGTTAGGGAACAGGCCACTCTGCCCAACAGTAATAGATGAATATGGCACTTTTTTAATGTGAGCCTGCACCAAAGAGCGAGCCCTTCTCTTTCTCACTCCCTGTCAGCACTGCAGTTCAAAGTAGCTGCTGGAAATACCAAACCTCTGCATGTGGCACATGAGATTTCAATCATTATCCTACAAACTTGTTGCACTTTCACAAGATGCTGCTGATCAGATGAAAATTCTGATGCAATTCATTTAAAAAGGGAAAAGAAAACCCACCAAACAAATGAATAATAAGTTTTTCTTTATTATGCAATCTCCCTGGCCAAGTCTGCATTACAGGGCACATCTGTTACTATCTTCTCTGGCTTCCACCTAGAGTCAACCCAGCATGCTCAGATCCAAAAGCACCATGTCATGCATTAGGTAGGTAAATACAGCAAATACAAAGGCGATGATCTAGAATTCTCATTTACCCTCTGCTTGTCTTGCAGCATTCATTTGTCCAGGAGAATTTATTCATTAAGGATCTAAAATCTTTTAGTTTCTGTCAACTGATGCCACTTGTGACCTGAAGCTGAAAACTTGAAGCCATACAAACATAGTTGGACCCTGCCCACAATATGCACTGAAACTCAGGAGTCCTCTAGGCTGCCTCCTTTGAAGCCAACTTTCCCTTTTCCACCAATGTGTTAAACTCTACAAGCCCAAATGAACCACAGCCTCTAAAAGATCCAGTGGTTCCTTCTGACAACCTGAACCAGGAGGAATAGCCAGCCAACAGCTGGTACACATAGGTGTACCACAGCATCTCACAGCGTCCACTCTAGCCCTGACATGCTCTTCTGTCTCTAGATACCAACACAGGATCAGGCTTCAGCCCTTCTTGGTGAAGAATCCCAGGACCTTTAGTTAAGCTTCAGTTGAGACAATCAGAACACATGCCCCATCCAGTTGTAGGACACAGATCAGAGCCTCTCCCACATGGTTTTGAACCAGCTTTCTGGTTCATTAACTTCTGTTCCTCTATGGTACAGTTTGGTTCAGATTTACATGCAGTGGTAGCTTCCAAGTTCAGCTCTATTGTGAATACCTCTAAGAGTGCCTGGCAGTTCTTCACATTTCCAAGACAGCTCATCGAGTTAATACAGGTTGCTATGTCTCCTTACAGTTTGACATCACCCACAAACAGTAAAACTTTTCCTATTCCATTCTCCTGCTACTCTTGAAAGGCTGAAACAACAGGGCAAAAAAGCTCCACCATAGTACAGTTGGACTTCAGTAAGAAAGTTTATTTCTTGTGCTTTTTATTACCTTGCTGCCATTTCCTAGCCATAAGCTGGAAATGTTGAATTATAAAAAAAACACAATATTAATCAACCAATTGAGTTGCCAGTTCTAATTTTGGATAGAAAAATGGACAAAGAAATAATCAAAGACTTACCAAAAAAAGCAGATGGCTGGAGAGCGCTTCTGGCAGTCATGCTACTCGCACATGGGACCATTTGAGTTTAACAAATTGGACAACCGAGGGAGTACTGAAATGGAAATTGGGGCTCTACTCCATTCAAATTCTTCAAAATGTTTGTTTTGGATTCGTACCTCTGCTGCAATTTACAACTCCAGATTAGATATAGCAAGGGTAATATTCTTGACTAGAAGAAAAACAGAGTGACTAAACCACTTGCCAAATCACACAGAGTGTCTCCCTGTATACAAATAATACCAACGTATAAATGGTTTCCTAAATAAGACCTAGGACTAAACGTGTCTTTTACTAACGCAGCAATAAAGTTCTACCAGTAGTTAGGACACTTTCCTGACTCAAACTGCAAAACTTCTTCAAGCAAGGCCCGTATCTGCATGTAAACATGTGTAGGTTACATCAGCATGAAAAAGGAATGCACAGCAATTTGAGATTTCACAGTCATCTCCGTGCAGCACAGAGACCTCCCATTGCAAGTGAGACTACATCCCAAAGCTGCTTGTTCTAAAAGCATGCCCCTAGCTGCTGGGGAACGAAAGGGCAGTTGTTTCTAACGTTAGCCAGTTTTGAGACCATTAAGGCATAGTGCAATACTTCCTATTCAATCAGGGAGAGAAAATCACTAAAACAATGTTAGTAGTTTGAATACAAAGGCACGCAGGTAGGAGATGACATCAAAAAAGGAAGAAAAAAGACTAATTCCATCAGTCTTGCTGTAAGAAATCAGTTGCCTAAGTGTTTAACAGAAAAAATGTGAAGGCCTTTGTCAGTGAGATGCCAATTGCAGCTTAAAGTAAATGTGTGGCCAAATATGACGTCACCTACCACAACCAAAAATTAAGACGAAAGTTCTGCTGGACTCAGGGGCCAGTCACTCACCAGGGAACCGGTGGTTTTATATGCACGCCTTCCTGAAGAATCCAAAAATAACATTTTTCCATAGAGCAGAAATTCCTGCAGTGTTCACACTTTTCGTTTCAGTAGTGTTGCAATCCAAAGTGCCAGCCCTCTGTAATGAGGTAATTCGACAATGTAATTTGTAGTATTTTATTCTGTCAAAATTGATCTTAGTATTTCTATAGCAACTAGATCAAAACAAAAGATGGAGCAGACAGAATAAGTCTTTCCCTGCCACCACCCAGATTTTTATATAAATATATATGTGTATATATAAAGCATTACACATATATAAAGTTAATGTTCATGATTCATCATTAAACAACGCTAGAAAAACAGCAATGGAGAAATAGCAGCACAGTAGGATAATATTTAAAAAAAGAAATGCTATCAAATGTGTAAACTGACATCAATAAAATATTAAAAAAGGTAATTGTTCAATTATCGAACACCTGGGAACAGAGTATGTCTTTCCCATTAAATCCAGTCAGGAAAAGGTATTATCCATTTCAGGTTGGGACAGATTGAAGTGAACACTGGCTTTGCTGACATGAGGTGAAGAATACTGTATCTTCCCCCCCTTGAGAAAATCACACTTTAACCATTACTGCTAACATATTAATGTTTAAGAAAGCCTGACTGCCATTTAGCTACCTAAGCTTGGTTTTGGAAGTGCAGTAGGAAATAGTCTTGCAAATGTCTGTCAGTTTATTTTAGAGCCCTTGTAGGAGCCGAGCTAGTGTCCAGATGCTGTGATTACAAAACACCTAGGAAACTCCGGATATGGAACCCAATGCCATTTCCAGTCAACTAATACGACTAATAGCAACACCACCCAGCCCCTTCTTTTGAAACAGAGATTGATTCATTACAATGCTGGGAAAAAAAGTTTGATCTTCCTACAGACCACTTCTCCTTAACATCAGAGTAGCTTCTGAACATTTCTTAGGAGATTTCAGTCAGCAGATCCTGTACACAGATTGCCAAACACACACTGTGTGCAGGGGCAAGCTTCACAGGTAAGCATGCAAATCCCAGAACAGCCATATGGTTCCTAACTTGGGCTTTAAGGAGAGGAAGAGCCTCTTCTAACATGTGATATGTGCAGTGTCCAAGGACAATTTTCTGACTACTGCGTAGTGCCACTTAACAGCCTGTAGTATAAAAACATGTGACAGTTTTAGATCCCTAAAACGGTTGGGAGGGGATTTCTGAGAACAGCATGTCAGCTGGGAAGAGGGTGACATACTCACTCTTGTTGTGCTGTTATCACTGCAGGTCCAGCGGTGCTTTTGCTGCGGGCTGCCATCCGTGGAGGTCACCATGTACCTGCTTCCCAAGCACGCTGTATCAGACGTGGTAAGGGACTGCGGCTGGAAGGCAGTTTGTCTTCTAGGCCAACTGCTACTGCTCATTAAGAAAAAGAGAGAATGTCAAGTTAGAGAAATACCGGTCATTTAAAAGAAAC
Source organism: Phaethon aethereus (assembly GCF_964289735.1). Lineage (NCBI taxonomy): Eukaryota > Metazoa > Chordata > Aves > Phaethontiformes > Phaethontidae > Phaethon > Phaethon aethereus. The sequence continues at coordinate 2,449,632 of NC_138588.1, forward strand.
AGTCTGAAAAGCAGGATATTTCTTTGATCCCAAGCTCTCCTGCTAGGTAACAGAATTTCCCCATCAGTTTAAGAAGGGGTTATGATGGACAAAAAACTCTTGGTTAATACAGCAATAAAATCATGTGCATGCATAATTTGAAGCATAGGAATGTTTCCACAGATTACTCACACTCCTAAAATTAAACACACTCAAGTCTTTCACCTGAGTAAAGACCCTGACCCTGCGAAGCGCTCTTCCACTTGATGGCAATTCCCTTGAGTAATGACAGTGAAGAATTCAATACCGGTAGAGGCTGAACTATATATTCAAACTGAATTCACAGGTGCTTCTGTAATAAATTCTGTCCATACATGGTCTTGTAAAACAGCATTTCAATATTTACCTTACAACTGACACAGACCTTGGCATGTCTTCAGATGAATAAACTTGTAAAAATGTACACAACAAGCTGTTACCTTTTTTTAACTTCAAAAATCATTGATCTGCTGCTATAGCAGGAGATGCAAAATGCTTATTTAGGCAAGAATGTTTGGGAAGTATAAAAATAAATGAAACTGCGGACTTCTTCCTAATTATCACCAGTTTCTGACTGCCAGAGAAGATGTACCTTTTCCATGTAAAGCCCCTCATTACCCCTTCCTTCCAATAAAGGCAATCAACATTGAACTTAGAAGTTCCCGTCTGCATCCAGTTTACAGGCTTTACCATCCTGCCCTTTGAAATGGAGTCTTGTACAAGTCACATCAGAAAAACTGGAGGAAATTGGAGATAAAAAAGATTTAAAAATAAAAACAGTATTTATGTCTCCCAAATGGGAAGTTTGGAGCAGCAAGGGCAGGAAACGGACCGGTATTTAAGCTGATTACCCAAGCAAAGTCGTCTGCCTTTTCAGCAGTGCCACGGTCCCTCAGTAAAACCATTTAAATTAATTGGAGTTTGGGCTGGGGGGCGGGGGGGAAGATGTCAAATTTTATCTGGAGTGTTAGTGATGGCTGGCTGGAGAGGGGCTTTCAGGCCTGTTAATTGGGCCTGTTTGCTCCAACGCCACAAACACTTTGACATGAAATGTTCTAATAACCCCGCAGCGCAGGTGGCCGCCAGTGTCAGCCGGCTCCTGACAGCCCGGCCAGGCCTGTCTCTTCCACTCAGGGCCCGCTCGGCTGAGCAGGCGGCTTTGGGCCTGGCGGTCATTAACCCAAATGTTCTCGGTGCGTAGCTTAGCAACCAATTAAGTAGCCGAGATCTTTAACATTTGTACCAGAAATTCACACAAATAAAAGTCTTTTGGGCCATGCTGGCCTCATAGACATGGATCTTATTATGCTTTTTACCTAATTATCAACTTAGCTTTTTCTCTTTATGCATCTGAACAAGGACGGAGGGCGGTTAAAGGCAAGCTCTGCTGCACAACCGGAGCACCATTTCCTTGGCAATGCTTCCATGGGTGTTTGCATACATATAAAAATTACATCTTCTCATTCACACTTGCACATAACTGACTAGACAAATAATATTATCATAGTGGGAAGAGCCAGAATTAGAAAGGAAATACTGCAACATTTAGATTTAATCTGGTGAGCATTAGATCATGATTCATTTTGACATAAAAGCTCAAGAGCACATTTAGCTAGGGCAAAACGCATTACAATGTTTTAAACAAGAAGGAAATAAGCCTAATGTTTCACGGGCTGCATTATTTGCTGTTGAAATCCTAGTAACTGCCCACACTCTACACTTACATTGTACCTAATGAAGTGATTTTAATTTTTTTAAAATTTAAGTTTAATTTTTTTTTTTTGTTAATTTCAGAAAGCTTCAGTGACAAATTGGAGGACCTTATTTGCTTCTGATTCTCCAACAAAGAGGAAGTTTTTAGCAGAATAGAACAGAAAATTGGCAGCAAAAGAACAGGTCTCAAACATCACGCTCCATTTACCTTCACTGTATTTCACAGCAATATTTTTAAAATAATCATCTTTTTTGACAAAATATTTTTTAAAACGGGTAAATATTCAAACACTGTAAGCAGGACTGGTATCACTGTTTTTCAATATCCACAGTTAAATATCCACAGGCAATGCTTCTAAAGGCTAGCACCCGCTCAAGTCTCAGGAAGTTTTGCTTTATCAAATAAAACACTGAATTAATGCTCCACATGAAACAGTGGCTGACTCAACACAAGTTTTACATGTGGCTTAACCCAGACTTCTGCTTTCTTCTCGCCCACATCCTCAAGATCCCCCTGCTTTCCTCCCATCACCTCCTGCTTTTTGGTGGCCGCAGGAGAACATGAACTCCTGCAGCCTCCTCCCTGCTCATTCTCCGTCACATCAGCGGACAAAGCAGTGCATCATTTCAGATGGTAGTACAGTCCTGCCCTGGCTTAATACAAACCTGAAACGGCAGGCTCCAGATATGCACTTTTCATGGTACATAACCAGGCCCAGCTGTGTTTTCCAGCCATGCCTCTCCATCAACAGTCCCCAGTGCTCTCTCAACAAGACAGAATATACTCCATTTCACCTCTCTGCAATTCGTAGGAGGAAGTTACAAATGTCTTTATAATTGAGATGTGAGCCACAATGTGTGAAACTGGGTCCGTCAAGCTGGGCTGACTTTCTACTAATATGTCTGTGTCTTCCTCAGTCCGAGGCATACCAATAAATCTTCCATGTCTGGGTTTCCAGCATAACTTGGGATTTTACTTCCGACTTGTGTTCATCTAAACACATTTCCTTCATGCAGCAACTGGAACGAAGATATCTAGAAAGAAACCAGATCACATAAAACAAGCTGCTAACTCTTTCTCACATGTGTAAATACGATGCCAATTCCCAGAAGCTGCTGCGATTGTATGAGTACGGTTCTCTTACAAACCCTACCGAGTGTTGCGGGGATCTGTAAGTATCTGCAATTGCAAGCAGATAAATGTTATGTAAACTCAAATTTTTCAACTTTATGATTGTGTATTATTTCATGCCAAGTTGCTTTTTACATAGAAAGCAAACAACATTGAATTTCTCTAAAAAAAGCAAAATAAAGTTTACAGTTCTGCTTGGGCTAAAGTTAGTTTATAAACAGAGGAGCAGACTGGTTTTATTACAATGGGAATGGCAGGAAAAACCCCAATCTTCAAGCCAAATGTGAGCCAACAGTGTGCTCTCAGCAAGTAAGGCAAAGTACGTGCTGGGCTTCATCTGAAGCGTGGCCCTGGCCTGTTCGATCTGATGAAGAGATGGTGATCTAGCAACAGACTTCCAAACAGCGGCCTGCAAGGAAGTAGCCTACACTGAATTCCCCTACTTGAAGGGAAATTATAGTGACAAAAGAGTCAAAATTCTTGTTTGAGACAGATGATAGAACGAGGGAGAGTATCAAAAACTGCATCCTGGCAGGTTCAGACTGGACATTAGGGAAAATTTTTCAGAAGAAGGGTGGTGCAGCCCTAGAACAGGTCACCAGAGAGGCAGGGCATCTCAGTTCTGGAAGGGATTTCATGCGAAACACGTACCTTTTGACATATCAGCATTTTTGGTTAGAAGGTTCCCTGTTAAGGAATTTTTGATCACATATTGAAAGAACCGCAGATGTTTGGCACTTAACCACCCAGTAAAATTCTCAAAAGCACCGGTTTGTCTTTTTTAAATGCCCAACTGCCTTAAAAGCCTTATCATAAACTGCTTAATAACTACAGCGCCATGTTCTGTATCCCCAGAACACCGGACCATTTTGGGCTTTCATTCACATGCAAACCCTTGCACTTTATTCCAGTTGACTATTCCCTATGAGTACAGACTTATGAGTAAGAGTGCAGGATCTGGCCATATAACTTGCACCACAAGAGCAAACTCCACATATTTTAAAAGATTATCAGTCAACTACAGTTCTTTCCACTGTAGAAACAGTTACTCAGTTAAGATAAACAAAGAAATTCCCATGCACTGAAAAGGAAAACCTATTAACTGATTAAACATGTGAATCAGTTGATAAACTGGTTATCAAAGTTCTGAAAACATTTTTAACAATGACCCTTCCTGCCATTTTTAACAATGACCCATAAAAGTTAGAATAATTCAGCACTTTACAGGAAACAAGCTGGATAGAAAACAGAATGTATTTCTGATCTAAGAAGCTGCAGCTACGCCATATGAGCTGACAAATTTAGACACTAATTATAAAGTAGTGATAAACATTTTAAATACCAATTAAAAGCTTTGGACAAAATTTTTCAAAGGTTTCTAACTCTTTTCAGCACACAGAAAAGACTACCAGTCTTATCCCATCCGATGTATATTTGTAATTCATTCCTTGTTTCACGTTTTTCAAATAACTATAAAAATACTTATTAAAAAACCACAACACCAACCTTCTTAATTTTCAGGACAAGTTGAAGATCTGGAGGCAAAATAGGAATGAAAATACCCGTGTTTTTCTTACACCTGACCATGCAAATCCCATCTCAGAAAAAACTCCACCTCAAAAATATTTGCAGGCATGCAAAAGCAGAATGTAGCATATACTAAAAACTAGACTTCACTTTATAGAAAATCTCTTTCCACTCCTTAGTACAGTTCAAAAAAGGCTAAGCTGAAAAAACTGTTAGACCCAGCTCTCGTCATAGATGAAAGTTCCTTTTAGACAACTCCAGATCCATAGAAGAGCTCAGAGGCATTTTTTGGTCAGGAGAAAGTTTAGGTGCCAGATTAGGATGCTGGTTAACCAACAACATTACAACTGCTCACATGCAAAGCATGGACAGATCCTGCTGTATTTAAAGAAAATGCCAGCCATCAACTTCAGGTGGAGATTTACATTTCTGCAAAATTCAGAGAAATATTCAGATCTAAGGCACTTATGCTGGACATCTATCCCCCTTCCTAATGTCCTTTCTATTGGCCATGTAAAACAGCTGCTAAGCAAAAAGTATATCCAAATCCTGAAACCCACATCTGCATGGCTTCATGGCAAGTAAATTGTCTATAGCTTTCTTTTTATTTCATTATCAGAAAAGTCAGTCTAGCTAAAAAGCAACATCACAAGTCAGAGAAATCCCAGACTGCAAGGTATTACCACCAGGGTCTTGTACACTGTTCTAATAGTTAGCCAAGATTTTGACATAAAACTTTTCCATCAACTAAAAACTTTTTAAGAAGTCATAGAAAAAGATTCAAGCTTTCTACCAATTACTGCAGAGCATTGAAAGTAAGTTAAAATGGTCGGTATTTAAACATTTGGCTTTACAATGATCTTAAAACAATCCAGTCTTTGTAAAAAAAAAAAAACCACACCTCAGCCTTCTCATAAGCTGAAATAATAAGGCATACAGAATTAAAAGCCCAAGTTAAAAGCCAGTATTCTATTTTTGTTCCAGAAACACAACATTTAAAAGTAATCAAACACGGCATTTGTTAACAGAGGAGCACAAATAAAAAGAAAATGACCAGAGGTTTTTAATTTTGAAAAGTCTGCTACCATTTCTGGGAACATCATATCTCAAAAGCACAGCTTGCTCATGGTATGGAAAGACTGTATTTATTTGGCTACAACACTGATCTCAGTAAGTACTGATGCCTGTGCCTTTGGAAGAGGAAGAAAACGAGAAGTTCAGAGAGTTATTTTTAAAAGCTATAAATGTACTCCAAGGCTATGATGGATTTGGAATATAGCTGAGACCCATGCAGACCCCGGATTTGGAAGGAGATAATGTACTCAGCACCTCTCTGTAAAGAGCTCTTCAGTTCACCAAATTTAAAAAGAGAAGAATACACAAAGGATTTGATACTTTCAGTTCTGTAATTTGTAAAAGATGTAGAAACTGCCCAGTTCATATATTCAAGGTCATGTTGCACTTTTTTGGTCTACAGAAACAAAGCACCAGTAGAACAGTATGTTCTCCCCACCATCTTCCTCCCGCTGCCCCCCTCTCCACAGCATGAAGCTCCCAGCGGGAGCCACTGCCTTACAGAGGGTTTTAACTGTGTGTGAACAGAAATTCAGAAGAAGTTTCTATATAATTCCTGGCTCAAACAGTTCCTCCTTCTCTGCCTATGAGCTGGACTCCATATGTACTTTGTGTAAAGCAGAAATACATTTTTCCCCATTGACGATAATCTAAGATATTCCTTGAAACTAGATTAGGCATGAAAATTTACATTCAGTTTTGCAACATTTCATTTCTCCCGTTTATCCCATGCCTTTGAGCAGCCACTCTGAGATCAGTGCAGCCATTTTGTAAAACCAAACCCTACATTTTTATGGAAACCACTTGATTTCAAATGTTTCAGTTACCAGGTGCTCAGCTTGGATACCTTGAAGGATTTTAAAATTTTCAGATGGTGAGAACACGGAACTTTTAAGTCAACTTTTTCCAGAAAGCACAGAAGCAAGTTGTCCACAGTGATCTCCAAACATTTCCAGTGTCTGTTAGCAGAAACTTGGTTACTTAGAAATACATTTACAGCTGAAGCTGTAAACATCCCAGTTGTATCAATATTCAGTTAAATGATTTTCCTGTTCTACTTAGATCTTTTTGCAGTTATACATAACATACACACTTTGGTCTTCTTCTAGGGATGAAATACGAGTAGAGCTGTAAAAGCATAAAAAAAGATGCCAAGATTCATGATACGCAGTTCAAGAGCGGAATAGTGCTGCACATAACTGATAACATATACATAATATTTATGCTTCGATATGGGTATAGCTGTGGTCATAAACCAGGGACAAGTAGTCCTAACATTGCAACAAGGGTGAATATACCTTACATTTTTAAAAGTTTGTGTGTGTACAATGGTTTGTTACATCTAACGTGGATGGATCCCTCCAGCAGTTGCCCTGTCTTGCAAGTGAAAAAGTTGCTGGGATGAAGAAACGGCTCTGCACAACAAGACTCATTCAGTGAGCCCCACTGAGGATCTTCTGAGCAGCAGTGGCGGGACCTTGCGGTGGGGACACGTGGCATGGGGTGCAGATCTGCCTGTTGGGCATCACTGTGCATTAATCATATATGCTAGAGATTGAGAGGTAAAACTGAAGAACTGGGAAAAAGCTAAACACTTTATTTTTTTTTTAAAAAAAAAAAGGGGCAAAGCTTTCCAAAATAATTCTGAGATCAAAAATCCCCTTTGCAACACGTGATCACTTTCTGTAATGACAGCATCATTTTCAAAAACAGGTTTCAACCTTTGCAGATGAAGGCAGAAGTATTAGACAAATAACACACAGGCCTAGTCCTTGCCATCGCGCAGGCCAGATTGAAGACACTGGGTCTGGCATGCCAGACTTCCCTGCAGCTCTTCTTTGCTACTGGGAATTCTTGACAATTCCTGTGTATCAGGGAAGGGTGTTTTATGGCTCACACACACGGCCTGACTCATCATTTGCAGCTTGATGCTGCATCAGGCATCCCTTTGATTGTTGACAAGGCCACAGACAGTTTGTTCTCGAAATGGCAATTGAAATGTGCATTCCCGTGGCGCACTTAGATGCCTGGTCACATTACCATGTCCTAACAAGTGAGCTGCGCAGATGCTTAACTTGGTGGCTATTCAGTAAAATACGGGCATATGGTTAAGTCCCACTGGGTTCAGCCCACTTCATGCCTTTCCTAAGCGGGTGGTTTAAGGAAAAGAAAGGCCTTTGTGCAAGGGATCACTCCTCTGCTGCCAGACAGACAGCAATTTCCACAGCAGAGTCCCATCCCTGACACGGCTTCTCCCTCCTGTCACAGCAGTACAAGTGTGTCCCATTTGTTTCCAGCTCCACAGGGGAGCGTGATGGAAGCAGGTTGGACAGTCAGACTGGAGGAGGATGAGAAATTAAAATTAAGTGTTTCACTATGCAAACCGTTACTCCAAATCCTTGGTCAGAACTAGCAAATACAAAAGTAACGGTACAAAGTGACTGAGCCATCTTCAGATTATTGCAGTACTGCCCAGCTAGGAACTGTGCTTGGCAGAGGGAATCACAGTAAAACTTCTTCAGTTCTCCCTCAACCCTCCCAAATGGAGCACTGAACTCACAGTGATGCCGTTACCATTTACCTAGCCGATAGCTAATGTTGATCTCGTGCCGCTGGCTTGAACAGGCTCATGACAATTCACGTCAGCTGAGGATCTGTATCTGTCAACTGTATTTAGAGCTCAGCACATGGCTGCTGCCCTCAGTGAATGTGCAGCTCAAAGGGAAATGCGCATCCCAGCAAGTTCACGCCAGCGGGGACAAAGGCTTGTAGGTGACCACAAGTCGGTGGGCCAGGCCATGCGGCTTACAGATCCACCCCAGCTGGCTCAGACCCACAGCCCGGGCCTGGCGTAGTGCTGGGTGACCAACAGATTTTTCTTACTAATTGGTCATTTTTGATTAAAAAAGCATATTAAGTTTGGATAGAAGTAGTATTTTTTTTCACTGTAAAGTAAAACTTGAAGGAAAAAAGCAGTCTTCATTATACTGTTTTTGATTTGTGTCCTTCCTTCTGAAGCATTTAATTTTGTTTTTGAAATTATATAAAAATAAAAAAAAATGCTACCACAAATTGCAGTTTCATTTTAGAAATTTCACAATAAAATATTTCAACTCTTTGAACTCTTGAGGCAATTTTTCAAATTGAGTAATTCAGTAATTCAGTGACAAAACAAAGCAACTGTGTCAAAACTGCAGTTTCCCTAAAAGAGTTTAGGGGGGAAAAAAGAGTTAACAATGACCCCATTCTGTCTCAGAATGCCATTATTTAAAAATAAACCATGTGTTAAAAAAAAAGAAAGAAAAAAAATCACTGTCTGTAACATTATAGTTTTCAAAGATTGTGCAGCCAGGAATTACAGATAAACTGTCTTAAGACCATAAAGAAAAATCTTTTGATAGTGTTCAGCATATTGAACTGGCTTCTCCTAGTATTTGCAGTAATAAAGCTGTCAAGCAACACAGAAAATGAGAGCTAAGCATTTCAAGACTCAGACACATGAACTTCTATTAACCTGCATTAACATGTAATTGTTGCTGCGAGCACACTGTTCTCAGTGTCAAGCGCTTGTAAAGGACACGAGGAAAATCTTTCCATGTGAGACAGGACAGGGTAACTGCTGTACTGTCCTATGAATTTCTGAAACAGTCTTCCTGGCAAGCACCAAATTGATATGTATGAGTTATTCCTGGAAACTTCCCATATGGTTAGTAAATTTCAGAATGGAAAGATATGTTATTTCACTTTAATAACTTCCATGCTTTACATCACACCAAGTAGTTGCTGGTTTGCTGAAGTCTGAGAGCTGAATGAACAATTTCAATATGACCGTATATGACGGCTTCAAGTTGCTAAACAGCCTGCAGTCTCAGAAAGGCAGCAGGGGCTTGCTGATCATTCGCTTCAAAGCTTTGAGACACCCTGGCCAAATCAAAGAGGTAATATGGCAGGAGATGATTCAGGGTACAACTTCAACATTTTCATCTTCCATTCACTCAAGCTGGCTGTGTCTTGAGACGGATGGGAACACCCCTGTAATCCTTCCGGACACGAACCCAAGCTACGAAGCACCACAACATGGACAGCTTTTTGGACCTGGCTGCAAAGCCCACACAAATCCCATTCCACATCACCTGGAATCAATAGCTCCGAAGTCTCTGCACCACTCCCTGGGGCACTGCAAAGATGCACCTTTTAAGATGCAAAAGAAGTGAGGTGCAGAGGAGGTACACAAGGCACTCTGTAAATAAATCAGAAGGGCAAACAGCAGGAAGAAGAGCCATCTAATCCGAAGGAAAACATTTGCACAACAAGCAGTGGATATAAGCCAGCCATTAAGAAATTTCTGTTAGAAATTAGAAAAAGGTGCAGAAAGATTCTGGCACAGCCTTCCAACAGGATGGGAGAAACACAAACCACACAAAAATGTTACTGTGTTTTAAAATGGTTGTTTATAAATTCACAGAGAAGATGAGAGGACATAGTGACCTGTGACTGCAGGGACTGGATTTTCTCAGTTCTTACCCTGGACTTGTGCTTTGTGTTCCCCCAAATACCTTTCATTTCCAGCCAGGGTGATGTTCTGGCATTTGTTTAACGCTCATGAACTAGAAGGGTGTCACTAAAAAGATGATGTAGAAGTATTCTCAGAGAGGAAGGTATGATTGCACAGAGCTGGATGTGTTTATGTGGGGCTGATTGTTCTGTTGTGGATGTTGTTGATGCAGGTGAACAAGTTACCGTGTTTGTTAGCCTGCTCATCAAGTCCTCTGCCCACCTCCCAGACCTTACCAGACAGATTTACAGGCAAAGCTCTACATGTAATGATGCCCTAACTGCAAGTCACCGTGCCAGACATTAAGAAGTGCTCCAAGCTTAGCAGTTTTCCCTGAACTGAGCTGGGGTGAGATTACAGATATCCTGATACCCGTGGATCAAAGGGATGGTGCTATCCCGCAAAGCATGGCAGCTGTGAGAAGGAAGGTGTGACAACCCTCACCCAGTGCAGGGGCTGCCAGAATAGGGGCAGTTTACTGGGATGAGACTAGTACTGCCCTACCAAAATAGGCTGTATTTTCTGGAATTGCTTCTGTGAGTCCTGCCGTGCTTCCTTGAAGAGATTGCTCCTGGACAGGTAGCTCTGGTTAGACTTCCACTGACTGGAAGTAAAGGCCAGCACATCAACGTATATTGCTGAGCAGGTAATTATGAAGTCAAGTCTCTAGGTTTTGTAAAAGCACAGTAGAAGTTTAAGGTGAATTTATTCCTTTGGGTTTCATTCCATGCATTGTAATCTGCCTCCCTCACCTTTCACCATCTTGCTTTAACAAATATAGCCTGAGGGGGATTTCAGAGCCTGTATCCTCACCTCAGGTTAAAGTGGTTGCTGATGACAGACAGAGCTAAGCACGCGCGCTCAGAACCTGAGCTCTCGGGCAAGAAGCACGTAGCTAAACTTTGCCAAATTACTTTCAGAAAAGCCTTGATTGAAAGGGATCTTCATTGTAAAATGCTGAAAGACACACACACGGAAAACCCCGAAACAGCTGAAATGCACAGGCAAAAGGCAGGAAACAGCCCGAGTTTTCTACTCTCACAGAATTGCTCATTTTCAGCTGATGACCACATTGGTTTAATGTGTTCCAGAGCAAATGCCCGTCACATAGGATCCACACACAATCCAACCCAAAGGCCAGGCTAATTTCCACTGTAGCTAGATGGGCTGTAGAGTCCTTTAGAGATAGAGGAAGCTTAGGTCTGCTGAAATTTATGCAAGAGCTGAAAATGTCTCTTTCCATGAAATTGCATCACATCACTTTTACTCCCTTGTTTTTTCTCCTGTTTAAACACAACTGCTGCTCAAAGATTCAGTCATCAGACTTGTTGTAACTGTGGCTGTCTAATGATCTTTCACTTCCTGCACCACTTCAGTACCATCCTCGTCATGGGAGACTTCTGCTAGAGATGCTCTGGGGATGAGGCTAACAAAAAAAGAAATATTCCCAATTCAGCTATTTCATGAGACATCTGGAGATTGTCTAGAAGCTGTATTAGCAGTGCTTGTGCACAACCTACTTAAATTCATCTGATGAAAATTCACCAGAAGATGACATGTAAAGCTACAGGTTTGGTACAGAGGAGCTTTTGTGATCAGCACAAGCTTCTACTTCTCAGAATACAAGAACAGAAAAAAGGAAGGATTAAATACTGTTAGTGCATGCCATTCTGCTTCACTTTCCTGGCACTGGCATCCTTTCATGTGGTAGTTTGTTTTCCTACAACACAATTTCAGAAATACAACTCTCCAAACATCTGGAAAACATCCACTTGATCTGCCCACTGTAGAGGAACCAGAGAAAATTAGATTGTCTGTGTACTCCACCAGGGCCACGTTTGTGGATTACCTCTGCCCTCGTCTAGAGGCTGGCTTCAGAGCTCATTTTGTGGTTACCTGAAAGCCTGCCATTGCCTCAAGAGAGCTTTTCACAACACAACTCCTGACGTGTTGAAGGCTTTGGTGCCTCTGTCCCTGACAGCCATGCCTCCTTTTGACCCTCCCCAGTTGCCATAGATCATCCTGGGATGAAAGAACTCATGATATACACTACCATATGTTTAAATCTGGAAACAAAGAACAAGCAGCAACTCACCTCTGAAGACTGAACACTAATTCTCATGCAGAACAAGCTCTTTTCTTAGTCCTGGGTCAAAGCCCATTTACATATTGGGCAGAATGGGGAGCAGGGAAGACCTAGGGTTCTCCTGAAGGCACTGGCGGGCAAGAGGCTGTAGCATCTTCCTGCTGTTCCAGTATCCACAGCACCACCAACCACTCTGTAAGAGATCCACACTCCCACCTCTACCAAGTGCAGATCTAAGTGCCTTTTCCATTCTGATTCCAGCATCCCTGTTGACTGAGCACTGCAAGAAGCTCACTGCCTAGGCACACAGGACACGGACCGTCTTGAGCAATGTATACCCAAATGGTTTCATCTTTGTTCCCAAGGCATATTTCAGCCTGAATGACCTACTTCAAATCTTCTTGAAAGAAAGGACAGTGTTCCACACCATGGCCGCTGGAATTCACCACCCAACAGTTCTCTTTTGTAATGCAAGAGCTATAACAACCGACAGTAACCAAGATTTAGGATACGATGGCATTCGCTAACCATTTCATTGAATAGAATGTATATGAGCAGCAAAAGGAAACATCAACAAATTCCAGATGCAGAATGTAATTATGTTTGGATGGCAGAATGTTTCATATTGTTTTCTATAGGAAAAAAAAAAAGTCATCATTAAAGCAGTGGAATTTCAGTAAACTATGTTTTGGGTTACAGCCCAGAATAGTTACACTTGGCAGTTCAGAGGCCTGGGTAAAATATTCCAAAGTTCATAAATCCTTGACTTTAATTTGTAGATATAGGTTACAGCTTTAGTATCACTGCAAGGGGGTAAATCATGCTCCCACCTAAACAGTTGCCAAAGGGCTCTGTACCAAGCTTTTCAGCTCTATTGGGCAGCCTTTAGGAAAACCATACATCAATGTCTTTCAGGTTCCCATGCTGCTCAGATATTATATACTGATAGCAGAAGTTTTCCTTGGCTGGAACAGGCTCTGCAGCACCCACTTTTAACTCACACACTTAGATGGTGGTGACCCATGAAGGAAAAGATATCTGGAGGTGGACTGGACACAAACAAGGCGATACCTCTCTCACATCAGCGTACATCAACTACCTCAGCTCTCCATGCTCAGTGTGAGAAGGTAGTTTGGAACTGTCAGGAATTAATTTGTAAAACAAAAAATCCGGCAGCATTCAGTGGCCTAAAAAGAATTTCATTTCATTTGCATTCTCTGGAACAAGTTAAAGGATTCCAGCAACACGTGCCTACAAGAAAACAGCTAATAACATCTAGGAAGAGTTACTTGACTAAGATCTCATTAGATATTAGACAGCTCATCTGCAGGCTTCTTTCAGAGCTTGGGTTCTTTGCTGTGTTAAAATTAAGGGTTTAAGAAACTGGTACACAAGACTTACTGGTAAGATGCTGGTTTGTACAACAAAGACCTTACAATTAAGATCTATCACATGGGCAATGTATCATGCCACGACAGGGTAATAAAGCTGTAGGATGAAGCACGAGCCTGTCTCAAGAGACTGTACTCTACAGATAGCACCCAGTTTGTCCCATTCTGTTAAAAACCTTTGCTATAACAGAGCTTTGACACAGCTAAAAGAAAATTAATTTAGAGGTTATAACTTAAACTTGTGAACAATCAAAGACTGAGTACCATTGGCCACAGTCTGACAATTTAAGCATATGCTTAAGAAGCACCTGAAGAAACTCCAGTGAAATCAGTGGGACATCCAAAGTATTTAAATGTAGATCCAAATTACAGAGTCAGTATTGGGAAAGCCAGGAAGTTACTTGTAACAGTGTGAAGTGTGAGTTTAGAAAAAAATCATTCCTCTTTCTACCAAGCGTCAGTCACTGCTTGGTTGATTTCAGTTCACTTTTGTACTAGCTGCATAATTATTCCATTCATATTCCCTCTTGGAAGTTTTTCCCGGAATCTATTATTTGGAAATTATGTGATTTTCCTAGAATCAGACCCTATTCTGAAGTCCTGTGCTCTGTGTATAACCCGTTTCCCCCAAAGCTACACCAGAATTTGGTACCTACAATTCTTCCCATTTTCACGTGGTGACAAGAAGAGCAATCCTTCATTCTAAGACATAGCCTTTGGTTTTCAATCAGTTATAACAAGGTTATGAGAAAAGCTTTCTTTGAAGAGCAAAAAACCCAAACAAACTAAACAGCAGTCTACTTAACTCTTGGGTCCTACCACACCTTTATAGTAGACTAGGCAGTATTGGTTTCTTCAAAACATTCAAATTGGCACCTGTGTTAACCTAGCTTTCTCAAACAGTTCCAAATTTCTGGAGAAAGGGAGTCCCTTAAAATCTAGCCAGACCTCCTTTGTTCTTTGAATTCCTGCTCACCCACACCAGCTCTACAAATGCAGTCTGAGGTTGAGCCAGACTCCTCCAAGCCACCAGTACTACCATTGTCCCATAACAGCACCAGGCATTTGGGTGGTTCACCCTGAGACATTGTTTTCTTGCTGACAGCCTCCTATTAAACTGAAGCAACATGCCCACACAGTAAACATCCAATAACCGGGTCACCGTCTAACATTCAGAAATTAGAGAGCAGCTCTACTTCCACTACTGAGCCAAACCCCAAAATGAAGTGCTGGAGAAGATGAAAAATTCTCCCAGAGAGGGAGAAAATTGTGGCCTTGTGTCTTATGGTCTCACAGTGCCTCCATCTCGGAGGGTTTGCAGGCTTGTACCGAGCTGTGCCAAACAGACAGTACATTTTTACTGGAGACAACTGTGCTTCTCTGGAGAAATCTACTCTCTTGAAAACAGTGCTAGATAAAACACAGTTGCACTGCACCACAGCCTATCATGCCAAATGAATCTTCTCCAATAAATGTTCTGAAAGAAGTTGAAAAATAAGTAAAGACATTTCCAATAAATCCAGATTTATATAATATATATATTAGACTGCAGATGTTAGAGGAATGTAAAATGCTTTTCTAATGGAAGAAGTCAAGGAAAAAGCCAGAGCTTTAACATGTAAAGAATGCAAATATCTTGCAAAGTCTGCAGATGCATGGCCTGTGAGTAAATGTACAAATCAAATGATTGGGTGTGCAGAAACCCAAGTGCCATTTGTACTTTTGTGTTACTAACTGACACCCGCAGTGACTACAGTGTCTCGCTATTTGGGTTCTCATAGACTGAGATCCTCAAACATATTCAAATCTGTGAGGCTTGGGACTCACTGTGATGATACATAGCACCTCTGGTCATAAACCAGGCATTGAAAATGTGCTTTATAAAATGACAGTTCTGGCTACAAAGCCTGCGTTTGGAACAGGAAAAGAGATGGATATAAACAGGCAGGAGAACGCAAGGGAATGCTTCCAAGTCAGGAGGACAGGCAGTATTGCCAACCCAACTTTATTAACTCAAGCCAACCAAATCCACAATTCAGCAGAAGGCTGAGCCAGGTACCTCAAAGCCATTGGTTCCAACATTACCCTATAGCAACCACAGTTGTGTAGGTGGCTCACCTTCAGACGTTGTGAAGGTATTCAACCACCATGAAGAGACAAGCATAAATTGTACGCAACACGACGAGAGAGTTGTAAGTGATTATGCCTGCAAACACAGGCATTCCTTTGCATAAGCAAGGGTCAAAACCAGGACACAAAGTATTGAATTGGAAGAGGTCTATGCATCTCAGTTCACATCCGGCCTATAACAATTTCTTTTTTGTATCTTATTTATGTCTTTATCTGAAGAGAATCACAGTAAATGTGGTTAAGTTAAAATCGTAAACAAGAATTTCAGCTTTAAGCTTTGATTTAGATGATCTGTTTTCTGATAGTGCTTATGTGAATTGTGCCATTCAGTTATTTCTGGAATAACAGTAAGCAGAGTTTATAAACAGGTAGCCTACAACAATGTTTCTCATTCCTCCCACCCGCTTAATAAAGTGAAGGATCACCTAAATTTAAAACAATATATTTAAAACATTAAGAATCATTTCCTGGAGTGTTGCCTAGTTTGTTTTAAACTTTTTTTAACAAAACAAAAAAAGCCCAAACTGTGAATGTTTGTTTATTGCTTTTATGTTTCAATTGTACTTATTTCTATGCTTGCACAAGTGGAAGCACATAACTTTTCTTTATTTTTACAACAGCCGTTTCAAAAAGAAGTCAATTGTGCTCCTACTTGTGTATGTTTTTCAACTAAGGACCATAAGATATGAGAAAATAGACCACAAAATGATAACAAAGATTAATTTTAAAGGTTTTTTTATATACACTAATGAGTAACTTGCAACCATGTTTAGAGACGCCTACTTAGGAGAAGCACATGATGCCCATTCCAACATTTTTTTTTTAAATTTCAGACTTCCCTAAATTCTTAAATTCCCTAATCTACATGTCTGGAGACGTTGAAGTTTCCCTCCCACAGCTTCCCCAGGGATATTTCCTAATGCACTGAGAAGTAAAAGATAAGCGTTCCTTGATGGTGTTCACACTGTTTGCTGCATTGTTTTGTTTTCCCCCAATTTCCGAAGAAATATATACGATAATGAAAATGCCACTCTCTCAGTGAGAACACTTGTTCCCATCAACATAGATGGCAAAACAAGCAAGGAAAAAACCCAAACCACAGTGCTCTAAAATTTCGTTCACATTGCAGTCCTAAGCATTATGACTTTCAAAGTATTTACAGTTTACTACCTAAAATGGAACTCCCCAAAATTAAAGTAAGTTTCTGCCATACCTTCACCTAATACTGAAATTATTTTTAATAAGGTTTTTCTTTAGGATTCAAACATAACAGTTGCAAAGCCACAACTACGGAATAAGGATAAAGGTACATCATACAGTGATGACAGGACGAGAGCAACAGGGATTGTGTCTCCCTTATGATTCCTTCAGCATGTGTTTCTTCACTGGCATGGAGGACTTTGCGCTAAGCCCCATGAAGATACTTCTTCCTTTTAAAAGCGTGCCTTCTATACGCAGCTGTGGTTGGGCCACCTATATCATGAGATTGACCCCTGACCCTGCACTGCCTGCGATACTACAGGCTTCCTTTCTCTAGGGACCAGCAGGGGAGGGTAGTATTTCGCGGCTGCCATTCCAAAGCAAAAGCTAGAAATCCAAGAGTCTTTACTTAATAAATAAAATTCCAGCACTATTCACAGCAGTCATGTCTCAGTTTACATGAAGAGTTGACAGTTTTCTTCTAGCTAAAGGGCTCAAGTAAGTTACGGTGATGAAGGAAGACCCAAGAATGTTGATTAATAGATACTGTAATCTACAAAAAGGAGGACCAAAATTCACATCCATTCGAGCTGTCAGGAAAAGCAAGACAGGAGGGCTAAAGCGGCAACCAGAGATGCAGCAATGTGCAGTATCAGTGACACTCTGCCTAGATCAAGTAACGCTTTGTTCTTTGCAAACCCAGGAACAGCTCACGGTAGAAGAATTCTAAATATCAGCACTTCCAACTGCACGGAGACAAGGCTGCGAGGGCACTGCACCCACTGCGGGGCATGTGACTGATTTGAGGTACCGACCAGAAGCATAGACAGAAATACCTCCGTATTTTTTTTCTTGAACCTGTTTGCAGAAGCACTAGGCTTCTCCTTTTTTTGGTTCTACAGTTTCAGGGATAAAGTATATATATATATATTAAAAAAATCTACATTTTAATGATATGGCACACTGGAAGTCCATACAGCACATTTTACTTCCAAACCTGGATAGTTCAGTTCCTACAGAAAAAAGGAACCTCTTGTCTGCAGTCAGTGGATTACAGCTCTGCCAGCTGCCAAGGAGCTGCTGGAGCCCTTCAGACCACTGGTAAAAGCCTTACGTGGTTCAGCTAGGGAGGCTGGGAGCTGCAATCATGGGAGGCTTGAGAATGGCTTGGATGAACAACTGTCAAGAGTGATGTTGGTGTAGGTGATCAAGGGAATGGACTGGGAGATCTTCTGCGACACTTCCCAACCCTCTCTTCCAATTCAAGGAGCATTTTCACATTAACAGCTCTATTAATTTGATTCTTACCCCTAATTTTACAATAACAAGTATGTATCAAACATGCTCAACTTCACTGATTACCAACACTCTTACTACTACAACATCTATAAACCAGATACAGTTTACATTCCAGTAAAGAAAGAAAGCGAACATGCATCTAACCCTAACAGAAATTTCCTGTCAGCCTCAGACATCCCAGCAGAGCTCATGGTTATTACAGATCATTCTCCAGAAACTCAGACGATTATGAGGAGCCGTTTCTACAAATTTCAGCCGAATGGCTAGTTCTGGCATGACGACAATGCAATAAACACACATTTCAAAGCCACTTTCGTCAGGTTCCTCTGTTGTTCACTGGACAGTTGCCAGAAAGAATAATGTTCCCAGGGGCGAGCTCTCTGGAGGCATTAGGTGCTGGAGCCGAACTTCTGTGCTGATGGATCTTACAGAATCTCAATTATGAGGATACTAGTAATTCTGAATTTGATGTTAGATTTATGCAAAACAAGGTGGTAGTTGAGATTTTTGGAATTAGACAAAGCAAAACAGAATCGGTGCTCCAATACTGTGACTGGAGATTTCTCAAAAGAAAAAAAAAAAAGAAACCAGAACAAAAACCAAACCCCACACCCATGGGGAAGCTCGTAACCATCACTCAGCTGTTAAATGAAACTTGTTCTTTCTTTCAGATTAGCTACTGTCTAGTGGTACATAATTAATATTGATTTGAAAGGCAGTCTGCCCAAGGGATCCAGAACAAGTGATTGTAGTACATGCTGACAAATGAAATATCATAATGGCCAGTTTACAGCACAACTTGAATTAATATCTATCAGTAGGAAAGGTTTTTCCCCCTCAGATTTCCAAAAGGCTAAATTCTAATTTGACCAGATTTCAAACACTGGAAAATAGAAATTGTATTTCAGGAAACTGGGAAGTACTGTTCCCTTCTTTCAAATACGTTAATCATTTTTTCATGTCAAGCCTAGACTGCTTGTCTCAGTGAAAGAATTCCTCAGTGAAAGTCAATGGACTAAACAACAGCATTAAAACCTGCATTCCTGTGTGGGTTTTGTGTGCATATTCCGTTAGCCAGAGACCTCCCAGCGCAATTAGGGGAAGGAGGGCTAGAGATCAGTGCTGTAACCTAGGCTTTTAGCACCCTGAATTTCATCTCTTGCCCTGCCACAGACTTTCTATGAGACACAGGGCAAGTCTCCATCTTTTTGTGGCTTACTTTCATACCTGTGAAATGGGGGTAACAGGATCGCCTCACAGAGACGAAGAAAGGACAAAAACTGAAAAGCTTAGGAAAATTAGGCCTCTAATAAAAGAGCAGTTGACAAAGGATCAGAAGACCCTAACCTTCTGCAGACAGCATTGTCTGACACACTTGCTTTCAGAAAAGCAGTGGAGGGACCAAACTTCAAAATACTAGTGCTTTTAAACTAGTATTTTGCTTCATAAAATACAAACAGTAATTTCCTTGGAGGAAAAATCAGAGGCAAGGAGAACCCCAGGGTTATCATTTCCCCTTGTCAAGCCTCCTCCCTCAGAGGCACACATACAGTCCGTTCCGCATTTTGCTCCTCAGAGAGAGGGAGATTCTGGTGAGAGGAAGCAGGGAGCCCTTCTTGCTCCCTTCTGTCCCTCCTTCCCTCTCCTGACTGGAGGGTTCGGGGAAAGGGTAGGAACGTGCTTAGGATGACAACATCCTAAACTGATAATTAAAAAGATAAACCAAAAATTGTTTGCACAAGTAAACAAGCTGCTGTATGAGAGACCTATTTACACCTTGCATTGAGCTTTCTTTCATCCCAGAGCTAGGCAGACTTCTTACCCTGGCAGCTTTGCCATACTAGAATATAAACTCCTGAAATGCAATTAGTCTGAGAATGCAAGAGAGACTACTAAAGCAGACAGTAACATTACAGCATTTAGTAGAAGCTGTGTTCATGACCAGGACAGGAGGTGGAAAGATTTCCTATGTTTCCATAAAATATCCCATTTCCCTCTACACAATCTGATCTCAGGAAACAAACAAACCAAACCAAAACAAAATCTATTAATTCTAGGTTCTAAGACTAAAGAAGGAAATGACAAGTTATATTAAAAAAAACAAGGGTGGCACTTTAAAAAAGAAAAAAACAAGATGTCCCCAATTACTAGAAGCGGATACATATGTCCCCATTGGCGCTGAAACAAAACCGAAACAATTCTAGAACTACCCCTTTTTCTTCAGCTTACTTTTAAACAAGAATACTGAGTGGTAGATTTGTCTGAATAAAAAAAAAAAAAAATCAGGATTAGTCACAGAAATTATTAACATATTTCAATAAGATTATTTAATCTCCTTAAACTGTTTGTTTTCAAGTCCAAAACAGTTTAAAGCTTACTGTGTAAATACTGGGCTTCTGACCATCCTGCTGAATTCAGCAGAACAGAAAGTCTAAGGCATCATTAAAAATAACACATTGTTTGCATTTTTCATAAAGCCATCAAGAGTATTTCATCTCTCTGAAACACGATCTCCCCCAGGGAATTATGGATGAGCAAAAACAGAACAAGTGGAAGTTAAATAATTTTTTTTTAAATGCCAAGAAGCCAATGGGTTAAGCTCTCAATTTATCTTTGTTTCTCCAAAGATACAACATTATTTCAGAGACATTAAGAGCGAGACCACACCTGTGTTTCTTTAATGGTGGCCTGCTGAAAATATTTGTCAGGCATTGTGTCAGAATCCAGAGCACATTCTTTCACTTTATGATTAACCTTTAAAGAGATTATGTTGGGAAAACGCTCAAAGTGACATTCATTCTAAATTAACTGCATTCACACTGGAAAGGGTTTACCCTTGAAGTTGGCAGTGTTTTTCAAATAAAGCCTAAGTCAGCCATAGAGTACGTGTCCCTAGGAAACAGAATACGCAACCAAATGCTGAAAAGAAGCCAGGAACATTTTGCTATTTAGACAGTAGTAAATTCAATACTCCATAGGAAAAAAAAAAAAGACAGATGAGAGAAACTGACTCTTCTTTTAACAAGATCTGGTTGTAGAGATGAGCAAATCAGCTTCAGTTAAGTAAAACCTGACCAGAATTGCATTGCAAATGGATCCCTTCTCCCCCTCATCCCACAAACACCCCAAACATTGATAAAAAGTTCTGCCACCTCTGCTGGGCCTGGCATTGCTCCGAACTGTTCCTCCTGACAGGGTTTGCTCCCTGGATCCATGTCAGCTGGTGCAACTCCAGCGTTGTTTCATTGAGAGTTTATCTCGGGGACTAAAGCAAAAGTCAGAGGCTGCCTGAATCTGGGCATTTGGCCAAATCTCCAAAGACAAAGAACTTTGTCCAGCACAATGCTAATAAATGATTACACCCTCCCTTTACAAAACATTAGTTCACTTGACCATGGGCATAGGATTCCTTTTTCAAGTATATGGTAGGGGTTTAAACAAAAAACATGCCTATTTGCAAAGACCTGATCAAACATTTTCCCACTATTTCCTTGAACAGTCTCCCTCAGCCCACCCCACAGTGTTTTGTACCATAAAAGACGTGGTAGGAACAATACAAAAGTAAATGTAATTTGCATGTTTTGGAAAAATGTGTCAGGAGCCCTGCTGCAATCCCTGCTGCTCTGCGCATGTATGGCCACTTATGGTGGTAACCCGCAGAAGAATGATCCCTGAACACCCAGTTCTTCATATTCTGTTTAAGCACCAGTTGTGGACTGCTGTCCTGTCTCAGCACTCTGACTTGGGCATTTCCCTGATCCGCATGGGTTTTTTCTCAAATCCTTGATGCAAAATAGTACAGAATGCTTCCAGAATGGCCGAGTCTGCATTTCCACTCCTCTGGAGGGGAGGATGACAAAGCTGCTGAGTGACAGTGCTGTACACTAGCAGCCATTTGGAGGGCAAAACCTCAAAAGCGCAACAGCCCTCAAAACCTTGGGAGAACATTTCAAGTTCTTGAGCACCACCTGCTGGTACCTCGGCCACCGACACACGCACGGCCACCTCCACCTGCACTTCAGGGCCCAGCCCCTGAGGCCCCTCTTTCAGAGAGGACAAGGGCTACCTTCTCCCCAGTAGCTGCTGAACTGCTCCCCTGCATCTCTCTTAGCAGCTTCAGGTAGCGTTTTATAAATGAGAACAGCAAACTGATAAAGCCAGATCCTTTCCTCAGGGGTAGCATCTGTAATGAGGTAACTCCAGGTGTATCTGCAAGAGCATTTTAATTCGATTAGAAGTGTGATTTTGTGAAGTGAACCTACCGGTCACCCCCACTCGCTGTGCTTTAGTTCTCAGAGGGGCAGCCATGAGCAGCAGTCCCACCTCACCCATTCCTCTGCCCCTTTCACTGTGGAACTCCCCTCTGCTCACTGGTTTTCCCAGAGCACTGGGGGAAGCTGCCCTGGACACCCGCTCCAGGAGCTGCTCTCCCGCGCTGCCAGAGGAGCCGGAGAGAGGCAGAGCCCCGCTGGCTTAACCACATTACCTTTCCCAAACCGTACAAGCCCGTCCCTGCAGCCTGCAGGAGGGCTTGCAAAGCCTCAGTGCTGAGCAGCCCCTGCAGTTTGTGCTCACACGTGCCCCCAGATCAGCCCAATAACCCAAGTGCCTGTAACATTACACAGTTTTGCTTCTGCCATCACAACCTATTTCCTTTCTTCTTCTCAAGTCTCCTCTAAGCACCCAGACAAAGGGAGGGAGAGAAAGCAGGAGTTAACCCTTTGTTCATCTCTGGCTGGAGAGTGCTTTTATTCCTTGCTTGGAAGATGCCTATTTCAGAGTCTGAGGCTGCAGAGGAATGACCGCACTGTAGGCAGTTAGGAGTTTTAACAGGCAGCGCGCTGCCGTACAGCTCTCGGCACTCGCAGTTACGCCAACAGTATTGTTGTATTTGATACTTGTCTTCAGTTTGATGAGAACCTCAGCATTTACCTTGTTAAAAGGCAGAAAAAAAATCTGGTTCTCAAAGTTATGAAGAAAAACTTAAAAACATGGCTAGGATGCACATTTCAATGCCAGAAGTGAAAACTTCTAAAAACCCAAGATTATTTTCCCTATTAAGTTTTTGTTATTCTTAAAACAGTACTGCAGTGTCAGAGAGTCTGACTTGGTTTTTCAGGGCTGGTGTAGTTGATAACAGTGCTTCTGCATTGAACAACACCAGTCTGAATCCAGCTTCATTTTTATTTGAAATTTATTTCATCAGCTAAAAGTCCATAATTCGATTATGAACATTTAGCAGTCCAAACTCACACAGAAAATGGATAATGCCCCTCCCAAGAACAAGGACTTTCCCCAAAAGTCCTGGGAAAGGACTTCAGGTCTTTCAGGACAACCTGCTTACAGATTGTATGATTTCACCTCCCTCCCAGTGTGTAATTTCTCTTGCTTCTTGATGAAAGGCATGAAGAGGACAAGGAAAATTATAAAGTTTACTACAATAAATTTTAAATAAAATTTTGAAACAAGTTATTTTGTTAAAGACCATGGGTATATCTTGTGCGATTCAGAATGATTCCCAGTCTTACGTCATTAAGATAAAAGACCTGTGATCACTAATTAACAGTTGTTGTTGAGCCGTTAACATATAGAAGGTGTCACATTTCTGTAATAAAGGCAATGTTCATTTTAAAGGTGAAAACACTGTGAACTCATATAACAGGGATTTTCTTGAACGCTCTAGCCTCTGCAGAGTCCCAGTTCCTCTTGACGTGCTTCCATTTTCTATACTGCTCTACAGCAGTTTACTTCTGCCCTTGGAACACAGCGAGCTGGCAGCTACCGTTAGTGCATTCGTCAGGAGTCTGTAAACTCCAGATGGGAGCACAGGATTAATCCGTGTATGTGGTTCCTAAAGCATCTGATCTTTACAAACATCTGGGATTTTTGCAGTGTCCCACAATGCAGACCTTTTCCACCACCAAATAATAAAACTCAGCTTTCTCAGGTAGAAGAAAAATAGCGGCACCACTCAGTCTCACTCTTGGGTTTTAGGGAGTTGTGTTTTTTTGTTAATTAGAAAGACTTTACATCCTGTAAATATTTGGAGCTTACAGATGTTCTTTCTTTGTTGAGTGACTTCTCAATACATGGACTTTCTGTGATTGTTTCTGTCAATGTCAAGGATTTCTGCTTTTTCTTTTTTTAATAAATTCAAAAAATCCTTGAAAAACACTAAGACAAAAGCATGACTCACATTCAGAATTTCCTGTTGAATTTTATTTTAAATGACTAAGATGTCATTGGACAGCTTGTCCTAAAATAGACTGATTACAATAATTTTAAAAAGACCAGGGATGTGGAAGGTTTAAAGCAGCAATTCTGCTTTACGAGCCCCTTTTGCAGCAGTGCTGTGAGTGGAGGCCCCAGGGCAATCACTGGGACTTTTGCAGATACAAGATTCTCAGAAATTGGCTTTAAAGAGCCAGTTCTTACTGAAGACTGACAAAGCTGTTTGTGTAAACCAAGAATCAACAGAAACACAAAACAAAAGCCATCTCCAAAATCAGAAATACGCTTCAAGGTTTGTCCTGCTGTGAGACTGTGAGACAGACATCTAGGCAGCCTTACAGGGTGGGAGATTGATATGAACCCCAAGGGCTGATAACCTCTTCTCTTTCCCTGGAACAGGCATGCTGGTGACGTGAGAAATGACCAGTCTTGATCACATCCCGCCCTGCGCCAGGTCAGAGATACACTCAGAGATAGAGCTCTGCCACCCAACGTCACTTCCCAGTCACTGTTAGCAATATAAACTATTTTCTCTTCTGGGCTGCCAGTGGCAGAGAAGATGAAGATAAATGGGAAAGAAGCACACTAGCAAAATATTAAACAGAAAGGAAGTGGTTTTGGATGGCACTTGGAAGTGCCCCAAGAGCATATGCCTGACGGCCGGTTTCTCTAGAGCCCTACAGGGATAGGAAGTTAAGGCAATTATGCTCCTTACAGGCACATTAACTGGAGAAGTGAATTTTTGTTTTTTCTCTCAAGCTTTCATATTCATCCAGAGCATCTCTCTCTTTGAAAAACATTCTATTTTTTCATTAGACATGGGGGATTTCTGCTGACCAGAAAGACTGAATTTGAATGCCATATGCTCCACAAATCCACTTGGATAATTGTGATGATCTGTTAGTTATTTCATTAACATTATGCAACTACAAAGGGTGAGAGGCCATGTTAAACTCCATAAAACTTTTAGAATCCTGTGGAGAAGGGGTGGTGGGGACAGAAGGAATCAGCCTCAGGAAAGTATTGGGGAAAATAATACAAATTACATATTATGAAACTCAGTTTTGGTCAGGCTGACAGGGTTACCAGGTGGGGAATGCTTTCATATGCCTTTCAGATACACGCAGATATTTGTCAACTACAGAGGAAAGCATTGGTACAAAATTACAAAAGGTAGAAAGGCAAGAGAGCCTGCTCCTTGATCCATTTTGAACTGCTGTTGGTCCCAGAGCATGAATCACGGAACCAGCTGAACACAGGATGCTTGCTAGTATAAAGACAGGAGCAGACGCTCACTTTGCACCACTATTGATCTGAAAGCAACACAAAACAGAGTGGGAGGTGGTAAAGCTGTGACTTGGGAGCACAGTCTGTATGACTCACTCCCCAAAAAGTTTTTAAGTCTCACAGCTGAGAAGCAGTCTGCCAAGAGACTCTTACTGTTCAGAAATTTAGTATACAAGGAATAAAAATCTGCTATGTAGTTACATATGGCACTACATCTGCAAATATTTTACATTTTCAAATGTTTAGGGAATTATAGAAATACTAACTCCTACAGCCTCCCTGTAAATGTTCTGAACACATTTTATAGAAGAAGCAGAGGCAGAAAAGTAGCTTGCTCCAAAGCCAGAGAGTCAGTAGCAGTTTTGAAGAGATCCAGAGCTAAAAAATATTGCAGAAGATTAAGAATGCTCATTTCATGGCACATGCAGATTTACTTCAACAGCATCCACTGTGCTGTTTGACCTGGGTCAGCAGGTTTCCAGTCAAGTCATTACTTTGTTCAATAGAGAGAAGCGGAAGTCTCAAATACTCACATTTTTTTGCATCTCTGCTGACAAATTTTACCATATAACTCACATTTCACAAAATGCAGATGCTTTTAAAACCTCAGCTTGTGGAATCAAACCTCCACTTTCATTCTTAGGGTTTGGGGATTACTTTTTTTTTTTAATTAAAATTCTATCACATATTTGTGGAAAAGAGATTAGTGGCACTGCCACCATCACCTTTACGCCAGCTCTGATAAAGCAAAGAAAAGAGAAAACTTTAGCTATTTTCAGATACTCATTATTTCTGTGTACACCTCACGATATTAATAAATGTTGACAATTAATGTCATGTTGACAAAACCAAGGCCTATGTGGAAGATTGATAAGGAAACATCCAAAGCAAAGAGTCTTTTTGAAATCCTGATTTAACTCTTCCTACGTAGAAATTCCCAGTCAACCATTCAGGAAACAGGATCGTCATTGTGCCGTTCAGTTCCCCAATCAAGTACTGCACATACCAAATGATGAAAAAAGTAGGAAGCAAAAAGTTTAAGAACAGCTTATGGGCTCTAATCTGTTCCCAGGAAATGTTTCTTGCATAGTACATATGAGTGAACCAACAAAAATGAAATTCTGTTACATCTAAGAGAAGAAAAATTCAGTAAACTACTAACTGCAGGCTCTGGTCAGGAGTTCCTGGCTCCCATTCCCCAGCTCTGTCTTCTAAACCACATCGGTTTCTGCCACACAAACTCCAGATGGAAAAGGCTCAGCTTTGGGTCTCCTGGTTAAACAAAAGAGCAGGCAGGGCTGCAGCCTAGGGACCGTAAACATTCTGGTTTGGGGTTTTGGCATCTGTAGTATATAGCTCTCTCATACATGTGCTTGTGCATGTGCACACACACCCATTAATAAATATGGACTGTTACCTTGAGGGAATAGCCAAAAAACTCTAACATGGTGACCTACTATTATTGCAACCATATCGTCTTGAAGTTGTAATGAACCTTTCCTCCCTCCTCCCTTTCACTTTCCTCATGCACTTTGAGCACAGATGTCCAAACCCAGGCTTGGTTTTACAAACTTCCACTCTTCTGAGCTGTGTATCGATGTAAACAAATGCTCAGTTTGGTCTGAAGTATTATGTATGTTTGTAAAGAACACAGGAACTGATACAAGACATCTGCTCCCACTGCTTCCACAACACTATTTCTTTCATCTGTTTGAGTTTTGGCTTCTCTGAGAGGAAGCAATTGGCTGTTAATTATGGGGGCTGAGAACTGGTCACATCACAGAACTGTGTTTGCAAGCGTGATTCATGACAGCATCATTTCTCAGCAGCTGTCAGCAGTAAAGGCTCAGCACTTAACAAGGAACTATTATAATATTATACCAGCAAAGGATGAAGACAAATGCTGTGCACAGCTGAGAAAGCAGCAAACAAAATATTGTTTTAAAACCCTTATTCGATAGAGAATCAACTTGAAACATGCTGTTTCTCAGGAGAGATAAACAACAATCCTGCCAGCATGGCTTCCCAGACCATGAAACTGAAATCCAAACTCTTCAGATGTCCTCCCCAGAGCTGGATGAAAAATGAAAGACCTTTTCTCATTAATATCTGGAAATTTTAAACTTGTTCTTAATACTCCCAAGACTGTGTCTGTTCCCGTGTCTTTCTTGTCTTATGCTGAAATTGTTTGCTCCTTGGGGAAGACATTTTGATTTGCTATCTTCATATAGGCCCTAGGAGATCTGGCTGAAGTCCAGTACTACAGTATTTAAAACCAGGAAAACAGTCAACCTGCATCAGATCAGAAGTCCATATAGGACAGCATCCCATCTCCAGTGACTCCCAGTAGCAAATGCTTTGGGGAACAAAATGCAAACATCAGAGCATGTGTGGACTGAACTTCTTCCTGATTATACTTCCCCTGCTCCTGCAGGCAGCAGCTTAGTAAGAAACAAAGAATAAGAAATAAAAATTGACATTATGGCATGGGTGCATAACAGAGAGATCTAAATACCATTTTAGTGTCTCGGTCCCCAATGTTTGTGCAGCCACACTGTCGTGGTTGCTTCTTTCAGAGGGAGCTTTGGCAAGCAAGGCAAAGTTTGTCCTGTAAAGTGCTAACTCATTGTTGAAGATATCATCAACTGAGGTAGCACAAGCTCTGCTGTCAGATACTGGCAGAGATAGCTGATGGCTTGTACAACTTTTTACAACCTTGTGTAGTAACAAACTGAAATCAGTAGCAGTTCAGGTTAAAATGTTAGGCTGTAAACAG
Source organism: Phaethon aethereus (assembly GCF_964289735.1). Taxonomy (NCBI): domain Eukaryota; kingdom Metazoa; phylum Chordata; class Aves; order Phaethontiformes; family Phaethontidae; genus Phaethon; species Phaethon aethereus. Next base: position 2,478,051 of record NC_138588.1, read on the forward strand.
AGTGCCTTCCACAGCTGTCTCTGCTATTGGGACAGAAGCTAGTGTCCCCATCAGCCATCCCAGCTAAATCTGCCCAGACACATCAGACAAACACTTTTATCACTCCAAACAAAGTCTGTTCTTGGAAGAATTTTCTCCCTAGAAACCAAGCATTAGTGCACCAGTCATTGGAAGAGAGGGCTGCATGCAAATAGTTTGTCATAACCTCAGTTCTAAATTGGGTTTCCATGGCATAAATACAAATGAGAAGCTCTACACAACCTCTTAGACAGCTCTTTTCTCCTCAGTGGCAACCGCTAGATCTCCCACTGTTTGCAAGAGTGACCGCTATAAGGAAGAATATGGTATAATGGACAGTACCTCTGCCCCAACTTAGTCATCAGCGATTCTGAAAAACAAGGTGACCCAAAGACAACACACACAGAAGAACAGAGTCTTTTATATGAAATGAAAATATATTTACATGGGCTTCAAACTTTTTGGTGTGGTTTTACATACGCAGTTCCCTTCAGGATAATTGATGCTGGGGAAAAGTCTGGTTTGCAGTAGGCAGGAAAAACTAAGGCAGTCAAAGCAGCTTCTTGTTGTTTCTGGGCTAACCCAAAATACCAGGACTTGTATGTAAAACACAAGTGAGAAGAAAGGAAAAACATTGTTTTAAAAATCCCAGCAATGGAGTTTAAAGAGAGTTGATAGATAACAACATCTCTAACCTACCCCCTCAAAACAGGGCCCGAGTGTTTTTTCCACTGACTTCCTTAGATTTTGGAAGACAAACTGAGCAAAATGTTTGTCAATACTCAGGAAACTTTCAGTACAGCATTATTTATTACAGAAAAATGCCAGCTTTAGAAACTTGAAGATTATGATATACTGCCCTCAATAATCTGTTTTTCACATCATGGAGAAGACCAAGAGATTTCCTTATTTTCATGAAAACTGTCTCTCCCTGGTATTAGAAACAAAATACTATCGTTTTGTTGATGGGGAAGTGACTGCCAGAGAGAGTAAATCCTTTGCCCAAGAACCAGAAAGCGAATCTTGATCTCTCGAGCTATAGTTCAATGCCTTAATTCCAAGAATATTCTTCCACTTGGAGTCACGTATAAAAGTCCATTCTCTACTGACTCCACCAAAAAGTCTCGCAGTCCCTCTGCACTTCGAACATCCGAATTCAAGCTTTACTAGAGCCTTCGTTGTACTGGTCGAATGATAAGAAGTTACTAATACAACTACCATTGCAGTCCTTGACCAGTACATAGGAACAGCATGCCGTTCTCACAAATGGTAACAGTCTGCCCTGACTGGCAGTAAATTGACCCTTTTAAGTGGCCACTGCTATTTTTCTGAATACAAATGATAATATCTTTTACAGCTACACAGGGGCAGACCTGTGGTGTCACGATACCATGTAATGGATGTATGGACAACACATATGGACATGTTTAGGTCTACAGTTTAGATTTTGTCTCTTTCCTTCGTTTGTGAGCATAAGCTGGAAAAACTGGAGTGCAGTGCTTTCAGCCCCAAAGAATCGTGGCTTATGATCTAACACCATCTGACTAAGCTTAATTGTATGGTGACCAGTTCCTGATTCGTAAGTCTTTATGCAGCTTTTCAGGTTAAGTAACTATCATCTCCAAAACCAGTCCCAGCTCCTCGGCTCTGAGATTCACGTCCTTGCATCTGGCCAAGACACTCTCAGCACAGACACAGAGAGCAAAAGAAAAGCCACCTCAGAAACCCCATGTCTTCACACCTGTTTAACAATCCCAACATAAATTAATGCTGGCCCTGTTGCTAATGTTACCAGAAGCTGTTCAAAGAAAAACAGTAGATAAGTCCTGAATCTGGAAGTCTGGTGGGCACCAGCCTCCATTTCTGCAAATCTTGCATAGAGGACATACATATGATGATAGGTGCAACCCAGATCAAGTTGAGAATTTAGTCTATAATAAATGCACCACAGACCATATTGCAGAAACACCGCAAGAGTTAAAGATGGTGTTATCTTACTCATCATAAGCTGATCTTGTGAAGTGTTTCAAAATCCACATACTTATTCAGGTTGTCTTCATAATTGCTGGATCTTACAGGAATACAGAATGGCATGAGCCACCCAAAATTTAAGTCATCCACATAAGAGTTTCCAAGATACATCTGTCCTACAGAAGTCTGCTGATAAAAGCTCATCAAGTCTTTTAACATTTTCAGGTACAACCTATACATTTCATTGTTTAGGTTGTACCTATACAATACCAACTGACAATTCTGTCCAGATCAGCATCACCAACTAGGATTTGTCAGCCAGCCTAATAGCTTATTGGTGAAACTGTGCTTAAAACCACGCTCAGCGTTAAGAGTCGAGTGAAGTTTCCCAGCCAAGAAAATACAGCTGCAAATAGCTGCCGTCTCTCGTTCATCTACTGCTGAAGATCTGCTCACAAGGTCCCTCCAAAAGACTGAGATAGTCAGTGGGGCTTTGGTTCCAAGACCACAGACACATTCAAGTTCATCCTGGAGAAGAGAAGGCTCCGGGGAGACCTTATTGCAGCCTGCCAGCACTTAAAGGGGGCTTAAAAGAAAGATGGGGACAGACTTTTTAGCAGGGCCTGTAGCGATAGGACAAGGGGTAATGGTTTTAAACTAGAAGAGGGTAGATTTAGACTGGATATAAGGAAGAAATTTTTCACAATGAGGGTGGTGAAACACTGGCCCAGGTTGCCCAGAGAGGTGGTCGGTGCCCCATCCCTGGAAACATCCCAGGTCAGGCTGGACGGGGCTCTGAGCAACCTGCTCTAGTTGAAGATGTCCCTGCTTCTTGCAGGGAATTGGACTAGATGACCTTTAAAGGTTCTATGATTCTATGTGACTAGAGTCACACAGCCAAAAATCTGCTTGAGAATGGCTCTGTCCTATGTAGTATGCAATGCTGCACAAAATCCGATGCCGATCATCAGTGCCAGTACATTTCTTCTTAGCCGGTGTGAAGCGTGGAAACATGCACCAGCCTCTACCACTCACGTTACACGGCAAGAGCGTGCTGCACCAAGGGATGTGATGCAACAGGCAAAAGAGCTTATTCTCTAAGTTGCTCCTTAGATTTTCTCACTGGAAAGCAGACCTGGCTGGAACACGCCTAGCACAGTCTTTGCTGGATTTTGCCACCTCCAGGCAGCAGAGTTAAGGTGTGAAGCACAAGTGTTGGCTGTATTAACTCTTCCTTGTTTTAATGGGACTTCAGTCAGAAGGGTACACTTGGTGTCCTGGAAAGGCTTGGAGGCACTGCCTGTCCACCCAACCCCCATTTTTAATGAACTTTTGGGGCAATGAGTAGTAATGTTGAAGATATAGCTAAAAACCAAATACCTCAGCTGGATAATCTTTAACCAATTCATCACAAAGAAAAACAGTATCTTTTGCAGAACTCTGAGGAAATGTGGACAGTTCCTTTCTGCCCATATTTATTGGAAAGGTTTTAATAAACACAGATGTTGGGAACGGATGGCTACTGTGTAATCATGTGTAGAAAAAGCCAAAGGACAAAATATCCCTTAATGAAGACCTGCATACCATGCAATATTCCAAAACAAGGGAGGAAGAAATATGGTTAGTGTTACAAATAGACAAATTACAAGAATCTAGATGCCAAGATTTTTTTTTTTTTAAACACTGTTTCTTCTCCCACCCCTCATTTGTAAGCTAAAGAAGAGCCCTGAACAGGCCTTACTCTGAGCAACATACAAGACACCTCAAGAGTTCAAGAGACCTACGTGGTATTGGAGTCAGTTTTGTAGACAATTCTCTAAATGTCACTGTTTAAAACTGGATATATGAGAAGACTCTCACTATTTCTGACATCCTTATTTTATACTTACTGGTCTTGCAAGGAGTGCACACACATTTTAATGTCAACAGGGACACAGATGCTTATATGAAGATCCGTTGCTAGATTTTAGTCTCTGTACTGTTTTGGTTTTTAGAGGTGTAAAAAAATACAAAAAACCTCCATGAAAATATTTCTGAGGCAATGAACCCATTATTGGCCTGTGCAATTCCCAGTAATGACACTGTGATTCTGCTGTGACCAGAAATAATTGTAGATTAGCACAAACGTGCTCACTTTTTCCAAAGAAGAGAAGAGAAAAAAAATGGACACTGAAGCAAATCAAATGTCTGAATTCCTGGCTTTTAACAGCTTTCAGTGCAAAAAAATAAATTTCAATTTTTCCTGAACTGACTATATAATATGCTGGCAGAATATCAGGCTAACTTTTTTACTGAATTTCCCTCTCCCCCCCCCGCCCCTTTTCTTTTGCTTCATTTGGGACTTTCATTCACTAATCACAACTAAATAATCCCCAAGGAGAAAAAGTTATTTTTGCAAGTCCAGTATCCTTGTTATGCCAGTGAACTTTGCCGAAGAATCCAAAACTGAGGCAACTTAAGAATATATTTGTAATATTCAACAAAATAATAAATTCAGCACATGACACAGGAAATAATAATCAGATGATCTCAGCCCCAGAAGTATTTCACTGCTGTGGAAATGCCAGGTTGGAGAGTTCATGTGGAAAAGGAAAAGCCTTGTAACTTCTCCAAACATCAGTCATCACTTCCAGATACCTCTAAATACAGCCATTCATTTCACACTGCAGGATATTGTATTGAAAAGCAAGGCAGGGCCAACACAGCACCTTCTACCACTAAATATGCACTGCACAAACCTTAGCTAAGTGTGTTTTTCCTATTTGGAATAGGGCTCTTTCATTTCCAAAAAAGAGGTTCATGCTTCTCGCAGAGCAAAATATTTATAGCCACATGTGAAAAAATATAAAAGAGCTTGAAAAGGCAAACCCAGAGGTATTCCAAGATAGCTCCATGTCAAATATAGAATGACTCATCTACCTCTTTCAGTGAAAATGTTCATCCTAGATAGATCAAAGGCACTAAGTACACCAAGCCTTTTTTGCTAAACCTGGCAAGAAAGTAAAAAGGTTTTCAATCAGCAGTCACTTAGTGGGAGGTCTGTGAACAAATGAAAGCCATAAGACGCTGGCATATGAAAGAGACCATCCCCTACAATGCACAATAGGGACAATGTATACAATTTAAGCATAGTTTGCAAGGAATAGGAAGTCTAGATGAATATTTTTGTGCAGCTATACCAGATGCCACATGGATCTGATATTAGGAGCTATGCATTATTTTTGCTATAGACTTTCAAAGATCTTCCATGCTGCCTATCATTCACATGCTTTCACAGACACAGCTTTGAAGGCTGGGACCAACGCTGCCCATCATCTCACTGCATATTTACTTTCGAGCCTCCCGCAGTCTCTGCATGGATGCCTACCAGCTTGCAATCACTCTGAATATGTCTTGCAGTAAATGAGTCTCTGCAAACTGTTATATTCTTGTTAGGTCATATTTTACCGCTTGGGCTTCCACTTCTTCCACCTCTTCCACCACCCCCACAAAGGTTGGGCTGCGGGGGCAGGGAAATAAGAAACCACAAAACACAGGAAAGTAAAACGTCAAAGTCTCATTTAAAATAACACCGACCTGCTACAGTGACTGCTCGCCGTGGAAGAACACAAGGCTAAAGACGATCTTGCACAGCAGAGTTCTACGCTCTGCTGTGGCTGCAGCCTCTTCCCCCCGCAGCCCTGGGAAGGCTGTGGGTCCCCAGCACACAGCGTGGGGCAGGGTGGCAGATCACCTGCAATGTGGTCCACAACTTGTGCCGTGCCACAGCCTCCTCCAACGCGAGGACTTTTCTCCCGAGGAAGATGGGAGAGATCCCGCCGCTTGCCTCGCTCCTCTGAGCCGCCTGTGATCCTATTAAAACTTTGGCATTTCTGGACATAAACTTTTGGACCTCACAGAAATCATCTTCACTCTAGCAGTAACTGGGTTACAACTGCCACCCATTTCTACACCTCGGGGGGTCCTTTACAGTGGCTCTATTACCTTAAAGCGACTGCTTCATGGGAGCAGGAAGGGTCAGGTCAGAGGAACTGGCTGGCAAAGCTCATCAGTCTCTAATTGAATCAGCCTGTGCTGCTGCAGCAATGTTTTGCTGTTTCACTGCTATCCTTCAGGCTAGGCTACTTCACCAGGGGTGTAGACAGCTTGTTACCTCTGCAAAGAAGATGTAGCTATCAGTCCTTCAGAAAGCAATATGCAGAAGCTCTCCACAGTTTCCAGAGAAGCTGGAATTGTGTCTGGCACTTCAGAGCAACTGATAAATTACTTAACCCTACACTAGTAGTTCAGTTCAAAGGCAATAAAGCCACTGTGAAAGAGGAACACGACTGCCCAGGTTACATGCCTGGGTATAGATGTTGAACGCCTCCAACAAGCACTGCGTGGGTTTGGGCAAACCCTACATCCTCAGGACTAATTTCACAGACTGTGAGCTCTTTGAGGCAGGCAGGACGTGAGTGGGCCCTCCTGCGGTGATTAAATAGGAATGAACATCTCTGGGCAGAGCATATTCCATCCCCAAAGGTTTCGCACTTCTGTGTACTAAAGCCAACATCTCATATTCCTCTCACTGAATGCTTTACCTCACTGTTTGTGGAAATGGAGACAACAGTAGCCTGTAAAGGTTCCTTAACTCCTTCTCAATTTTCTTTGTCCTCCTGCTTTACTAGCTGTTGTTTACCACTTTCAGCAGCAGACACAGTAGGCCAGGAGACCTATTTACATCCTACAGTGGGGCTAACCCATGGCCAACAAATAGCCAGAGGGACCAGTAATACATAGGCTGGCCAAATCATTCCCAGTGAAGAAAGCGCTGCCAGACCACAATGCACAGCCTCCAACTCGCTCCACACTGTGATACTATGAATACAAGTAACAGGGATGACGCAGACTTGTATTAACACCAGCCTGACCAAAGCATGGTTTCACTCCAACTGCCCAAACAGTTACTTTCTGTACACACGCATCTGGGCCAGGATGCTCAAACCCCACTACTGCAGCACTGCTAGCTTCTGCAGTGGAACAGAAAGTTTTTAGGAACTTTACACTTCATCATGAGACCATCACAATGAGCAAAGCTGAGCTGCAAGTTTCTTGGGTTCAGGGTTTTTTTGCTAAATTCTTATAACCCTTTTTAAATATTAACTCTGCAGAACTGCCTACTACAGAACAGAAAATCCTGACACTGATATCCTTCTTAGTCATAAGGAATTCATGCATTTTACCGTATTTTGAAACTCATTAACCAAGCTTCTGGAAGCAATTTTTCCACAACCCTTACACTTCACCAGTAACAAACAGTTTGAAAATTTCTCTGGGTAACAGTTGCCTGCAAAGCACTTAAAATTTATAAACTTCTCATACAGTTTCTGACATTTATCATTGCTAAAGTAAATGGAAGCAATGGAATCAACTATGCATCATGAGTAATATAATGCAATATTAAAGGACACCCAGTGGAGTACTTTAGAGGCTAAGGAATCTAAATCATACGCTCAGTGCTGGGAAACCATATAGGAAAATGTGTGGCACCATTTGTTGTTTGACTGTAGCTGTCGCTGCTCAGTGTTATGTGAGAGCTAAGCTGCGCTGCTGATGCGCAGTGTTACCTAATTGACAGCAGTGATTTACTATTTACGTGAATTAGAAGAGAAAGGAACTGTGGAAAGAATTCCTAATGAGTGATCACAAGTGTTTCCACACTGCCCGCCACAGCCTAAACTAAACAAAAGCTTGCAGCAAGACAGGGAGATGGGCTCAGGCAATGAGACTAACTCATGCTACTGCTACGGGGGGGTCCCAGGCAGGCAGCCTGGAGCATCCCAGGTCTTTTAAGGGTCTCCATCTAAGCTACTTAATAGAGAAGGACAGATAAGAGGTATGATGTTAAGTAGCACTGATAAGATCTGAAGGACATTCCCATCTTCACCTCTTCTAACTTCTTTTTTGTTATCCTCTGCTGTCCTGGTACAGGTAGAAGATGCATAGGCATTGAGTAGATGCCCTGAGTAGAAAAAAGAACTACTTTGAACATACATTTATGAACACTACAACAGCCACTGTGATCTCTGCATGTCACTAGGCAGCAATCCTGACATGACTTTGGGAGGTGTGTGGCTTCCACAGGTCTTGAAAAATATGGAGGCCTCTTCCTTTGTGGCTGCAAGTTTTGTCTGGACAGAATTTGAAAGCTCTAGCCAATTGCCAGGGACTTCTAAATACCCAACAGCCTGGTTACAGCAACCACTCTGCACAAATGACCACTGACATTCACAGATCAACTCTGCAGCGTGTGTGTAGATGTCTGAAGCAGATCAGTTGTGTAGCGCATGCGCAGGGGATGATGGGCTAGATACTCTGTGCCAATGGTACGCGCAGGGCGGATTTCCATCTGGGAAGGCCCAGGCAAAGGAAAAACAAATATGGAAGATATGGCAGTTTTGTACATATTTTCCTCCCCACTCATTCACGGCTTCTTACATATATCCCAGGAAAACATACAGATTTTTTAAGTGATAATCAGTACTGGGATTACACTTTGGAAAGCTTTTGTTTTGTCCTCTTTCTGGGTTTTTATTTGTTTGGGTTTTTTTAACCTTCCCTGCATTCCTTTCCTTTCCATCTTTTTGCTTCTTCCTTCGGTCCCACTGAAGATACACAGGATCATGATGTAAGAAATGTCACCCTTCCCATTGCTCTATTCCTCCTGCAATAACCTGCAAATTCTATTAGCTGAAACGATGTGGGACACTGGGATGGATTGGGGCAGACAGAGAGGCGCAGACAGAAATACTGCCTGGTAGCGTCTGGTAGCCTGGCACTCACTGGCTGCTTGGTGCAGAGCTGTGCTGTTACTGTGGAAGAGTTTTATCAGAAGGATCAGTACAAACCCTAATCGTATTACAGAAATTGTAAGATGAAAATGAAAGTTTAAATTACTTAAGTGTTTATCTTCATTTGTATATATTTGGCTGTTAACAAGATGGACGCATACACGACACCACCCCCAGCCACATGATGAGTGAATTTATGAAAGGTGAAGCAATATGAAATGAAACTGAAGAACAGCCAGCTGAGACCTCCAAGTCCTGTCAGCAGAGTTACAGGAGGCATTCTGGGGGATGGTGGAAGCACCATTAGCTCCACTGCTGAAGCTCAGCACCCCTTTGTTTGTGCTGATGCAACAATCTGTGGGACCACACTGTAAACCAGGCCTCTGGAACAGGGTGGGAGGGTGCTCAATAAAAAATATTTTTTGAGGACTCTCTACACTGCGTCATGAGATCTTGGGATCTACACCTGCTCTAGTAAAGCTATATAAACTATACATGAAGGATCAGTCAAATAAAAGTCTAAAAATACTGTTCAATTCCTGTTTTTGTCTTTAATATAAAAATATATACTATTTTTCTGGTATAATGGTCAAACAGTTATATTGCTCTTCTGGGATAATGATATGTTATTACTAGCAAATGAGCAGCTTCTGAAGCAATGAAACTGATTTTCAGGGTGGTCCGTTTTCAGGTTTTTTAATAAGGATCTTCTCACCATCACAATTACAGAATGAAAGTTTGGAAGATAGGTAAAAACAGTCTAATGGCTCAAAAGCACAAGGCAAACAACGAATTTTGAAAGTTTACTTATCTGCATTAAGCTTATGGTCATTAAGAGAATCTCATCACTTTGGAGAGCATTTTTAACTTTTGAAAGTTAGCATGTGGCTATGTAATGTTGCTCTTCACAGCCATTTCCTTAAAATCTTTGCAGAAAACATCTGCGACTGACAGAGAGAGCAAACAACAAAGCAAGATTCACATACAGCATGACTGCTTCGTGTTTCCCTGTTTTGATGTTTTTATGGCATAAACACATTTATACATAAAACCAGCAATGCTTTATTAGTTAACCAATAACACAGATCACGCAGTGCAGCCAGTAAGTATATCTGCCCCAAGAAAACACAGAGATTCAACTTGGCTGGCATTATTATTTACACACAAGACTGCATGGAATCTTTGCTTCTAATTATAGCTGTGCCTAGCTGGGGTGGGTGGATCAAATGTGAAGTTCCCAGGCAGGATGAACGCGTCAACAGGACATCATCCCTTTCAGACAATTTTCAGGTCAGTCTCCACCTACCCAGTTTGATGCTACCAAGAGTAAATTTGAGATGCGTGCATGTTGCACCCTCACCAATATCCCAAATTCAGTCTGGCAGGAAGGAAAGACCAGTTTCCCATTCCCAGCTCTACCTGACAAGCTATCTGGTCACTTCCTCTCCACCTCCAGATTCAACCAAGCGCCATTGCATGGTCCTCCCACTAGCCAGCGGGAGGCAAAAGGAAAATCCTTATGGAGTCCTTGGCCACTAAGGACTAAAATGCAGAAGAGGACTTCAGATCTCTTGCTTCCTTCTAAAAGCCAAAGATCTGCAGCTGACATCTTCGTAGGGAGTGTGACAACTCTTTCACCAAGCCACTCCTACTGCCACTTCCCCTCTGGTGATGATCATGTCCCATGCAACACATTTGGCACACACAATCACAGGAGAGAGCAAGGGACCATATTGGGACATCCGTCGTGAAAGGGATGACTGACCTTTACAACTGCTGAGGAACATGTTTTTTGATTGTGTTTGTCTGAACACAGGTCTCATGTCAACCAGAACTAGAGGTCATGGAGAGGGGGAGGCACTGATGTACGGTCCTAGATGCAGCACAGTGAGAGGCAGGAATTAGATGCGCCTCACATCAGTGTAAGGTTTGTTTTCATATACACACGTATTTGTACTTGCACACACAAAAACACATCCACCCCATCCTATATGGCAAGCTCATGGAAAGGTAAATCAGACTCTGAGCTTCTTGAAGGTGTTTTGGGAAAGCACTGAAAGGAGGCTATAGTCTAAAAGTGTACTGTAAAAGTCTAGTCTCTATTGCTCTAATTTCCAAAACACCAAGTCCCTGCAAGACACACACACTCTAAAAAATAAAACACCATATCAAAGATCCCTCTGGGAATACATTCTCTTCACTCTTCAACGCCAAATGTACCCTCACTTGCCCCCTTGTAAACTGATTAATTTCAGTGGGAAGAATCTGCTCAGAAAATCAGCAAATTCACGCAGTGAAAATAAGTATTTGTACATGTTAACTCAGAGACTGCAAGCAAAACCAAGAGAAATCTCTGTATTTTTCTCTGCTCAACAGAAACAACAGGATTTATATCAACTCTTATTTTCAAGCTGCAATTGCTATTTAATCTGTTACCAGGCAGTTTTTCTCGAGTCATTTTGCACATGGATCAGATGCAACCCCCTTTCCCTGAATTAAAGAGTAAATGAGTGCACCATCTGGCCAGCCCCTTGTCTGATTCAGCCTCAGCGCCTGCGGTGGTATTCCAAAATGTGAGGAATGCTCACCCAGTAGACTCAGTTCACATCCTCCCTCCTATTGACTAAAGCTGCTCTGTCCCCTTCTGGGCCGCTTTATATAAGAATTTGGTGGGAAGACTAGGTCTCTGAAATCTTAACCATCTTCAAATGTGCATGTGTGTGGTCTGAGCAGGCAGCTTAGGCAATGAGAAATGGGAAGCCACTAAAATGATTCTGCTTCTAAATATTTTGACCTTTATTGACATTTATAAGTAGCAGGCAGCTTAATTACCAATTAGAGGAAGTTATTAGCTACAAAAGGAGCCTGTTCTTTTTTTCCTTTATGGCTCCTTTCCCAAACCAAGTGCTGTTAGATGAGATTTCTGTGGCAGGACAAGGCAAAGGAGCCCAGGAGACTTAGGCTACTTCACAGCTAAGCCCTGCAGAAATCCTCACAGAAATCAAAGAGCTTTCATAAAGTGGATACTCCAGAGACAGCCCATTCAGAGCAACAGACTCTCCATTTCTGTTGGTGTTAAAGCCTTGTGTTACAGCACTGTCACGTTTTTCTACATGGAATTGCTTGGTGGGCAGTATGGCTGGCTGGTTTCCTTTCAAGCACACCCATAAACAAGGCCTATCCAAATTGGGTTTGGTTTGGGTCTTTTTTCCCCATGATATGCATTTAGAGGCTGGCACGAGGAGCTGAGGGCATACAAAACTTGGCTACTAATCTTGACACATACTGTTAAAACAACTGGAAGTTCTACCCCAGAGATGGATGAATTCCTTCAGCAAACAAAGCAGCTCCTTTAAAATCACCTAGACCCCAACTCTGCCTACAGGATTACATGGGCTGGTGGCTCCACACACATTTATGGTCCCACTAGAGCATTAGGATTGTTTGCTGGGTGATGGCACTCCCGAGAACATCTTAATTAGAAAATATTTTTTAGAATGAACATGGTCTCCCATAATTTTAGAGTATCTTTCTTTCACTAGAAACAAACTAGGAGAACGGTACACCAAAACTGCAATGTTTGCAAATGCTCTGATACCTGATACATATATATATGTGTATATATCTATGATTTTTTAAAAACTAAACTAGTGCTAATATGAATTAAAAATTAGCTCATGAAGGAGCTACCAAACTCTGTACAACCATATCATTCTCAGTTCTGTAACACATACTAATGTTGTTTAAGAAGTCTTTATATATGAAGGGAGAAGCAATGTAGATAAGACATGGAAACTCAAAGAAAGATACTTAAAACATTATTTCCTCACTGGGTGAATAATCTCAAGGTATAACTTCCCTAGTAGCTAGGAAGGTAGCTGCATGATCCAGACCACATTTCAGAGTATATCAAACCTAAGACATCATGGAAGTTCCAGCGTTCTCCCAGGCATAGTAATGAGGCTTTTCATCAACTTTCCTCCTGCTTATATCAAAAGAAGTCCCACGACACCTTCCACCAACCTCACCTTCCGATTTTCTGACAAACTTCTGGACTCTCAAGCAAGACATTTAATGTTAATGTCATTTTTTTTTCCTTCTCTGAATTTTTCCCCAGATCCTCCTGGCTTTTTTTTGCTATGTATTCTTTACACCTTCTTTACTGAGTAATTCACCCTCAGTTTCAGAGGAAAAAAAAATTTACTTATAACCTATTTTAAACTACGAGTTTGATCCTGCAATCACTAAAGTCAAAGGCAACAAGGGCGTTCTGTTCAATGGGAATAGAACAGACCCAGAGTTCCTGGACAGTGTGTTTTTAATCAGGGAACCTTCACATCAAAAAGGAAGTCATTTGCATCATATTAGTATTCATTGTCCACCTACACAGGATGGGAAATTTGCTGAACAAAAAGGTTAAGTGTGCTGATGCCAAGAGGGCTTGCCCATTGCAGAGCCGGTCTCAGCAATGAAAGCATCTCAGCTGTACCTGTTCCAGGAAATTACATCAAAAAAACTCTGCATTCATGGCTCGAGGGAGTCAGACCTGTTTCTTACAGTACATAAAAGGTCAGCTGAGATCACCGTGTGTATTATTTCATCCCAGGAACAGTCCAAGTATACCAAAACCAAAAATAAAGCTCAAGTGAAAGGAGGTAACAGAAGGGAAGCTGCTGCAGCCCATCTGACAGGGTTTACTCAAATATGTCACTTTAGATCAACAGAGAAATGTCCTCCTGCAAAGTGTTTATCGAGGGACTCTTGACTGAAAAAATGATACAAGAGTTCTTTGTGCTGGCTGCAAAAAAGCATATGTGGTCTTTACCATGCAAGACAGTTCTTCCCAGACTGTGGCTCACAGAGTCAGCTGGATCTGGGGCTACTTCTGTAGAATCCGTGAAACACAACTGAGTCAGAAAAGCCTATTGTCAGAAGGCTACAATTTGCTACAGAGACGTAGCCATCTCCGCTGCAAAGCTTTAGGCACCTGCAGTTCAAAAAAAGACTGCAAGTCAGTTAAGTGTCACGTATGTGCTACAAAAAATTAATCTGAGTCATAAAAGAAGGGATAGAAGGGGTAGATGCATTTTAAGTGACTTCAGTCTAAAAGTCCTCATAATTAATTGCTAGACTGCTCAGGAAAGCTGGTGGGACACAACAGGTATAGACATACCTTTTCCTGCTTCTTTGCAGAAGCAGCTTCTGTCAGCTTGATTACATATAGCTCAGGGAGTGACAGCTAGGTAACAAAATGTTGTAAGCACTAGAAAGTAGCTTGCCATTGGGACAGAAATTAATACAGATTGAACTGAACAGGGCAGGAAAAAAAAAACCACGGTGCTTGAGACCAAAAAGCAATGAGGCATGTTGGTGTAGGTGGACTCACTGTCTGCTCAGATTTAAAGTAGCTCTTTCCTGTGCTCAGCATTGTGTAAGAGCAGTGAACTCCTCCCAGCCCCTTCAGTCCTCACTACAGAAATAATACAGACACATTCACCTTTTTGGCAACTGTCGTGGTTTAGCCCCAGCCAGCAACTAAGCACCACGCAGCCGCTCCCTCAGTCCCCCTCCCCCAGTGGGACAGGGGAGAGAATTAGAAAAAAAACTCGTGGGTTGAGATAAAAACAGTTTAATAGGAAAGAAAGAGAGAAAGAAACAACAATGATAACAACAATAATAATACTGACAAAGGAATGTACAAGAACAAGTGATGCCCAGAGCAGCAATGGCTCATCCCCCAGCGATCGATAGCCCGTCCCCAAGCAGTGATTTCCGTCTCCTGGCTAACTCCAGTTTATGTACTGGGCATGACGTCGTATGGTAGGGAATATCTCTTTGGGCAGTCTGGGTCAGCTGTGCCCTCCCAGCTCCCCGGGCACCCCCAGCCTCCTTGCTAGCAGGCCAGCACAAGAAGCTGGACTGTCCTTGACTACTTAGCAACAACCCACAACATCAGCACATTGTCAACAGTTTCTCATCCCAAATCCAAAACATAGTCTCACACTAGCTTCTGTGAAGAAAACCAGCTCTATCCTGGCTGAAACCAGGACAGCAACAGACTCAAGAAATTAGTTTTCAAGGTGGAAAGACCCTTATACTGGATCATTGCACTGACATGTTGTGGCTGTTCAGGACTACTGAATGTCACACCTTAAAAAGCTTGTGCATCTTTTAGGAAAATGTCCCAAGCCTGATACTTCTTCTCCTTTGGCAGCCATTCAGGCAGCTTCGCCTTTACCAGCTATTACCGGAGGGACAGATGGGATCTCACATCTTGTGTGAACTTCCGGTTATCAAATAACTGAGTAGAAATTATAGATAAAGATACCTTCTGAAAGATTAATAACAAGCACAGCTTGTGCAAATATCAGCCAAAGTAGCTGCTGAGGTGCAGGCTCCAAAGACTTGGAAAAGCAAATCAAATCCAAGCTTGCAACAGTGAGCAGGTATCAGTAGAAATGAAATATATGCCACAATTCAATGATGACCTTGAACAATTCAATAAATCACATCACTCCACGTACACAGCTTGACAGGAGTCAGACAGCTGCACTGCCCTTGAGAACTGGGCAGTGGGTTCTGGGAGGAAGGAAATAGCTGCCACATGCAGTAAATAAAAAGTTGTTAAAAAAAAAAAACACACACAGTTTGCTACAGAATCATTGCATTCAGCCTGGCTAGAAACACAGGCAGCTACAAACCGATCATTCATCTCCAACATAAACACAGATTTGGTTAGACTAGCAGTAACATAGGTTGAGATTTTTAGTAGATGACATAAATAAATGTATTTTTATATTTCCTGACCACATTAAGCTTGAAATCAGAGTTCTAAAATGTGAGCCACACACTATAAGACTTCTAATAGCCAATAAATTCAGATAGTCACAGTGAAGCAATGTTTTCTCCTTAAAGGTACATTTTGCTGCAGTGTACATAAATACAAGGGGACTTGTTTTTTTATGGATTTGAAATTATATGTAGCTGAACATGACCATTTAAAAAAGGTTAAAGTTCTCTTAGGAGGACAGCAAGATGGAAACCACTTCAGAAGGCACAATCTCAGATTCCAAATAGTATTTCTCCATGGAAAGACGTTGGTAAGGAGATGGGGGAAGGCTGGGGAAAATTACTTTCCCCCCAAAAAGGCACAATCCAGGAGAGGAAAGCTAAAACATCCCAGCTCAGGAACATCAGTATATTCCTCTGTTCCTATCTATCCCGCCTCTGCCACACTAAGAAAGCACAAAACAAGTTCTTATCGTGCCCAGTGCACCCATCTCCCATTTGTAAAGTAGGAATTATAGTGCTGGAATTCCCTTAGGTGGCGTCAAAGGAATGAATGACCTTCGAGAATTACCAGTAATACTTAAGAGATACTTAGATGCTAAAGGTCATTTTAAATCTCTATCTCTTACAGCACTCTAAAGGGGAGATCAGCATTATCATCATGATATCCCACACCAGGAAACTGAATACAACAGATGCAATGACTTTCACAGCTTCTCAGAATGAGTCAGTACCAACATCTGGAGTGATTTGCAGGTGGTAGTTGGCCGTACAATACTTGAGAAGTATCTAAGATCCGTAAAGGCTGATGTCCAGGCTGATGCCCAGCAGTCATCAGAGAACTTAATGATGAGAGAGAACTTACAGGATCACAAGGTTGAATTTCAGCATGGCATTACTCACTAAGCAAGCTCTGGCTGAAGGACAGCAGTGCACTGCGTGGACTTTGAAGGCAAGTCCTTCCATATGAAAGTAAGTTGTTTAATTTTTGGACCTACCACTTTCTGCGGGTCTCTTATAAAGAGACATGTGCCCAGTGGGGGAGCAATAAAGAGAGTCAGTGTGTACTGGCTCTACTGCCTGTTATTGACTGAATGTTGTTGGAGTAGCCAAGATGAAAATATCTGAGCACTGACGTCACTTCGATACAATTGCTTTGGAGGCTATTCAGTTTTCCTTGGGGCGCCTATTCATTTTAGGAGACTTGCTGATCTTTGTCTGATGGCTAGAGTTTTATGACCAGAAAGAAATGAAGATGGCAGCTAAGAGCCTCACTTCACGATGAGTAAAATAATCCTTTTAAGGGAGAATTTGCCATTCCTAGCTCAGTTTAAAAAGCAGCAATTGAGACTGAGCAGATGGAATGTACTAGCAGAATAAATTTTAAAACACCAAGTACTTTCAAGTGGAATTTAGCTGCATGATGACAAACAAAACAAAAATAATAACCACCTCTCCACCCACCTATGTTAAAGTTGAAAAGTCAAGCATTCAAGAGCTGGACACTCCAGAATTAAGGTTGCCTTGTGCAGTCCTAATTCACTTCTCCTGTGTGACACAATTAAAAGATATTTTTCCCCATGGCCTCACCCCATTTAGTGGGCAGGATGAACAGAGCTATTCAGTATTTCTTTTTTTTTACCTTTTTGAGTCAATGTGTGGCCTTGGTTTTATTTATAGTATGCAGTTTAAACTCTTCACTGAAAACAGGATTATTCATATCCTTGTGGGTTTTAATATAACAGTTATCACAGAAATATTTGCTTCAAAAACATAACAAATGTCTCATGACAAAACCCCTGACAATGAGGTAGGATGGTAGCATGGTCCCTTCAGCCCAAGTGCTTAATCAGAATCAGAGGTCCCACAAGATTCGTTCGACTAGTATGAGATCATCTGAATGCAATATAGTGTATAACATATTCTTGGGTTTAGCAAACCAGTGGTAACAAAACTTCATTTCTCTAAGACAGAGCTCCAAAACTTCCACTGCTTTGAGTTCTGTGTTTGAGAAACCATCTGCTTCCTTTCATCCCTAGCATTTGCAAACCTTGTCTTCTGTCGTTTAAAGCACCTCCTTCTAAGACCCCTGGGCAAACAACAAACAAGGAGCCAAGCAATGTAGTGGCGTAAGGCCAGAATGAAATTATTCCTAGCTCACTTGATTTTGGAAGTTTCCCATTGAAATTTGCAATTTAAAAGAAAAACATTACTCCCTACCTCTATTTCCATACCATTATTTAGAAGTATACAGGCATGTGCTTACACATACACCTGTAACTAAAAAAGTAGTCATAACTGATTGCAAAGAAAAATGAAACAACTTTATGTTTGTAGGATTTTTGTTTGAACGCAACAATGCTAAAGTTCTTTTTCAGCAGTTAATCAACCATCAGCAAAGTTTTAAATCAACTTTAATTCAGACTACATAATCATTCTTCTCACAAACAAGGAAATTTACATCCATCCTTCTGCTTTGGATCTAAGCTAGAAATCAAGTAACTTTTCTTTTGAGACATTGTCTCTATAGAAAAAAAAACTACCTCAAATGAAACCCAGCTGAGAAATACAATTTTCAAGTTTATGCAAGCCTGCAATCCCACCTGCACAATCTCTCAGAGAAATCAACTTGATTCTCTATGTCATACTTCTTGTTTGATATTATTGTCTTAAAGAAAAATGCTTACGCTGAAAAAATTTACCAGAAAAAAAGAAAAAAGACTTACTGTTCTGACAGCCGTCAGGATCTCTTTATATTCTTCTGGTCCATACTGCTTATCTCAAACTGTTCCCCAATGATACTCTCTTCAGAGAAGAGGATCTGAAGGCTGAAAGAAATATGCACAATGCTTACAGTTTATATCCACAAGACTGCAAATTTGGCATGTCTGGAGGCTTTAGCTTTATTATTACAAATATATTTTGGAATTTGTATTTTTGGCATAAGTGGAAGATTCATTGTAAATAATGTAGCTCTTTTTTAAAATGTGTTAAATAAGCTTGGATTATTTCAAATTCAAGTACTTCAGCAATGACTGTAACTAACATTCTTTTTTGAGTTGATGTAGTAAAAAGAAAGTTAACAAACATGATCTCAGGTATCACTTAGCATCTTTAAAAATACCACCATTATTATCCTAGGATGCAGCTACCTGAAACAATGGCATTGCTACAAGCTGCATTGGATCAAGACCTTTTTGTTCTTAGAATGGCTTTTTTCTTTAATTCAAAGCTATTTTAAAGTTTAAAAAGTTTAAGAAAACCAAACAAATCACCCCTAACTGGAACTACTACTGTCCAGCCTATCTTCTGCTCTGGATTTACAAGGACACGCTTAAATCACAAAGTAAGTTACCCCACTGTCACACCTCCTAGTTTAAGGCAAGTCATCTAATTTATGCAGACAGAAGTTGATGCTACTGTCTAGACAGTCCATCCTCCTACCCACCATTATTCTTTAGTGGTCCTAGTACTACAGCTCAATATAGATCAGTTGTAGTAGCACCAGGGATCTTCTATTGCAGACGTGGACTTTACTTAATTAGCTAAGTGTTGTATAAACACAGCAAGGAAAAAAAATTATCCCTTCCTCAAAGACATTGATGCAATTATTTTGTTTTTCTAGCATGAGGATCACAAGACATTTTGCAGTTAAGTCTCTCAGGAAGGAAGACGGTATTTTCAGTCCTGTTTTACAGATGGGAAACAAGGAGGAATGAGTTCAGTAGCAAGACACAATGAACTATGCTTTCTCTCTGAAACTGGACATACTCTGAGTGCCGGACTTTAAGATGGGAATCTCATAAAGCTTCTAGTTACATCTTGTGCTTTTCTGAGCTTGGATCCAATCTCATCTGAGGGTTGGGTTGTTGGCTTTTTTTTTATTTTAATAAATGCATTCTCTGATTCGTAGCAATGTTTCACTGAATTATTTGCATTATGCCATTTTTCACAGCCTAAAATTGAAAAAAGGTACTGAAATTTTAACCCTGCACATCACAAACTGACAAAGGCTCTCAGAACTTCATCCAAGCCAGGCTGTATTAGCTAGACTTTGTACTGACTTAGTCAGCTTTGGATCAGTCCCCAAAACAGCAAGGGGGCTGTGATACAGCAAAGCACTGGGGCAGATATTTCACTTTAAGAATACATTAAACCTTCATTGGCATCACTTGGTATTCTACTTGAGTAGAAGCTGCTAATGAGTACTAGTAAAATTTACCCCTGAAAAGGCAAAAGTAAAAGCCATTTTTGCAAGGTTTTTTGTTTGTTTTAGTAAGTAAGCTACAAGAAGTACCAGGCCATGCCACCAAATAACTGTCACTGTAGGAGCTCAACCTAGCTGTACAAGAACTGAGATTATTGTAGTTCATCTTCACAATTTCCCCATGAAGTTTTAAAGTTTACCTAGGAAACGACAAGCCTGGCAGTTTAGAAAGCAGTTCTCTCATGCTGTGCTCACATGAGTAAAATCTTCCTTTCCCTCGCAGACCTGACACTCGAGTCCCACTCACAGCTCTCCTGAGGCTGCAGAGTACCTTTTATAATCCTTTACTACTCTTCTCCACTTGTATCAGCCAGGCAGAAAGAAACAGAACCCTACCGCTGAACTAGTATTAGTAGTTCATGAATAAATAACACATTTCCAACTCACTGGTACTCTGCGCAGCACTTTCCACTCACATTTTTCAAAGTGGTCTGTAGTGCAATGATCAGCATTGCAACCATTTCACAGGTGAAGGGCCTGAGGAAGCAAGCCCGGGGTCAGCCTGGCACTCCCCTGACTCTCCCCAGGCTCCTCCAGTGCTGTGCAATGCTGCCTCTCGGTGGAGCACAGCTAAACGCTCTGCAAGCCTCTCAGCTTTCCTCTCCAGCCTAAACCTCCAGACCTGAACAGAAGCAACACTGGTCTCAGTGTTAGTAACTTAGTTACTGAGGTGCTTTATCTGTCCACTTCCTCACAATTTCTGTCTGCCTGCTGCATGAGAAAAGCACTAATGTCGTACCTTCTAGGGTAGCATTAAAGATAAAATGCCCAAGGGGTGTTTTAAAACTGGTAGTTAAATTGGGCAGCCAGAAGCACTGAATTTGAATGTTTCATAAGCTAAGTTGAACATCCATAGAAAGAACAATTGTATGATTTCAGTAATGAGCTAATTCAACTAATTCAATAATGAACTAATTCAAACCCTTCCAAAATAATTCATGAACTCTTCCTCATTATCAGTTTACAGTGCTTGGGGACTTTCATTAATTATCACTATTCCTAGTTGTTAGATGTATTTATGTTATGGGTGCAGTGTAAAGATGGACATGGAAAAGAAAATATAGCTGTGCCTTTTTGTTCATACTCACAAGCAGTGATGGGAAAACCTCCAAAAGCATTCTTGATGTTTTGTAGTTGTCAAGACGCTTCATTTTCTCTCATTCCCAAGCTTCAGAAGCTTCCTCTTTGTGATTGCAAACAGATGATGGTAGAGCGTGCAATTATAGTAATACAAGTAAATTCCAATCAGTGGTAGCCTGCAGCAGCTTCTCAGTGTTCACATCAAATGGAGGCCAACTCTTAGCATGAAGCTGTCAGCAGGAAAAGATAAATTAAAATTGATTTTTAGAAGCAAACTTCTGTGACCTTCTTCATTGCACCCAGGAGTATCTGTAACATCTGTCATTTATTATATATCATGGTTGGGATTTTCAACCGTCCACTGAGCTTGGGCATTTAAAATCCAATACGCACCTTTGACTATATCTGTGCGAAGTCTCATGAGTTTTGACCATTTGGTAGAACAGCATTCCACAAAAGAGCGAAGTGTCTGCACCTTTTCACCTTATTCTTATTATTAAGAATATACAATTTAGGATCTTCTTTGAAAATTACACCTTTAAAATTTGAGCTTTTGGTACAACTAGAATAGATTCTGTAGATTTACCCTATCCTTGCCAATCTTTACAAACTTTCTTTGCAAAACAGAGATGGCAGTTTCTCAAATATTTTCATTTTTCCAAAAAATACCCCAGTAAAACCAGTGGTTAGTGATAATAGCTATTCAGTGCGCTCAATGGACATAAAATATGATAGCACTAGCTGCGTAGGAACTGCTAAGTAAATATGGTGTAAGTTTCAGAGTTACCTATCCTGATCTCATCTCAGGGATCACAGTTCAAACACAAGGTCTTTCAGACTTCTGGAGATTTTCTTAAGATGGAGACTGTCTTCAGAAGCTGCCCACCGATTTCCCAGGATACAAGAAGATTGGTATTCCCCACAGTGAGAGGCCAGCAGTGGTACCTCTGTCAAACTGGGTACCAAACAGTTGCAGAGGTACCAAACAGTTGCATGGCAAAATTCTGCTAATGGTGCCAGCCAGCATTATCAGTGCATTGCATCCCCATGTTCCGCCAGGGCTGTCAAGCCTCCTGGTAATCCTGGTAGTCCAAAGGAAGGCAGCCTTGTCAGCAGGTTGGGTCAGCCGATGACATAAAGAGCTGGGGAAAAGGTATATAACAAGGTCAGGTCCACCAGAGTTTATTGGGTAAAGGGCAGAGCTGTGCAAACATGACTGCATCAGTCTGGCTAAAAACATTTACGTAAAAAATAAAAATGGCTCTAAGCATGGAAAAGTTGGTGATCTTTATTCTGAAGTTACTGGGAAACCTATATATGCCAGTTCAAAAACAGTCTTTTTAGAGCAGAATGAGTCTTCAGTGTCCTTGATCTCTTTTTATAGGCAATAAAATGATCTCCCACATTTCCAAACACTCCTTTCTGCCTTTAGAATTCACTCAGTCATAAGAAACAGTTCTGAACATCTTCTCTATTAACAACTACATTCCCCCAACTGCTTCAAGTCAAAGCAACATGATTGATTGTAAAGCAAGGCATCCTCATTTCAATTACTTCCAATTTTCTATTTTTCTCTGAAAAGCAAGTCCAGGCCATTAGTACAGTTGAGGGTTAGACAAAAAGTTTCCAAAAACAGCTAACATAATGCAACGAAAGTCATTTTGTAACACAGAAAAATACAAGTACAGTTATACAAGTGTTTTTGTTCCAAGAACAATTGTAAGTGGATTTTGTTTTGATTTTGAAAAATCTCCAATATCTCAGGGTAGTTGCAGTAGACCACACACTGGAAAAATTATGTGTTTTTCGGGTCACTGTGTAATAAGAAAGGATTTTTCTCTCTGAGACAGAAAAGGCCTATTCAAGCTTGGAAAGGGAGTGCAAGTCGGAAGAATGAAGCATCAGGAAGCTGGGGAGATAGGTTATAATTGTATGAGGATGATTTGGTCTAGTTGTCTGAGCAGCTGCCAGGGAATTAGGAGAAGACAGCTTCTACTTTTTTCATCAAATAAATACCAGTTTTATGGTATCTGCTATTAGGGGTTACGCCATCTCTGGTTGTCTATCTGGAGCGAAGAGGTTTTACAACACAAAGTATAGCATATATATACAACACAAAGTATAGCATATATAATATAGAACTTAAACTGGGAGGATAAGTATCAATTCGTTTCAGATAGCGGGTTTTGTGCCAAAGTTTTTGTGGTATGGTCACATAGTACTCTGCAGGAAGACAATACATAAACATCTGCATCATTTATGGATGAAGATCCACTCCAGGCTGTAGACAAGTAAACAGCAGATAAACTGTAAACTGAGAGTCAGTTGTGACTTTCCCCCGACTTCACAACCCACCGTAGTAAGCCAGTTCCATAACTTACTTTCCAGGTGATTTTGCTGCAGTCATTGGGCAATTTTGGATGGACTCCACTGAGTACATTTTTTTAAACATTTTTTTACTAATAAAAGAAAATAAAAGCTTTTATAGCCTTGATGTGTTTCTGGCACATTTTAAAAACTGCTGCTAATAAAACTTTTCCAAGATGAAACAGGAGGAAAAAATGACCAAGCTGCAGCAATGTAAATATCTCACAACTTTTCTTTTTTTTTTTGGGGGGGGGGGGTAAAGTTGGGCTTTTATGCAGAAAACTGGGAAACATCAGCACATAAAAAGATTGTGTTAGGAAAGAAAACCCATGTAAGCACAACTTACAGCGTGGAACAGTATCATGTTTCTAGCAGCCCATCTTAAAGGTAGTTTGAAAGAATCATGTTTTCGTGCACACTAAGGGCTTGCTCCTGCTGACCACTGAAGTCAGTGACAATTCACCAAATGTCCCTAAAGCAGCAAACTGGCTCATACGTATGGCACTGGGCAGAGAGCCAAGAGATCTGAGTTCAGTTCTCAGCCTGATACAAAATCCCTGTGTGATTTCTGTCCAGTCTCCCTGGGCCTCAGCCTCTCATCCATAAAGAACAGTGATCTGTCTTTGTCTGCTTCCACTGTCAGTTCTCTGAATAGTCATAGTCTCCCTCTTGGCATGCCAAAGCCTTTGTTTTTGGTGTGTTTTTTAGGTGCAATTGTGATTTAACAAGAAATGACTAATACACACCCTTAATCATCACAACAACTCTAGCATCATACAGCTCTGCAGTGACTCTTGTACACTGCTCTACCCACTCCTGCAGGAGATAAAGCATGCCAAATGTATAGCCACTTAAAAACATGCCTTAAGCACTACTCATCTGCAGTAGCCTGACCTATGTATACAATACCGACCTTTATGTGCATCATAAATCACAAAGTGCATGAGCTGGTTGATTTTCAAGGATCACCTCCTCCATGCTCGAAAATGGTCCATCCTGATGAGCAGGAAGTCAAAGTGAGCGTACCAAGAGACCTGCATGGATGAACAAGGAGCTCCTGATGATATTCCCTGTATAGTTTCAATGCACTTTTTCCCTTCTGAGATCAGAGGCAGAATATGAACTACAACGTTGTTATTTGTCTTAGACTACTAGGCAACATTTTTAGCTAATGCTTTTGCATGAAATCGACCGCGAGAGGGCACCAGTACTGCTCTAAAAAACAACAACAAAAAAAAGACAAAACCAAGTAGCTAAACAAATAAATGGGAATTTGCTTACAAACTGCTTACAAAGTTGAAAGGCACAGGATAGCATGTTGCATGGTCATGAGTCATCCACCCACAGAAAGCCCAAGTGTCAGTAGCTATGTGGGTCCACTGCACTGAGGAGAAAATCACCCAACTACCTAGAGCCAACAGAGCTGGTGCTTTTTCTGCTTCCCCTACAAGACTCCCTTCACTTACAGACCCCCTTTCCTTAGGGTGGATGGGTGAAAGGTTCACACATCTTTTTGCACCAGTGCTGTCCAGAGCCTCCCTCTGCAGCATCTCTGTCCTACCTCAGGCCTCCCACACAAGAGCAGTAGTCATCTTCTCTGCTAGTCTCAGGAGGCTCATCCCCTTCTCTCTCAGCAGAGAAAGGCTTTCCATTCCTGAAAGCCAGGTGAAGAGCAATGTCTGAAACCACATGTTTTCAGCCCAGCAAACCCTAGCAATGGGTTTGCTCGTTACACAGTCTTTTCAATGCATACTATCTATGAGGGGGGACTGAATGGTAACACACAGAACTAAAAGAATGAACAGCTATAGCTCAAGCTGAACAGCTGACCTCCAAGACTGGGAAGAGTTGTTTTTTCCACAGAGACATCACCATAAGGAATTCCTCTAGAAACAAGAGAAAAGAAAAAGCATATTATTTTTGAAGACTGCATCCTGAATATCTGATTGAAAATTATGCCACGAAAAACAAAACCCTTGGCTTCACAAAATCTCCCAGTGAGATCTCTCTGCCAAATACCATCTAGGATACAGACATTTGCACCAAGAGAAAAATGTCTACAAATACCCTATTCAAGAGCAAGTGCAATTATGTATGAACATATAGATCACTCGCAAAGCTGATTTTGCTTACAAAGGAAAATATCTCATTGCTAAAAGATTCGTACGGTTAAGCTAAACCTTTTCCTGCAGCATTGACTGAATACAAAAGGATTGTTCTTTTTTGTTTTGGCTGTAAGTGAACAAAATGCTGTTTTCAACTAGATGCTTCTCCCGAGTTTTTGTGACAGTTGGATTAATTCCGTGCAATTCTTCTGTGAAAGTAAATTTATTCTGAATGTCCTGGTAAATTTCTGGCAGTTCACAGGAATCTCCCAGTTGGGGCACATCCATTGCAAAGAACACCAGGTAAGCCAGAAATGGGGGAAAATTAAAATAACTCAATCTAAAATCAGGGTAGAAGGTAATATAGCTACAATGAGAGTCAGAAGGGTGTTTTGTAATACCAGCCTTACAGTCTAAACTTGATGAACCTTTTTGCAGTATTCGAATAGCTGTTTCTTCTGCTGTATTTGTAACGGTATGTGCCAGAAAAACAGCAATGAAGTTCCAAAAAGCAGGTATTCATTTGAAAAGAAAATTAATTTATAATTAACTTAATAATTGATAATTAATTGGGGGGTTTGACTAGATGACCTTTAAAGGTCCCTTCCAACCCAAACTATTCTATGATTCTATGATTGAATATTCCACAATGAACTGTGCATAAAATAAGACTATTTTCTTCAATCCAGGTTGTTGTAAAATCATGTTTGTTTAAAAATGTGTTTCTTGTGGTTGAGCAATTCTTAAAGTACTGAAATTATTTCTAATACAGTTACCAGGCCAAAAGGCAAAAAAATATACTGATTTTGATTCAACTGTTGTTCCTAGCTCCAAATGAGTTACCCAAAATACAAAGTTGTAGTCTGCACTTTCTTTTTCCCCCTTGCAAACTAAACGTTCATATTAGAAATGCAGAGGTGAAGATTCTTTTAATCCAAGCCTAAAGGCTTGGATTTTCCTCACTTTCTAACCCCATCTTCAAATTCACCAACAGCAAATCAGCAATGTAAAACAGGTCCTTTGGGAGCTGTATAAATTTGGGGAAAATAGTGCTGTTTTACAAAGCCCTTCTGAAATCTTATTTAAAACGGTTAAAATTGGTCATCTCACCAATAGCGTAACCCTATTTAACAGTCAAAAATACCGTGCATACATAGTAGCATTTTAAATCGATGCTGGAACTGGGTAAAAGGGCCATCACCAAGATAAAAGCTGCAATTATTAAAACTGCAACAATTGCAGTATTAATTTTCCCTTTTAATTTCCAGAAGGCTTGTTCCCATTACATATTTAAGTGACAAGATGCTAGTAGCATAATGACTTTTATTTCTCACTCCCACTCACAATTACTGTTTGCAGGGTTTTAGTTACCAACACTGGTGGGACAGTCTGAAATCCAGTACAGAATTTTAGAATATAGTAAAGATAAATAGCGTTATGGAAAATATGCAGACAACACTTCTAATAGTGATAATTTTGCACTTCATTCTTCTCTCATTTTCATCACATTTGCCAGAGCTTAACTGCATCTTCTACTTACTCCAGGCACTGATTTTAGCCTTCAATGCAAATCGTACCCATTCAACAGAAAAAAAAACTTTTGCCTTTTGATCACCCTAAGCCCGCTTTGTAGAGCGGCAATACCTGACAATGCTTTTCTATTTTATCAGGTGGGAGCTTGCAGAGAACAGTCTGCAGTGATGAAATTAACAGCAATGAAGATTTACATGTTGAGAATATGGTATATGCTTGTGCCGGTAATACAGCTGAATACAGCTGAGGATTTCCAGTGGACAAAGAATAATCCAGGCTCTTTCTATTATGGCACTTTTCCAGCTGGTACTTTTGAGCTACAGTTGATTGTGGGTTTTATAACGCTCTAGGATCTACTTGTGTGTTTGCACGAGAAAGCTACTGGGGAAATGGCAAAAAGAAAAATTCAGGCTCTTGCAGAATGCATACTTAATATTATCTTCTGCACCTAGCCCTGGAAATATAAGGATTCACATAACTCTGCGCTGCATACAGTCACTTAAAACAGTAAACTCAGAGTAAATGCTAATAGATTGATATTTCATATCCAGATCTCCCTTTCCTGTCTGTGATTGAATAAGATGCACAGTATAACAAATCACACCTAAGAACACTTCTCGTTTTTCATAAATTATCTACAACTAATGAAGAATTATAAACTAAAAATATCCTTTGTCATGCAGCTAACTTAAGAAATGAATGTGAGTGAAATAATTGTGTTGGGTTTGCTTCAAAGTTGTTTAGTATTATCCAATTCACTCTTCAGTAGTGCTTTAGGAAATTTTGTCCTTTCTCCAGCATATATTTATACACACTCACACATTTCATTCAACTGAAAACACAACTAAAAAGATATAGGCACTGATTTGTTTCCATGCTTAAATTTTTAAGTGGCCTATGAAATGGATTAATCACGTCCTTTTGTATAATGCTAGGAATAGAATCCAGAATTTTTCTATATATTTTATGTAACAACAGCTAAACTTGTAATCGCTAAAAACCACATAAAAACTAGCAGGTAAAAATTATGTGGGAACCTAATTTTTTCTTGCAGTAAGGTATTTCTGCCACACTACCAATGCACTACCTCATCACTGTCAAATAATAGCAACAAGGTTTAATATATGAAAGAATGAGATTCCTTTTTCAGTGCATCAGAAAAGGATCCCTTTAGTCTATGCCACTTTTTCAGACAGTCCCTTTTTATGCACCAATAAAGTTTCACGTAGAAAACATCAGTCCCATGTTCAGCAGGCATGCAATCATGCACATTTCACATCAAGCTATGCAGCTGTGAAGGTGTATCAATTGCTTTCTTATACAAAAATTTAGTATGAAGACCAGTTTTGCAGGAAAATGTTTAAATTATAACTCTCTTCCTTTTACCTTTAGGTTTTTTATGGGGTGTTGGAAGTTCTGCATACCAGACTGAAGGGGCCTGGGACAAGGATGGGAAAGGACCAAGTATCTGGGATGCTTTTACTCACAAGAAAGGGGAAGTGTTTAGAAACGAAACAGGAGATTCAGCATGTGATGGCTACTACAAAGTTAAGGTATTGTTAAAGAGGAACTACCCCTCTAGAAACATTCTGGAGCCATTTCATGATACTGATTTCCCATTTTGAAATAACAGCAAAGATTAAATTCTTTAGTTGCTCTCTAGGGTCGTTTAACTTCAGAAGCCTAGGGATGATATTTTCAATTAGTTCAGTAAGATATTCTTTCCTAATAACCTCATAAAACCAGTAATACCACAGTATTTCCCAAATAGGTCTCAGTTTTTCAGGATTTTTCTGTCCAAAGAAATATTCCAAATTTTGTGGGAAGTCCAAAGGTTTAGCTAGAACAACAATGAATGCATTTGATCTTTGAATAAAATTAACACCTTTTGTTGTGTGTTTGAGCAGCTTTAAGGGTTTTCTACATATATTTAAGAATAATAAAACCATCAGATGCTTTACAATTCAGTCTGAATGTTTTCCAGTTTTTTGAATGGATAATAAATAAATAATAAATGCAGCTCTATTAGCAATATGGTTCCAAGCTTAAAACTATCAAAAGCAATTTTAGAATTACTGTCCTAGAGGAAAGACAGATACACAGCAAGAGGAATCCAAATGACTGTGATAAGCCAATATTACCTAATTTGAATTCCAACTAATTTGGTAAAAGTTACATTCCACTGAGGTTTTTCCACATATATGAAATCCAAAGGACAACCAGAGGTTTCAGCAAGAACTAAGAGGAAAGAAACTAATTATGCCTTACTATTCTAAAATGTGAAAATGCATGAGAGATTTCATTAGATCTCTCTGAAACAAGCAAAAACATGAAAGAACAGCTTAATAAAAACCGACAGAGAAGTTGGAACTCTGAGGCTTATGAGGCTGTTGCATCAGAAGAGACTGATACAATGACGACAGGACCTATTTTTCAGAGAAGATTCAGGCGCAACTAATAGTACTTCAATGTTTACTCACTACTGTAGGCTCGCATTTTGCGACACTTTCTGAAACTTGCTTGCATGTGTTCAGTTACATGGTCCTCTATGTAAAAGCACTCTTCCTCTATTTGCTTTCATCATCAGAATTCTCTTTGCATTGGCTCATATATCATCAATTTCTAATTTCACTTAATATTGAAGAGGTATGATTTCTTAGAAAAAGAACATGTTTATAATGAATTTATTTTTTTGTGCTAACTCCACTATGAGACAGTCAATGAAAGCCTGTGTAGCCATGTTTTTGTGCCTAAGCTGAAATGTTTGAGGTCAAGGTTTACAGGCTTACATTCATTTTTAAAACATGCACATTACAAATTCTGACATAAATATAATTGTGTTGCAGTTTTTCAACTAAATTTCCATCCTCTATTTGATGGTGAATGCATTCAGTTTCCATGGTTGTTAACTCAACACATTACAAGTATTCTTTACAGAGTCAAGAAAAAAAAAGGTAAAAAAGGAAGTATACAAGTAGAAAGAGCCATCATCTTAAAACAAACGCAGAAAATAACTGATAGAATCCTCTTTTGTGCAGCTCTTCCATAGATTTTCTGCATTCAGTATTATTTAAGACAGATGAATAACTGAAGTTATTCTGCTTGGACTTGAGCTATTTTAATTGGTTTCTCTTTTCACAGGATGATATTCAGTTACTGAAGGAGCTGAAAGTTAATCACTATCTATTCTCTATCTCATGGCCTCGGATTATGCCCACTGGCATCAAATGTAAGCATAACAATTTCACCATATTCTTACCAGTATTAGTAGGCAAATAATTTTACTCCCAAGTATACCATAGTTGCTTGACATTACTGTTAAAAGGATTTCTGTTTCTTTGCCTGCAGAACAGTTTAACCATTACACATCCATTACAGTACACCCATCACTGTAATGTGAAATTCCTTGGTTAAAATTTTTAGATTTCTATTCTTCCAGTTATTTGAAAAACAGTCCAGGTAATTTCTTGTCTGTGTGTGCAACCAGCAGAGCAACTGAATGAGAAGGGAATACAGTTCTACAACGATACAATTAATAGTCTTCTGGAAAACAATATTATCCCTATTGTGAGCCTCTACCATTGGGATCTTCCACAGGTTAGACAATATTTAAATTACTGAAATGTCTAATATACATGTTTTGATAGAAAGTTTATTTCTAAGTTTAAGGACTATGTGTACTTTAGCAAAATGCTTAAAGATGTTTTTAAGTGTGTTTATAATTATTTTCTATTCATTTGCATTTTATATACATAGTAGTTTATACACATTAAAGTTTTGAAAAATCTCCTTCTGAGCTACTGAAATATAAATAAAAGTCTCTAGGCAGCTGAACTTTAAATAACATTATTGATTCTTGAAATTCTTATTTGTGAAGGTTCTCCAAGAAAAGTATGGTGGCTGGCAAAATATAAGCATGGTAAATTATTTTAATGATTATGCAAACCTATGTTTTGAGAAGTTTGGCGATCGTGTGAAACACTGGATTACTTTTAGTAATCCTTGGGTAAGTTATCAACACTTTCCTTCCAATCACTCCCATTACACCGTTCTGTTCCCAAAATTCTGTGAAAGTGGCACTAGAGGAAGAGACTTACGCCATTAATCTTTGTGCCCCAAAATCTCAGTGGCCGGATTCTGCACAAGGGCAGAGTTTCAAGACATGAAATTCCAGTCAAGTTTTGAAAAATCATCAGCTGAAGAGAGAGGCACAGAAATCAGAAAGGCAGTTGTAACTTGCCCTTCATGCATGTCATTGGGGAACAGCAAGCTGGCAAGCCAGTCCGCTAACACGAGTCACCAACACATTGCTTCCAACAAGCCACAGCGTATTACCAACCACGCGGCAGGGTGGTAGCTGGGAGCCAAGGGGAGGGGAAGGAAAAAGAGGGCTGGAGAGAAACAATTGAGACACAGACCATGCAAAAGAGCAGAGGATCCAAGTCCAAAGGAGGGTAGCAAATTCATTAGCTCTGCTGTTCAGAGAATAACTAACTCTACGTATTTGCAGGCAGTTGCTGAAAAGGGGTATGAAACAGGAGAACATGCACCAGGACTGAAGCTCGGTGGATGCGGAGCGTACAAAGCAGCGCACCATATAATTAAAGTAAAACTAAAATCATGCTGTAAATTAGGTGTGAATTAAGAATTTTTAGCAGCGTGATCAAGTTTATTAATTCTGCTCTTTAAAAAGGAATATAATTTTGTAATGATGCCATTTCCAACTAGCACATAAAATTATCACACTATTTTAAATGTCCAATGCATATTCATGTGCAGCAGGAGAAGCTAGGTGCTTGTTGTGACACTTTGCTGCAACAACATAAATTCTTCCTTGTAATTTAAATGTTTCTTTGAAACATAATGTGAAACTGGTTGAGTAAGAAAATAACCAGTTTACTCTAGAAAAAGAAGTCCTAACTTGTTGAAATGAATTTTGCAGGTGACTTCAGTAAGTCTAGCTCTTGTAAAAATAAACTTTCACTTGCCTGAACAAATTAGGCAAAGACACACAAAGACTGGAATCACTGGAGAGGACGCTATACTGAATGCTGCATATCACCTGCATGAGGACCTCCTGGAATTTAGGGAAAGAATGTTGCATAAATGCTTTTTTGGCATCTCACATGAAATTATATTTTCAGACACACCTTAGTGCAAAAACTGCTCTTGACCTTCGCTGGCTTTCTATATTATGACATAACTGATTAAAATGTGCATATCATCATTATTTTTTTAACTTACAGACTCACGCAAAAGTATGGCACTCTTACAACAACACATGGCGTAGTGAGCAGCAAGGTAACAAGGATTCGTTCTGTAATTATGCTTCTATTTGTATTAAGGGCTTAAAGATTATGTATAAACTGCAGAATTGTCACTTTATGTTTTAAGGTATGGTTGGAATTTCCCTAACTAGTGACTGGGGTGAACCTGTTGATCCACATAGCCACACAGATAGAGACGCTGCTGAAAGATACATACAGTTTCATTTGGGATGGTTTGCAAATCCAATTTACAGAGGAGACTATCCAGAAATTATGAAGAATTATGTAGGTAAGCCCCAGTAACACACTATAACGTGAATAAATTACACACATCATATTGCAGTGGAATAGCCCCTGACCAACGTGTAGTGTACTCAAGTACGAGGACATAGGTGACACAAGGCTAAGGAACAAATGGCCCATGGGCTGGGGACAGCCCCTGAGCAGTTTGGGGAACATACTGGAACTAAAAAGTTGAGCTGCTGTTGACCCCAACAGTTGCACACCTGAGTGCTCCAAACTGGAAAGGAAGAAACTACCTCGCTTTTCAGTTATAGTCCATTTTTACTGGCCTAACCAAGACAGGGAGTTGTTAAATATTTTTCTAGATTTTCCACCTAAGAACAAAGAACCAGCAGTTTTTCATCACTAAAGCTTGCATTTCTACTGGGTTTCGCTATCTTTTTTTCACAGAATGAAGAAGATAGGCAATGTACACAGCAGCAAAGCACTTCTGTCCTTGTCACGTTAGGTTTCCAAGCATTCTGTTGACATTGTCATGCTCTTTAGAAAAAACCCTCAGCATTTTCATTCACTGTCTTCTCCATGTATTGTACCCAACTTACCCCTCCAAACCAAAAGGAGGCAAGATTATTTTATCTTAAAAAAAGCAATCAAGCTAAAGTGTCCTCTACACTAAGTTCAAGAAAACTGTATTTATTGTTGGTGAGATAAAGAAAACAAATTTCTGTGCTCCTCAGAAGTATGTTTCCTATAATTATTTTGATAGGTAGGAAGAGTGCCCAGCAGGGCCTGGGGACATCAAGATTACCAACTTTCTCAGTGCAAGAGAAAAACTATATTAAAGGCACATCGGATTTCCTGGGAATAGGTCATTTTACTACTCGTTATGTTATACAGAAGAGCTTTCCCTTTCTGCAAGTGTCCAGTTACTACACTGACCGTGATTTGGTTGAACTGGTGGACCCAAAATGGCCAGCTCCAGGACCTAAATGGTTATATTCTGTGCCCTGGGGATTCAGAAGATTACTCAACTTTATTAAGGTGATTACAGAGTAAATCTTTAAAAGGAAGTGAACAAAATGTCTGG
Source organism: Phaethon aethereus (assembly GCF_964289735.1). Taxonomy (NCBI): domain Eukaryota; kingdom Metazoa; phylum Chordata; class Aves; order Phaethontiformes; family Phaethontidae; genus Phaethon; species Phaethon aethereus. The sequence continues at coordinate 2,511,611 of NC_138588.1, forward strand.
TTACATGCAGAAGCTGCAGGAGCTGCACTTATACTATTTCAGATTTTCAACAGTTTCACCTATATATCTGGGAAGTCTCTTTGCCAAAAAAACCCTTAAGTTCAGTTCAGAAAACTACAGAATTCAATAATTTTAAAATAAAAACCATAGTTAACTTAAATTCCTAGTTACACATTTTTCTTACTAAAGGTAACTGAAAATAAATCTAAAAAATTGCTTTTAATGCATTTTCCTAAGAGTCCCATATGTTCTGTCAAAATAAAATGATTTTGTTTATATGAACCGGTCTAAATATATCCTTATTTGCAGACACAGTATGGGAACCCTCTCATTTATGTGACAGAGAATGGAGTTTCTGAAAAGGTACAGTGTACTCAACTGTGTGATGAATGGCGGATAGAGTATCTGAAAGGATATATTAATGAAATACTGAAAGGTAACTTTAAAAACATCTTTTTAGTGCATGAGCTTTTTGAGCATTTTCACCTTCTGATTACTTTTTACTCCTGTAATTTACGTCATAGAGAAAGAAATATTCACAGATCAAAAGGGACAGCAAACTAGACTAATAAATTTTCACAAATGACAATCTAGCCAAACATACTGATGCTAATAAATACAGTAACCTACATGAGATTTAATACTGTAATAGATCATCAGTTTCCACTTTTGGAAAGGAGAAATTGTACCTAATTACCATTCTTTCAGAGCTTTAGGACCTCTAAGCTAAAGATAACACTTTCGAAGAACCTAAATTTTTCTGTCCTCCTCTCCCCTCCCTATCTCTTTCTGGTATAAACCAAAACACCTACGGAACCATACTTTAAGGATGACAAAACACAGGCAAGTTTAACAGAATAATTTGCATTCTGTTTGCAGCTCTAAACGATGGTGTTAATGTCAAAGGTTATACTGCCTGGTCACTGCTGGATAAATTTGAATGGAACAAAGGCTTCTCTGAAAGATTCGGATTTTATCACATTGATTTTAAAAACAAGAACAAACCACGATACCCAAAGGCATCCGTTGACTATTATAAAAATATTATCAGTGCAAACGGATTCCCAAATCCAAGAGAGGTGACGTCAATTTCTAATTTTATTCTTTTTTCTTCAATATATGGGCAAATATCACATTGAATTTCATGAAACTTGCATGAAATTTGACATGTTGGTTCTGTAAATTAGGGATGTGTTAAATACACAGGCCTCCAGAGACAGAGAAAAGTGGAAGCAACCTCAATTACTGTTTCTAAAGCATTTCACAAATTCTAATTGGACTTACTGATGTGAACAAAAACTCTAAATCATAAGTTACCAGTGCTCTGTCAGATTTCTAGGCAGAAAATTACACATACGTGGTACCTTATTGGAAAACAATATGGAATATACTCTGTGCTTTTAAAAATTTTATTAAACGCTTAACTATAAGAAATATACTGCAATAAAAATGACAGAGATACAAAGAAACTTTCAGAAAATCATGTGTTGACAGAATAAAGTAGTTTCAAGTCAATTGTAAAGGAAAAATGTTCAGGGACAGAGAAGAAGCTGCTGTGAATGAATATTACAGTCTAACAGACTGCTGCATGTCAACCTTCTCAGGTGGGGAATTGGTATTGGAAGGCCATGGACACTTGCTCTACCACACACCATCTCCTTGCTACAGGTAAGTATGTGTCTTCTGTTTTGTTTTATAAAAGGGTATTATGTAAGTTTCAGATTTTAAATTTCTCTGTGAATACTACTATTAGCAGGTCCTAAAATGAATCTTCTACTTGAAAGAACAACTGCTTTCAACTACAACAGCCTCTACAGAAAAATGTCTTTATTGATTCTCTCCAACTAAAATCACTGTAGCTAAACGGATAAACTTTGGATGTTAATGGAATACACAGCCTGTAAGAGTTACTATTTAAAATTAAAGCTAGAAATGACAGTATTATTCTTAAAATAATAAAAGTGCTAAATGCTCTTTCAAACATAAAACGAAGCCAGACGAATCAAGACAAACATGCAGACAGAAAATATCTAAAATATTTGACTTCTACATACAATGAAACTACTTTAAAAATGGGCTAAGCACTAGCCTAAGGTAGTGTTAAGCCACATTTCTGTTTTTTCATATTCCTGGTAACAAAGCTAAGAACAGCACAACTTGCAGCAGCTGCTCAAGAATATGTAAATACAGCAGACTTTGCCTGCAATTTCCGCAGTGCCAGGCTAATCCATCTCACTTAAGCCCTTCCCAATGTAATTCAGGACCTTTCGTAATTCCTGAACTAGGAGAATAGTCTACTGCAGTTGAAACTTCTAAGAGAGATTAAGTAAGTATTATAAAGTCTCATAAAAAGGATAAGATAAATTCCACGCAGTAGAAAACATCAAAGCAGCTATCCTAAGTTTATCCTACTTAGCCTCAACTACTGAGTGATATGTTCTATGTGAATTAACTGTGTTTACTGAACTCTTTGAGCCTTATCTGTGGAGCAAAATTCTACAAAATAAAACCCATTCAGTTTTTCAAAGAGCTGCAAAACAATCATAAAAAGGCTAAAGTGCTTCCCAAGGATTTAACTTTGACAATTTTCTTTTTGACCCTTCCCTTGGGGGCAGGTAATGTACTGAAGTGCTAATGCACTGAAGCTAATTCATAGTAAGCACAATTTTTGCAGCACTTTGCGCACTGACATATCTTCAAAAATTTACCTTAGAAAGAAAAAGAGAGGGAAAACCATCATGGATTTGCTCCAGCTTTTGCAGACTTACGAAATTTTTTTGGTTTGTTTGCTGTTTATGCCAATGTCAACATTTAACAAAATAATTTTAGCCATAAATGTTCAAAAAAATCCTTAATCTAAGTTAACTCTAAATTAACAATTAGTGTACTCCAGAAGATTAAATTTCTTACATATTATTCATTTCTCAAATTTTAGATTCCCTGATTACTCACATGGAAACAGTGACAGAGATTGTTCTTCCTACAGTTTTCACACTCTGCATATTCATCAGCATTGTCCTACTAATATTCTACCTTCGAAATCATAGTTAAAATTGCATGCTTACACACATCTTCATTTTGCATAATAAATAAAATGCAAGTTTTATTATATTGTTTAAAGTTTGCCACAAATGCCTCTTTTTATACCACTGTGAAGATAAAGAAATATTACTTTACCTGTCCACCTAGCACTTTTATAGTTTTTTTCTATTCAGCTCCCCAAACACAATTTTTTGTTATCAGCACCCAAAGTACATTTTGTTTCTGCATTACTTTCTGCTAATTTTAAGTAACAAATTTTATGTTTCTTATTATTTTGGAGACTACTATACATTTTGTTCACCAGAAAAATAGTTACCTAAGATCAAAGTGATTCAAATCTTCCCAGTACAACTTTCAAGTGATTAAAAGCTGTTTGCAAATTCTAATTTCAGTCTGTTCACCAGTACTTTTTTTAATTAGCATGTAACTGCTATTTGAAGAGTCAGGCACATAATTTTAAAATGAAAAGCATTTAAATATTCCAAAGCACTGCTTAAACATTAAGTTATTATTCATATCCAAAAGTTAGGATAATATAAGCCTTACTATTTAGGCATGGAAGTGATTTGAAGTGATTAATCAAAGATGACAACTGCTGAGTCAGATTTAAACCAAGGGCTCTTATCTCTCTAGTTTTGTTTTACCTCAAACTAGGAACTAGGACCTAAGTTTACCTCATGCGACTTCATAATATATTACACACAGAAATGTGTATTAGAATTAATACAAGCACTTTCAGAATGTAATATTTCGCCTCAAATTCACTTCTACTTCATGTAGGAACAAGTTATGTACACAATTATAAAAAAATTTGTTCCAGAATATGACCACCTGGCTATATCATCCTTCTGTTGTGCTTGAAATTATTCCTTTAAAGTAAAGCAACAAACAAGTTTTCTATTTAACTTGCACTATATTTTCAACACTGCATGTGCATATACTGAATGCAGAGTAGCAGTACATAAATCCAAAAAAAGACCTTGTTCTTAGCTTCTTTTCAAAGGCTAGCTATTAACCTAATAGTTATTAAGATGTAACATTGGGAAAGGGATAAGAAATAAGATACACTGAGGAAAAACCAGAAATGATAGAAATGTAGTTTGTAAAAAGCATGAATATTGGGGTTTTCCTTATTCTTACTTATCAATAGTTAGTAGTTTCTTTTATGCAAAATATTTGTCTCAAATAATTTAAGCAGCACATACTACAGTATGCAATTGTTTAAAATTACACCACCAAAACATTACATACACTATCTAATCAACATAAGAACATATGCAACTGTTATCCCAACATATTTAAATGATTATGCCCAGATAATTAAGCTGAATTTTTTTTTTCAGAAAATTACGCAAAAGTATACAAGACAACACTGTTAAAATAATTCACTTTGCATAGAGGGGAAAAAAAATATGAATTTGAAGAGAGGAGAGAAGTATATCAAAGAATACTCCAAAATATAAACACAGGGACAAAGAAAATCAAACTGTCAGAAGTTCACAATGCCCTAGATGAACACCTTTTGAAATATATCTGGATGATGAGATGTCACTTGACACCAGGAAAACATGACAATATTGGTGGTTTTGTTGGGTTAAGATAATTCACACTTTGAACAGTGTCTGATTGCATTCTTAATGAACAAAAATAAAAAATTTAAAACCCGAAAGTGCAGAACTTTATTGAACATTTGTAAATATATAAACGAAAATATCTACTATATTTTCAAAGTAATCATACTGTACATTCATAATTGCACAACATTTATAAACAAAGTAGATGCATACAGAATAATTATGGCTGTATATATCACACTTGAAGCATACTAAAGCAAATAACTCAGTAAGACGTACTGTTCTTCAAATCACAGAATGTTTCTAAATATACTGTTGGGACACAGATAATACTGAACTTTCCCCTTTACTATACCTTTCAAGTGCCTGCCTGGAGAGTAACATGCTTTTATGTGAAATGCACCTGACTGCACTTAGCCATTGTAATAAAATACATTCGTTCTTCACTGCTTCCATTAACTGTGGAATCGGAAAAGAAACCTGCAGACACAAAAGATGAGATTAGCCACTATTCTTAGAAAGAGAAATTGTAGAGATTAGTTCATGTAGCAGCTTCAAGAACTGGTTTCAAAACTTCAGTTTTACTGAAAGGAGCACTTCATGACAAAAATTGAGAATGACAGGAAAGCTTTACCAAAGCATTACCCTGGATCAAACCTCACCCCAAAAAGGCAAATTCTTTCTATACTAGTCCATATGCCTAATTCTTCCCCATTCTCATGCTTTTTGCCTTGTTTTACATCTGATTGCAGCAAGGCATGTCTTCCTTAGCACCTGCTTGCTTCTCCGACTAGAGGCCAGCATTCAGTAACAGGTAAATCCCTCTTCAAACTCATTCTCAGATACACTGGCAAAGATTTTAGAAGTAAGTTATAAGATATTGTGAAGAATACTTATGTCACATTTGGAACTATTCTGGTAATTTTAACTCTAAAAACGTAACTCAAAGGTGAGAATTAAGAAAGTCACCACTTTCTGAAAGTTGTTTACATTCCATAAATATGTTCTCACCCTTTTATTAAAAGATAAAACATCGTTTTGCTGTTGCTGAAAAGGAAGAAAGAAGAAGTTCGGACCCACTGAACCCAGTATAAAACTGAATTTGTTTGAAGTGTGTACTTTCATTATTTCATTTCAACACAAATATTCTTTACCTGTATTGTTTGATGTCATATGTTCAACTGGAGGATTAGTACTAATTTGCCATGTTGTTTTAACCTCCTTCGGTCCATGCCCACTACTTATGTCCACCTTCCATATTTCTGGGTGATCACTGAGAGAATAACAAAAAGTCGTCAAAATTCAGTCAGGTATTCAGTCACACCTGAACTTTAATGCTGCAAACATTGAAGTTTCTCTTACTTTTGATAGAACTTCTTGACAAGAGCTGGTCTGATCGGCAGTTGAAACACATGCTTCTCATTTAGAGGGTTTTCCTTATAATACTTCATGCAAATTCTACAACAGATATGAAATAGTTACTAACTCTCTTTGGAGAAATGCTTGTGCAACACTGCATAAACTGTCAGATTTTATGATTTCCTTTGGTTTTCAATTTTAGCCACACAGCAAAATTCAGCAGGAAGATCCAACTACTACTTCCGCAGTCTCATTATCATTAGAACATTAAGAAGGGATTCTTTTTTTTTTTAACGAGAGTTTCTTTACAACTGTTGAAGAGAATCTATTTGTTATTGCCATTTAAAGAGCAAGAAGCAAAAATGAAGTAATTACTGTGTCAAAGGGAAGAGGTTCTCATGTTTAAACTGAAGTAAGACTGTACAGCTGACCATTATTTCCAGCATATGGTGAAGCTTTTGAACACGATGAACTTGTTCTTGTAGATCTATTGATGTGGAAATGAAGTAATCCTGGAACAGCAAACAGCTTCTGCTCTTAACTAGACACTCAATTTCTACAGACACACAACACATCCCCAGTATACTAAAATAATTTTCCTGCTTCCTTTGAGAAGCCAAAATTTTAAGAATGGCCCAGCAGAGGCAGAACAGAAGTTCCATGCTATCATAGTATGAACAAAGGTTCCCTGTCCTTCTTGACTATGACCTATATCAGATACCTAGGAAATAATATATGAATAAGGAAACAACATCATGACATTTCTGCAGTATATTGTTCCATCCTCATGATCTGCAATTCAGTTTCTCAGCTTATAGAAATTATATGACTTGCATCCCACCATCAGCCCAGTGTGTTCTACTTTACACCGCTTCGAGTTAAAAAAAAAAAAAAAACAAAAACCAAAAACATCTCACCAAGTAAGTTAATGTTGCCAGTTCCTGGCCTGTACAATGAAAAAAAGAAAAATAAATTAAAATTTACTACATAGCATCAGAGGAAATATAAGCAACGTTCAGATAAACAAACAGGGAATTCTAACAAAGAAAAGTGCAAAGTTACTAGGACTGCAGTGTTATTTATTGACAGGATTACTCATTCAAAACAAGAGGAAAACCTGTAAAGTGGCATGGTAGAGGCGTTGTCTTATTTACCACCAAGGCTGCACAATGAAGAAACCTACACATTGAGACAATGACCCTCCTTGAAACATACAGGTTTACAAATAGTGAAAATAAAAAAAAAAAATGAAACAAAGAATGAAAACAGAATGACATAGCAAAAAAGAAATGAAGAAATGAAGAGATGAAGGAAAATGAAGTGGGTAACAACAATGTTAAAACACAAACCCCTCCCACAGATTCAGAAAAAAATATAAAACTATAATACTGAAAAAAGGCACAGTGTTTTCAAGAAAAAAAGTACTTTACAAAAGCCTTTCCACCCTAGCTTTTCGTTCCAGTATATTATATAAGAATAACCAAAAATATCTTTCTAAATACCACAGACTGCACAAACACAGCTATTACATATAAATACCCTTGCCTGATTTCCTTTTAGCCCATGTAGACCATAAAGGAAAAGACAGAAAGAGCATGAGGGTCTTATTTTTTCACCTATGGCAAGCAAATAAGAAACCACCACAGTCCACAGTTATATAAATCTGGTATTTATGTTACTTGAAGTTCAACCTAAAGTTTTCTTTCAAATTGAAAAAGAAATACACTAACAGTGTATTTTGAGCTATATATAAGCTATGTATAAGCTATAGTTATTTTGAAACAAATTAATTTTTTAAATTTTGAAACCATATACAACTGAAAAGTACAGTTACTAAGGAGGCTGGAAACAGCACTTCAGGAGATGGGAGCACAAGTGGGATCAAGGTTACCAAAAACTTCAATATTTCCTGCATGGAATACCTTTAGTCTTGAATTTCTAATCATGTTAACAGGTATCAGGTTTACCTATGAAAAAACTGACATAATCCTTCTTCATCTTATCCAAACCGATCTCCAAGAGCATCTGAATTGGAGTGATGCCACTGAGGGAAATGACCTCTATCTTTCCATGATAAGACTGTTGGATCAACTTATTTAGCAAACTGCTACTCCCTTGATGAATCTAAAAATTAGAAAAGTTTTCTTGTCATCTGTGTACAAAACATCATAAACATTGTTTAGAAGTACAACACCATGGAAACAGAGGCAAACTGTGACATGGGAAAGTAATTTAAAAACAATACAACACAGAAATAAGGGGCAGTTAAGTGAAAACAACTATGTTGTACTTCAAACTCAAAATTTTAACATTTATCGTGAAATACAAATACATACCCATGGCTGTATCTCACCATGTTCTAGAGATTTTATGATCAGTGTGAAACACTCTATCAACTCCTGATAGGAACTGACACCTTCAGAAAAAAGATGCAATATTTTATTTATCAATCCAGGCTCTCTCTCTAGCTGCCAAGTCAATAACAATAGGCCAACACATACTTGCAAGAACGACATCCCTCATTTAAAAAGCGATAGCTGAAATGACAGATTGCACTGCTTTTTGTTAAGTTTGTCACATCACAACTTTAAAAAGGGTTACTCTGAAGAAACGATGATCAAAAGAGACCACTGAACTGCATATGGCTGTTAGAGAACAGCACATGGCAGAAGCAGATTGTCACATAACATGTTTTGGCTGCATTCCCTCGATATAGATTGTAGCTCAACACATTTTATAAATTTAACTGAACAGCATCTACCTAGAATACGAACTGTTAGTATCTATTTATCCAACTAACTGCTTCCTATGCAAGAAACAAGCCCTTACGCAGGACACTGCATACATTTTAGCTGTGATTCAAACAACAGAGGTTGTGCACTATTAGGAATGAAAGGGATTTAGAAGTTACATACTCCATCCCTCAAAGAGAAAGGAGTTGTTATAATCCCTGGAACAGTTTAACAAATTAGTAATCTGAAAAATATGGTAATAAATAAAAATGCATTTGACTGAAGGACCGTGAGTGGTATTACAAGAATGATAAAGTTTGTGTGTAGCTTTATCAACTTAAAAATTGTCCTTCAGATCTAGAAAGACAAAAATTTTACAGATAAAGTTTTCAGTTTTAGAGCAGATGAGTACTACTGATGGTGCAGTACCTTTTACAATCAAATAAAACAAAATATTGTATCTCCTGCTAGATGTTAGTCTACCTTTCTATGTTGTAAGAAAGTATATCATCTTGCATACTTAAAAATAGCTCTTTTAGAAAAAGCCTGTTGATAACAATTTTCTGAAGAGCTCATCAGTCCTTAAAACTCAGAGAAATTTATATTCATTTCACTGAGAAAGCAAGACAGTATAGTACGTACAGAGAACAGAAGAATTAAAGGAAAACAGGTGGGATAAGAAAAACACAATACACTTACTTCTCATTTTGCACCATAATTTTTCAGCAAAATCCAGGTCTCCTCGCTCACTGAAGATTGATTTTATTGAACTGTCCACTGCAGCCGTGTCACATTTGATTTTCTGAAAGAGTTTGTCTTAAGTAAAAAAAAAAGCTTGCCTAAGATTCAAAGACCTTATGAATTCAAATTTTCTCCAGAGATCAAAATTGGGTGCATCACTAATTTTTTCCCTTTTCCAGGGAAACTACTGCACAGAAGCTACTACTGCATCATAATTTGGAAGCATATTTTTATTTAAAAGTAAGACTAATTCTTTTCGGACTTATCACACTGGATAATTGCTAGCTTTGGATCAGAAAGTGAAGCCTTCTGTCAGAAAGACTTGGTCATAACCAAGTAAAGTTCATCCAGACCGCCGAGGAAGAACCAGCTGCTTAGCTCAAGATGGTCCTTTTCACCTTACAATGGCATGATGCACAGAGCACTGGTAAATAGCAAGCACACAGTCCAGCAAGCACTAACTCAGAAGATGATCTGTGCTACACTGAACTCATAGATCATTATGTAACTGTATGTATACCTAGCAGTGCCCTGGGAGGCCAAAATGAATACCTATGTGTATTCCCAGAACAATTTTCCTGTTCTCCTGATCCTGAATATTTCTGGTTTAGCTGATACAGAAATTATTATAATTTTAGCTTATGAACAAAATGCAACTTCCCTCCCAACAGGAAGAAGACCCAAACCTTTCCTTGTAGGCTGAAAGGGAAAAAAAATCTTACTATAACTGAAAACATTTTTATAATTTGAATTTCTCTATTGCTTTAGGATATTGTAAACTTCTGGATAAATAAGACAGATATACAACTGATACCATTAAATTGCCCCAAAATCATTAAATTGGGCAAGAAAAGCAAATTAATGATAGAATGCAATGGCACAAAGGTCGGAGTTCCTGGAAGAAACCAGGACATCATGAGATTGACAGCTTTAGGAGATGCAGACAATGGTTAAGACAAGGGACTGCAATTGCAGTTGATATAATACAGTTCAGTTTGCAAGCTTTTGGTAGTGAAAAAGGAAGGGAAAGAAGCAAACCAAAATAGCTCCACACCACTAAGTTATATTAAAAAAAGTATAATGGACACTGGTAGACCATTTAGAATAAAAAAACAAACAGGGAGGTTTTCTGAAGGTAAAAATTACAGTGGACATTCTATTAGAGGATAGCTATGGAATTCCTAATTTTGCCTCCAAGGCCTTCTTTCATTACTTCCACAGAGCAGAAACAGAACGCAAGAGATCTATCTATCTCTACATCTATATATTTACATATATACATAAATAATATACAAGACGTAGTCAAGATCTGAAATAATTACATTTATAAGGAAAACTAGATGACAAGGCGATTGGTAGAAAATTCCATATACCTCCGTTTCATTCTTGTTTCCAGATACACAATATCCATCCAGCTTCTTCTTTAAATCTAGTAGAGGAGGAAAAATAAATTTCACCACTATGAAAAAAGATAACATCAAACCAATGGTATAAATACCCCAGGCACATCATAATTAATAAATGCACTGACTGGATGGCTAATAGACAAAATTTATCCATTTTGAATTTGTTTTTACTGGGTAAGGATATAGTCTGAAAAGATAGTTTCTTAATATTTTTATTATAAGCATAATATATTTTCCCCATATACCTTTATTACATTCTGCCATCTACAGTAATTATATTAATATTTTTATTTAATTTCAAATAATCTTATTAATTTAAACTTATTTTAATTAAAAGATAAAATTAATAATTAATCATGTTATTGTTAATAATAACAAGCATTAACTTGTTAAGTTCCAGTGTGGAAGCACTAAGGGGTAGCAGGTGGTCTAATGTCTCTGGTTTTCTTCCATGTGTATTTGTCAGAGGGAGTTTTTGTCCAAGTTTTATCTACTTACTAAAAAAAAATTTACAGTTGCATTTGAAAATCTCTTGGTGCATTCCAACACCTGATTCTCTTTTTAGATTTGTTTTCTAATATCTTAAACCTCTGACAAGACACGTATTGCCACAAGCTTCCAGAAGGAATCAGTAATTTGGATGCTTCATTTTAAGATTTTATCAAAGTATTGTTTTCCGCCACCAAAGGGACACTTAGCATGTTTAAAAGTTCATGTGCATGTCAGACAACTTGAGACATCCAGAACTCTCCCAATTGCTTTTAAAAAACTACACAATTACAGTTAAAGAAACTATTATTATTTTTATACAATATATTAAGACAAAGAAAAAGAGATGTATTGACTAACCTATGTAGCTACTTTGTGCAAGTTATAGCATAGAGCAAGTTACAGCATAGAAATTAACATCTCTAATTCTAATACTTTAAAAATTGTATGTGGACTTTCCTTTCATTTCTGCGAACTGTGACACCCCTCTCTCCCCACGTAACTAGCAGCAATTACCAGTCAGAAATTCCTGGACCAGTTCAACAGCTGATTCAGACTCTAATGGCTCAGGCCACTCAGTCACACCTGTCTTCAAACCTTCAGCCAAAGCCTAAAGGCAGCATGAAAATCAAAACAACACAAATCAGTTCTTCTTTGAGCTTCTGCATGTGTCATACTTCAAAACATAGTTCACTTCTCCAAGAACCATATCCCTCTCTGTACAGCTAACCATAAATTTAGAAACTTCTTGAATTTCCCGGCTTTGGTGTTCATGATTTGTGCTCTTTGTATTCAAGGTTCATTAAACTGAACTCAAAATTTATTCTAAACTAAAAACTTAAAGTTATCTTTGAAACATCTGATGAAATTTGAAATAAAGTAAATTATGAACACATAAAATCACCATTCCATGTAAATCTGAAATTGGAATTTCTGACATACTTACAAGGAGAAACTGCAGTTCTCTATATAGCTGATATGCAGGACTTCTGGGGTCCCCAGACTCCAGTGTAATATTCTGAAAGTTCCAGAAGTTTGTGTCAGTTTCAAACTTTAAAAATCAAGTGTACTAAAATTTTCATTAGTGAAATGTATATTAGCATAATTTATAATTTAGATTATGAACACATTGTGTTGCTTATATAAAGAATAATAAACACAAATGTCAAGAGTCAAACTTATTTTCTACCCTTTACACTATTCATGATGTAAGCCATGAAAGAGTTCAGGTTTGTTTGCTTTTTCCTTCTTGACTTACCAGTATGGCAGCTGAAATTAATGGGGGTGTCTCCAGAATCTTATTTACAGTATTCCACATAATATCAACATATATATTGCTTTCAGATTCTACAATTGTGTCCTCTATTGCAGCAGCTCTAATAAGTTCATATTGAGCAAATCCTTTTGTCATCACCTGGAATGAACAGATTAAAAAAAACCCCAAACCACAACTTTAATCATTTCGTACACATGCAAAATCATTTTAAAAGCATTTCAAACACAGACACTAAAAGAGCTAATATTAGACAAATGCATTACAACATAGGGAGCTCAAATGTTACTTCAAAAGAGACTATTACACTACAGAATCATACTAAGGTGAGTTTCTAAATAGAATCTATAAAGCTTCCCAAAACCAGTATCATAAAACCAAACCCAGAGTTTTTAAACTTAGATTGGAGGCATGACAGACCATAAAAACCTACAATAGATGAATGATGTTTTATTTTATGTGCCGTTTTGAGCTCTTCCAGGCTTGCAAAACAGGTTGTATCAGCTGTAGGACCTAGGAAAGGAAAAAAGTAAGAATAAAAAAAACCCAAACATCTCACAATTTAAATTTGGCACTTAAAATTAATTCTCAAATATTCCCAGAATGACTCCTGTTGTACTTTAGAAAGCAGGCATTCTTCTTGCATCCACCCTATTGATAGTAAGAGCTGGTGTTAACATATAAATGTTTAGTAAGAGTCAGTGCTTGTGTAAGTTGAATGGTAGCAATTTCCATTTGCTAAGTTATTGGACCTGAGTGAAGGTAGGTCTGCACAGACACTGTTACATTAAGCATATTAACAAGGTATTTCCCCGCATGGCATGGCTTAAAGACATCATCTTTTTTTTACCTCATGTTTTTTTAAAACAAGGAATATAGAGCAGTACCAAGTCAACATCACAGAAAGGACAACAATAGCATCGCTACACATTTTCAAGCCTTCCTCATTTAATTTTTTGTGTAACATTATAGCCTTACCATCACACGTAACCATATAAAAATTGATCCCTGTGATTTTGTCTCCATCTTTGAGAGGCTCAGCTCCCAGCCAACAAGTATGTTCAGGATCGGAACCATCACACCTTATCCAAAGGGGAGGAAGCACAACCAGTTCACTTATCTTCAAGTGGGTCATGTTTGGATTTTGTACCATTGTATATAAGGAAATCAACTGCCTAGAAATATAAACAGAAAAAAGATGCCAGCACATATTGGTACACCTATCCTTTACATAAAACTTAACACCTATCTACCATGCTTCTTTAGCAGAAACCAAACCATTTTACAAAAAGAATGCATTATTACAACCCTCTTTTTACATATAGAACAACCAAGTCACAAAGGAGGAAGATATCATAAGTGGTAATATATTTAATATAATATTTTAATTTACAGTAAAGATCCTGAAATCATAATTGGATTTTACATTTCAAGCGTGTTAAAATTATAAGTTAGTTACGCAAACTAGTATCATCTTTGAATACCATGCCTTGGTATTTTAGTAACAGCTAAAGACACCAATTGGATTTTTTTTTTTTAACAGAAGCCTTAGAAAAACAAACGTTGAACTCTTAGTTGGCTTTCTTTGCTCACCTACATGCAGACAGTCCGATTAACAAAACGGGACAGCTCACAAGTACTTTTCCAGTACCTTGACTTTAGCTACACTGTTAGGAATGTAGTTAGTGTAGAGCTCTGCACCTGGGGAGGAACAACCCCATGCACCAGCACAGGTTAGGGGTTGACCTGCTGAAAAGCAATCCATGGAGAAGGACCCCGGAGTCCTGGTTGACAGTAAGTTATCCATGGGACAGCAATGTGCCCTGGTGGCCAAGAGGGCCGATGGTATCCTGGGGTGCGTTAAGAAGAGTCTGACCAGCAGGTCGAGGGAGGTTATCCTCCCCCTCTACTCTGCGCTGATGAGGCCTCATGTGGAGTATTGTGCCCAGTTCTGGGCTCCCCAGTTCAAGAGAGACAGGGAACTTTTGTAAGGGGTCCAACGGAGGCCTACGAGGATCATTAAGGGACTGGAACATCTCTCGTATGAAGAAAGGCTGAGAGACCTGGGGCTGTTCAGTCTGGAGAAGAGAAGGCTGAGAGGGGACCTTACCAATGTCTATCAATATCTGAAGGGTGGCTGTCAGGAGGATGGAGCCAGTCTCTTTTCAGTAGTGCCCAGTGATAGGACGAGGGGCAATGGGCATAAACTGCAGCACAGGAAGTTCCACCTCAACATGAGGAAAAACTTCTTCACTGTGAGGGTGACGGAGCACTGGAACAGGCTGCCCAGAGAGGTTGTGGAGTCTCCTTCTCTGGAGACCTTCAAAACCCGACTGGGAACGTTCCTGTGCAATGTGCCCTGGGTGGTCCTGCCTTGGCAGGGGGGTTGGACCAGATGACCTTCAGAGGTTCCATCCAACTCCTACCATTCTGTGATTCTGTGGTACCTTTAGCTGGGGGAGGCCATTTTGCAGGACAAAAGATGGCCATATCTCCTCACTAAACTAATGAGTAATTTAATTTTGGGGATTGAAATTAATATAGGTTCTGAATATTAGGAAGAGAGACGAAAGTTGCAAAAGAAAGTTACATCAAAAGGGAAGGCAGACCTCTGACACTTACTTTGCTCTTCTGACAGAAAGAGCCACTGGTCCAAACCTCTCCTTCGGTAAAAGCTCAGAGGCATAAATAGCATCATCTGTTTTTGATTCTTCCATTGGGTCACTTTCTTCATTATGTCTCTTTAAGAGAAACGTATAAGTAAATACAAAAATGCAAGGTACATGAAAATATTTGATGGTAATTCAAAAGTTTAGATTACATTAAAAAAAATAACAACTAACATACACACCTACCGCTTTCTGCAAAATATATAGCATATTGTTTCCATTCCAAAATCTTTCAATGGGATTTTTGTAACTACCACCAAGCAAACAGATCTCTACATCATTCTGGAAAAAAAAAAAAAATTAATATACTATTGATAAATGCTGCATTTCAGCAATTTTTTACACCAGAAATTGCAAAATTAACTAATTCCACAAACCATTTTCCAACCATTCATGAATCTAAGGCTTTCTTACTTCAGGAGAACAGTTACCATAGGTAGAACCAAATCAGCTATGAAAATGTAACAACTTTCAACTAACCAACATAGAAATTTTAATCTCTAACAGGTTGATTCTATGAGAAACTGAAGTTTGGTTTGATGAACAAAACTTCAGATAGTCTGAGATGCGAGGGATCATTGCGTGACATTACTTGGCAAAGTAGCAACTGCAGTTACTAGATATCCTTAAGATGGAGAATACTTAGTTAGAGCAACATTAAACATCAATTGATCACTTCTCTGAATAGTGTCATGAGAGCTCAAAACAGTTTGGAGACATTAAATAACCCAAGCCTGTTCTTGGGAATGAAGAAATATCAATCTCTGTTTAGGCTATTGCATAGACACAGAGAAGCATTGCTTGATTCTTCACATCTAGTCAGGCTTTCACATTAGTCCATCTTTAAATAATGACCTAATTTTATTTTGAATTATCAAACATGTATAAATCCCAAGATTAATAGAAGTAAAGAGCATTAGAGATTTAGCAGCCATCCCTACATTTCAAAAGCCGTTAGAAGCAATTGCCCTTTTCCTACATATATCCCATTCCCTATAAAAGCACTTAGATAAAAAGCGTGCCATTAGAAGTTGCAAGTCTGAAGATCTGGATCACCTGCATGAAAATACTACCCCAGGGCAGCTGCTGTAACAGCTCCCTCCCCTCCTCCCGGCAGCCACACGCTGTAACCCCTACCTTTGGCACTTCGCAAGACCTCCACCCCGTAATAGTCTCACCTGCACTTGATCCTTACAATCATTTTAAACAAGTTAACAGGTGCAAAAAATCAGGGCGAACGCAGGAATGAGCAGGGAGCTGAAGGCTGGTGATGGCCCCGGGAGGGCAGCCCTCTGGTACCCGGGTCTTCTCCTCCATCCTGAGGTAGAGGCGCTATTGCTGAGGCAAACTTTCCTTTTTACACGATATCCCCGCACGTACCTCGGCTGTTGATCAATGGCTGCATGTTTTAAACATACGGACTCAGGTTACATGGCTGTATTTTCACATATATATTTACCTCAAAGAGATACGGATTTTCAGGGATACTTTCCCTTCCTTCGTCATATATTCTGAAACAAAAGAAAATGCTAAGGTACATAAAGTTTTTTCGTCTGCATTCCTCATTAAGCAGCAAATTCAAACGCATAAACTAAACCCACACGGGTCTACAACCGGAGCCTCAGCAGCGTCCCCGCAAACCGCGGCCCCACTCGGCACCCCAGCCCCAGCCAGCCTCCCGGCCGAGCCGCCTCCCTCAGCAGAGCGGTTCCTCAAGGCAGACGCCGTTCCACGCCCGCGGAGGACCGAGACGTACCGGAGGAGGTGACCGTAGAGCTCAGCAGCCGCCCGCTGCCGCTCCACCGCCATCGCCGCCCGCCTCAACCGAACCGCGCGCCTCTCCCGCCCCCCCGGCACTACATCCAGGGTGGTGTGCCCAGTAAAGGCAAAAAAAATTGTTCTTTCCACCCCAAGAGTAGATTTTATTCAGATTTATTCTCGCCGCACGCCTCCCCATGAAAAAAAAAGACCAAAAAATGCCTGAAAAGTTTTATAATTTCTGTGAAACTACATTACTCGTCACGCCGAATACCTCCGCCAGAAAAGAGTCCCCCGGTTTGGGAGGCGACTGAGAGCGGTAGAGGCGCCCGAAAGGAGAGGGCTCGGCACCACGCGCCGTGGCGTGGGCGAAGTGGCTCGGGCCGAGGCTGGGGTCAGGAGCCGACCGGCCGGCGCGGCAGAAGGAGGCCGGCAGGGTGCGGAAGGACATCGCTCATAGCGAAGGGAGAGTAACGAGTCTTTCCTTTTCCGGTCGGAGCTGCGGCGGAGGCGGGCGGGAGCACGAAACGCTCCGCCGTCGCCACCATGGTGAGGCGCGGGTCGCGGGGGCGCGGCGGGCGGAGAGGGGCCGGGGTCGCCGGTGATGCGGGGCGGGTGGAGGGTCGGGGCTGATGGGAGCCAGGCCCGGTGGGCAGAGCGGTGCCGCGGGCAGCCCGAGAGCCGGAGGCGTGGGGCGGCCGGCCGCCATTTTGGAGCCGTCAGGCTCCGGCCTGCCGCGTGGAGCCCGTGTGGGGAGGCCGTGCCGGCGTGCGGGCTGGAGAGGGGCCGGAGTGGGCCGCGGAGAGGGTCGCTGTCGATTGCTTAGCATGGTCCGCTGGAAGTCACCGTTTCCTCGAGCAGTGTGGGAGATGGGGCCCGCATCACCTTCTGACAGGGCTTATTTTATTTTTCTCACGAATTTTTCAAAGCAAAATAAATCCACACGGAAGTTTTTGAGCCCATGTAGAGTTAAAAGAACGGTTTTCTGTAACACCCTTTTTTTTTTTTTTTTTTTTTTTTTTGTTATTCTGAAACCAGATTGCAAATGAACAACTCTTCTTGCTAATATAATTCAGATTGTGATCTGGTTCCTTCACCCTGATGAAGCTTGATCCGTGCTTGCGTTGGGGTCTCTGCTAACTCCAGGGGTCAGCGCCTCACTACTAACCAGCATTCAATACACAGATAGTACTTTCATTGCTAATAGCCCTTTGGTTTTGACTTTTGTAGTAATTTAATACCTCAAAAATGATTTGTGGATAGGAAAGGGAAGGAAAGTGCTTTGCCTATATTGTTGCCATGAGCTATTCATTAGTAACAAATACATTATTACAATGCTAGAAGAGTCTTTTTTAAAGGGTGCTGTTCAGACTGGCACGCTGTTATTGGACATCTTTTCAGCGTTTTGAAAGGAAGCTGGTGCTGTTAGCAGTTGAATTTTTCACCTCGCAAGTTTTGAGGCACTAGGAATTGTTCAAAGGGCCCAGACATTACCAAAAATTCACTCTGCCACTAAGCTTGCTTGCTTGTAGTCGTTGGGAGTCTCTAGATTGTGTTAGAGAAGTTGATTACGGCATTTCAACTGTTAGACGTAATCTAAATAACAAGCTTTAGGTTAACTGAATGAACGCATGTGGGTTTTGTATAGGCTTTTTTAGTAGTAGATGGTAAGTAGTTTAGGTGTTACTAAAGAGACCAGGGATTCAATTCTAGATTGATTTTACCCAAATGACTTGGAAATCTATTGAATTTCAAACTTCAGGTATGGTTTTCTAAGCATGGATTGTGCTGTGGAGCACTACTGTAAGTGAAAATTATTGCTATGATGATGTAATTTGCGTCTTATCCAGTGTTCAGTGACAGTTGCCTGCTGTCAGCGTGCTGGCACTGTTGAACTGAAGACCCCTTAATTCTGAGCAATACTTGATGAATTTGAATGCTGGCAATTTATATTACTTGTGCTTAAAAGTCTTTCTCTTTTTCAGGCTTGCGCTCGACCGTTAATATCTGTCTACTCTGAGAAGGGGGAAGCATCAGGCAAAAATGTCACCTTGCCTGCTGTGTTCAAGGCTCCTATTCGCCCCGACGTTGTGAACTTCGTTCACACCAATTTGCGCAAGAACAACAGGCAGCCCTACGCTGTCAGTGAACTTGCAGGTATGGGTAGACCACAAAATGGAGAAAAATTATTGTATTAGCTTTTGACTTTCATACAGGTGGACTAAAATTGAAACAAATTCAGAATTGAAATAACAGAAGTGCTGTTTAGTGGGATTCTGTATAGAAGGCAACTGTTCTGATTATTAACAATCTCATGAAATGTAACTTTAATAAAAAGAATAATAAATTCTGAGAACAGCAAGGTATTGTAAAAGCTTTGGAGTACTCTGGGGTCTTATCTGAAACTTACACTACTAAAAGTATTGCGGCACCTAGGTCCTCGAGCAGAATCTACATTCTTTACAAGAACAGAAAATGACAGTGTAGCAGGCAGAAAACTGATGAAAAACTGCATTCTTTGATCCCTGCTCCATGTTGACCACAGGAGACTTATCTGAGGCATTTGCCAAGAAGAAACGTCTGAAAATGGGCATTTGTTAAGAGTTGCTTCAGAAGCTTGTAGGTGCAAACAGCTTCCGCTTCCCAAGAAATTTGTGCC
Source organism: Phaethon aethereus (assembly GCF_964289735.1). Lineage (NCBI taxonomy): Eukaryota > Metazoa > Chordata > Aves > Phaethontiformes > Phaethontidae > Phaethon > Phaethon aethereus. Next base: position 2,531,313 of record NC_138588.1, read on the forward strand.
AGGAATGTGCACTTCCAAGTTTATTTCTGGTGGTGTTTCACATAAACACTTTAACTCAGTAGGAACAGCAGTGCCAATTCAGACCTCCAAATTGAAGATCAAGCTTAGAAATTAGTATGTTAATGTACTTGATTCTGACCTAAGCAGCTCCTTAATATGGTAAGAGTTAATTTACCTGATCAGGATTGGTTTTGCTGAAATGATGAGATTCCACTTCATTGGTCCGTGTTTCTGAAACACATGATAACAGTGGAAGTTCTGATTGGTAGTCCTGAATTCTGCCTGTCAGTGACTTTATGAAAATTGCAGTGTTGTCAGTATCTGAATTCAAATCTTTCTCTTCCAGGTCATCAGACCAGTGCCGAATCTTGGGGTACCGGGAGAGCCGTTGCTCGTATTCCTCGAGTACGAGGTGGTGGAACTCACCGCTCCGGCCAGGGTGCCTTTGGAAATGTATCCTTTCTTAGGTGCCGCTTGCATCAGGTGCACTGAACTCATCAAGCAGAAAAATTATTTTTAAGTATCTAAACGTGAAATGGAATCTTCAACTTCTTGAGGTAATGGCTACCTACAGTGATCTGGACTACCGAGTTTGAGAGATTTATGATGTGATTAGAACCTTCTGTATGCAAATTCAGACTTGCTTTAACAAACAGAAGCTTTCATTGATTATTTTTTTCCCCACTGCAAAAGTGGTGGGTACCTTGAATCTCGTTATGCATACCGTCTTGCCATGATGTCGTAATTTGCGTCTTACTCTGTGCTCAGTGACAGTTGCCTGCTGTCAGTGTACTGGTACAGATGGTTGACGAACAGTTAACACTGAGCAAGGATGAAAGTCGCACTAGAAAAAGAAGCTTCAAAAATGTTGTTCTTAACAGTTGATGCATAGATGTGTCGTGGAGGCCGCATGTTTGCCCCAACCAAGACTTGGCGGCGCTGGCACCGTAGAGTGAATACGACTCAAAAGCGTTACGCCATCTGTTCTGCTCTGGCAGCGTCCGCTCTCCCGGCCCTGGTCATGTCTAAAGGTGGGAATTCTGTCTCTGGAAATGTCTGCCTACAGTTTTGCATTGCCTGAGCAGTATCAGTTACCATGTGATTATTCAAAGCGTTTCTCGTGGATAACAAAAGCCTCTTAAAGACTTTAAAGAGGCAGTCCCCTTCTTCAGTAGGAGGAGTGTTTTTGTTACGTACAGCTCTGGAAGGTACTTTGTGGTTAGGTGGTGTCGGAAGTGAGGTGGTGCCGAGGTGCCTTTCTGTGCGTTGCTGACACGAATCTTGTCCATGCATGTTACGGAAACTGAAACTGCATTTTGAATCGCATGGCAGTTCCGTTTCAGTTTTGTTCATGGAAGCTAAAGATTTGCTTAATACTTAGGTACAGTAAGTCTGAGGCAGGCCCACAAGACTCTGTTGAAACCTCACTACTGTAGTTACTATGTCTGTGTATTAGATCATGAATTTAATTTCCACTGGTTTTGATGTTGGATCGTTTCTGAATACACAAGGCAGTACCTTGAGAAATGTGTACAGCCAAGATCAGTGGGTAACTTCGTGTCTTGTAAAATCCTCGACAGGCCACCGCATAGAAGAGATTCCAGAACTTCCTCTGGTTGTTGAGGACAAAGTTGAGAGTTACAAGAAAACAAAGGAAGCTGTTCTCCTTCTTAAGAAGCTTAAAGCTTGGAATGACATCAAAAAGGTGAGTCACTAAGGTTTGTAAGAGCGAAACCCAGGTGATTCCACTCTGCTGTTGTTACAGTAGGAATTGTGAATAGTTCTGTTTTGATTTGATGTCACTAGAAATCCTTTGGTAACAAAACTACAAGAAACTGTAAAAAAGAGTTTAAGCAAAGTAAATGTCTTAGTGTGCTGCTTTACTCTGTATTTAGCTGTCTTCATTTCAGTCTTTCATAATGTTAATAGCTTTTATTTTTTGACTCGTGAGGATGATGAACTTCTCACTGGTCCGTGTTTCAGATAAGCAGTGATGATTGTGAAGTTCTGACTAAAGCAGTTTTGTTGTGTCTTGCTAATGGGATTTGGGCTATTTTGAATATTGACATGTTTCATTTTTATATAGGTTTATGCCTCCCAGCGTATGAGGGCTGGGAAGGGTAAAATGAGGAACCGCCGTCGCATCCAGCGCAGGGGACCATGCATCATCTACAACGAGGACAATGGTATTATTAGAGCTTTCCGGAATATCCCAGGTAACTTCAACTTGAGGCAGGCTTATTTGTTTTGAGAGACTGCCTGGAATGATGAGATTCCACTTCATTGGTCCGTGTTTCTGAAACACATGATTTTGTGGAAGTTCTGACTTGCTGAAGTAGCTGATGCGTTCCGAGAATCTGTTTTGGTGATGTTGAGGATGTTTATGACAAATGTTTTGGCTGTCAACTTTGTTGTTGGAAAAGGCTGATGATTATTTTTAAAGATGTAATAGATTTTCATATGTAGGTGTATGTAACTCTGTGGTGTAGAAGCTACTAAGCCCACATCAGTTTCTGCGATACGTCTTGTCCTTTTATTGCTTGGTCTTGCATTCCTTGATTTTAATTACCAATTAAAAGGATTGGTTTGTCTTTTTCTACAGGAATTACTCTTCTCGATGTGAACAAGCTGAACCTGCTGAGACTTGCTCCTGGTGGCCACGTTGGGCGTTTCTGCATTTGGACGGAAAGCGCCTTCCGCAAGCTGGATGATTTGTATGGCACCTGGCGCAAAGCTGCCACACTGAAGAGCGACTATAAGTAAGCACAGCCAACGTCGGGCACAACGGAGGGGGGTAAAAACAGGCTTGGGAGAACAACCGTGAGTGTCACAGGTTCTTCTGCTGGGATGTGGAAAATAAACCCTAGTACCTCTCCCTAAATGCCTGTTTTTGTTGAATGAGCCATCTTTTTATCATCCAGCTTACACTACCAACGTTTGTTTCACAGCTTGCCAATGCATAAGATGACCAATACAGACATTGGAAGAATCATGAGAAGCCAGGAAATCCAGAAGGCGCTGCGTGCTCCGAAGTAATCATTTTTATCTAACAAACACGAAGTGCGGTGTCTTTAGTAATTGCCAAGCACGAGGCTTTGCAGTGAGATCAGAAATCTGTATGCATTGGGGTGTCGGATACAGCTGGGATTACTTTAGCTGCTGCGTAGAAATGCTAGGAATTAGGGGCTCCCCAAATAAAATTTCAGGGAAAATTTATGAGAACTTGAATTGTGAAATGAGATCATGATCCATGTCCTGTTCTTTTCAGGAAGAAGATTCGCCGTAGAGTCCTGAAGAAGAATCCACTGAAGAATCTGAGGATCATGATCAAGTTGAACCCGTACGCCAAAACGATGCGACGCAACACCATTCTGCGCCATGCGCAAAACGTGAGTCAGCAGGGGAGCCGGTAATGGCCAGCATTGGTTTCAGTACTTGAGGTTAACTGCTTGTACTCTTTTTGTCTTTTCTAGCATAAACTTAAGGAAGAGAAGAAAGCCAAGGCCAAGGCCAAGCTCGCGGCAGAGGCCGCAGCCAAGACCACTGCAAAGGCCAAGGCTGAAGCATGAACACTGTGCCGTCCTTCCTCCGCCAAGCTTCAGAAAACTGTACCATGAGTTCACAGCTAATAAATTCTGTTGGATCAGAGAGTTGCTGTCATATTTTTCTGATGACTTTTTTTTTTGTTAAGCATTGTCGGGCGGGTTTTAAAATGGAAACTCTTTGAAGAAGAGTACAAAGTAGGGGTGGTCTTTGCCGTCTTCCTTGGACGCCCGCTGGAGCCGGGACTTACCTTGCTCTCGTTTCACACGGCCCCGGCTGGCGCCATGACGATGGGCGGCCACGCGGGGGCAGCTGCTGCCCGGAAACGTGCAAATGGCGGCGGCGTGACGTCAGGCGGGGGCTGTGCGTCGCCTCCGCCCGCGCTCCAGGGGGCGCTGTGGCTCTCCGCTTCCCGCCGGGCGCGGGGCGGGCGGCGCCGCGGCGGAGGATGCTGAGCCGCCTGCAGGAGCTGCGCAAGGAGGAGGAGACGCTGCTGCGGGTCAGGGCGGCGCTGCACGACCAGCTCACCCGCCTCAAGGTAACGGCCGGCGCGGCGAGCGCCGCGCTGCCTGGCGGGGCCCTCGGCGGGGAGGCGGCCGCTGCCTGGCGGGGCCCTCGGCGGGGAGGCGGCCGCGGGCAGCGGCAGGGCCGGGCCTGCCCCGCCGGCCTTTCCCGTTGTTGTCTTTTTTTTTTTTTTTTTTCCTTTTTTTTTCCTTTTCTTTTAATGGCGGTGTGAACGAGCAGCAAGCTGCCGCCCGGCCGTGGTGCGGGGGGGCTGGGTTGTTTCCCGTGCCCCCCGTGCCTCTTAATTCCTACACTGCAACTATTTCCCCAGAGAAGTGCTAAGCCCTTCACTCATGCCCCGGGAAACGCGGCTGGTACGGAGGTCGTGGGTGTCCTGCCGTGTACTGAAGCTGACCAGTGGTGAAACGGGCCTTAAAAGCTTTGCTGTTACTGCTGTTGATTATTCAAAAATTATTTCATTTCTGTGTGCTAGAGTCCAAGAAATCTACTGCCTCTGTGCCCCCTTGTTTGCAGGTGGAAGAGCTGGCGCTGCAGTCTCTGATCAGGTCCAGGGAGGAGAACGCACCAGCCTCTTCCTCTGCTGCGGCGGAGGAGCCTCACAAAGTAAGGGCCGCCCTGGCCGGGTGAGGGGCTGGGGACCGGCCGACCCCTGGGATGGGGCCTGTCAGTGTAGAGGAGGGCTCTGCCAACGGGAGTGGCTGGCGGTGGTTTTCATGTAGAGTTCTTCATGTGGACCTTGCTGATGTTGCTCGTTAACGGAACGGCTCAGCTGTAAAATGTCTGGTTCGTTGCTGGTTTATGTTTCAAGGGTTTTGCCTTTTCCCATCCCTGAAGGCAGCACGCTGTTTGCAGGGAGGTTGGGAAATACCCTGCTTCTGTATTGGCGTAGCTTCCACTCGCCGTTTGTTAAGCGTCGTGTCCAATACTCTTAACGGCGACGTGCTGGTTTAGCACTGTAGGGGATGGAGGTGCAGATATCCTCTGAACGTTTTACCACGCCGTCAGCCTCAGCTAGTTGAAGCCCTTCTGTGGAGAACTGGTTGCTCATCATGGTGGTGGGCTCACGCAGCCAGCGGTTCTGGTACTGAGATTTGTGAAAGACACTGTGACTGCACGGTTCTCATAGTGATTTGAGAAGCATTCTGTATCACTGCTGGTCTTGATAATTAGCAAGATAAACTCTTTTATTGTGACAGGCTCTTGGGCAGATGGACAACGAGGCTGCTATCAATCAAACTGAATTACACTTAAGTCTTCAAGATCATGAAGAGGTGGAGGAGGAAGAGGAGGAGGAATCCGATTCTTGAGAGGAGAAAATCAGAAATGGTTTTTAAGACAGACTCAGGAATTTCTTCTTCATTCATATAAAATTCACCAACTGATTTTCATTTTGTCCTGTATATGAACTATATATCAGACTCTTGGAGTCTGGGGAGGTTATACTTGAACACATGAACGTCACAAGCTTGGCACATCTTGACTTAAGATATTAAATCAAAATTTGCTGCACAAACATGTAGCATAATTTGTTCCACATTTAAAACCTAATGTAGCTTACTACATCTTTATATGTGGAAGGGGGAAGTCATTAATCAAGTCAGACTATTTAACGTGTACACTAAAAGCAATAATTTGTTATTTCCTGATGCTGAAAAATAAAACCAGGCCATGGAGGCTGGTTGCTGAACCAATGGTTATATTATAACCTCATTTGTTTAAACTGGGAATGTTAAGATAGGCAGCGAGAAGAGGTGTGCCCAGGACTGTCTCCAGGCTGTCGGCTGCGGTGGTCTGTTATGTGTAAAACTGGACTTGGTTACCTCCCTGTAACTGTGGCAGAGATGTTGGTGTCCTTGCACTGGGGGAAGCAGTTACTGCACCGTCAGCCCAATTCTGAGTACGGTAACGAGGTGGCCTCTCTGTGCCTACGGGTGCTGCTCTTAAGTACTGTCAGTCTGACTGTAACAGCAAAGTATTTTCTACTTCTTGCTCTTTCAGTGTAGCAGCCAATTAGCCTTTTATTTGTCCACAAATGGTATTGTAAGAATTGGTCCCTGTTACTTGTAATAAGGAACTAGTATTTTTAAATTAGTGTTATTTTCTTTTTCCCTCACAGTAACTTCATAAATCAATGCAAGTCCACCTTCTGCTTTGAAGTGAGCTTCAAGGAGGAGAATGAGGAGTTTAACAAATTAGTTGTAAAATGGAAAGCGATATGAAGTCCCCTCCACAATTGCTTTAACGGTACAGTAACAAGCTAGTGCTGCTCTTACTGATAGCCAGTATCTTCTTTCTCCTCGTGTGGTGGAAGCTGCTTATTTTATCAGTTCTTGAAGACTTGTTTTAAAGCACAGAAACCCAAACTCTGTTAAGCTGATTAAAAGCAGACAATAAAAGTAATATTCTAACTCACTCAGCTACTTTGTCAACTGTCTTACTGGGAAAACTGTTAGACCCAGGGTTGTTCACTGCACAACTAGTAGCTAAAGCTGCTGTTGCTGTCTGGCAGTACTCAGAGAAAACAGACTAACTAGTCTTCTGAAATTTGCTTTTAAAAGCCAGAAAGGAACCTAGAAAAGTCGCCTGCACCCAGGCATGGTCAGAATGCATGACTCAATCTCCGAGTTCCTGCCACTGTTTGAGGAGAGATTGCTTATTTGGCTCTTACTTGGTTTGTGCAGAGCGCATAAGATTATGCAAAGCTTTCCCTGAGACTTACTGGTTAAAAGAAAAAGTTTGAGCAGAAAATATTATGGTGTGGAGCATCCAGTAATAATGTGAAAGTAGGCGTGTGACAAGCTGGTTTGCGAAGAGCGCAGCAGCCAGTGCATTGCAGTGCTCAGCATGTCGGGGGCACTTCACTGGGCTCCTTGTTTCTGCCTTGCAGCAGGAGCACTTGCTGCCTTTACTTCACTCACATGCTGGAGGAGTTGCTCCTGGGTTTGATCTCCAAATGGTCATTTTGACTGTTGAAAAATGTTACTTGTCTCCAGCATGGTCCAGAGTTGTTTTCATACATAAACTTGCTGCTGCTTTGCTTGCTCTTGGATTAAAACAGACCAGTTCTATTGCATGTTGCAATAAATTGCTTTTTCTGGTGTCCTACTACATATAACAGTGCTTGCAGCTTTCAAATGATCACTGTCTGTAGAGCAAGAAGTAAAACAGGATTTAAAAAATCTCTAAAAACTTACTGCTCACATACTGTGTATTTTTTTTTACCAGGTAGTAGGAAGTACTATTGTAGTTTTTTGGTGCGTTAGTGTAATTGACATAAAAAGCTCAGGACAGATTTCAACGAAAGCTCTACACAGCCTTGGCACTACTACCAAGAGTCACATTCAAGTGAGAACAAGCTGAAGGCAGCCTTGGACATGTCAATGAGTCACTTCCTACTGCTGCTGGGTTGAGGGCTATTCTAGCCCTCTCTGACACTCAATACTGTCAAGTGGAAGTTCATGTCTAGAATGATGTGGATTCCTTTTGGGAAGGAACTTCAGCCATTTCCTTGTCTGAAACATCCTTTGAAGGAGCTAAACTTCTCATGGCACTGCTCGGCACAGCTGTCAGAGCGAGCCTTTGTGCTGAGGACACAGTACCACAGCAGCAATCCACTTGCCAAGCAGCTGCCAGAAGCAAAACTTCTGAAGAAATCAGTGTGGTACAATTGCTCTTGGTTAACGAGTGACGCAGACAAATACATCTTCCCTCTGCTGAGGGGTCAGGGCGTTCCTCTGTTCTGTGCTCCAATGCCAATTTGCCCCAGGGAAATACCTGTCACGCCCCACCCAGGGGGTTACAGCACCCAACAGAGCATCAAGTGCTGTACAACTTGTGTGAGCACTACAGATGCAAAAACCTCTGCAGTCAGGCTTCCCTCAGACATTCCACAGAAACCCGATAAACAGGATATTAACACCCTGCAATGGCAGCCGACTCTGACCACGTTTCACACACTGTCATTTTACATTAGCCAACTTGTACCTCTGGGAACAAAGGCTGTTGCATGGTTGTGGAAAAGTAAGTAGAGAGAGGGTGGGGAATGCAGCAGTGACATTGGATTAAGGCTTTGGTTAAGTTTTTGAGTTCTAAAGAAAGCTTCAAGATGTTACTTGATAATATATTTATTAAGAGAATCCATTGCTAAACATCTGAGAGAATAAAACAATAGAGGATCTTCATACACTTCAGACACTAAACACAGTTGTCATGAATTTTTAGGTTAAAAGAAAGCAAATTGCCTGGATCTTTTTCTTGATTCTGTAGGACATTTCCAAGAACTAACTTAAAAAAAATCAATTAGAAAGACATACATCACTAAATCCAAGTATGATGGTATGTTTTAAAAATAAATACAGAAATATGAACAAGTCTACAAGTAGAATATTGCCCTGCACATTCTGAGAAATGCAGAGCTCTTGCCTTCTTTACCTGGAAAGAGAGACCTCTAAACAACAGCAAAATTGGAACCATTATGCCTAACTTTCAGATACAGTTTGGCAGCAGCAAAAGCATGCTCAACAGATACAGTTTCGGAGCATCCCTAACCCTTTTCACATGGGAGATTAGGTAAGCATGATTGAAGTACCAACAATTTACAAAGAACCTTTGATAGAGTTCAAACAAGCTGGGGGTAAACACCCCCAGTGATATTTTCATTAAGAAAGAATATCCATAATCACTTAAAATCAGCAAGCACGGTAACTTAAACATCCTAACATTTTGGTCAGTAAACAAATGAATGTAATCCAATACAATACCAATTAGTTTATGACAAAATTTAAAACCATTTGGCACATGCTATAAAGACATTCTTCCTTAAGAGGTGAAATACATGTTTGAACAGGTACAAGCTGAGGAAATAGGACCAAAATAGCATTGTTGTTAACAGGTGTACAGTACAAGATTCACTCTTCTGTATTCAGACTCCAGCAGCATGCGTGGGTGTACTTGGTTGGTTAAGGCCTATGGTTGAACAAAGCCACCCCGCAAAATCCACCTCCTCCGCGTCAGATCTCTTAATGAAAGCATGAATCTGAGCAAAAAGTATTAGTAGTATTATTATTCAAGCACTCAATCCGTTAAATAATTTTGAATAACATGAACCACAATAAATCCAGTTCACTTTCAGTGTTCAAGCTAACTATAAAATTTGGCAAGCCATGGGAAGTGACCAGGAGAGCTTTTCTGCAGGATTACTGGAATAACCGGGATATTAAATGTACACATTGCAAAGTATTCCAGAGGAATACTGCCTACACAGTGCCTACTGCAGAATACTTACACTACAGTATGCTATAAGGATGCGACTCAGCCACTTGAGATAATACCCTGGGAAATGTCTGCCTGTGCACAGAAAGGCTTTTTATAAAAGAAAGTGTGATGGCGTTTTGCACCCTTAATGATACAGCAGGATCAGGGCAGGGAAAATATTTTCTGCAGTAGAACTTTACACTTAAGGCCATGAAAAGATCCACTGAAACTGATAAGGTCATTTCATGTAGAAAAAAAATGCAAGATTTGCTTGTATCTAGTAGTTCTACAGACTTTGCAAGACAAAGCTGATGGGGGGGGGGGGGAAGACACATTTTGTGTTTCACAGAATACAACAGAAGTGTATTTAAAGTAGACCATAAAGGTACGTGGAATTTTGTTCTTTTGTCCTCTTAAACACAGTTATCTATATATGTTATTATTGACTAATAAACACCAGAAAGAATTATTTTGCTAATTATTTTAGTAACATTACGTCTTACTGTATCAAACGGCAGACTCCAAAATCCACCAGTTTTGGTCTCCTTGATAGTCCCTGTTCTAGGAGTGTGTGAAAGCCTGCAGTCCCTTGATTCCTGGCCCAGAAAAGCAGCTCCCCCCGCCTCCGCCCCCAAACTGTTTGTGCTGCTTGTGTCAAGGGCCAGAAACCACAGTCCAGGCCATACACTCAGGTCCAGACCTCAGGTCAGCTGAGGAACCCAGCATGCAAGAGTGCTCTCAGTTCAAGTTAAGAACTTTCACTTACCATCAGCTGCTTCAAATCAGCTCTCTCAGCAGGATTTTTAATTAAGCTAGGAAAACAAAGTGTTACACAGGTTACACACTATTATCTTTTAAAATAAAAATCAAGTTACATCAAGTTGGTAGATGGATTTGGTCCCAGGAAGATAGCAGCCTAGGTAAAAGCATTAGGTACTGTAGTGCCTCTCAAACATAGATCTGGGTCTGTAAGCAGTCCGCTCCTGTAGGTTTCACAGGTGTATTTTCAGTATGAAATCCTGAGCTGTCTGGTCCTGTTCAGTGGGGGCAGAAATGAGCATGTATGACCAAGCTAGAGAGATCAAATTCCCATTTCAACAAAAACTCAACAATATGAACCACTTTATCCCTCAAGTTTCTTTTTCCCAAGACTTTTCAAGCTCTGTATCAAGTACATCTATTCTGTTGCTGTTCTTCCTTTTAGAAACAGTAAATACATATACATAGCTTTTACTAAACAAACTAAAACTTCCAAACTTCAATGAACTGCCTCCCTTAGCACTGAATACACTGGTTCAGTGCAGGTATCGCTGAAGTGCGGTTAGAAAAGCAAATAGATGGGAGAATGACTGGTATGGTAGAGATGTTAGTTCAGTGAAGCACTGGGAAAGAAAAAAGCACCTGGAGCCTGCAAGACTTCTGCATCGTATGGACTGGTCACTGCAGAATGCTACGAAGATTACCCATAAAAGCAAGGATCCTCCTTTAGAAGCATGCCATATGATCAGAGTCTGTAAGTACCATGGTGTCTGCAGTGCTGAGCATGTACTAATCTAAGTTGCACACCAAAGCAGAGATCCTATCTTAGAGGAGAACATCTTTCAACTTTGGAGTTCTCTTTGGAAGCACATGCTTTCAAGCTGGTGCCTGTAAAACGAGCGTCAGGCACATTAACAATTGGACAAAGAAGATTATGCTAATTGAAATTACATTTGCCATGACCTACAAATAGCGACTCTGATTGCCAAGTTATTCATACAGTAAGACAGCAAGGCTGATCCCAAATGCGTCTCTTCACAACTTAGCCATAGAGAAAATACTCACCATTTATTAACAAAATCTTGAAATTCAGAACCAAAAACACCATTGGGCAGTTTTGGAGGTGGCTAAAAAAATAAAATAAAAATTCATCAGTCATTCAGCATAACTAATACATGATGATACACAACCTACCCAGAGATCTGTCCTGTATCTGGGTACAGCTGCAAAGCCAAGTAACAGCCCTAGCACTACCCAGGCCTTCTTTCAAAGCTGAGCTCTGAAACAAGAGTCAGGCAGACTTCAGCTTCCACACATGTGAAAAAAGGATGTGCTGTCATATGATTTATAAAAATAAAGATGCTGAGTTTATTACTAACAAATTTTCGTTATTACTCTTACAGCTGCTGGATTTTAGGCATTTCAGTATGGTGTGGGGTGTTTGTTGGTTTTAGGGTTTTTTTCCCCTCTATACACACACCTGAATGGTGTTAACACAGCCTTGAGCTGTCATTAAAGAAGGCTCAGAGCAGCTGGCAGTAATTAGCATTTCACTATTCTCCTTACTACTAATCTCCATTTGAGGAAGGGAAGATGCCCTGATCATCATTAGTGCCATAATCCTTTTGATCCAAATATTCTGTCCCAGGGAATGAGTCTGTTCAGATTCTGAATTCAAAAAGAATTCTGATAAAGAAGAGTTATTGTATAAACCTGCATATTATTGTCTTGTCCTCCATGACATTTGCTACAGGATCAGAGTTAAGTTTTCATTCTTACACCATGGGTCTTCCAAGCACCTACATTCAGCTTACTTATATGTACGAGTTGAGACGTGGCCTGCATTCAGTTACTCACTGGTGTAAAAACTTTGTTGGACATAGCAGCTCATGCTGAGTCTTGCTTGCGCTACAGCAGAGGTGGCAGAGACGATCTTGCCAAATTCCCAGCTACTGCAGCTTTTCAGCTTAAACTGACCTCCTCAGGGTGCTACATGAGCAGGACCATAGTATCTCAAGTATCCAATGCTAACTCCAATACAACAGCGCTAACTCTTGGAATAGTGTTACAGAATATGCAAAATGGGTTTGTGATGTGAGAGGAGAATTGTGCAGACGAGGAACAGAAGCAGTTTATCAGTACATGTACAGTAGCATAAGCAATGCTAGTCTTTGCAGGGACCTAGACACCAACTGTGCTTTTAAAATAGCTGTGTCAGACACTATTTTTATACTTCATTCACCTGGAACAGTTACGTTAGCCAGCTGTTACAACTGATAGCTAACATGAGCATGCTTTTTTTTGTGTGGAAGGACACAAGCAGTTAGAGTCATATGAGTTTCAATAGCACTTGTGACAATATTGGAAACAAGACTGTCAATTCTAAAATACCGATCTCCATTAACAAGCCCTGTAGCTTAGCTATTTGACAAAGTGTTATAAATGAGGTTGTTCATAAGACTAAATTAAAAAATTTAAAAAAAATTAAATTTTGTATATGCTAGGTCATACTGTTTGCTATTAACTGTCCTAACAGGTTGCATTATCCAGGCTAGAAAACCCATAAACCTACTTAAATGATACAGAGATATGAACTAAAATTTTCCTGGGAAAAATTTAAAAATCAAACTAACACACATAACAAGGATGTGTCTCATACTGCAGCAATAAAAGATCAGAAGACCTGGCTCGTCCTAACACTAGCCCCACACCCCCTCAAATTCTGGAACGCTTTAAAAATGTACAACTGTATTAGTACAAGTGCAAATAGCCGATTACCTCATTGACTATGTAATCAAGAAGTTCAAAGATTGCCATTGGGGGTCTGCTGTCTGGTCCATAGGCTAAGAAGAAATTGCAGAAGGGGAAAAAAACAGTGTTACTCTCCTCCCGTGGCAAGGGTGTTTTAAGAAGCTAACAGTCACACACTTTATTCTTACATGGCACCCAGTAGATTTATAGGAAATAAAAGTGGAACAGCAACAGGGTAATACTTTCATGCAAGGAGACATTGTTTTTAGGCTTGGCCTAAACCATTAACTTCACTGGGAATCATCCTAGTGTACTTTGATCAGCATTGCCTCTTAACGAGATGAACCGTATCAACAGAACAGGATCTTAATGGTGCTCATGAACAGCTCAGTTATAAACAAAGGGCTCCTTGATTCTCAAACTCCGATACCTCCTCATAGCGAGACTGAGACAGGTGCCCAATACAACCCTGATTTTTTTAAAGCTTAAAGACACACTATGCAGATCAATATTGGGTAAGGAAGACCTTTAAGGTGACAGAAAAGGGTGTTAGAAAAGAATTTAACAGACTGTGGTAACTTACAGCTCATGGGTCGACCAGGTGTTCTTTGCCTGGGTGAGGTCTCGGTGACAGGAGAATCTCCCTCTACTGGGCAGCCGAACATTAACTCAAGCTCCTTTGCATCAGGAGGAGGAATTGGGTATCTGCCAATGGCCATTTCCACCAGTGACAACCCCATACTCCATATATCTGATTGCACTGAATAGTGGGTTCCCTGTAGTCTTTCCGGCTACAAAAAAAAGGAAGGGGAGACTGTATTGTAACAAGAAAGAAAAAAAAAACCTGCATTCCACAATAGCCTGGATAAAATGAGGGATGAAACCCCAACTTATTAGTATGACACGTTCCAATGAGTGACTTGTTGATCTTTTTCTTTAAATATCTCACTTGGAGTTCTAGAAGTTCCACAACCATTGCATGCCACCACTGCAAATAGCTTTGAGACTTCTTAAAAACAATGCTATTATGTTGCTGTTTTACTACTTTAGCATAATATCGAAATGTTGCAACTATGAATAATGATGGGATAATTAAAGAACAAGGAAGAACAACTAATATGGGCAACTAAAGGTTCACCTCTACCATTCTATATATAGATACCACCCTATAGCAGAAGTGCGCTTATACAAGGATTATTATATACATGCATACTGCAGCTTTAGATCCATATTCAAATAATTTCTAAGTAAACTGTTGAGCTCTATAATCCACTGGAATTATAATAAAATGCAACGTACAAATTGAATGATAAAGTATTACACAGGGAACAGACCTCTCCTGGAGGTATAATGATTGAAAAAATATATATAGACATGTGTTCTGCCAGCTTAACCACTCGTGCATTAGGGCCTGACAAACAAAAATGCAATGGGCTTAAATTTTTATCAAGAAAAAACTTACATAGAGACAAACACTAACAAAAATTCTGGATAGATTTTATGTACATGCTAATGTAAGTATTACAAAAATGCATGCAGGTAAGACACTCAGCTAAAAATATATTTTGTATTGTTTTTTTAGGAGACTCGAACACTGGAGAGAGATTTAGATACGGGATTTTTTGGTCAGTTGAATCATGATTAAAACAGTTATCAGGATATTCCAGTCACATTGCTCCAAAGATCGTCACTTTTGATCAGTATACACATCTTCTGGTTCTGCCTAAAAAACTAAAACATAAGATTAGTCCTTAACTAACTCCTTTTGCCTCGTTTTTGCACTTGCTTTATCAGTACTATGCTGCGTGCTGGATATGGTTACTGCAATTTTTAATACATCGATCTACATCATCCTTGGATCCATTTTTACTAAGACTCCTCAAAGAAAAAGTTCACTTTGCTTTTCTGTTCTCTTTTTAAAATCAAGCTCCTTTTTTACCAAAATGGTGCAGATTCTTCCTTGACTATATGCATGTTTTGGAAAAATATAGATGTAGTTTGAAGCTTATTCTCATAGAACAGAAGAACGCAGTATTATTGTAAAGTCTCTTCCCTCTGCCATAACGGGCAATAGTTTTGTTAAATTAGTCTTGCAGCATTTATTGAGATTATGTTTCAGCTTTCTCCAGTGTCCCACCTCAGTGCCTTCCAAAGCCATTTGTATAAACTACACGATTGCTGGACAATGGATAAAGATACCCAAAAATGAAGCTACACAGTAGATCTTAATAAAATGTAAGTGTAAAGGAAGAAGTGAGAGAAAAAGAAGGAAACACACAGAGTACTAGTTATACAAAAATAATAAAAATCTAGAAAATATGTTCAAGTTAAGCATTGTTGATTGTACACACCTTCATATGGTAGAACAGGATGATGTCTGGCATGTTAACAATTCTCTAGCTGTTATTTGAAAAAGTACGCTAAGGGAGATACTGCAAGAAAAGGTACTTCAAATACTATCAACAAAAATAAACAGAATCACCGTCATGGCTTGGTCTGTGACATACAGCAACAGAGAGCAAAGCTAAATCTTTGTCTGTAGAAACAATAAATTGAAGAAAACTGAAGGCAGACAGCACTTGCTCTCATTCCTTCTACTAGAAATAAAAGGGAAAGCCAGCAGTAACTATGTCAAGGGCCCAGGAGAGATGGAGGTGTGAATTTTTTTTTGCTAATTAGCAAGAGCCCCTAGATGTATCTGGGAACATAAGCCACAGTTATTTTTCAAGTATGTTACCAATATTAAATGACAAAAAAGAATAGTGTCTTTGATGTTGAAATGCAGGTCCCATGCTGAGCAGAAGCTTTTTTTCCTTTAAGTCTAAGCCCACACAGTTTCAGTCCTACAGCAGAATCTCCCAACACCCTGACTGTATGAGTTAAGTGGTTGTATGCTGAACAACGCGAGTACCTTAAAATAAGAGATCCGTTATTTCCATTAACTATGGCCTTGCCCACACCAGCCACTCCCAAGGTTTCTCTTGTTGCTGCAGCCCTGCTGGGATCCCAGCAGTCACAACAGAATCCCTAGCAAGGCAGCAGCTCGCCTACGTAAGTCACGGCAGCAAAATGCCAGAGTGGAAAGAGAACCACACTTCATAAAGAAAGCAAACTATAAATACTGGGCTTTTTTTGAGGTACATGTATACAAAACCCAAATGCATTAACCAATTGGATTCTGCAAAGTAGACGCAGCTGCATCTCTTCTGTAGCATTATAAAATATTCCAAGTTGTGTGGCTTTTCTTGCAACAGTCTTTCTCCACACACACAATCTGCTATGATACTGGAATATTCCTGGAATGCAAGAAGCACTGAACTATGAGCAGCAGTAGTAATGGCAATAGTTGGTTTCTTGTTTCATTTCTGGAACTGTGATAACTCCACCATTCTGTATAGTAAACCCAAAGCTATAAAATCTGTACTTACAGACATGTAGGAGCGTGTGCCAACAAACGAGTTTGCCATAGAATCTATCAGTTGTCCACTGACACCAAAATCACAAAGCTTGATTTCACCTCTAGAGTTTACCAAAATGTTAGATGGTTTAACATCTGGAAAAAAATGAATGGATGATTTATATTTATAATAGATAAAATGGGAAATTTGACAATGAAAGTAACATGAAAGGTGAAAATTACCATGTGCCCCCCTTTGTTTCCCTTCTAACTATGACACAGCTCAATCGCTTCTCTGGCAACACTCAGAGAAGATACTTGGTTCCCTACCCAGGCCCATTTCACAGGCTCTCCATTTAAATACCGATAAGCAAAAATATTTTTTTTTAATTACAACTGTAAAAAGGCTGTTAAGTTGTAAGTTTCAATTTCACCCTGTTTCTTGGCTTTCAAGTATTAAGTTTGGGTATCTACATCCTTGCAATGACTAACATTTGAGAGAAATTTGAAAGCGTTATGTCAGCATAACTCCTCTTTAATGATGCTCTTTTGCCTATAAATAATCAATACAGAGAACCTACATATTTATTTCACAAAGGTCAATGAACCACAGCAGCCACACCATCATCCCTAACTTAGCCTTCATATGTACTGAAACATAAATCACCCTATAGCAAAACAGGTCTTGAGCGTGTTCTTGCTGTTCTGGCTTTTGTTTGTTGGGGTTTTTTGGGTGTTTTTTTTCTGGGGGGAGGGGTGGTTTCGTTTGTTTTTTTCTTCAAAAAAGCTCTAGAAAAATAATTATCTTATTGTTGAAATGCTGCATTTAAAATACTTGGAGATTTTTTACCTGTGATAAAACCCCCTCATGATTTTGAATTCATCATTTTTTTTTTCTAAATGGAAATTTAATAAGGGTCACTGGTAGCTAAGCAACTAATAACAGCTATTTGTGAATGCAAAGGTACAAAGAACAGTAGTATAGTATTTCTCTTATAGCTGTAAAGTTTTTCTTGCTGCTCAGCTTGTCATTACCAATGCATTATTGAGATAAGTTAACAGCACACATTTGCAAAGAAATGCTGCAGAAAAAAGGTGCTATAAATTGACTTTGAAGAAAGAGATCAGCTCAGCCTATCAAAATTTCACTTAGACTCTGCTATTCAAGAGCAGATCCAGAAGTCTATAAAAGTCTGTAACATTTTCATTTGCTTTTCACTTTTAAACACAAATATCTTGCAAGTAGCTTTTGTTTCAGTGACTGAGGAACTGACCTCGGCTTGCAATTTCAACAGAATGTCACTGGAAAGAGATCTCCATACAGAAGGTTATGCCCCACTGAGCAAGATCCATGGGGATTGGAAATGAAGACAAAACTCTTTTTTTAGCCGTTTTTCCCCCCAGAACCCTTTTAAAGAACAAAACAAAGCTTGAATAAAGTTATCTACTTTTGGAAATGGTGGCTACAGTTTCTGGTTCCTGACATCACCTTTCTAGGTAACTGGAACTGGCCAGGCACACCGGGAACAGTGTTTTGTGACGATTTGTGTATACACAAGTTCTTCTAGGCTCAGCTACAGGACAGCAAGCCTATAGCTTGTCCACTTCGCTTGGAGCCTGTAGAAAATCCGGAGAGCGATCCAACACATACTACTCCCTGCTCTTAACAGAGCAAGTCGTGCCTGCGTACATCTTCCTTCTACTGCAAAAAAGAAAATCCCAGCCGCTTTTGCCAGGTACAGTCTTCCTCCTTATTGGGGGGGAAGAATATGGGCAAGTATTTTCTGTGTACTACTTTCAATTCCCTACCCCTACGAAAGTAAGTGGTTTATAAATATTGCCTTCCTCAATAGATCTGTAAGAGCAGCAGAGGCACCGGGCAGTTCGTGGAGCTGTTAACAGGCAGGAAACAGAACGCTGCACGCTGGTGAACTCGCAGCAGGACTTCAGTAAAGAGAGATTTCAGAGGCCTTCTGGGCAGACAGCTGAGCCTTCTGCAAGTTTACCTCCTCTGTGCAAGTTTTGACTACTTGTAGGAATTCACCACAAGTACACTTCACAAGGAAAAGGAAGAATCCAGTCTAGGAGCTTGACCTACCAGTTCAAAATTCCGGCAGGATACAAGCCCAACCCAAACAAACCCCAAAACCAGGCAGATGTTAGTGCAGTGAAGCAGGCAGCAGAGATTCGATTCCCAGCTACACAGGAATCTGCACCTGAAGTTCTGTGTGAAAGTGAGGTGGAAAAAAAGTGTTTGCAAAAATATACTGGAAGCAAACTATGCTGGAAGCACTGCAGAGCCTGAACAAATTATAGATACGGCCTTTAGATTTGTACTGCTTATCCATGCACATCTACTAGTTCAATTCAGAACAAAGGCATAAATCCTCGCTTATCTCCGCAGCTCATGAATACTTCATGTTCATAATTAAATGGCAAAAAAATAACATTAGCATTCCACTGTCAGTGAACAAAATGACATTCTCTTTGTATCTTACATGCTCCCGAATCCACCTGGTCTTTTGAAGACTTCACTTTTACCTTCAGCATTTCTCCAGCTGATAATGCCACACTGTGCCTCTCACAATAGCACATGACTCCTCACCGGAGTTTTATATAAAGCTTGCTTCCCCCTGCACATTTTCATTTTCCTCGCAAGGCGCCCAGTGTGAGCAGAGTGTGATGTTTGGAACACTGCTGTCTTTCCACCCCTCTAAATGTAGCACACTATGCTATTTTAACTCCAGAGTGTCTGAGCACTTAAGCAGTTTCTCTGGAAACCAGAGATTCATTTTGCCAAATGGAACAGGAATGCCAAGGCATCCTTCAGAATGTATGCTGTAACTTGCAAGAAACGGACAAATCTAGAAAAGATGACCAAGTATGTTAACGCAAGTGAAGTATTTCAGTTTTAAAGAAAATGAAAGGACATTTTGTACATCAACCCAGACAACCCAGAAACAGAGCTGTTCAATTCTAGAGAAGTCCTTAGCCAGTCCAGAGGGATGCATACAGACACTGATGAAAAGGGAGCTAGTTAATATAAAGAATTTACAAGACATCCTGGAAATCTCTGCAAGAGATATGCCGCCTCTGCTTGAGCCCCGACCTCCCACCCGGCACAAACCCAGTTCATTCTGAAAGGTGGCCCTGGACGTTCTCTAACACCATCAGGCAAGAATTTCTGATGTACAGGAGTTGAGTAGCCAGACACTCGAGAACATATTTGTCTTGCGGCACATTACTGGTACCTTCCAATCACTTTCAGTTTCCCAAGGCAGGCTCTCCTGAGGATACTCCAGGAACTAATGCACAAGGACAGACCGTTGGCAGCATCCCTGCTGTGTGGTACCTCATACCCTGGAGCTGCTGGGGGCCACTGGAGTTCAGAAATCTCACAAAGCTCCTTCCATGCAAAAGGAGACTTTCCAGAGAATTACCCGCTCAGGTTGTGCTCGAGAACTAAAATTATGGTCCGATTAACTTACAGGATTTTTATTCATCCAGAGACAAAAACACAGCAAAACATGTTTGTGTGTGTCTTAATAATCTGCAACAATATAATTTGTAATTAGTTACAGGACATTTCTTTCCTTGTCATTTAGTGCCTTCTGGTATTAACCACAAAGGTAAATAGGACCATAGAAGTAGCATTTTCTAAAGCTATTTGTAACAGGGAAAGTTATATTTAACAGAACAGGCGATATTATGAAAATATCTACCACAGTCAGGCTCCCTGCCCCCTTCCTCTCCTGTGCCCGCTTCGTATCCCACTAGTTTGTCTTTCAGAAGTTTTACAATTTCCATCATGTCTTTTCAGAGAGGACCAAAACAAAGCACAGCACACCAGATGAGCTAACGCTCTATAAAAGAGACCATTTTCCATTCCTTCCCTTAATAAGCCCTAATGATTTCTTCCTTGAGCTGTCTGTAATGACAAGCAAATACTTTTCCTCAGAGGTCACAGTTAGTCCAGGATACATCTGTGCATGGGACCACTTTAAGCTAAACGTCATGTTGAGCAGCTACCATATTCCATTTTGTAGTTCTTTATATCCATCACTGCGTCACTAACAAGTTTTACCGATTTATTTTTTATTCTTTTCTTTCAGATCAGCATCATTATTTGTCTAACAGCAGTCTCCTGCTTCAGAATGCTGCGTACTAGCTTCTGCTGACCATTATGGAAAAATTAACATCTTGTAGAATCCTTACCCTGGAAGACACTCCCATGGACTTCTGCCCTATGGTGATGTTGCAAGTCGTTTGTTTTACTGCCCCACAATCACACCAAAAATCACAGTTGCACTAACCATCCTCAACTGCCATCAATTGCAACAGATACACCTTCACCACCCTCTACCCAAAGAGAATGCTCAATCTCTTATTTCAAAAATAGTACTTTGATGAGGTTGCACAGCCCAAGAAAATTAGGTCTTCTTTAACTGCTCTGTAAGCACTTAGTCTATTGAACAGTTCATTAGAACACTAAAAACTAAACAAAGAAAGCATTCATCTACATGAAGTTCCTGAACACTTGATTTAAACTGATTTTTTTCCCCAGATTTATATACAGTGCAAAAAAACCCGGTGACATGAACAGTTGAGGTATAAAATCTACATTAATGGGTGAGACTAGTCAATAATGCAAAAAACAAGCTGGATGCCTGTGAGTTTCAAAGGCAAGATTCTACACACAGATTCTGCCTACCCCCCGGCCTCCATCCCCCACCCCCATCTTTGTTTTCAGCATTATATTGCATCAAAAAATCCCCAATCAAAAATAGTGAGAATGGTGTGTTTATTTGCTGGTTAGGCAATAAGCTTTTTTGACATGAAACAGAAAAGAAAGTGAAGTTGTAATGTAAGATGCTTTTTTTGTTGTTAATTACAAAAAGGCCAAGCATCTAATATGTCAAATACCAGAGAAGTCAATACACTTACACTGGTATTCTTGTATTTTAAAGCCGTGTTTAACATTCAGGCATGCATTACCTAAGCATGTTCTGACAACATTAAACCCTACTGACACCATTTTAGTCTACATACTTTTTGTGTATTACATTTCTTTCACTTTCCAGTCCCTCCTTAATCACACAATGGTACAGCCAGTATGCAGTTGAGCATCAGTCAACCTCCAGAAGAGGAGAACTTCACACTGAGGACAGCACCTTGCTCATAGATCTGACATGGAGGAAGCTGAATCAGGGCCCTCCTCAACTAAGAGGCTAAGCTGTAACAGCTCAGTCTAGCGTGCCAGCTCACACGAGGTCCAGCTTACACACAGGGGGTCTACAAATAATGCGTAAAGGGCAACCTACAGGTAGACTGGTAAAGAATATCAAAGACAGAAGCCAGAAAATTTGGCTCCCTATGTCAAGAGTTGGAAACACTGTTCTGACTGGTTTTCTTTTTAGCTGCTAGCACTAGCCATGATCAACTTCCAAAAGATCATTTTAGCTCCCACTTCAGACATCACGCGTTTCAATGAGAGTTTCTGCAAAAAGCGTACAAGGTCAAGCATCCCCAATGTAATCAGAGCACACCGCATGAAAACTGAGCTAAAAAATAAAAATCACAATTTGTACATGGAATTTTACTGGACTGAATGTGCCCTGCAGTGTAACAGTGGAAGCAATGTAGAAGAGAAAGAGGAACTTTTGCTGGTCCATGCACTTAAAGTGCAATCTCTCATGTAGCCAATACTGTGAGGTTAGGCTTCACTTAAACAGGATCCGAAGGGCTTCATTTTGGGTTTATCAGATTTACAGATTGTAAAACTGAAAAATTAAAAATTGCTGTCTCAGCAGCCAGTTAAGCAAGAACAACCTAAAAAAAACACCCCAAGCAACCAACATGGTAACAAAAACCACTACTGTGGCTGAACTGAGAACCACAAGATACAACTGTCACTCTTCCAGTATGCCCTAAAACAAGATGATCTCTTTCCCAGGAGTCTCCCTTATGCTCTGAACAGAGACAAATGACTTTGCAACTACCATCAAAAAATCTTTACAGAGGCTACCTCCTTTCACCAGGAGAGCTATATCTGATTGTTTAAAAAACCCAAAACATAAACGTGTCATGAACACTGTGTTCATGTGTAAAGTGATCCTACAACAGATTGTATGAGCTAGGATTGCTAATTACTCTTTTTGGTCTGGCCAACAAATATAAGCTCAGACACATATTAGTTCCTGATGAAAATATTTTTATAATTGGAAGATTGATCTCACATGGTACAAAACTCACTGAACAGCTGGCATGGTTTGCAGTGATCAGGCAGTATATATAATGATTAGTGCCATTCAAACAAAAACATGAAATGCTCCATCTCCAGTCTTCAATGTACACTCACATCAGGAATAAAAGAATTTATTACTTTACCATATCAAGTGTCACTTTTGTTTAACGGAACAACGCAACAGATTAATGAAAGAGCTGGATTTTAAAAAGAGGCAAATAAGCTGAAAATAAGGAAGTGCATTTATTTTACAGTAAAGTAACTGAAGACCCCAGGAGTGCAGAAGCAACACTGATTTTACGCAGCTTCACCATGTTTTTAAAATCATTTGAGTATAAAAAAGATGCAATTCTGCATGATAGATGTCTACAAATAGCACGTGAATGTAAGACAGCTGGTAGAAATAGTGACTTTCTTTGACAAGTTTTAATGGCAATAGTGTTGAACTGTCAAATTAATTTTAGGTCGGAAGTTTTAATTGTGAATCTCTCCAAAGATCTTGTGGTGACACTCAGATCTGTTAGTAACAAAGACTAGCGGTTGCAATGAAGAAAGAGATACAGCGGGACAATGCTTTTTAATACAGTTTTCTTCATAGTTAGTTATGCCATTACTAAACCCCATTTATAGGTATCTTAACTGCCTTTTGCTTCTCTTTCTCTCTTAACTGAGTACAGGAATGGAAACTACATAAAGAACTTACCTCCATACACGTTGCCTCATTTGAAGTGCTGACATTTCTAAGAAAGATACTGCCCAGAACTGTACTAAACAGGTTCTATCTTCACTGCAGCTACACTAGACGATAGTTAACCTGGCCCAAGTGCCACTGCTGCACGTAGGAATGCGTGAGAGCTTCTTCAGTGCATTCCACTGTCCAAGACTCAGCCTCTGCTTCTGTACCTGTCTGTTTACCTAGAAG
Organism: Phaethon aethereus; assembly: GCF_964289735.1. NCBI lineage: Eukaryota > Metazoa > Chordata > Aves > Phaethontiformes > Phaethontidae > Phaethon > Phaethon aethereus. The sequence goes on from NC_138588.1 coordinate 2,554,707, forward strand.
TTTATCACATGCTTTTTGTGTTGAAAAAGTGTTCTCTTCCCAGAAAATGCAGGAGGACTTATTCAGCATTTAAGGGAAGTAGACACAGAATCACTCAGGTCCTTCAACGTAGTGCTATCTTCAGCGCAAAGGGAGTACTTCTGGTCTCAAGGTAAGGTTCCCAGCTCAGGCACATACTCCCAACCGGCCAAGTCACTCTGGCAGCAAGCAGTTCCAAACACAGACAGAAATTCTGTGTGCACATATAGGTATACCAGGTTTAAGCATCAATTAGAAGCCCGGATAAACAGCAGTAAGATAGCAGAAGTTGAAGATGGATGACAACCATAGTAAGAGATTTGAATTTTGAAAGTTTGCCTTCCACTACCAAAGAAAAACCCTCTGAAGCAAAGTCATTGAACTATAAAGAACTAATCATAGAAAAAGCACGTATTTCAGTCTGAATAAAAATGGTATTCAAGAAAAGTTACAATGTAAAATTTTCTCACCTCTGTGCATTATTTTATGCTTTTCTCGCAGATATGTGAGTCCTTTTATTACCTACAGGCAAGTAAAAGAAAAAAAAAATTAATTTATGAAACAGAAGAGATAATTGCATCCTTTGTCTATACAAGAATTCCAACTGAATTCTTTCCATAACAGAAATCCCAAAATGTAATCACTTCAAATCAGGAGTTTTTTTAAATTTGTACCTCCAGCTCAGACTAGAAGAACAGAGTCAACCAACCCCTTACCGGAAGTTTTGCATAGAGAGCTTGTTGTACAATAGGTATGAAAAGGGAACATTCAAAATTTTTTAATGAAATGTTAATTATGTTCTTATCCAGAAGCATCAGCTGATACAAAAGCAGAAAATCAAAGCAAACAATCGAACATGTTACTCATTCCAATGCCTTGAGCTACCAAACAATGACATGTATAAAGACTGCTTTTTTAAAAGAAAGCAGCATACTTAATCTGCTAAAATTCCTCTCCCCCACATCCTTCAGTCCTCAAGTGGCAGCTTCCTGGATCTGGCATTACCACACCGAGACACTAATGTACCCACTTCCATCCTTGGAGAGCTATGAACACACTTACCGCAATGCTGACTTTGCCCAGTATCTGCTCTGGAATTCTTCCAGCCTTTTTCAGTACTTGATCCAAGGAGCCACCATCCTAGTAACAAATATGTCAATAGTCAAGTTTTAATCAAATTATTCTAAAACATTTTAAACAGGACTGTAGTCTGAAGCCTGAATTTGGTGAGAAAAAAACACTGCTTTGCATGTTTGATTTAACATTGTTATGGTGCATATCTGGAAAAAAAATCATTCCCAATAGGAATCAGTCAATTTTATGTTTATTTTTAAACAAACATTTAGTCAGTAACAACATCCACTCAAATAAACACTTCACACAGTGGTCTTCCATGCTAGCATTTCCATGGTTTGGCTCTTGTTAAGGAAGTACTGTCCGTAAACAGCTGTTGACCAAGCATTAGGAATTTTACAGATTTCTGTAAGTTTCTGTCCAATGCAATAACATGTATTTTTTTCTTGTCACAGCCATCCCATGGTACTCTCTCCCACTCCAATGACAGATTGAGGAGGATTGAAGCAGCACAGAAGATTTTATGTTCCCGATTATGGGGATGAAAAGCTGTCACACTGGAAAAGACAGAATTCTCTTCCTGAATATAATGTGTGCTGGGGGCACCCCATGATGATAATTAAACCCAGATCCCTGCTCCCCTCATCTCCCAGAGGAGATCCTAAACAGAGAAAGTTGGCCTCAGTTCTGCGTATCTGAGGTGACTGTCAACTTCCAAGGATGGAGGGTTGATTTGGCATGGCTCTCAAAGAACCAAAATAGGAAGAAATGTTTTTGAAGTTTCATGGTAACAGTCTTGCTAATCTTATTAGGTTAAATAAATTGAATGCATGCACACACACACCCCCAAAGTCAAATATATTCCACTGTTGCTAAGAGCTTTTGAGATGGAAAACTGCGAAGAAATCCCATTTATTTTTAGCAACTGATTCAACAATAGGCTTGCACATAAGTTCTAGATTCTCTAGAATAGAGAATATATAATCAAAGTAGAAATTAGGAAGTTATTTCTCAAATTAAAAAACAATATCCTCTTGTTCAGATCAGGATTTGATATCTCCCAGTACTCAAGACAAAAATCCAACTTGAGAAAAGTAATTGCCTTCTGCCTTAACCTATCCTTTGGAAGTTTTCATCACCATTTATACATGTAAAGAGAACAGATAGAACGCAAAGGTTTATTATTTTAAGACTAAAATCTAAAACTCCTATGAGAAGTATATAAATACTTATGTGATCATGTATTTTTGTAAAACACACCCACATACACCACACTTGATTAAAAATACACCAACAAAAAAATATGTCTATATAATTATCTTGTATAACCAGTTTGCATTTCTGGACAGCTGTCTCTGCTCAGACACTGGTCTATTAACAAAGATATACAGGAAAAAAAAATTTGTTTTTCCCCTCCCCGAGAACTACCTCCACTCCTGGAAGAGGCTGAATACCATTCAATTGCCTAGTGTTGGCTGCAACCTTCAGCATCTTTCAGGAGCAGACTCCAATCCTTCTACCTGTTAAATACCTGCTGCTAAGCAAAAGTTATGCATTGATTTTGAATTTATGTACCTAAAAATATAAAACACTCAAATCTTGAAGTTCCATGCCTTTTCCACCTCCAACTTTTTGTTCATATTCATACTTAATTTCGTAACTCACTGCCAAAGATAAGAATTTCGACTGGCATAACTGAAAGACATGCACAAAAAAAGACAAACGAGATTCTCATCTCATCTTTTATCAAAAAGGAGACCAAAAACTTCCACCTAATGATCCACATTAAGCCAACAGCTTAATGGCTTAAGACTACAATTTAAGGAATCCACCTTCTCTTTCTATTTCGTATCTTATTGATGAATTGTCCTACATGTAATATCTGGTATCTATTCTGACTTAGATCAGATTCAGCACAGAAACACCAGATTTCATACTGCCATTTTTTAAATTGAAGAGATGTCTACTGTCAGAGATGTCATTGCCTGTTTAGGAATTTACAGACCCTGATCCCTCCTGTTAATTTTCTCATTGATAAATGAATAGAGATTCTTCAGGCCTTTTATTTCTACACATAATTATATACCACTGCCATCTCTCCTTTAGCATGTGTCAACATGCACACTTTTTGCAATTGCAGATGTTGTTTTCAATTTTGAGAAACTACCTTCTTTACAATTCCCAATAGCCATTTGTATTTTGGGGTATGCACACCTATCCAGCTAGTATATGCTTAACAACTGGATCATGATCACTCGTTCCTAGGCAACCATCGACTTCTAAAAATTTCCGTAAGAGAAGACCAGAGAAGCATTAAAACAGTCACACGTACTTTCCAGAAAAAATAAGATTTCTCTCCAAAGAAACAGTTTTGTCAGGGAAACAGTAAAAAGGTCTTTAGATTTGCTGTATTTCATATTGTTAAAAGTGTCCTCTACTAAGCAAGCAAAGTAAAAAATGTGATGGACCTGTTACAGAAAATTTACTTTTAGCGTTTGATTCCATATGGTTAGAGAAAGGCAAACAGATGTCAAGAAGAATGTGTACTTTTCTATTAAAATGAAACACAGTTAAAAATATTTTTGGCATTAAAAATGTTGCAAAAGATCTTTCTTGGCTTGTTCACTTCCTGTGTACTATTCTTTATGATTGTGTTTTCTGTAAAACTGGGGGGGGAAAAAAGGAGACAAAATATGTGTTCATGTAAACAATAAACTAGATTCTCATTATCATAGCTGCTAAGGACTACACAGCTGTACTATCAGGGTGATCTGGTCCATTCTGCATAAAAACAAAACTAAACCCAAATCAGAACAAGTGTTTAAGTAGTAGAATTGGGTTAATATGTTTAAACAAAATAAAAAGGACCATGGATAAAAGAAGCAGCAATTGGGAGGCTACATTTGTACAGCTTAGACTTCTACAGAAGAACAGATACTGGAGAAGGGGGTAAAACAGATCACATCAATGCGAACTCCAGATTTGCAGAGTAAATCTGAAACACACTATTTGATTCTTCATTCATACAGGAAGGTCTGTTTTGTTAAGTCCTGTTGACACTCAGGTTTTGCATTAATGGTCTGTAAATAATCTCAAGCCAAGACAGATTGATATGTACTTACCATATGTTCCATGCAAATGCTGATTTCTCCATCACTGTAAAAAGCTCCATAAAACCCCACTATGTATGGAGAGTTGCACTCGTGTAGAACTTGCAGCTCACGAATGATCTGGTTTCGAATAGCCGGCTTGATCTCTAGATGAATTAACTGTAAAATAATCCACTCTCAGTACTTCCTTAGTGGCAGAGTGCCATTCCGAAGGAGCAGGTTGTTTAGAAAGGTTTTCAATACCTGGCTGGATAAGGCCTGAGCAGCCTGCTCTGATCTTGCACCCAACTGCTTTGAGGAGGTTGGACTACCTGAGGCTGCTTCCAACCAAAATCATTCTATGACTTAACTGTAAAATAATCCATCCTTATTTTCTTAGCGAGAAAAGGGGAAACACTACCACACAGCACGAGAGAACATCAGCACCCATGAAAGATACTAGGTTTAGAGAAAAAAAAGTGAAGTAGTTATCCCTAAAATAAACTGTATTACATAAACCAACAGATGTTCTCCATGTCACCCAAGCATTCTGCCTCCAAACCCCTTTAACAATTTCCTGTTAAAAATAGCCAAAAATTCCTATTCTAGGTGTTAGTGACTGACAGCTATTAAAGCATAATCTATTAAAACCACTGACATTGTAAGTAACATGTAGGACACTGATTTTTAAAATTTAATAATAAATCAGTAGCATCATTTCATGGGATTACAAAAAATTACAAGGAAGTCCAGACAGTTATGCAGAAAGCTCACCAATGTGACTTTTTTTTTTTAAGAGGATACTATTTTCATATTTGAAAGCTACAGGAGTAACAGCAACATTCCAAATGAGCTTTATGTATTTTTTCCTTCAATTCAAAATTCAGCCCAAAGAAACTTTCAACTAACATTTATTACAAGACAGAAAAGACTGTATAGTTCCCCAACTGAAAAGGACAACAAAAAAGACCCCTAACGCATTCAATTTCAGTAACACTATTTTGAGATACTCATTACAGCATAAGAGATTATTCAAAAGGTGGCATTTCCATCTCTTCTTTTCACAAAATACTTATCCATCAGAAACTTCTTGTTCCAGCACTTTTTCTTCACTTTTTTTTTTATGCATAGTTCAGAAACAGAAGCTCTTTATGTTGAAGACAAGCCATGAAAAAATGTCTAAGGGAAATATCTCAAAGACATACTGACTCAGAAGCAGCAGCTGAAAAATATCTGCACAGGTATTTGTAAAGCATTAGTGGAAGAAATGAACTGAACCTCAAATTAATAACTCCAAACTGAATCTAAATATAAGGGGGAGACTACAGAAAATACTTTGTTCCACTAGACTGTTTATCTCATACAAAATAAGAAGTGTATTTCTTTTGTGAAAGTGAAGGTTAAGAGACATTATGGAAATCAAATTTTAGTCAATGTATGAAAGAGAAACTGCAGTTCAGAAAACATCTCAGTTGCATCAAATATTAATGAATTGGAACAAAACTTCCTATTAAACCCACAGTAGGTAAAAAAAAAAATCAATTAAATTGATTTAGTTCAAGGAAACCTCAGTGATTTGTGTATTTCATAATTCTCACACCTCATAAGTGGGCATTTTTCTTTGCTCCTCTCCAAACTGTCAGTGTACTGAGCATGGTTACTCTTAAGTCAGTACCTGAAGTCTTTCAACTTCTCAATTTAAAAAAAAATTGAAGTTTTCAGGGTAGTGTAATAATGGGATATGAGATTTGAGTGTCACCTGTGTTTCACCCTTCTCAAAGTCTATGTTTCCCCATGAACTACTGCAGCCTGCCTGCCATCCCACCCACTGCAGTAGTGGCATATGTCCTGACCACTGCCTCAGAACAAGTGCCACCTGCACAAGGAACTTCGCACTGGAAAGAGGAACGAGGTACCCAAACAGAAATAATCAGGTATTATCACAGGTGCATTTCCCTTACTGTATTTGCTTGCCAGCGATACTGAGAGAAAGTGAAAGCTCCTCACAAAAACAAAATGAGAATTAAAACATCAAGCTAGTTCCATTTAAAAAAAAAAAAAATCTCAGTTCTCTTACAAACTTGGTCACAACTGCTATTGGTTGCAAAGCATAAAGCTGAATCACTGAAAAATACTCTTGCCAGAAGGACAAGTACCTTTTTTGCACAGAAGCCACCTGCACCCCATGATGAAGCTATAAAACAGGAGATGTCACTGTATTCCAATGTATTCCCTCACTCTCAGTTTTTTGAGTCATCGTTTTTTCCAGTATCATCCAGAAGCCCTTTTCTGGTCTGCAACTGTGAAGGAAGATCTTAGGACAGGTGATATCTTTTCCACTCCTCTAAACTTATGGCCCAGAATACGGCATATTGTCACTGTTGCCCAATTTATACCTTTCAGTAACTTCTTTTAGGCCTTCTATTGATTACTGAGGCTACCACGTTTTCTTTGAAAGGTATATACCCACCTGAAAAGATCGTACTTGTCAAGATAGAAAAAAATATGCAAGAAGGGGGAATTAATGCCTATCCTTTCATTACTAACACATGGAACACTATTTCTAAAAAACTGGAAAGTTTAGGATAAGCATGTGCAACCTTTCCCATTTGTTGAAACACATCAACTTCACTGAAAGTTGGCGTTAGACAAGACTTTTTTTGGTGTGTCAACACCACTTATTTCTCTAAATAAAGTCACTGTATTTCATCAGAGGCAACCTCCTTAATAAAAATCATCCCTAAGTTCCTCTTTTTGAGGCACTCACCTTTCTTGCCATTATGAGACCAGAAGGCTTGTGAGATACTTTGAAGACCACACCTCCATTTCCTGCTCCCAGCTCACTGATCTTCTCAAAGTCATCATCCTTCAGCTCTCCAACTTTTTGTTTCTGGGTAAGGAAAGCTTCAAGGCGTTTTCGTTGCTGTTCATCCAACTCTAGTTCTTCCAGCTTCTTCTGAAGTGCTTCCAAATTTGTCCTGTACAACAGAGAAAGAACAGATGATTAAGCAGCTGTGTGAGCTTACCCAGCAATGTTGCAAGAAGAAGAGCAATAGATCATTGAGGCCAGAGATTAAATCCACCGCATTTTTGCGCCTACATACATTATCTAGAAGGACCCAACTTGTACAGTCATCCCCATGAGACACATGTTATTATTGGAACTGCGATTTAAGTAAACAGTGTTTTATTCCAGATAAAACAATGACAAACACAAACAGATGATACCCAGTTCGCCCATCCTTGCAGTTCTGTCCAAATTCATGCATGTTAAGTTTCACTACCTACAGGAGTGGCTTAATGACTCAGCAGTTCTGATCAGAGATCTCATGAATCACAGCACATCACACTATTTTCAGTTTTGCATTTTCAAGGATCACTTTGTAATCTCCTACAGAGTTTGTCTAAATGTTTTACCTACTGATTTTCACGTAACTACATACCTAATAATCCACTCAGAAGCTTCTTATTGAGATATCAGTAAAAAGTTATCAAGCACAGCCAAACAAATATGCATTTAAAAACTTTAAACAGTAGTTACATTTGGGACTACAGACAGAAATTCAGTTGCCCTGGAAGATTCTTTTTTAATAACTTAACTTCAGATCATATGAAAACACTTCATTGCAATAATATGACAACTTAAAAGCTTATTTAAAAATCTCCTGCTTCCAACTGCAACAGTAAGCTGCAGCAAGAGTAAATATTTAACGGCAAATATCTGTTTTGCTTAGCCAAATTTAATGCAACATTCCCAGGGAACACAGTGTTGCTAGGATGAAAAACTTGACGAACAGAAACTACTTCTTCAGAGCCTAAACCACTTCACATTAAAAAAAAAAGTCACCAACAATGAAGAAAACTATTTCTATTCATCACTTCATAAAATGTCCGCTTTCAAAACGTGCTGTACAAGGACATTCTCTGAATGCGCAGTAAGGTGCTGGTCAGTTGAAAAGATATAAGGTTGATTCTCCAAGAAGCAACAACAAATAACCCCCAGGCTCAACTGAAAGACAGACTTACAGGATGAAACCCTCACCTCATTCATTAGAGAGCCTGCACTTACAGTCAAACCAAGATTGTTATCCTGCCTGGATCTGAGGTTTAATCAAGGCAAATAAAAATAATATAAATATTCACAGCTCTTCCTTACTACACAATCACTCTGAAAGTTTAAGCAATGACGCACTCCTACTTCATTTATCAGTTTAAGTATGTTAGACAGGATGCAATTGCTAAGCTAACTTAGGAAGTGATAGTGCTTAGAAGAGTTAAACAGAGGAAATAGAACGGAGACCTTTGATGGAAAGGTGAGTTCTGTGCAGTTTGTTATTTTGACATTTTAACAGTTCAAGCATAAAATCACCACACAACACTTGTGAGCAAGTTTCACAAAACACCCTGAGCAAATGTGATTTGGCAATGCTGCTCAAAACCAGAACAGCCTTTCATAGTATTTCAGTGTACTTATTCTACTGTAGTTACAGTACCATAAGTGTGTCTATCTTAGTATAAAAATAATTTCATTCTGGTGCAGATACTTCACTTTCAGGCTGTCCTACAAAGACAAACATACTCCTATTTCTGTCCTCGTACCACACTTTATAGCCAGTATAATCATACTGAAATATAATCATACAAATATCCTAGAGGATCCACGATGAGACATTTCCCTGTTTAGATAAGCATGACTTTTAGGAACATTCAATTTAATCTGACTACAGACTGTGTTTTAAAAATGAACCATTAAGAGAAATTTTTGAAGTGTAATTTCTAAAATGCAAAACAGAAAGCAAATTTATCACTGGGGTTCCCCCCCCTCAAGTGTGCCCAGTAAAGCAAACAAATGCCAGCCTGAAGTCAAAGTAATATGAGTCTTTTCTAGAACACCGCTGAACTAGCTATTCATACACTATGAATGCAAGATAAAAATGGGACCAAAGTTAAACACCCCTTCCTTTCCTACAGTAAGATCCAGAATAACGAATGCTGGATGCAAGCTCTGGATTTTACCCTAGCAGGTTACTGTTGGGAGAAGATGTAACACACACATTTTTCAGAGAACACCTACTGAGAAACCCTGCCAGCACGGCGCTCCGATACACCCCACGTCAGGCTGCCCGCGGCCAGCAAGGAGGCAAGTGCCCTGGTCGGGGACGTGCGCGGCAGGGAACACGTCGCTCGCTTGCTCAGGAGGTTCACTCTTCTAGCAGCCTTGAGCAGCAAGCTTTCTACACACACTTGACAGACACAAGGAATCAGCCTTTTTTTGAGCAATACATTAATCTGTACTTCCTAAAAAATCCCAATGTTATTTTTTATTCTATAAAACCTTACACAGCCAGTAGAAATAGAGAACATACACCCCTGGTATTTTGGGGGCCACTTATCAAGCTAGTACCCTTCAAGTATTTCTTTATATTAGAAGTAGAGCAACTTTATAGTTCACGTTCAGTCATTAAAAATAAACTTTTTCATAGCACCTCTTACATGATTTTACCCTGTGCTTATATCAACATCATGACTGCCCAGAAAACATGGCCTACAAAACATATTAAATCAATGAGGCAGTTTTGCTAGATGCAGCTTTTGCAGAGGCAGACCTATTATTCTGTAGCACTGCTTTAAAGAAGTCAGGACCACCTAGACAAGACCTCAGCATCCACTGCCTGGATCTCTCTCTGAAAAGAAGCCAAGACAATTTAGAGTATACAACAGAATTTGAAGGAATAGCCAAATAACAGCAACAATTCTAGTGACTCAAATTAAACATCTCTGAAATACAAATACATCAATCTCCTATACCTAATATTTCAATATTAAATGCCCTTTTGATATATGGGGACAGATTTTCAGAGGAGCTCAGCGAGCAACACCTTGAGCTCTCTCCAAAGTCTGCATATGGATTAATGCCAAAACGGAACCAAACTCTTCCCCCCTCCAAAAAAACCTGATGTTAACAGGAAATTTCGGTTTCCTTTGAAAAATCTGGTCCAGTAAGCCACAGCAACAAATTATCTTTATTTAAAAGTTTTGAGAAGGAACTTGCTGCCATTTTAGGGATTACTGAAGGCAGTAGGGCTGCTCATTTGGAAAAATAAAGAAACTAGAGACACAGAAACAGGATGCAACAAGGCTTTTCTTGCTCTGTTTTGAAGAAAACTATTCCGTTTTTCTCTCAAGCAGAAGGGGTTTTCTGGGTTTGGAGAGAACAGAGATGCTTGAGCACATGACTTGGAGCAGACAAAATGCTACTGTGATGAAACAGAACACTCGGTCATGCTGATGCTTTAGTAACAAAAAAAATGCTAGGATAGTATTTATCACATCTATGTTAGTCTAATGTACATCTGTATAAATCTTTATTATTTTAAGCACTGCTCCTTTCAATCTCAATAAACTTAGCATTCACTTAAAATACAGACACTTTCTTGCTTGAAAGTATAAATTATTGGTGGGGTCCTTGCTCAATTACTACTCAGTAGATTCCAAAGGCTCTCATAAATGGAAAAAATCTTGGTTCCATGAATCTCAGCACATCAGGTTTCTCCAAATAAAACGTGGCCACCAGCAAAATCACAGGATGTTCCAAGCTCTAATGGTAAAACCTTTGTTACTTGCAGTGACATGCAAGACAGCCAACAGCAATGAAGTTCTCGGATCTCACTTGAATTTTTCAGGATCAATTCTCTAACTGTAAAGTAAGTTAAACTGAAGACTTTTTGTGAAAGGTATTAACCCAATAAATGCACTTTCAGAACTACCGTTCAGAATGTAACTATAAGTAACATCTCCAGTTAGTTTTACGATAACTGAATGACAGACATCAGGACAGAACTGATTTTTTTCCATTCTGGTCCTTTGCTTGAAGCACTAACTATTAATCAATTTCAAATGTAAATAGATAAATAAATAAAAAGAGTATTTGTGTCATCAAAATCGGTGGTGGTAATCTACTCTCAGCATTTCTAGGAGGCAGAACTTCGGTAGTTTCAATTTTGAGCTCAAACTACTGTAAGAATACAATCCCCCAACCAGTCACTATGGTGGTTACCTGGATCCTCACCATAAAAAAGCATCACAGCCATGCAAAGCACATACAAAAACAGGTGGGTAAGGAAATCACTGCATATGAATTTTTACAAATGAAACTAAGCCGACACATACGAAATACAGAAGAGGGAATACTTAAGTCAGTTAATCACCGGGACACCATGAAAACATTAAGGAAGCTTTGGCAGCTAAAAGTAGCAGCACGTTAGTGTGCTAATGTCTGCCTCCAGAAGGAGCACTAGTAGATACTTAACCTTATATAAAAATTTTTATTAAGAGACAAAGATTCCTATTAAAATTCATCACCATTACCTGCTGCAGTCTTGGAGTTGTTTTTTCACTGTCAAAGTGCTATGCCTTTGCCAGAGTTCCATCAAAGCAGGAAACCATCACATCACCTCAGTGCTTCACTGTTCCAAGCACTACTCTAAAGCAATAGGTTATCATTTAATTTATTGCTATCAGTTTTAAAGTCTAGCACACACTAAACATACCACACCAAGGAAAGAATCCAGGTTTTGTAATGTGATCATCTGAATGAAGCTGCAGGGAGGTCAATGCTGTTTTCTCCAATTATTAAAGAAAACAGTGTAATTTCAGAGAAGACAATCAATAAATATATTCTTACTCAGCTAGCAGAAATGGGTAAATATGCTGCATTGCTAGCAGACAGCACCACTGTAGGAAGTGTAGTGTCTCAACGGCTGGACTTCAGATACAATCATTAAAAGACCTCTCTCTTCCAGACTAAATGAAAAGTTAAAAAATATACACTCAGGGCAAGGTTTTGGGGGAGCAGTTTGTTTCCTTCCTGCAAGTGTCACACCAGGTACCAGGTGCTCTAGAGGGAACTACCTCTACCCACATCCTATCACATCAACATTACTTCTACCTTTCTGTACTCAAGGAATTATGCCGACAGTGCAGTGTCCTCCTCCTAGTCACGTGGCGCTTCTATAACCTCAAAATTTAAAAAGAATGCAGAACAGAAGTTAGTAAGAACGCAGTCTCCGACCAAATACACACAACCACACCCCACCTCCCCACAAAATGATGACTCTGATGTGTGCGAAGAGACTTCGCCTCCATTACTGTCAATTTAGACTTTGCAAAATCCCCATTTTAGAGGCCAGAAGACAACTGCAATCTGACATCCTGGGGGAACCCACATCCACCCCTTCTGCAGTGAGCCTGCGGAGTATCACAGAGGTGAGAAAGGTTTTTCCAAGGAGAATCACAGCATGGGATATTGCGAGCTTTTCAGACGCAGTGCCACCTCACCTGCATGGAAGTTCATCTCAGACCTTCAGAATCGTCTCATCTATCCCAGCATCTCACCTCCTGACAACGGCCAAAAGTGGATGCGTCAAGAAAAGAATACTGGGTGGCAAAAACAACAAAAGAAAATAAGTACACAGCAACACCTCTAGTTACTGATGGACTAAATGTTCTGTTCTCTGCTTCCCAGAGATGCACATGGTCTTATCCACAAACTACTGAATGGACAAGATATGTCACAAATACCATCACTTCACCAGGTTACCAGGTCACTTTTGGAGCCTATTATAGTGCATTCCCTTAAGGTTTGGTGGTAGATTTTTTTTTTTCCTACTAACTTTCTTGTTAGAGATCAAAACCCCCATGATCTATAACCACTGTAACACACAGCCGGGCACTGTAGGTACGTATTAGTGAGTTAGGGGATACTGAGCAAACCCACATTTCCTATGCACAGGTTGGGCAGGGAGGAGTAACAGGTCCTGCAGTGCTCTCACCCAGCGCACAGAGACGGGCAGAAAGCAAGAAGAGACTTCTCGGTTCGTGCTTTCAGGGGCAGCCACCCCAGCACTGAAGAAAGCACTCCTAGAAGAGATGTACTAACCTTTTAGAGCGTACTTGCTCTTTGAACCAGTAACTAGAAAAGAAATGCTGCCTTTAGTCTGCTAGTATATAACATCATAACAAAACCAGAAAATAAATCCTTATTCTTAATTCATACTAATAATACTCCAAATACTTTAGAATTTTAAATCACATTAGTGATAAGTTAATCATATACTCAACCCTAAAGGCTACATTAAAGCTGTGTTCAACCCTGAAGTCTACTTTAGAGAGAGAAGGAAAAAAAAAATGTGGTAGAAGAAAAAAGTCTGACAGAGTCTTTTACAGCAATTTGTCAAATAGTTGTTCAAAGTTATTACAATCAGTTTTGCAAGCTGAACAATTAGTATGAGTGAAAGCATAAAGAATTACATTCACTTTCAGATCTACTGTCACATGAGGATAGAGGCCGGGGGGTTGTTTTCCAGAACAGTGACAGTAATGCTTTCCCCAAGCCTACACAACTGTCAATTTAGAGAAGAAAGTAGGCAGTTCACTACATAATTTCCATGAACAACCTCAATCAGGGAGCTGAAATAAAGTATTGGGAACATGAAGACACTCTGCAGTTTTGAAAAGGCAGACTACTACTTTGTATGACTGTGCCAAACCGGGGCAGTAAGACAAATTTTTACTTAACCTTTAACAAAGAACAGTTCACAGAATAACATGGAAGATAAAAGTAATTACAGTAGTCTCATAGCTTACTGCACAGGTGTCTATGTCTGGTCTAACTCCAGTGAAGCCTCACAAAACTTGCAGTTAACACTCAAAAAGATCCAAACTCACTGTAAGTGCAAAGCAGTCTTGCTTTGGAAAAATACACTATTTTTCAATTCCTGATGATTTTCAATTCTTGCAACATGTTAAAGTTCCTTCATAAATTACCCTTACCTGTAGGTGGGACATATGATTGCCCAGTACATCTGCTCATTTCTAGCATGCACTTTAACATCTGAAAATACCATTCCATTTTCATGACACAACAGAGATGGCAGCGCATATTTTGAGGTTTAGTACTGCCAGGAAAAAATTACCCAGTAAGAATAAGAGGCAGACAATTTGAGTAAAATCTATTTCTTAGTAAAAGGTATGTAAAACAAAACTATTAGAAAAGTATTGGTCTGTCTAGAAAAAGTATCCTGCTAGATTAATTCAATGTAAGAATTCTCATTTTTCTAAATCTGAGAGTCATGTATTTTAAAGAGGAAAATACGCAGTTAAGTCTCCAACCAATGGGACAACTTAGAGCTTCAAAAACTCTTCATAAGCTGAGCTGTTGGGCAGGAATATTTGCTTTAAGCTTCCTGCCTCTTTGGATTTAGCCTAAGCACTATCCCATTAAACATTTCAGACTAATTTTTCTTAAATAAGCCAAAGCATGCTGAATAATATGTTTGAATTGAAGATAAGAGACCACCAAAGAGGAAAGCCAGAGATGCGTGCAGCGGCACAAACTCACAGGTATCAGATTTATGCCCTGGGTGCCACTTCCTACAACATTTTTTTGCAGCAGTTCCCAGCCACCACTCGGCGTTGCAGCCCCTCACCCGGGCACTGGCCGCCAGCAAGGGTCAGGCACCCTTTTCGCTTCTCTAGTTCTGTGGCTAAACAATGCAACTTTTTTTTTGTCTGTGGGTTTTTTTGATGTGTGTGTGTGTGTCTCAGTTAAAAGGCTTCCTCAGGACTTACCGTAGCCTTGAATTTAAAAGTTTGCCACAAATAAGCTTTGCCCCCTCAAATTAAGGCATTCAAGAACCGAATCCCCAGAACCAGAAATCCAAGTTCTCAATCTCCCTTTCATAAATACCTGTGCACATACTACTCGTTTTTTCTTGGCCAGCACTATGCTCAACCAGAACGAAAGGACCACAGGGCAAATAACACATTCTTAAGGACAGAAAAAGGAACTTATATATTGGGTGTTTAAAACACAACACAGAGGATAAACCGAAGTTATAAAATTCTGATCATCAGCCGACACATTTACACAAGTCCTGCTTTTGCATTGTTTTAGCCTCTGAACTATGAGTTAAATTTAATAAAAACAAGGGATAAATATGTGCTCTAGTAATGGTAACAGTATCTTCACGACTCCATTACGTGGTAGATACGCAGCCTTTGAGAGACACCACAATAATAAAAAAGATAAAGTTACAGCCTCAGTTTACAAGGCCCATGAAAAATCCAGGATTAGAATTGAGCGAGCAAGGAGCACAGAAGCACAAACTCCAAAAGCTGCAGTTCACACGTCAGGGACTGGGGAAGAAAATTGCTGGAACACGCAGCTGAAAACATACAAAAAACCCACAACGGGGATTCAGAGAAAGCCATGGACGGAAGGTTTATATCCTTGCCTGTATTTCAAAAGGATGGATTGCTGCCAGTATAGCCATTTAGTGGAAGACATTAATAATTTTCACTTAATATATGTATAGACTGTACCAATAATATAGAAATATTCACATATAAATACACACACATCTATGTCCAGACAGAATATTGCTCCCAGAAAAATACATTCTGCAATTGTTATATTTGCTACATTAAATCTGCTCACTCATCTTCACACCATATTGAAAAAAGTTCTAGAAAAGCACAGAATGCTGAGTTGTAAGAAACACACCGAAAGAAAGAAGAGTTGCCAAGAAGTTTCAACAGTTTGTTTTAAAAACCCGTAAGTGAATTTTTAAGGAGATCCTTGTTCATCCATAGAATCACACACTGCTGGAATCTCTCTGTCCTAGTTCTCGGCCTGTAAAGTAAAATAACCTGCTTCCATTCTTACTCCTGCCGGCCATGCCACCCGTCACGGACGCCACTGTATACTTCCTTCTGCTGGACGCCTGCGAGGCAACCGGACCCCAGTGAAAGACCACATCCTCAGCTGTCAGGAGGTAGAAGATCTGCTGGGATCCACTCTCCTCTGGTTCAGACAAGACTCGGGATGACAACAGTTTCTCAGATGTTTGCAAAGAGATATTGAGCACCAAATAAGTCTTTCCCACTTGTTCAATTCCTGTGAGCGCTGACTGGCAGAAAGCCTTGCACATTCGTTCCAAAGTATAATTAAGATTGTCTAAATAATATTGAACATCTATCAAATCAGAAATCATCTGATTGATAATTTCTAGCAACACATTTAAGTCTTCAGGAAAAAAAAATAATTCCATTCCTTCCTTTAAAAAAATTTTTTTTTTAATCTTTGGAAGAAAGAACCCACTCCCTGAAAATTCAGCAAGCTAGAAACAGACATTGCCAACTAACACTGCTTTCTCAAAGAGACATTTTTGTGTTTTGGCAGTAGAATCTGTACACTTTATAAAGCCCAGTCAATCCCCAGGGCAATCTTGGGAGAACAAATGCAGCTGTAAAAAGGGTAACGCAGGCAAGAAATTGTTGGGGGGAGTTTTTTAACTGGAAAATTTAGAACTTAATAATTGAGAGGTAAACCTGTATGTTCCCATATAGAAAAGAAAAATCCTTCCCCAGTTCATTTCAGAATCTTTCTCCTGTAGCCACTGAAATATTTAGTCAATATTCACTCAAATAACTCTGATATATTTCCTGTCTCATGTAAATTCCCCACAATTTTCATGTTTGTGTTTTTTTTTTTTTTAAGCCAGTGCTAAAGCAAAGCCCAGATTAACCACAGTAGTACTATTGTTATGTCAAATAAATAATACAACCACATACTAGGTTTACCTAGTCCCCTTCAATTTTTTTATAGCCTATTTCAGCTACTAGAGGACACTGGAAGGTCTCAGAGGTAATCTGTTCCTCTTGAGACAGAGCTGAGACTATTCAATTAAAATATGTGCTACTCAGAAATTGTTGTAATTACTGAACTTCACCATCTCTCAGTAGTATCTCAGGCTTCAAGTATACTGTCACTTAATCCTGCAAAAGCCTGGGCTCTTGCCAAAGGAGGTGGCTCTGCCTCACATTGCCCCCAGCCATTCATTCCTAAGCAACCAACTCAGGTAACAGATCCATTTAAAAATTAAATAAAAAAGACCGCAAATTTTCAGATGGATTATTTCCCTCATTAAGTTCACCATGTGGCTACACCGATGCTGCTGGGAGCACAAGAGGATAGCTCTTCGAAAACTGATCTGGGCTTCTTTGGTGTGTACATTCTCAGTCAGATCAGCATGCACGTCTGACTCGCCGTATGAGTTCATACAAGAAAAGAAGCATCGGGAAGACATGGGCACAGCAAGGAGGGGACAGGACTCTGAAGAAGGAGCAGGATCTTGCACACGCTTAATTGTGAAACGACGCCTTCTTAACTATCCGCAGAATCGGTGCTGTAAGGTACAGAAGAGGAAAAGGCTGGATCCGTATTTACAGCCTGCACTTCCATTACCTTTCGTCTCATTGGGATTATTTTTACACCCAGGTTTTATTTAACTCTCCTAAACTGATTTACACTTTTTGAACAAAGACAACATCGTCATGACTAAAGGGTGCCTCCATTACTGTCATTACACTTATATGTATGTGTAAGTACATAACAAGACTTGGTATTTACTGTTACCTCAGTATTAAGTGTCTTAAAATCATTGCTACATCCATAATTTTAAACTACGAGCTGTCTTTCAAGTAAGAACAGCACAGGTCAATTTGCCACTTGCTTTGATTTCTGTATTAGTTGTGTACACTTAGTTGTAAATATTTTCAGCACACATTCAAAAATACAAACATTAAAGTGATGCAGGCTCTTACTTTCTGCTTTTTTATTATAATAGATCACGTTTTCTATTAGCTTCTTAAGTATTATTAAAATACTAATTCAATAAAGGACTATGCACAGGCTCATGCACATTTAAAGAGAATGCTATGACTGAATGTTTTAATCTAAATTTGGAAGATTTAGTGAATAACAAAAGGCTCAGTTTTCTTGAAATTATCTAGCATTTATTATTGCCTGCCTAAAATGTATTCTCTCATACTACATTTATTTGTAAGCTTGCTTAACCCTTCATTAGTAGTGGGTTAAAAAAGAAAAGTTTCTGAATTTTTCTTCTTAAAAATATCTACAACTTTGCAGTAATTCCACAGAAACATTTGATGCAACTGCAATCCAGCCAGATCAGTCATAAAGTTCCAGGACCTAATCTTCCAGAACACAACAGATGCGCAAAGCTCCTCCGAAGTCAACCGAATTCTGTAGAGAGGCTGCCCATCCTCAGAGACTGTTTGTTTTTAAAAACAAAGAAAAAAATCTCCCCAAATCAAAGGCAGAAGTGACCCACCAAGCATTAAAATTAACTCTGAAAATCCTCCTTCCATTTCATCTAAACTCGTATCCAAGAAAACCAACAAAAAAAAAGTGACTCCATGGAGGACAAATCCTCTCGGAACAAGGTCTACTGGGGAACAGACCAGTGGTTCTGCAGGTGCCCTCATGCCACCCCATTTTACAAGGCAAATTTAAGACCAAAAAACCCCAAAAGAAACACCACACACCCACACTACAGATGATGGAAGACAATCTGCCTTTCTACCCCTACAAAGCCTAAAAAATGAAGTTCCCTTGAGAACGGTATTGAAAAACAGGAAAATTTCAAGATGCCTGGTACGTAAGCAACTATTTATTTTGCAAATTGCAATACAAACTGAAGTTCAAATCAGTTTTGCATAACTCCCAAATTCTTCTTTGACTATCAAATACAGGCAGTTGTACTCAGAGGTCATGCCGGCTTTTCGGGGGCTTCCTTAAATGCATGACCTTAAATGCAATTTAAACAGAATAAACAGCAAGAAACAACAAGAAAAAGCTGACTAATTAATACTGAAGCTCAACCTATGACTGGAATTTGCCAGTCATCCATTTCTATTAAATTACTCTTTGGTTTGAACAGTTCTAAGGCACAGACATTAATACTTAAATGAGAAAACCCAGAACTGCTCATCAAGGGCATAAGGACCACCAGTAACAGCAGCATCACGCCTGATGACCCGTTTTCACTCACAGTTTTCTTTGCACCTTCTTTCAGGCCATTTTCTTTTCCTTTAAAGAAATACAGTTACTAAGGTAGTAAAGACCTATAGACAGTATCTTCTTAAATTCCTCTCAGACCTACTTTTTTACAGCATATTAAAGGCAGATGTAAGTTCTGTGTTCTACTTTTTCATTTACATTTTTAATCTAATTAAACACAAAGCAGAAGTGTTCTATCATACTGTCCTTAGTCCTCCTCGCCAAGAATATAATCTTACTTTGCTCATTCTACCTCATATCGCACCTCGCTATGTCACATCTGAGACTTGCTGGCCCCGTCTGCCCAGAGCAGAGATCATAGCTTAGGCTCAATTTGGGAGCTACCAGTTGTTGCTAAAACACGTACACAGCTTGCATATTTAGCATTCTTTAAACAGATAAAAAAAGAAAGAGACATTTCAATCCCAACCACCTTTTCAATGTGAATGCTTACACAACACAAAAAAAAAGTCAGTGGCACTCAAAAAAATTTGCCTTCATTTTTATATTCACTCAAAGTCCCAAGCAATTCTGGAAGGTTCTAGTTCTAATACCAAAGACAGGGAGTTGTCTTTATTTACTCAGCCAAGGTAAAAAGCAAGGCTTTAGAGCAGTTAGTTTGTAGACATCCAAATGTAACTGATGTACAGGAAAAGTAATCATGAAGCAATTCTTCTGCAATTTTAAGTTCTAAGCAGCGACAAACATCAATACACATTCTTAACTGCAGCAGTAATCTCTTCCATGACAGAGAAGTGGACTAAAAAAATAATTATAATGCTTATTTGGTGGCTCACTGGATTGTTGTCCTCTATGACAAAATATGTTCTATTGACTATTTACTTCACTGTTTTAAGTAAGCATTTTTAAAATAGGCTGTGGATATAGTCTACATTATAAGTAGTAACTTTCTTTTCATGTTAACAAAAAACATTGTAATAAATGTTTTTTAAGTGGCATTATCCTGAAACCTACCCTCCAGCTTCTTTGCAGAGCTTCTACTTCATGTTCTGAGTCTAGTTTGGATTTAGAGAACCACAGCAATTGGGTAGCAACTGTCAGATATTCAAAGGGAGTCAGGAGTTTGAAAGGAACAGTAAGCAGAGATTTTGTTCTTGTTTCTTTTTTGCTATTAAAACACTAAACTGTTCCAGCACATTCAGTCAAAAGAGAAGTATTCCTTTTTCTTACTCTAGTCAATGAGTTCCCATCACCAAATAAGGATCAAGACACAAATGGAAGGCAGGACATCCGGAACCATCCAGCCACTTCTTCTTTCGTTTCCTCCCTTTCCCCTTCCTTTCTGCCAGGAAGTCAAAGTATCATATGTACTCATTCCTGAAAGTGTTAAGCTTCAGCATTTTAAAACCAGCAAGAGATTCTGGGGGTCAAATATCTGTCAGAACATGTTACAGAATCTTCTACCTCTGACAGCCAGAAAGTTTCTGAATTCCAACATACATTCCAACTGATGGCCAACATACATCCGTTTGATTTCGTGCCAAAATTGCCTTCGGGCCTAAATAACTTCCTTCCTTCTGGGTGTTTAGTCCTTCATCCATTTACAGACAGCAATCCTATCACCTCGCTCTGAATCTTCATTTTACTTAGCTAAGTAATTTGAGCTCTCTTCATTCTTTCTCTTGAGCAGTTCTCTTCTCTGAAGAGGAAGAGAGAAGCATCCAAGATCATTTGCAAAGTGATAGGTTTGTATAGGGTGGAAGCAAATGAGTAACTGGAGACTCACATAGCCAAAATTCCATTATATCAGGAATGGAGCTTTAGGAAGCATTAATACGTTAGTCCACAGATGCATAGCATACTTGAAACACTTGACAATGTATACAGGATGACAAACACCTCTACTGTTTATTTCAAGCAGTAACCAAAGGGGGGAAAAAAATGCACAGAGCAGGAAAGGGGGAAAAAAAAAAAGAAGAAACAATCTTACAGATGAAGGAAAACACACAACAGTTTGCAATTTATTCCAAAAACATTTCCAAATTCTGATGCAACTATTCTTTGCTATTTGAAATCTTTCACAATGAGGATTTAATATTAGCAGCATGAGGGGATATTTCCAAAATTAATTAATTCTGGCTTTATAGGACAACAGGTTGCTGAATTTACTTTCACTAAGCTACTCTTAAAAATACTTGACATCTCTTTAAGCCTGGCAAAAGCTACATATAAGGCCTTATATATGGCAAAGGGCAGAAGTCTAGCAGACACACATACCAAACAAATCAACATACAGACCAGAAAACAAAGCAAGACAGCTCATTAGTGTAAACAAGACTCAACACTCCGAGTCTCCAAAGGTTTCCAAGAAGTAAATAGTATCAAACTTGTAAAAGCAATTTAAAATTAATGTCATTTCTTGAGTGAAGAAATACAATATTTAATGTATTGCATGTTTGGTGATTAACTTCAGGTACTAAAATCAGCAAGTGATAGGTATATCAGATTTATTCTCTAAAACAAGACTAATATGCAGGAGGGACCCCTGAAGACTAAATCAACAGATCCCCAACTACTTTGAAGACAATCACTGGAAAGTGCTATACAGGCAAATATAAAAATAATACTTTCCCCCATCAATCCAGAACAAAAACTGCATAATATTCAGATTATAATGCTTAGATACAATCAGTAACTCCTGCCAAAGAATAGTTTTTAAACAGATCATGTCTCAGTTAATCATTGAGAGAGTTTGCTAGAAATGCCACAGCTGGAGCTGCTAGATGCTTTTTTTTTTTTTTGATACGTTTGGGTGGTTAAATGAGATCTGAGCCTGTCTAAAAATGTGGCAACAATGATACACATGGAGCACTTCATAAAGCCCAAGACTTGCACACCTCACTGTAATTCTGTCTCAGATATCCTCCGTCAGAGTGGTACATAAGCATATCAGAGGTCAGTTTATATGTGCAAGGGCAGACTGAACTGACCATACAGGGACAGGAATCTGTTCTTCCAAGATGCATCTTTGTTTCAAGGCTCAGTTAAGAGTCCATCACCTCAATCTGAAAATTAAGTGGTGAACACAGACCTGTTGACCTCAAAGCAAAACCTTTTATAACACTTCATTACTTCAGAGTGCTGGCACTGTATCTGCATAACTGGAGCCACCATGCTCACTCGGACCGTTAAGCTCAACAAGGGTTCATAAGCAACATGCAGCAACCGAATGTTTGGTCTTTTTCCCCCCAAAGCGTACCCATGATTAGCTTAGACCTACCTTCCACACATTTAAGCAGTGTAATGTTTGTATTACACACAGGAAAGCTCAGGAGCATTTTCTCCAAACACACTGACATACCTAGCATTACATGCTCGTTACTGAAAAAGAGATTTACTGAAACTAGCCTTAGTTCGGTTTAAAGCCAAGGTGAAGGAAAAACACAGCACCTTTTCTACAAATTTGTGACTTGCCATAGAATTTCTTCCACACACACATTTATTAAATACGCTATTGGAAATGTGTAATTTGGCACTTCCTGAGTAATTATATAATCTAAGAATTCAGCAGATACCATTACGGACTACAAGAAGAGAGTTACACAAGTTCTCCTCTATTTTTTTCCCCAGCTTATTTACCTTGCGCATCTGACAGAAGTCTGCTTATTGCCGAAGACACCATCCACTTACTCCGTTGAGGAGACCCTTAGTAGCTACCACGAAGAGGGCATCCCCCCCAGAATCAGTAATTTTGATTTTTCTGGAAAGCAGGCCGTGCCGGTTTAAAGCAAGACGGCTTACGGAGAAGCTAACCGGCCAGGCTTCACCGCCTCGGAGGCGCGCTCCTCCCGGCCGGCAGACGGCCGCCCCGCCGCTCCGGGCTGCAGCGGGGGCGGCCTCGCCCAGCACCTCAGGGACGCGGGACGGCGGCCACCGCGGAGCGCGGGCAGCCCCGCCGGAGCCCCGGCCACCCCCACCCGGCTTCACTCACTCTGCAGAGCTGGTCCCGTTGACGGCAGAGCCATCGGGAGCGGGGTTCAGCTGAATCGGCCCGGGCTTCTTCTTCGGCATCTTCGCCCCCAGACGGCGCGAAGGGTAACGGACGGAGAAGCCCCGGCCCCACTTCGGCCAGGTTCGAGGGACTTCCTGGGGCGGAGCAAAGTTGGGGGCTCCCCTCGCCCCAGGTACCCCGCAGGCTGCGGGAGGCCTCCTCAGCAAGCAGGTGCCTGTGCCGCCGCCAGACCCCAGCCGCACCGCTCCTCCCGCCCGGCGCCGGCCTCCCCCAACGAAGCAGCACCGAGCTCCCTCCCAACACCTCCCGACGGCGAAAACTGCCCGGGCTCAAAATGTGCCCTTCTTTGGGACTGCGCCTGCGCGCAGCTCCCCGGCCCGCCCAGTGCGCAGGCGCGGTGGGCAAGCGCACGCGCAGTGGGGGAAGAGAAGCCCACCTGAAGCCCTGCCCTCACTGCTCGCTGCCCGCAGCTGCGGGGCTCGCACGTCCCGGGGCGGAGGCGGCGCGGGCGAGTCGCTCCCCTCCCGATACCAGTACCGGCCGACTCCGCCGCGTCCGTCCCGTTCATACCGCTTATGGCTCTAGCTTAAAGTTTTTGGGTTGGTTTTTTTTTTTGAGAATTATCATAGCGATTACTTAAAATAGCCGCTTCCAACAAGCGATGTCGTTTTCTCCGCAGAGAAACCCCCATTGTTACAAGGATGTTTTATGGAGCGTTTTTTTAATCGTTTCTCTCCGCCGTACACAGTCATCAACGTACCCCGATGTGGAAACTACTGTAATCATAATTAAAACATAAGCCTCGGTTTGGGCTACTAACAGCTGCTAAATTTTTCCCAAAGCAAATGTCTGAATTAAAAACTGAAACTGAGGATTACAGTTACAAAACTGTTAAGTATAAACAGTAAAATGAGTATGAAAATGAAATGCCCAGGCTGCTGATGTTAAAGCACTGCTGCAGCTACTAGGAACAGCCAGATTTGATCACATATATTTCATGCGTTAATGTGATGATGGGTTTACGTGTGTGTGCTTCTGTGAAGTTCTGCCTGACATCACTATGACTTTGGGGTGCTCTAGGTTTTTGTAATTACATTATTTTAGTGAAAAACTAAAAATATAACCAACAAAATTTTATTTTCCAGGAGCTCTCTATCACGTTTTGGCATACAAAAGCAAGAACGTATGGCTGAGAAAGTATGATTTATAAAATAAAATTTAAAAAAAAACATGTTGTATATGAATCGTATGTATATGGATTGTACTTTATGGACCCACTGCTTCTTTAACAGTTTTAAGGTTAGCCATAGAAGCCCTGAGCATGCAAGTCCTGAACCATTAGGCAGCATGGCTGCAACCCCATGCCATGGAAAGAACACTGCCTCTTTTATAAGGGTAATTGTGGGGAGAAAAACATAAATATGAGGTTAAAATTTCAGAGAACAAAAGCCAACTTACTGTTGGAAAAAAGCTTCCATGCTGGGACTGACACTGAACACTGCTCGGCTTTAACATCAACTTGCTTTCACAGATCTAAAGTACTGATTTTTTAGAAAATAAGTCTGCCAGGCCACACTAGAGGACCATACCATTAAGAGCAGTGGGAGCCAAGGGACCCCACTGGAGAAGTGGTGGCAAAAGGTGGGATGACGATGTCTATTGACAGCTCAGCTGGGCCCGGCCAGCTGTGCTCTGTCCAGCTGAACAGTGCCCGTCAGTCAGCCTGGAACACTGTCAGCCTGTTACAAAGTGGCTGACGGGCCTTCGGTAAATCCAGCTGATGTCCTTGCCCCAGTCCAGTGGTGGCCTCTTCTGGGGTAGGCAACATGGCCTATGTAGTAACAGATAGCCTTTTTTGTCAGTCAGTAGCAGCTGCTCCTCTGTACCAGTTCTCTTTCCAAGAGGGAGAATTTAAATGTAAAGATTCCTGTTATTTAGTTGCAGATCTTGGCGGGGGGGCGGGGGCGGAATATTAAAGTACTGCCAATGGCCCAAAGCCAATCTGGATATTACACATGTGCAGTGCTTAAAACTATGACATTCATATGCTAATCATATGATAAGATTCAGGAGATAAAAGGAATTATGTGTATTTGACTCTTGTGAACAGAGCGACATTAAAATCCTGCCTCTACTGCTGAGATGCTGTAGAGTTTGGTGAAGTTTGTGCTTTTTTTGACAACTGCAGAAGTAAGATGAAAACTCTTCTAAGCCCTGTACCCCAAGAAGTTGCCCATTCACAAAGGCTTGCAGATTTCTTCTGCTTTCTGACATAGCTGAGAAATTCTCCCCACTGCTACTGCAAGTTTTTGTACTGTACAGTGCTCTATCTGTCAACAATGTGACACATCTAGGAGAAAAGACTCTGAATTTACTCATAAATTTACTTCAGTGGTAAATGAAATCTCTCACAGACACACATGAGCCAAGAACTGAAGTTGTACGGAATGACTTCGTGCTGAGGTGGTGGTTAATGGCTTGGTACTGGGTAGAAGAGTGAAAAATCAGTTTCCTTCGCAGTTCCAGCACTGACCACTGTAACTGGCATTATATTTCTGTGCTTTCTTTCTCTTGCCAAGGAGCAGAAAAAGATCAATGCCTAGAAATGCCTTTCCTCCTTGCTAGGCAGCTGCTCCAGCGGCAGCCTCGGAACTGTGTTCGCGTCTCTGGGCGAGGAGTGGAAACTGTTCACAAGCTCCTGCTGCATTCACTGCCTGCAACGAACGCTGTGCCTGTGGTTTCAGGGCAGTGACCTCCATCTTCTGAGTCAGTTCTCAGTCACATGCTCTTTACCACGTATTCCATGAAACGCAGTTTTTGCTGAAATGTCCTAACTTTTGAAGCAATATACTCTTTTTCTTATACAATGCTGACATATGAATACATCCCTTGAGTTAATAACTTCTTTACAACTGTGGGCGGGTTTTATACTCCAACGAGTTGATTCAGACAGAAATTAAAACTTAAGAAATCAGGATTTATATAGTGGAGAATTTTTAATTATATGTCATTTTCCTTTCTTTTTTGCCACAGGATTAAGATGCTACAGTAAAATTGAATGACTAGCATTTACAGTAAGTCATGACTGTAAGTCATATCAAGTCTTTCTATGCTAAAATCAGATTTTTTTTTTCCTGAAGAAGGCTGGGAGTTAGAGTTGAGGTTGTTTCTCTCTTTCCACAGCTATGTGTGGAGAAACGCAAGGACTCCTTTGTCTGAAACACTGAAGTCCCTTGCAGAGAACATGTGAATATTAGACAGGTATTGAACACACAATTACTGTACAAGCCCATATAACTGCAGTTGCACTATGCCGTAATTGCCCACAAGTTGCGCAATTATAGTTATTCTACTGTGTTGCAAAGTATGGCCTCTTTTTCTCTGAAAAGATTATTGCAAGGAAGTTTTTATTTTCTTTTAAATATTTGGACTGAACAAATAAGAATTTTAGTTGTGAATTTTCATACAGAGTTTGAATTATTTTTCTCCTTGTAACATTGTTTGGTTTTCTCCATCAGAAAAAAAGCCTACACAAACTGGCTGATTGCAGATGAATGACTGGACATACCTACTGAAAACAGAGGTTTTGGTATGCAGAATTTTTGAAACACAGGAATAAAGAAGTGTGGATCACATTGATTGTCTCAGCTGACAGTAAAAGGGCAGAGTAAATTCCATAACAAAACTTATATTGTAAATAGTTTGTATAAAGAATCACTCTGAATTCCATATGTTTTAATTTTCTGTGGTTTGTAAAAGTAAAATAATATTTTTAATCAAAGTGCAAAATATGTTATGCAAAAATGCTATACCATTCCTAACATCTTACGCATTTCTAAAGTAGAACAGATTAAATTATTATTTTCACAGTTTTGCCGTTCAAAGACACGCTCCCTCCATCCAATTCCAGCTATTAAGAGAAAGCTCCCTCCTCTGGGAGGAGGGAGCACTTTATACTTGCACTGCAAACACAGTACTGTGGAATCTTTGAAAAATTACTGAATTCACTCATCTCTTTGACCAATAGCATGAAAACAAAGACATTTTGAATTGACTGAATATAGAAATAAAGTCACAGGTGTATGGATTGATGCCACTGCAGGAATCATTCCTGTGTAACTGCTGCTGCTGAGTTCCTCAGGTGCTATCGTACCCCGGGACCTTAGAGGGACCCAAGAGCTGGGTGGCCTCTGAGCTTTGCTCTAAGCCTCATAAGACACCTGATGTGTTTTGTTGTTGATTTTTTATCATGGTTCTCATACTGATCTACATAAGCATACTGAATGACCAGCTTTCTTTTATATGATTATACAGCACATTTAAAATGTTTCAAGATTGTTGTAGGTTGGTTGGAACTTCTGTAAAACAAATAGGTTTAACTTCTGTGCGTTTGCAACTAAAAATTAAGCTTACTTCCCCAGCCAAAACAAAACACGTGTTTTGGGAATTTGAATATTCTCCGCGGAAGGAACTGCGTTTTGCTTTACAAACAGGTGTTTCTGAAGGCGCATCACAGAGGAAAAGATGAAGAAAAAATACAAGGTAGTGTAATTTCTATGAAAGGCTTCTGAGCAGGGAGACTTTCTGATTTATTATTGATTCCACCACTGCTTGGAAAAATAGAACTAAAATATGTCTCTGTAAATAGAAAAGGAACAAAGCAGCTTGTCTTCATTACCACTTTTTCCCCCCTCATGGAAATCTGAATTTTGCCTAGTTCCTTGCATGAAAAGGAAAACATGATTACTATATAGATTAGTACATCACTAAATGAACCCAACTTTTAAAACTCAATTGCCATGTAAAGCTGCATATTTTACTGCCAAAACATAGGCACGCTAATTTTTATTTGTAAGATTTAATACTTCTTAATCTATTTAGTGGTTAACAAAGCAATTTAAGGAAATAATTAGTCCTGTAAGCAATGGAATTGGAATTTAAGAAGCCTGATTCAAATTTGAGTGCAATTACCCAACAGGATCAAGAATTATTAGAAGACGGACAGACTGACCTTCAAACAGCCAGAGAGCACAACCTGTCTTGCACATCTTGTTTTCCTCAAGAAGCAGGGATTGAAAAGAACACTGTGGATCAGAACACAATCTTAAATGTTTAGTAATATAGTAAAAGCTTAGAAATTAATGTTTAAGATGACTATATAACATTCAGGTTAGATTAGATTAGCAAGGTGTAAATTACAAATAGCTGAAGTTTGCTCAATCTGTAAGATGTGATCTCCCACTAACACAGCTACAGTGGTACCAGTTTTGCCTAGGGTTTATTGCATGAACAGCTCTGCCAGCATAATAATTAAAGGTTTTTTGGAGAACAAATACTACTCCCATAGGAGTAAGACCTTTCAAAGGTAGAAGCAGCCAATTATCCATTTTACAGATTCTCTTTGCCATATATTATGTGTAATATAAAACAGAAAATGAGACCGAAATATAAAATAAGGTGCTAATTTTCTGCAGTTTTTCTAATGAAATTACACTACTCAATACAGAAAAAAGTAGTATTTCCATTTCACCTAAACGAGAAAACAGAAGTGTTTTCTAGAAGAGAGGCAAGTTATGTGGGGTTTTTTTTTCTTCCTTGACTTATTATTTTGTCAGCATGTGGCTGGTTATTCATTTCCTGAGGAAAAAACAATAATCAATGCCTGCCAGCATATGCTTTTCATTTAATTAGGAACACAGGACTGGAAAGAACAACCTAGGTCATCAGGTCCAGCCTCTAATTAAACAATCTTCAAAAATATTGATTAATCAAAGTTGCATAAATATGGTAGGTTTTATAACACTGTACTCCTCTGCAGAGATTGTAAATGATCTTCTGCTTTAACCTTTGTATAGTATTTTTTATACCTTACCAGCACTTTTTTCATATCTGTTATCTACCTGTTCTGGCAGAGACAAAACCTCATCACAGGATAGAGCTCTGCTTATGCAGACCTGGGAATATGGAGACTGCCAGCCACGTAAATTAATACTACCTTCTGCCTGCCTTTGCTCCCAGAGAACCCTGCTATGCTATTTCTTTTCTCTTACCAGCTGATTTTGCAGGAAATATGCAGGGCCTTAATGGAATTTTGAACTCTAATAAGTTCAGCTGACATCACCTAAGTATTTAAAATCCAATTACTTCACACATACACACACCCCGCTCCCCGCATTAAATACTAAGGAAAACATTTAGATGAAAAGATGTATCACACTAATAGTTATGAATCAGATATTTAGGCTACACCCAAAACCCAATTAATTTGTTTGTAAAGATTTTTGAATATAAACAGTGACTGTTATTTTCAATGCAAAGAGCTCATCACATGGACATTTGATTTTCAGTCATTTTACATCACACAAATTTTTGCAGTGTTTTGAGCTGTAAATTAGCGGCACTTGATCAAGATCTTTGTGTTTATTTTCCTACTTCATATGTGTCAGTCAATTGAAGAAATTGGCCATATCTAGTTAGATAATGTAGATAAGATAAATGGATTCAATGCTAACAAATCCATTAATGTGTTCTCCCTATATTTAACATATTCTTGACTACAAAAGTTGCTGCTGCATTCGGGAATATAGATTTTAAACATTAACTGGTAAAATAATTTTGAGTAAAGGATAATACTTTTTTTAACCGGAAAGCAACTGCAATTGATTTTGTCATATTAGAAGAAATACATTCAATTACCAGAAACATTGTATGTGCAATTTGAACTTATAGAAGAATAACGAAAACCAATTCCTATTAATATTTGACATTAATTTCTTTCATTCTGCTTAAATGAAGAGCCTACAATTTAAGTCAGATACACTTCCATGGACTGAGCCATAAAAATACAAAACCAGAATTTTCCAGATGCAACAGCACCGGAGACTGTAGCCAGGAGCCTCTCTCCTATTGTTTCTGCAGCCTGCAGTCCAAGCCTTTAAATGGCATTTTATGCACACAGCTGCCAAATCTCAGAGAGCTGGGTGTATTTATTACAGCCTGGACAATTGCAAACAACTTAGTTTTAAATTACCAGAAGGTTCTCGCCAGTACCTGTATGGAGAAAAGCTCAGGATCACTTCCTGTCCTGGAAGTCCTTGTCTCAGAGGTCGGGAAGTGAGAAAGGGCTCAACATATCCTATTTTAAATCCCCTTTCTGGGGCTGATTCATCGTGGGGCCTAGCACCCTTAGGTGCTTCGAATAAAACTCTCATTCCCAGCAACTTTCACCTGAAGAGGCGACACCAGAGCTCACCCGGACAGCAGGCGCGGGAAACACCTCAGCCGCAGAGCCCCGCCCATTGGGTTTTGGCGCCAAAAAGCACAGCCGCGGAGGTGTCACGCATGCGCTCTGGCACGTAGCCGCTTGCTGGCTGGCCCCTCTCCTCAGCCGACCCGCCCGGGAGCTCGCGAGACTTGGGGCTCTCGCGGCACTTCTCCGGCGCGCTGCCCGCCCGCCGGGGCAGGAAGCGGCGGCGCTGCTCGCTGTGGTGTGCGCGGGGCACGGCGCGGACCCGTCTTCCCTGAGAAGGCAGGCGGGACGCCCCGCTTCCCGCCGGCGGGAGAGGGAGAGCCCCCCCTCAGTGCCTGTACTGCACTTCGGGGCTGCTCTGGCGGTGTGAGGGGAGCCGGGCCTCCGTGGCGCCCGACATGGTTGTGGCCCTGGAGGTTTGGCCCTGCAGACCCTAGTGAGCCCCTTCACTGCCCTGTCGACTCCCTCTGCTTGCGGCTCCGTGGGTTTCGCAGCCCGGAGGTAGGGAGCTCGCCTCCGAAGGTCGATGTAGACGGAGCTGCCTTGGGTGTCCTCTCGCTACTGGAACTGAGAGACAACTTTTCCCTTGAACAAGAGCGGTGCCTGAAGCCTCGGCGACGCAGCCGTGGTGCGACCGGGTCATCCTGAACCCGGTTCTGCTGATGTGCTAAAGTCTCTGGAATTGGCTTTGCTTTAGGAGCTGGAAAAGGGGAATCCTCCTTCAGGCTGCGTGTCTAACTGGGTAAGCTGAAAATCAGAGGAATGATCACCACCCCCCCCCCCCCCCCGTCGCCTTTGATTCTCAAGGGTGTGAGGGGAAAACAGCAGTCTGGAGAAGCGCTTTGCTTAGAAATCCATTTTTGTTCTGTTCTGTGACCCGTACCTGCCACTCCCAGGTAACTTTGATAAGTTGAAACATGACAAACCCTTATTTTATTCGGCCTGGTGAGGCTGGATTGTGTCATCTGCCTGTACGGTATCTGCTACTTAATTTGTATGACGCTATTTTTTCTGGTTGGCAAATCTTCTTCTGGAAAAGATGTAGACATACCGTGTATAACGTGTTTATCTGCTTCTGTGTCAGCCTTTTCTTCTCTCTGCGTCTCTTCTAAACGCTTTTGGTGTTTCCTGCAGGAGGGGAAAAAAGCTTATCTGTGGCAATGATAGATCCTTTAGAGAACAACTTGTTTGATCTTCCCGATTATGAGAATACAGAAGACGAAACGTTCCCACCTCTTCCACCTCCTGCCTCTCCAGGAAGAGATGATGTTGAATGGGCTCAGGCTAATGGAGGTGAACACCTGTGACACTTAAAGATCCCATTTTGCAGTATAGACAGTGAAATGCTGTGAAATCAGTGGTGGTGGTGGTGTGCTTCGCTACCTTGAGTTTATTGCATAAAAATAGGCTCGTGTAGATAGAAAGGAATTTGTGAATTTAAATTGTTACTAATTCTATGCTTCCGAGCTTGTGGGGAAAGTATTTTTGTAGATTCCATGAGAATATGTACACAAATGAATCCTTATAAAATTCAAGCTCTTCTGACAAAATGTTGGTAGAGATGATGATACAGCAATGATCTATAGCTAGACTTTGTGACTTGGATTTCAGAAGAGGTAAGAGTGTTGCATGTAGTATTCCAGGGAGATGTTGGTAGACTTTGTAGGGCATATGGCCTAGGAAAAATCCAAGACACTTCAGGACAGTAAAACTTAATTATTTGTATTTGAAAAGATCTTACGGTGTACTAAACAAGCTAATAAAAAGCATAAAGATTTTACTTTAACTATTGTTTACTTCTCATATTTGCCTGTAGCGTTAGACATATGTTTTCCTTGATCCCTGCTTTGTCTGTTCACTAGAAAATAGGATTTTGGATAGATTTAATTCCTTGATACATGAAAAGGACAACTTCTGAATTCCTGATGTTCAAAGTAACAAAAAGGTAAACGAAGAAATGAGTATGATAACTAGCTCTGAGATGAGATAGTCAGTGGTGCCTTGTCTGTTGCAGTCAAATAATATATACTGGCCCTAATCAAAAAGTATATGGATTTTGGTTCTTAAAAGACACATTGATTGTGGTCACACACTGCCTCTTTCTCTACTTTTGAAGGCAGTGCTAGTGGTTTAGGTCTGTCTTTCAGATCTACCAGTGGAAATTTTGGGACACACCTATCAAATTATGTTTATCGATAATTTGAGTTTCTTAACTTAGAAGTGGCATCTATTCTCCATACATTTCTCATCAGAAATATAATATACAAGTTCTAAAAGTAGGAAATTTCCCTTGCAAGGAACCTACTTTGCTACAAAAGGTGATTCCTTGGTATATTTTGAAGAGATTGATTTATTTCCAGTCTGTCTTGTGGGAGAAACAAGGTGAAACATGCAGATCTTTGTTTGGAGTACTGTACCTGCAATGAAATACTTGTGGTGCTGCCTTTATATGATGCAATTCTGGTTGATGTCAGTTGCATGATATACTTAAAATACGTTATTTTCTTTATCGGAACCAGATGGAAACCAGCAGTCACAAACAAAGGATTCTGCTGCAGCCACATGGAAAGCAGTTAAAAGACCAATGCCTAAACTAGATGCCCAGAGGTAATTTTTTACAGAATATATCTGTGATGAATTTGGTATATGGCTGTGGGAGAATGAAGGTTACTGTGCTCCTTGCTTGGTCATAGCCAAGTCAAAGACCAAGAGTTTTGGAGATGAAAGTGCTTCCTGCATGCTGTATCTCAGCTTTTTTATTCCTTGCCTACTTGTATGATGCTGTTACTAGTCTAACTTTCTTGAAGTCTCCTGGGACTTAGTACATGGCTAATACTTCGTTAAGAGAGATTTTCTTCCAGCTGGATCTTCTTTATTTTGGCTTCAGACATAGTACTGTAGATTTCTCTCTCAAATTAGTCTGTTTCAAAATAAAACCTCAATATAATGTTCACTCTAAGGCACTACCTAAAGTACACTTACACCTGACTTGCGTAAAAACTGGATAACCTGTATAAAGATAAAGCATTTTAATATTTTCTTTGTTGTTATCACTAAAACTGGTGTAAGTTCTTTATAAGAAGTGGAAAGAATCTGAGCTTTCCGTTTCTTCCATTTTAAATACACTGATGAAGCTAGTCAGTGATACCACAGGTTAGATGCGTAATCAGAGCATCCACTAGTTTTACTTGGCTGATACTAGAATTGACCCATTCAGTTTTCTTTCCATGTAATCAAAAGCAGAAAGCTCCTTGGACTAGGAATACATGTATGGTGAATTTAAAAACAAACAGAAAAAAGTCTGTTTTGCAGACTTTCAGGGTCTTGCAGCAGTCTTCATCCTATTTTGTACATTTTCGTAATGCCTTCTAATTCTGTTGCAGTCAAATAATGACTATTTACTATTCTACAAATAAGTAGCTTTATGCTGTTTAAAGGACTATGAAGGGGTTTTGTTTGTGTGCTTGAGGGGTGTTTGTTTTTTGGGGGGGGGGGGATGGGGTGTTATTGTTAATTACAAGAAGCAAGTATGGGTTTCAAATAACTTCACCCATTTCCCATTACCAGGCTAGTTTCAGAAAGAGGCCTTCCAGCCCTAAGGCACGTGTTTGACAACGTAAAGTTCAAGGGTAAAGGGCATGAGGTAAGACATAGTGAGCTTTTGTTTTGTTTCCTGGGAGGTTAATTTAGATTTGATTGATTGCTGCCCATCTGATATGGGGAGAATTAATATTATACTCTGGTTAGTCAGCTTTCTAGTGGTATTTGAATGTGACCTGATAGGGTTTGTAGTTGCAAATTTAAAAACACAAACACAAATGTTTTAACAAAATCCATGTTTTGATCTTAAAACTATTTTCCTCTACTTCAAAACTAGCATATCATGTCTGTGCTGCTTTAGTATTGTCCATAGAAAGCATTTTTTTAACCTGAAGCAGGCTAATAAGGCTGCCTACTATGTCTGGAATGCCTGTACCATCTCATTTCATGATCAGTTTCCTCTGTTAGTGAAAATATTCTGGCTGTTGTGACACCTCTATTCCAAAGTTTTTAATATTGAAAAAAGTGACATGCCACTTAAGCAAAGAGAAAGCACTATTTTCTCCACAGTCTCATTGTTTTGGATACACTTAAATATACAAAGCTTATTTTTCTTTAAATATCATTAGATTATTGGCACACTTGCAAGGGTGCCTGTGTGTCTCTGGTTTACAGAGAACATTCATGGTATAAGTTTTCTCTTAACAACTGGAGGCACAAAGAAACTAGGCAATACTGCTGATCTGAGCAGAAATCTTTATTAGATAAGGTTATTTAGATATACGTTTTTCTGTGTGTTGTAGACATCAAAATATATGCCAGCTGTGCCCCTATGCATTTTTTTCAGTCTAGGTTCAGACCTAGGTTGCTTAAGGGCAACTTCTCAGAAGCCTGACAAATGCTCTTGAGCTCAGATAGCTATTCTTCTCATAGTTTGAAATTGCATTTACAGGCCTGATTATGGGCTGAAAGATTACCCACATGTTCATATTGCTTAAGTTTTCAATAGACTTTCAAGCTGCAGATGCTTAATGTTCTAATGTTTTCAGAGATGTTACTGTCCCGTTTCCTTCTGCAGTCTACTGGCTTAGTCAGCTTTTACTAGCTGGATGTCTTGTGTTATGCTCTAGGCAGAGGACCTGAAGATGCTCATACAACATATGGAACACTGGGCTCATAGACTATTTCCAAAATTGCAGTTTGAGGATTTTATTGACAGAGTAGAGTCTTTGGGAAGCAAAAAGGAAGTTCAGGTATGTATTGCTGCTGGCAGTTTCTCTTCATGCAGTACTGAATAGCCTAAGAGGTAGGTTTAGGAGAGCAATTATGCAACAAAAAGATGACTTAAGTTATGCATACTGCTAAGGAGTGTAATGTTACTTAAATCAACTTTTCTCTTCTTAAAAACAGCTCTTTCCAGTATTTAAGTTTACATTTAGACATAGCCTTTCTTTATTTGAATTAGGACTTCAGGGAATTGGCTTTGACTTTATCAGGACATCTGTAACCAAAGTAACTTGCCTAAAGGTGCTAGAACTGGTTGTTTTGGGGGGTTTTGATTGTTTGGGTTTTAGCATTTGAACCTGCAAAAAAAGACTTAGGAAGAATGCTGCTTCATCTGGCTAGGTGATAGATGAAGGACTAGGAGAATGATCCACAGCATTAGAAGTTTTGGGTCAAAAGGACATGTGGTGAAAGGAGTATTTTTTCCAGAGTAATAAAGTGTAAAGAGAAAT
This sequence comes from Phaethon aethereus, assembly GCF_964289735.1. NCBI lineage: Eukaryota > Metazoa > Chordata > Aves > Phaethontiformes > Phaethontidae > Phaethon > Phaethon aethereus. The sequence goes on from NC_138588.1 coordinate 2,590,309, forward strand.
TGGGAGTAGTACTAAAAACACAGCAATGTTGCACAAAATACTTCGTTCCAGATGAAATATCAGTATTTTAATCTCTCATTTGCAGACCTGTCTAAAGCGGATTAGACTTGATCTTCCTATTTTACATGAAGACTTCGTAAGTAACGAAGGTATGCTCATTGTGCTGTTTGTTCAGTAGTTCAGTGCTTAAAATTACTTTAGTTCCTCTCCTACTGACCAGACACACTTTTCTAATGTAGAAGAAATTGTTTAGTGGTCCTCTACTTGAAAACCAACCCTCTGTGAGACTTAAGATTACAAACCTGAACTGTACTTGGACTGGAATGCTACAGATACATATAAAAAAATAAGTAAAAGTCTGTGGTATACTGAAAGGAAATGGAAAATGGGTATTGTTAGCAGCATTTAGAAATATTATTCAAAAAAACCCCCCCAAACTGCAGTTAAGTGAGTGTGCAGTCTGAAGAGCTCTTGGATCTTCTTAATGCAGAAATCAAAGACTCATTATACTGTTTATAATACAGGCTGTGACCGTGTAGTCAGGGTGTAGTGTCCTTTTATAGGAAAAGTACTTATTAATGCTTTGGGTGCTGTTATGTGTGTCAGTCTCGGTGTATAGCTACTATTGAGTATTTCTTCTTCCAATATCAAAATCCAGCCACTAACAAGTAGAAAATTCAGGAGTCTCTTCCAATCAGATGATGTTTTTAGACTAGAAATATACAATTTTTAATTTTTTTATATAAAAAGAGGGAGCAGAGTTCATATAGTAGTTTGAAAGAAACTTCTTTAGCAGAAATGAGCAAATTTCATAGTTGTTCCTGAGGTCCTTTGCAGGTGTTCACACTTCCACTGTTGGGTCTCTCTTGAAACAATTCTTTACCCATTGTCTTGTTTATCTTCATGTGAACCTCAGCCTCCAGACAAGCCAGTGCTGGGGAAAGGTGTTCTGGTGGATGAGTTAACCAGTGGTAAAACCTTGTCTCACCTGTGGGGAGGGCCTTCGGGCAGTTACTGACGTGTGGCTGTCTTTACTGTTGGCTGCATTTGCTAGAACTGAAATGCAACCGTAAGCAGCCACAAACAGTAAAGCAATTGGATCCTGCCGACAGTGTCTGTAGAGTTATCAGATTTTTCTGTGCGATGGTTCCATACATTTGTGTTCAAGTACGGTCTTGAACTCTTGCACGTTCAAGTGTGGTGCTGAGCTGTTCTTGAACTGTGTTAGCGAGTGTACTGCTACAACTGGTCAGTCTTCAGTTGAAAATCTTGAGTAGGTATCTTGCAGTCTTGAAATAAAAACTCAAGCTAGAATATTGTATTAAAAACGAAAACCTTGTTGTCAGCTAACTTCTCTATTCACAGGCTTAAGGTGGTGCAGAGGCACAAGCATACTTGGCCTTAGGTACTCTTGTAACAGTGTTCTGCTTCTCTGTTGGTGGGTGAAGTTTGTCTAATGGAGTTGGACTGCCTCTATTTTGCATGTTTTAATGTTGGCAAATGAGTAAATATTCCATAATAGTAGCACACTGAACTCAAAACTGACTATTCGATGTCAATGCTTGAACCTCTGTCTAATTCCCATAACTAGTCCTGCCACTTCCCAAACAACAGTGTTGTATTGGTAGGGGTGGGAAGAAAATTACCTGGCCTTTCAGTAAGGATTGCCTCAATTTACTATCTCTTCTTAACCTTCAAGCACAGCTCATGATTGCTAACTTAGTACATAGAGCTATGCCCCTGTAGATTCAGGCATTTATTATTTGGGATCTCTGATAAGTACTTGTTGTATACTTTGAATATTTAGGCAGAAAATTGCCCATTAAAACTAAATTACAGAATGATCTTTAGCTGTCAGTACAACTTTAAAATGTAGAACATAAATGTTTTTAAAATGTTCTTTTGACAGATATTTAGCAGTAGATCTCTCTGGGTTGAAAGTGTTAGTTTCTGCCCCTCTCACCCCCTCATTTTTCACCAGATGGTGGAGGGGAAAGCAACGGACTGGATACAGCCACTGAAGATGTACGTTCCTGCTCTGGAAATGCAGAGGAACTCAATTCTGTCTCTGGTACAACTCTCACAGAAGAGCAACAGCAGCGAATCAAGAAGAACAGGCAGCTGGCCTTGGAACGTAGGCAAGCAAAGATGTGGTGTAACAGCCAGTCGCAACAAAATGGTAATCAACTCTGTAACTTCAGTGTTAATGTTAAGGTCAGGGGTCTGAGCAGCTGATACAGCAGAGCTGCTGAGTCAGTTTAAAGGAAAGGGTAGTGATTGCTTTGCTAGTAATTAGCAAAATGTGTAACACTCAGATTTAGAAAGTGTTCCTGTAATTAAGACTCCTCCAAGGCTAAGTCAGAACTGCTTTCCCTGGTTGCTATGCCGAGCTGTGGTAGCTTTGTCTTTGAAATGAAACTCAACTTGCTGGTCATGTCTGGAGTTGGCTTTTCTGCAGACTGTGATTCTGGTGATAGAAACTGCAGTTAAATGCACAGCAACACTGTTTTCTCCTAGTAGGAAATTGGTTTTGGTTTTGTTTTTCAGCAGAGCTTGCCACTAGTTACTCAGAAGAGGAGTTCAATACCCCTGTTGCTCAGGATCCCACTGACCTTATCGACGACACCCAGGTTACACCAACGAAGGTTGCCGTTACAGAAGCTGAAGCTGGAGATACAGGACTGGAATGTGCCAGTGAAGAGCAGTAACTGTTCCCCATACTTTGAATGACTTTTTTGACCAAAAGACCCCCATGTTTCAAGTACCATCATTATATTGAAATGTTGATGGCTCTTTGCATTCTGACTGCAGAAGCTTCATGGGACATCAGTGTAGTTGGACAGAACTCTCTTCTCAAAACTGCAGATGAGCAACTCTGCACACCGGAAAACAGAACAAAGATCTTCATCTGCATTTGGGACATCTTTTCTACTTCCTGCAACATTTTTTAGGAAATGTTAGTGAGTTTTTTGACCTACTTTGAATTTCGTTTACAACTGATGTCAAACTGAATTAACTGGGATATTGACAGGTGAAGTTTCTATTACAGTTGTGTTGGTTTTATGTTTTTTTTAATAGAGGGCATACATAATGGCAGGTACTGTGATGTCTGAACAAGTCTCCTAGATTTTTTTTTTTGTTTATCAAGTATCTGTGTCTTTTTCTTATAAAATGGAAGCTATTAAATTTCAGAAGTCAAACCTGAAATTCTTGTATGAGGCTGTTACAACTGCAGGCCCTCTGAATTTCCCCATCCCTTGTGTCAGACATCTCTTCACAGACAAGTACATCCCCTCAGGGGCACATGCTTTGGCTTTGACCAAATTAGTTACCCTCCTTCACTGATTCTGTTCTCTGGCCTGAAGCAGTTCTGTTTCTCCTTGCACAATAGCTTTTCCCTGTTGAGGAATGGACAAGAATCACCATAAGGGCAAAGCCCTGAGCTGGCCCTCTCCAACAGCATAGGGTGGACTGTTGTTCATAACAGAACCTGAATTTCTAGACACTAAATTAAGACAAGAGTAGCTCTTGCAGCAGATGAAGTAAGTTAATGTCAGCAGGTGTTATTTTATGCCAGCTGTGCAGCTGAGGGTTTTCAATAGACAAAATTCTGTATTGTGATGTGAAGGAGTTTGCTTTTTATGTCCTTGTAAGTAGGAGTTAAACTTGCTAAACTACAGTGGAAGATACTTAGATTTTTTAAGAACTTCATTTATGGACAACATGGGAAACTAACTTTTTGAATGATAGTTAAAAGAAGTCACCACACTGTCTTTAGTCTGGAAGATGAGATTTATCACGTATAGAATCTTTTAAAAGTTCATAACCAGATAAAAATTATTCTTATTTAAAATAGACATTTAGTTTCTTATTAAAAGAACTTTTGAATATTTAAATAGACTGCTTTAAAAAAGCCAACAATTTAATCATACAAGGTGGATCAGAGCAGAATATCCACAAGCAGATGTTGTGAGGTTATAGTTCAAGTTCTAATGTCAGCTGAAACATCTAATAGGGCCAAATCCCTAATCTCCTCCAGCAGCTGGTACAAGCTTGCTCCCTTGGTTTGGCAGTACTCCTGATAGTCTTCATCAATTACTTCAACTCTTGCTCTTTCTTGGGCATGCTGGGCTGCTTCTGCAGACTGACTGACTTCTTTTATTAGGTCAGATTTCACCACATGAAAACTCTTCTGGGAAACCTCTGTGTCTGCTGTCTGGTATGGTGCATTCCTGATTATTTCAAGCTTGATCGTGTCCGCATGGCAGCGGGAAGTCTGCACAAGTATTTTCACCTTAAAAGCAATAGACAAGTTACTTTATTTCTGATGGTGCTATTTCCTTTTACTTCCTTCAGTTTAAATACTCACTGTAATATGGTCAAAAAGGCTTAAGGTAACTGACTCTCCTGTAGTTGTAGTGGAAGTAATTTTATTCTGAAAGCGATGAAGTGATCCAGGCTTCCACTCACAGTTCCTATCACCTTGGCAAGAGATGACTAAGCCTTCTTTGTTTTTCATATATGCAGCACCTTTGATTCCGTATCTACAAAAAAGCACATGAGCAGACAGAAGGTGTTCTAACAATTTCCACCCTTAATCAGTTCTGTTAATTTTGAAACCACCAGAAGGCTAGCTAGGATTATATGAGAGCAACATAAAGGGGCAAACACTGTAGCCTGATAATCCTGCCTCAGGGACACTGATGTGTATTGTCAGAGAAAGCCCTAGAGTATATGAAATGAATGACTGAAGTGTTTTTGAAAGCAGCAAAGCAAAAGTAAAATACAGTGATCTGTTACCTTAGCTGTTGGGTGGAGCCTGGAAGGGCCAGGTGATGGGAGAGGAGCAGCATGACAGGTTATTCCAGGCAGCACAGAGAGGGAAGAGTTCTCCATGGAAAAAAAAAAAATGAAAGGCCAGCAGTGCACTTGCACTGGGCTCTCTGGAAGGAAGCCTTTCTTGCTTGGGTTGCTTCTGGCTCGTCAGCCACACATCCACACCAAGCCATGGGGAATGCTGGAGACGACAGGCCCACATTGACCTAATTTACATCCCACCTCAGCCTGTGGCCAGGATCAAGCAGCCCCTGGCTGTGTTCATGGAAGGTGAGGGTATTCATGCAATGGTTTGCTGTACCTAACATCCCTGTAGAATGTTTTCTGGGGTTTGTTTGGTTTTGTTGGGTATTTTTTTTTTTAAAGGAGAGTTCTTATGCCTCTATTTCTCATATACCTCTTAGCTAGCTGGCTAGACACTGTTGCCACCAGTAATGCACAAACACAAAGATCATTAACTAATCCAAAATGTCCAGAGCCAGTAAGGGAAAGAAAAGTAGTTCTCTTTCCCCCAGCTTGAAGAGCTGGCCAAGTCTTACAAAAGGCAGTGCGCTCCCGTTTGATGTTAACTAGTACCATCTTAGAGCATTCTCTAGTCAATTTGTAACATAAGCAGAACACATTTAATATACTTAAAAATACGGATTTAAAAGCTCAGAAATTAACATGTAATGTTAGCTTCATACAAAGAGTTGCTTCCTACTAGCATAAATCAGAGATATGCTGAGATACCGGCACTTCCAATAGCCAAACAGCACCATCTAAACATTTCTTCTGTGCTCCCCTGCTGCCTGAGAGGAGCAGCTGTGCAAAAGATGCTCCTAGCCTGCATAAACTATAGTCTGTAGTGAAGGAAAAGAGCACTGAGAGCTTTGTGATTGGGAAAATAGCCTTCTGTTGTTAAAAAAAAGGGGGGGGGGCAGGGAAGGAGGGTGAAGGGAAGTACTCCAGTCATTGTTCTGCCCTAGCAGCTGCTTAGGCAGAAAATGTCCTTTTAATGTTTTGAAATAAATACATGTGTGCAGCGTAGTCTTACCATTTCCTTATGGGAACTCCTCTTCAGAGTGAGTCAACACATAGAAAAGCACTACTTGTGGTTTACAAGAATCTAAACCACCACCATTGGTCAAAACCATAAACACTTCCTTTCTCAAGGACCAGGGGTGTCCTCACAGCATTCTAGTAACACTTGTGTCTTATTTTGAAGGTCAGTCCAAGCTCTAATCAACTCACCTTGGTACAAAAACAAGGACACCATTTGTTCGAATTGAGTAAATAACGCCATCTGCTATGCAGCGCTCATCTGTTTCTGGGGTTTTGTCTTTGAAGTACATGCACTGGAAGAGTTCAGTAGACTGTTTCTGAGCACGCTGGGCTGCCTGCAAGCACCCCCCACAAAAAGAGACAACAAAACCGCCTGAATAAATACTTCAACAACGTTGTTTGGCTTTGATTTCCATAGTTTCTTTTTCCCCACTACTTACTCCCTTACCCGTCCCCTGGAAAAACTACACCTAAAAGGAAATCCTGCATGCAGTACAGCTTAAGTATGAAGTTACTTTTAATACCACTCTCAGAAGAAAACTAATATTTAAGTAAAAAAACAAAAACCCAAAGCATTATAAATAAAAATGAGTGATACTATGTTGTTTTAGTACCAAAAGCCGCAGTCAGGACTGGTATTGCATTCCTCTGGGCAGCACAGAACCATGCAGAGACATGAACAATGACCGTCTTACCCTGTTTCTGTTATTAATGTGTCTGCACAGCTCCTGAAGATCCTTATTACTGAATACACAATCCTTAACATCTCCTTTAGTTTCATTCAGAGTTGCTGCCGTCAAGAGTCTGTGGACAACAATATCAGCGTATCTTCTAATTGGAGAAGTGAAATGAGTGTACTTCTCTAAGGCAAGTCCTACAAATAAAAAAGGAGGCAGTGTTAGGCAATCAAAGCAATCCCACCCAACAGTTCAGAAATAATAACAGGAATAGCATAAAAAATAAAGTGACAAGATACCATAATGCTGAAACTCTTCCTCAGGACAAGAGCCAGTGGAGAAGTACAATGCATTAGACATGGCGTGAGTGGCCATCGATCGCAACAGTTTATTTACAATTGGATCCAATGGGTCATTTGCTTTATCCAGAGACTCAGCCAATGCTTTATTAGACCTGTCAAAAAAGCATTAATTCTGAAGAAAATGATGCTATCCCTGATCATAGTAGCTTATACTTAAAAATAGCATACAAAAGCACATAAGCATTGATTAATAGTTATAAAAACATGAATAACATGCAGAATGATGTTAAAGCTTTCACCACAGTTTAGTAACAGCTCTGCTCTAGAAAAAGATTTAGAAAAAAACAAGTTTGCACCAACAGGCCTGTCATCTAGCAATCTGGAGAACCAAGCAGGACTGGAGCAAAACCCCATTCTATGCAAAACAGACAGTGAGCTGGTCCAAAACCTGTTCTGTACAGGAGAGCAGAAATGGGCAAGGTGACATCCAAGGAAAAGGAGGCACTACTGATGCTCTCGTGCTCTGTGATGTCCAGAAATGATGCCTCCCAATGTGATGAAGCTCACAGCCATAGTATCTCACTTTGTCATAGTATCGTGACAAATTAATTCTGACTTACTTTGAGTTATTTAAAATGCCTATATTGCACTGAATTTATTTGGTTTAAACAAGCACTTTCTTACACTACTACTACAGGAAATATGGTGCAAACAAGCCTATTGCAGAGCTTACCTATTACACAATGACCGAACAAATCTCCTGCTTACAGAAAGATTACGGTAAACTTTTTTTTAAGAATTGCTATGAAGTGTCTGTTAAGATTGATAACGAGAACTGTAATGCTTTGTGACGATAACATAGCCAAATAGTTAAAGTAGTTAATTGCTTAACTTTAATTAAAGTGCTTAAGATAAGTAAGAAAAGATACCATGTGTCTATTGAGAAACCTTTGGCACTGGCACATTCTCGAAGTTCAGTGAAAAATTCCTGTCGTGGTGGAGGGTGTTGGCGCAACAAAGCTTGATGAGGAAAATTTTCTGAAATCTTTTTTGCCACCCAGTGGTTGGCAAGAATCATACATTCTGCGACAGTCTCATGCACCTCCAGCGGCTGCTTGGGGATGAGATCATGGATATTGTTTTTATCATCCAGTTGCACTCGGATTTCTACCCCTTCTAGTTCCAGAGCACCACAGCTGTCCCGCTTAGCTCTAACATGTCGTGCTATATCGGTGAGTTTTGATATTGCCCAGACCAGTTCAGCCAACTTCTTCTGTTTAGTTATTTCATCCAAGTTCTTCAGTTCCAGGATATCACAAACAGCACTTATGTCTCCATCTAATAATCCCTGTGCTGCTTCGTAAACTAGCTTGTATGCAGATCGAATGATGGTTTTGTTGTAGCAGACTCTCAGCATTTCATAGGACTCTTTTTCTAGTTCCCACAAGACGCTTACAGCATACCTTAAGGATAAGATCACAATTCTATAAATAGTTCTGGTTGACTTAAACTATCATTTCAAGCACATCCAACTATTACAAATTTACAGGTTTCATTCTGTTGTTTTTTTTTTACTGGAAAGATCTTTTTCTTCATAAAACAAGCCAGTGCTCAGCAATGCCACTAATTCATGCACGTGCTTTTCTCTCGCATATCACAACTTAATTAATGAGGACCAACTATGTCAGCAGCATTTTCAATCCACCTGTTGAGGCAGAGTACCCCTAAGACAGAGGGCCACATCTATTTTAAGCACAGCTACACTGCAATAGTTATTTTTATTCATTTTTATTTTATTAGTCAGATGTGTCCACAATGAACATATCTACACCTTGCATATCCTCATGCCAGCCAGCCAACCAACCCTGTAAATTGTAATGAAATAGGGTAATGGCATGTTTGAAGAATAGGACAATAGTAAAAAACAGGACCATCCACATGGATGCATGCACTCCAGACTGAAACCCGTGTGAAAAAACAAGAATAAAGATGCCTTCACCTTTAGGTTGCTGTTTAAATACAAAGCAAATTCCTAAGGGTATAGGTAAACATTACTGAAGGACAAGATAGTAATTGTATAATACTGTATTTCAGCTTTTTGTGACTCCCTACTACTTCGCTTACAAATACTTGCAAATAATTCCAAGAACAAGTGCATAAGCAGTTACTACACACAATCTTACCTATCAACTCCACTAAGCAGAGAGCATACATCAGCACTCAAGACAGAGGGCAGCATGTCATAACGACGATCCGCTAAATAGTAAGTTGTCGCCCTGAGGAATAAAATACATTTACTCTCCCAGGCAGTTTGTGGTATAAGCGCAACTTCAGCAAAACATGATACATATCATTATTTTAAAAGGTTATTCTTACAGAACCCACACATGTGCAATACCGAAGTCAAATTATTTAAATAACTATTTGTAAAGTACAAGCGTAATTTTGCCTTCCTCGATATCTTCAGCTGCCGTTAAGGCCAGAACTAACAAAACATGCTTAGCTAAGAAGATGTCAATTAACAGCTATACCAAACATCTCTGCTGGCTATACAGTTTATGGTTTTTTGCATCTACAAAGAATACATTTCATACAGTGATTCAGCAGTTTAAGTTCAAAACACTGGCAACAACAGGAAAAAAAGAACAGAATATTTGGCGTATTAAAACACAAGACTGAATATTAAAACATAAGCCTGGCAAATACTTCTGGAATTAAATTCACGTAAGACTTAATTCCATTTTGTGGGTGTTCTATGCTCTGTGTGAAGATTCATCTCTCTTGGAATGCAAACAAGTGGTTTGTAAGTAATTCAAATCACAAATGTTAAAGAAGGCTACAAAGCAAACTAGTGATTAGGGAAAGATAAACTTAAATCATAACTTTGTGGAAAAGAGCAATTTTATAGTAAAGGGTGAAGCAGTAGGTAAGAAAGCAGTTTCTTCCCCAGCAGGGCTATTTTAGCCAAATAAAAGCAGAATACCATTAGTTCTATATTAGTTTTAATAAGCTGTTTCCATGACACAAAAGAAGAAAGAAGAAGAAAGAATGTTTCCTTCCTTCCAATATTTCTCAATGTTTCCTTAGGGTAGCATCACAAACTTCCAAGCTCCATAAATTTTCTCATTTTTAGAAAATATTTTACCTTGCTCTGGCCTCAACATCAGTGTAAGAATTTGCTGCCACAAAGTGGGTTACATCTGCAATGTGGACACCTAACTCTAGATTCCCATTAGGCAGAGTTCTAACGGAGAGCGCGTCATCCACATCCTCGCAGCCTTTTGGGTCAATACTGAATATCAAGTGTGTATCTCTCAAGTCAAGACGTTTTTTTTCCTCCTCTGGATTCACTTTCCATGGATTCTTTGAAGAACTCACAGGCATTTCACTCATCTGTACAAAAACATTATGGATAAACATACAATGATCTCTTTTCTACAAAAAGAAGCCAACAAATTAGATTTAATTAGCTTTTCCTTTTCTACTCTGCTAACATGTACTTTTCCCCCTAGACAAATTGTTCTTTCCTTGCATTTTCCACGTCAGTGTATTACATTTACTTCACAGAAAGCATGAAACAGAACTGAGGCAGAATTGAAAAGAATGCTACGTATATTATTAACAACAAATATTATTGTGGTGATATTGCAGCTCTGGCAAACATCACTACTGTACATTGGGTTTTTACATTCTTTTTCTTACAATTAATTGTAGGTATAATCCAAATACTTATCTATGAGAGCTGGTTCCTTTCCTGGTTGAAGATAAAGTATTTAAGACAATGATTTCAGTAGGTGCGGGCCTTTAGGATCAGTACCATAAACAAATATTTAAGACAGCAATACCTTAAAACTCTACCTCAAATTAGAATTAAGAGTTTGTAATCTTCTCCTCATAGCAAACATATTGTCTTAAAATCACTCGTCTTGAAAATTTGTAGTATCTATATAACCACTGATTCAAAAGTAATTCCAGAAAAATAACCTATAAATAGTTTTCAGCTTTCGAAAACCTGTTGGTAACTAAGACATTCAGCTGTAAGAGGGTCCCCCTCTTTGAGAAAAAAGACCCTGGAAATCATCAGAAAAGAATGTATCTAATCACAAAGACTAACCTGGATTTCTGAGAAAGGGGCAACACAAATGCTGTTCTCCACCAGAATAGCTGCAATTTCCCCCTCAAGTTCTCCAGTTCTTCCTAGCACTCTCACAAAGTGTCCATTTGGATATACAGAAGTTGATTCCCAAGAATCAATACGCACGACAACTCTATACTCCTGCAGCAAGACAATTCTGTTAGAACAGTAATCTGTTCCTGAGAAGCAATCAATATAAATACTGCTTCAGGGGCAAACAATGCTATCCAAAGAGACTGGCAACTCTAAAAACTTTATGGAAAGGAAAAAGAAACTCACAATGAGAAACAAAAAAAAAATACTGAGAATTACATTTATTTCCTGAGCAAGGACCCATTTGGGGACATTATATAGAGAATCTCCATCTTAAAGTATAAAAAATAAAAGCAAACCTAGGATGTACACAAATATTCTTATACCAGAAAAGACACAATTGGAATTTACTTCTTGGCTGCAAAGAAGTACTTAACATTACAAGGTAAAATGGCTAGGAATGAACAAAACCATGTTTCTTCTTTCTACAACAACTGCAGGCTAATCGTCACAGTTCATTATTTGTTGAAAAGCTGTCCTTGCTACTTTCATTAGTTATATATAGTCATAGATCAAATAAAGCCACAAGGGCTATTACAATCTATACCCCTAATATGACCATTCGTTTATCAGAAAAAAACTAATCAAGTAGTATATAAATGCTCAGGGTACCTGGACTGTGGCCCAAATTCAGGGCTCAAATAAGCTTTATTACCTGCAGGATACCTGTTTGGACAGGAATGGAACACATTCCTTCACGGCAGAAATTCAACTACTCTCACAGACTTAACTTTATTAAGAGTTTTACCCATGTTTTTGCCAAGAAAAAACATCATGAAAGTATGTAACACCTGCACAATTTTGTAGGAACACAGAATAGAGAAACACTTCCGTCAAATTACCTGTAATGCTTCAGCTTGCTGGGTACTGATCCGGATTTTGGGAATTCGGTAGTCCCAAGGTGTAACAAGGATTTTCTGAGCATTTCTGCCCTGGGACTGGCTCTCTTCTTTAGAGGGGAAAGTGACCACATAATCCCTCCAGTTCTTCTGAATGATTCCAACAACTTTACCTTTTAATAAGGAACATTGTTGGCTGTACATTAGAGAGTGAAACAGGAATATGAAAGCAAATATGTGGAAAGTATAGAAGATTCATTGCTTTGTAATACGAACTAATGTGTCCAGAAGTCTGTATCACAATTGCTAAGAACATACTATGCAGTCCACAATACAAGTTTGTTGTTATAAATTATCGTTGGCACAGACAGATTTTAATGAGCTTTTATTTATATGGAGACTAACGTGGAGACTAACTTCACTGTATGGATTTCAATTGATACAGTACATAAATTACTCAGAGAAATTCCCAATACTGAAATGTGGCCAAATATAGTAAAAAAACCATAAAATTTTTAATAGCAAAGATCAAAATCAAAGAGCATTTTCCTGCAGGAAAAGAATTAACATCCTAAAACTTTTAACTCAACAAATTTTTAAGATGTAGCCATACCCGCAGAGTAGTATTTTCAAATAAGACTCTAAGTTCCCATGGTACACAGGCATGTCACATTGTAATGAGAGATGGATAAAAAGCCATCTAACAACAAAATGTTTCATCTTCAACATTATTGGTCATCAAGGAATTAAAAGGATGCTGTTATCTTTGTGTGTCATCAACGGTGATAGCGGAGTGCACACTCTAGTAAACTGCTCTGTATTAGAATGGCAGCGTAGAGCTGTGAAGAGCAACAGCATGCGTTTGGGTAGCAAAGTATTCCAAACTCAGTATTTTACGAAGATAACTACAATAATTCAGCTATTTCTAAGAATGACATTAAAGAGAAAAATAAAGGGAGGGCTTGCATATAGAAAGAATCTAGCAGCCTTCTTGTTGGGATGTATTAGAATCCTTTAATTTGGGATAAGCACTTCAAATTTACTATGGTGCAAAAAATGTGACAATCACAGAGATCAAGGGAAGGGACTATTTAATGAAGAGTACAACACAGCTTCGACCAAGGAAATGAGGTGATCTTAACAAAACATTCTATCACGCTATCTACTTTACCTGTGGGCATAGGGTCACCAGTGGTGTCTGCAGGTGCTTTCTCCTCAATCTCATTTTCACAAAGGGCAACAGTCCTTCCTTTCCATTCATGCAAAGGTAGTAACTCAACAGCTACCACATCACCATGGATTGCACGATTTCGAGCTCTGGCCCCATAAATAAGGATGTCGCTTTGAAGTTCTACATTGAAAATAAAAAGAAATAGGAACTATAAACTGCAAAAAAATTCAAATCCCTCTAGTCTCGGCGGCATTCTGATGAAATAACAGAAAATTACATTTACAATATGATTGCCTCCAAAAAGGACTATTGGCAAGTAATTAATATGGCAAGAAAATTGAAACCTTTTCCTCATTTCTTATTATTTTAAATGAGATATTAAGCAATTCTGTAAGTGAACTCTTGGATAAAAAGCAGCATAGGCTAGGATGAGTTCTTAGGCAGCAGCTTTAAAAGCACACAACAGTTAAACTGTGGAAACCACTCCCACAGGATTCTGGGCAGGGTCCAGAATAAAACTAGTTTTATTCTGGGCAGGGTCCAGAATAAAACTAGTTTTAAAAAAAGGATTAGTATATTGAACACTTGTTTGACTGCAGTGTCTACCACAGGAACATTTGAAAGTACTTATTAGTGAAAGCTGGGACAATATATCTGTGCAAGGCTCTTCCTTCAAACGTGTTTATTACTAACTCATACCAGAAAGACAATACTGGTGTCACAATCTGATCCAAAAGGCATTTTTCCGATTATGTTCACAATGACCAGCTTCCTAATCCTGCCAACATCTACGCAAATACTTATTTCAGTCAAATGAGTGGTGACCTGAAGTTAGAGCAAAGCACAGGGATAACAATTTGCATCAGTATTCAACTTCAGAAAAGATGAGGGAGACCCGTTAGTAGGACAGGAGTCCAAAACATGTCCAAAGGTACTAAGAAAGAGGAGGGAGGACATAAAGGGTATTGTTTCCTCATGAGGCCCACCCTCTGGGTTCATCTTCAGCCTCCTTTCTGGCCCATGAAAACAACCCAAGCATTGCAGTATCTTTGCTTTCATCTTATTTAATAACTGAACAGCTACATACATATGGCTACATGGCTTCACGTAAAAAGCACAGACAGTGTCCAAAAGGCATTGAGTAAATCCTCTCACTGTCTTTTCACCTGTTTCTTTGCTGCCAAATCCCTGAAGTCGAACAAAAGCTTCCAGTTGTGCTCTGTGCTTATTGACATTCAGTGTACCCTAAAAGGAAATAACAAACCGATAAACAGAATGAAATAGTCACACCTCTAAATAGACAACTTTAAAGTATACCATTTTTGGTTTTACAATTATTTTTAGATAAATTAGTAGTTTTTATGCTAGGTAGGTTATTTTGAACATAGCTGTTCTCTCTATAGGGGGAGAATGTACAATGCAGAACTTTAAGTACTCACTGCTAGAAAAGAATGGTAAGTTCTTTTAAATGCTCAATTTAATTGTAAGATGGTAAAGGTCCTTTTATTCAAAGCACAGGCAGTGTAAGATTTCTTTAGCTGCCTGCCTTAACAGGGAATCTGGAGTTATTCCTACAAGAAAGAAAAACCTCAGTCTTTCTGTTCATATTCTATTCTTGCCTCGCTGCTGAAATTGTCAAGAAAGGAACAAATAACTAATTCTTTAAATTATTTTAAAGAGAAGGACACTTGTCCAGCAACAATCCATATTAAGAGCCTGAACAGCCATAAAACTAAATTAATTTCACTAACTGAGAGATCTCTGTGCAAATGAAGTAAGAAATGCTGCCCTTGTGCAGCATTGTTTATATTTAAGAATGAGCTCTAGCTGCTTCATATCACACCTAGTTTCTCAATTTACAGGTATATCACATATCAACCTGAAGAAAAAACCACAGAAAATTTTAGATCCTCAGTAATAGATTCTCATTTTTCCTTCTCCAGGAGAAAATAAACCCCACATGTTCACAAACTGAAGTAGGGGAAATATTTTGAGACTCCTAATCCCTTCCATCCTCTTACTCCTGCTTTGTTTTCTTTTCTTCTTCCCACTGTAGGGGTGCTTCTTTATCTAATCAATCTAATTCAGGCAACTAAAGTGACCAAGTACAAGACTGCATTGTTCTGTGTATGCTCTCTGTATAGCAAATTACCTGTATGTATCTTCCAGATTTGATCCCAGCCTCCAATATTTCCACAGGTAAGTGCTCAGGATATTCTTTTCCATTGTTTTCTCGGCTTTCACTCTCCCGTTCCCGCCGAGCTTGAAGTATAGAGTCAAAGAGTTCATGGGCAGCCTTCAAGTCAGGCCAAAAGTTATCCAAGTAATTCTGTATGCACATATATAAGCAAACATGACAGTATTTAGAGGTCTCTGTCCTTTTAATAATGCTTCATTTTAGAAAGCCTGTAACAGACAAGAACTGTCTCATATGCTATACTCTAATAGCATTTCCAAGTGGTAATGATGCATCTGCTCTGAACACCACAGATTTGTTCCAGATTCAACCTAACTCATTTGCTAAATACAACAGAGACATGACTGTTAAGACAGCATCCTAGACTAGAGATTCACAAACTTTTACCAATATACCCCATCCAGGCTACATACTTCTTGTAAAGTGCCATAGCTGAATCATCAAGCTGGCAACCCACTATTATTTTTACACTTTTTATATGATTTTGTACACCACATTTGAACCGCTTTCCATTGCCTCATAGCAATTTAAAAAAACCAAAGCATAATAATTTTTATATAGCTTTAAGGTAAATCTGCTTGGTACTGTTTTTACTCAACATTCCTTCACAGCTAAACATAAACCTCTCATCCACATATCCTTCTGAAGACAAGCAGTATCAGAGATCAACAACTAAATGAAGAATGAATTATCTTCCCATGCATCACTGTATCCTAGGCAGTCAAGGCTAAAGTAAACCAGCAGAATAATGCTGATGGATATTTAGGCTACAGCTGTTTATGGACTGCTTGCACTACAGATTTAGACAGCTGGCTAAGGTAACTGATTATTGTTCATCAATGTCAAATTCTTTAAAATCAGGAAAACAATGAAAAGGGCTCATAAGAAAGATGACCTCTATCTTTAGAGGTGCTGTTTTTCTTTCTAGTTCTCTGGTTTGCTCACTGCCACCATTTTTTATGACATTCCCATGACTGACATCTTTGCTTGCTTTGATAAATGAAGACGTGAGTTACCATCATAGTTTTCTTAAACGTAAACTCTGAAATTATTTGCACTATACATTGGACTTTAATGTACTTGCTTCATCATTTTGATGCAGTATAAAGGAAACCTACTTCTATTTTTCTGGCATGTTACCTTGAAGGAAATCACAAACACTCCTTCTGTTTCATTTCCATACTGCCTGATAGCATCTTCATCTTCTGTTACCATAACAACTGGCATCTGACCCAAGCAGTGATTATAATACCAGACTGCTGCATTGTAAATACTCCTAGAAAAGCAAAGTTTGAAATAAGATTTCTAGCATATCTCATTTGCTACTCACAAGACATTTGCACGCTTTGTAGGACAGTGATTTTGGTTTAACACACATACTTTTGTGCTATATACACCAAGCTACATAAAAATTGTTGCAGATACAAGGTTTATGTGCCACGCATAAGCACCAGGAGAACAGAAGAAAATAAAATATTTCCTCTCCAATACACCCGCCTGTGCCCCAGCTGCAACGTAACATATTGTTCCTCTGAGTGAAAGTTTTTAAAAAGCAAGTTGGAACTGTCGGGACTCCAATGCTATGGTGTTTGTAGGCTATCAAACACCACATCTAACAGTCCAATAAGGTATGCTTGTTCTACTGATTATGCTAATGCATTCTTTAAATGATCCAGCTTTTTTTTAGCATTATTGCATTTAATTAAGTACATTTTTGTCTATTTCCCTAAGAAAACAATATTGACACTTTCTGAATCACAAAAGCACAATCTAGACTTTCAGTTATTGTGAACTGTTCCAGAGCTAAGCACAGCAAGAGTATGAACTCTTATGTATCCAGTGCATGCTAATATTCCTAAATACAATGTCACGATGTTGCCCAGCGTAGCACTACATAAGTTAAAACAAACCTGGTCTGCCATTTCTCCATGGATTCTCCCTTCTCTCTTGGCAAATAAGAATGCTGGTGGAATTCATTAGCAAACACAGTACAGTCATGACGGGCATCCTTTACCAGGTTTCGTAATTTGTTGTACTGTCTGGAATACGAAGAAGATAAATACAGTCTCGTGCCTTCTTTTGATAATGCTATTTTAACACCAGATGAAAATACAGCTGAAAAACTCAGGGAAAAGTACTGTCATGCACGAATAAATGCATTCATTAAATTACGCCATTGATGATAAAACCTAAAACATCATCTGTAAGCAAGTTTTTCTAATTTCCATTATGAATGCTTTGGATTTTTAAACATATTTGTTTTCCAATGAGGTCCATAAAACATTGTTACGTGTTCAGGAACTTATTTTGTCACTTCTGGGACAAGAGCTATTTCTTCAAAGTGTTTGTGCTTTAGAAATACAGAAAGACCTTCATAGCAAATTGCACTCTCATATGCTATGGCAATACATAGGTTAATGTCTGGTAAAGTAAGTACCATATAACAGTACTAATTGTTCCCCAAAGTGCTCAGTCTTTAATAGAGCAAACTAAAAACATGTCCATGATCTAGTTGTGGCAGTTATATGCCACATATAACTTGATATATCATTACTGCAAAGCCTCCTTAATTCCCATCACAAGCCATCTGATTAGTTAATAATGCTACATATCTAATATCGCTCCTATCAAGTGAAAACTATGACAGCATTGTTGTCCATGGATCACAAAGGATCACAGTTCTTTCCCTCTTGTAAAATTGCATTAAGACACTTGAAAGACCTAAAAACAAACTAAGCACAGTGTATTTGCTGACTTTGGGTCACTGTGCTTAAATACACATTTTACAAAGTTAGTATCTTTACTTCAATCTAAATTAAAAATAAGGTAGTATAGGATAAGTACCTGCGTCCTTTTTGATGTTGCACAGCTTGACATGCTGTTTGCATGAAAATAATACCTTTCAGCTCTGGAAACTCAAGAATCTCAAGGTAATCTTGAACAACTTTGCAGTCAGGGACAACATAATGTGTAACATCATCTGATAACAATTTGCCATCTAAAATACAATTCAGAGTTTAAAGCTTTAAACTTCCGGTTGCAATACTGGTTTCTTAAAAATACTTTCAGATGTCAGGAAATTACAGTTGTGTATCCTCAAAGATATACATATCTCTTTTTCTGATGAACAAAATTATGACTACTAGGGTACAATCCTGTGGTACAATCTCTAAAATTTGTGACAGAACCGTTTCACGTATATGGATTCCAAAATTTAGTGCAAATTCTATCCAAATGAGTGAAAAAGATGTAACTTAAAGAATGCAGGTAACAGTCCTTTTTTATCCCCTTCCATATGAAAAAAGAGACTATACATCTGACACAGAAAGTCTTTTAATGGAATTTTCAAAGAGTTTAACTTCTGTTACATTGCTTCCACAGATTTCTCTACTCAACACTACCCATTTACAGCAGGGTCTCTTTCAATATCTTAATGTAAAAGAATACAGATAAGGGTACACCTGGAGAAAAGCAATGCTACTGCAAAGAGAAGATGTTCTTGAATCTAAACTATTAACCATCATTGCTAAGTTTCTCTGAAGAGACTCCATCTCTTAGGAATATGCTGTCAAAATCACAGAATCATTAAGGTTGGAAAAGACCTTTAAGGTCATCAAGTCCAACCATCAATCCAACACCATCATGCCCACTAAACCATATCCTGAAGTGCCACGTCTACACTTTTTTTGAACACTTCCAGTGATGGTGACTCCACCACCTCCCTGGGCATCCTATTGCAATGCATGACCACTCTCTCCATAAAGAAATTTTTCCTAATAACTAGTCTAAGATACCACAACCAACCCATTACAGATGACATCTTAAAATGTACCTCAAAATTAATGAGTTTAATTGCTTTAGATATTTCAAAGATTACCCAATAAACTTTCCGGAAGGGGCATTCTCCACTGTGTTTTCTCTCAGTGCCTAGTTATTCCTTATGGTATTATAAACACTGAACTGCTGAACTTACTGTAACGCAAGCAAATTATATATAATAAAAGTATATAGATTTTGAGAAGTCAAGTTCTTTCCATGTATTTCTTAGAAGCTGACAGAGGACAATCTATTGACTGCGATCACTAGAAGTGTGAATGCAGTAGGCACAATTCTGCACACAGTATCATGGCAACATCTCACACTGAAGGCATATAATGGATGATGGCAGAACGCATGCAAGAAAGCTAATATTTATTAATAAATCAGAAGAGCATTAAAAGTGAAATGTCACTTGAAGATTTATGTAATCTGTCCATATTGAGCTATTCTTGCCTAAACCATACATCTAGATCAGAATAACTTCTAAGTAGGCACAGCACACGATTACAAGTATCTGCAGATGTGATTTACGCAGGCAGTCTCTCACAGCGCATGAAATCAGTTTGCTCAGCACACTGTAGAGTCAGGAATGAAAACAAATGTTCACCTCACCTCTGAGTTACCTAGAATAATTACAAAGGGACATATTCTGATACTCACCTACAGCACAATTTACATTTAAGTCCCGAAGAGGGGAACTTAGGCATAGCAAGAGAGGCAAGACCTTTTTTTCTGGTACGTGCCTGCAACTTATCCTTAAGGAATTCATAACCAAATGCAATACATTAGGGAGCAGTAACTATCACTAGTCCTGACAGCCTAGGTAGCAGTAATACACTACCCCACCTTCTGCCCTCAGTTGCCACAGCCACCTAAACAAAAAGTGGCAACATCTGTGTCAACTACAGTTCAGAAGAAAAAAAAAAAAGTTAAAATTCTCAACCTTTTCTTTTAGGTACGCAAATAATTTGGTCGATTTAAATAGGTTGGATATTATGCTAGTTATTTGCTAGTTTCCTGCATGAAATAAATCGTGCTATTTAACAAAAAAAAAACCCCCTGAAATATCAACCAAAGGTCACATGATGATCTATGATGCACGGAACAGCACCACAGTATGTAAAAACAACAACAAATCTAGACATCATAGAGGCTGGCAGTCTTCCCATGTCTGAAATGATCAGATATGACACAGGAAGACATTTAATTACAATGCAGAATTACAATTGCTTCAAGACAACGGCTTGGCCCCACTGTAAGAACACTCAACAGGTACGTATAGAATTTACTTCATGCTATAAACTACCACCCTGCAGAAACTTATGCATCTGAGAAGATCTTTTGAAAAAAGGTAAGTGTGAAACTTGCATTATCCTTTAGTCTCTTATCACTGTCTGTAAACTGCTCACAGCCAAATCCTGTTAACAATCAGCTTCTCAACCTTTGTCTCTTTTCTTAACACCTCACTTCCTTCTGAAAGATTTTACTTTGAAGGAGTACTTTTGCTATATCCTTGATTTGGTACCGTTTTGATTTTTCCACGACTTTCTGTGCTGTTGCTCAGCTCGCTCCTTACCCGGCTCGGGAGGGCCGAGCCCTCTGCACCTCGCCGGCCCGCCCCCACCTCCTCCCCAGCTCCCTCCCGTCCTTAGTCCTCTGTCATTCGCCGCTCCCCGCACCAGGTCCCGCCGGTCCCTGTCAGGCCTCCCCGTCCCGGCACACCCCCGCCTGCCCAGGCTGTACGGATCACCTCTGCCCCCAGCTTTGGCCTACGTAACCTGAGGCACAGCGGCCCCAGGGCCAAGCTGCCCACCACTCCCGATCCCGGATCTGGCAGTCCGGATCCCCCCTGCCCCTTCTCCCAGCAGCCCCGGACCACAGGCCTCCCGCCGTCAGCCCCCTCACCGCGAGCACAGGCGGCGCGGCACAGGGCGCTGCGGCACGGCACGTCGGGGCGGAGGTAGTGCTCCCGCACGACGCGCACCGAGCGGCCCTGCTGGCCCCGCAGCTGCAGCACTTTCTCCGTGCGCAGCATTGCGATGGCGGGAACCTGCCGCCCCGCAGCCAGGCCCGCTGCTCCCAGGGCGCTTGCGCGTGGCGCGGGGGGGAGGTGCAACCGCACGAGGCAGGGCCTCAGTGGAGGGGCGGGAAAAGGTCGGGCTGGTGGTAGCGGTGTTGCTGGGGCGAGCTAAGGGATGGCTCTGAGGGACAGGCGGGAGCGAACTGAGGGACCAGGGGCGGGAGCGGAGGGGCAGGTGGGAGCGAGCTGAGGGACCCGGGGCGGCAGCTGAGGGACGGGCGGGAGCGAGCTGAAGGAAGCAGGGCTGCAGCTGAGGGACAGGCGGGAGCGAGCTGAGGGAAGCAGGGCCACAGGTGAGGAGCGGCTCTGAGGGACAGGCGGGAGCGAGCTGAGGGAAGCAGGGCCACAGGTGAGGAGCGGCTCTGAGGGACAGGCGGGAGCGAGCTGAGGGACCCGGGCCCTCAGCTAAGGGACAGGCGGGAGCTTGCTGAGTGAACGGGGGCGGCTGCTGAGGGACAGGCGGGAGCGAGCTGAGGGAACAGGGGCGGCAGCCGAGGGACAGGCGGGAGCGAGCTGAGGGAACCGGGGCCGCTTCTGAGGGGCGGCTCTGGGGGACAGGCGGGAGCGAGCTGAAGGAAGCGGGGCCGCAGCTGAGAGGATGCTCTCAGGAGCTGGGGGCTGAGCCCTGGGAGAGCCGTAGCTTGTGCGTCTGGCTGAGCAGAGAGGACAGATTCCCTTTCAGCGAGAGGAAAAAAGTGTCTGGGGTGTCCGCGGAAGTCAATGGAGAAGAACCTGTTAGACTCTGTTAGGTTGCAGTGGCATTATGTTGAGGTGGTCGTGGTGAAGATACATGTGGGGGTTTATTTGTTTTTAGGCTTCCTATTACAAGGGCAGCGATGTGCTTTTTGGTGTTGGAGGCACTGGATGATTGAAAAGGGAAGAACAAGAACAGAACACGGCTGTCTTGCTGTGCCTAATATGTAGTCCTGCATAAATGCATGTGTGTGAACCTCCATGGTCTTTCATGGCAGCTTCCAGGAGAAATCCCAGGTCCGTTCCTCAGATCATCTGGTTTTGTGTTGTCACTTGCCAGCACTCAGGGCGTTGAGGTGGGGAAGGGGGCTAGGGTGTGTGAGGAGTGCAGGCAAGCCCTAACGTCAGCTAATCTACGGTAGGCACCAATATTGTTCTTCACATTCATGGAGGGGAAGAGAAAGACACTGAAAGATTAAGTCTTGCTCAAGATCAAACAGAAAAGCAGTGGAAGGTCATGAGTCCAGCGCATTGTTTCTGGATCTGAGTCAATGCTCTGTAAATCAGACTGTAATGGTATTTAGGGGATGATTATTTTGACTATTAAAAAAGCATTAATACTTTCTCAATATTAATTGCCTACATCATAACCTCACTTGCACATAAATACATGGTGCAAACTAGTATTTTTTCCTTATGAGGAAAAAGGACTGGGAGAAAGCCAAGGCACTATGTCACTGCATGTTCCTGTTTATTCTACTTCTTATTTTTCACATGTTTTATAAAATGTGTATCTCCAGTGACTAACACTTCTAAGTAACCAATTGGTGCCAGTAAATGGAAGTACCATCTGTAAGAAACTGATTTGCAGAAGCCAAGTTCTCAAACATATGAGGAGGAGGAGGTGTTATAACTTAGTGAGAGACGACCAAAGTGTAGACTTGGTTTTGGTAGTCAAGATGATTTTAGACTTATTATGTAAGCAGGCTGTGAGAGGAAAGGGGAAATGGAGACCAAAATGATGGAGCTCTTGTTCAGTAGGAACAACGATGAAATAACCAGTGGTGATGGAAAGGGGAAGAACACAACACTTGGGAGAAAAGACATTTAATTCAAGTTGAAATGTGTAAGATGCTGATTGCTGATACAATGAAGAACACAGACCAGTGTGCTTACTCAGTGTCATTCAATGACTGCAGTAAAATGAAGGTTAGTTAAAGTGACTGATATCATTGCTCTTATCCATTCACTGTTTCACAGAGAAAAATGTAAGTTTAACTTTGTTTCACAGAGAAAAATGTAAGACCTTTGGGCAAAGTCCATGCATTGCTGATACTGTTGAGTAGCTGCATGCTTACTTCTAATATCCTAGTCAGAAAATGTTTAAGGTTTTCACAGTTTCCTCCTTCCCTCTCTTCCTCTCTTGGAGAGCAACCTCATATGAGTAAAAGTCAAAGGTGGAGTCACTAAAGCCAGAGAGAACTGTTTACACTTTATCTAATAACTGTCCCAATGAGATCAGAGACAAATTTTTGTGCTCATCTGGTTATTGCTTTATACATGGCAAGACGGTTATGCAGGGAGAACCCAAACCAACAGGATAAAAAGAAGCACCTTTGATTGTTTTAAAATAAAAGCTGCAAAAATGTTCTAAGTATCAGAAGATCTCATTAACTGCTGAAGAATGAAGGTGCGATGCAGCACAGCTGCAGAATGATGAAACATGCATTTCTCCATGCAGTTTTCCTTCATTAAGTGCTTGAGAAACAAAACATGGTAGAACAAAAGGAAGCAGTATAAATAGTCTTTTCATAGAGCATTCCTTGTTTCATACACTGCTCCCTTGGATAACACCAGTGAGTGCTAGAGAAGCTTTCACTTTAAATGAGTGAGAGAAGTCTCTCTAAAGTTCAATTACATGTTTGTTCTTGTCTATGTTGGGAAGAGTGAGCCTCTCAGGAGGTCTCCCTGCTTGGAAAAACATGTCAGGAGATGCAGTACAGAATTTCAATATAGTACCTTTTGATAGAACTTGCTCAATATTTTGGCAAAGACATGTTTCAGGTCATTGGAGAATACCAGCTTTTGGCTCAAGTTTCCCAAGCTTGAAGCCTGACTCATCTGACCAATGCCTGAAAACAGTGTGACCTAAGAGACTCATTTTGAATGCAGAAGTGAAAGTTTGTTATGCAGGTTTTTAGGCATCTATATATGGAAATGGAAGGTGCACAAGGCAAAAGCAGGTATTCATATATAGGTGTGATACATTGTGACCATTTAATGTTGACCTGCTTACCAGTATTTGTCAGTTGGCACCATAGTTACATCTTTTCATACACCTCACTTCTGCCCTGGCAAAGCAGCTACTGGGTTTTCTTCTTGGAAAGGGGTTTCTTCCTTGCGTTTGTAAAACCTGTTATTATACTCTCCTCACTCCCTCCTGATGTGAGGTGGGCTGCATAGCTAAACTGGGCTTCATCAACCAAGTTTGTGTTTAAGATGGTGACAGAAAAATAGATAGAAATGTATACAGCAAATTATATTTTGGTCGGCTACTGTGCTTATAAGGAACTCTGCAGTAGACAGCCTAAAGGTGGGCTTATGTAAACTATGAGATCTAATACAGGCTGAAGAAAAAAAGACACAAACAAGAGACAGAATATTAAAGTCTGAGCTTCACACAGTTGTGGAATCAATGGAAATAATACGTTTCCATTTGAACAAGGCACTTTTTTTTCTCCAAGAACTCCATCACTGAGGTAAAGGATGGAAGATTTGATTATCTTATAGCATATCTTTGAAGTTGGTTCTTCCATTCTTAAAGGAATTTTGAAGCAACTGGCAGTTCAGAATCTGCTTCTAACTCATGCAAAACTGAATAAATGCTGTCTTTTCTCTTGGAGATTCCTTCTCCTGTATTGCTGGCTCAGTAAAAGCCAAATATTGTAAAAATAGTACCCGCATCTAAAATGGTCTCAGGATTAGTATGCCTTTCCTTGCACTCATAAAAAAGTATAATGCAGAATTCTCACCCAGTTGTGCTCTGGATGCCAATACTTAGTGTCTTTTAGAGATTTAGTCTCCTTCCTACTACACAGCGCAGGAGAGCTGATAAGAGAAGCTGCCTGTATTTTCTGAACAGAAAACCACATAAAATCAAGAGCAGTATCTGTGGCTCCGTTACATGTAGCTGCATTTCTGAGGTAGAATTCTTCGCCTTCATTTGTGAGAAAGCATATAAAAACTCCCTGCATTTGTAGGCAGGAGTGACAAAACATGATGATGTCATAGCTGAAGGTTTGGGAATTTTATTCCATTAGGTCAGCATGGTCAGCTTGTCAATGAAGCTTGGCTTAACTGATGTAGCACATGGTTTATGTTATTCTGTTTATCAGCAATATTCCCAGCTGGAAATCTCTTTCTACTTAAAGGAGCTGTACCGAGGTTAATTATGTTTGTTGTTGGAAAAAATTGATTTTATTTCTAGTCTGAATTTGCAAACTTGGTTTTTGCCTTGTGATGTATTTGTAAAACTGGAAAGTGCTCTCCCATCAAATTGCTTTTCTTTGTCTGCTTTTACTCTGTCATCTAATGACCCTTTTTGCTTTTTCTTTGATAACTTAAACAGGTCAAACTCTTCATTTTTCATGTTTCACAACTCTTTAATCTTCTGGTGTTTTATTTCTGAAGAGAATGCCATTGCTTAAAATCCTCATTGCATTGTGTATACTAGAATTAAAAGCTGCACTATGGCCTGAAACAGGTATGTAAAAGTCTTCCCACTTCTTATTCTTCTGTGTATGCATCTTAGAATTAGACTGTTTTTTTCTTTTTCGTATTAGCATTGTGCTGAGGGCTCAGGTTTAGTTATTAATCTATTACTATTTTCAAATATTCTTGAAAGTCAGTATTCCTAGACAGGATCCCTGCTCTATAAGCATGGCTTACATCCTTTTTTGCTTGAAATTTAAACTTCAACTTCATTTATATCTATCCCAGTTATTTGCTGGGACCCAGTTTATGAAGTGATCTAGGTCCGTGGTGAGTGCCAGTCACAAAAATATGCAAAAGGTATTTCCACAATGACTCTAGTAGGAAATCTGAAAATAATATTTAATTGTAAGACCTATTATTTAAACTTTCCTTAGTCAATTTAATATGTGCCATGCTGATTTGCAGCTTTCAAAAAAGCTGTGTATATGCTGATGAACAGCTAGTTTTCCAAAATCTTTAAATTCCTAACAGGAGTCTTGTTATAGTGGCAAGATTGCTTTTACTCAACTAACTATAGTTTTATAAAAGACAGATACCAAGTTATTTTAACAAGGTCTATTTTATGTAATCCTGTGTCAACTGGAATTAATTATATAACCCCCCTTTAATTATTTTTATCGAATCACATATTAATTAGACTTCTGTTATTTTGCTTGGGATTGCCCTTTGACTGACAGGCCTATAATTATCTGGATTATCCCATTTATCTTTTAAAATTATTTTATATAGCATTACAAAAAACATGCTAATGCTCTTTTTATTTTAGTGAAAATAAAATTATTTTGTATTCATGTATTCCCATTTTCTCCTTGGATTTCAGTTAGTCATAAACCATTTTCCTACTTTTAAATTTGCAATACCGGTTATCACCACTGGGAGACACTATTTAATTGATTTTGGGTTGAAATGGTAACTTGCTTCCATTACCGTGTCTATAGGCTGAAATTCAACCTCTCAGCTTCTGTGAACAAACTGCTTGGAGTTGCTTATAACTAGACAAATTTCTTCTCCAAAATAAACTAGGAACTGATGCGGTTCTGTAATAAAAAAAAAAATAGAAAATAAAAAAGAAAAGGCTTGCATATCTCTCCAAGCATGTCAGGAATATGAAACTACATGATGTTTATAATTATTGGAAGCATAAAGGCAATTTATTTATCACAATGCCTGATTTTTACTATGGTATGCAATTGATTTTCTTCCCACCACCCTTTTTCTCCTTGGATGCAGTTCAAAAGTTTACTACATCACTGAATTGCAAAGTTATATGTTATTTTGTTTCACTTATTCTCCGTACCTGTACTTTGTTTATTCCAGGTTTTTACTACATTTACTGATGAGAGATCTCAGATCTTATTTAAAGGAAAAGAGCCTTTATACTGACATCATTAGAATGTGAAGCTTTAGCTGATTAAGGAGATTTAGGTTATTTGTAGATGGTAATAATTTGGTAGATTCCAGTATTTCTGCTTTCATAAAATGTGTTTGTATTCATTACACTAGAAATCATGAAAACAATTTAGATAGACCAAAGGAGGAGTCCACCATACCAGTCTTTTTGTCATCAAAATGTGTTTGGTTTGATTGGAGCCTTTACGTTCAAATGATGCTCTGTGGCGCCTCGGCTCTTGTGTGGGTTCAAAGGAAAATCACGATTAGAGATGGAAAGCCCTAATAGGTCACCTCTTCCACCACTACCAAATTGAGATTGCTCCCTATAGTATATCTAGCTCAAGTTTGGGGTCAATGCTGCACAATATAATGCTCTAAGGTTTTTTTATTTATGTGCCACAGTAGAGAGAAAACAGAATTGCAAGGGTGACATTTTTTACCCATGCTTTCAAAATCATGAGGAGACGTTTCTGGGTGAAATGGATTCATTTCCTCTTGGACTCCTATCATAAGAAATTAAATGGGATTGACCTGTGGGGAACTCTGCTGTTGTGATTTGCTCTACAAATGAGATACAAAAGGATTTCTTTGAGAGCTCAGAGATGTATATAGAAACTGAAGGAAACTATATCATACTGTATTTCTGGTCTGCAGCTGTGCATCTTAGGTGCTTTCTATTTTTCTCACTAAAAGGCTATGAGTAAAGATTTTGTACTCCTAACTGCTCTATCCTCTGGCAAATCATATTGCCTGGCAAGTCTGGGTAAATAAGTTTACTCTTTGTTTGTTTTTTTAATTGTTTGCAAGAAAAAATGCAAAATTTCAGAATACATTCTTTTGTCATAATTATTGTCAAGAACTAAGTCTTATCCAAAAAATAATTCAAGTGTACCTAATTGTATATAATAATACTTTAACATATGCTGCTGAGTTCTGTATGTAATGTATTATTAGTGTTTTCTTACTGCAAGTGTGTGAAAACTGACCAACAGTGAATATTTTGAATTTAGCGTAAAAGTCATAAAATGACATATATACCGCTAACCACTGATTGTGCAATTTGAGGTTTTAATTTGGCAAATGTTCAAGCTTAAAATGTGTTTTTCATGATTATTCCCCTTATTAAAGCTCATTTGCTATTCATGGAAAGTGAGCACAAAAGGGATGTGAACAGTCAAAAGAAATCCATTTAAAAATTCAAATGAATATCCAAGGGAAATGGATTGCACTGTTTGCCTGACTCTGCTGGGTATACTCTGCTGCTGAATGTCTTATTAATAGGTGCCTTTGTCATTGTCCTTAAGGCTTTCATCACAAATTTTAGGTAGTTTTGTTACGATTTCATATTGCAGTCATTATGCAAAATTTGTTCTTGATATTGCTAAAATGGTTCTGTTAGCGTGATGCTAGGTGAGAGCGTGTTCACCATGTGGCTGCTCCTTTTTCAAGTTAGTGAAAAACTTATTTGTTGTGATACTAACTCCCGAGTTTAAATGTGATGGAGTTAAAGAAACTCAGATCATCATCCCTTGCTAAAAGCTGAGACATTACTTCCAATGGCCTTGCTGATACTAGTCTCAGGGACTCCAGTTACCCTTCTGTAACCGCCTATGTAGAAAAAATACTTACCTAGTGATGAGAAGAATCTGGACCATCAACTGTGAGAGCAAAAAGCAATAACTGCTCTTTATTTTCTACTTATGCTGACCTCCTGCATGCTAAGTTGCGCTTTTTTCTTTATTTTCATGGGAGCAGGGTATGTATTTAAGGTTCTTTTCTCTCCCCCGCTTTCATCCACAAGGTCTAATTGAAGTAAAAGTAAGGTGCTCAGTGACTGTCCTCTAAGTCCCAGGCATTTGGGACAACTGCCAAAGTGCTACTTGTTAATACTTCACAAAATGGTATGACATCTCCTCTGGTTACATTTGAACCACAGCAATGTGATGGTGTAATAACTGTGGCTAAGGTGTCAGATTCTGCAGCTTAATGTATACCAGCGTTGTCTTCGCTATGTTGCCTGGCCCTCCATGTGTTGACTCATGGGATAGCTGAGGGTAAGAGGGACCCCAGGAGGTCCCTAGGGCCTCCTCATTGAGCAGGTTGACTAGGACCATGTCCAGTTGGGTTTTGAATGTTTCCAAGGATGGAGACTCTACAACCTCTCTTGGAAAACTCTTCATGCCTGACCACCCTCACAATAAAACAGTTTTTTCTTAGTTTTAAGTGGAATTTCCTCTTTTTCAGTTTTTCGCCACTGCTTTTCATCCTGTACTGGGCACCATGGAGAAGAGTCTGAGTCTGTCATCTTTACTTCCTCTGATGGGACTGTATACACACTGATAAAATCTGCCTTGAGCTTTCTCTTCTCAAGACTAAACAGTCCTATCTACTCTATTATTATACATTAAGCTACCTCCTAGAAGTTTCTGGAGGGATGGGCTTAAAATGAAGTTGAGAAAACACATTTTTTGGGTTTTGTTCCCCTGGATAGCAGTTAGGAATCATTTTCATTACAGCTCTATATAAATATAGAAAGAAAATTGATCTGAAGCCGAATAGTAAAGAATAATATAAGTAGTTGCTCTTTTTTTTTTTTTTTAAATAAAGCAAGTTGCAATAGCCTTCGCATGTGAGCCTACAGTAGTACTCTGCTTACTGTAATTTCTGAATGAAGAAAAAGTGTTAAAATATGGGCTATAAGCTTTGTACTGTAGTTAAATAGTGCAACGTTTATGTGTCATAATTCCCTATTATGTTGGAGAGTTAAAGTTACATGAGCAACTACATGGTTTCTAGGGGTAGATAACTGAAAAGGAATTTGCTGCATCATTCAGCCTGAGGTTTTGAAGATGCATTTACTCATGCAAGCCGAGGTCGAAGGCTAGTGGTTTTCAGAAAGGTCTTGCTTCTTAGTCAAATTTATAACTGCTTGAACTAAACCAAAAAAGATCAAATTATTTGCCTGGGGTCACATGCCAACTGAGTGGCTCAGCCAGCACTTGAGCCAAAGATCCATTCTCTAGGTTTATCACCCTTGACTGTAAATAGTAGATTTCATTTTGGGTTATGACGATATTAGGCAGGTAGCATAACATTTTTTATAAGTTTCTGAAAGAGGCTGAGCTGCCATTATAATAAGGAAATAGTCTAATGGGCTAATAAAAAGTTAAGAAAAAACAAGGTACAAAAAATATTGTCAGAGGAAGAAATTAAACCTTGGACTGGTAGTTTACTCTTCTGTTAAATAGTCTGGACCAGGATACAGAGTTTCTCTGGGGAGACCAGTATGGGTTGCACAATCAGGCAGTCTGTCACCTCTGTCTGCCACCATGACTTCCAAAGGGAAGATCCACCATAGATATTGTAAGACACTTCACTTAACTTCAACACTTCTGGTAGATATCTAAACTGAAGGAGGTAGGATGGCCTAGCTTCTTTCTAGTGAACTAGGAGAAAGACTGTTGTGCTTAGAAATGGCTGACATGAATAGTCTTTTAGGTACAGCACTGTCCACTCTATAGTGATCTTCTTCCCACCCAGAGTTCAATCCAGATCTGTAGAACTGACAAGGTAAAGAAATTGTCAAATACATTGCATGTCCTCCCTTTACAGGTCTCAGGGAAGAAAGTGGCTGCTGCTATGCATGGTCCAAACAGAATCATTTGAGCTTGTGCTCTCCTGGTTTAAAGAGGCTGCTATAGGTTGCCTAAGATAGTATAAACATCGGTCAGTAATATGACAGCATTTCAACACATTCTGTTCAGAAAACTTTGTGTTTAGCTCTGAAAATGCAGCCACTTTTTGTAGCAACTGATACGATGTGGAACTTTCTGGGGACATGAAGGACATGAGAATGCCTACCAAACACTAAGATGCTCATTCAATCTAGTGAGAGATTCCCTGATTTTTTCTATTTTTCATACTGATGCTTATTTTAGCTATTTTTTATACTCTTTCTCTAGTCCTGATTCCCCATTCCACTGTGTAGTGTGTGCTACTGAGGAAGTACAAAGCATCAGTGAGGAGTTGTCCCGCAAGTTGGACTAGCAAGTGGAGCTGCAGGTAGGAGAAAGTTTTTCTGCTGGTGCAAACTGAAGGCAAAAGAGCAGACCCCATTCTGTGGCAGAACAGTTCTGTATTTAGACTCAGGTGACATGAATGCTCCTGCAGGTATGACAGCCTATACCTTTGGAAGCATATAAGAAGATGGAGGGACAATCTTGGCTTATTTCAATCTAATATTTTTGCTTAAAATTAAGTGCAGCATGTTATTCCAGCTTATCTCACCACTCCTCCTTTTTTGTGTTTCTTCTGGTATGTCCCATCCCTTCAGTTTCATTTTTGGAATTTAATATCTCCCATTGATGATTTCTGTTCCTTATCTTCCCTTGATCCATTTCTGCTTCTCTGTTAGATTCTCTCCCCTTGAGTCTCCAACTAATGTCTCCCCATATGTCAGATTAAAAAAAAAATAAAATTACAAGATGCTAGGCTGTGAAAGGAACTAGAGAATGTTTATGTGGTTGCAGCATTAAAATGACTTTATTTCTACAGCATTTCAGATGCCGGGCTTGACAGTTTCATTTCCGAAACTATTTATACTCACAAAAGTCCATAATAGCATTTCCATTATTTTCTTATATGATTTTTTTGCCTATATTTTATCAAGTTAGCTTCTTCTCTTCAGGCCTGATTTCAGACAATAGGAATACAAAGTGGAAAAATCCTTTCTAAAAGAGACTGTTGCTTTTTATCTATTAAAGCATCTTTCTCCATCCCAACACATTGTTATCTCAGTCTACTTTTCAGCTTCTCCTGTGTATTTGAGCCAATGGTATGACTTACAGGGGAGACTTTGATGGACGTTTCACCTGAAGAGTATGCATGCTTATAGTTGAGGAACCTTACTAAAGCTGCCTTCCTGATTATTCACCAAAGTCCTCTTGCTGTTCCAGATACTGCTTCCAGAGCATGCTATATTAAAGCAAAGGCTAACTGTAACTGTTGCTTCACATTGAAAACATAGAGGGAGTAGTTAATTTACTAAACTGTGTGTACATCCACGGATGTACCAGTGGACATCACAATAGGCTCGGATGAAGAGGAATGATCAATTTTATTTTCTTGCTTTTCTAAATATGATGTTGTCCAAGCATTTATATATGTGATGTTCCATTTTTCTTCTCTTTCATTAAAGAGAAAA
The DNA here is from genome assembly GCF_964289735.1 of Phaethon aethereus. Lineage (NCBI taxonomy): Eukaryota > Metazoa > Chordata > Aves > Phaethontiformes > Phaethontidae > Phaethon > Phaethon aethereus. The sequence goes on from NC_138588.1 coordinate 2,622,564, forward strand.
AAACAAACAAACCACAGTTTGCAGTTTTGAAAAGGAAACTACAACTAGCATTAAATATTCTTGAACAATATCATTGTATTAAATTCTGGTATGGTTTGCGTAAAGAGATTGTGGAAATTTTTAAGAACAAGTTAAATAAATGTCTGTTAGGAGTAGTCTAGGTGTAACTTGCTCCTTGCTCCAGTAATCAAATCAGTGATTTCCAGGCTTCTAGTTTAGCAAATCGTTGTCAGCTCTCAGGACTTCTCTACAGACCACCAGACCCCCTTAGTGTCTGGTTGTTGAAAACATAATAAAGACAACGCTCGCTATGATTTCATAAATTACAGTTTGGAAACCACTACACGTAATGATGGCTTTGGTTCCCTCCAGCTTTCTACTTCTGTGGTTCTGTACTGTTGCCGTAATTCCAGGGCAATGGTAAAACAAGTTTGCGATGATATATGATAATAACAACCATCTGAGCTACATCCCTTACTACAATCTCATTTGCTTGCCTCAGAGAGACTTGCTTGCCCAGGAAGGTCAGCAGGTTGTTTGCTTCCTGTTGAGCTAATTGGCAGGGTGACAACCACCGCCTGCCAAGCAAATGCATTTGTTTCATCTCTGCTGGTTGTGGATAAAACCCGCCAATAGACAAAGGAGGCCTTTTTTTAATGGGCTAATTTAGAGCTGAGTGAAGATGGGCTCTCCCCGTAAATCCCAAAGTAGCAGTATTAGCTGCTTGTAGATGTGTACAAATAATATACATCCAATTCAGTTTGGATCCCTTTCTTTACCTGACAGTGCAGTAGCAGGAGAGGAGAACTATTGATCTCGGTATGACATGGTTTACCAGAACCAGGTAGCTCTGACGTCCATTGTTATGTACTTAAAAGCTGATGCGAACTGTAAGATTGAATGGAATATAGGAGAGATGAGGAGCTTCCTGAATTGATTTAAGATGCGTGAAGCCGGTGGACAGTACCTTTCCACTTCTGTATAAAGGGCGTATGCAAGGCCCAAGGGAGTCAGTGCAAAGATTTTTGTTAATGTTTATGGGCATTATCAAGTCCTAAAGACAGAGTCAAGACTTAAGATGTTTTGACTTTGAAACAAAGGCTCTGGTGCAATTACATAATTTCTATTATTCTCATTTAAACGGATGTGTGTTATTCATCATGCTGATCAGAACATGCTTTGCATCACTGTGCTATTTCTGGTTTGATGATTGTGATAAACTTAGTAACCTTTTTTAGACTGTGAAGTTGTACACTTCCTTCAGATCCTTCATTTAGCCTGTAAAAGTGCTTTTTAAGTTTTAAAGGATAAAATTTATGTTTGTTTGCACCAATTAGAGATTGCTGGGGACTAATTGTATTCTAAAAATATAGGAATACTTTTAGTACTGCTTCATTTTTACCTTTTCCAGAGATTTCCATACTCTCCATTTGTATGTAAGGTGCCTGTTGTTACCACCTCCCTATAAGTGAGGGCTATCTGTTTGGTATCTTTAGGATTTGTAGGTTTTAATTAGAATGGATTTATGTTGATTAGAGTTGATGGGATTGAAATGCCATGTAGTTATTAATTTCCTAGTTTTAATTTTGCTACTTAGTCACACGTTACCAAAAATATCTTAGAAATATCTTAGAAATACATTTTTTCCCTTGTAAAGTGGCAAAACAGAGAAATAAATGCATTGCAGCATGCTGTCATTTTGCGAATAAACTTCTGCCAGATCCTGATTTTTTAAATTCTATGAATGCCTATTGAGCTGGATGAAAATGAAAGAAATATTTGCAGCCAAGTTTTACTAGATTTTCTCTGAAATCTGAAATAAAACTTGTGTGAGTTTCTCTTAGGATTTGCTTGTTTTCTTTTTACATTTAAAATGTCAATGTACATAATTCCTTGAAATTCTGAAATTTGAAAAAGTCCTTACAATTTTAATATGTGTAACATTTGCAGTACAGACCTAGATTCCGTAGAGAAGTTAATATTAATCAGCACATGGAATACTGTTTCCATTTTTGCAGGTAGGAAAGTGAGGCATAAAATAATCTGTGGTCCAGTCCAATAGTCATTACAAACAATCTAAAGTTGTACCTTTAGATCTCACTGTAGCAAGATAAGGTCTTATGCAGAATGGACTAGCTTTGCAGGCTGCTCATCTCTTCAAAGATGAATAAAATCAGAAACAAAAAATCCCAGAGCAGATAGAAATTCAGATTATTCTCTTTCCGAAAGTCCCATGCTGAGCCCATTGAAGATGAAGGTGGTAGACCACAGCATTGAGATACAGAAGCCCAGTAGGCAGAGTTTAGGACTAGGAATCAGGACTCCCTGGTTTTATTCCCTAGTTTGTCATTGCAACTGTAGGCAGTTGTTTTTCTTCTATTTTGCCTTCGCTCTTGCTTGCATTTTTTGGTGGGACTGTGTATTACTGTGAATATATGGGAATCAAATGAAAGTCTGATCTTGATTAAGAACTCTGGGTGCTATCTTAATGCAAATAAATTATAACGGCTAAAGATAGATATGGTCATAGAAAAGGGGTACAGTTAATAGAACATTTATATTCAGTGCTCACATTCAACTAGTACCTAAAACTTGAGGGTAAAAATTAATGCAGAAATCTATCATAAAGATAAATTCACAGCTTCTTTCAGCTTGTCTATTCTTTCTGTAATAAAACCCATTCCTCGCTGAATACAAGACCAATGAACTAAAAATTTCTTTTGATAGAAATATAGCAGAGCAATGTGCATTCCACACTGTGTCCTAATAATGCCAATTGCTGTAACAGTATATTTCATACAGATTTAAGTTCTGTCCTTAGTATTATGTCCATCTGGAGACAGCTGTTTGAAGAAAACCAGCTAAGTTTGATGATAAATTTGCCCCAGCATATTTAGAAGTACTTGTAAGGTATAAATGAAGATATCATACGGACTTGTTTCGGAATGCCAACCACATGAATTTCTATCTGCTTCAGTCCTTATTTTAACTTTATTATCCGGTCTGCTATCACTTGGAATTCTTACCAGCTTTCTCCAGAGGGGAATTTCCAAAGGGAGAGCAGTCTCTTGGGTTTCTGTGTGAAGGAGCAGAACTTTGGGTGACCTCACTGTATTGGTGTAGGCAGATGAAGTGAATCAGCATTCTTTAGCTGCTGATTCTATGCCCCTTTTTTGGTCTGTACTTGCTCATGGCTGTTCCAGCCTTTAGGTTTCGGTGAAGGAGAAATTCTGGTGCTTAATGTCACTACATTTCTTCAGAGAAGACCTCTTGCAGTATTACTGCTTCACACCAGTGCCAGCAGGTTTCCAATTTGGTCCAACCTCAGCTTAAGGAAATATAGATGTATATATAGTCTTTAAATAATGGCTCTCTGAATGACTGGACGAACTCAAGGGACTGATAATAGTCTATGCAGCTTTTAACTCAATTACCAATACAGCTGATAATGTTCAACCTCTGATGCCTGTTTGGTGGTGTAAATTTGGGAATCGGTTAAATTACAGCATCACAGAATCACTAGGTTGGAAAGGACCTTCAAGATCATCAAGTCCAACCATTAATCAGCGAAATTCCTCCCTTACCCTTGATTCTGCCTCAGCCAGTACTGAGGAGTGTCCTGTAGACATGCAGGAGCCTGACAGATAAATTGTCCTTTAACTATCAAAAACAGAAGGTGAAGATGTGGTTGGAAGAAATCAGTTTCTTGCTTCAGTTGCAGTATGTGTTTTCTTGATAGAAAAAAATCTAGTCTTTGAGGCTGTCCACATAGGAATTTTCACAAGAAAGACGATAGTTGCTGTTGACTTATATGACATTGCTATTAATTATGCATTGTATGTGCTGCTTTTCATATTTATTTTCATTGTGAGGGGCCTCTGCTTCTCAGTTCATATGCATAACTCTCATTAACATTAATAAGAATGTAGGTGTTGTAGAGTGATTGTCAATCTATTTTGATATCTTTCTCCAATACTTACCAGTATCATGTGTTTCAAATAATGGCAGAATGTCATTCTCGTTGCCAGCGTGTACTTGGACATGCGGGTATGGTTCATGTAAAATTACACACTGAAACTGCTTTTCTGTGCTCCTAATGGCAAACTATTTATGCTATGAAGCTTGGAGACTGTAGTATACTCAAGCTTTTTTAACTGCTCAGGCTATTCTGATTCATCAAAATAGTTGATCTTTTTATATAACAAAGCTGTCACACCTGTCCTGCAGCAGGGAATTCCACTCGTAAATTTTGTGAAAGACTGGTCTTTTATGCAGTTTCCTTTACAATAAAAGGAGTAATAGCTGTGCACAGCTGACTTCCTTTTGCTATTTTTGTTAGTAGATCAAATTTCTCCCTGAAGTAATCGGCTACACTTCAGTTGAGTTAAAGTTATTTCTTCCATTTGCATCATTGCATAATTATTTTCTTCAGCCTTACCAAATCCTTTTTTTTTTATTTTTAAATGTACTCATTTATTCATACTAAACAAAAGATAATTTCATGCCCCGGTCTAGTGCAGATGCCTTGATTAAGAAAAACAGTAGTTACTAAGAATATTGGTCATATGCACATGATTAAGAGCAGAATTTGACCTCACATAGGATAAGATTTACACAAAACCCCTAGTCACTTCCCAGTTCTTAACTCATTTTGAGTGCCCTTTATCTTGTATATGGGGAACAGACTTAAAAGCTGTGTTAATGGAAAAAACAGTTGACACAATTGAATCAGGCCCTGTATGCTTAGTGTCTGTTTGAATAAGATGAATATCTTCTGTATATATTTGCTAGTGTTATGCAGGAGTAATGTTTTTGGGCTTTTTTTTTTTCATCACCTGTTCATTAAGAGTATTGGGACAATTTGAGTGAACATTCATATTTGGGAGAATGGGTCCATGATATGGAAAAAGGGAAATTAATGTTGTCTCTGAAAGATATCTAAGCTTTTTTACCCTTTGGATTGAGGTATTGTACTTCTGCAAACTTGGTAGCTTGCCTTTCTAAATGAGAGTAAATTCTTGCAGTCATTATTTGGATAGATCAGGGAAGTCAAAGAAAACATATGCAGAACTGAATCTAGTTAAGACTGTATTTTCTACACTGCCTACAACTGATATGTTTGTATTTGATTTGGACACTTTGTATTGGTAGAAGGGAGTCATGCATAAATGAGGCCAACACTATTATTCAGTATTATTAATGATGTTGTCTACTCCTAGTTTCTCAAAAACTAGAAAACTAATAAATTTTACATATTGGAAAAAAATCACAGATAAATCAAACAAATATATAAATTCTTTAAAGTATTTAATATGTGTTAAGAGGACAGAATGATGAATTCAATATTGAAAACCAATATCAAGTTTACAATTATGTACCATTCATCATTACTGATTGCACAGACAGCATATTATTGCAGGGAACAGAATGATGCATAAACTAAAACCCTGATTGGTTTTATAAAAAACAAGTTAAAATTCATGTTATATCTGCAAACCTTTGTTTTTCTTTTTCAAGCATTACCTTCAATAAAAATTTCTTCGTCCAGACACAAATTATGCATATTTAATTTCTTGAGCTTTAATATTAAATGTGTAATAATTTTAGAGTGTTCAAAACTGATGCTTTTACAAACAATAACATGATTCAGTACACTGTTATTTTCTGAGGCTAAATTCCCCCTTTAAGAAAAAAGAACATACAACAAATGAAAAAGGGGATAGGAACTAGTTTTGAATTAGACATGTAGAAGCAAGCAAATAAAAGCAGTAAAACTGCTCTTGAAAGGTGATTTGACTTTGAAGAGAAGGCGTGTACAAGTGGCCATTTCTTACTCAGCAGATCTTCTCCCAGGGTAAAAATCTGCCTCCCCCAAAACTAAGTGGCAAAGCTGCCAGTGACTTCAGTGTTTTCAAACTTCTATCGTCTGCCTGCATTGAAGGACATACCTGCTTCCCTTGATGAAAGAGCTTCACATCTTTAAACTCCTGCCACCCCAGCTGAGCTCAGGGAGAGGGAAATGAATTCTTCGCTGGCTCACACTTTATCAGCAGAATTATTAAGCAGTTTTCTGTTGCAGAGTCACTCTTGTGATACATTCTTACCCCCCCACACCCTTAATTTCTCACTTTCATGTTGGTGCTCAGGTTGCATGGGGATAACCAAAGATATCATTTCATCAAACTGAGGCTGTGCACCCATAACTGAGAGTTATTTTGTCCTTCAGAATTTCAACAACTCATTCTGATTTATGAAAGTATCTAGCTAAGCTTGAAGACTCAGCTTGAGTTTACAGAGTTATAATTCTAGGCTAGACTCATTGAGTCAACAATAATAAGAAAAAAGCCAAAGCATCTTTTTATATCTTTATTTGTAAACTTCACATTTTAAAAACAGAACCGCTGAACTAGAATCACTGTGCTGCAATCTAATGTTGCTTAAACCGAATGTCTTTTTAGAGGGGGGTTGCATTTAAACAGAGACCAATAATAAATGAGTATTATAGTAGTCACCCTCAAATGTAAAACACATCCATAAACAGATTCATTGACATTTACTGACATCTACTACCCTTCAAGTAGACAACCATATTGCAGGGAGTATCACAACTATACTTTCCAAATGAAATTACTGAGCTGGATGGGATTTTACATGAGAAAGAAGTGCACAGCTGAATGCTTTGTCTCAAGTATCTGTAAACAGTCGTACAACAGTGTCATATCTTGGGTTTTTTTGATTTCCAGGTGAACCATAGTTTGATAGGACATTTCTCTGGAAAGTTTTAAAGAGAACTCTGAAAGACAAAAAAAAATCTAAAAAAATTTGTAGCAGCAAGCTGGCCTAATTTATTTTAAGCACGCTGGTTTTGCCTCTATGCATTTCAGATACCATCTTACCTTTTAAAAAGAAAAATTAGGGAGGCTAAATAGTTCCCCAACTGGAAACTGATGACAAAACTGAGTCACTAACAATGCCATCAGTATAGAGCGAGTGGTGTTTTTAATATTCTTATACAAACAACAAAACCTAATTATCTTTATTCAATAAATCTAGTTCAAATTTGATCTATTAAATTTTATTAAATATTGAAAATAATGTAATAAATAGACATGATTTCTAATTTATTATTGATATTCATTATTGGGATGTTTGTAAAAATAATTTAAAAAATATTGGGAAAGATGGGGATGAATTCTCCTCAGGCATGAATAGCGCTGCAGATCCTGGTTAGGTTGCCTTAACCATATCTAATGAAGAAAAATAGTCTTCTGGAGCTAGTGAGAGAGCAGAGAGCTGGGTTTGCAAAAAAGAGGTGGGGAAGCCAGCAGTCACTGCAGCACATGTGTATTCTGCACTGCTCATTCTCCTGGTTTAGGTGGCTGGTGCAAGACCTTGGGAAGGCTGCAAACCAGGACAGGGCAGCAAGGGAAAGTCTGGGAACCTGGAGGCATGAAAGCAAGGGCAGGAGTGGAGAAGTTTTTAGAGAGGCTGTGAGATTGCAGGGAGCCCCTTATGGAAACAGTGTGACAATTCTGGCCCAAACTATCTTTATCCATTTTTGAAACTCTGCCATCACCCACCATGATGTACTGGCATGTTACCAAGAAACACACAGTGCAGGACAAAGGATATTGGCAGCCTCATATGTACATAAAATATTGTATCATGTGGGGATTTGTCGTGTGGCTACAATGACAAAGAAGTTCTATTAGCCATTTTGGTACATTATCAGAAAGGGACTTGGTCTATGTTTCTTACATACTGATGATAAAAAAGCAGGAACTCAGCCAACATTATTATTCTAATTAGAAACGAATCACTAATAGTACATAACACAAAAAGCATTTCATTTTGAAAAGATTGCAAGCATAAGATTGCTGGCTAAAAGCTAAGTTAGTGCAGCTGTTTAAGTCACCTGTCATAAGCATTTTGGTCTAATGATTTTTATCATCATACATTTGTAACTTCTTGGTACATCTTTCAGGAAGAAAATTACAACCATGGGCTGCAATTCCTTCCCTGTCTGACACCTCTCTGAGCATCTAGTGGCACTGAGCCACCCTAAAAAGCAGCAGTGGTGCGGCCGATTTGACAATACAAGGGCAGATCATCTGGACGGTAGAGGATGCTAGAGAAGAGGTAAATTTTTCATCGCGCGTTTCTCTATTAGTATCCCCTCAGTCTTGCCTGATATCAGCTCTAGCCAGCTTTTCTCCAACCAGGGGCAGCTTTAGGCAGTCTGAGAGCCGCCTGTGTCTGCATGCGTGTGTGCATGCAGTTGCAAACGGAGGCACCTTGAAATGGGTCCAGAAGTTTGCATGATCTCCCGGTAGGCACATCCGTGGAGTTTGATGGACCTCTGCTCTGGAGATCCCGTTCTTTCAGCGGCTGGAGGCTGGGAGCCTTGGTTTGTCCCCCATCTCCTACCCTTTGCTGAGCCGCCAAGTGTTTCTGCCTCAGCTATAGAGTTTGCTTCCTCATTCCCACATGCACCGTTTGGGCGGCAACCTTGGGGTGGCGGTCTGATTCATTGTCCTTTTAGTCTATTTAGTGTTTTAATTGAATCGGGCAGAGAAAAAAACCCAAAACACATACGCAGACTCCAAGGCTTCAGCACTGGATTCCCCTCCCCTCAAACAACACATGGTTAAACAAATAACGAGATGCCAAACCAACCATCACCAAACGAATGAGCCAAAAATCAGCGTCAGCGCCGCAGGAAACGGGAAAGTTTCTGCGCTCTGAAGCTGGCCCCGTGGTACCGCGCGTAAATGCAGGAATCCAGGGGGAGCGGAGCAGAGTGCGGCCCCAGCCCCGCGGCTACGGGAGCCGGGGCTGCACGGGTGCGCCCAGCCCTGCATCCCGGAGCGACAGCCCGAGAGATGCTGCTGTGACTTGGTTCTGCGCTGGGAAATGATCGGCTGCAAGCCCCCACCCCCGTCTCCTCCTTCCTTCCCTCCCTCCTCCTCGTCCTCCTTTTTCCCCCCTCCCCCGGGTCCTGCGGGGAGGCGGGTTTAAGGTGGGTTGTGTGGCCGCGGTAACTTTCCTAACAGAACCAAAGAGGCGCACGGAGTCCCCCGCAGCAGCAACGCCTCGCCGTCCTGGGCAGCGGCACCAGCACGCCGCACCCGTGCGAGAGGCTCCGGCCCGGCCGTTGCAACCCGGGCTGCCGCTCGCCGCCTCCCGCCGCCTCTGGCAGCGTCGCGCTGCCGCCGTCGCCGCAGCCTCGCGGAGCCGGCCCCGGGTCCCGCCGAGGTAGGTGCGAGTCGGGACAGCAGCTGGGCGCTGCGGGGGAGGCGGCGCCGGAGCCTCTGTGTCTGCAGCTGCGGCCCCCCCCCGCCCCGTTTTGTCCCGGCGCTGCTGCTGCGGGGCAAGGAGCTTCCTCTGCACCCTCTGTCTGCAAGGGAGGAAGCCCTCTTCCTTGCTCCTCCTGGAACTGCCCAGGCATCCAGGACGAGCTGGGGGGCCGCAGTCTCTGTCCAGCCTCCCGTTTCTGTCCCCTCCCTCGATCTGTCTTTGGGTTCCCGTTGGTGATTTTGGAAGTGCTCATCTCGGAGATGTGTGCGTGGGTGAGATCTTACGGCTTTATTAAGACTCTCCCCTACCAGCGCTTCTCTCAGACCCGGCCCCCCCCGTCCCTCCCCCGCATGGTTTACTGGCGTGTTGTGTCGGCACGAACTTTCTTCTGGTTGCAGGAGGCAGGTTTGGTCCCCGCGTGTCCCCGTCCTCGGGCTGCTGCTCTGCGCGGGCGAGTAGACTCGGGCTGGCGGCTCGGTGCTCGGGTTGTAGCGGTTTCCCTCGTCTGTATTTAACAGGGCTCCTGCTGAATAGGGTCTTTGGGGCAGGGAGAGGCACGAGGGAGAAGTTGTAGGATGCAGTGTGTAAGTGATGCCTCAGTTCCTTGAGGCTGGCGAGCTGAGGGAATCTCACTCTCTCTGGTGCTACTCGCTGCTGCCAAACATTCCCTTCTTTTGCCTGGGAAGGACTCTGACTGCCCTGGCAGATGGTTCTTAAACAAAGAGGGAGAAGTTTGGGAGTGTCGGGCATCAGCTCTCAAATTCAAAGCTCAGCTGAGATCCTCACATGACAGCACACAGTTCTGATGCCTGTGTTTATTAATACTCATCTCCAAGCACTGGGCATCTGGTTGGCCCAGAGAGGAGGGCAGAGGATCAATATTATGTGAAACCAAGGCAGCCATCTCTCAAAGTATCACAGGGGTTGGAGGTTATGATAAACCCTGTGATCACAAAATACTGTGAAGGCTGGGATTAGCCCCTGCCGTCCCCCCCCAGCAGGAAGAAAGTCCAGAGTTAACTAAAAGGAAGTCTACAGTTTGTATCTTTATGACCTCGTGGTTTAGAACATAAGTGTGTAACGTATGAATTAACTGGAATGTAGCAGCCTATCTACCTTCCATATCCTGTCAAATGGAGGGACCCCCGCCCCTCTGTCATGCTCAGCCTTGTATTTTGGTAACAGAAAGCTCAAGTCAGGTGACTGGATATTATTGTCTCATAATTTCACTTTATAGGGCTAAGCAATTCTATGGAGGTTTCTTCTGGGATATCCAAGTCTCAGTCTGAATCCTTCCTGTACTTGGACTTCACTTAGAAGTGCAGCCAGAGCTTTTCTGTCCCCCTTTCTGTTTGGACCTTCCTTACATGTTGACTTTGTTACTAAATCCCATGAGTTTTCCTTCCCAGAGTAATGTCTGATGGATGGATTCTTTTAGGTGTATTGCCTTGCTTATAGTAGTGCTAAATAAAGGTGAGTAAACCCAACTAAACAGTCTCATTACAGGATTTGATTTTATGTGGCCTTTTACAGACTGAGGATCTGGTCTTGCAAAAGCTTATGAACAAGTTTACATTCACAGGACCTGGTTTAGAGTCCATTAAAGTCAGTGTGATGCACTTGGATTGGCTTTGCATTAGGACAATAAATACTAATAACCACGTGTGTTTAAGGGTAATGATACATGCTTGCAAAATTAGTTTAAATGCAAGTGCATGAGTTGTCAGTAACAACCTCTGGAGGCTTCTTCAACCTTCAAACTGTTAACTTAGTTTTCTTTGTGCTTTCTTTGTGCTTCTTGTTAATATCTGAGTAAATTTGTTACAGAATAGTAAAAGTTTTATGGTGAATGTGTTTCAGTGTTTCAACAAATGAAACATTGAAAATGGTCATGTGGTCACTATCTGTTTTGAAAAACAAAATGTCAGTCTTTTGACGTCTACTTTATAAAATTTTGTATTTTTTGTTAAAAAAATAAACAGCTGAGGTAAAATATATTATATTAGGATGCATTCTGTTGCTGCTGGTTTTTACTTATTGAAAAAGGACTAATTTGGTTTCTTGTTTTTACAATTAATAGTCACAAGTATCAAGTAGAAGGCAGTGCTCTCTTCCAAGTTGCATGTCTGTGAGCATATTTACTATGAATGGGGCATTCACACATTTTTACTTTGAATAATCCATTGTGCTTTAAACGCTAGGCAGCAGAATTAATATTTAAGCAAATGCATACAGCAAAACTATAAATCTCTGAAAACAGTTAATTATATTGGAACTGTGAAGGTACCTTCAAGTACAGCCTGTATAAACTATATCTCTGTAGCACGATCACAATTCTGGCAAACCTTTTACCCTTGTCTGTGAAATCATTTCTAATTCTATGCTTCTGCAAACCATGTGCTTGGTTGTTGTTTTCAAACCCACGCCGTTTCAGGTACTATTTAAATGTAGTATTTATGATACTACTTTGGTTGTTCAGAGTAAAAAGAGAAGTGCTGCATGCCATTGTATACTAAAAAGCTTCTATATAATTACTACTTTTCACGGTACTGCTGTGCAAACCTCTGGGGCAGGAATTTAAATGGAGACTTTACACAGTTCACAGTTACTTTATATAAAAGCTATAAGCTCTTTTTCTTGAAACATGGGGGCTGCAGGCATTGGGGATTGTGGAATTATGGTGCCTGCACCAGTTTTTACATTTTAATTATTGCAACATGCATGCTTGCCGTTGGCCTTTGTGTACTTCCAGGTGCATAGAGAGAGTGTGGCGGGTTCCCACAAACTATCCATCTGTATCACGTTGGGCTTGAATTACCTATTTACACACTTCGTTCATATTGTCATTTTATGCAAATATGTCACTTCTTGTTGCATTTTGCAGAGGAGTGCTGGGAGACATGAGTTACTTACCCTGTCCCTGTCTCCCTTGCATATCTGTGCAAAGGACACTGTGACGCTGCAAGACTCAGAGTCTAGTTCCAATTCAAAGCCAAAGTCACTGGGAATTTCTCCTCTGATGGTGAAGGACTTTAGACCACTCTGTACTACAGGTAGGATTCAGGTCTTGCAGTCATCTTAGGTTCTCCAGGGTGTCCTACCTGGTCTCTAGTTGCTGCTCCACCAGCATTCAGTTGTCCTGTGAGACAGATGTTGTTTCTGATGCTGTATACAGATATCGTGGTTTTCCTAGGGTGTCCCAAATAGCACTTGGCGTCCCTGGTTAAGCAACTGTGTCCTTCCCTGTCTCACATATTACTAAAAATTACTAATATGTAAAACCTGGGATCAAGGAAATAGTTACAGTTACCACTGTGAATAAATGAGTTACCCCTAGAAAGGGTTGTTCACATGTTAGTGGAAAAGATGAAAAAAATTCAACCTCATTGTTCTGTTCTGTTCTGTGCAGGCTGACTGTGCTGCAGTAGCGATTGGTAGTTTTCTGTGCACAAAACTGATTGAAACCTCAGTGAGGAAGTTCTGTATGTTAAGGAAAGAGAGATGAAAAAGCTTGTAGAAAATTCAAAGAGCTACTCTCAAAGGAGACAAATCCCAGATAGAATCAGTTTTAAAGATTGCCTGATGAGTTCTGCCATATGATACTTCTATGGGATTCCTGTGAGTGATGTACAATTGGTGCATGCATATAGAGAGGAGGGATTTTGTTTAAGAGTTTACAAAATGTGATCCTTACCTTAGGAATTAAAGATTGTGTACCAAATTTATGAGGAGACAGTATTCCACGCCCTTGTGAAGATCAGACTCAGTCGCTGTAAAACAGTGGGCTACATCCCAGAGAATCTAAGGTATTCAGTCAGGATGTTGAAAGACAAGTACAGAATTCTCCAAGATAAGATTATTTACAAACGCTTGCATATGAACAGTAGTGCTAAGCCCTTCAGGCCGTTTCTCCTGTCTGGCAGCTGCTGCTTTAAAGGGAAAGTACTGAAATTTGTATGAGTGCTTCTTTCTGAGAGAGGGAGAGAGATACAAGGTGAAGGTTACCACTTAGCCTGCTCACAGAAATGCAGCAGGAAAGAAGAGCACATCCAACTTGCACCAGATTGCAAACAAGACCAGAACTGATAGGCCTAAATTTTTCCTTTGCAATAAGAACTGTCACTGAGAATTTCTCCTACTAACAGCCTGACTATAAAGGCTAATGAATGAATAGACATGAGCCTGAAATCGGATTCACTGCTAGAGATATACTCTGCCTGGAAGAGGAGTAAGACACAGTAGCCAAGCGAAAATAGTTCTGTGCTCTAACTTCACATACTTCATTTTCTAGGTTTTTCAGCCCAGCACATTTTATGAGCACTAATAGCCACTCTGAAAAATGTTTCGAAGAGTTAAAAAGGCACCAGGGCACTGCCAGAATATGACAATTTAAAGGTTAGCCAAGTGTGAAATTTGTGAACAAACCTTTTTTTTTAAATATATTTTAATTTAACTGGTAGATATGAGTGGAAATGGGTCCAGGTTCTCTTAGGTTCAGATATTCAGTTGAAGTTTTCCTTAACCTTTTTTCTTGGATTGCTTGTTAAGATCTAGACTTCTGTTAACCTCCTGTTTTTATCACAAGTCTTATGGTACATGATTTTTTGCAAGGTTTATGGGGTGTTGTGAACACATGAAAATCTGCTTTCTCTGGAACAAAGAAGGTAGGAAAAATCTATAGAGGTGGAGTTTTGGAATTCAGAGTTATGTCCTCAAGGGGCCAAAACAGGAAGGTAAATTAAAAGCTACAAAAGCCTTTAGTTAAAGGATGTTATCTATTTCTATCGATTGTATAGCTAGATAAGGTGATTTGGAGCATATTCTACTTTTTCATAGGGTTTGAATCTTTGATACTCACATCTGTTTTTGAGGCAAATACTTGAATAGTAAAAACTGTCATGTGACACAGCTATTTTAAGAGCTTTTGAACGTTTTTAGAGGGTTTGGTACAAATTTTTCTCCCCTTTTTTACCAGCATAAAACATGGAAGTATACTGATATAAAGCCAGTGTAACCGTGAGGAGAATCAAGTTCTTTATCATGCTTTTAAAATCTACCGAGTGAGGGAAGCATGGATGATTTGTAAGTAGTCGACTGGCATATGGTACCATTATGATAACATCATGTTCACAGCACTTTCCAGATTGATATACAACCTTTCTAAAATAAGCTCAGTAGAAAAAGAAAAAAGAATGTAAAGTCATTTAGCAGCCAACATGCTTTTGGTAGCAGCATAGGACACTCGTAGGTGACTTCACTGACACTCAGTTTGTCAAATGATTTGTGCATCATAGTCTAGTACCTACTTGACAGGCAGTCACTCCAGAAAACTGCCGTTGCACTGTGTACACTGGGATCTGATTCATGCTTTCTTAATTCACATTGAAATGCTGCATTCATTTTTGTTCCGTGCAGTCTTGGCGAAGTCATGGGGGTTAGCACAAGGTATAGAATTTGTTTCTCAGGAGGAAGTCCAGTATTAAGCCCTTTGTTAGCAGTATAAGGAGAAAGGCTGGGATTATCTGGGGATGGAGACTAAATTATACTCTAGTTCTGGATGGAAATACCCAGACTGAGATTGAAACTGTCTCATTGACATGCTGTGTCATTTATGGTTCTTAAGGAATGGTAAAATCATAAATATTCTTAGAAGCAGGAGCCTTGACAAGACAAACTATGGCAGTGTTTCACTATTCAAAGGGGTTTTATCTGCTTGCCACAGCTATCTTAATTCTATTAAAGAGTTAAAACAATGATACTTTATATGTCATTATTATAGCATAAATCATACTTTTGTTTGCCTTCATTTATGTGTAAAAGCTGTAAATATCACTTTAAAGAACTGCTGGCTGATTAATTTGAAATCGTATTAACTTCTGTGTGTTAAAATGGGTAAGGCAAATCAAAACCATTAAATTTATAACACCTACCATTTCTGAAACTTAGTAAAAACGTCCAATGTAGCAATGTTCATCATCCCTTCTCCTCTTCTATTTCCCTTTTTTCTGCATATTTCAGGTAGGCATTTTATCAACCAAACAGGGCCAATCAGTTTTTTTATAGATACAACTCAAGCATCAGAGAATTTACTTCTCAGTGTTATTATGCATTGCCTTCAACAAAACACAGTGTGACTAGTCATGCACTGAAATGCTAGGGAAAGAAGAGTTTTATACCAGTGTTTCTTTGCAAAGGGATTAGACATTTGGAGGCTTGTTTTTGCAGATGATGAGTTGCCTTCTGGGTATGATGACTGCCCCCTTCCTCCAAGGCAATCTAGGTAGTCCTTGGCAGTCTGCTAGTCCTCAAGGCGGACTATCAGCAGGCATCTAACTTCTGGATTACTCAAATGTGGTGAGATTAATCCCACCTTTTCATAATAATGCCTAGTTTCCACTTCACTTGTAGAGAAAGGTAAAAAGACTAAAACCTTTATTGTAAATGAAT
Source organism: Phaethon aethereus (assembly GCF_964289735.1). Lineage (NCBI taxonomy): Eukaryota > Metazoa > Chordata > Aves > Phaethontiformes > Phaethontidae > Phaethon > Phaethon aethereus. The sequence continues at coordinate 2,638,308 of NC_138588.1, forward strand.
GAATGAACAACTTTGAAAATTATCATTTGTAACTCTGAGCTTTAGTTTAGGTATGATGGGTTTTGATAGCTATAGTGTTAAAGCAGGACAGAACTGTGCATGTATTTTATATATGGAGTGATGTTTGTGCTGTTTTACGGTAAGCTTTCCCTGAACGAGGATTTTTGGATGTAACCCTATTACCAGGTAATGTTATGACAGGAAATATCATTATACTTAGTTATGTAGAATTTTGTTTTGAGGAGCAAAGTACAGTAACTGCAGTCCTGGACTAGAACTGCTAATAATCACTTTTCCAGAAGACTGCAAAATTCTTGAATAATAAGTACTCCAACAAATCAGTTTTCTTCAGTGGTGGCAAATGTAAATTACAATGAGAAGTTCTTTTGGTTTGGAGTCTTTGGTGCCATTATAGCTGTCATTAATTATGTATTACATGTTTGAAAGGAAAGACATCAGTAGCCTATAGGATGTGTTTGCATAGTAATTGAGGATTGATTAGATGCAGTCGCTGCAGTGAGGGCTACTGGGAATAACTCACAGAAATTACAACAGTGGTAAATTATATTTACAAAATATTCATTTATAGTAAATAATGATGGTCAAATATACAGACAGATTTGTATGCTGCAAATGGAAGGACACTCATTTGCATGGTACTGCCTGTTGCAGGAGAGGATCCATCCACTTGTTACCTAGCACTGGATTACAAACGCTTCAGGCAGAAGCTGTGTTTTATGTAAACTGAGGTCTGTCGAATGACAAAATACCATCTGCTGTTCGTGGTCAGAAGATAGCGAAGTATCAATGAACAAATGAATGAATGTAGTGGGCAGTCTTGACAGTTGAGGCAGCTGCTATGTCCATTCCAATCCACAGGAATTTTGAAAAGTTTAGTTTTTCTTAACCTTTCTTTTTTATTTTATATTGTACCACTTTTCTCAAAATATGTTCCATGGCATTGTTTGTGGATGATCTGAGTGCAGCCTGGAAACTAAGCTTGTTCCTCTTGCTCTGATCTACGAAATGTAAAAAATGTGGGAAGTCAGAATAAGGGGCAAACGATGTAGAACAAGAAAGGCAATGGAAAATAGCTTGGCAGTCAGAGGTGTATGAATAGGAATGATATAGAAAGTTACTTTTAAATACAGAAAAGAGCAAGAAAGAGAAACACAGTTGAGAACATAAACATGAGGAGACAGAGAGGCCACTAAATAAAATTCAACAACAGATAGAAGGCTCACCCAGAAATTTCCAAGTTAAATGAGAATGGTAAAGTGAGGAATCAGATCTGTGCATGGTATGGAAAATGATTTTGCTTGACAGAAAGAGACACAATGAGAAATAGTTAGCAGGATGCTGCTGCTCTAATTAACATTTAGCCTTTAACACTGATGGTTTCTAGATAATCCAGGCATCCTCCACTTTTTTTTTTTTAGCAGCTGGTTTTTTTCCTTGCTCTCTTATTTTCCTGAGGTCTTTTTTTTGTCTTACCCTCCTTAGCATTCTTTTAGGCTTTGTTTAAGGATTAAGTTTTCCACTTGAAGGGCAGCCTGATAGAATATTAAGAGTGCAATTTTAGGGTCTGTGTTCTCTACATAGAGAGCTAAGTTTAGGTTGTTCCTTCTGTATGCAGGCATTCAAAAAACAGAAGACCTACTTAAAATACTGTGCACTGGAAGCACAATATAGACTTGTAGTTCTGTTGACTTTTGTAAAAGAAACATGTTTGCACAGGTACTCTAGAATGAAATAGGCTCTGACTTTCATACACAACTTACCAATGTGCAGGCTGCCGAAGGTGAAGGCAAATATGTATTCTGAACTTGCAAAAGTGCTGTTGTGGTATAAATTTTAGTAATATAGCACACTGTATTTACCTGAAGGGATACGTAAATGTTGTTAGGATCTGATCTGTCCTGCTGAATTGTGCATGAAGTAGCACCCAGAAAGGGGAAGGACTGGTGTCTCAGTGCTACTTCCCCACTTAGTGATGGAATATGGCCTCAGTTTGGCCGTTGCTGTAGACTTAACAGACCCTGCTGCCTGTGTATTTCCACTCCACTGTGGACTGCTGCCACCTGCCTGGTATTCTCCAAGTCTGTGTCTGGCTTCAGCAGTGCAATCCCCAGCTGCCTTTCAGTTGCAGCTTTCCAGATGGTTGTGTTTGAGGATCTGGTAGTCAACAGACACCTCACTGGTGTGTGGAATAATGGGAGTTTGGGAGTTTACTGGTGACAGTACCAGAGAGAGTAAGTAGAGAGAGTGAAAGGAATTCAACTTAATTCTGGAAAAGGAAGTAGTACAAAAGGAGGACATAAAACTCTGAAAGGATAATATTTGGGTATGCATCTTTAGGCACTTGCACATTTCAAAAAACTAGGAATGTAATCATACAAAACAAAGATATAATCTTAAAAAACTCCAAGGATGTGGAGTCTCCATCCTTGGAGCCAGGACACTGTCCTGGGCAACTGGCTCAAGATGACCTTGCTTGAGCAGGGGTTTGGATCAGATGGCCTCTGGAGGTCCCTTCTAACCTCAGCCGTTCTGTGATTGTGTGAAACTGGGATGAATTAACAGTTGTCACTGAAAAGTGAACAAAGCTGCCCAGTATTCTTTCATGCATGCTGAATTCACCAGAATACATTACTAGCGTTAACGCTTCTGTGTTGTTTTGGCTTTTTTTTTTTTCTTTTTGCCATTCCTAACATAAAGCACTATACATTTGTTAGCACTGGATTTACTTCAGTGAACCCATTTAGGAACATTGACTTTTTTTACAAGAAGGTTGCTTTTTTATTTAAAAGTGGCTCTTTTCCATATCCTGGAGTGCTCTCATACCACTTGTTATTTATATTGTGTGTGGGGAAAAAAAAGTAATATAAAGTCTTAACTCTTGCATTAGAGTTCTGGAGAAGAAACCAGGTAAGTCAGTATGGATGAAAATATCACTCTTAGGAGGTTATGTTGTAAATTATAAGCTTGACTCCTTGTGTGTGAAGGTTAGTACATCTGCCCTCATGAATCATTCTGGTTAGCAGTGTGAAGAATGCAGTCTTAAAAAGTTATGTCACTTCAGGTAAATTCTTAATCCACAGAAAGAACTTCCCATGAGCAGATGTGATTCCCATTTAGACAGTCTGATCCACTCAAAAGAGCAAGCAGTGCCTGAGTGTTTGCATTTCATACTGAAAGCCCAGCTGCTAGTCAGACTCTTTCTTTCTTTCCAGCTAAATCTTGGACATCTGTGTATGAATTAAAAGAAGTCTTGTATTGCATGTTGCCTGTCATACAAAAAAAAAAGACATATACTTTTGATACAAATAAGTATTTTCTTGCATTAGCATAATAGCTTGTCATTCATTATGTTGGAATTCGTAATGGACAAAGAATTCTTCTCATCTAGCTAAAATTAATTATTCAAAGGCATCACATACTAGGCTGTTTGGAAATAGGATAAGGTGGTCTTCATACCCTTCTTCTTAATACCGTAATATTCTTTTTTTAATTGTACACAAGACTTAAATCTATACAGTGTATGTCAAAAATATAATGTAGCCTCTGTGTTGTTCATTAGTGTATTGTAACATGCATTCATGTATCAAATTTGATGTATCAGAGACATCACTTTTTATTGTTTTCAACCTCTCTCAGAGCTGAGTTTCAAATCTGAACTCAAACTAAGTCCACAATGACGGAAAGTGTTAGCTGTCAGGATATTCAACTGTATGGTAGTCTTGCTGTTCTTTTGAAGATGAGACTTTCGTTAGAGATATGTAGGACAGTAAGTTTTTTAGGACAAACAGTTTCTTTGGATGTCTTTACATAATATTTAGGCCTTCATTCTGCTTGGGACCTTTGAGCACTTTAGTACGTTTGGTATTAAGTAATAAAGTTATGGTTACTGTTGTTTATTGGATAAATCTACTGCCAGAAAAACAGAATCAGGAAAAGTGAGGCCTGTTCTTGGCTTTGTCAAAGATCGTCTCTAATATCAGTGCCTTCTATTTTCTGGGAATACTAATGCTCCTGATATTTTTTAAATTTTAACATATTGTAGAGTGCTCCAAGATCTTGTGTAAAGTTCTTGTGAGTACTGTTGCAACCCTAGGTGGATTAGTCTTGCATTAGCTATAGGCCAGTCTACCCTGCTCATTTCTCTTAATTTTGTGGAAGTGACTGCTGTCAGTTGCTACTAAGTCCAAAGTCAATTCGTTCCATTCCAGTTTGCTGTGCCATTGGATGACAATAGTTTTATTGAGAAGATCTGATTATATATCAGTTTTCTCATCTGTCTGAAGTCTGCTTGAAAATAGAACTGGTTAGCAAAAATAAGCAAGCTTTTATTGTCTGATAAAAATCATATTGGACTTCCCTTCTAATTTCTAATCAAGCAGAAGGCTTTCTTAAAAGGCAAAACTTGTTGGGAGCAGGAGAAACACTGTTTCAAGAAACTATTTAATGTTAGGTCATCTGTGCCAGCATTGATTCTACTCAAAAGTACTGCAAAAGATGAACACCAACACAAAAGAATTTTAATTATTTAAAACATTGCTCGCTGCGATAGCATTGTAGGATACATGCATCTCTTTTCTTCAGATGGGACAGAATTTAGTTTTGAGCTAGTGTTTGAAGTTAGCTATCCAGGTGTCTGCGTCTTCAACTTTTTTAACAGTTGTGTGAGTAACTAACAGCCTAACCCAAAGCCAACTGAAGTCACCGGGTGTGTCTGGGGCCTAAATAAGAGGCACTACATTTGTAAATGGTAATCCTAGCGTTATTCAAATATATTTAAATTAAATAGGTTTCTGTGGCCTGATTAAAAAAAATAAACCACAAAACCAAACAACTTGGTTTAAAAAGCAGTATATAGTGAAACACCTAAATGCATTTCTAAATATGTAAATTCTGTTAGAGTTACATTTAGATCTATGTTCCCTTAGTCAAGCCACTTCCTCAAGATACATATGTTCTGCTAATCAATATCCAAGTAGAAAGAAATTGAACCTGCAAATGATGAGACAGACACTCCTTGGGTTTCTCCACTTACTCCCTAAAGCTTTATGTCAAATACAGTAGACAAATGTTCACATCTAAATAATTCATCTGCAAATGGTGGGAACACGAGGAGGGGAAAAAAAAAAAAGAAAAAGTTGTTCCATGCTAAAATACAATAATGCATTAAAATGAATCAATTTCCTCCTGCTGGGGAACAATCATTTAGGAAACATTTTAATTACCAAAACTGAATAATGGGATCAGTATTTTTGAGAAGGTTGTATTCGTCCTACTGAGCACTGGAGAATCCTCTTCACAGGAGCCCATAAAAATATTGCTGTTTTCAAGTTGCTACTTTCAATCATAATACTTCTGGGGAGAAATCTGATTTTTTAACAGCAGCTTTTAAGGAAAATGTGGACAGCAGGCATGTGTTAACTATTCTGTGCCCAGAGCACAGCATTGCATGCACTCTAGCATTTCTTTTTCTTTTTTTCTTTTGGATGAGAAAGTTTTGTGCATTACTTAACACATATCTGAAGTCAAATTTTCAAGCCAAAGTGTTTGGCTGCAACAACAGACAATGTTGTAATGTAATGTTGTAAAAATAGAATTCTAGTGTCTATATTCAGACTAGCAAGGAATAAAAACTTGTAGAAATAAGACAGCCTCGTCCATTGTCTTGGCTAGAAGTGTCATTCAAGGAGAATGTTCATGGCTATTACATTAGGTATAATGACTTTGACTTTCAGAATTTGCCATGGAAGAGCCTCTTTTTCCCTCTTTGATGCATAAGGGTCTTGGTCTCCAGCTCTGGTTTCATGGGCATTTGTCAGAGATCTGAATGTTAATCAGAGACATGACTCACTAATTGTAGAGCATATGGTGACCCCCAAGGAATAGCCACTACCTGGCCATCTGGGAAAGTTGTAGGAGACTGTAATAAAAAAATGTGTTTGTAGCAGAAGCTTCTGCACGTGTATGGGATATATTTCAGTCTAAAACGGTTTATGTCACTTCTAATTGTTTCTCCTATTAAACTGTGAAAGCTTTGCTTTTTTGTAAACATGGCAGGGCAGGCACATAGTCATGCTTACTAATTTTGCTTAAGTTTCTGTGGGTGGTGGATAACACTCATGCAAATATGTGGCTGATACTGTTTAATATCTGAATCCTAACTGCAAAGCCCTCTCATAAGTCCTGCAAATGAGGTGATGTAAAGGGTCTTTTTAAGAATACATTTCACAGAAAGATGACAGCAAATTTTGTATAGCATATGTTTATGCTGAGGCCAAGTGAGAACAGGTATTAGAGTATGTATTAATCATGGGAGGGAAGCCATTGTTTTGCAAGGATGTGGTGTAACTTTTTCACAACACTGGACATTGGTCAGCAAAATAGTTACAATGGCTACCTGGGTGCCTGCTAAAGATTTAACCACATTAAACTTTAAAGATAACCATACACTTAACAGCGTTACTGAGGCTTCCCTGCATGAATTTCAGGAAAATTTACATTGACTGGGGTCTTCAGTGTGTGCTTAGAGTAAGCTTGTATCTTGTCACTTTGCTGAATCAGGATATTAAGTTTGCAAAGAAAATTAAAATAGATTCAGAGAGTGATGTAAATCTTTATGTTCACAGTAGGCCATACAAGCAAAGCTGAATATCCTAGTAATAAAAGTACCTTGTGACTTGTGGAATGAACAAAGTTCCCAAAATGGTTATTACATGCCATATTTTCTGTTTTGGATTATTGAAATAGAATTACTGAGGATTAAGTTGTATAAAAGGCATTTTCTTTTTTATTTTCATAATTATTCTGTCACCCACATAAAACTTTTTTCTGTCTTGAAATAGTCTTAGTTGATACTGAAAATTGCTGTAGGATAAGTAAAACCAGTCTAATTGAGATTCATAAATCTACTTTTTAACAAGTACAATTAGGAATAGTTATTAGAGACCAGCTGGAAAACATTAGGGATGAAAATTTACCATAGGAGGTTTTTTATGTGTTTGAAACATTGTTTGATACCAAAACCTAAATTAGATCACCAGAGAAATGAACCTACTATTTAAAATCTAATTTGTACACAGAAAGTTAATTCTGAATATTCCTATTGATAAAGATTTTATTATTAGTTCTTGTTAAACTGCCTGTTTTTAATGGAAGTCTGACTTTTACAATGCTTTTCCTATAATTAAAATACGAGAAGTAGCAGCTTGATTATACTAAATGCATTTGTGTCCAGTGGCTGTGTAATAAACTTTGGTGCTAGTCAATTCTACTGTCTATTATGATTTTTGAAAATAGAGAAGTTCATTGGGCCTAATTCCAAGCCAATTCAATTCAAAGGAATTGTTCAGTTAGTGCGTTTTGGATTAACATTTTAGGAACCTAAGCACAGATTTTCAAACTTATTAGCATACAGTTTGACACCTGGGGAGATAGGAAAGAAGTAATTCACCGAGACTATCTCCCACTAAGGAACACTGTACCAGAATGTAACAATGCAGCAATGGCTGTGTTGTGTCAGATCAGAAATTCTTCTTGCCCAGTATTCAGTCTTCAGCTGTAGCACGTAGCAGTGGCAAGCACGCAGCAATACTTCCCTGAAGAGTCTCCAGTTTAGTTTTCCTGGGCTCTTTCTACAGCTGGTGCATAGAAAGAGAGGCTGCTCTTGTGGCTGAGTCAGAAGAGACGACTAGTTTTGATATTGTGTGTAGTCCTGCAGACCAGCCTTTTTAAACTGGAGTTTGCTTTTGTGTATTCCCTTTATACTAGCATGACTTTCACAATCACTTCAATATCTAAGACTCAAGTTTTTCAATATTGTTAAAAAAAAAAAAAGCTTTTGAGAAAATGTATGTATTTATTTATTTAGTAAGAATATATTAATATTTTTCATTATTGTATCAAGGAAACCATTCTAACAAATAATTTATGTTGGCTATGTATAATACTCAATCACTGCTCAGTAGAGGAAATTATGATATGTGGAAAATAATTCCTCAAACTTTTGGTTGAGTTTTCACATTATTCCTGTTGCAATTTAGACTTCACTTTGGAAGTGCTGTTGCAACAAAGAGAGAATGCTTTTAGCATAATTGAACTGAGTGTCTTAAAACGGCGTTTCATCCATCAACTTTGAATTTTTTCTTCTTATTGGTAGTTAATTGTATTTCCCTCCTGGAAAATTGGACAAATCAATGTAAATGAAAGATGATTTTTTTTTTTTTTTTTTTTTAAGATAAACAGGTAAACTCTGTTATCCATAATAAGCCATCTGTGAACAATACAAATCAAGGATGTAAATTCATTGCAGTCAAATGTTTTACACCATTGATAAATTTGACACATTTATTACTCATCTAATTAAATTGTGCACACAGAGCAGGCAGGAACCTAACAACGTATGCAGATGTCAAATGGGTATTTAGTATACTTCTGATTAAGATCAGCTAGTTTACATCACACTGTGTTGATTTGTTCTGATAAAACAAAACATGTTCAATAGAAAAGAAAATGATTAAGCCAAATTATGTTCTACATAAATCTGAGTAAACTCAGTGGTTTTACTGGGATTGTGTAGGTGAAAATAGCAGGAAAAGGGGTCAGGAGTTGTCAGGTGCTCTCTTCTACAGCACTTGTTTGGCTAGCAGATGCTGTGTTGAAACTAATGCAGTGTCAGAGAACTGGTACACAGGAAAGTGAGGCTGTACCTGTGGGACACCCTACAGCAGTACCACAGGGAGTCATCAGATTGGGTACGGCTGTGACTTGGCAGGATTCGGTGGCATGTGGTATTCATATGGTCAGGTTAGAGTGTCACAGTACTTCAGAGATTAGAGATCAGTAAGACCCCAGGGAAGCTGGTGAGGAAGGCCAAACTGTACATGAATTATGTGACACTTTATGTTTAAATAATCTTTGTAACAACATGCCGGGGGTAGATGGTAGAACATTTTCAGTTTCCATCGTATTTGTACAAACCCCAGTCCCCACTGCCTCTTTTGTTCATCTGCTTTTCAAGTACTTGCAACAACAATCAGTTAGTTAGCAGGTAGGATAGACTTTCTCCTTTTTGTCAATTCACTCCTACAACCTTTTTCACCGTGAAGTATAAGCAAAGGGAAAGAGCATCTCTCTGTCTCCTCTTTGAAAGGCACAAGGCAATTGGTTCCAATGTTCCTCTCTGGCTTGCAGCAAGCGGAGGGAAAATTGGGTATTCTTTAGCTGGCTTTTGTCTATGTGCATGTATAAATCAGCTAAAGCCTTAGGCTGAGCAATATGCAATTCACAAGGAAGAAGAGTGCAGGACAGCAAAGAACTTGTTTACCAATTTTTTTTCTGCCCAACTTTACAAATTGGGTTACCCCCTAGGAAGGTGGTTTTATTTGTTATATAATCAAACTGGTTTGTACTCAGGCCAGAGCCATCTATTTGAGGCAATTAATTACCATTTGTTATTCCTTCCAAATTTACTTTTTGAAGAATTGCATTGCCAGGGGCATTCTATTTTTGGCAAGACTAGCATAGTGCCACGACTGGGGTACACACAGCCATATGTGTCAAATCCCTGCAGTAGCCTACTTGATTCCTTGTAGAATCCTGTGAAGGCAGTTTGCACAAGGATAAATACCAGAATAAATATTGTGCTTGCCAATAATGGAAAGCATAGATGCAAAGACTTTGCTTATCAAGCTTATAGCTGGCTGGAACTCCAGAAAGTGGAGTTCTAAATGCAGAGATTTTCTGATTCCCAGCCCTTAATTCTCTGTGGCTTATGAGTCAGAATAGAGAGTTTCAGAGACCTCCAGTTGGGGCTGTTGGGGGTTTGTGCCATGAAAACTGGCATTTGGAAGTCCATCCAAAACGAACTGGCAGTCAGTGGCATACCAAAGACATTTGCTGCTCTCAGTCCACTCCGTGTGTAAATGGGCAGATACAAGATGCTTTAGAGGGATCTTTTAGCTCAGTATCAGTCAGAGCAATAGGCCAGAAAACAGAATGTGTATGATTTAGATGACTGTGATCAGTGTTTAAGAAGAATAATCAGATTTCAGAACATTTGGAGCTAAAGGCAGTCATTTCTGGTGGCTGTGTTTTATTTACTACATCCAGGAGTATCAAGGACCCTATTGGGATTTCAGGCCTTTTCATTACTTTGAGCTGTGACTTCTTGAGACTGTGGGAGTCTGCTTCGTTTACTGGACTGTGTCAAAAAGAATAGTCTTCCTTTCTGCCCTTGCAGCCACTGAAAAGCAGATTGCTGATAAGAAGTTGATAATATTTTAGTTTATACTAGTATGTTCTTTTAGAGCTAAAAAGCTGACGTAATTCAACAGAGACACCATTAACTTCAGCAAATTTAAACCACTGCTCTAAAAGAGCATGAAACTCATCCCATGATTTGATTTTGCTGCTGTATTCTCAATCTGCCTAGGAGATAACTCGATAACATTTTCCAGTCAGTTTCAAATTAAATGCAAAATCTTTGTTCAACTGAATAACTTCTAACTTAGAAATAGCCAGAAATATCTTCCCCTGAATGTCATGTGTGTGGAGGAAATTTTGTGCCTCATACAAGGGCCATGTTTTGGGCCACTAGTAAAAGAATCTATTATGACTTTGTCTCAGAGAATAGAAAATACATTAATTTTAATCTGAAACTCTGAGAGTACCTCTCAATTCACTTCCTCACAGAAGCTTGCAAAGCATTGTAAGTGTTTCTAATTTTTTGCTTGTAGTTCAGTCTCCTTTTTATATGAATTCCCAGTCTATTACTGGAAGTTTGTCAAAAGAAGTTGTACGTATTCCTATACTGTTTGTGTCTCCAGGTACTCCTCCTTCCAGTGCTATGGCACCTTGTGTCCCACACACCCTGCACCCCTCCACATTACAATGTTCTTCACAAGTTAGATTTTGTCCTGGTCTACTTTGGTGATTTTATTGCTTCAGTGACTTCTTTAGTGACACACAGGAAGTGAGCATTTAGGACAAAAAGTAAGGAAGGCTTCATTGAAATGAAGACACGTTAAACGTGTTTTACCATTTTTGAGAAGACAGACACTTACCTCCTAGTCTTTTTCTAACACTGTGACTCCAGCTTTAAGCAAGTCCTGCTCTGTATATCTGACAGCAGGTCTTGTAGCTAGGTAGTGGTACACATAATTGTCTGTACCTTGTTTCTGCACTTTTCACCTGTCAGCCTATTCCTTCTCTCTTCCTTTCTCAACTTGGCTATGACTTTCTTCCCAAATGTCTCCTTGCTGTTTGAACATACTCTCAGCAGCATTTCAATAGTGTTGTGGGAACAGTATTTTAGTTCAGTTCGTAATAGGTGAATGTCAGGCTCCTTTTACTATGTAGCAGTTTAAATGATGAGATGAAATAGAGTCCCCCTCAAAGCTAGTACCCTTGTTCTTTTGCCTGAATGATTGAAGTGCCTGTAAGCCAGTACTAGTGTGAAGGAAACAAAGGCAGGCATTAATACTTTTGTGGTATTTATGAACTAGTTAGAACTGCAGTTTATTGACCATTCAAATTGCTTTTGGTGTAAGATTTCAGGTGGAAACATTTCATTACTGAAGATCTTGCCCTTCTTTGGAGTTACAATTTTTTTTTTTTCCTTGACACTGCTTTCATTTTATTACAAACTTTACCTGAATAATCAAATTCAGCCCAGTATAAGACAAAGGTGTCTTCTTGCTGTAGCCAAGTTTACGTGTATAATTCCTTTTAATGCATCAGTACATCAAGAAGAAAATAGGCCACTTGTTGCTCTCCAAGCCTCAGCCCGAATATTGAAAAATACATTCCTGTAGCAGGGGTACATGTATGTATCTGTTGTCGGAACATGGAAAAGCATATTTTCAAGTAATTTAAAATACATTACTCAAACCATATATGGGTGTACTTGCTGGCTGCATTGACCCTCATGTTTTTAGGAAACAACTGGTTATTTGGATATAACTGTAAAACTGACTGACAAGATGAGCACATCAGATTTATGTAAATCTTGTGTGTATATATGTGTGTATATAATATATGTATATTTTACATATATCTTCTTTTGAAAATTAGGACATATTTTGTAGGCATAAGTGTAATTGTAAGTGAATTATCTTTGAACCATTGTCTGAAACCTTGGAATTTTTTAAATGATGCTGTCCTGTTCATCATTAAGAACTATTTTGTATTGCAAACCTCCATTACATGAGAGAAATCTTTAGGAAAATTAAACTCTTGTATAGTTATTCATGTAATTAGCAGGACTGTTCCCAGGTCTGTGAATATGGGGGTTTAGGGAGAAATATTAATATCATATGAAATAGATACACACATATATAAAAAAGAAGCCGTGTGTGTGTGTGTATACATATATACACACTAAATTTTGAATACTACATGCATTTTAGTTTCTGGGGTTTTGGTTCCGTAGGCATTTCTTTCATTTTGTTAAAGAAAGCCCATTTTATTCCCCATATTGCTGACAAAAGTGTTCATAGTGGGTATGTATTTAGGTAGGCATATCAGGTGGTACAGCATACATGAGAGCAAGTGGAATATCAGCAGCTTCTTTTAGATCTTTGGGTCAGTATTCACTTTATAAAAAGGATAATGGGAGTTGTAGGATTAATGTAAATTCATGTGTCTTTTTCTAAGCACATAGCAGATTTAAAAAAATACAAAACACACCAATACCGAAAAGTACCTATCTAAATAAAGTTATAACTAACACATGAGACCTGGCAATAAAATTTTTAAGCACCAAGCCATTTGCAGAAAGTGTAGAAAAAAGACAATAAAATTGGAGATAGAAAAAGGGAATGAAAAGGATATAGAACATTAGAACATATAGAACGTATAGGATATTATTAATTAATATGGGAAGCTTTATGGAGCGAGTAATAATCTAGAAAATAAAAATTACATTGCTTTTTACATGTGGTTAAGCTGCCTGATACAGAATATTTGTATTTACTGATGGATTTTCTATTTCATATTGCATATTAATTATGGGAATAGGATGTATATTGTATGCCAAGTCCTTGTGTGTATTACAGGTGAGGATCAGACCATTTTTTTGAGGGGAACACGTCTTGAGCATAGGCAGAAAAAAATATTGAAGAGTATCACAGGAAAGCTAATCATAGTCACAGAGAAAGCTATAAATTAATTACCTGAGTTGGTTTTCTTCATACAATAAAATGAATCACTAGAGAGGATAATTGCAGCAGCTCATTCCAGTCGAAACTGTGTTTATATGTATTCCTCATACTGACCATTGTGTTTATTGGGAAAAAATAATTAAAAAATAGTCTGGCTAGTTTTCACCAGTATCTGTAGTGTATTGGTATAACCATTTTTAGACTAGGTATGTTATTTGCCTTAATGAAATGCTCAGGCAGTAGAAGTGAATTGCTTGCAAATTATACAGGGTCAGCTCATGCTAATTTTTACTGGAATTTCTCCTTTAACTATTCTACAGTGATGCTTCTTTGTTTTGTCACCTCTTTGTATATGATTGCAAATGTCATGATTTCCGTTATATTTTGTGAACTGATGGGATAACGTATCATATCAATCTGCATGTTGGCTTTTAATTTAAGTTGTATTTAATTATTTTTCATTTCAATAATGGAAGTTAAAAGAATATGTTTTGATGTTATTAATCTACAGTGCCGTTAAAACTAGAACTATTAATTATATGTAAACAATATTGCTGGTGTAAAATTTGAGAAACCTGAACAATCTCTTTTGTAATGAATCTTTACTGGCAAGATATGTAATTGAAACGGATATCCGTCTGTTAAGGTGTCTTGCAATTTATATGTTGTTATTTGATTGTGTTCAGGTTCACTCTGATACAACCGTATACACCCAGCTGTAGTTAATGTTCGGTCAGCAAACCCTATGGGACTGACAATGAATAATCATCATGTAAGACTTTTTTGTAAGTATTGAAATTAGTACGTAATATTAAACATCACTTACAATACAAACCCATCTTGTTCACCATTCCACTAAGAAGAAAATGTAAACCACAGTTAAGGTCTTTTTCATATTCATACATTTCTCATAAACAGTGGAGCTTTCTACTCTGAACCAGTGAAATCAATATTCTCTAACCATTTTGAAAGTCCCAGTGACCTCCTCCCTTGCTAGCTGTGGTGTTCTAGCATAGAAATGAAATCAGTTCGTGACTTAGACATGAGATTGTGAATGGCAATAATATTTTCCAGGTACAAGATGTTTCTGATGTTTGCTCCTTAGAGATGCTAGCTGAGTGTGATACATTTTTTGATTTTTTTTTTTTCCCTTTAACACCAAAGAAAATAATTAACATCACTTGTAGATACAAATAAGTTTATGCAAATGTGTTAGCACCTTATTTTATATTTCACTTGTAAATCACATACTCATTTGCTCTGAGCCTCCACCAATTGAATCAGCATTGGGCCAAATTCATTGGTGGTAAAACAATTTTGTCCCAGCTGGAATCAGAACAGAATGTGTCATGAATTATCTGATTTCATGTCCCTCTGTCACCATTTTTCCATGCTGTTCCTGTGTTATGTGTCACCAATATAAGCCAAATTTATTCATGAAGCATGAAACTGGTGTAATATTTATTTATAGGCATTGATTAAATTGCTGCAATATTTATGATTACCCCAAACATTCTTAATATCATTCCCCTTTTGAGGTGAACAAATGCAAATAATTAATAGAATTCCATTTCTGATAAGGACAATTATTTCTTCTTCTTATACAATATGCCTGCCAGGTAGCCTTTTTAAGTTACTCCATTTGGTTCTGTCGTGAGTGATCTGTATTTTAAAATTCTTATGGTTTTGTATTGAAACTTTTAAAAATAATTATATGAACAAATTGTTTTCTACTTCATAAAATATTTTTGTTTATTCCAATGATGTAAAAATTTTCTTTATTTTACTTTAAATGCTTCACGACCAGTTGCCTGAATAAAACTAAATTCTGCTGCAGGAAATATTGATGACAGCACCAATTTCAGATGCTATGATTGATTTCATTTGCAATGAGTTACAAACCCAATGCTTAGTAGATATGGTCTGCAATTATTGTCTGCTTGGTGGGGACAAGATAGAGTTAGATATCAAATTGTTAATTCTTGTTGCAAATTGTGGATGATAAAGATGTAAGTGGTTACTTCTAATGAGAAGCAGTTAAGAAACTCTTTGTGTAAACAGATTGAAGGAGATGAAGTATGGGCAAGTGAGTTTTTGTATTTACTTTTTAACCTTCTGTTTCTAGCATTTGGAAATCACATCAATTTTAGCTCGTGTTCTACATACGCAAAGTTATACTGGAGTATGCATATCAAATACGGACTTTGATTGTGAAACTTGTGAAATCAGATGCAAAACCAGTAATTTAGATGGTTAGTGCTGAGGTACAATAGGAATATGATAGGTTTTGGAGACATTTTTAACAACTGAATCTCTTTTGTAGTGGGGAATTGATGACCTTCGTAGCGCACTTTTCTCAAGCAGCAGAGTGTTGTTACAAAGGTAAATTTGTCCATGAGAGCCTTGTGAAATAATTGCAGATCAAAGTGAGAGTATTTCTGAAATTAATATCACAGAGCTGTGCTGTGATCTTGAAAATGTTTATTTTGTTACCAAAAGCTACTTCTTTGAAGTTGCTAATTTTATTAGGTTAATATCTAAAGCATTCTCTATCAGTGTCTCTTGAACACTACACCCACTAAGTATTTGCGGAGAGAGCCCTCAAACACTTACAGTTATATGAAGAATGTGGCATCCAGTGTTGTACAGACATAGATCAGAATAACACTGTCTGAAAGATTTTATATTCAGCTGATGGATTTACGTTATTCTGAATTAGAGAAAGATGCCTCCTCTGACATACTGTAGTGTGTTTGGTACTTACTAGGAAGGCTGAGTAGACACTGCCTGGTTAAGTCAGTTCTTTGCTTCTCTTGCTCTTGATGGAATGTCATTCAATATCAGATCTTTATTCAGTTCATTGCACAACAAAGATTGTTGTTTTGAAGCATCTTTTTTTCCTGGGGCAAATGTACCACATTCTGTAGAATTGGCAAAAGCTCTTGTTTTGTCCACCTCCAGCTAGCAGGCATTGCTCATCCTACCCTCTGCTGGTTTCCAGTCTGTCAAGGATATACCATTGTTCTATTTATTTTTACAGTAGCAGCCACCTAGAAATGCCTTTAAGAACAAAAGAATAGCCAAAGGAATGCAGATATGGTGTAGCCGGCTGGATACAATATGAATCCCTGAGATTGGGATAAGACTTCAGAGAGGATGGCCCATGAGGTTTTTTTATCTTGAAACAAGGGTAGGAGAAATGGGTTTAGTGGATCTTCATTTACATTGGGACAAAACTTGCACTGAGGCGGCAACTCAGGGGAAGAAGTGTAACAGAAAAAAACAGAGGAAAGTGAGTTGGTGATTTTTTTGTTTTGTCTTCTTCAGCAGATGTTCTCAGTCTTATTTCCCATTCCAAACCAGGGAATACCGAGTCACTCCCAGATTAGTCCATACAGGTTCTGAGGAGGGTCCAGTCTGAGTGACCAAAACAGGAGTGTGAACCCTGAACAAGGAGGCTCTCTTGGGGTGGATTTTTGGCAATTCTTTGCAAATTGTAGGTCTACAGGAAAGCACTTAAATGTGTGTTTATTTTTAATTAGACCCATAAGTCCCAGCTGAAACCAGGACAAACGGGAAGAGAGTGTTGTAAGTTAAGTGAACTCCTGAACTGAACTCTAATTTATACAGCATCTAACTTGAGAGAGATCTTTGCAAGCTGAGTTGTCTGAAATGCATATAGAAACCCCAAGGCCACAGGGAAAATCTGCAAAATATGTAGCTTTAAACTCACAGTATCTCAGTCTTAACTGAATGAAGACAACTGCATCATTACAATGCTAGCCAAAGTTTGTTCACCCTTTCACACATGGTATCCAAAAAACAGTTACTCACGATCTGTTCTACCCTTGGTTTGTTTGAGCACAATATGATAAACAGCAGCTTTCTGCAAAATCTTCCTATCTCGGCGTGTTAAAAGGACATTCATTTGTGATTTCACATTCCTTTTATTTCAACACGGTCCCTGCTTTGTGCCTGGTACACTGAAAGGAACTGAGAAGAGCTCCATTGCATCACTCCACACCCCCAGCCTGGAGGTATGAACTCCCCAGGCCTCTCTAGCAGTGAATGTTGGAGCCTCTGCTGAGAAAGTGTTAATTTCTTGAGGGTCCAAGAACTGAAATTATGCACCAAATACTGAGCTAAGTGATCTTTAGTGGATCTAAAGATCCAAAAGGTCCAAACCCTTTCTATTCCATGCTTGATAACAACTTTAATGATGAGAATATAATGGAAACTCTGTGATACGTTTATTAATATCTTTCCCATAATTCATGATCTTTAAAATATTACTTCTTCCTTTTTTTCAGGAACACTGTTTGTGGATGACTTTGTCTGTCATCTTTTCAACTTTGCCCATACATGTCACTTCTAACTTCCCACTATATAGCTGTAAATCTTCAGCACTACTTTGTACAAGAACAGATGATTCAGTCCTACCTAGTGCATTAATGTACAATCAAGAAGAACTTAAAATACAAAGGAAGCCTTGTTGATTGTGTCATCCGAAGGCATGAGGCAGGAAGTTGAGAGACAATACTGGGTATTTACTGAATTTGTTAAGTAAAATTTTTTTGATCAAAAAGTAAAACTTTTGATCTTGAAAATCTTTGCGTTTGTTTTCATATAATTCTTACTGGACTTTTCTGGCTGTCACACCATTACTGAGTTGCTCTGTATGCTGTACATCCTCTTTATATGTTCCCTGTTTAGAAAGCTAAGCAGAGCCTTCATGGAAGATTTGGAAGAACTTCAGTGATTTCTGTACACCATGAATTTGCTAGTTTTTCAGCTAGTGTTTAAAGCTGAAGTTCAGGAGAAAGTATGTTCTTCTTTTATGTGCTTTATGGTGTCACCTTCAAACCATCTATAACTAGCCTGTGGAAAAAGATCAAAAAGTTTGCCAGATACAGAACCTTTTCCTCACCCAATTTATTTTTTCATTTATTGATGATTTATTATGCTGTAAAATGTCCTTATTTGCACCCTGGAATACTATGCTCCCTTCTCAAGCTCTCCATAAAAAGAAAAATCTCTAAGAGAAGTTTTCAAGTGGAGGAAAGCCTGACACTTGTGTGGGGAATATGATTTGCTCAAGTTCATACAGTAAATCAGTGTCAAGTGGCAAGTAGGACCACTTAGATCCCCTAGAATCAGTTCAGGTCATTAGTTTATTATATTGTTTTAAGAAATAAGTGTGATATTTTTTCCATTGGTTCTTTGCACTATGATAGCTTATATTTTATTGAGAACATCCAGCTGCAATGAAAGCCCGTGCTTTTATTGTATGTTCCTGGCATAGAAATATGTTGTCTATGTTGACATATATCTAGTGCTATGTTGATCTAATTGCACAAGCTAGTTTAACAGTACAGTGTAACTTTAATTCCTTTTGATAGTTTGCTCTTTCCTGACTGACTACGTCTTTGGAGAATCAGTCTTCATGCCTGATCAGTATTGTAATTTTTATATTATCTTCTCATATGCATTTTATGATTTGAAGTTCAGATACCTGTTAGAGAAACTGTACAAAATCTTTATCTCTGCTCCTGAGATTTGACAGATGCAGAACCTTAACATCTTTTAAATTCTACTTAAAAACATTGCTTACCTTCAACGTGGTCCTTCCAACTAAGTGCCGCATGTCACTAGCCAGGAGTCAAACACCTGTCTTTATTGCTGTATAGCGAGGACTATGGCAGTCAGGGCAATGACCATGGTGGTGGTGCTGCTGCTTATCACTGTTGTATCTTGCACAGGGATGCACTGAGCCCTACCCAGTATGACTTGTAATAACAGCTTCAGGAGATGTGGGGATTTCAGACTGTGTGTTCAAAGTGATGGAGTTTACGCGGGAGTAGTGTATCCGCAAAGGAACTTCGTGGTCCATTTGTTAAACTTTGTGTGTTTTTTTTCTCATACTCATCTCCATGTAACAAATAGTTGCTGTTTCCTTTTTAAGAGAGCAGACTTAGCTTTCTCTTCTTTTTTTTTTTTTTTTTTTTTTTTTGACTAAGATCAATGCATAGTTTTAGGTGTAACTTAACATCCTGGCCTAAATGGTATTTTTGTTCCCTGACACAACGCTTCTTTTATTTCATTTCCTCTGAATATTGTATCATAACAAATGTGATGCTTCTTGCAGCATGCTTTAATGTGGAAATCCCAGAGTTAAGGATCAATGAAGTTAATTAGTAGTGATTAATGAGAGAATGTTAATTGCTAGACTAGCCATTAGAATTGCAAGCAGTCACATAGCTGTCAGAAAGCTGTAACTGTTCAGCCTGCAAAGTCAATTTAGATTGTTTGTTGCACTGTATGCAGTTTGGTTAGTTTTATCATAATGCTAATTAAATATCTTGAATAGAAACTATCAATGAAGGCTGTAAGTTATATATCACCATATCTGCAAAAATATCTTAATGTATCTTTTCAGTTTGCTAACTTAACACCATGATTGTCCCACTCTTCTTAATAGTGGGTCAGTCTGGAGCAGCACAGTTAACTTCATTAGGACTATTTGAGTTTACCGCAGTGTGAATGAAATAAAAAACCTGCCAATTGTGATTTGTCTGCTGACTTGCTATGCCTTGGATTCTTCTTACTATTCACTAAGTAACCCTATGTAGTAAACAACCAGTGTGTGAAAGTGACTTTTTTCCCCCTCAGTACTATGAAGTAATGATGCAGATCTGTGCACTCATGTGTGTATGTGGATGTAAGATACACTGGCTATATGCAATTAATGCTTATTTTTTCATTATCATTTTATGTATCTATATAGCTTGGGTGATGTACTGGGCTTCTTCCAAACAGTGTGACTTTAGCAAAGTTTGATAATGTTGCAAAGCTTTAAAATGCAACCCTTCCCTTTCATCATGTCATGAAAGAAAAAGAATGCACAATTCCAAAGAAAACCCTTTTCTTTTTGCATGACGTAACTCCTTTCGTATTTGAAAGTGTAGTGCCAGAAGTTGAATTGCTTGCCATTTAATCTTTATTAGACGCAGCACAATTTAGCCTTTGGGTCTCTTTAGGAGGGTAGGAATTGGAGAACAGAAACAAACAAAAATACATGAATGTCTTTCTAGTACAGATAGCTATTAATGGCCTCCAACTCGGGCCAAGCTTTTACTCAATAGCACAGCAGTTTTTTATATACCAACAGAGGGCTTTTGGTCTTTGTGGCATTACGCTTTCCTGCTTTTAAACAAAAAAGAAATAAAGCTTGTGTTCAGTTGATGAAATGTAAACTGACTTTCTTTAAGAAGAAAACTCTTGCCCTCACAGTGGGTTGTGCAGTTAAGCTTTCCAAACTGAGTAGAGGTTGGCAATTTTATTTTAAGAATCTGAAAAATTATCTGCAGATTCTGATTAGTACTTTTTTCTTTTATCTATAGTTAAAACACTTGCATGATATTTTCTAGACAATATATGAGTAGAAGGGCATATTTATACTCTGTAAATGAAACCTTATGATGTCACCAATTGGGATAGGTGGCCTCATGACTCAGATCCAGAATTAAGTATTTGTTTATGAAGACCCTAGCTCAATGTGATCAAGACACAGCTGGAGCATGTAAATACTAATGCAAAAATTATAACTTATTCTCATGGCCTAAATTATTTGGCAAAGTATCTGAAAATTAAGAAATCAACATGCTTCAATTATTTTCTGTTTTTTTAAAATCTTTCTCGCTCTCGCTAACGCATGTGTCTAAACTCCTACCTCATAGGAGAAGAGCTGTCCTTCCCACAATTTGGATAAGCAGTAAAATCCCTAGCCAGGTTTTCCATCAGGCAGAAAAAATGAGAAGATTATGAGCTGAGATTTGAGAGATCTCTCATTTTTTCCCTTTCCTTATTCAAAAAAAGATAACTAAAGGAGAAAGTTAAATATAAAATACATTCACATAATACTAAGAGCAAAGAAAATAAGGATGAGGAAATAAAAAAGTTAAACTAATTTGTGTTCTTGCACACTGAATTTTTATGCTACCAGATTTATTGGTTGCAATATATGTTTCCTTGAAACAGAAAGTTTGTGAATAAGAATATTTCTCTTGGAATAGGACATATTGAAATATTTTCTCCTTCATATATTGTCTTCATGGCATGTTGCAAAGGAGAACACCTCCTATTTTTTAGACTTCTAAGTTTTGAATAAAGGCTTTGAAAATGCTGGTATTAACACTTCATAAATGCCTGTGATACTTTCTAATATAGGTAGTACTTTCCTAAATCACTTGGAGACTTATAAAAGTAATACAAAATATATTTAAAAAACCCAACAATGTTTTATTTTTAAAAAGCAATGTGCTGCTTTGCTTTGTTTAAAAAGAAAAATAAAATAGAGGCTTATCTGAAGATCTTAAAAAAACCCCAAAAACTTAGCAAATAGGACATTGTTTTATTTACAGAAGTTCCATCTACCAGGAAAACTGAAACATGAGAATGATCTTTCTGCTCCAGTTTTTAGATCAGACCAGCCATTCTGAAATTTGAATCAACCAGTTTCTACTGACAGACTGTTTAAACATCTGATTTTTCTTTTAAATTTTGCGAAATCTCTAAATGTGTTGATTTTAAATTTCTGATTTTTTTTCAGTTACTAAGTGAACTATTCTTGAAACGTTTGTTAGCTCAAAGCTGCCTTTCTTTTTTTTTTTTAATTTCCTAACCCTACCTTAATCGTAAAGATTTTTCTCCGTTCTGGAAATTACATAAACTGTTAGGCTGCTTTCATATCAGTGGTTCATTCAAAGGTTGCAATGGGACTAACATGCTAATATGAGCATGAAAGTGTAAGCCAAGTGTTGCTATGTCGACATGCCAAGGTCAGCTGAACTTGGTTCAGAGGCAGAAAGAAGGTGAGTATAGGCTCATTTTTTGACTATGGAGTGTTCTCCTTGCAGCTGTGAGCTGTGACATCTCTCTGGCTAGTGAGGGATGACAGATTTGCTTTTGTGAACCTCCTGTTTCTACCCGGTCTAAGTAGCAAGAGTTTGAAGGATTTCCTCAACTGGATCTTTTGCTTGGCAACTCATTTTTGACATGGCTTGTACAGGAAAAAATGCCATAATTTCTAAGTGTTTAGCACTTTTTAAACGTTAAACATCTAAGTTATTTCTCAGTTCAAGTATCCTCGGACAGCAAAGTATCATCAAAATTGCAGTTCGGAGTGATTTGAAAAGTACAAACATCAGCAGTCTTCAGGTGAAGGCCATGATCCACTATAGTAGCCAGCTAGTTCTATTTCTGCTCAGAGAATTGGAGAGAACTTCACACGCAACTGGAAGTAAAGTTACTGACGTAAGCCTGGAAAATGCACCAGACACATTGGTCCACAAATCAGTCCTGCTAGCTAAGGGTAATGGAAAGACACTACTGAAGGACATCTCTGAAGGGATCAGAAAGTGATTTAGTTTAGGGACAAACTTAACAGTATATCTAGGGTAGCAGCCTTAATTATGAGTATTGCTTCTCTTAACTATATAATGCCTAGAACACATAATTTGTCCTTGTCTGGGCAAAAAGGAAAGAAAGAAAAAAAGATCTGTGATATTCTTTGTGGACGCTGCTTTGTACACATATATTCATATAGCCAGTCAAGATGGAAAGAACATCAAAAGGTCATATCATCCATCCCTCTGACTGGATGTAAATAAGCCATTCATGATAGTTGTTGTAGAATCATAGAATAGTTGAGGTTGGAAGGGTCCTTGTGAGATCATCTAGTTCAACCTCCTCTCAGGGTTATCTAGAGCAGGTTGCTCAGGAGCTTGTCTAATTGAGTTTTGAGTATCTACAACAATGGAGACTTCATGTTGGGATGCTGAGAGAGACAATGTCAAAAACCTTATTGAAGCTGGGATAAACAACAGACACTGTTCTTCTCTTGTCCAGTAAGCCAGTGGTCCCATCATAGAATGCTATCAGGCTGATTAAGCATGATTTCCCCTTCATAAATCCATGCTGACTACTCCCGATCACCTTCTTATCCTTCGTATGTTTGGAAGTGGTTTACAGGATTATGTGTTCCGTCACCTTCCCAGGGAAATGTTGTATACTTTGTTGATGGTTACCTGTGACTCCCCTATGTGCAGATGCACTGGATATTCATGAAGAATGGGAGAAAGTACCCCTCCCCTATGCCCCAAATATGCCAGTCAGCATGACTGAGATTACAAGAAATTGGAAGGGGATTTGCAATTTGCTAGTATGTATTGTGGCAAACTATTGCCTTGTTAATGCAAGGTGGCAAAAAAAGAAGTACTGCTGTCCGATGGGTGACCTGGTCTTTGCATCACTCCTATTGAAATGTACTTCTATTTTCATTTCAAACTTGTCTGGAGACAGAGAACTGTAACTATTTGCTGGTTTTTTTTCAAGATTTTCCAATATTATGAGTCTAAAATACTGTAAAAAAAAATTGTTCTGTAGGAATTGTTTTTAATACACATGTATTTTAATAAGAGAATTTAATGTCAAGTTGTAATGCTGAGCACACATGGCACATGAAGCAATATCAGTGCCTGAAGGGAAGAATCCTTCACAAACGTATTCTTCATTGACTAACATGGGGAATGTTCTTTGCGAATGGGTATGTCCATCCACCAGACATTGCAAGTGAATGACATTTAATCCTTGGTGCATTAGACCTTGTCTGAAACTGTTCTATAAGTATTATCATAAATTAATTAAAGTAGACATTTTTAAACCAATCAATTTTGATATAATTATCATGTTGGTGTTCATTACTCAGTAGACAGAACAATGAATCCCAAACAGCTTTTGTTTTATTTAAATTAAATGCCAGTATCTTAAAATAGATTCAACAGCAAAAAGATTATCTCTGTGGTTTACTTCTGCACGGGGAATTATCTTGGGGCAAGCTTCCTTCAGTTCTTTTCAGGTTCTAAATGTCCCGTACTCAATAGTGCCTGTGACAGCAAAGAGGGAGCCAGGAGGCCCCTGCCAGAGCACTGGCCCGGTATAAGAAGCAGCATGAATTCTCACTCTTCCTCCTGAAGACAAAATCTATCCTCTCTGGTTCTTGCTAATACTACCATAAGCTTGATTTGAGTAGGATGATCTAGTAGCCACACATGTACAATATTAAAGAACCAAGAAAAATTTTTGGAGACAAGAAAAACACCTCAACGTCTTGTGTCTAGGAATACAGCATGAAAAGCTAAATTGCCAAGTTTAGGGTTTGGAGCAAATCTTTAGTTTTAGGCTTGTAGTGGAATTAGCATATGAACTGCCACACAGATCTCATGGAACAGAGACTGCAAATTCATGACCTAACTTCAGACATGCATGAAGGATTACCTGGAGCACATCTCTGCAGTAGCTGAAATACAGATTTACTGCAGCTGCTATCTGCATCTTGTCCTGCAAAATGAATTGGTCAGTGGGGCCTTATTTCCTCTACAATTCTTTGACCTTTTGCTATACATGGAGGGAATGTGAAATTTCTGTTTTAATGTTGACCACAGGAGAGAACAGCTTCCTTATTTTTGTCAGGAATGTCTTAGGCAGAAAGACACGCATGTGTGCTCCATTGTCTTAAGAGGATCAGCCCTAATGTACAGGTAGTGTGTTGCCTTTTGCATATTGCTTTCCCCTGTGTATAAAAACTGTCTTAAAGGCTTGATTACTAGCCAGCTGGAATCACTGGACAAATTTTCATTGTTTTCAATGGGTTTTGGATAAAATCTCTAACATCTAGTCTTTTTCACCCTTAAGCGTTGGAAACATGGGATAGTGCTGTGGAGAGGGCTTTCCAGTCCAATACCACATTAAAAAAAAAAAAAGTCACTCCTTGATTGAATTTTGAAATGGCCATTCTTAGTCTAATGTCTTCTCAAGCATTAACCCTCAACTGTCTTCTCAGCAATTTACTGTTATTTCTCATGTACATGTGACTGTTTTGTCTAATGGCAGTTAGCAAAACTTGCTAAAAAAAAAGTTACAGATTGTAACTTATTCAGCAGTGAATTCTGCTGACACAAGTAGACAGTGTGAAAACATGTGAAAGACTAGGCTTTAGGTTTGTTTTTCCTAAGACTGGAGAAAAAAAACTACAATAGGATTTCCTACTGCTCTGAGCTAAACTGGGTATTGTGGGTCCTATGCTGATTGAGTTGCTGGCTAGACTTCTCCCTTCTGTCCCATTGGAATCCTTCCTAAAGGAATGAAAAGCTATGAAGGTAACAGGAAAGAAGATCAACCGAATGACAATTAAAAAAAATAGTGAAATCTGACATTGTGGTAAGAAAGTTTTTTCAAATCCCATGTGAAAATCTATTAAATGATTTTTCATTAGGCATCTAATTAATAGTTTTATTTAGAAGATTAACAAGCTGCAATACAGCTAGGTTTTGAGTAATTTAGGCTTAAAATATGATAGCTCATTTTGCTGGTCAGTAAAGGCAATGAGAAGGCAGCAGGTAACATGAATAGAATGATAAATTTCCTGAGCAAAGTACCGTGCTTTCCACACGGGACAGTTCACTAGTGTACAGTCAGAGACCAAATTCCACTAATAAACTGTCAATGGAGCTCATTGTGTGCGGGCCATTCAAGCATGCTAATGCCTTGATCAAGACCTCAGATAAGAGAACAGAATAAAGGAAGGAAGGATGCATTTCAGATGATGACATTTTAGTGGGAAATAATTTTTTTATATATAGGAAAAAGTTATCATGTTCTTTTTGTTTGGTTTGTTTTTCTTTTTTTCCCCCCAGATTTGCATTGAGCAAAAAACATACAGGTGCGTGGGTTAATGATGATCATGGCTTTATTCTCTTTTGCTGGGTTGCAACTGAGAGCATGTGTTATGTGATACTCCAGGAGATTAAATTTTTTTCACATGGTACCCCGTTATCCCTTCTTTATAGCAATCAGCTGTAAATGAGTCTCAGTCTTCACACATCCTTATGAACTTTACAAAATACTGGTCTTGAATCTGGCTCAGTTTGGATAAACAGCTTAAGAAGAAGGCTGTCAGTGCAGCTTCCATCAGCTGACTAAAGTTTTCCACTTATTTCAGGCCTTGGAGACTCTTACTTTCTAGATGTAGTTAAAGTAGTTGAGCATATTACTTCCCTTATTTCTAAGACACTGTCTTCATTGACAGAACTGGATGAATTAACACTCTTTGGTGTTAACTTAGTATTAACTCTACAGAGAGTTGGACAGCTTCGCTGGTGGTTTTAGGTAGGCTTAGCTTTGCAGTCAAGCAGGTAAATACACTCACTCACTCCATTTGTCTACCTGTATTCCAGCAATTAGACAGTGAGTGGCAGTTGAGGAAGTCGCAAAAGCAGCCTGTGCTGAGGGAAATTCTGCGCCTCTGTTTTTTCATGGTGTGAAAATGTTCTTTCACATTGTGTCATTCCCACTGTGGACACTCTGGTGAGGAGTCTTTCCACACCATGCTTTATTAGGTATTTGAATATTCTTAACACAGTTAGTTTAAAGCATATGCTAGATTATCTTCAATGATGGGTAATAAAAAATGGCTTAAAAAGAGTCTTTTTCTTTAAGGCATCTCCTAATAAAGTAAGATTTTGTTTTGCCAACTGATTTAATGTTCAAATAGCATTGTTACAAAAGTCACACCGGTTGCTTGAAGTGCCTGTTACTTGTCATGTCAAGTACCTCCTGGCCATTTATTTTGATCCTTTTCTTAGTCAAATGCACTTCCTTCACAGTTTGCTGCTTCGTATTCTGCTTTTTCCTATACAATACTACTCTGAATTACATAGCATATTCCTTGAGGTAGAAAAGATGCCTGTCCATATAGATTTGAAAGGAGACAAGGTTGCATCTTATACCTATAGAAGCTAAACAACATTATTATTAAATTACAGTGTCTCTGCCATGGAAATATAGATTTATGATAACACAGCATTAAGTCTTTTCTTCTGTAAAGTAATCCATTTAAATAGCTCACTCATCTTGAACAATACTTACTGAAAGTCTTGGACCTTAGTTCATTCATCATCTTTAATGTATTCTTATCTAAACTCTGCCGTACTTGGAGAGAGCAGGACATGGAGAATTTGAGTTCAAGATGCTTCCTAAACAAGGTTTGTAGGCATACCTGGGAATCATCACTTACCCATGTACCTGATTACAAATGTGTTTTCTGAAGAGCATTATAATAGTAGAAAAGCAGAACTGATATGCGGATGCATTTGGCAAGAGAAGAAAGCGAAGGACTATGCTCATATTTTTAAGAGCATGTGAATGCTCTTTTGGACAGCCAGTATAATCTTGGACAGAATTGGAATAGGAAGGTGCTGTTGTCCTTTATGTGGATCTGCCTGTAATAGCCAAAAAAGTAACTGAGAAGTCACAAAAAAAAATAGAAAATAATTTGTAATGTTCAGGAGTCTGAAGAATCAAATAAATATTTTGAGCATATTTCAGAAGACAGGAGCTCTCCTAAAAATTATTTAAAACGTATGGTTAAAAACTAGCATGTCAGACAACTGATCTGTTTACAGGAGATTAGGAACAAACTCTTACAATGAAAACTAATGAGTCAGAGCTTACTGATAGTCCATGTAGTGTTTCTGAAAGCAAGTTTTATAAGGCTGAGGGACCGATGTTGTAATCCTGGATGCAGCAGAACAGTTGACACTTTGATGGTACGTAACGAATATGCACGTATACAAGAAATGCTGATTCATGCTCCCTGTTCATACTTTGAAGAGCAGAATGGCTTTTTCCAGGACTATTCTAAAACACAGATTTTGCAAACAGTGGTGAAGAGTGACAAAATCCCACCACCACACAATCGTTTATGGAGCAGATAATGATTTTCTCCTGTGCCATAATGACATTTCTCCACTCAAGGGGGCCCCAGCACTTTTGTCAAATATTGCTGATACACCCAGTATATCTGCCAATGCTGCCTTATTTATAAGCAAGTGAAGGAGCTAGATAAGACTTGTCTTCATTCAAAATAACTTGCATGAAAGTTCATTGGCACCTTTGTTGTCAATAAAAATTACTTGAGCAGCAATGTACATTATGAAAAGAAGCAAATTAATATCTAGATTTTACTATTGTCAGGAGTTTCATATTACAGACAGATAGTATTAAAATCTGTTTTACATAATGATTTTATTTTTAAATACCAATTTTTCTATTTGTTTCTTTGGGGAAATGTTTTGGAAAGTATTGTATAACATTTGAAGCTGCTGCATGAGTTAAGTACTCAAATCCTAGAGGTTTTACAATTAAAGGAATTTTAGCTTTGCTAAAATTTAATTTTGTAATGCTATAGTTTCAATAATAATTTACAATGAAGTTTTAATCTTATAAACTGCTAAAAAAGGATGCACATCTCAGAAAGTTTTATATCTATATACTACATTTAAAAAGTAAATGGCATTTTATACACTTATTTAGCTGTGAAAGTGTATTTCCGTGCTATATTTTAGAGTACAATAATAAATGTAACTAAATTTTAGTCAGTCAGTCAAACAAGCTTAACTAGAACATCTTCATGCAACATGCTCTATGATTTAGTTTTCCAGTGTGTCATTGATGTCCAGAGAAGATCAATAGAATGGAAATTGCTTGCAGTTACCCCTAAAGTGCTGCAATGTTTTATTGCTCTCACATTTTCACTCCATAGCCTTTTCTCTGCCAGAGAGGACATATGTCCATGCCAAGCACACATAGTACAAGGAATATACAAATGATGCACAGTTCATGTTCTTTTTTCTTTCTGTGTTTTCCATCCCACTCTGGTAAAGTACTGAGCTTCTGTATCTCCCCAGGGAGCAAGAATTTCTCTAAAGGTGTTCAATGTCTGGAAGGTTTTGACCTTAACTTTGCAAAGGTTGTTTAACCAATATTACTGAACCAGAGAAGTGGGTTTGAGTGTCTATACTCACATGTGCGCATCTTCTTCAAGGGTGTGTAATACCATCCAGATCCCTGCAATATATGCTTGTAGCCTCATTGCTGCATACTGACAGCTGCAGAGAAGGTGTCCAGACATCTCCTTGGGCTGGTTGCTGGGAGAAGGTAGTTATAGAATTCAAGCATGTGAGAAATCACCTTACACTGCTGGACTGGGGGTATGATTTGTTGACTTGTCTGCTGGATTCAAAGTTTCTTTAAGCTGGAAGTTAGGGCCAAGAAGGCCAGGAACTAAGCTTGAAATGTGTCTGAATATTTGTGTGTATTTTTCACCTAGTAACGATGCCAAGCTTACCCTGAAGTCAGTCTTTTGCACAAGCCTAACTAGTTACATTCAGCAGAAGCTGCTAGCAGAAGGTTGTGCTACTGCAGAACGTACAGCAGACACTGCAGGGGTGTGGGTTGTAGTGGGCAGCAGCTAGCCACTTCTGGAGTGTAGTCTCTTTTTGGTGTGATATTACTTGTTTTCACGTTAATGGGAGTTACTTTGGATTGCCTCAAACACAGATCAGACTTTACAAATTAGTTTGCTGTCTCTCCAGCTTTCCCTACGCCAGGTTATATTCCATATGCTATGCAGTATTTTTTTTTTTAATTTGTACCCACACAAACTCAGCGAAGCAGTCTCTGTAGTGCTTAGGCCAACAGTGGCATGTTCATTTGTGGCTTGGTTTCTAGTCGAAAGCAAGTAGATCATACTTGCAATGTTGGGTCTCTCAGTATATACACAGGAAACTAATGATTTAACATGAGGCAAGCTAAATGCAGTTTGAGGTGAGACTGGACTCATTATCTGATAGCTGTTCTCCACTGAAACCTGCCCAGATGCATACTTATTACTGTAGTAATTATTGTTACTTTAACAGGGATGCCTTCCACTTACTGTTACCTAGTATATTTAGTTTAAATTAATTTGAAGTTAGTCTAAGTCATTGCCAAGTTTTGAGTTCACTGGAGTTTTTCCTAAATAGAATGAAAATTAAGAAAAACATACAGAAGTTCTTTCTTCCTGAGGCCTGTATTTATCATTCATTTTGCCAGGTTCCCCATTGCCTTTGCTGTAGTTGAGATCCAAGCTTTTTCACCTACCAGCTGTAGTGACTTATTCAATGAGCAGATTCCTGGGCCTTTATCTATTCCTTGGGTGTCAACCTGCCACTACCCTTCTGTTTGTTCCAAATTGGGACCATCTCTCCTCTAGCGTGGAGAATAGACTCTTCTCAGTGCATTGTAAGGAATGAGAGTCCCTATGGAACTTCCCCCTAACATGGGTCTTCACTGTGGTGCTTTCCAACCCTTACCTTGATTCTTTATGGAGTAGTACAGAGGAAAACTGCAAACTCCTGTGGCATATCGTGGGTCAAATCTTTCCAGAGACCAGGCTACATTTTTATGTTCTGTATTTCTCCTACTTCTTGTAAGACTTATTCTTCAGTTTCTCAAAACTACTTCAGGATTTTGGGAAAGAAAGTTGGTGTGCCCCATGTCCTGGTTGTAACAGGTTACACGGCCAGCTGCTAGACCTGAATTTGAGAACAACCTGACAGAACTTCCCTCCAGTGATGTGGAGTTAGACTTTCCAAAAAAGCATTTAAAATATTAGAAATAGATGGAAGTAGAGGGTAAGAGACTGCCAGCCAGCACTGTTTGCATTATTTATGCTGACCAGTTTAAGAAAGCAGTGTTTACATTTTTCGTTCAAGAAGGGCAATATTTTATGAAATACTGTGCGCACGCTTTCTCTCACTTTTTCTCCGTGTCTTTGAAAGAGTATGAAAAATGAGTAAGTTGGACAATGATGTTTGACAGATTATCTCTTGTATCCCTTTGGAATGAAAAGATTTTGTAGTAGGGCTTCCTGACATTATTTAGCTGAGTAGGCAGACCTTGAGTCCTTTGGTTTCACACTTTACATGCTCTTTGAGTACAGTTGAAGTACATGCTGTAGCAATGTCGTTCTCATATACATGGGGAAAAGCATTATCAGATAGTTAGACTGTGTGGTGGAGATGTAATAAAAATCCTTTGGAAATTAATTAATGCACATGTACAATAGCTACTTTAAACCACAACACTTTAGCCATTTAAAATTAGGTTCTTTTTAAATAGCAAAAGCAATTAGTCTGTTCTGACTGATTGCTTGCCAATTTTTTTAATGTAAGACTTTTTTTGATTTATGGGAGTAAAAAAATTAAGAAGGGGAAGGGTAAAATTCCATTGTGGCTGTTCTTAGCAAGAAAAGTATCAAGCTCAATAGCTGTTTTTTCTGTGCTGCAGTTATCTCTTGCTTCCTACAGTCCTGAGGTAAAGCTTTGAATCTTTTCATGCATTATCTTCACAAGTATTAGCTTACTGGTGCAATAATGTTTACTAATATCTGCTGTGTTCAGATAGAAGAGTTGGATGGTATTTTTTATGTTAAATCTCTTCCTCCTAAAGGAAAGATTATTCAAACTGAAAAATCCATGTTCTTTTTGGAGGCATCTTGGCTTTTGAAATAAAAACTCCCCTCTTAAGTCCCCAGTGCCATAACTTTTATTTTAACAAAAATAAGCCAGAATATCAGCTGTGAAAGCAAAGCAGGAAATGCAGCGTATCACTGAAATGGCCATGACCTTCACAAGTGAAATAGAATTTCTGCTCTTGGGCTGGATTCTGCGTAGCTGTCATGCTACATGCCTGATTTAAAATGGGTTCATCGGTTCTACTAAAGAGCTTGTACTTTGGCATGTATTTTAGTATCTAATCGAATAGCAGCTCATGTTTGCAGTAAGGCAGTATTTGCAATGGTTTTTGTAGCTACAAATAAATACAAAAATTTCCTGCATCAGTTCCTGTCTCTTCAAAGGTACGTGTTGTAGTGAGACACTGAGGAGCTGAAGAAAATTGTGGTCACATATCACGCAGAATTTTAGCCAAGTAAAGAGTAATGAATGCATCATAACTTTGATGATGGTGACGACCAGCTTTAGTCGTGGCTCATTCCCTTGCAAATGTACTCCTGTCCCCTAGTGCAGCTAGTGCTGACCATTTTGATATTCAGTGTACCTCACTCTCTCTGGGGGTATTCTCCTTGCCTGGGTTTCTTCAGTAGAGGACGCATTTACTTGGCTTCCCACTTCCCTGTCTGCACTACGCAGAGCAAGATTAGGACTCCACAGTCCTTTTCTTTGGTAGAAAGTGACAAATTAAGTGACACAGAAGAATTGCTATGCATATTAAACAGAGAATGATTGCTGACAGTATGCATTATGTCAAAGGGGAATTTGCACAAAATTAAATACAAACCTGGCTGGAATTTAGCTGTTACCTGTAACATATCTTATAGGATTTACAGGTATTATATTGTCTTCTAGGAACCACCCAGCCTAAATTTTCTTTTAATTCTCACAATGTACTAGTGGTCTTACTTTCTGTTTCAGCTCCACGTTGAACGTTTTCTTATGATATCAATCTTGTCTCCTGTCACTAGTGTGGGTTGAGATAGAGTTATTCCAGAAAAAATATTTAAGTTTTTCAAGGAGAACATGGCCAACCTTATGGAGTCTGGGGTTTTCTTTCAGTCTCAAGATTTTCTCACTGCTTGCAAACCTCCTGAGTTCCTCTGTCAAACCTCCTGAGTTCCTCTGACATGGCCTATGACAGGCTGAACTACTGATATGAATGATGGTTGTGTTCTGCTCAGTGCTATGGATTCACCATGTACACATATTAAGCAAAAAAATGTATTTTTCAAGTTTGTTAACTTGGACTGTTAATAGAACTTCTTTCACATTAAAGTTTGTATTCAAGAGGTGCACAGAGGCGCACGTCTCACTGTAGGCAGGGCAGCTGTTATGTTTATAGCTATGGGTAGAGTTTGACCACAGATTATTCCAAAAACCAGGAATTATTTTAGTAAGAAAAGGAAATATCTAATTTTTAGTTAATTTCTCTGTAATTTATAACTCTTTAAGAACCGTGTTTTATTAAGTCAGTTATTAATAGTTTCTGGGTCAACACTGTGCTCAGTAGCAAACAAGCCAAAAGTGCAAGGCCTGCCTTATTCTGCTATGACTTCCACTGCTTTCACGTGGAGGTGAATGTGAAGTCCTTGTGCTTTGCAGATTTGGTGTACAGGAGCCTCTGCATGCAGGTAGATGATACAGATGACAGAGCACTGAGAATATATGTGCCAGGGAAACAAAAAAAAGTGTTTAGTTTTCTGTGAGGTTAATGACTTAAACAGGCTGACTGTGCAAAGTAGGGAGCAGAATGGCAGAGCCAGGGCTAGGAAAAGGAAAATGGGAAATAGCAGAAAACAAGAGGAGAGATGTAGGCAGAAGCTATTATGTTATGTTAGAAGGTGGGAAGGAACAGTTTATATGAGTAGCCTGACGTATGTTATATCGGAGAAATTTGAGATTTGCATCACTTTATAGCATTATTACCGTGACCTTATAGATCTTAGTGTTATCCATCTGTTATTGGTGAAGACTCCTGTGTGTCACTTTCGTAATAGAGGGGCTTATTTAGCAGGAGTACTTGACCTGAAATCAATGGCTTGGACTTCAGATTGTAAATTAAACAGCGTTTCACTAGACCTTAAGATTTTGTACTGCATAAGTGAGAATTCAGATAAAAGCCATTCTATGAATAATATAAAAGCCAGACGCTAACAAACAGGCTGGGATGGAGGCAAATGCAGTGGTCATTTTACTTATCATTCGATGACATTCAAAAGATATTTGTTTATGGTGCCAGTCAGATGGTATCTTTCTTGAAGACTTCTAGATAGACATTAACATTGTGTGTTAGAATAAGTAATATTGGTGGTTCAGCATGGAGAAAAACAAAAAAGATTGTGCATTTAGTATGTGTGGTTGAGGTAAAACTGAAGAAAGCTACTGACATTTGCTGCAATGGATTTTGACAGAAAATTTGGACATTTACAATCTTGGAAAGTGTTAAGTAGTCAGATTGTCTCAGTTCCATGAATATTCCCAGGAACTCAATATGTTGCAACACAACTGTAAGCAGCTTTTAAAAACCTTCAAGCCATCTGCTGGGGTACAGGATCATTTAGGTTGGAAAAGACCTTTAAGATCATCGAGTCCAACCATTAACCTAGCACTGCCAAGTCCACCACCTGTATTTTTTAAAATAATATTTAGTGATGTCAAAAATTAAAAGACTGTACACTAATCAGTAATTTAAATAAAATATTTCACCTAGTGTAGTTCTGATATGACCCAGTGGGGAATATCGCATGGAATCAAGGTATCCATTGCTTATATACGCTTTCTAAGAACGTCTCTTTTGTATGTTGGGTTTTTCACAGTTATCTTTATTGTTTGCTTTTAACATTAAATTCAAGTAGTGATCACCATGGGATGCTGGAAACATGCATAACTTTCTGGAAGCAGCAGAAAATAGCTGTCTGCTTACTAAACTGTGCTATGCCTGTAATCCACCTTGCAACATGGCATGATACTCTGCAGTATCTGTCAATACATGCCAAAGCGTTCCTGAAACTGTTCGGCTTAAACTGTAAGGCTCTGTGATAGAGTGAGTAGAGGGTAAACAGCTGCAGTGCTCTGTCTACCAGGATATTCTTTCCTAATACTCTTCTTCCAAGAGAGAACTTCAAATTATATCAAAATGCAGGTGTATTGTCTGGCTGATTCTACTGTCCTACTGTTTTTACTTGGTAAAGGAACTCTCTTCCTTCCCAGTACTTCCTCCCAAGTTTCTGGACTCTGACCTGTTCTCAAAAGGCTCCTCTGCTTTTATACCGGACAGCTTTTAGTCCCATGATATCCGCTATCATTTTTCAAAGCATACAGACGGGCCCCTTTGAAACAGACAGACAGAAGTAGCTTGGAACAAATACATCCATTCGCCTAAAAGTACATTACAGCTGGAGGTTGCAAAGGGAAGAAAAGAGGGAAGGTTTACTATCATGTTTGTAAGTCTTCCACTTGTTACAGCTGATTGGGAGTTGAATGGTGAAATAGGAAAATGCTCTTTCCTGGAACACATGGTTAAAACATGAGTAAAAAATATTGCGAACTAACCCAGTGACTAAAGCACCCAGCTCAAATGGAAGGGATCAAGAGTAAAAACCCTGATTCAGATCTGTGGTTTGTACCTGATTTTCTCTCATCCTAAATACAGGCCTGGATCTTTGGCCTACAAAAGCAGTCTTCCTCTTGAGCTCGGATGATGGATAATTACATATATGCAAAGTGCAGCAGCTCCATCTTTTTTTGTTTTTTTTTCCTTTCTATAGTGTCTAGATATTATTCAAACCTTCAAAAATGTTGTCAGAAAGAAAAAAAAACAAACCTGCCTGTTTTCCCCTCATATATACAGATAAGTTGGAGGCTTCATTTAGGTGGAAAAGGTCCCTTGTTTTAGGAATTATTTGTCAGATTCTGAGCTTTCAAGGCATACTGCCAAACCTGCCTTTTCTGCAGGCATCTGATAGGTCAGTGAACTGGTTGATAAGGAGTTATCATATAGTTATTATTTAGACGGCTTGGGTAACTTTGTAATGGCATTTCAATTAATATGATAAGATCTTAATTGGTTGTATAGAATATTAGCTTTTAGTCTATGCAAAGTGCCAAGGCTATAGCAGAGGTGCATATAAATCTGACTAAAACTAGAGTGCCGGTGCCTCCAACTTGCTTAGCCCCAGCATTTAAACCACTGGAGACAGAAGAGTCTCTTAGGGCACTAATTTTTCCCTAGTGACTAATAATATTATTGGTAAAAACTGTGTCCATAGAAGGGATATAGAAAGATCCTGCCTCCAAAAACAGAGGCCCTAACTTGTATGTGGAGAAATGAGGTGCTTGAACAGCAAAGGAGTATGTCTGACAGTCATAAGAGTGACCTGAGGGCCTGAAAACACACATTTCGTGAATTTCAGCTAAAAGGTTGGGCTTTATAGGCAGAAGCTTTAACAAATCTGTGTTACTGAGCTCCGTTTGTAATTCCTGGATATTTTCAAGTTTAGGTATATACCTCTGTATAGGAAATATAAGTCAAATGACAGGAGGCTTATTTTTTTCTTAATTACCTTTCACCACCCTATTAAAAGTGCGTTCAGCCCCCAGGAATTCCTAGACCAGTTTCAAATCTGAGAACTGGGCACAGTTGAGAATGACGCGCTATAGAAACCAATAATGGCGCTTCCTAGCCCAACTGTATACAAATTTACCTGAGTGGTATGCACAAGTGGGGTGTAGGTGCTTGCCGATTAATTAGGTTTTAACTATCTATGCACATACCCAATTTGCACGGGCAATTATGGCATTGCTGCAAAACCATCCATGCTCCCTTTTTGCATGCAGTCCCTAAATTCTACATTTGAAAATGACCCCTTGGGGTTAGTTTAGAGGGCAGGGAGCCTTTTGGGGGGAGTTGTTGTGTTTTGGTGGGAGGTGTTGTGCTTAAATGGAGGTCTCACTTTCACAGGAAATAATTAAACATACTAAAGTGCAAGATACAGGCCTAAAGGAAAATATGGTACGTGTTAATCCAGCAAGCCTCTTTTTCTTCTACTTATTTTGTGAAAAACAATATGTTTAATTGATGGGCTAACAAAAAGTCACAAAACCTCATCTGTACCAAAGTGGCATTACCATAGGAACATTGCATTAAATAATATTTAGTCACATAGTTTAGAGTGTAATTATTTCCATTTAAGTTTGTATCATTTGAATGCAATGGGGCATGGTAATGTATCAGCCAGCAGGGCTGTCAAATTGATTGTGGTTTTCCAGTTCATATGTATTAATATGTCTATTGGTGTTGCTGTGTGGAATGCTCATTGTTGTATAAATGCAGAAGAATGCTGAGTGTTAGAAAACAAAACAGTAAACCAAAGAGGCAAAATACCTGTATAGCTCAGGCGGTGATCATCCACATCTGGAATATTTTACTCATCTAAAGTTTTAAGGTACGTTCATGTGAATTTTGTAGAGTGCCCAGTTTTGGTTGTTAAAGTACCCAATCCGTTCCCAAGCGTTACCTTACTCCACACAAATGTTCAGACCTTGGAACACCTGAACAGTGTGTATTTTCCACAATTGTTGGAAAGTCAAGTTGTTTTAAAAAAATCCAAATAGCTGACACAAACTCTTAGCAATGCTGTAGCTCTGCCTTACACTGACAAATAAACCTATGGCCGACGTGCTTGTGTTTCCATGTGCACGCTGCTTGTTTCTCACTTTTCAAATATCAGTTGGGTCATTTTTGTGTAATTGCCATGGTGCTTCTTGCTCCAGGCTTATGCCTGGAGCTTTTCTTTGCCACTTCAGGTTGCCTTGGTCTTAAAATTGTGTGGTAGAAGACCTTCTGAAGGATCTGAAAGGTACTAACTTTGTGGATCAGTTTTGACAGTTTTACACAGGGGAAGGGTATGGAGAAAATATGAAGAGGTGCCAATGGTTAAGGTGAACAACTGTGACATAGCTGATGTGGAGATTGTAACCCACGGTGAGGAGAAAAAAGCAATAACTGCTTGATTTGAGCCCTGAAGGCAAGAACCACCTTGCTGTGATGAAAGGAGGGGTACCAGTGCAAAGATTCAAAGGTTTTGACATGGTTCAATAATTCAGTTTCTTGACTGTGAAAGTAAAATGGTTGTTCAGTGAGGGCCAGAATCCAGCCTGTCATTAATGAAATTAGTTCTATAGCTCCAGTGCTGTCTGGAGGGGACACGATGTATCCAGCAGCCAGCTGGGCTATCAGAGTAGGTATTATTTGCCCTTCTGAGTAACTCTCTTTTGAAAAAAAAAAAAAAACCAACCACTAAACTAATGTAGATGTTTTGCTGTTCTTCATTTTTTTGCTGTTCTTCATTTTAAGTGTTCAGGTTCTTCATTTCCCACATTGCATGTGGCCTAAGAATAAATAGATGACTGCCGTTTCCAGAGAGTAAGTGAGCATTTACTTAATCGTCTTGAGCACATGTTCCCTCAGCTAGAGAAACATTCTGTCTTTATTCTGTTTTTCCACCTCTGTCTTTTATTAGGAAAGAGGAGTGCTGCATCTTTAATGCACTACTTTACAACCTTTTATGTAGAAAGATTAACAAAAAGGAACCACACTTAATTTAAGATGACAACTTAGGTTTGCCTCTGGATTCTTTTTTGGCAGACGGTCTCTTAGTAAATTACATTTGACAACCTGAAATAAATTCAAACCAAGATTTATGTCTGCATTTACTCACAGGGCTGTGGTTCATCAGACTGTGTGGTTGAAAAGCTATGAAAAGTAACAACTACTTTAAAAATTTATTTTTAGACAACCTACGTGGGCTATGGATGCTAAAACTTTGTTTAAGAAAAATCAGGTTTCTGAACATGTCGAGGTAATTTTTCAGTGATGATAGAGTTAGTTATAGATGTTTGTGCAAAAAGAAAGAAAACAACATTACAAAACAAGAAGAAATGAGTCATAATGATACATTTTCAGTTGCAGCTTAACACAAAAAAAGATTTTAAAAATATAACCAAGGACATGGCATCTTTGAAAATTTTCCCAGAGGAGAAGTCAATGTTAGCCGAGATGGCCAGAATTTACTTTAGCTATTACTATGGATGAATAATTATGCTCAATTCAGCCAGTGATATGGGTTCACAGCAGGTTAATTGGTAATAATGGGTTTCATTCCAAACAGTGAAGAATGATATTTCAACAAAAAAAGTGCTTGCACTGAGAGCTGAAGATGTCCTTGCTTTCAGTGCTTCATATTCACAATAACACACATAGGAGACCCGTGTTCTTGTTTCTGTGGCATTGAGTGGCCCTCAGTTGCTCATGGCTATTGAAAGAGGATGTAGCAAGCTGAAAAAGCATCTAAGCTGCGGAACCTCGTCCTGCTTTTTTTCTTTTCCTCCCCCTTCCTAAAATTTGCTTTGCCAATGCAGGTAGACCTTTATCTCTGTTGCGTAGGTGTGAACACAGAGTTAGTCATTTGAAGTTAGGCATGCTGATATTAATTGGACCAAGAAGAATTTTCTGTGTTTGTGAGTGTGCTTGTGCCTACTGCATAGCATGGGAGTTCTCCAGCCCTCCCTCAGTCTTGTGCACTACACCATATAAATAATAATAAGCAGGAATAAGTCTATTGATTGTGATCTGGCTGAAAATAGGACCTTTCCATTCAGAATCTTCTCTCATTTCAACATCTTCCCCTCAGGCATGGGTATCATTTCTCATGTACAGCATCCCAGGAATGAGGAATATCAGTATGTAAGACAAGAGAAGATATGAACACAACTCATCCTGGATAAGCCTCATCTGGATTATACCCTAAGTCATCTCTCTTTAAGTGTTGTATCAAATTCTTCCATCCTTCAATTTCTGTGAAGCTGTATGATTTCCTGTCTCAGCATTCAAGTCCTTGTTTTCCTGTTGTTTCCTAAATTCTAATTTCTGCATTTGAGGATCCTAGTGACTCTATCAGAAGCTCTCCAGATGGCAGTGAGTAAATCTCTATTTAAAAACCAAAACCCTCAAAATTTAGTCCTTTCCTGCTCAAAAAGAGGAAAAAACCCAAACCTCTGTATGTGTGTTCAGAAGCAGCTAAATCTAGTTCCACTGAATTTGTATGCAAGTCATTCCATACAAAGAGAAGTTGGAAGTACATTAATAGGATACTTGCAAGGTTGAAATATTTGGGCTCTTATTTTCTCCTCTGCCCTAACTGTTTTTTTTGTAAAGTTCCCCAGAGAGTATAAAGCTATTATAGTGTTTAGATTCTTCCTCCTTGCTTTTGATGAGCCAAAGGCACCACACCATACCTTGGGATCTGTTACAGCTATAGCACATGGTGAGTATACATACATGAACACTGAATTGTGCCCATAAATGTTTTCCCTCTTAGCCTCTTGAAGCTTGAAACCAACAGGACTGTTTGCACATGCTCTGTTACAGGTGCCATAAATCCTGTGTTCCTGACTGGGTAGCCCAGCTGTAATGAGTTAGACTTGCCTATCTGTTCAACTCTATTCCTCAAACTTTTATTCCAAAATATTCAGCATATTCAGCATATTTCATATTAGCAATATCTGCTGCAAAGTATGGAAACACAGATGCAAATGTTGAAATTCATTATGTTTAGACAATAAGAGAATGCAGCAATATTTCAATGGATTTTTTTTTTGCTGGAAACTAATAGATATTAGCCTCTGTTCATACATACCTACACAGTACCTGGTGCTGTGGATAATGAGCTCAGCTGGGGTTCTTAGTGTCCTTCCAAATATAAGTTTTAGATAATAGGAAAACATTATCCTATTGGACTTTCTATGGACAGTGTGGGCTTGCTTCTCTGCTGAGTTTTCTAGTGGTTTGTCTTGGTGACAGTGCTGCTTATTTTGTATAAACTTTCCATACATTTTTTAAATGTTGTCGAAGAACATTCCACACTAGTATTCTATTTCATTATTCTCTTTTTCAGTCTTTTTTTTTCTTTTCTTTTTTTAATTTAGTCCTGTGTTATCCTTCTCCTCCCTTGCTGTTTGCGGTCTTCAAGCAGAAAGAGGCTTTTGTTAGCTGTGTTGAGGAAGGCTGGAGCCTGTACTAAAAGACAGTCATCCCCATCTTATGTTGACACAGATCCCCTTGAAATACCGACCAGCACTTGTCCTGCTCCCCAAAGATCTAGGTTAGTGAGTGCTTTGCCTACCATTAATTACTACCACCTGGAATCTCACCTTGGACTTCTAAAACCTTGTGTGGTGGTTTGTCTAAAAGATTGTCTCAGATACAAATTGCAGGTAATTATCTACATCCATCATTCTTCACTGTGCTTCACCAAACATAAAATGGTTCTGCACTGATGTCTTGACTTCTCTGTTTCACCTCCCTTTCTGCCCATCAGTGTCATTAAGGAAGTTTTGCTTCCAAGGTGTGCAAAGGGCACACCCCTTCCCCCCCTCCCCTCCAAAATAATAAAACATACAGCATATGTCTTGGGTAAAATAACCTTTTGCTTCAGGCTTTATGACTCCTGGGAGCTATATTTTACCCTGAGGAAATATTTTACTGCTTTTGTTCCCTGAGTCTGCCACTACAGTGATATGTATAATATGATCTCCATGTAAAAAACGAGGTGACCTATACATCACACATTCAGATTCAGGAAGCTGATTCTGATTTCACTAACCAAGAAGGAACTCTCATCCAGTCAGCGAGGTTATTCCAGTCTGAAGCTGGTGAAAATGATGTATTTGAACCATGAGATTGTTCTGTGACTAGAGCAGGAGAGCTTTTCCAAGTGCATTTCTTGCAATGTAAGTCACGTGGATTCAGCTCCTTAGCTTAACTGAATCAGTGTCATTCTACTGAAGTTTTGAAACAATCCAAGAAATTTACTCGCATCCTTAGGCAAGTAAGAAAGGTATCATGTGATCCTCTGATTTAAGAACAGATCTAACACTTTTAAAAGTCCCATTAAAATCAGAGTCCTTTGCATTTGAATGAATTTTAAACAACACAATTTAGTTAAAAATAATTTAAATCTATTTTTCAAAGAAAGTTTTGAAATGTTTCTGCTATAGCAGCGGAATGAGTTTTATAGATGTGACAGGAATGCTTTGGAATGTAGCAAAACTCTTTTTAGACTATGTTGAAGAGCTAGAAATTGTTTACTTTAAAATAGATATGGATAATAAATTTATGCAATAAGTGATGAGCAGTCTAGAGTATGTGGATCAAACATTAGACCAGCTTGTCTCATAACTCTACTTTAAAAGTTATACCGTAATGAAAAGAAAAGATGGGGAAAGATGTGAAACAGTGCTGCACAATATCCCAGAGGTCAAACATTTGGCATAATTCAAATGAAAAATCAGGCATTCATATAAATGCTTAAAAATATCAACTGTTTGGTAGTCAGGGATCTCTTTCATGCCTCTAGCATATAAATAGTAAGGAATCTGAACTACTTGGACTGCTGTTTTGACTAAATGTAACATTTTTTAATCTCCTTGTATTCCTGCAATATTTTCAGTTTCACAGGTAATCTGAAACAGCAGTGATAGTGACAACGTGGTGAGTTTTATCAGCTTAAGAAAAGCTCTGATTCTCCTGAATGTTTATATCAGGATGTGGATTCTTTCAACCATAAGCAAACATTAATTATTTATATATTGATTGCATACAATATATAACATAAAAAAAATATTTCTGATCCACACTGTAGGAGATTTATTGGTGTAAAATCAACTTGTTGATTTTTATTATGCTTTAAGTAGTGGGAATGGTTTTGATTGATATCCCACAATGATATTAGTCATATTGTTTGTATATTTTCATGAGTGTAACTCAGCTAAATGAGGATATAGATCTGCAATGGCAACATACTAATTTTGTAGTAGTAGAAACATTTATTTTTTGTTAATGCAACTTTTATGTTTCCCTTTAATTTCTTAAGCTGATCCTGTACTATCATGCAGGAGTGGATGGAAACAGCTATAGAATTATCATCCATCACAATTTATAAAAACTTTTTAGCAATGTGTGGGTTGTCTCATGCTTGCAGTAAGGTTATAATTCACTTGTTTTCTGCTGCTGAGGAAAGAGCCTTTCTCTGAGACACGCAGAAATTGTACTTTAGTTACATGTGCTGTTACCTCCTCATCCTCATATCACTTCACTGTGATGTAAGCACAGCCTTATCTCACAAGGGAAGTGTAAATGATTTTTCCTTACCATTAAAGCACATGTCTCTGAAACATTTCTTAACTAAATAGGTCAGCATAAAAAAGATGCAATTATAGTCAGCACCTTTCCATCATGACGATCATGGAAACGCTCCTATGTTAGTGAGGTTCTTTGTCATCTTCCCAGTAAATAAATGGTCTGATTGAACAACTCCACTGATGTCAGTCAGAAGGAACGGGTTATATCATGTTCATGTTTATGTATATACATTATACATGTATACGTGTATATAATGTTCATATAGTGCTATATGAACAATGAGTGTAAGTTGGAAGGCCCAGACCTACAGCCAAATTTCAATGTCTGCCACTGATACCAAGTAGAAGTTGTTGAAGTAGAATTGTAAGGAAAGAAAAAACTAGAACATGGAACTACTTTACTGGTGCAAGTGTTTTTGATGGACATTCAGGTGTATCCTATACTATTCTGGCAAAAATCAATACGTAAGTTCCTCCAGTGTTGTTCGAAAAATTGTACAGTGACTTATATAGTGACTAGCTCAGCAAACAGCTTTGGAGGTGTGTGAGTATATGTGAGGTGGCCATTTAAAGCTATGGGTTCATTTTTTTTAACTGTTAGTGGACAGAAAGTGATCAGTAAATTAAATTATAAAAATGCAAAAGATTTTCCATTTGTTTACTGCAAAACTCTCATTGTTCTTGATTTACAAGTCACTAACCTTCCTAAATTCTTGCAAAGTCTCTGTATCAGCCAGTCATATGGAGTAGACATTTGATTTAGCAATATGAGCAGATACCTTTGTGATATGATACTGTTAATCAGAAAATAGGTTTGGCTTTTTAGAAAAACAGTGTCCCCTGTGGTGTCAGTTTGGGTAGTGGCTGCAGTGGGGGTATAAACCATGAGACGAAACATTTGGAAAAGTGCTGCTGGATCTCTCAATCCTCAGACGTGATTCCAAGGAGCTTAGTTTTAAGATAGCAGATGTTCAGTAGTTTTTAAAACCACTGCCAGAGATTTTATACATACTGCAAAATAATAAATTATAACTTTGAAATATCTGACCAAATCATTAGTCACTACTTGCATTCGTCTTCTTGGTACTAGTGAAGCAAATGAACATGAAAAATCACACTGTTT
Source organism: Phaethon aethereus (assembly GCF_964289735.1). Taxonomy (NCBI): domain Eukaryota; kingdom Metazoa; phylum Chordata; class Aves; order Phaethontiformes; family Phaethontidae; genus Phaethon; species Phaethon aethereus. The sequence continues at coordinate 2,682,257 of NC_138588.1, forward strand.
CCATATGAAATAAGTGGGAGCTTAATACTTATTGCAAAAAAACCCCCAACACAGGGTGATTTTAAGAACCACCGACCTGTAGAAAATTAAATTTAAACTATATTCTACTGCATTGTTCACATTCAAGACATGAAAATCGTATCTAGTACATTTTCAGTGTCTGGCAGTGATTTGTGGCATTAAACCGAATAGGTATTTTCATCTATTGTTAGGCCATATCCCTTTATTTGGAAAAAATCAGCTTTGTCTAAACAAATAATTACTTTAAGTATAGTGTGCAATGCTTTTGCACAGGAATCTTCTTTTTATCCAAAGGTCTTAGAACTTGATACCTCTTCCCATTAAAAAAGTAAATAAAACTTTAACCTTTCTTCAGAAATTCATCAGAAAGATCAGCACTCTGCTCCCTCCAATTTCCCAGGCTCAGCTGGGAGCTGATTAAAGCTGCCAGCTACAACTTGTCAGTTTTGCCAGAGACAGCTATATAAACTCTTTGTTATTCACTTTGCTGTGTATTATAAATATATTTATCTTCTTCGGTCAGGCATTGACTGGACAGGTGCTAGAGGAGCAGTGAAGCTGTAACATTAAATGCTCTAACAAACAATATAATTACTTAGTAACTCACAACAAACACATGGGCAGCATATTCAGGAACTTTCTCTAGTTCTTCTTATAGGTGACTGGAGTGGTTGGAGGAAAAATGGTTGTTATTTCAGGAGGTTTCCAGCAAGTGTATGTCTGTGTAAAATCAGAATATATGACTGACTGTTAGTTATTTTCTATCTTTGGAGGAATGTTTTGGGACTGTTTTTGATCTCCTGTGTGTTTGATAAGAAAATACAACAAACTTGGATAATAGAAAGAGTAGAATATTGTAACCAGAAGCTCAGAATGGCTTTTGAAAGAACCAGTGTTGCTGGGCATAACGGGAGCAAGCAGAAGTGTAAATCCCATGTAGTAGAATGATGGACTGGGGAGGAAATGTAACAGCAAATTGTGCAGGTTAATGCCAGTAGAGTTTCTGGCCTGAGAGACAAGAGAAAGATACAAAGACTTCTTAAATTTATGAACTGTGCCATAAAATGTTTGTCCATCCAGATGACCATCTAGGAGCATTATTTTGCAAGATGCCCAGTGACCTGATATTTGGTCTAAATAAAGAGATAGAGAAATACAGAGAAAGTAGTTTAGAGAGATTCTAGTCCAGCTTCTCTGACAATAAGCCCAAGCTAGGAGATGCTTCCTGGCTGTGTTCGCACCGTCTGCTTATGGCAGTATGGTTACAATGGGAGATCTACATATTGTGCATCAGGAAGGGAGTTAAATCAGTACAGAGGGAGCATTCAGCTGTAGTCTGTGGGTTCGTAAACTTTTCTGTTTATATTTGGGACATAAGCATTAGTTCAAACTGACCTTTTAGTTGTTGATGAGGCCTGGCAGGCATCTCCTACTCAATGTAGAAATAACATTTTGCAACTACATGTTTAGGCATAAAGCTGTTAATCCCTGCTTTTTCCCAGTCAAGTAGAACCTATGTATAAAAGCAGACTGTGTAAAGTTAGATTTAGTCTAACTAGAACTGTTAAACTGTTGAATATCTTCAGTGAAGCAAGGAGATATCACACGTTGGCATTTTGTTCAACAGAAGGAGGTTCTGGAAACCTCATTTGTTTGGGGTTTTTTTTATTATTTGGTGTAAGAGTCTCGTGACTTGCAGATATATAGGAATACAAATAAAGCAAAAAAAACCCATATGATATGACCTGCAAAGTGAAACAATATAATAAAAATGAAAATGTTTCTCTATTTGAAAATTAATGTAAACAGAATGGTTTTACAGGAGAGCGCCTGTAGTTGTATGAGGTTTATACCCCAGAAGAGCACTGATCAGTGAGAAGCAGATAGGCAGAAGGCAAGGGACAATAAATTGACTGTTTTGTCAGAGAGATATCAGGCAACTGGTGCAGACAGTGAATGAGTTCTGCTCTATGGGCTTCTGTGGGAATGTACACATCGGGGTGTGTCACACTGAAAACAGCAGAAGTCTGAGTAGGGGTGCAATCGGAGATGAAAGATGGCTGATCATAATGAGAAATGAGTACAGGTAATTGGTGACGTTTTCTGAATCAGAAGGTGTCAATACATGAAGCTATCTTTTTGTCAGAGCATGCATACTGTTTTTGACAAGGGTGAATTTCTGGTCAAAAGGAGAAAGGCTGTTCTTCTCAAATTGCCAACATTTGGAAGGGAACTGACAGTTTCAGATGCCTGTTCTTGATTCAGGCTAGGGTTTTGAACTTCTGCCTCTCTAAATGAGTTTTCAGGCTATTCTGTGATGTATACTATTATAACATAGGTGTGTGGCAAAGGCGTTCACTATTACTTCTCTAAAAGGTTTGAACTCATTTCAAAGGAGAATGGGAAAATTTTGAAATCTTAAGAACTTTCTCAGGGAAGTGAAATTACATATTGCCTTTCTCTAATGTTGATGAGTGTCAAAATGTGACATTGATGTGATCTGGAACAGACAAAAGACTAAAGGGCAGAGAGTGTGGCCTGGGGTGACCAGGTATGGAGGACGTGGCAGAGGGTCATTTTTAGAAATCTTCCATCTAATTTCCTGTTCCTGCTTTGCAATCTAATGTGTTGTAGATGTGCATCATGTGTTTCTTTGCTTTTATTTCTCAAAGGTCATGAACAGCACCATTTTAGGATTTTCACAAGTGTTTCTGCCAAATTTTCCTACTTTGAGACTTGACTGGAATATTATTTCAAATGGCAATAAGTTGAAGTCAGTGTTCATATACAATACTTCCTCAGAGGCTTTATTGTATCCTGCTTTCACAGTTAGAAGACATGTTTTTTAGTTATGCTTAGCATCACAAGCAACATAAATTTAATGGTTTTAACAAATTCCCTCCTGGACTTTTTCATCACCAAAACTGATTGTTCACAAGTTTGAACATGCTGTTCTGTAGAAGACAATCTCTTAGAAGTAGTAGAAATCAGGATGAAGAAAGAGGATTTCTTCCAGGTCATGTCTGAGCGATAGTGTTACTGTGTACATGCTTGTAAAAGACTTTACTTTCTAGTTATAATCAATACTTAACATATTTTTCCCATGATTAGATTAAAGCTGGGAAAGTCAGATTTCCCTCAGGAAAGTGGCAAACTAGTTCACTGGTGATCAGCATCTAATCCAAGTAAGTTCTATAATTATCTCTACTCTGATTCATTTACCCGTCCCTGTTTCTTCCTACTGGCCTGGTGCCTAATAACTTTTTGGCTTATCACCCACATCAGAAAGAGAAATAGTTCATACAACTGGACTTGCTATCTTCAGTACTCTATAGGATTTCTTACAAGTCAGGTAAAAGAAAACAAGTTAACGTTACCAGTATTACTGCTATATTTCTTCTGCATAATATTTTGAAAAAAAATGTATAGCCATTCAGCATCCTTAAGACTGTGCCAGAATCCACATGCTGCAAGGTCATGGAGTAAGCATGTTTTCCATATGAGGATAATATGAGGATAATAATGATGATAGCGAGATACTGGGTTCCAACCAGCACAGCTGTTGGAAGCTTTAGGCTTCTGTAAGAATATTTTTTTTGGTAGAAGTTGGATTGGTAGCTGGTGCTTTCTTCACCTTGTGTCCACTGGTATTTTTGCTAGGGACTGGTATTTCACCCTCTTACGTGCACTCCTTGTGGGGATGTGGGTCTTCACTACACGCCCAGGCTTCACAGTTAGGCATCAGCTGCTCACTGCTTGCTTTTCTTCCCGTGTGTCCACCCATAACTGGGCACTGAAGAGCTGGTGCTGTGAAAGACTTACTCACTTGGTTCTTCAAGGACAGTTTCATGAAAATGTAAATAGTTATGAAACAAAATAGGTTGAAGAAGACATCAGGTAGAAAAGTGTGACTGGAACCATTTATTAGTCCAACTTTATCTTCCCCACAACAGTAGTTTGATTAGATTCTGAAAGAGCCTTTTCAGAGTTGCAGTGCAAGCAACAGTCCTCACAGTAGGTCAGCCAGAGCTTTCTTGCTTCTGTGAGCCAGCTGTAGCCTTATTTCTTTGTTTCTAGGAATAGAAGTCAGAAATCACTCTTGTGTTAATGATTTCTACATCCTGAGTCTCTTTCCCTATGGCTCTTTGAAGGATTAACCATTGGAAATAAATTATTCTTTTACACCTCGCAATTTGTTTTTGGTTTCTCTTAGACCATGGAAATAATTAAACTGCTCTGAATCTGGAAAATTAGTGTGTTAAATAAGTTGTGGGTTTTTTCATTTCAAAACCAAACTTTCTTTGTGCACTGCTATTGAACTATGAAAAACTTTTAAAAATGCCTGACAAGATGCTCAGCTGGTTCCCATGAAAAGTAGAAGACACAAGAATGTTGTCATTTCTGCTACATTCCTGAAATAGCTGGTAACAGACTGCAATATTCATATGCAAAGCTGAAAATTATGGTAGCATTAAATTAAAATTAATAACTCAATCTTTATGACATTAAGTCAGAGGCAGTCTAATGTTATACTGTCTATGAAGCCTACAGTTATTTACAACCCAGGTGATTACAGAAAATGAACCAATATTCTTCTTTCTCCTTTCTTTTCCTTTCTCCTCCTTTCCTTTCTCCTCCTTTCCTTTCTCCTCCTTTCCTTTCTCCTCCTTTCTCCTTTCTTCTCTTTTTCTTTCTTTCTTTTTTCTTTTTTTTCTTTTTTCTTTTTTTTGTGGAGAAGTGGGCACGGGAGGAACTACTGTTTCCTCATTAAGTCTCCACCATGGTGGAATATTTCGCTCTTTCAGGTAAACATTGTTTATGACACATCTCAGAACTGATGTTCAGAGTAGAACAGGTAGAAACCAGGAGGAGTTCAGTTGCAAAAATAAGCAATAGTTCAGGTGTTAAACTACTGATGTGGAAAATTGCTCTGACAGTTATGATGTTGTTCTATCTTTTACTAAGACTTAAGCTATCGTTTACTTCAAATGCATCAACTGATGCTGTGTTTCCCAGTACATGCTAGCCTGTACTGTACTGCTTGTGTTTGTGGTCGCTCCTGTTTTGTGCTGTTGCATGTATGCATGTACTGAAGGAACATAGTACAAAGGACCAAAGAACTTTCTGTAAAGAGTTACACAGGCTATTTATCATGCAGGAGGTATTCCCTGTTGTCTGTACTATAACAACAGTCTGTACTATATTGTCTGTACTTATAGTTGTCTTCAAGTACAACTTATGCTGAAGCAAACTGCAAATAATAAATTAGAGGAGCAGATTTACGAAGCTTACTTTCACTTTTATATATTCAATTATGAGCATCTAGCTAATCCTTCATGAAGAAATACATACTCTGTAGCCTATAACTAACATGAGTGCAGAACCCAGAGATTCTATTTGCGTTTTATAGATGTAAAGTTTTAGTGATAAAAGGCAACTTCATATGATTAAGAATTTGGTAACTTGAATAATTGAATCTAGAATCCTTCTTTCAGATTTGGTCTATTTTAATTCAAGTTATACGCTAAATGACTATATGTGATCCTGTAGACTGTACTGAATTTTTGCTTATTTATTATGTTATGGGATCTTCATCTGGAAAAAGAGGTATCAAAGTTCTTGACTCTTCCTGGCTTGCCAGAATGGTACTTCATATTTAATCCAGGAGACGAACGAGCTTCTCAGTACCAAGGTGGACTGGATTGTAACACAGGAAGAACTGGATGACCTTGTGGACTGGAGTGGCACCAAGAAATGTAATAAAACAAATGCAAGGATGTACATTCAGGGACTAACAACATGAATTTTTGCTATAAGGTAGAGGTTCATCATTTGGATGTGACAGAGTAGAAGAGAGATGTGGTTATAGTCATGGGTTCCAGGATGTCTGTGAGCTGCCAAAACAAAGCGCAATGCTGTTCAAGGACTGATTCAATAAGGTATTTTTGTGCAGATAGAAAAATGTCAGAACCACTGCACAACGTAGTGGTGAGACTTCATTTAGAATGTTATGTATTGCTGCTGTCCCCCTTATTAATAAAAAAATAAATAAATGAAACTTGAACAAATGTAAAGAAGGCCACTATGGTAATTAAGGCACGGAGAAACCTATCATGTGCGAACAGAGATTAAAGAAGCTGCCCTTTATTCACAGTTTCTGTTGTCACTCTTTTTTTTTGTTTGTTTTTGTTTTTAAAATGTACAGCATCCTAAAATGCATTTGGAAGTGGGCATTGGGGGTCATTTTAAAACATTAATTGCTTTGGAACAGTCGCTTTGGAAAAACTTGTTATTGATAGTGCCAAAAATAGTGACAGAATAACGGTCCACTCATACAACAATGGTACAGCTGAAATTGAGACAGAGATTTACATGGCTCACAACACTTGCGGTTCTACTAGCAGTACCACCTTCTTTCCTTTTCTCGTTTATATGATTTCCTTACAGTGTCTCATAATTATTAATTGAAATAGAGGATGAACCTTAAACACATAACTTTTCCTGTGCACTGCTCATGTAGTTCAATTTGACATGCCAAAGAGTGGTGATGGCAGGGTTTGTGAGTGAACAGAAAAATAAAATTTGGCAGAAAGCAATAGAAACCTCTCTCACATGAAAACTTGTTTATTCATGAACATCATAAAGCCCATAATTTTTTGAGCCCACTCACAGTGCCAAAAATGGCAGCATGAGGAGAAATGTGTCCAAGAACAAGCATCAGATGTGAGGCTATATGATGTCATAGAATCATTATGTCACTCAATGCCAATTGATTTCTAGGGCTGATTGCAAGCAATCATTAATCACTTTGTATTGAACAGCATGCCAGCTCCATCACATCTGGGGCAAGTACAAGTGGCACCTATTTAGCCAACATCCTGCTCTCAGCACTTTCACACTTCATCTTTCAAACTAAACCAAACTGTTAAAGAAACAGCAAGATTATTTTTTTTTTCCCTCTGTATGTCTTTTATTTTTGCTTAGGAATTTAGATCATTGGAAACCTTAACTTTTAAGTTCCATGTTCCCTGCTCATACTGACAATAGTGTGCCACTGGACAACGTGGCATATCCTAAGTGGAAGTAATGGAGCTGTTGTAAGAATATTTAAAATTTCTGAATATTATTATGCTATTCTGTATGTTTATTAGACAGAAAAATAAGATAATGAGTGTTCCTCTTTTACATATCTGTGTTGGAAAAAATTGTTGCGAGAGAGGTGTATACTCAGATGCTGGTATTATCTAAGCCAAAAGGTCTTGGGAAATGGGAGCTAATTGACACGACATATGAACTGTGGAATCTGGCCTGTGGTGTTAACACAATGCATTTATTCTACCTTTCCTTTTTGGTTTAGAAACAGACATATTAAACCTGATACAAAGTTTCTGATGAATCCCACGGCATTTTACAATACTGAAAAATTTCCTTTTGCTTTTCTCCATGTGCCTGACAATCATGAAAAGTTACTTAGATGCGTTACATCAAATTGGAATATTTTAAGATATAAATGTTCCTCAATAGCTGGGGTCTCGGAAAGTCAAAGTGATTGGTAGCAAAATGCTGCATTCCTATGAGATTATAAAATACTTTGGTCCTCTGTAATTGTTCTTCTCTAAGGATTGTAGTAATTCTTTTGAAATCCCTGCTTAATCTCCACAGGTTCCGTTATTTATTTTGTCAGTAACTTCAGTTGTGATGGTTTGCTGTCAATCATCCCTTGTCAAAAGATAGTGAATTTCATAAAATATTCTGTTGGTGCTGTCCCACAGCTGAGGAAGAATTTATCTGTAGACTTTGGTATTATAAATGAGATGTAACTCATTAGTGAACTGGGTCATCTGTTGTACACACACCAGCTCAAGAAAGTGTTTCTGTAAGGCGGGAGAAGGTGTAGCTAAAGGTGACTTGTAATCCTAATGTCTTCTTAACGTATCCTAAACAATAGTCATTGATATAAATTACAATTATTACATACTTCATTTTTTATGGCACATAACTAGACAATTCTCCAAAGAACTCTTTATCACATGTATTTTCATTAATTATCATTAAATGACATTAGCAGTCAGCTCAGCTTGATCAAAGACAGATAAGTTGTAGTAAGATTCTGAGAAATAACATACCATTTACTAACCATATTATTGATTTTATGGTCTGAAGCATCCTAATTATATGTGGTCCAAACTGGACCTAGCTGAGCCTGCTGGGGATGCTTTGAACATGAATAGTTGCTGGCAGTTCTGAGCATTTCGCTTGCATAAATCACTGCTGGGCCTGATTGTGCATCTGTTTTCGAAGGTGATATTTTAATGGACTTTGAAATCTGAAAAAGTGCAGTCTGTGTGGCTCCACATGAAAGAGGAAAGAGATTTGGGATTTTTTACTCCTGATTTTAATCATTCTGAAAAGATTTTAGATCTGTAGGCGGATACATTTGAATAGTGGAAGTAATATGGCATAGTTGATTTTAATTAGTAGGCCAGCCTAATACAGAATTTCCCATAGCTCCCTAAGACTTTTTTTTTAAATTAGTTTTTAGTACTTTCTTCAAAGTTAATGATAGATTCAGACTTTCAAAATTTTAATTTCATGTGAAGGCAAAAACTGAAAAAAAAGTCAAAAGGTGAATATTTGATTAGAACAGATGCAGATCTGAGCAACAGGAACAACCTCAGATGTGTCTAATGTAAGTATAGTGCTTTCATGGAAAAATGAAAAGGAATTTAGATCAATGACATAATTATGAAATGTTACTCTTACCCTTAATTGCTTATACTTAAGAACATGAAAAGCCTAGTTTTAAAGTATGTCTCTGTGTGTGTAATTAGCCTATTCAGTTGCATGAAATTTCAATTTATCTCAATTCCTGCTAATAAGGTGATATGTTACTAGTAAATATTTTGTTTAAATTGTAAAGTGTGAACATCTTTTAGAGCTAAATTGATATCCATATTTCCAGCTGGCCTTTTTGTGCCTGTTTTCATTGAGATGTTATAAGGTCTGAAGGGGATATTTTGACCAAATCCTTCTGAGGATGAACTTAAAGACAGATAAAATACTCTGTCAGAGTCAGTATTTAAAAAAAAAAAGTGTCTGAAAAAATGACAATTGTTTACTATAATTTTTAAAAATCAACTTGCAATTTTCAAATTTTCAAGGTCTTTCTTAGAATAACATTCTGAGACCTTCTGACTGCTCCGGACCTACTCATTCTTACTCCCACCTGATGTTTGACTTGCTGGTTAGCAAATCAAAGAATTGAAACAGTCCGAAAAATGAATGACAGGGCTGATGAGTGGGCTCCAAGTTTAAGCAAATAAACAAAAAAGCAAACCACATCACATCTCCTACCTCATTTGTATCTGTTGTCTACTGTGGCATAGGATGCAAGTTTTTTATTCCTCGGTAGATGAGACTGGACAGCATAAGTTACAAAAAATAACTAAAATCCAGGTAACCATTACGTTGTGCATTTACGCAAACTTTTCTTCTATGAATGACAGGTAGAAATGGGATGTTGGGAAGAAGTACTTGTTCCATTTTACCCTGGGTAAGTCTGACGCAATGACAGCTCAGAGTGTACAGATGGGCCTTGGCTGACAAGCATGCTTGATACACAATACTGCTTTATTCCGTTCTACTTGTTTCTTTGGCACTCTTATCACTGTAATACCTGAGAGCTAAATGCTTGGTTACCGCTCTTGTGCTTGGGTTGCAAGCCTAGCTTTCTCTTCCTAGTTTTTATCAGAGACTCTTTTTGAAATGAGTAGTGAAGTAAGAATGCCGTAAGATAGAACAAGCTAAATAAGTTCCAAAGTGCAAGGCATAAGGCCAAAAGTCTAGACACACGTACTGTTTTGGCTTGCAACCCACTCTCCTAGAGGGATTCAGAACACAGCAGCAATCAGAAGCCTGAAAGCGCAGGTGTCATAGGGAACTTCAAGCTCTGTGTTCCATCTTTATGTGGAAGAAAGCCAGTACATACTATATCTTCTTGTCCATTTGGTAGAAAATCCAAAGGATATTGCAAGGTGTATTTATCAACACAGTCCTGAAGAATGAGTGAAAGGAGCAATTCCGGGGTTATTTGAATAGTCCAGGGTATAAAATAGTAATTGATGATTTATTTAAATATTTTTGTGCTGTATTTAGGTATTTATCCTTGTGGCTGTCTGTTGTTTAATTGGACAGTGATTACCCTGTCCCGGGGACTTGGCTCATACATGCCTGTTAAACATCTTCAACTTTGTATGGCACAGGTATGCCAGTACTAAATCATGCAAAGTGTTGGTTTAGCAAGAGATAGGCTATAGTTTCGCTTCTCCATATTTGAAGAAAGGAATGCCATGAAAGGAAGCAATGCCGTTTGTGATGAAAGACAGGAGGAAGAGGAAAAGTTGGTTAAGACAGAAAAGTAATGTGCAGGCTAGTAAGATTCTAATGAGTGGCAAGAAGAGAGTTTACAATCACCAATCTTGCTTCCACTGTTCCTAAATTTAAAGTTTAAACATTTTCATGCACAGAGAAAACTTGTTTCTTCTGTGGTAAAAGATGGATCGCTAAATTATTAGATCTTGACCCTTTACCCTGCAGCACATGGCATACCTGTCATCCCACCAGGTGCTAAAGCTTGTAGCTAAGAGCCTAGAGACTGCACAGGTTCCCTTGGAGACTGACTTAGTGAAGTTGCGGTTTAAACAAATAGAGATGCAATTGCCTGAAGTGAGTTTTGTGAAGGGGAAGTGGAAAGTGGCTGCTGATCTCGGGAAGAACTCCCCATATGATTTTAAATGGGGTTATTTAGAGTGGGTTTTGAACAGCAGTCTGTAAGATAACAAGGCCTAGAAGATGATGAGAAGGTCAGAAAAATGGCTGAGGAGGGAAATGGGACTTACAGCATGTACCTAAAGAACTGGGGCAGATGTAAGGAGGTAAGAATGTCTTTGGGGAGCTTAGAAGACCTTCATTAATGCTGTGCTCTGGAACGGAGACCAAGATTTGTAAGCTCATGCTTACGAATACACGTTTTCCACAAGTTTGGTGCTAACCAATACAAGAGTCTCCAAGCTTATGCTTTCTTTACTGTGCTGAAGATTGTATTGGAGAGGAGAGGAGAGGAAAATGGGGAACTCAAGGCTTGTTTCCTGTCAGCCATTACCTTGTGTGCCTGTTTTGCAGAGTGGAGGACTTCTTCTATGTTTGGTTTTCTTTAGTAGGATACACGTAAGTGATATTTGCTCAGATAATTTCAGCACAGAGTAAGCTGTATTAATCTTATGTTACACTAAGTTAAAAAATGTATAAGCAACTTTTAAGCTCCAATTTTTAGGCGTCTGTGGAGGGGTTAATGAAGCACTCATAGGGAAGTGTTCTCCTCGACCATCTGAGTGCTGTGGATCTGAGCACAAGCTATGGAGAGGGCTCAGTAAGAGGACTTAGCAGATGGTACATATATAATATTGATGAAGGAAGAATACAGAGAGAAACTGTACTTGGCTTAACCTGTGGCAAAAAACTTAATTAGTATATCTGTAAAGTGATGGAAGTCAAGCCCTCAAATTACCTCGTAAACTCTCTCTCTTTTATAATTTTCATTAACCTTTTTTCTCAAAGTAGTTAAATAAGTTTTCAGTGCCCAATTTAGGAAGAGGGGGAAGAGGAAGCCGAGGTTGTTGCATGCACCAGTTACTCAGATCTGGTTTTGTCCATGGTGATTTTTCTAGCTACTGTTTTTCTGCCACAAAGAAAATACTAGCTCTAACTTGAGTAGATCCAGTACCAACTGTATCTGATGACTGAGCTGGTAGATCCAAATTCTGTCCAGATACAAATTGGCACAGTGAACTCAGTGGAGCTTAGCCATTTACACCAATAGAGACTTTGGCCATTACATCTTTGCTTTCATTCTACCTAAGATATTCCTCTGCAACCCCTCAGTTCTTTGTGGGTTTGCTCTGTCTGATGTATTTATGAATGTTCCTCTCTCGGCTTTATGACATATATTTTGCACAGTGCCTTGTTACTGTAAGGTGCTTTTATCCTTAATGAACAATTTCCTGGAAAAAAAAGAAAAAAAAACAATAGATAAAGTAGGTCATGGAGACAGCAGAGTCAAGAGCTTTGCATAGTGATGTAAAATTAAATAAGGCTGGGGTCATGTTCTCATTTATCTCTACAGTTATAGCTCTAACAGTGTCTGTGATGGTTCCTGGAAAGGTGAGGATATTTTGAAAGACTATTTGGATCTGCTGGGAATTTTGGCTACAGTCTCCTCTTCTGTCTGCTCTGCACAGAGGAGAAAACAGGCACAGAAGTTTAAGATTGCATATTATGAAAGAGCATTTGCAGATGCTGCTATTGCCTGTCTCAACCCATTGAGACCCATCATAGGGAAGGTGCAGTTGGGTACTGCTCTGTAGCTGAATGAAGACTGTTCATGGTGCCTGTCTTTGGTTATATAGCTTAAAGGTCTACAGTCAGTGATGGGTGGTCAAGAAATGCAAGTGTAAGTCTAGATTGCAGAGACATTTTTCTTCTTGAAGTGCCCCATATTCCTGAGCCCCTCAGTCAACCCTTTAGGCACAGTACTCCTCCTTTTTGGTTCACAGGGGAATCAAGGCATGGAAAGGGATTTGGTGTGTGTCTGAGTCTTGCCTTGACATGGAGTCAGACCTTTGCTAGGACATAAACCTGACCTTACATTTTAATATGTCTTGAGCTTCCTTCAGAGATATTTTGGGAGTCTAGCTTTAGGCACTTCGGGTAGGTGCCTTCTTACCAGCACAGCATGTGACCAGATGGTGAATAGTTATGAAGCAATAATTCTGCAGCATGTCCCCCTCATAGCAGTGACCAGCAGTAGTTGAAAAGACCTTGTTCACACACCATGAACTTCCACATGGCATCAGCTTTCTGTCCTAGAGAAGGGCAGATCTGTTCAGCCTATTTTCAGCGTTGGATGTCTAAACTTAAGAACTTTATATATAGATTGGTGCATGCTCTCAAAATCAGGTAAATTACATGGACTCCTAACTTCAGGCTTCTAGCTTTGACATGATTGAACCAAACACCTTTCCTCTGGTTTTGATAGTGTTCCAGATATGACCTGTAAGAAGCACCAGAAAGCACAAAGGATTATTGCAGCTTCTGAGGAAACCTCTCATATTTCAAGTAAAATTGGCAATTTTTAAGTGGCCACTCTAATTTTTAAGCCATTAGAAATCTAAAAATTGATTTAACATTTATATTTAGCAGACATTCATAGAAAAAGTTATATTCTGTATGGGTTGGTCAATGTTTTTAATAGCTATAAAGTTAAAAAAATTTAGATTAAGATTTCAAGAGACTGAGAGGGAAATTGAATGCAGGAAGAGAACATCTGAGTGCTGTTGTAACAGAAAATGCCACGGAGGATAAAGCGCTGGGAAAACCCAGAGGAGAACAGATGAAGAAACATGCTATTGGACCAGTGGGGTTAGTAAAAGTATAGATGCAGAGGAAGTAAAATTATTTCCTTACTGCCCTATGAGGAAATTGAAGATAAAAAGCTTTGCCCTACCTGCAGCATTTCTTGAAAACACATGTTGAGTTTCAGTGTTCATTTTATTTCAGTGTTCGGTTTCATTTTATTTGGATTACTATCTTCAAAGTTCAATGCATTCACCAACTTTAAAGCCAAATTGGAAAGACTGAATCTGGATTCTCAGTGCAGCTCTAAGGCTTGCAAATCAGCCTTCTCCCATAAATACTGCACTGTTTCTGGAAAAGAAGAGATAGGTCTTTAAATGAAATATGAGATGTAGCATTGGGATGTGATAGTACTGCTGTAGATCAACAGCTATCAATCTGTGTTACTTAATTTGTCCCTGGCTCAGCTGTTCACTGTACTTGGGACTTTTTTGTTGTTTGTTTCATTTTATTTTCCTCTGAGATAAATGAAGACAAAAAGAAAAGGCCAATTGTTCTTGACAAATATGAGTAATTTTAAAAAATATGACTGTAAAGGATATTCTACATTTTCAAACAGTGGGGGGGGGTTTCTGACTTTCACAGCACTTTCACAGAATCATAGTTAATTTATTTCACTGCATACATGTTGAACATCCTTATATTTCATTGCTTGTTACACCCATTTTCAGACCAACTTTGCATGCACTCTTTAAATGCTGTAAAAAAACTCTGTTGGAAGAAATGGTTGCGTTTTTTTAGCTAAATACTTAGAAACATTATTCCTCATCTGGGCATGCCTGCAACACTTAGGTTGCTTTATTTATCCTGAGTGTTCTGGGGATACAAGGTTTTTGTTGCTCTAAGTGTCTAAGTAGGCATATGTTGTAATTGTTTGACATCTTGAACATGTATTAGGTGGGTGGCTATATGTAAGCAAGCTAACTTGAGTTCTCAGGAGATCAGCTTTTTGATGTGTGGCAGCTTACCTTCTCTTCTGAAGTAATGTATGTGAAGGAATATCTGAAATATGCATGGGGTAGTGAATATAAATATACTGCTGAAACAGTTGAGAATGTGACTCCCCACACAATTTCAGAGGCTTTAAAATTCCATTATGCAAAATGACTGGGATTGATATGGGGGACACTGCAGCACTGGCTGCCTTCCTCTGCCATCCCCTTACGGCAACGGTCAGATGGTGAGACCAGGGTAGGAGGGTTAAGCAGGCAAATGTGTAAAGTGGCTCTTTCTGACTTTCCTTGTTTACCATGTTTTAACTGAGAGGGTTCAGAGATGACTGCCCCATGAGGATATTTTAGCTTGCAGGAGATTGTCTTCTGTTGAAATACTGCAGGGTATCTGGATTTTGCCTTCAAAGCCTGCCAACACCAACTTGCTTTTGGCAGAAAGTACCAGTGGAATGGCAGCCATCTCCCTGTCCTAACTGGCAAGGCTGGGATGATCAGTTCAGGGCTTAGGCACTACAAGGAACACTAGTGTTTCAGTGGACCTGAGTTTGGATTAATAACTTAAAGGGCCAAATGTTCAAAGGGCTAGCTTCCAATTTTACACTGGTATTTGAGTACAAGTACAAAATTATGGGCAGAAAATCACAGATAATTTTTTTCCAAGCTGACCTTTCTGAAAAGGAGCCAGCAATTACCTGGATTTGGGCACTGTTTCAGCAATGTTTTTAGGTGTTGTTAATACAATATTTTCATTATATTTCTGCTGGACTATTGATTATTCAATTATTTAAGAAAAAGAAATTTAGTATTGTAATGAATAATAGTTTTTTGGTTTAGTGTTTGTGCTTTGCAGAAGTGTGCATGGATATTGAGTTTGTGTAAGTACTGATAAAATAAGAGTGTCTGCATTTATTTGTGTGTTGTTGTTGTTGATCTCATACAGTGGATGGATGATGTCAAATGTGTTTATACATTGAAATTTGGTATCTAATCACTTTTTAGTTTGTAATATGCTTATTCTTAAAGCACCTGGCAGGTTGGTCAGTCCTCTTCCCCTGTTTCCTGTGGAAGAAATGGAGACTTTGAGAATTTGTACGTCCTAAAATTCACCTGAAGTTTCAAAGCCTGGTGTTATATGGTGGTTAGGTGCCTCTGAAGGCTCAGAGCTAGCCTACAGAAAATAAAGAATGCAGAACTTGGGTGGAATTTGAGCTACCTCAGTCCAGCCCACTTTGCTAACCCAGTGTCATGCCTTAAGTCTTTGACAGTATGATTTAAACTCAGGTCCTCTGAATCCTAGACACATAAACCAGCCTTTGTCTCGATAAACATATTTCATCACCCATAACTAATTGCCTAGATTGCCTGCCTAGTGGCATGTCTCTGTGGTACTTTGACCCGATTTTCCTCTGAGAGCACTGAAGGAATAATCCTGAGTTTCCAAAAATAACACTTAATAGATTGAAAAGAGCTTACTTCATTACTTGTTCCTGTTTTGCTCTAGCCAAGCTCCCAGTGACTCCAGTAGAAGTCAGCTTTATAAGAGTGCTTATAAGCAAACGTTCAGACTTTGTAAGATATCATGGAACTGTAATAACACAGAATCATTAAGGTTGGAAAAGACCTTTAAGATCATCAAGTCCAACCATCAACCCAACAACACCATGCCCCCTAGACCATGTCCCGAAGTGCCACAGCCACGCGTTTTTGGAACACCTCCAGTGATGGTGACTCTACCACCTCCCTGGGCATCTTGTTCCAATGCTTGACCCAATGTTCACTGTAGCAACTGCAGCTCACACTGATATATTATAGAGCTTAGAAATTTAAAGTAACTTAAGGGATCTGGACATTCAGTTCCCATTAAAATCAGCCCCCCACCCGATTTTGGAAAACTGAGCAACTGTGGTTCAAAGAATAGAGTCATGAGGGCACTTTAGCAGTTAGGACCCCGGGGCATTTATCATCTTTAAAAGAAAGCGTCTAAAATTACACCTTGGGAAATGGAATTGGTTCGTTTATTTGTACAGAACAGCACCTACTTCACTGAATGATGTAACAGAGGTGGCTGCTGCTAAGATTAAGTAAATGGGAGTCAAGATGCAGGTCTTCATACTTTTCTTTGATGACTTTCCTATAAACTGTGAAAATCTCTAAATTTTACTTTTATTCTTTTGTTTCCCAAGTCATGTTAATTACAGAAAATAACATAGAATTGTTTAATTTCTTTCATTCCCCAAATTCACTGTAAATTCAGGCATGAACTTGAGCAGCAGAGGAGCATGGTGAACTTTCACAGAGAGCATAGAATAGCTTTATCCTGAAAAGTTAAGGTTCCTGCTTATGTTTATTGGCATTACCCTTATGGCTAGAAGTATAAAGTTGGGACAAGCTTGTCTCCATTGTATGAACTCAAGTGTAAGGTAAGAAAGATCCCAGTTTTGTACACCTTGTCGGTCTGTTCCTAGCTTGTGCCACTGCTGGGATTGGCCTCTTCAAGGAACTGAACTGTACAAACTGGTCCTGTGCCGTGAGCCTTCACAGAATACTGCGAAGGAAACCTGCTGAAAGACAAAAGCAGTTGTGCTGTCCTGGTCAGCTCTGTTTCTCCCCTTGTCTGTGTAACGTCCAGGTGACAGGAGACTTGTGTCTGGAAAGGGTATCAGGGAAATTTGTGAATAGTTGTGACTTCTGTATCTACTACCTTAAAAATGTAAGGAGAGGGGTCAGCGAAACTGCTATCATGGACTTCCGGAGGGCAGACTTTGGCCTGTTCAGGTCACTGGTTGAGAGAGTCCCTTGGGAGACAATCCTGAAGGACAAAGGGGTCCAGGAAGGCTGGACAGCCTTCAAGAAGGAAATCTTAAAGGCACAGGAGCAGGCGGTCCCCATGTGCCGTCAGAAGAGCTGGCAGGGAAGGCGACCGGCCTGGCTGAACAGGGAGATTTTGCTGGGACTCGGGGAAAAGAGGAGAGTTTATCACCTCTAGAAGAAGGGGCAGGCAACTCACGAAGAGTACAAGGATCTTGTCAGGTCAAGCAGGGACAAAATTAGAAAGGCAAAAGCCCAGCTAGAGCTCAGTCTGGCTACAGTCGTAAAGGATAATAAAAAATGTTTTTACAAATATATTAACAACAGAAAGAGAGGCAAGGAGAATCTCCATCCCCTACTGGATATGGCAGGGAACATTGTCTCCAAGGACAAGGACAAGGCTGAGGTACTTAATGCCTTCTTTGCCTCAGTCTTTAATAGCCAGTCCAGGTATCCACAGGGTATTCAGCCCCCTGAGCTGGAAGATGGGGATGGAGAGCACAATATACTCCTTATAATCCAGGAGGAAGCAGTCAAGGACATGCTAAACCACCTGGACACCCACAAGTCTATGGGGCCTGATGGGATCCACCCGAGAGTACTGAGAGAGCTGGTGGAGGATCTTGCTAAGCCACTCTCCATCATTTATCAGCAGTCCTGGTTAACAGGGGAGGTCCCAGAAGACTGGAGGCTTGCGAATGTGATGCCCATCTACAAGAAAGGCCGGAAGGAGGATCCTGGGAACTACAGACCTGTCAGCCTGACCTCTGTACCGGGGAAGATTATGGAGCGGTTGGTCTTGAGAGTGCTCACAGGGTATCTGCAGGACAACCAAGGGATCAGGCCCAGCCAGCACGGGTTCATGAAAGGCAGGTCCTGCTTGACCAACCTGATCTCCTTCTATGACCAGGTGACCCGCCTAGTGGATGAGGGAAAGGCTGTGGATGTTGTCTACCTAGACTTTAGTAAAGCCTTTGACAGCGTCTCCCACAGCATTCTTCTGGAGAAACTGGCAGCTCGTGGCTTAGACAGGTTTACTCTTCGCGGAGTGAGGAACTGGCTGGATGGCCGAGCCCAGAGAGTTGTGGTGAATGGCGTTAAATCCGGCTGGCAGCCGGTCACAAGCGGTGTTCCCCAGAGCTTGGTTCTGGGGCCGGTCTTATTCAATATCTTTATGGATGATCTAGATGAGGGAATTGAGTGCTCCCTCAGTAAGTTTGCAGATGACACCAAGTTGGGTGGGAGTGTTGATCTGCTGGAGGGTAGGAGGGCTCTGCAGAGGGATCTGGACAGGTTGGATTGATCGGCAGAGGTCAACTGTATGAGGTTTAATAAGGCCAAGTGCCGGGTCCTGCACTTCGGCCACAACAACCCCATGCAACGCTACAGGCTTGGGGAGGAGTGGCTGGAGAGCAGCCCGGCGGAAAGGGACCTGGGGGTGCTGGTTGACAGCCGGCTGAACGGCTGAACATGAGCCGGCAGTGTGGCCAGGTGGCCAAGAAGGCCAACAGCGTCCTGGCCTGTATCAGGAATAGTGTGGCCAGCAGGAGTAGGGAAGTGATCGTGCCCCTGTACTTGGCACTGGTGAGGCCGCACCTTGAATACTGTGTTCAGTTTTGGGCCCCTCACTACAAGAAAGATGTTGAGGTGCTGGAGCGTGTCCAGAGAAGGGCAACGGAGCCAGTGAGGGAGCTGGAGCACAAGTCTTATGAGGAGCGGCTGAGGGAACTGGTGTTGTTTAGTCTGGAGAAGAGAAGACTGAGGGGAGCCCTCATCGCTCTCTACAACTACCTGAAAGCGGGTTGTGGCGACGAGGGTGTTGGCCTCTTCTCCCAAGTAACTAGTGATAGGACAAGAGGAAATGGCCTCAAGTTGTTCCAGGGAAGGTTTAGATTGGATATTAGGAAAAATTTCTTCACTGAGAGGGTGGTCAGGCATTGGAACAGGCTGCCCAGGGAGGTGATGGAGTCACCATCTCTGGAAGTGCTCAAAAAACGTGAGGATGTGGCACTTCAGGACATGGTTTAGGGAACATGGTGGCGCTGGATTAATGGTTGGACTTGATGATCTTGAAGGTCCTTTCCAACCTTAGTGATTCTGTGATTCTGTGATACTCCAAGTATTTCCAGCTATTGAACTGCCTCTTGAAATTACAGGCAGAGATGCACACAAACCTTAAAGAGAGCAGTGCTTAAGGAGACCATGGAAAAGCTGAATATCTGACTGACAGCATGGGTTTTGTAGTACAAGTTATAGAGAAGTTATTTTGCCCTGCATGCAAGGGATGATAATTTGCTCTCAGGACAATGACTCCTGGAGGCTTAAATAGACCCTGTTAACTAAAATACCATTTTTTGTTAACAGAGTCAGCTTCTTGTCTGCTGTCTTCCAGCATTAATCGTGTAAGATGTCAGTAGAGGGAACCCAGCAGTCCAGTGCATAGTCTGGTGTTTCTGCTAGTTCTTCTATGGCTTGAATTTTTCTGTGCTCAGATGAGAAGAATCACATTGTCAATGCTTTTGTATTCAGTACCTTATCCTTCCTGGAAATGTTTATCTGTTTAAAACAGCTTTAAATTTTCATTCATAACAAAACAAAACACAACCTGTCATTGGCAATATTTCTGTTGGTCATGGCAACAATTTTTAGAGGTGACTACTGAGTTTGATTGGCTTAGTTCTTGACTGCCCAGATTAAAACACATTGTTTCTTAGCATGCATTTTGAGCTCTGCATTTTATTCAGCCATTTCATGGCATCTCAAGCTATTAATCACAAATGGAGGCATCCAAAAAATCCTGATCAGTTTTGAAACTCATGGCCTCATTTAGCTTTCATAACAGCTTGTTTCTAATAAAATCTGATGTAGAGCCAAATGAAGTGTGTGTTTAAATGATCCCTTGCCTAAACTATCATGAAAATTTCAGATGGGATGAGAAGGAGGAATGCCACAGAGGGCAGCTTGTTGGAAGGTTGCTACTACTTAGAGACTAAAATAGTGTAATCAGCAAACACTCAGTCACTTTAATGCTTCTTCAGTGAAATCCGACTTTTTGTTTTCTGGCTTAACTATTCACTTGCATTTTTTTTAATCACTCACATACAAGTACTAGAATACATTTTAATTTTGATGCACCTAGATTTTCCTATTTTGTAGAAAGTATATTTAAGAACAGAACTAGGAAACTTCTTGATAAATATAATATATTTATGAAGAACCAACATGGCTTTGTAAAGACTTCCTAAATTGTTAAAGCTCTTTGAAGTATACATATGGATCAAGAAGATCCAGTTATACTTCCAGAAGGCTTTTGCAAGGTCTTTCATCAAACTTCCTGAAAGAAACTGAACTTTCTTGTTGGGATATAACAGAAGAAAGAATCTATATGTAAATAAAATGTTGTTTATATATATGATAGGAACTGGTAGGAAACAAAGTCTGAAAATCAATGATTGACTTCTAACAGAGGAGCAAGGAGGCGTCAAAGGAGTCAGACAGAAAAACAAAGGAAGTATTTCATACAGTACCATGGCTAAGATGTGAGGCTATCACAGGATGTTGTTGACACTAAAATTTAAATTTAGGGGATTGAAATCTACATTTTAACAGATCAAAAACGGTTAGACAAATAGAATCCATCAAATGCTATTAAACACAAAGATACCACTCGTGGCTGAGGAAGTCACAAAGTTGCTAATTGCTACAGGCTCAAAGGGATGACCCCTTTGTACCAAAAGGGATGTATTGCTATCAGCCATCCTCTTACACTCTTTCCTAGACTCTTGCTATGTTATTGGCTGCAAGCAGGATAGTGGTCTGATATAGCACAATTATCTTACGATATGTAATTATTTAGAATGGTTTATGTCATTTCTGTCTTAATTTATTTCCACTCCCCTAAACACGCTTTCTTTGACACAATATGTTTTCTGTTTTTCTAATTGATTGCTCACAGGGCCAAGCAACTTCCGAAGAGCTTTCTTCTGCTATCCTGTTAATGTGCTGTGTGTCTTCATGTGCTGGTAGTCTGTAAAAATAGGACCCATTAGGAACTTTTAACACTTCGAGGTAAGGTTTTTTAACATGTCTCTTTGTTAAATGCATTGTATGGAAGTTTGTGGGAAAAAATCAGGCTAGGTTAATCGACTGCATATACATTTAGACATATAAAGGAATGATCATCAAAAGTATATAAGGATTTAAGAATATTGCATGCTAGTGAAAGACATTTCTGTAAATGTTTTCCCTAATTACAGCTGAACACCAAATTAGGTTTTTGTCTGGTTCAAAACTCATTTCATTCCAAATTGAGACAAAAGCATTCAATTTAAAACTTTGTCATGGACTGGAAATTCTGGTTGAATTTCATGTCAAAGTCTTGTTATGAAATATTTTATGACAGAAATATTGCAATGAAATGTTTCACTACTACTGCCCCTGAACAGGAAATTCTCTAATGATCGTTTTCAGTCAAATTTTCGAGTCTGTCAGCCAAGGAAGCAAAGGAGAAATTTAATCTGTGGTTAAAGTTAAAACCACTTAAAGTATACAGTAGTCCTCTTTCACAAGAATACCAGATCCTTAACACCTAGAGAAAGCTTTAGAGGATATTTTCTTCACCAAGCAAGGATTCTTCGGGGTCCTATTTTCTTTGCATGTAGGTCCCAATCTTGTGGGGTATTGTCATCCTCAGCTTATGCTGTAGAAACTGCAAAAAAGAGTAAGAATCAGCTTTTGTTCACACTCTCATGTACTTCACCCAATTTAAATGATCATTTACATCTTTTGTTCTCTTTGCAAACCCCAGCACAGGTTCTTCATCAAAGCTTTTGGTAAAGTGAATCCACAGACAAATAAATCAATGACTTGCCACCTACTAGTTTTTCTATAGCTAAGATTTGGGACTTAACAGTGGAAGTGTGTTTCCTTTCTTTTGTGATGGAACCAGTGACCTGTATCAATATTGGAGGTGAAGTATTGAAATTTATTCAAAAATGAGGAAGCAAGGTATGTGAAAATCGCTTAATGAATAACAGATACCTAATGTAATCTGTTACAATTAACAGAGAGAGAGACACTTATGAAAAATCACCAGATTGTATTTTGGATTGAAAGACCCTCTTTCTTGCCAAATTGCACCTAAATTGACTTCTTTCACTCCTGAAAAGAAAAATCAAGCCCGAAGAGACAAAAAGTTGGAGTCCATTTAGGGACTGCACAGAGGACCTGTGTGTCATTTATTTTCTTGTTAAGCTCAAAAGGCTGCCTATCCTCAGGAGAGTGGCAGTGGCAGACACTGGAAATGTTTATATAATTTGGCTGTATCTTTAATGACAGGCATTGTCCCCCTGAAACGCTGATGCTGCCTGCTTGGAGAATATGTTCCAAACATTAAATGCAATGTGGGAATGTAGTACATATTATGCTGAGCAATAAAAGCTGAAAAAAACCCATATTAGATGTCATTACTGGATTCTTTTTTGATGTTGGTTTTTAATATATGTGCTCCTATTTTTAGAGTTTTATTCTGAATCTTGTAATAGCAACCACTCCATTTTGGTATGAGGTCTTTTCTATTAACAGTGATCAAAGTGAAATATTTCATTTGAGTTAGAAAAAAAGACACTTGAGATGAATGAGGTTCTGCTGTATTTGGAGAGTTGGATGTTTCTGATATACGATCTGACTCACAAAGTTAGAAAATGAATTGCACAAAGCAGTTAATTTATAAACAGATAATAAAACACCATTAGCATTAAAAGTTTAGAAAACAATTTTGAACCTCTCTCAAATACATTGTAAACAAATATTCTGCATGCTATCAAGGCTTATAAATAATTCTTTTGGTGTCTATTTGGTTTAAAAACTAAACTGATACATTGTTTTTTTAAGAACAAATTGAAATCTCTGAGAAATACAGAATTCAAATAGAGGGCTCCTTTAGTTGAATGAGAAAAGGCTCATTCTCCTTAGGTTGAAGACAGGTTGTCTTTCTACCTTTAACTAATTTAGGGATAAACCCAGGCTTTTGATGTTCTCAAGAAATTAACAAACTGAGCATAGAACCATGTTTTGATTTACAAACTCCCTCTCTTAAGGACTGTATTTCCTTAAGCAGTTTTGCCTTGCTCTTGCTTCTCTTCTACTCTCAAGCTCTGAGTTTTGCACATTAGGTTTGTTGGACTATTGTCCCATAAGCGCTTGCAGGTCAGCTGTCCAAGAAGCTTTTCCTCTGTGGACAAGTAGTATCTAGGCCAAGTGTAGCAAATGTCTTTTCACTAAACAGAACTCTCTCTCATCTCCTTTTCTCGTTAGCCCTCTTAATTTCCAGAGTAAGCTTTTGCATTGTTGCTATGGGACTTTGAAACAGCTCTCAGGTAGCGAATGGTCACTCATAGACTTAAATCCATTTCATGAGGAACATTAACATTAAATCATGTTAATTAACATTAATATGACTTACATGGCTTAAGACCTATCTTTGGGTTTAGGAGAGCTCTAGGAATAATTTAAAAGATGAGCTATTACTCCCATCGGGATCTTGACTTCGAATCCAACGCAATGGGTGTCCTTGAACTAGCTTAGAAGGCTTTGAATCAGGAGGTTATTTCAGATCAGCTTTCCTGGCTATCCCTCTGCTGTTCATTCTGCTTTGTGATGACTTCTTTATGCCGGGCTGTATATCAGTGCCGTGCAGAGCAAACCCCTTGACATCCTTTTTGCTGTCCTGGACCATGAGTCAATGAGCCATGTGTTTTTTAGATGATCACATGAATATTCAATCTATTTTTAGGGCAATCTTGTTGCCAGGAATAATTTATGGGAATTTGATTTGATGGTGGATCGTGTGATGATGTAAATGCATGAAATGGAATGAATTTTAAAATATTTTTTCCTGACTTAACGTTTAACGGATTAACACCTGTGATGCGGTTACATTTAAAAAGCAGCTTTGTATTTCCTATGCATTTTGTATTTTTGACTGTTGTCAGTGGGGACCTCCAGGCAAACATGACGACTTTGGTTTCAAAGCCCCAAATGAGCAATAAGTAGGTATAAGTCAATACATTTAATAGATGAATTGCAAGATGATGAAGAGATCACACCTAATGAATTTTATACAATCTATTTCCAACCTCATTGGAAACTTTTTTATTTCATGTTTAGTGTTCTGCGTAATGAGACCAAATACTATGCCCTCTGTCATTCTGAGTGATCCCCCCATCTAAGAGTTGAAAAGTGAATTGATTTTTTTTCAGTCATGTAATAAGCATCTGTCTCAGGACTAGTCTACTATATTGACACATGTAAAACCCACTTAAATAAATCAAAGGGAGTATTTGAGGATTCTTCCATTTGCCTATACGTTGATGGAGGAATAGATTGTTTTAATACCTCAGTTATTTATTTTGTTGGTAGAGACAGCCAGCCATAAAAATGATCAGTATCAGAAATGTTCTTTGGAGGAGCCATTGGGGTTATCAATATCTTAGGTAGCTTAATCATCAAATTCATCAGTTTTGGTAAGTTTAAATATATAAATTCCTTTTAGAATGCATTTGCACTTTTTTTAACATTTTACTGTTTAGTTGATTGCTTTTTCAAGTATTTCAGTTTGTAAATAACTCCCACGGTATTTGGATTTGCATGGAAGCAAGGATGGAAAGGCCCAGAAAGATGTTTTTTTGATAATTGTCTTTAATAGCTTTACTTTCTTTTCTTTATCTAGATACAACAATGGTGGCACATATGCTGTTCAAGTGGATTCTAAAAGGGCTTATTCTGTCTTTTCTGCTCAAAACTACTCTGTCCCTAAACCCAGATGATCCAAATGTTTGTAGTCATTGGGAAAGGTAATGTATGACACGCCAATTTTTTTTTTTTTACTAGCCGTTTCAGATTTTTACCTTTAAAAGGAAAATAAGAAACATAATTTGCTAAATACCACCCTGCCTCACAAAAGAGCTTGGATTTGCATGACAGAACTAGTACTTCTGAGTGCCTTGCAGGATTCGGATCACCCCAAAGAATTGGTTCTAAAGCTAGAGTTATAGACCACATACCCCTTTTGTTACCTGTCTGCTCAGCTGTACTTTGGAAAGTAGGTAGAGGACTGCACAGGCATATTTCAATTTATCATGGAGAGACCTAGGGAAATGGTGGCCTTGTTCTGTCTTGCTTTTTCCTGGTTGTTGTCAAGCAAGACTATTAGAGATTTCGACTAAGTTTTAAGCCCTTCCTGCTGCAACATACAGGCTTATTCTGTATGTCCTGAACTTTGGCTGTACCTGTCAAATCTGTGTCAGCATCAAAGAGTATCTGCATGAAAGCACTGAGAATTAAAGGCCCTGGTAATTCTTGTTCTCTCTATTGTTACAGTGTCCTAGTCCTAAAAGTGGATCTGTGCAGGACAGTTCTTATGAGTACATAGAAACCCACTAGCTTTGATAGGGTTCACGTTCATGCAGGGTCTGTTTACAGAGGCTAAATTTCCTGTACTCTTAAGTTTAACTTGCTAAATTTCAGGTTCTGTTCTGTGGTTTAACTCCACACAAATATGAATACCGTACGCTTTAGCAAGATAAACCCCTTAACAAGAACAAAAATGGAATCTTGATTTTTAGATACCTTAATTAGAGAATTAACTGCTTGTAGGTAATGCAGCCGCAAAGTAAAGACTATACAGGAATAGGATTTTGCAGTCTGTGTTGTGAGGTGAAGTGCATTCAAAGCACAGGAATAAAATATTGATTTTGTCTGAAGAAAGTCAGCAACCTAGAGACGCAATCAAGGAGAAACAAAAATTAAATACCAAAATTGATTGGTTGTACTGACCAAGATGACTTTGTTACTTAGATGTTAATAAATCAAAGGGAAAAGATTGTTAGGGCAATTGCTGGATAACAAACGGGATCATAAAATAATAATCAAGATTTGTGAGTGTTACTGTTTTACATTAATAATGAGCAATGTAAATATTTTACATTTTGGCATTAGTAGAAGTAAAAACATTATTGTCACACCCAGCAAATTGTGATAGAGGGCAAAGGCAACGTCTAGTAGAATCTTGGCTTGTCTAGAAGGGGCATGACATGCAGGACAGTAATGGTCCAATCTTTGATTTCAAGCCAATCAGACACTCCAAGCAAATATTGTGGTATCCCCTTTGGGGTGCAATCTCTCAGGGCTTAATCACATCAGCAGTCCCATTGATGAGAAGGAAATCACTTGGATAATTAAGACAATAGATATAATGAATGTCTTGGAGGATCTAAATCCTGGGTCTTGACCCTGCCTAGAATGATTTCAGTTTCATTCTCCAAAGATATTGTAGATCTGATAAAGTAGAGCTTGTTTCCTGATCAGAACCCGAGAGTATGAGTCTCTTAAGCAGTGCACACACTTATTGTAGGGCAATACAACATTCTAAAATGACTGAGACTAACAAGTCAATGAGATTTGTGTTCCTATTTCATGTGAGAGGCCCAGACACTTGAAATATAATTGTAGTAATTATTACAGTAACTGTTGCATGAATAAGTAGTGTTTTGGGAAGGAGACTGCTGAATTCTTAGCATTGTTGGAGCTCTCTGATTTCTCATCAGTTTGCCAGTTTTTATTTAGATCCATTCATTTGTACAAAGGGGGGTAATCACATTCTAACAATATGCAAAAGTGTTCCAAATCTAGATACCAGTTAACTCATGTTACAATTTTCAGATAGTTCTGAGGTTATTTCTACTACAAATTAAAAGGATTAAATTTGTACAGCAGAAAAATACACACTCTTCAACCTTTTACAAATGATCCTATTTGATGGTGCACCCAATATTTGAAGTAATGATGCTGCTTCATCATAAAATGAAGTGTGAGCATCCCATCGTGCTGGCAAATGCAGCAGTGCAAAGTTAATATGGGCTCTTATTAGTGTTGTGGAATACAAGCAAAAATTAACAGCCCTAGGCAGGAAGGCAACTGACACGTTTTAAAAACACGGTGATTTCCTCTGTTCTAAAATTTGCACTGTCAAGTTAACCAAATGCCCTTTCCACCTTCTAAATTACCATGGATTTTAGCAACATTTGGTTTTTTTCCAGAAGGGAATGGTTTATTACTCAGAGTGAAATCTCTAGTTCAGTTATGGAGCCCAAGCTAGAAACATTTCCAAAATTTTCAGGAAAAGTTGTGGTTGAAGGAAGCCCTTTTCTCATTTTTGATAATGTCCAAAGTTTCTAAGATTATTGATTTAATTATTTCTCATACTGGAGTTAGATGAGTAGCAAAACAGGGAACTGAAGCTTTTCATGTTGCAACAGCCTTTCACTTTCTTTCTTTGTCTACTCCTAGCTACGCTGTGACAGTACAGGAATCTTATGCTCATCCTTTTGATCAGATCTATTATACAAGATGTACTGACATACTGAACTGGTTCAAGTGCACTAGACATAGGTAAGAGATGATCCCCAGATATTTCAGTTTTATTTTGCCTTTTCATCTCCTCACATACCTTTTATTTATCAAAATTTTTGTGGTACTCTAATACAGATATGTACACAAAGATGTATTTTAGTACAATAGCCAGGGTGTTTGGCATTCTAGGGCAGTGATTGAAGTTGAGAGATTTTTGCATGAAATTTGAGTGAGATCAATGGTAGTCAGACTCTTTACGGGGCCGTTTGGGAGCATGTATCCTTGCCGTTCACCCAGCCATGTGATTGGAAGTGTTTTATTACACAACCAGCTATCCTTTCCAAGTGATCAGTGCATGGCCAGGTTTACTCCTAAATCTTGAAGAATCAGGCACTTGAGCATTAATGGCAGTTATAAATGGATCCATATTTGAAATACAGCACCCAAATCTGTATTGAAAATCAGGCAAAATGAGGATGGGTCTATTTCTAGCACTGAATGAAAGCTGATACTAAACCGTTAATTTTTCCTAGGCTGCAAGTTATCACTGTTATATTCATTCCAATTCCAAGTAGAAAAGTATCCTAAAAAACATCCATTAATATTTGCAGTCTTTCAAGGGGGTTTTAGCAAGCTACTTAGTACCTTAACTTTCATGCATTCAGTAGCAAAGAGGTTGTTCAGCACCATCCCAGTGTGACTGGGGTTTTGGTTTTTCGCTTCTGTGTTACAATGTATGGAATTGAACAGAGATGCAGAGATTTCTGGGTTGTTGCATAGCTTGGAATGCAGCAGAGTAAATTCGATCAGTTTATCTAACATGAGGGATAATAGATTTTGTTCAATTTAGGTAATTTCAAATAAACTAACATGAAAAAAGCTGTCTTGAAGTGTTTCCTGTTAAATATTTGCTGTTAAATATTCCTTTTCTACTGTGGTATCATTGCTAATGCTATGAATAAGTCTAGAAAAGCTACAGAATGCTTAACACCTTTTAATTTCTGTGGACTACATATTGTAGTTGGGAAAACATGCTTTAAATACTGAACTGGGACTATAATGTCATTTTGCAAGGCATTAATGCCTTGTAAGGGTTAGCAAGCAGGAAGAAATCACTTGGGGTTAACTTCATGTTTTGTGTATTGAGAGCAGTTTCCATTGTGGTAATTTCTTGTGTAGCACGCTGACACAGTGGTCTCTGTAGAAGGTTCTGTTCATTCCATTGATGATAGCTGACCTTGCTGATATGCAGAAATGAATAATTTATTCTTGAAGAAACTCCTTGCCCTTGCTTCAGGACTAGGGAAGTGTTTTAAGGTAGCAGTCCTAGAAAGGGCTACTGTGACTGACTGTCATGAGTACTGTGTTTATAATACGAGTTATATTTCAAGTTTCAAATCAAGTATTGATTTTTTTTATTGTGGCTTTTAATATCAAAAGCTTTCATGCATTTTAAAATAATTATTGAATGCTATGCTTACTATAATTTAACACAAATATAATTCCAACAGTAGGAATTGATTTTCAATATTGTCAAATGGCTTTCTGTCTTGCAATTTAGAATAAGTTATAAAACAGCATATCGAAGAGGACTAAGAACTATGTATCGGCGAAGATCTCAGTGCTGCCCTGGATATTACGAAAGTGGAGACTACTGTATACGTATGTACAGAGCTTTGATTCAGCTGTGACAATAAAAGTAATTTTTGGAGGAGCTGTAGACAAATTAAAGATGTATTGCAGTTGTAATATTAAGGGCTGATTTTCAGAGCTGCTCAGAACCTTCAGGTCCCAATGATTTCAGTCACAATTGCAGATACAGAACATTTCAATTCATTTCAGGTATATACATTTCAAGCACCTAAGTAAAATTTTCCTGAAATCATTGGAGAGGGAGTTAATCAAGTTCATGAGTGCTTTCTTGAATCAGACTTTACTTTGGGGAGTAATTTATGCACTAATGGTAAAGAATTAGGGGAACCAAGAACACTCTTAGGAATGAACTATTAAATAATTTAAGAAACAGCATAAAGTTTCTGCCTCTTAACTTTGAAAGTTCTTACCCTGGGTAAGAACAGTTAAAATCTCATTGTGTTTCATATGGTTCCTGTCAATAATTTTGCCCTTTTTGAAGCTTCACAAATGTCAGAAGAACTTTGTCCTAATTACATGGTATAATTAAATAAAAAACTCTGGAGTGTGTTAGGTCAGTCTGAGAGGGACAAAATGCAAAATGAATCTTTCAGCAACATCTAAGAGCTTTGTTAACTAAAATGTCCAGTACATTAATGTCACGTGTTTTCAATATTGCAGCTCTCTAAGTATGCTGAGACAGAACGCATTTGCTACACTTTGCTCAAAAGGAAGGTGGAGCTGGGGATCTCTTGTCTACATCTTGTTAGAATGGGATTATGACACAAGAAAAACACAAGGAGGTTTTGATCAGCATCAGAATCCAAATTTTATTGACAGGTCTAGAATGCCGTAGAATAATTTAAATGTGAAAATGATACAATTATCCATCTCACTTTAAATATCTTGACACAGCGCTTTAAAGTTATTTCTATCTAGTTCTGTTGGTGTTTTTATTTGAGTACCTATATTGTACTTATATTGTAGTATATGAGCACCTCAAAAACATGAATAGACCCTAATCTTATTTTAAATGACCTTTATGCCAAACAGTTACTTTAAAGGGGCTTTGGACTGTGAAAAATTACCATCCCTTTGAGATAAGGCATTAGAATTAGCCTTATTTTACAGAAAGAATAATAATTTGATCTTCTGAAGTGTGAAGTGCTGTTACTCAAGTCCTGAAAACCATTTAATGTAGCCTATTGTCTTTGCTAAAATTCTTCCTCTGTGAAATATGTATTTAACTTTAAATTTCTCAAGCATCAATTTAATTACAGCAGTTGTTCCACATACTTTTATTATCAACTTGAATTTTGTGACTCAAATTCCTGCCTGGCACAGAACATATTTATTTCCACTTTTCTCTCTGTAATCTATTGATTTTTTTTTTTTTTTAATTGCCATACTGGTTGCAACAACAGGAGATCTCTGCAGACTTTCTGATTCTTTGAGGATATTAACATTTATTTTAAAGTGCTTTTTTGCTAGTATTAATAGTCAAGAGTTCTGCTGCTGCCAGGCAAATATTTTCTTTCTATTATGGAGAAAGAATAGCATATACCATACACCAAAGTTTTGCTAATGCAGAACAGGCAGCATCTATCAGATCAGGAGTTTCATGTTTGACACAGTGCAGATAATACTTACAGTCTCTCTGTTGTTTACATGTGCAAGAGTCAGGTTCTTGTATTTCATTATCTGCATGATCATAAATGCAAAGTGCATTCCTTGGGGACATTTTCTATCCTCCTTCCTGGGAGATCTAAGCAACAAGTGCAACTGGGAGAGAAATGATGTAAAGGAAGAAGATCTCCATCATGACTGATTCTAGATACTTGGTCTTATTGTTTTGATACCACAAGTAGCCACAAGTAGCCAAAAGAAAAATCACCCCAAAACCAAAAAACCTCATCAAAACTCTCTGACCCTGCAACCAACAGTTTGAACGCACAACAATATTTAGCTAATGTGATACTTTTCATGCCAACCCTTTTATTTCTAACACATCAAGCCCTGGTACCATTAGTTTTGTTTTGTTTTTCCGCAATACCTTCCTGTGCCAACAAGCAAATTCTCCCATTCATCATGGTTTGCAGTCAGCAGTGAATTCCATTTTCATTCCTGGTGGCACCTCCCTGCTTTTGCTCCTTTCCTTACCTTCCCTTTCCCTTTCTTTCTTTTCTTTAAACTGATATTTGCTGCTGTTTCCTAACAAGGTAGTCTAGTACTCCTGTCCCACATTCCTCTAGGCATGTTCAGTGCCTGCTCCTTTAATGGTAGCTGCTACAAGAGAGAGGTCAGGAGACACCATCAAAACCATTCCACTTGTCTATGCTGTCACAGGACGGCATGGTTCAGAGATGATTGTGTTTCCTCTAAGATCCACTGGCAAGAAGGGAATGAAGCTCCAGCCCTGCAGAGAAGCTTCTCCTCACTCAGCCAGCCCTTTAAAATCTATTCCATTAGCAATCATGGAAGCCACTACAACATGGGGAGGAGAGAATACATCCCGCAGTGAGTCTGATGATCAAAAGAAAGTTTGATTAAAAAACAGTGTGTAGATTAAAGGCTAATTGGTTCTTCTTTCATTAATAGCAGTCTTTATTTCTTGCAAAAGTTAAATAGCTTTGTAATTAACAGTGACATGTTTAGACTAGGGAAGGATGAGTTTAAATCTCTATTAATGACTGTTTCTTGTATTTTAAAGCAGGAGTGAAGGCTTTCAGCTACTGTTTTGATCTTTTGCCTTCTCATTTACTATTTTTAAAAGAAATGTCAGATATATGTTTTTATCTTTGGCCTCCTATTGGGATTTACTAAATGGATTACGTCTAATAAAATCTACCCTCAGTTCGAAATAATTGGGTTGGCCCAGAGCTTCTTGCTCTGCCACTCTTCCTCTGGTATCTTCTTTGCCTTTTTGAGATCTATATATGCTACTGCCCCATAAAATGTGGAATTCAGGCACAAGGTCAAATCATTTAACTTGTTGACTGGTAAGTTATACATCTGTCCAGCCCAGACTACAGAATTTTGGGGTATGAAATTGTCTTTGTGCCTATAAAGGGCTTGGAATATTTTTGTGTTATAATGGTATTCAAAAAATACCACCTGAAAAATGCTGCAAATGCACATCTGCGTTTTTTTCCCATTGATATCTTAGAAATGGTGCTACCATTCTAGTAGTTTTGCAAAATTATTCTCCTTCTCTGAATGTTCTTACACATGACATAGCTTTTCACTGAGCTGTCCCTGAAAACAAACAGCATAGTCTGGGTAGTAAATCAGAGCAACTGTGATTTACTATACTTTGTATGCTAAGGTAAGCTTTTGCAGAGCAAATACATAAACTGCAGAAAATGTTTTTTAAAATAACCACAGGGTTCAATTGCCTTTCAAGTTTTTCATAAGGATGTTTTAAAATTATACTGCCTAGGTTAGTGTCTGTGGTAGATAAAGCATCTCTGAATACCTGCATACTTTGCTGCTTGAAAAAAAAGGAATATTACATGGCTCTTTCGTGATTTTTACCCTTTGAGTAGATGGTAGTTGAATACTTCCCTTTAAGCATATGTCAGGTGGAAAGAGATCCCTTGTGTAGTAAATGGATACATTTTGGTCTGAGAGACCAATGCTTTGTTCAGTCTGTCCATTTTAATCTTATTCTTGCACAACAGATTTATATAAAAGAGACGTTTCTTCTTAGGTAACAAAGGGTCAGAGACCCGAGCACCAGAGAAAAGGAAGATGGGACTGCAAGCAGCATCTACTTGCATCTGACTTTCTGGTAGAAAAAAACAACCGCAAAACACAAAGTTGGGAATTCACCTTTTCTTCATAGATTGAGATATTTTAGCTTTTAATGGTTCTATTTTTCACTCTCGTACCTTATACATTAGAAAAAGAGTGTAAGTCTATGCAATGTGACAGGATCCAATAATGATGGGATTAGCGATTTAACAATCTTATTTGCTGCCATTTCGCTGTCATTCAAACCTGCCAAAATTCAGTAGAGTTATAGATTGACCATTTCATGGTTCTCTCCTTTCTTGGCCAAGTTATTATTGATCTCAGATTGTTTTTCAACATTCAGCTTTCCACATTGCAATTGCCGCAACCATCATCAGGACTCCTTGACTTTGACAAATTTTTTATGGAGAAATTCTTGGTCTCACTGGTTGAATCTCAGTTTGTCACCCAGAGTAGTTGTTCACTGAGGCCAGAGGTTAGGGACATCATTGTGTTTGCATGTAGTTATTTACCCATCTTTTCAGCTAGCCTATGCCTGACATCATTAATGAATTTCAAAAACAAATGAGGAATGTTCCTTTAATAGCTGACTTGGTGAAATCATGCAAATTTAGGACCTGATTCTTTTCAGGATTTTAAATAATGTTTCATACTGTAATTCCAATAGACATGCCAACTTCATAGTGTGATGTATGCTTATGTATTGTAGCAATATGAACATTCATACCTTGGGATTGCCCTCAAATTTACAAGGCTGCATGTCTACTGCAGCTTTTGTAATCTTTGAAAAGGCTGCCTTATTGGAGCCATATGGCTAGATTGTTAAACATCTGTACCATAGGAGTAACAATTCCAAAGCTTCCTGCCATCTGGATGAATTACAATACTTGCAATTCAATGCATATGTTACAACAACACGCCGACACCGCAGTAGAGTGTACTTACGATGAAAAGAGAAATAATGACTTATGTGATCAGTGCAAAAGTTGTACACTCTTAGAAAATGTTGAATCAGCGGCTTAAACTTCCTGAATATTCATAATGTTTGTTCCTATGTCAGAATTGTTGATTATTTTCACTTTATAAGGTAGTAGCTCATTAACATTTTAGAAGAAAAGTTGTCCCCCCTTCTCACCTCAATTTTAAATTCCTCATGGTGAGCATTCCTGTAACTTGAAAATATATTGTTTGAAAACTGCTGGACTTAGGAAATATATTTTTCTTATCTTTATAGACACACATTAAAGCTGGTGCTAGTGCTCTCTCTAAGAGCCCTGCTGTTACATTATTCAAGTACAGCATACTGTACATCAATAATGCAAAATAAATTAAGGGGAATGATAGAGCAGTACATAGATACTTTGTATCAGGGGACATTCTTTTTTTCTTTCTGGTTTGGGATGCATGAGTGCAACAAAATGCTGTAGAAGGCTAATCCGCATATAGCTTTATTAACTACAGAGTTGAAATGACAGTAGGAGACACTTTGAAATTTCTCCTTTTATATGCATTTGAGATGACTCCATACATCTTTTTCCAGTGAAGAATATGGGGGAAATAATTTGGGTCCTGTGTTCTCATCTGAGGGGAAACTTGCACAGGAATTACGAAATTCTGCTTCTAATAGTAGTAGTAGTAGCCATAGTCA
The DNA here is from genome assembly GCF_964289735.1 of Phaethon aethereus. Taxonomy (NCBI): domain Eukaryota; kingdom Metazoa; phylum Chordata; class Aves; order Phaethontiformes; family Phaethontidae; genus Phaethon; species Phaethon aethereus. The sequence goes on from NC_138588.1 coordinate 2,716,952, forward strand.
TAGTAGCAGCAACATTCTTACTGCTGTGTGGTGACTGGGAGGAATCCCCATTTCCTGTTGAATGAGCAGGTGAGTTGATAGGAAAGCAAGAGAAGGAGCATGCAACAGAACCGGTTATCTGCATTCAACTTCTGCTACCGTACTGCCGAGTGTAACCTAGGAGTCATACACCGATGTCTAATATATACCATCTTACAGAACACAGTGGAGCAGGCCACAGCTCTGCAAACAGTAGAGGCCTTTGCTTATGCATTCTGAGCATCTTGGGAAGGCAGGTGCACGTGGGCAGGAAGAGGGAGACAAGCCTTAAAGTAGGTCAGTTCATTTTGTGGCATAGATGAAGACACTGGGTTACTATTTAGCCTAAAGATAATGGAGAGACCTCTTTGATGGGAAAGTGAAAAAATCAATTCTCATCTCCCATCCATCATTTTATATTTGCAGTCAGCTTCTGGATGCTGATGGATTTGCAAAGATGCTGGTGGGGAGTAGTAATGAAATAAGGAAGGACTTCTGGAAGAAATGCAGTAGAAGTAGAAACAAAGTATTCGTACAAAGGAATGAGAATAGCATAAAGGTGGAAAGGAGGGTATGCTGAAGCTATGTAATGTCTCAAGGGGCTTAATAAATATATCTGGGATGGACAGAATCTTGTTTTTATAAGTCTATGCAAGGGAATGGATACCAGCAACATAGGATGGATTGAGATTAAAAGAAGATGATGATGTTGGCTGATTGCTTGAAAAGCATCTGTTAATACTTCATATTCTAATACATTGTCAGAGTATTAATCAGATACCAAAAAGGTTAATCAGAGACAGACCTCTTCTAACCAGACATAGATACTTCCTCTAGAACCAGATATTCTCTGACTGTTTACACAGACATTCTCTTTTTCTTTCTGTTACAGGATTATAGCATTCCACTTCCTATTTGTGCATTGTTGCACATGCTTTTCACTTAATAAAGGTTTTTTTAAGGCTCTCCAGGGAAATTTTTCATGAAACTTCAGTCCATGGCAGATGTGATCACCAAACATTTTTGAATAATTTATCTTAAGCTCAGTATTTCTAACATAGGTATTCACTTTTGCAAACCTCACTTTCTTTGATGCAGTGAGTCAAGAGAAATTTTCCATCTATTTAGTCCCAAAGCTTTCCTTCTTTTTATCAAGATTTTTCCTTTCTGACTACCACGATTTACTTTTATTACTGTAATGCCTAGAAATCCGTGTGCAAAACCACTAAAAGTTAGCCTTACTTGAAAAAGCTTACAACTTAAGTATGTAAATTGAGTCAAACGAAGTGGTTTTTTTCTAATTCAAAATAAGAAACTGTGTATGAAACACGCTATGAGCATACTTGTAAAGAAATTAAACCTGGTATTCGGTATAGCAAGCAACAAAAGGAGGCTTTCAGTTACAGCAGTGTAGTGTATACACAAGCTCTGCTCAAGCACGTCACTGATACGTACCTTAGGATCTGATATCAATACATCTGCATTCACAAGTGTCATGTTTTAGCAAAATCTACAGTTTAAATAAAATTGCTTTTAAAATATTAAGTTTTAAAATTCCTTTTAAAAACATTAAAAGATCCAAATGTAATAGTTTTGTTTATGCAAACGCTATTTAACATTTACCTTATAGTAAAGGGTAGGCATCTTCAATAGCTTTTGACAGCACAGGTAAAAGATTTTCTTTCTGACTCCCATCTTCCATTTTCAGGCAAGAGTGTGAATCATAGGAATTGGAAAGTACATTTTGCTATGTCTCATTAGTAGAAAGTTTCTCTTTCTTTTATCTAAAAAGACATTTAGACATAACTAAGAAATTAGACTTGATCTTAAATCAGCTGACCACCTGCAACCTAGAGTTGCTTACAGATAGTTTAAATTAGTGGCTTGAGATGAGAATCAGCCCCCATAATTATCCAATGATTTGTTCCCTGGGGTCTTTTTTGCAGTTCTTTTTGCTCTGAAACACATTGCTGTGGTTCCTTTTGAAATGTGAGAAAAGTGCCTGCATTTAAATATTCCACCCCCAGTAATGTTAGTGTAGCTTATACATTCACATGATCTTCAGACTATACTTCTATCCTTGATTTCATCAGGGTGACCTTCATTTGCAGTGTGTGGCTTGATCTGAAATGAAACCTGAAATGCGTTGGCCCTCTAGGGCCCATGCCACCGAATAGCCTGGCCTCAATGACAGGTTTGCCTTTAGAAATTTGTCCATAGTCTTCCTATTTTGGTAAGAAACAAAGAAAGGATTTCTGTTAGATTGGCTTGATGAAATTAGGAATAAGAATGAAGAAAGATTTTGTTTGAAAAATCAATAGTTTATTCAATGTGCTACAGAACTAAACTTTATCTAGGAGAATCGGTATAATTTAGTTTTATTAGGTGTTGCAAAGATAGCCAGAAGTACCATGCAGTCCAGATGTCTCAATCTATCTACTTTTGATCTTTTAGGAACAATATTTTTGATGCACCCATCCTCACTCTTACACACAGCACATACTCTCTGCCTATGAAAATCAATCATCAGTGGACCTGTATCTTTTACTGACAGAAAATAGAATTTTCTTGGCATGAGACCCACAATTTGGGGCAAGCCTGTAACCGGAGAACTACGGTCATGTAGCAATGCTACCAGATCCAAAAATAAATATTTCACAGGAACAATAATATGATGGAATTTGTACACAAGTAAATTCACTTAATGCCCTGAGCAGGTAATCTGTAGCAAAATATGCAAGTGCTGTAATTTTGAGGTGCATTTCCAGAGAACAAGGCAAGATGGCTTGGTTATTTTACTACACTGCTTAGGTCAAAGTCCTGCTCATGTCTCTCTTACTGTCTGCTGTAGCACCTCTGAGAATCTTGCCCTTGCTATAAATTTTTATTATAGTAGCTCATTTTCTTTGACATTAACCTATATGCTTCCTCTATCACTGCTTAAATCAAACAGCTACTCAGCCAGTGTTGGAACCCATAAATTTTGTGTCTATTTGAGTGATACAGTCACAATAAGAAGGGTGGGGTAGCTGTGAATGAAGCAAGGCAGTAGAAACATACTGTAGTGAGACTCACCCCACAACTGAGGAGTTTCATGCAGTTCTGCCATGTCTGATACAAGTACTTACCTGGTCATCTGTAATTTAGTTATCACCTTTTTATGATGGAAATGTTTGTTTATTTCTGACTTACCACTTTTAGCTAATTTCTAACTTTACACTTCACAGCTGGCAGCTCACTTACTTTTGCAGCACAACTCCTAGGAAAGCCCAGACTGCAGATGAGGATACCCATACCTATGAGTGGAGAACAGTTGTTCCTTCAGCAGTTGAGTGTAGTTTGATACTACCTGCCATCACAGGTAGTTTGGTAGATCAGGTTGTGCTTGCTCTTCTGATAGGTTTGGCAGCTTCTCCATATGTTGGCAGGAAAGCTGCAAGGACCAGGGTTCTACGTTAGGTACAGCTTTCTCCTCTATTCCCCAGCCTGTCAAGAATTTCATTCCCTCAGGCAACAAAAAAAATTCCCCTAAGGTTAAGACTGGGGAATTCTTCCACTGGTTTTAGCACAGGAGAATTGCTTCTTCCCTCTTCTGCCCTCCAAAAAAAAACCTGGAGCCTCCTGCTGGCAAAGACTATTTGAGTGCCTTTAGTGAGGTGGCGTGGGGTCTGCTAGATCATACACAGGGAGACTGAAAGACAGTGCATAAGAGTAGATGTTAATATTTCTATGTTACTTACAAAAAGATAGTAGCACTCTTTCTAAAGGTGCAGTAGAAGGCATAATTTGCAGACAAATTGTCATTAAGTTTGCTGGTTGGATGAATCAAGTTCCAGTAGAAAATTAACTGGTGCAAATGTATTTTCTACAAATTGCTGGAAAGAGTTGGTCAATTTACCAAAATAGAAGGAGTAGACAAAGGGCACAGGAGGGGAAAAGCTTTCCTGGGTTATAGATTCTGCTCTGCTGATTCAGGGTCTCTCTTAACCTCATTAACAGTTTGAACTAGTAATAATGATTGTTTTGAACCCTGCAGTGAGGCAATGGGAAATCGCTTACCAGAAAAAGTTAAATGCTGAAATTATGCCACAGAATAATATTGTATTAGAACATTGATCCGCAGAATTGATCTCAGCATAAGCCTTTCCTCTCAACATGGTAGAATGCAATGATTATTTCTAGTTGAAGTAATGGCATAAAATGCATAAAATCAGTTGCAGGCCTTAAATGATCAACAATTATCAATATTTAGCTCATTTCCAAAGAGTTCTCTATGGGCTCAGATTCACCTTCTGTGATGGCAGTGAGAAAGACTGAGCCTTGGAAATGGTAAGTGATTTCGGAATGTGACTGACTTAACCTTAGAGTGGTCAGGATTTCACCTGAAGGTGGAATTTCTCTCTTCACCCTACAGAGCAAACACGGGTGCTTGTATCTCCTGATCCCTATGGAGCACTGGGGGTGAGCCAGACAACCCTGTGTGGACTGTCATCTCTGACCTTGGTCTGAGGTCTTCCTTCTACGTGTCATGTTAGTCATGAATCTGTTGAAATCAGGCATTAGACAGATGCTTTGTCTTCATTGCAGAATTTGCCTAGGTTCTTAATCTTAACTCCCTCATGCCTTTGCACACGTTCCTCTTGCCAGAGCTTGGTTGTGACTTTATCTACAGACTAATGGGTTAGTGTTGCTTTTACCCAACCTCGTAACCTGTCCACTTTGCAGGGCAGATGCACTTCAGTGCTCAGAGTCCTGCAATGCCTTCCCACAATCCCCTTTTAGTGCTTTGAAGTACTACAAAGCTCTTCTGTTATTCACACAGCCAAAGACAAAAAGCGGTTCAGCTTACTGACCCCAGTTCTGCTCTTCTGACATTTGCTGCTACAAGGAGGCTGCTTTTCGGCTCTCGTTCAGACATTATTAAATGGTAAGTACTATCTCCCTTTCCCTCTCTCTACCAGAGCAGATGAAGCCAACAGGGCATCAAAATGACACAAAGAGTGTGTTAAATGTGTGACTCCCATCGACCTCTCCTTTTGCAGGGCTCTAACTTTCTCCTCTATTACTGTCACTGCCACTATTTTACGGTCATTGATGTGATGCAATGCCATTCCTGTCTCAGGGATGTGCTGCTCCAGCTCAGCTTTTCCTCAGAACCAACCAGACTGCAGTTCCAAAAAGTGTTGCACCAGTCTTGCTTTTCTCAGGGCACGTAGAAAAAGTGGCAGCCTCTTCTCTGCCTTGACCTTCTCCCAGCACAGTTTACCTCCCTAATCACTCCCTAGAGTAAGGCCTACATGGAGTAAACTAGATTCTCATTAGTGCCAGATCCTCCGATAATCAGTAAACTGTGAGTGTTCCTCCTGTGAGGGACCTGAGAGTCTGAAACACTGAGGTCTGGCTGGAATTATTCCAGGACCTGTACACTAGCCCATGTCATCTACTTGGGACACTCAGCGATGACAAGAATGTGGGAGTCCCTGTGTTCACCTTCTCATTAGTCATCAGAGCCCCATATTGCATTTATCTGGTAATAGAAATCTGAGCTGAAACTATCGTAGGTTTTATGCTTATTAACAAATCTTCACCTCCTAGCAGATTCATACAGGGATTTACTGATACTTTGTCAATAATGACACGGACATATGTCAGATTCTGCTCCTGGGAGAAGACAAAATCCCCAAAATGTATCTATCTCCTCAATTCTTTTACTTTAGACATTCATAAGTCATCTCTGGCATAGCCTACTCCCTAAGCTTTGGCAGGGTGTCAAGACTGAGGATAACACAACCTGGCTGCTATCTTGAGCAGATCAATATCTCGCTAAGGCAGTGGTCAGAGACTCCCCATGTCCCAGATGACAAGAAAGACCATTGATTCTGTTCTGATTGCATAGATGCATAGTCTCAAATTCCAAATCTACCCAAAAAATGTAATGGAATTGCACCTACAGGAAAAGGAGTTGATCTTGCGACCCATTGCTGTTAATGATCTGCATCAGGCTCATTTTCCCTTTGCTCACATTGATCTCTTTGTTTTTGTATTTTTTTATTAGTACTTTCATTGGATACCAAGAGGGATATGAAAAATAAGGGTTGCCATACACTGAAACAATAAATTCCTCAAAGCCTGAGCAGGCTTTGAGCTCTTTTTGTATCTTCATCTATTAAGGTTGTGAAACCCTGCATTAAAGTGCTATTCAAGGTGATAAATTAATGGATGTATCCTGAGAGATGACCACAGAAATAGACATTAAGCAATGCAAAGAACTATTATCCCACATCATTGAAACAATTATTCAGGAAACCATCTAATCAGCATGATTCCTGGCAGAAAGTCAGTGATTTAGAGAGGGAATCTTCCGTTCCACAAATACGCAATAATCTAAGAATGAGGAAAACCTACCTAGATGCATTAGCTGTAGTCATCTTTCTTCTCCTATCAAACCTCCCTTTTCTGAGCACATTCTAAGAGAATCTAGCCAAAAGCTGACTACAGGCTTATCTAATGAAGCTAATAACCTAGACTCAGCACAACCTGGATTCAGGCCAGTACATTAAGATGGAAACACCAGAGTGGCCCTGAGTGAATAGATTCCTAATGGATAAGGGGCAAGCATCTTTTTAATCTTTTCTCATCTTCTTTGACCTCTCTGCATTATCTGAAACCACTGGCCATGAGATAACTACTATTTCACCTGACAAAATTATTCTCTCCTTTAAAAGTGGCACAAGGGACTGAAGGAATGTGCTAAAGTGGCCCAAATTTTTCCTGGGACACATATTGAATAGTGAAGGAAAACATCACTTCTTCCCTTAAATTTCTGCCTTCTGTAGTCCAACAGCTATCAAGCATGGGGCAAACTGGTTAGATGATCTGAAGTTAAAATACCAGCAACATTTAGAAAAAATGCAGGTCTACTTTTGGTTCACAGCAAATAAATGAAATTGGTCAGAGTTTGGGTGAGATCAGTGTATAGTGAAGAAAAACTGGCAGAAACTGCCTATGGTAGGGCAGAGAAAATAAAAATATTTTTAAGAACTTGCAGTAATGGGGCAGTGTCCTTTTGCAACATGTGCAGTCAGAATAGACCAGTTCATTCTGTGTAGTTCTAGGAGGGTACCTGAATTTTGTATTGTGTCTATGCTTTCATATAGTAGCATCTGTATTTGCATTTAGCAATGTTTTCCATTATTATAATGTATCTACTGTTATTTATGCTTTCCACCACCTCCTGGCTGCACTACAATCCCTGGGCAGAACGCCTGCAGAGCCTAGGAAACTCTAGCTTGTACAGAATACTCCACACGTCTCTTCAGCAGCGCATGCTGCTGTGAATGAGTGCAGTTCATGAAGTCTGTTTTCTGCTTTCTACACTGTGTTCCTTTAGACTTTGTAATTATACTGGTCTTTGTTGTGAAGATATTTTGCTTGTCTGGCACAGCAAAGTCCCATCAGGTGAAGTGGAAGGGAGATGGAACTTGCTGGGTCAGTGACTGTGAACTCCTCCAGGTTCAAAGGACCGCTGCAAATGTTACCACATTCCATCGCAAGCACAAGACACATTTTTTTGACTCTGCCTTTTGTGAAATAAATACGCAAGTTATATGTTTGGACAAGTTAACAAACTTTCCCGAGCTAAATCACTCCATACTTCATCCCCTAGAATGAAACTCTTCTCTAAATGCACTTTCACCTCTAGGAAAGAGGCAAAGGTGGTTGTTGTGGCAGGCGTTAGTTACGTTGCTTAATGGAGTACAAGTAGTCAATGGGTTGATAATGTAGTGATGGGCAGGGTATGACAGTGTGTGTAAAACAGCGTGGTACAGCAGGGTTAAACCCTGCAAAGTCATAGTTTGGGTCCCCACAGAGGAATGCAGCACCATTGCTCTGAAGACAGAGTAATTCTGGATCCCTGGCCTGTAGGCTGCTTTTGTCTGGGATAAGCTATCTGTGGTGCCACTCACTTGAAGTAATTCTGCAATGAAAGTGTTCTCCAGACAGAAGAGTCTGCTCCACTTAGCAATGGACAACTTAATAACAATATCCTGGCTATTTCATACCTTTGTAGATAGGAGTGACAGACAACCCATTTACTCTATCTTAATTCAAATTCAGGGCAACAATCAAAAAATTAGTCTTAAAGTCTTAAAGAAAACTATGCAGTCATTTCAGGTGTGAAAAGAGTTTAATCTTTAGGTCTATTTCCCTGAGGATTGACCTTATATGTTAAAAAAAGCACTGTTTGTAATTATAAAGTAAGTGATAAGCATCAAATGAATTGTTACAGAACCCTTTTGTTGACTTTATTCCATGATAAGGAGCAGTTGCTGTGTGACCTTGAATATGGCCAAATAACTCATGCTAAATGCATTGCTACAAAGATGGCAGTTTGGCAGGGCTTTGATGTAGGTCATTTTATTACCAGACTGAATCAAAATACCAACTGATCTTCAACTGATGCCAAGAATGCTAATAATAAACTGATCAATGAGGTGCTGGATTGTTCAAGAGAATTGGTCAAGGGAAAAGGCAGGCATAAGAAGTCTGGAATTCCAAAGGTTGAACTGCTCAGGCTATTATACTGGGAGGAATTATATTCCTTGCATTAGTACCAGTTTTCTTTACTCCAGGGGCTTTTAGCTGAGTGTTGAACAGGACAATGTCAGAAAGTATATACTTACCTTTATTTTTCTTGACCTTTATGTGCAAGTAATTTTTATAGTTCCATTAACTAGTAAGATCATTTGCAAACCACTGTACAAAGTATATTATGAAGAATGCCTTGGGGACCATTGTATCCTATTATGTTGAATGTTAATAGAATGAAAAATTAATTTAAACTCTAAAGATTAGAGCAAGGCAAGACTTCCCTTTTATAGGGAAAATTCAAAATTTTATTTGCTATGGTAAATCTTTAAAGTTGTACCCTAATATGACCTTTATATGGACCTTTATAGGCCTGATTCAAGTCAGACAGTGCCGGAGTCTGGTTACTTGCCTCTCTGAATAAAATGGCTTATATCAAAACTTCCCCTTTTTTTTTAAATTTCTGTGACCCCCACATATGGGATTATTCTTGTGTAATTTCATAGCTTTAAATGACTGTATACTAGTGAACTCATAGCTGCTTGTTTAGCAAGATAATAAACCAGAGATGAGAGAACCCGCAGTTCCAAGGAGTGTCTTTACCTTACTTGACTCTTTAATTGCTCATGAAACATTGCCATCTTCAGCTAGGCAGGACTACAAAACACCAAAAAACAAGAATGCGGTTCTCTGTAGTACTTTTTTGTATTTCGCATTATCACTGATTGCTTTAGAATGAGGAACACTATCTTGAGTCTTGCTTGTAGGTCTTACACAGAACTCTTCCCAAAGGACTGGAGTGCTACTAAAGAAGTCAGCACTTCCATCCATAGACAAGTGATTAAGTAAACTTTATTAGCTTAATTAGTCATTATTATTTCATATTTACATTAACATAGTTAAGGTGTGATATGTTTGTGTGGCTAAATCAACTAAATTCAGACCAGTAATGAGCAGGAGTTTTGTTACCTGAAAGAGCAAAGAAATAGTCCACCATCAACCTTCTTGCTCACAAATTATGCCTTGACCTGGGAACCTGGCCTAGTTAAAAGGATAAAAAAGTTGCATGTTTTACATGTAAGAATGATTTATTATTGTAAATGTCCATACAGGGAACCGAAAAATTTCAGTTTCAATTTTCATACCTCTTATAAAACTTATGTGTAAGAGTTACATTAATGAGAATTATATTCTTAGATAAAGCTATACGGGGCAGAATTTTCAAAGTATCCCTATCCCATCATATTGTATGTCTTTTAGTACACTGTACTTGTAAATTTGTGACTGTTCCATATGTGGACTTCTTATCATACATAACCAGCCATTTTTAAATTATTGCATGAAGGCGTGTATTTCTTTATTGCAAAGTGCCGTTTTCCTAATACCCTGTCTTGAATTTCACCTTATAGCTGTAGACTAGGATGCCTCACTGTCTTCAGAAACCCTAACTCAAGTGAAATAAATGCACAAAAGATTAGGACAATTAGTGACTAGAGAATTAGCTATCAATATTTCATGCTCCTTGAAATACTGTCTAAACACAAGATATGAAATAAGAATAAATTGCACTTTTGACAAGCAGCAAACCTAGAAGGGAAATGACTAATCTAGAAAGATCTTACAGTCGTTATAGTGAGGCAATATTCTAATCACTGGTCACGTGTGATTTGATGGATAAAGAGTAGGAAGATTTGTCCCATAGGATTATTCCAAGTTCACTTGTGATTTGAAGTTGGATTTAAATATATTGTGAATAACTTGGTGGTTTGGTCTGCAATGACCCAAACACAGAATAGACAGCAAATTGTTTCCATCAGCTTTGGTGCCAGCTTGAGTGCTGATTCAAGATGTGATCCAATCTAGTAATCCAAACAGAACGTCAAATACAGCAGGAATTGTTCAAATGTACAAGGCGTTGGTGGAAAACGTTTGGCCCATGAAGTACCTGGGAACTGAAAGGGTGTTTCATATGCAGGCTCAGTGCAACTTTAAGAAGCTTCACTGGCTGATTTAAAATTAATTGGGTAGTTCAGCCTGATTTTCATTACAGCAACACAAAGCTACTACCCAAATCGGCTTTGCTGGCCTTCTTTTAGACAGGAATGAAAAGTTATCTTGGAATAAGTGTTTTGCAGTCCAGCTTCAGCCAGTTCTTGGTTAAGTAAGCACAATACCCACATTTCCCATCCGACATAAAAACATGGGATATACAAATATAGGTCATAGATGACATATATCATATATATGATCTACATTATATATATGTATATATTTTTAAATATAGTGATCTTATTGCCACTATATCATATTCGTTAATAACTCATACATGTTAGTCTAGATGAAAATTATATTTTCCAACTTAACCATCCAATTTGAATCACTGACACACTGAGTTTTTGGCAATGTCCTAAGTGGTAAAATGGAAGTAACACAGTAAGCAGTAAAGTTCAGTCTTTAAAGTAGTTATTCAGTACTGTCCAAGACTTTTTTTATGTGACGGGCATACCAGCATACACTGGAAAATAAGTCAGACACTAAAGCAGCACAGGAAAAGAAAAGTCTTACAACCATGAGCTGTTTCCACTCAGGAAGAAGAAAAGGAGATTCTCCCATGTATATCTCTAGTCAACTGGCAAGTGAGACAGTACAACCAACTGGTTTTTCATAGTTTGAATCTTGAGAGTATTGAACTTTAAATAATCCAAGAGTGGACAAATAAGATATATAACACTGTAGTTACAGAAAACTTGATCATCTTGAAAAGACAAGGCTGCACTTATAGCTACTGCATCATGAAGTAAAATTGTTTCTTCTCCTTGAGCTATTTTTTACAAATCTATTTTGGATCTTAATATACTTTCAAAACTGAGCTCCATTTTATATTATGAACAGTAGCAACTTGAGTGCAACAGAAGCAGCTGGTATTCTGTAACATAATACTAACAAGTGTCAGTTTAGTAAAAAGTTTATTATGAAGCAAAACTGCTAACCAAAGTAATTTCTGATGTTAGAGTTTTTCATTACAAAGAGCTAGCTGAAGTGACAAATGAGTTTATCGCTGTCAAGAGACCTATATTTTATTTTGGTCACTTAGTATTAATTAAATCTTGCAAGTAATTATTTTTTGCGTGTTTGCTTTGTTTAATATTTTTAAACAAAATATTGCTCTCTAAGGCATAGTTTACTGTGTGTTTACCAATCGCTTAATAAGTTTACAGTGCTGTGTATTGTTTCTTCTTGACAGCACTCTGCACAGAGGAGTGTGTGCATGGAAGGTGTGTTTCTCCTGACACTTGCCATTGTGAACCAGGATGGGGAGGTACTGATTGCTCTAGTGGTGAGTAAAATCACAAAAATGTGATAAAGATATGTGCTGCTATTAAAAAAAAGCCCCTAAATAAAGCCGTAGCCTTAGAACTTGGATGATTTAAGTGGAAAAATGAAGGTTGTCTGTTGGTTATTTTGCAACTATGTGATAATACCCTTTCCTATGACAATGACTTTCACCTTTTTTCCTTGTTTTTACAAAGAAGTGTTAAATGTAGTGGAGGATGCTTTTAATGCTTTCGTCCCTGTTACTGGGATACCAATATAGATAATATAGCTCTGTTATGAAATTTTTCTCTCTTAAATCCTTACTACAACACATTCTCATTAAATACTTTGTGGAGTGCTTGGAGCACTTGTCCAAGGGGACAAGAGGAGAATCCTTGTCCTGTTGTTGAAGCCAGTGGGAGTTCTGCCATTGACTCTTCATGCAGCCCAGATTCTACCTCCTGACTTGAAATCCACACCCTAAATTATCCATACTGCAGAAATTGGGGAAATGGTAGAGGTGGAAGTTCTGCACCTTTTACTAGGAAATTAATTCACACTTGAGGCTTTCAATTCTTTCAGCTGGAGAAGCTGTGTCAAACTCTCTTAATTGGTAATGATAAGTTTAAGTCTATGTGATTAGTTCATGCTGGAATGAAATAGCTAGCATTCTTTCCAATACAAACATCATAGATGTTATGTAACACAGGACCAATGCGTTCTTGACATAACAGAAATAAGCTTGTTAAATTAAGTCTATTTGTCCGTCAGGCAAGTAAATAAAGCTGCATGGAGAAAGATGCTGTGAGTCATTTTCTGAATGAACATTTCATTTTGCTTTTAGTTCCTCCCTTTCTTCCAAACTGATTTGGATCTTAAAAAAGAGACATCATTACCAGGCAAAAAGATAACAGAAAGGGGATCTATAAAGGGAGGCATTAGAAGAGAAAAAGAGTTAAACGTGACTGGGGATGAACACCTCCAGAGACTGAAGTCGATGGGGCAGACTCTTCTCTGGTCAAGTTACTGGTGTTTTGTCTGGAGCTTTGCTGATGTCTCCTCAGTTACAGCAGAAAAGGTGATAGGGAGAGAGCAAGGAGGAAGGACAGGAAGAAAGACCGTGCTTTGGGGTTTGAAGCAACCTTTTGGGATTATCTGACAGGTAGACAAGGGAAAAACTGGGCATGATAACATACTGAATATCTATCTGTAACAATATTTTTAAAAAGAAAAATAGTACCTTCAATTGTAAAATATTGTCTAGAATCTCAGGAACTAATTTTATCCTTTGGTTATTTTTAGCAATAGATATGTTTAATCTAACAGCCAGTGAGTATTTATACACTTAGAGAAGTTAAAAAAAAGTGAAACAAAAATACTATGATAACATGGACATACACATAAAATGTATATATTTATACACACATGCATACACAGACTCACAAGCACTCTGTTCTGTGTATAATGAAGGAAAGGATAAGATGTCAAAGTACAGAACGGTCTCGTGGGCTAAAACTATCCAATGACTCCTATTAAATTGCACTAATCTTGCAAGTGAAGATAAAAAGAAAAAGAAGGTTTTTCCTATATTGAATATTTAGCTTTTTAAAGTAATTAGGAATATTAAAGCACTGACAATGATTGAGATAGAAACATTATTCATAACTTTTATTTCCGCACTGGGCAGCAATCCAGTATATTTCATTTATGAGGTTTCTGTGGTAGAAAGAGAAGTGTTAGCCAATTCCTAAATTAAATATGCCCTGTTAACTTTTATAAATGATAGCCCAAGATTAGCTTCAAAATTTAAGCTTTCATTTTATTAATATAATTAGCGTGTTTGCTGGACTATGGTGCCCATTGTCTTTCATTCCATTTGTTATATGCTGGGCAACATGCGTTCTTGTCCTAAGGTCTGATCTGAACAAGCACTGTCCAATGTAATGCTTGTAAGTGTGAATGGCCTCATACAAGTTAGCTTTTACTGCAGCTGAGAGCGCTGCTTATCTTTATGCTTGACACTAGAAATTTTGATGATTGTCGTCTTTATTGCTAGGAGACTTTGTTTAAATTAGAAGGTATAGGACGCATATCAGCTGAATAGAGTACAACCGTTACTCTGAGTATTTCCAAGAAAGAAGAGAGAAGCTGGGAGCCTTTGCCTAACTGAGGTTAACTGGGATTTTCAGATACATTGATGATCCATGTATTGAGTCATGTCTTACTCTTATCCAGTAATAACGTAGAAAACATTTTTCATTTCTACTGGAATAATGTATTACCTGTGCCTACTTTCTTCCTATTCATTAATATTGGGTAGCTACTATGAAGGTTACATGTTTGCAATGACACATATAATTTGTTGGATGTTTCTGAATGGCTGGCCCTGTTGGGCTGTGCTCTAAATAAAATGAAGCTGTTGGCTGTATTCATGCCACCCCACTCCCCGCGGGACCATAGAACTTTCCTGTATGGTCAGTATCAGTGATTTTACTAAGTCACAGGCATACTGCTTTTAACATTGGGTATTTAAAACTATTTTACTGGGAAGGGGGTTGCTAGCCAAAACACACCCTTTAAACTTAGAAAATCTCCCATGAACTATAAGTGATTCCTGAATGATCTCTCCTGAAAGCTGGTGGTGGGGCAGTGGAACAGGTTGCCCAGAGAGGTTGTGGATGCCCCATCCCTGGAAGTGTTCAAGGCCAGGCTGGGACTTTGAGCAACCTGGTCTAGTGGAAGATGTCCCTGCCCATGGCAGGGGGGTTGGAACTAGATGGTCATTAAGGTCCCTCCCAACCCAAACCTTTCTATGATTCTATGAAAACAACGTTGAGAAATGGAGCGTACCTGACACTGGGGGTCATTTGTTGTTTACCTGGAAAAAATCTAGGGACACTCACTCTTTTTGAGATGGTATTTCAACACCCTGCATCTCAGACCATTATATAAGTTATATATGTTTCATTTGGTTTGATGTGTGAGGTTCAACATAAGCAGAGCTCCAGCACAAGATCCAAGTGTCACTTCAAAACCAGAATTCAGATCCAAATGTTTTTCTTTTTTGGTGCGCTGCAAAGACTGCCTATGCCAGGTATGAATTCTGACACTGAGCACCGATTTCCTATGGGGAGGCAAGGTTTTGGTGTTAAATGGAGTTTCCCAGTGTTACCATTCTCCCTTGGCTAGAATATACTCAAACTGTATTCAAATTCAAATGTTTTGAATAGTTCCAGCTACAGCCTGTAGTCATCCAAACAATTTAATCGTCTTTCTCAGACTTCGTTTCATGCTATCCTAAAACTCAACCTGTAAGACAACAACCACAAAGCTTGCTATTCAGTGCAACTTCCCAGTGACTAATCATGGAACGTGTTAGAGTTCATCTGTTGTCAAGGTTAAAATAACTTCAGATGAATTGCTAAACAATTATAAAAAAACCCTGTGCCATACTCAGCTCTGCATGCCTTTATACCTGTGTTTTACTGCATGCTGTTGTACATCTGTCGACGCCCGCAGGCCTAGCCTTGATTTCATGCTATAAAGCTGCAATATATTAAGGCTTGATTACCATAACAATAAAAAGAGACGTAATGAGGTATTAACTAAAGAAGCTCTTGAATAAAATGTTTCCAAGCTTTTAATGATGCTAAAAATTAAAAGGAGAAGTCTTTTAAAAAAGCCCATACCTTTCCCCTTCCCTTTTAACTTGTTTTATTAAAATCATGCCCATTTTGTCCATGGAATCTGCACTGCTGTTTTTTTAAATACAAAGGAAAATTGCAAATGCTCTGTGTGAACTTACCTGCTCACCTGTCCAATTATTTCAAAGCAATTAACTTCAAACAGTATGATATACTGGCTTGAAGTTCTGGTAGGAATATAATTGACTGTTGGTGGTTACCTGGCCTCTTCTGGGTCTTGATAATAGCCATCTGTATTTGCAAGCCGTTAGGCCCCAATCCAGCAAAGCACTTAAGCATATCCTTAACTTGACACATGAGTAGGACTTTTCATCTGCTTTAAATTAAGTGGGTGTTTAAGGATGTTGCTGAGTAAGTTTTGAAGAAACAGCTAAAAAGACCTCCGTGAGATCTAAACAAGCCTCTCACTGAATTCATCAGGTCTATAAGGAATAAGGTGTTCTTTCAAAATGCTAAGACTTCTCAGGCATTCTTCTTATTGAAGACCATTTTGACTCTCATGAGGAATTTTCATTGCAGAGAAGATCACAGAAATCTTTCTGGTTAACAGGTGATTCACAAAACAGTGGGCAACAGGTGGGAAAAAGAAAGTTGGGAGCAAGAGCCCTGAATTAAAAGCAAGAACCTTCTAAAATTTTGTGTGCCAATTTGAGAAATTTCAAAGTAAAAAAGCACAGAGATTGTAATGAAAAAATAAAGTGGTTTTGAAAATGTTTGTTTTGCTGTTAGTTTCTGGAGAAAATTTAGTACTTGTCCAAAGTGTAGTTAAAGAGATGTTGGCATAACATTGCCAAATCATTTTTCTTCATGCTATGTCACGTGGGGGAGAGAGATTATAATATTGCTGTCTGGCATAGGCTGATCAGTAATGTACACATATGGACAACATAGTTTTCTTTGGAAAGGATGTTTTGTACAAACTGTCATTAGGAGCGAGAAAGTATTTAATCTTTATCTCTTTGTAAAAAATCAACAAGGTTGTAGCAACAGGCGGGTATAACATCACAGCAAGATCACATTTAAGGGTATAGCCCTAGAGCAGCTGGAGTGCTTCAGTACCGAGACCTGTGATGAATGAGAACTGCAGATACTTTGCTAAATCTGAAGGGGGTTTCCTTGACAAGCTATGGAAAGCAAAAGGAGAAATCTCAGGAGAAAAATAGAGTATTTTAAAGTAAGTCTGTGGTGTTTTTCAGCCTTGATTTTGGCTTCTGTGTTCTCAAAATGCTTTGAATTATTTCCAAAGAAGAAATAAAGTTCAAAGGAAAGATTCCTGGTTTGTGAATACAGGGTCAAAAAAAATTCAGCCTAATGTCAGGGACTGCTCTTCTGGAGTCATTAGTTAATTCTTTGTCCTCAGGTTTTTAGGATAGGATTGACTGGGAAACCACCAAGGTCCCCCAAAGAGGTACAAAGGTGCAACACTTCAGCTGTTCTAAACTGTTCGTGAGCCACTACGTAGATTCAGGGCCGATCCCTGAAGGACATCTGTTCATGTTTCTTGTTTGGAAATTTGTCTTATGCCATGAGTTTATATCACAGTGACTGTTGTTCGTAAGTGCCAAATGAGGTTACAGAACCAGGTACAATGTTTCTGTTTCCAACAAAGCCCTTGTATTTCATTTGTCATTCCAGTTGCTGAGTTTAGATGCAGTTTCTAAAGAACTGTTTAAAGTTGTGAAACTTCACTTGGGATCCAGGCTTAATTATCGCTAAATAGAATTTCATATCCATAGCATGCAGACTTTAAAGTTTTAGTACACTTTTCATTTAAGCCAAGCTCAAACTGCAGCTTAATTTTGATGTGATTTGCAGACTCGGTGACAAGTACATCATGTAAAGCGATGCAGATGTATAAAAACAAGCTCCAATGAGGAGCTCATACAAGGATCTTTCCATAGCAGTTACAGAGTGGAATTGATTTCTCTCTCTTTCAGTTCTAACTGGTGTAATCAGGTAAACAGCTTGTGTTTAATTTTTGCCTCTGCTGGATGTTGGACCCACGCACTTGGGCTTGCGTACCCAGGTTGCATGTGTTAAGCAGTCTCTGTAGCAGCATATCTTCATGGGCCCAGCCTACGCAGGACAGCCTGTAACCAGGGAATAAAAATGTAAACACAAGCTGCTGTTCAGTGCAGTTAGTAGCACAGCAGCATGTCCTGTATATATTTTTACACAGATAATTCGGCTGCATTAAACTGGGCTAATCCATCATTTTTCATTTGGTGGGAATATTTTGTCTCCTGCTGAAGCTGTTAATATCTCCTCAATTGTTTGTGGCAGTTTCTCCTCGCTGTTTTAGAGGTATGATAGTATCCTCTAAGCTTCTGTAAGTTAACTGTTTTGGAGGTGCTACAAGCTTATGGAAAGGTATGAGAGTGATATTAACCTTGGCTTTTCCCACAGTAACTGGGCTGAGCAGAAGGCAACAGCTGATTCTGAAAAAGGAAAAGTAGATCCAAGAGTTACTTTACTTTGGGAAGAAATTGCTTTCTACATTTCTTCTATGCAATTCAGTGATGATAACTAGATCAGTTGCCAGTTGTTCTAAGTCTTGTACTAAAGTGAGTCAAAACCAGAAATTCATCACCCTGTGTCGCTTTTCTTTTCACCTTCTTCTTCATCGTCCCTGTCAGAGAGTGGGAAAGGACTTCCTTAAATCAGCTGGTCATGTCTAAAGCCAAGGTAGCGAGAGTTCATTTCCCCCCAGCAGTCCCAGCCCTCCTTTGAGATTGCCTTTTTTGAATGATTTTGAAGAGTCCATTGAACTGACCTGACTCTGTCTGCTCTAGTCCCTGGAGTTCTGACCTCCAGTGTGTGCCGTTGCTCTTAAGGCTTGATGTAGCAATGTACTTCATGCATATGAATAGTCCGTTTAAAGTCAATAATGAACAACCTACGTTATTTTAAGTTAGATAAATGCTTAAGTCATTATCTGAATGGGAACTTAAGAGATGAGGGGGGAAAATCAGCTTGATGAAGATCTCATTTAGGGACTAGGAGTTCTGAGTTCCATCCAGGCTGAGCAATGGCAGGTACTTCTTTCAATGAACTAAAACCAAGCAAGAAGCTTCACCAGTATCAAGAAAGAGAAGCTCAAGCCTAATGCCAGGTCTCCTGCAGAGCAGAGCACAATACACAGAACAACTATCTGAACATAGCCCTTAGCTCTAGATAGAGATAATATTTTGACCTGCCACACAGGTGAGTACCAGAGGATAGAGATGTGTTAAGAAAATAATTTGGATAGGTAGTGTAACAGGCTTCCGTTTGTCTAATAAAGATGTGAAAAAATTGTAAAATCTTATCAGAATAAGTCTGCACAATTATATGTAACTAATACAATATTACCACAATCGTCTGCTCTATTAAAGCATCCAGTTCTTTCCAGATTTGGCTGCTTTGGTTTAGGAGGTAAGCCCATAATAAGTTACATGCTAGACTGAATAGTCATCTAAAATTCAGATGATCTGTTAAAACCATGCTTCCCATTTGTACCCAGAGTGGTAGCTGATGAGGCTGCTGCATGTTAAGAGTTTGTCTTCTAAATTGGCCTGAGGTAGCAACATCATTTTGAAGTCTTTCTTCTTCTCTTGATGTAGTCTTTCTATGTACACAGACTTTCTCTCTCTATTACTGTAAAGAAAGAGACTGTATTGATCCAGACAGGGGCTGGTGGGATTTATGTGGTCAGCTGCAGTGGTCAACAAACATGCCTGTGTTGATCTGGTCCTTGAGTGCTTAGCTGGGAATAAAAGACATACAGAAAGGGGTCTTTCCTAATCTACATGAATGATACATTGAAAATTCTGTATGTTATTCAGTTAATAAGCAACAACTGTATCATTATAATTTTGATATGTTTATACATATACATTGCTTTAAGACACATAGCTGACAAACAGGAGGTGAGAGGACAGATTTAAGACCTAATGGCTACCTGGGCATGTCACCTCACATGTACCCACCCTCCAACTGTACCCACCCGGCAGCTACAGGTGAGCTGTATCCGAGCAGTATGGAAATTCTGTGTTCCATGTAACCAAATCATTAGGCAGTTGTATGTGCTGGGTATCTTTGGAAAATCACTCTACTGAGTCTCTGAATCCAACCCTGAATTCATGCTGAAAACCAATAAGGGAAGCTGTGGGCAAACCTTGTTGTATAAAACCTTACCTATTGCCTGTCATGAGGGCAGTATGTCAGGGACTGATGCTTCAAAGGGGACTGTGAATAGACATTTAGATTTCGGAGAAGAGAGGTGGGTGTGAATCTTTGGGAGCAAGCAGCGTTATACATGGAAGTTCTGTACCAAAGCAAGACAATGGTGTCGATGAGGTGCTTGTAACTGAGAGTAGCCTGCCCTCCCAAAGCAGAGCCCCACTGAACTTTGAGCACATCTGCCACATCTGGAAGCGAACTTTGTAATGTAGCTATTCTCTTAACTGGGGAATGGCTTGATGGTTGACTAAAACTTTACAGTGTAAGGATAATTTTCAGTAAAGGAAACCATGGTTACTAGTACTGAACGGGCTAAATGCATTCCCGTGCAGGTTTTGTGTGGTTATGCAAGGGGCAATTTGGCTCACATACATCTTTCCCTGGCTGCTAAACTGGTGAGAGCAGGGGAGACTTCATAGAAAGGCAGCGTACATGTGACGAGTTGTTAGAATCCTTAATTTTATTAATTTGACTGGGGTTTTTCTCACTTTAGACAGGGTAATAGCTATTAAAGAACGAACCTACTAAAATATCCTTTTTAATGACCTGAATTGCCAATGCTAAATTTCATTGCTGGAGCATCTTATGGTAATGTGGCTTTAAATGTGCACTACACAAATGAACAGACTTTAGATCAAACTGAAAGTACCATTGGTATAATTTTATGGCCTGGTTGCTAAAGAGCTGTCACTTGGAGAAAAGAGCAGAATTTCCTCTCCCAAAATGTAGGCAAAAGTCTCAGGTGTGGACACCCACTCAAAAGTATTCCTGGGGTTTTTGCTTGCTAACAAACAGAAAAAAAAAAAAGGATAGTAGTCCCTGGGAAAGCTTCTAAAGCACTTGACTCTGTGTTAGGTATGGTGAGACATTTCAAGGAATGCTTGGAGAGGGCAGAGCTCAGCTCACCGTCTGACATTACGGTATCAGAAAATCCCCTGGGAGCTATTTCAGGCACCTGAACCCGGAGAAGCCTCAGGCCTGCTCTGACTCTTTCTGGGTTATGAATAACTGCCTCCGAAGACATGTGCCGTGACTGGGAAAGGCCCTACTGCCCCATCAGTGCTCGTAGGATTTTTCAAAAGACGCTGTTCTTCCTAGTTGTAATATGATTTTATGGGCAGTAATTAAAGGTTTAAGTCAAAAAGGGAAACAAAAGGTTTCATTCAGAAATAAGACTTGAAATTTAGCTTGGGCTCCCAGCAGGTAAAATTTGCTAGAAAATAGCAGTCATTCATCACCTAGTGTTTGATACAAGGCTTCTTGTGTACTGATACCTGAGAGCTGAGGCAGCGTCAGTAAATTCATTCAAGCAGAACCAGTGAGTATGCCCGAGCATGGGAAGAAAGGTTGCAGGGAGAAAGCATGTGGATACGCAGCTTTCCCTGTTAGCGATTGTTTCTTTGTTTAGCTGTATATTCCAGCATTTACATACGAAGATACTAAAATACTTTATTTCAAAAAATAGCATCTGGGTGTATTTTAACTATACTTTGGCTGCTGTACTGAACAGCTTTCCAAAAATGAAGTCCATATCATTCGTGTCCCCTCCCTTCCTACGCCTGCTCACTGACCCGCTGTTTAACGTAGGCAGTGTCTTTGCTAAATGAAAGTGTTACATGCTAAAATTTTTCCTCAGACTTCGCCCTGATTTTGTGTGATCCTAGATAAGCCTCCACAAGATGGGAAGTCCTTATTTCTTTTTGCTTTCTGTGGGAGTTGAGTATATTCATCATGTGGATTAACGGGACCTATATCACAGCTGAAAAAGGATGGCAGACTGCAGCGGTGCTGGTGAGAGCTCAGCCGTCAATTAGTACCTTTGCTAAACGTGAGTGAGGCTATAATGTGCCGCTGGCCTTGGTGCCTTGGGTGGGTTGCATTTAAAATATAGCCTGGAGGCAGCTTTACTCACTTTAGTGATGTGATGATCAGATCTGCAGAAGAGTATGCAGAAGTGATGCAACATGACAGTTTAAAATGAGAGAATGATAATGCCAATTTACTCTATTGCCTGATGAGTATATGACAGTATATTGAATCATTCTGTTACTTATTGTTTTAAAAGTTGTTTCCGTGTCAATAAAATGTTTGTGTATGAATAAGAGACCTCTTTTAGAGCAAAAACTAGAGAAAAATGTGCCATTGTACAGGTAAAACTTAGGTAAAAATTTTCTTTGGGGTTTCTTTTTACCATAGCCTTACAATCACTTGCATTTCTAGTAGCTTCTCGGCGCCAAGAGTAGGCCATAATGACTTTAAATCACTATGTGTGAAATGGGAAAGTTTCAGGGAGTTTCTTCTTTTACCCAGTGTTTGTGCTATTGTAAGTAAGTATGATAGTATACTTCTGAAGTGAAATGTTTTCAGAAGACGTTTCTCTGAGAAATCCCGTTCTGCTAAATTACGCTCATGAAAATCCCTCCTAAACCCCTGAAATGATACCCTGATACTTATTTGAGTCCTTATAAAACACTGAAAAAGAGTTTGCCGCAGGAGCAGATATCTTGTGTCCCCAATGAAATGAATGTTTGTTGAAACAGCTTGTCTGCCTCAGTGATGTGGAGAGAAATCATGAAATAGCAGAGGACTTAACAAGTGCATATCTGACTGTAAATCCAGGGTTTGGCAGAACAGAGTCTTCACACCACTGCTCGCAGGTGAGCGTTTTGCTCTCACTGCTAATCTAGCCTTGGCAGGGAATGTTGAGGGCCCATAGTTATCTATAAGAAAAAGCATACAAAATGAGGAAATGTGTTGTGACCAAAGGAAATAAATGAGCAGATGGTGTGCTAGCATCGTACCTGACACTCCAGAGGGGGTTGTTGTAGCATAACCACCCATTACAAACATACAGTTATGAACAGAGGCCAAACGCAAGAAAAGCAGGGGGAAAGTGATATGCATGGAAGTATGGAATGAAAAGCAGTATAAAATAAAGACTGAGACATGACAGAGAAGGGGGGGAGGGAATGGAAAAACAAGCAAGGTGAGACAACAGCCAGAAGTAGCTGGGGATAGGAAAGGAGCTCAGTGGGCAGATAACTGGACTTGAGACAATAAATAGCTGAATTCAGATGCTTTGCAAGATGAACACTGTGCTGCATGTGAGGCACCAAGAATTTCAGACTTGTGAGCAGTTAGTGGCTGAATCTACCAAGTAGAAATTACAGATTTTGTCAAAATAAGAAAGTTAATCGGAAGGAGGGGAAATAGAATGGTGGTGGGAGGTGCCACAGGCAGGACAATCAGGGTAAAAATGACAATGAATTTGAGAGAACAAAAGGAATGACAATGATAAAGGGAAGGCAAACTTCAGTGTGGCAGGAACTGCCTCAAATGGGAAAAGCCGAGGTGTTGAAAGAATGTCTTTTTATCAATGCAAACAATTTTGTAAAGTGAGAAAGAATCTAATGCTTGCAAACCAGTGGTGATATCCTGACAGAAGAAGGATTTAGAAGTGAAGTGCTCTGGTTAAAGTGACATTTGCCTTTTTTTGGTGCCAGCAAAAAACCCGTTTAAGTGTTTATGAAGGGATGCAAACATCTATTCTATACTAGTCATCAGCACTACAGCTTCAATAAACACTGTTTAATGCTTAAACATGATGTATTGAAGTGGGATGCTGGAAGTTAAAGTGCATTCAACTGCCAAAACTGCCTTTTCTTGGCCTGGAAGAGTAGCGCAAGCAACAAAAGTGCAGTTTTCAATAGTCAGTTTGTATTTTGTTATTGACAAAAATGTTAAGCAAAATACCAGAAATTTTGCACTTTAAGGAAAATTTCTACAGTCAAAAGTTCACTTGTATTGCTGTACTCATGAATATATTTTACACCTTCAGTCTTAACCCTTCCTTATACCATTTGATTGTCTTGAATATATCATCTATAACAAGCACAGCCTCCAGTCATTTCTTTACAGCTCAGAAAGACTTGATTCAGTGCAGAGAAACCACAGGATTATTAAACATGCCTTTGTTAACCCAACAGAATATTGGAAAGTTTTGGAGTGAAAATGAGAGTTCAAAAGACCTGAATGTTGTCCAAGAAAGCATGGTCAAAGCCATTTGTCAGGGAAGCTGGGAAGAGATCCAAGATCACAGATATGGGTGTCACTCTTTGTAATTGCAAGAACTCATGAAATATGATCACTGACCTAAAAGATGAGTAGAATCAGATAATAACAATGCATGTTGAGTTTCTGGGTTGTGGAGTTAGGTAAAAAGAGACCTACTACGACACATAGACCTATGTTTAAAGAACTATAGGGACTTCCCTGAAGAAAGGCAAAAAAGGGAAAGTGTGTGAGAAAGGTTCTCATCCACAACTGCTTTGTAATAGTAAGTTTCAGCCACTTACATAACTTTGGTGTGTGTTGTGCCAGAAGGCTTTAGGCCCCATTAGAAACAACAGTAAATGCCAGATAGGAATGATGTGTGTATTACTACTGAGAGTATTTTAGATCAGGAAGATCTTTGTGAGCATCAGCCAGAAAGAAGAGAGATAAAACACTCATTCTTTGATCTTGGAGGGTGGTCATTCAACAAAAAAGTCTCTGCAGTTCATCATTTTCAATAGCTTTTCTGCCTATCATACAGTGCCTATTCATGCAAAGGCCAGAGACTGCTAGGCTGTATAATCCCTGTCCAGAATGCTAAAAAATATGTGCATCAAATACAGGGCAGATTGGGTGAAATTAGCCTGCAAAATTCAAATTTTAATAGAAACAGCTAAAACATGAAACAATGGATATTTGTGGTAGTAGTGGAGGTAAGGGTTTCTTACCCTTCCTACTGTCTGCTTACATCTCATCTTTATGAACCCTTTGTACAGAGTTACAGCATTCTAATTATGCAGCAGTATTAGTAAACCATGAAAATTGATTGCAAGAGAGTTTTTGGCCAAGGACCAAAGTATGATACCCTAGCTCACTTGCTTAGTTTGCAGTGATAGTATCCGAAATAAATATCAAAGCCTAGAAACACAAACTGAAGAAGGAGGCAGGTTTGCAGAAATGTATAAACATTCACCTGGAAGGTCCATTTTTCCATAGGGATTGCAAAGTTTGCTGCTAGGGTGGGAGGTGGGGAGACATGACTGTAAACGTGGTGAATTATTGGGAATCCAGAATAATCTTTGCTTCATCATCTACTTTAGCCTGTCTATTAGTGCTTCTCAATTACGTAGGTATCTAGTTCGATTGGGATAGCAGTAAGAAAATACATGCATTTCTGCAAATCTTATTTCCAGGATAAATTCCAGCCACTGGAATTCCACAGATTCCAGTTTGAGAGTGCTGGTAGAGAGTCATAACTCTCCCTTCCAGGTTTGGTGGGTTTATGATACATCTTGGAATATGAGTCTTATTACAGAGTCCAGTGAGTTTGTTTTCAACCTCAGGTGAGGAATTGCTTTTGTCAGAGCTTATGAAGAAGTGTATTGGGAAGAGGGTCTTGTTATTTAGGCTATTCATAGAACCTGATGGCTGCAGTCCAGTTCTGGGATTTCTTAGGGACCACCACTCAGTGAGATCAGCAAGACAGTCTCATCGTCTTTCGTCCTCAGCAGCTGAGTTCCAGGCCTCTTCAGAGTGCTTAGGTTCACAGCTTACTGAGATCACTGAAATACAAGAAGTTCCATTAAAAAACTCTCTTTTACTGTAAGGGTGATTACATACTGGAACAGGTTGCTCAGAGAGATTGTTGAGCCTGTCCTTGGAGATATTCAAAATTCAACTGGACACAGTCTTTGGCAACCTGTTCTAGCCTACCCTGCTTTGAGCAGGGGGTTTGGACTAGATGATCTCCAGGGGCCCTTTCCACATCAACTATTCTACAATTCTATGATTCTATGAATTATTTTATTCCTGTAACTTTAGTGATCTCTGAAACGGAGCAGGGGGCTTACTGAATGGCTAGATATGACAGAAAACATAGAATATATAAGCAGCAGGTCAGAGTATTCTGAAAGCTCATGGGAATCTTCTGCAAATGAGAGTAGAGCTTTATTACAGTGAGCCTATTCAAAGAATTATGTGGTTATTCTCATTCTGAAATCCTGAAATGCCATGGAAATTCTCTTGGCAGGATGGATTTTGGGTACCAGTAAATTCAACAATAATAGAATTCCTTGCTCATATTCAAGAATGTAGGCTCTGTTCCCAACTCTGTTTCTGGACTGCTGCATCATTCTGGACATATCCCTTTCCCTCTTTGTATTTCATTTACTGTTTTATAAAATGGTAAGACTAACCTCCTTTGTGTGGGATACTAGAGTTTCTAGATGAAAACTGCTACAGAAGAAATAGGTGTTCACATTAAATTAGTAAGATCAAATGTTGTGTGTTCTGTAGTGAATGTGTGTGTTCTATCTGGCAGAAAGAAATGATGTTAATTAATTACTCTGACATGCAGTCATGATGTTACAGTCTGTATTATAGATGCCCAGATGTTGAGTTGTTCTTTCAGGATGCAACATGTTTGAATGTATTAGGAGGTGCATTTTTTCTTTGCATATGACTATGACAAATTGAGGCACAGCCAAGCTGCTAACTTGCTTGAAGGCATCTTTCACGCTTCATCCATTATATGAGTGATAGATGGTATTAAACCACTTTTTCTTTGTGAGGAAAAACACATTGTGGATAATGGAAAGGAAATCATCAGTGCTAATATTTATCCCAACTTTGTTTTGTATCTGCAAGATCAATGTTTTTTTAATTCACTTTTCATTCTCTTTTGCTTCATTTGCTTTGTAGTTGTAAAGGACATGTTGCATCTTGGGAGAGCGCTAGATCACATTTTGATCACAGTTTTATTAATACAGAACTACACAAGTGGAATTATTCTGGATTCATATAAATGACAACAGAAACTCAGCCGTTGTCAGATGTTTAAATATTTAACGTTTCTGAGTTGTTTTTTTATAGTAGGTACCACTATTCTTGTCAGAAATTTCTTCTAGCCTGATTACAGAAGGAGACTTAGGTAATATTCATGTGTGCCTATCATGTCTCCTGCACTGACCAATTCACCCAAATCTGAGAGGTTGGTAGAAAGTTCAAAGTTATCAACTTCCAGCAAATTTTGTGAAAAGCATTGGCTGGATAGAGCAGGGACACACACATTTGTTCCACTGGGAGGGTTTATAGGTCAAACCCAAAATTATTTCTTCTGTTTGATTTATTGGACTACCACTCAGCATGCATATCCAGGCCAGCCAAGCAGCACTCAGTACTCAGAAATGGGAACAGTTTTTTTGTTGCCTTTTGCCCCTTGCAGGTTAGATGGCATAGGACAGGTCTACTAATACTGAGCAGGTGGGCAAGGGAGACACATAGAGAGGAGGAACTACAGATATTGCAAAGACGTATGAAATTATAGGGAATTCTATGGATTGGGCTGGTATTGCAATAATGGGAGAGCAGGGAAACAGAACACAGACCTAGCTGCAGGTTAACAGGCTTCATTATTTAAACTAAAATTTAAATCTCCATTCTGATTCTCTTTGCAAATGCTATTTCATCTGTTTTTGAAACGACAGTAATGTGACTATGTGGCCAGTGCACTGACAAACCAGAAGGTTGCCTCCCCTTGAAGTTATATGGTTTCTTTTAATCCCGTGTTTTCTAATGGCCATTTTGTTTTTTCTTTTGCTCAGTTAAGATGAAATAAGCAGGCAGAGTCAAGATGAGAACCATTAGGTCAAATTAGAGAGATTTACACCGTTCAGATTTCCTTAGTTACCTTTACAGTGGAGACACGCTCAAGAATTTGGATGGATCCAAGTATCTTCTGTGCTTAGCTTTGAATTGGTTCTGGAGCTACCTAGGACAATTTTAGTAAATATCTGGTTCACGAGTAGTTAAATGTGCTGACTTTTCTGTATGTGCGTTAGACATGTAACTGTTATTCTATCATTGTGTCAGTTTTGTATTTGTCTTGGTAATTTTTAGGAAAACTCTTAGAATTCAATACTAACTCTTTCATTTAATTGATTCTTCAAATAACATTTTAGTTCTCGCTGTGTTTTCAATAGGAATTAAATTTTTTTCTATATTATTCTGTGCCCTACTAGATTCCCTGTGCAAGTCCTTCAGGCTTTAAAATACCATCTTAAACTGAAATTATTTCACGTACTTTGAAAAAAAAAAAGTCCACTAAAGAAAATACTGTCTTCTCTTGGAATCAGTTTATGGAACAGTTCTTCTTCCCTTTTGAATTTTTCAGGAGAAAACTCCTTAATTGTTTTGTTACATTAGTTGCCAGTGATACCAAGATCATTGATTCTCTCTTGGTACCTAAACCAGCCTATTAAGACAGCACTATCAGAAATTTGTTACAGTGGATGCGTATATTTTTATCAATCAAACATATGCCATCTCAAACTAGGAGTAAATAGGGCTCTGAGTGGAAACAGGAATTTTGGACTAATCGGACTGTTTCTCAAATTTAAAAGTTTTCAAGAAGGGAAAAATTTCAGATTTTTAATATTAATTACTTTTTCTGTGAGAAGTCATAAAATTAATTGTTTCTAATCCAATAACAAGACTTTCTTTTGAGAAGACACTCCTTCCAGTTGTCTTCAAACCAGGCAGTTCCTCAAATTAAGATACAGGATGGCCTCACTCCTAATTTGCAATTAAAGGCTGCCATACAGTGCTCTGCTGCAGAAAAAGGTCCAAATTCTACTTTTTCTGTAAGTCTTTCACACATTAAAAAAATAGCAGTAGCAGTATAGCATGATAAAGTCAAACAGAAACTATAAAGCTCTGTGTCAGAGCTGGGCACCAGTCCGCATCAAGAGATGTTCTGACTCTCTGTCTGACTCAGCAGCTTTTTCCATGATGCTTCCTGTGCTTGTTGCACAATACAGGATTTCCACATTTCTTTACTGAAATCAAATACTTTCTTTAATAAAAAAAGCAATGATCAGCACAGGTACATGAGTCATCCTTCTTCTATATGAAATTCAGAGTTTCAAAACATTAAAGAAAGGCAAGTTAAAATTATAGTAAATTAGGTTAAAAATCCTATTTTTCTTCATCATTGAGAATTTCTTCTTGTACTTCCATTAATATGGGATTCAGGAGGGACACATGATTTGAAGTTTTCTGTTTGGGAGATGGCACATTGGTGAAAAAATTACTTGGTCAATGGAAGTCTGTACACTGAACATTTACAATGATGCCCAGTCCTTTGTGAGGAGAATTATGCGGTTCCTCTACCACTTACATTTCACTGAAGATCTCAAAATGGGGCTCAGGTCCACCTCCTAAATGAGATTTCAGTAGTTAATTGATCTGGTGTGGGGCTCTCTGCACAGAAACTGAACTTTACTTTCCCTGTACGCTGTGCATAGGAAACATGTTCATTATCATCCAGGAACTCCATGACTGATTAGCTCATATTTACTTCTCTCTCAGTGCCTTCCTCTAGAGCCATGTATTTTCCTGGTTTCAATAGAGAAATGGAAATTAAATGTCAAACTAATCTCTGATATTTCAGAAGAGACAAACTTGAAAAGCAGAAACGTGACCAGAAGAAATGTTTAAAATTTTATCGTGGCCCAGTCCACAGATATCAAGCAGCTGATTCTATCTGTGCAGTGGCTGTGTGTAACTGCATTTTAAGTAAGTGAACAGACCGACCTCAGTTGCAGGATTGTTTGTTTTACTGTAATTAGGTAAATTAATCAGTACATTAACTTCCTAATGCAGAGTACAGTTCTGAAATGAGTTGCAGATATTCGCTATTTTGATAAGATTTAAAGAACAAAAACCTCCACAGCAGGTCAGCGTTACAAGGCTACTAGAGCTCTGTAAATGTGTAAAAGCTTTAAAACTCCAGAAAAAAATGTATAGTGCAGAGAAAGTTACACCTGAGTTATTTTTTGTTTTTAAGAGAAAGAAACAGCTTGGTTTGAGTTAGTTATTCCACTTCCATCTAAATACGTAAACACCAATGCATAACTAGCCTTGGCCTAACCTGTAGTTAAAGAAACTGTATTTCAAAACCATGAAGCTTCCTCCCCGTCCTTTGTCTGCTTGCAGTGTTCCCACCAACATCATCCACATGATCCCAGAAACTGATCTTCCACGTACTCGGGATTGTTTGATGTTCTGCATAAGGGGCAACTTGTGTAGCCCTGGGTGATGGTGCTGCCAGGCTTTCCAAGGCCCAAAGTCGCGCTTACCAGAATACGTTACATGCAGCCCCTTGTTGTTAACAAAGGGACGTCTGACAGTTAATGGTAAATATAGAACGGCACGTTAAACGAGGCTTTCTGGTTTCTCCTGACTCATCCACCCTTTTATGTCAGTCTTTCAACACAGTGATTCTCTGGAGACATTAAACATGATCAGTTCCTTTGTTTTAGTAGTTGAGTGCAGTCCTGTATCTCATTAAAGTGACTAACTCACAGTGAACAATGTCACATTACTAAAACTTCTTTGTCTCTGAAGTAAATGCAGGCCAGAAAGCAGGCTAAGTTTTTTTCCTGGGTGACTTATTGGGAAGGGAACTGGGATTTATACTGAGGCATGGTTGGCATCACCAGTTCCTAAAATATGTTGGTTGTGAGCTGCAACTACCACAGCAGGCTGAAGTTAAGACATGATCTTTGTGCTGGACCCAGGCTCTTTTGTCCCCATGCTTCTTTCTTTCTATCTCTTATTGCCTCCCTTTCATCTGATTTTTCTCTTGATTTCTGCTTTTATCGATTCTTTTTCTTTACTTCCCTCCCTTATTGCCCTTAACACCTCCTAACTCCTGGGCGCGAGGAGTCAGCTACCCTGGCTCTCACCACCAGTAGCCAGTCTTACAGGCAGCCAGAGGCCACAGGCTTGTCTGTTCAGAGGCCTCCTGAGCTGACAGCTCCACGTGGTGGGCTGCCTTCCTGATTATGTTATCCACTAGGCAGGGAGTAAAGTGGGTTTCAAGGAGCTGCCTACTGTTTTACCCACAGTAAGATGTTGCAACAGAGAAACGAAATGGCTCTCAAGCAGAGCAGTGGCAGGGTTTTAGTACCTTGAGTTCTCTCTTATTCCCCGTCTTCCCTAGATTGCTCTGGTGCTGCTTATGTAGCCTGGCTAAGAGTCTACAACACCATTTTATATCACAGAGAGATTCCTTTAACGTCTTTCAAAATGACAGCCTGCCTTTTCAGGCTATGCACCCAAATAACAACTATTTAGTGCGGTTACTTTCTTAGCCGAGTCACTATTTAATTGGAAACTGCCAAGTGTGCCACTGGTGTCACATTGTGGTCTCCCTCTCACATAGCAGTGGAAAACAGAGACAGGCAGTCAGGAGCACTTACTTAATGTAATCTGTGTTACCTGAATTCAACGTTTGCAAAGGATGCCAGGTTGACACCCCGGGGGACTTGAGCAATGTATTTCTATATTTGAACTTTAAGTGGGGGGAGGAAAAGAGGAGGGGAAAAAGAGAAGTATGTAAAAAAGTTTATGAGACATTTTCTAAAATTCAGGGAATAAGAGTCTGTAAAACACAGGAGGATTTGTATTCACTTTAGTTCCAGTAATGGGCAGAGGATTGTTTCTGCAAAATCAGTGATTGTTGCTGAAAAGCATCATAGTCACCATCTGAGCCTACTTTCAGATAACTTTTCAGTACAGGTGTCCCTGCTCCAAAAGCCTAATTAGAATGAACAGAGTCTCCATTTCTATAGAAATTGAACCCAAACCAATCTCAGGTGCTGGCAGGTTTTGGGAACAGGTGGGCATGATTAGTTTTCTGACTCTGACCATATACCGCACTAAGTCTCCTGGCACATGGCACTTACCTAGTGTCTTTCGTTTGCTTATGATCATTAAAAAGTAATTAGTGAAATTAAGGAGTTCTTCTGACTGTAATGTACTGTCTATTTGAAAACAAGGTGGATTTTGGTGAAGAGTCTCAATTTAGTTCCTGGCAAAGCAGTTTACGTTGCATGTCAGGGATCAAAATACACATGGACAGGTCTCATTGTTTGCCACATGTAGAGTGAGCTCATGCCTCAGAGAAGAAGAGCCTGTAGCTTCTGCAACCTACTTTGTATAGCCCTGAAGGGTGTGGAGAGCCAGCTCCCTGCTGCCCTTTCAGGACACCAGGACACAAATACTTCATAAATCACAACCACTCTCAAGCAGCTCTGACTGTTTCTTCAGCTGAGTGAGGGGTTGCATCACTCCAAGACAGAGAGCAACCAGTGCATTCTTTATGTAGGTGGGGAGTCCCAGGAAGCACCCTGTGTAATAGCAGCAGCATCTGTTGATATAATACCTTTCCTACCAGCCCAAAAGATCCTAAACAGAGAATGGTCTCAGTTCGAAATATCTAGAATTGTTGAGGACCACTACCTAAATTGCTGTTACAAAGCTGTCTGTGATGTTCTTTCTGTGCCCATTACCTTCACTTTAATATGCAAGTCAAATGCTAACTGCAGTTGCGTGATCACTCTGGTAGAAATTACTATGGTCAATACGCAAATATTCTTTCTAGTTGCAGGGAGTTGAATTATTTGTATCCAACATAATTTTTTAATGCACTCTTTTGTTCAGCAATTAATATTTAACAGTCTCAAATAAAATTGTCAAACAACATGGTCTTCTCAATACAGTTTTAAAATATCTACCAATCCTTCATACTCTATTATAGTAAAACATTGGAATGGCTAATGTGAGTGGTGATTTCATTTGGTTATATTAGTACAAAGATGAGCTTCAATAATCCTCTTTATTTCACTTAGGGTTTTGTGTGTGTGTGTGCGTGTGTGTGCGTGTTTGTGCAAGAGAAGTGCAAGAAAATGCAAGTGCATAGGGAAATTAATGATTTTCAGGTGTCCATTCAGTGGCTTTTCTCTTACACCCATTTGTAGGCTGCCTGGAAATTTATCTCAACTTAATCTCTAGTTATAAGCATTTGCAACTTGAGCAATAATCTTCATAACCTTTGCTACAGTTGTGTCCTTGATATAATAGGGAAGGTAATGCATTAGTAGTCGCATGCTGAGCTCTGGCTGTACCTGAGATTTAATGATACTTAACTTTGGACCTAATTTCAGTTTACAAGCGATTACATGCTGTCCTCTGGGACATTGCTGCAAAGAATTTCCAAATAAGTTGCAAAATAGTGACGAATTAACTTGTAGTCTTGTCAAAATCAATTATCTTACATGACAGCTCAACTACACTTTCCTATTTGCTGCACTGCAGCATGCTAAACATCAGCCAAAGCGTAAACATAAAGTCCTTGTATGTCAAAACTCTGTAGTAGATTGATCTTGTATTTCATGTGCATGCAAATCTCCTGTAGGCTTAGTGGAAATGTTTTACTTACATTCACAAAAAGAGAATACTCTTTCCTGCCATGTTTATAAACTGTTGCACTATGCAATCATATAGATTTGATATAATTTCATCAAAACATTCTTGTGGATGGTGTCCTTGGTTTTTCAAAGTTAAAAACCTCCTTTCATATTGACTCTGCTAAGTCAATGCCAGGTAGGACCCTCAACCAGGTGCATGCTGCAAACTCTTGCTGCAAGGGAGTGGCTGCACGCCTGGTGAATTCAGGTGAATGAAATGGTGCCTCCTTCCCCAGGCATGGTGGAGCTGCCTTCACAGGGATGATGTGACAGATTTGAGTCTGGTCATATAATATGGGAGATAAGCATGGAGATAAGCAGTCTATAGGAAAACTGTCAGCAATCACTCAGATACAGCCAGCCCGCTCCCCGCACCCGATGGGGTTTTGGAGAGGAGAAGAGCTGGAAGGACCCAATGAGTCAAATCACTTTTTCTGTACTGAGGAATTTAGAGTTAAATTTCCCAGCGTGGAAAACCTGGTGTGATTTAGCTGCACCCACGGATCTGATCGGTTCCTTCTGTTTATGAGAAACTCACTGCACAGAGCTGTTGTTTGAAGTCCCAAACACTTAGGAAGGCAAGATTCCTTCAGTTCTTACTCGGTTTGTAGTTTTAAAGGTTTCATCACATCTTGTGTGCAAAGAGACATTATCTGTGAAAGCATAGACCTTTGTACAAAATTCTGTAATTACATGATTATAAAATGCACAGAGCCACTTTGCTATCGCGTATATATAAAAGACAGTTAAGCTGACAGGGTAACATTCTGCTATATGGTTATGATCGGCTTAAGAGAAATAAAAGATAGTAAAGACACATCAGCATCTGTTTAGGTCAAAATCACTGCAGGGAAGGCTGCTAAAAATTTTGAGTAGTGTAGTGCTGGGAATCTGTTTTGCAGGTTTAGCACTTGACTTGGCTATGTGTAGAGGCCTGTCAAACACTACTACAGAGAGAAATACATCTAGGACTTGTATCGTTTCCAAGCTTTAATTTCTCTGATATAATTTGGAGAACGAGTGTTAGTGAAATAGTAGATATTCCTGCCAACGGATTACTGAACCAGGAAAATACTATTTCAGATGTAGTATTGATAGATAATGAAGATATAATAAATGACCCAGTCATAGAAAGTAACGTCAAACTGAATAATGACCATTTGGTTCCTTTAAATCCAAGGGAAGTAAAAAGGAAAAATCACATCTCTACAAAACAAACATTCAAAATCAAGAAAATTCACTTGGAATGTCTTTTGGCCTGGAAACCTTAGGAAATTTTTTATGATAGATGCCCCAAAGTCCAGGTTCTAAGGAAACTGTTAGGAATCAACAACTTAAGCTTAAGAAGCAGAAAATTGTAGCTGGAGACCCCAGAGACAATTTCATATTAATTATCAAAGGAGAAGGTAGTGGAAAGAAGTACAGATCTGTAAGGTATAGAAAAGGGAACCGAACAGCAGACAAAACTATGTCTCAGAAGTCAGGATATGTTAGGGATAAAGTGAAATTCGCCAAACGTCAAGCGGAGTTACACCTAGCATATAGGCTATTAAAACAAATGGCAGCCGTGTAGGTAAAAAGAGAAGAGAGAAGGATGGGAGAATCCTGCTTTAGTGGAAATGGAGTAGGACACTGGTGTCACCAAAACTAGACAGATAGTTTTTCCAGTTTTCTGCAAGAATGATGAATGTGGCGTCAAAAAGAAAATGAGTAAAGGGGAAAGAAATAACCACAGCTGAGGCAGGAGCAAAATTTGAAGACATTAGTATGCCCACATAAGGCAAGCCAGATAATCTGCCAGCCGTGTTCTGAAACAATGGCATATGAAATCTGACCCTATAGCGAGCGTTTGTTAATAAATCTTGCCAAGGTGAAAGGGGTACTTGTCAGAGTCCAATATATGCTGACCAAGTTCTTGCAGCTACTGCACACGTGGGGGGTTTAATGACTAATACAGAGTTTACTTATTTGAAGTTATACAGCATTTTGATTTAGCAGAGTGATACAGCAATGCACTTAAATTACAGTACAAGTACAAATTACACTTAGCAGAGTGTAGCAATTGCAGTATATGATTGAATCATAATAGAAACATGAATTTCATTACTGGTCTCCATGGTGTGTTTGCCATCATGACGCCCTGCATCCTCAGTTGCTGGAAAGGAGTATGTGGGTTGAACCAGCTCAAGCCCATTGCGCTCTTTAAAGTTCTGTTCTCATTGTTCATTTTGTTATACTCCACGTTGGGTTGAGCCAGGTATACGCTCCCCATGCTGGTCTAGCTAACTCAGGAAGAGATATATTTGCATTCTTTTGATTAACTTAGGGAAAAGCTGTTACACAGGTGGTTGATCCACTCAGCTGATACAGCCAGTTGCTCTAGAACAAAGGCTATCCTCCAATTCCCTTTTTGTTGAAAAAAGTTCAGCTTCCTTTGTAATTGCTGTGGTCAGTCACTCATTCATTCATCCCTGAGCCTCAAGGACACGTAGCCTTTGCCTCTCTCCACAGAGTCTTCTTCCATTGTAGCAGTTCATTGATTGGTCACAGTATCGTGTACTGAAAGAAAATCAAACATAGTTGCTGCATTTAAAAGAATTGAATAATAACACACTTACCTAGAGGCCTGTTTTTCCAATTTCAATAATATAAACATCATAGAATACATTTTGAAGGAAAAGAGAGAATCAAATGCCTAGAAATAAATGAAAAATGGGATAAAATACAACATGTATTTATCTAAGGTAGATAGTACTAAAGGAAGTTGATAGCTTTTTTTGATAAAATAACCAATTTTCCAGGCAAAGGAAACAGTGGGAAATGCTTTGTGAACATAAACAAGTGGAGGCAAATTGCTGGCTGATGGGTTCACTGTAAATGGTGCCTTGCCATGAATTCTATAGCTTGTGGTAAGTTAAGAAAAAAATTATGTTTAGTTTATTTATATGAAAATATCAGCATGAACCACATAACATATACTATGAAGCCAGCCACATTGTGTGCACAGTATCAGAGCTGCCTCCTACTTGCCAAATACAATTTGAGATATATGGTCAAGATGGGGTTTACATCATTCTACCATATGCACTGTATGCCACAAGAGGAACCGTTATTCCTCAGTACGTGGGGCTGGCGCTCAAGTGAACCTTGGCCTCCACATCCAGGATCCAGTTGTCCATCTTGGATGCTCTTGTTTACTGACTGCTCTGTAGCTAAGCAACTGCACAGGTCTTCTAGGAAAATATATGGGAAGGGCAAAGGTGGTCATGCTGGGGAATATGTGTATATAACTGCAGAAAGCAGAACAGAGCTCTTAGTCTTCCTAGGAGGATGTTGCAGAAGTTTGAAATGTCCCATTGGCAAAGAATTTCTGAAAGAACATTTGTTTTCTGATGAAAGACCCTATTTAGGACTTCACAGTTACTTTTTAACTACTAGCTCAGCTACAGAGTTGACCTCTACGGGCGGCTTGAGAGTCTGCAGTTCACAGTGCAGGATGTCCTATTATGAAACCTCTTCCCATGAATGTAAAGATTGTTTTCGTACTGGGTGCATCCAATTCCTCATCCTGTTGACAGTTCCCCAATTTTCTTGATAGGCATTGCCGCCAGTCAGCATTTCCTCTTGAAATACTCTCCTGTTGACCCCTGTATGTTAGATAAATTAGTTAGTTTCTCGCTGGTGTATGTAAAGAACAGTTTTTTATTAAAAGTAGAAATGTAATTTTTGGTAAAATCGAATTTGGCTATTAGCCTTATAAAACAAAATTCATTATTATTTATACCTAGTAGCAGTGGGAGGGATACTCCAGCAAGATCAGGACTGACTTGTGACAACAATTTAGATATCTGAGCTGGAGTGACCTGACAGAAGTTTCTAGGTGGTTTCTTCTACTCTAATCTCCATGTGTGGGCCTGAACAGAAGAAGAATAAGCTCCCATGAAAACCTGATCCTGGGAGCTTGTACATTTGCACCCTGAAAGGTGGCATGATACACCTATAGTCACCAAACAGGATCCTGGAATGGAAACTCTGCCTTCAAAGTTCATGTCTGACTTCATAACTTTTCTGGTTTTCAGGCACTTTTCATCATTAACAGTTGATATTTTTTGCCTTGGAGAGAGTCTCAACATTTCATCCATAAAGCTCCATTATGCTAACTCAATTTTTAACTCTTATTTAAGAAGAAGGAGGAGAGAGATTAGTTAACATACTGAATTACTTAAAGGGTGAAATCCTAGTCCTGGAAGGCAATGGGAGGTTTGGAATTTACTTCAGTGAGGTTAGGTTTTTATGCACAATGTTCATTTCCTTTTTCAGGAATACTCATGTCTGCTCTAATGTAAATAAATATTACCATGGAAAGTTATCCCACTGCAATTACTTTGTGCATTACATCCTAAATATCTACTTGTACATGACATTTACTAAAGAAAAACACTTGCAAATTACATGTTTGATTAACATTACATCTTTCACCATTTAAAAAGGGTATGGTAATTGAAAGCTGCATTACTTAGAAACCATGAACTTTATTTGAGCTCTTCTCTATAACTGCAAATCTTCCCTTTTTTATTGAATATTTCACTCCGGATTTATGAACATTTATAATACGTGGAAGTTAAGTCCTCTTAAAGCAAACATCCCAGAATATGAAGGCAATGAATACTTCCTGCTTTGTCACTCTTACAAACGAAGGTGCGCGCGAAACGAGTAGTGGGTAGAATGATGGTTCAGGTTTTGCACCCTGTCGGTACCTTGCACAAATGACCATAGTTCTGTAGACCTCTACAGAGGGCCCACGTGCACCACGGATAAATCTTACCGGCAGTACTCACTGGCATGTTGTGAGTGCACATTTTTGCACCTTTGAAAATAGGCATCCTTGAAAAGAGGTTACAATTAAATACCATCCTTGCAAGACTTCTTCACAAGTAGAACAATATCCCGTGATGTTATTCTTGTGAAATGGCACTTGAAATATTGTTCTTTCAACTCTGGTGTCCAAATCCCACACTGGTGCAGTTCCAATGACATTAGCAACGTATCAGTTGATCCTCTTTCAGAATCAATGTTGGTTTCTCTAGGTGCTGTTAGACGGAACTCCTCTGTGTGAAAGGAGATCTCAACCCATGCGGTACATTTTGAATTAGAAACGAGCTCCTCAGTTTTTGGAGTGAATATACTGGGAATACAACAGTGTTACTGTAGGAATTTATTTGTGCTGTCTTCCAATTTCTGTATCAAAACTAAGCTCAAAGTTAGATATACAATTACAGTGCGGTTCCTGTTCAGCTTGGTGGGACCTGCAGGTCCTCAGCCTGTTGGGAAGCGAGGCGACTGACTTTTCTGTTTCGGGAGACAGGGTTAGCATGAAAATGAATATGAAAAACTGGCTCTAAACCTAAATAAATCTTACCTGTGCTCTTTTGTTGCCTTCTCATGATGCATGTATGACATAAATTCTCAAAATCTATTTTTGTGCTATTGCCAGCAGCCTAGGAGTCGAGGAAATAAGAATTATGGCAGCCATAATGGCATTGCTTATGAGGAAATAAAAGAAAAGACAAACATGTCTATACAGTACTTATAAATCTATTATAAACTGTGGTCTAAGCTTTGCTACAACATTCTTAATTTAATCTCCATTGCAGTGCACTGTTGATATAGTAAAGAAAATTTACTGTGCATTAAAGTTGTGGACCGATTAACTTTTTAAAATATTGGAATCAATTTTTGTATGTGCATGTGTATGTGTGTGTGTGTGTGTGTGTGTATATATATATATCTCCAAGAGCTTTTGAATATGTGATGATCTTGTAGGGGTGAGATTTGTAAAGTCAGTTAGCTGTTAATTTGAAATTGTTATTCATCTATAATTGCAGCCGGTTGTTTAGAACTGTTGTCTCACAGCAGGCGATGCACGGGCCATGTTCCAACATCGATTACGTATTGCACCTTGGGACTGACGTTGAAGAAACAACTACTGCACTGGTGTGCAGCTGACAGCAGTGACAACTGCATGTCTTGCTCAAGGCATGACATGGCTCTAAAATTAGAGTCATGCATTGGGTCGTCATAGCCCAAGTTATTTGCGTATGAGTTAAATGTCCTGTCACTGGATAGTTTCACCTCATGGGCTAATTTGTAATGTGAAGTCCAGCCCCTAGTGGGGGCTTCAACCCATCTAATCCAGCCCACTGCTCTGGGAAGCATAATTCTTTGCCAGCCCTCTCAGTGATAGAAGTGGACGGTGCTTTGACGACCCTGGTCTGTTCCTTTTTGCTAGTTTACTTTGAGCTGGCCTGTGCCTCCTCCCTCCAGCTCATTTGTGAGGCTTTGCGTTTTGTCCGCTACCCTTCCCTCTGCCGTATTTCATGGTCCTGGGATGTTACTCTAGACAAAATCTGAGTAGAAGACAAGACTGAATGGAAACAGAGGAGTTCTGTGAGAACTCCTTTAAAACATGAATGCGGAGCTAAGTCCTGTGGAAGTTTCCCCTCTCAGATAGGGTTTTATGGTTTTTTAACCCTCAGGCCACCGAAACCACATTCGTTTTACCATCTCATCTCATTATTCAGAGGTTTGCCACACAGCTCCCAGTGGCATTCCAAGAAATGTCATGACTTTTTTCCTTTCCTTGGGACTTGACCCTGTGCAGTGTGCTCATCTTCAGTAAGCTGTAGTGTTTAATAACTGTATTTCTATCCATTTTATTTCTCAAATGGCCTTTGCACTCACTGGAGCGGCCAGGTCACCGCTGGAACAAAGCACAGTTCAAAAGTAAATAAGGAAATAAACAAACAAACAAATAAATAAACAAATATTGCACACCCTTTTTATGGAAAGCATTAAATAAACTGGATCTAGGAAAGGTACTGCACTTGCACTATTCAGGCCTTTGAAGTACGATTGTATAATGTATTATTTATTGTGCTTCTGTGACTACTGCAATATCAGCTAATAGAGGAAAGATGTTTTAGATGTTACTTAAGAATGTAAAAGAACATGACTTAGTGAGTCAGAGGCTGTAGGAAGGGCTTTTTCTGCTGCTACTTCTGTGGCTGCAGGTAACAGAACTCCTCACTTTTCCTGCTGAGTAATGACTGAATACATTGCAGTCCTGTCCACTGAAGGAAGACTGTGTAGCTTAGCAGCTGATTTGATTTTCACTAGATGAGTTAACAGCTGTAATAAAGAGTATCCAGGAAAACACCTCCCTCATCAGGATGGCCCCGCAGCACCCCGGGCCATGGCATCCCCAGGAAAGGCCGTCTGTGTTTCCACTTCCAGACTGCTTTGACAAATTGGATGGGTGGGCAGATTTAGGGCCCTGATTCACAGCACACAACCAAGAGTTTAACTCCCACTGAGATCTCTTGGAGGTGCAATTTGGCTGCCATCCCTTCCCTCTTCATAGCCTACTCCACAAATGTCCCTTTGCAGGGACAGGAGGCATTGGCTTTAATATATTTGCGTTGGCTGGTATCTTCCCCACAGAACATATCTGGTGAGGATCTTCAAAGAGTTTTTCATTACCGTTGTTCCAACAGAGCTATAATTTGGAAATAAGTCAAACAGGAAAATCCACCTTTTACCTCTGCTTCTAATTCAGAATCCCAACAAGGTAGAAAACATGATTTTTCTTTGGTGACAAAAGAACTGAATGGCTGATCTCTCTGTTGCCTGTGTGGTGGACAAGATATGAATCCTGAGGCATGTACACACGGTATCTTGTTTTGTGAGGGAATGCCTGTGGTAGTTGGAGCAAATGACTGACTCTCATGACTGGGAGAAACTTCCCTCCACTCCAGCGGCCAGTTCTGAGCACGGACCTGGTGTGGGCCAGTTTGTTTACTACCTTGTGCTTCAGTATCCTCACCCAAATGATGGAGATAGGTAGATTAAAAAAACATCATGTAAGATTAAATACTAAAGCACCTCAGGTTTTCTAAAAAGAAAGTCTCTGTGTGAGGGGAAAGACCTGCTGTATCACTTCAACACACTGCTCGGCTGAAACTGTTCTAAATATCTGTAAAAAATGTTTACTTAAAAGTTGCATACGCTCTCACTACTGTACATGAATTAGAGAGGATTCTGTTTCAACATTACTGTAATTCTCATATTTGCCACTGACAACCTATCTGCATTATATAAATCACCTCTAGAGCACCTAATTTAGTACTATTACAGTCCAGATGAAATATTTATGTAATTTCCCTTCTTTTGATATAAACTTCAGTTACAGAGAGAAAATTGACTGTAAAAATGACATTGTAGGATTCTATATTTATCTTCTCTCAGTGATTTCCACAGCAAATTTACTCCATTTACCAGTTGAAGGGTTTTTTTCCTGTTGCCTGATTGTAAGCATGGCAAAACTGAGCATGAAATTTTAACATCATGGTGTGTTTCTCCAAATCACACTTGTCACACTTGTAATCTCAGTAGAGGCAAAAGACAGATTTGGTGTCTGGGCTGCACTCGTAGCAGTGATCTCTCTGTAATTATAGAAAGGCTGTTTTATTAAATGATACCACGCCTCTGCTATTTCTACTCTGTAGGCAAAGACAGACATGTAGATATTAATATTTACAGTAGTGTTTTGCAGCCCTAGTCAGGAACGGGCACTTTGTTGTGATAGGAGTTGTTATTGTGTTATCAGGAGACAAAATTTAAAACCTTTGTCTCCAACTGCTTAGTCCCGTATGCATCCTTTGATGCTTAAAAAGAGGGTTCTTTTCCTCAGGGCAGTAATAAAATCATCCTTTTCTGTCCCATTGTCTATCTGCAGCCTCAGAACTGCAGCATTTTTGGATACTCTACCAGTCTGCCAAAGGCTGTTGTAATTGGCCAGTGTGTTAAAAGAAGTTCCTAGTGAGGATGGGAGACAGGCAGGCAGGCATGCACAAACACACAGTGACAATATAAATCCTATTTCAAAAAGAAAACAAAAGAGATCTTTTACACCAGAGATCGTGCATTAGTAGTGCTTTCAATTCTGCATCTTTTCATCTCAGATTCTTGTCTGAAGGCCCAATGCCTTTGCTAAGAGAAGGTAGAACTTGTTAGAATTGTTTTGTATAATGTTGCAGAAGAGAAATCAAAACTCTGATCTCAGCCAGAGTTAAGAAAAGCTCAGCAAGTCCCCTGCAACCACTAGGCAAACTGTCATAAGTACCTACCCCACAGGATCTAATATTGTAGAACACCTAGCAAAGTGGATGTATGTGTGAAGCGAGAACATGGAGCAAGAGATCTGATGTAAATATCACATAGATTTCATGAGGTTCTGAGTATGTGCTCAAGATGAGATTAGGCAGCATATGGTCTTGGTATCTGTGACTGTCAACACATCCCTTCTCCCTTCATCCATAGAAAACTGTCTTGAAGAGGTAACCTGCTGGTGGGAAAAATCACTTATTTATTGGCAATCTACTCAAAGAAGCCAAACTTAAAAAGCAAGAGTGACATATTAGAAAGTATCAAAGATCAAAGATTAATGCCAATTAAATATCCTTCTGAAACTGTTCCGATAAAGGGCTATATCTAAAGTGCATGGCTTATCCATTTCGGATAAAAACTAGTGCATTTTTATGGCCTTGTTTTGTCCACGGAGGCACAGGTGACATTCAGTGAAAACCAAACACATAAGCTTTGAACTGCTCCGTCCACTATATTGTCTTCATGCCAAAGAAAACATGGTGTTCAGTTTTCGCTAGCATCGCAGAAGGGGGAGAGAGTTTCTGACTAACATCCATTTTTGATGTGCAATAAAGATGCCATATGGAGTCAAATTGGTGATGATCACTGCTGCTTCAAGTAGAGTGCTATTTCTTATTTGTGACATCTTAAAAAAAAAAAATCACTTAAAGCTTGTCTTTTAGTGCTGGGCACTCATATGTTATTGGCCAAGTCTTTGATGAAAACAGGGAACGATCTGTAGAAGTCAGTTTTACACGGGGATTTTTCTCCATTTTATTTCAAAGGGTCTATTATTAAGAAATTGTAAAGAATATTCTTTCAATCTACTGATGTACGTTCTCATTAATGTGAATTCATTTCCTGTGATGATCAGGGTAATATAAAGCATGCCTCTGTACATTCTGGGTTGTGCAGCTAGACCTAAAATTGCAGCGTTCCCGTGCCTCGCTGCTGCAAAAGGCATGGTGTGTTCATAACTCCAATTTACAGATGGCAATTAGCTTTCTAAAACTACCAACCTTTCAACCTCCTTTCTCTTCTCACTGGGGATAATATTGACATTTAAAATCTGCAGACAAATGCTGCAGTAAGAAAGAGAATGTTTTTTTAATGGAGACTTCTGCCATATCTCCGAGAGTGTAAATGTATGTACACAATTTGCATGCATTTCAATATATATATCCTGATGAATTTCAGTGGGCCATTTTATTCAGGGGAAAAATAGCCGACGCAGACACCATAATTGAATGAATATTATTTTAAATATTCTAATGTGAGAGAAAACCGTTCTGTGCAGAAGGCCAAAATGAGCCTGTGTACCTATGAAATCACATTTCAGTCCTCAAAATAGACCTGAAGTAATACATAGACCTTTTGTTTGCTTCTGGCACAGAGATAAGGCCCACAAAAAGCTTGATGACAGTTATGTATCTAATGTACTAGTAAGCCTGTCACTG
Source organism: Phaethon aethereus (assembly GCF_964289735.1). Taxonomy (NCBI): domain Eukaryota; kingdom Metazoa; phylum Chordata; class Aves; order Phaethontiformes; family Phaethontidae; genus Phaethon; species Phaethon aethereus. Next base: position 2,760,824 of record NC_138588.1, read on the forward strand.
ACTGGGACCATCTCCTTGTTCGCTTTTGTTCTCTGTTTTTAGCCGTCTGTTGTCTCCTGTCTTTAGACAAGAAGTATGTCTGCATTACAGCCCCTTGGTGTCACAGTAGTGTGTATGTAGACGTACTCTCAAAATTTCTTGCTTGACGTGCAGGTGTTTCAGTATAAGCTGCATGAGCCTACACAGGCTAAGTATTAGGTGTAACAGTGCTATTGACGTCTAAGGTTTGGGAACTAACTTGTATACATTAGGGCAGGTTGCTTTCACACCACTGCATCACAGCTTCAGCTCCTTAGATAGTCACCTCTTTGTGGCAGACAGCATTTTAGCTCTGTGTGTGTCATGCCTAGCCCAATGACACAGGAGAACACAAATAAGGGTAAGATGAATTTCCTCTGACAAGCTGCCCCCCATCTTACTTATCCTTTCCTTTATCAGTGACTGTGGGAACAATCAGGACACCCAGCATTTCACAATTTAAGCAAGACTTTTCTACCCCAAGTCGGATCCTTAGAGAGTTGCTTCCCTCCCATATTCCGTTACAAACCCAGCTTTACCTTAAACTGTATCTTTTCCTTCAGTAGCTTTTTTTTTTTTCGGGTAAAGAATACAGAATAGTTTTGGAAAATAGGATAGAATCATCCCAGTGAATCACAGTAGACATACTTCCTTTTCTATACAAGTGTTTAGTTACTCATAATGGTCTTTGGTTGAAGCCTTACAGCAAAAAGGAAGTCCAGCCTCTTCCAAAATTGACACATTATATATTTGTTGTCACCATTAGGCAGTTGTTGAACCAAAAGCTATTGAACTATTGAAGGATACCATCAGTGGGCATTCCTTGTTCTTCAGCTCACTGTTTTAATAGTGAATCAACTTTAGGAACAAAAAATGTTTTTTTCTGCTTTTACAACTAGTTTTGATATTTACCAGTTGACCATATCAGTTTTTCTAAAAGCAGCAGGACATCATGCAAAACTGAATTTTAAACTGTCTGGTTTGCAATCTGATGATCTTCTAGCTCCACTGAAATTATAACAGAAAACACAGATTGAAGAATGTCATTAGACAGGGACAAACATTTGGATTTTCTCTATGAAGGTTTGTTAACCCTGATGTGTTTAAGATTGTCAAGTGACTGTGAGCACCAGAATTACTTGTGGTGCATCCATAATATAATATTTTTATATATCCATAAGATTTTTAAAGATTTGTTCTTTCTTTTCGCTTTTCTAGTGGGTATGAAGCAGGAAATTCATTATTCAGTGAAGCTTGTTTTTTAGAGAACTCAAGACATTTCAGAACATAGCAGTACTGGTACAGAGTTGAACAGAAGCAGCAAGGCAACAGATATTCCTAGAACACTGCATCTGGAATAACTCAAGAATAGCAGCTTTTGTCACTGAGACACCACCCACTGTTTGCACCATGGCACAAATGACTGTTTGAGGTGAATAAGGGCATGATAGGAACCAAGATAAATGTGCATTATTATGCATCCTTTACCAAAGGCAAATTTTACAAAGGTGACAAATTCAATTTATTTCCATGAAACCTTCAGGTTGCCTAGAATGCAAGGAAACAATGAGATCCACCTGGATTTTGTTACTTGTCTCAAACCTGAAAGGAAACCTCTAGTCCACAAACGATCAAGATTAGTATTTGCTTTGCTTTCATGAAAGGTTACCTGTAGAGTGCCTCACATTCATTGCGAAATTTATTTCCTGATGAATCCAATTTACATTAATGTGGGCTCATTAAAAGATAATTATTGTGCTGAGAAGAGGACCACAGCATACATCAATAGAACATCTGTAATTGTTTTAGTCGTATGATAAAGAGATGATTCTGAGTTCAGCTTTTCATAATGCCACTCTTTTAAATGTCAAAACTGGATTCTTATTTTAACAGCTATGGCAAAACTTAATTACTGTGATAATTATTATCAAGAAGCAGATGCCTAGCACCAGCTCACCTTCTCTCTATTAGCATAGTATAGAAATCTTTAATGTTTTAACAATTATGATTTTGAAAGAGACTACTAGGATCATAAATGTTGAAATAGCTGGATGAGCTAAGTTTTGCTCAGAGGCAAATAACATTTTTAAAGTCAGCATTTGGAAGACACTATTTAACAGTGGTCCAGTTGCAAACTCTTCTATACAGTTTCCCAACATAGATAACATTTGAATAGATTTAGCAAAGATATTAAATAAAAAATTTAGTTTTATCTGGTGAATTTTTCTCCATGTTTAGAAGTACATACTAGAGTTTTAGTTCTATTAGCTGGCTCGCCCTCTGCTTGACATTATATAATAATAATTAATGGATACGTCCATTTATGTAGCTATATACCTTCATGTTCCAAGTATTTCGTAGCATTAAGTAATTAATCATCACAACAGCTACATAAACTAGGAAGATAAACTGTACAATAGAGTTCATGTACTTTAGCCCTGGCATTCTAGAGTAACAGCTCAATAATTTCTTCTTGGTGTGTGCAAACAAATGCTTGATAACACAAGAAAGAATACAGAAAATTAAACAGTCAAGAAGAAACAGAATGGCAGATGAAGGATCCAGTCCAGTGCTGGGTATCAGTGGAAATGTATGTGTGTGAGGTGGTGTGGAATCTCCCTGTACTACTGGCAGAACAGTTAATTCTCTTACCTGTCGTGAAGTATGTAATAGTCAGCCAATAGAAAATACACTAGTAGGTACTGCCATATGAACCACATATTTGGAATAGTGAAGTTCATTCTTTTTTGTGGGCTTTTTCTGTATCTCTCTCTATACAAGCTTGCTGCAGGGTTTCTGTTGACTTCCAAGGGCACTGGATTGAGTCAAAACTGGAGAGAGTGAACATTCGTTTGCTTATATTGCCGCTTGTGCTGCTACACCTGTCACAAAGCCAATGGGTAGACTTAAACTTGTGCTTATGCCTGTAGCTATTTAGGACGGCAAGAGTTTGTACTTCCGTGATCAAGGCTTCTCTTGAGGTTTTCATAGAATTGTAGGTAGTTTGGGGTGGAAGGGACCTTTAAAGGTCATCTAGTCCAACTCCCCTGCAATGAGAAGAGGGCCTAAACTCATAATGCACCGTCTGTAGTGATGTAGAACTCTATGGAATCACTGAGGGTGAACAAAACCTCCAACCTTCTACAATTTTAAGCTAAACTGCAGGGACAAATAGACCTTATATAGTACAAATGCATCAGTGTCAGCAGTAACTCTGCCATACAATGTGCATCTCTCTAGTGATCATTAAGTTAGATTCTTTTATCTGCTTCCTGGAAAGCTTATACAGAAAAAGAACATTTATTGACCTTTCCAAGAGTCAGAAATCCAAAACAGTCAGGAGTAAATTCATAAACACACTTACTTAGAGGGACTCTAAATGTCCAGCAAAAACAGAGGACTAAAAAAGAAGAAAAAAAAATCAGCACCATTTGATGCAAAGAATATACTTTAAATCCGCATTCCTAAGAAGGTTCCCTTACTAGTTTGTACTTATAGAAGGCACATATAATTGCAAGGACATTTTTCAGCCTGAAACTTTGCTCATCTGTTTAAAGAATATCCTCACTAGGAACGGAATCACACATTTAGGTTTGGCGTAGCTGCTGCAATCTACCACTTTGATTAAAAAGTCTAATTTAAAATTAAAAATGTATTTTTTAAATCATTCTTTCAGCTATATAAATGTTGAGATTCTTTCTAAAGTGTAATACAGTTACTGTACTTTGTGAAGCAATCCAGTTCTCAGCATGTCTCATAACATCAGGCTCTTAGATATTCCAACTATACAATGATTTTCAGTTAATAATGATGTTTGGGACACAGCACCTTTCATCTGAAAATACTGAAGAAATATAAAAACAATACTTAAATCTCAGAGAAGGCCTTCTGATGGGCTGACCAAAGCATGAAATGTGGGACATTATTCATGTTTCACAGTAGGTCAGCCACTTCTCTTTAAATGCTAGGCGCTCAGATCATTTCCTGTACAATAGGCATGAAGCCAGATTTAACATTGTATTTTTATGATACTGCAAAGCAAAAACCACCTCCTACTGCTTCTTGCATTTCACAAAGGTGGGAATATGACTGCGATAAGGCTCCAATTCAGAAGTTCATCCATATTTAGAAAAGCATTTAGCTCATCCTAGGCCAAGTTTACATATGCATATGCATGTGATTAAAGCAAAGCAAATGCTGTAAGACTGCACCAAATTAGCATGAAGGAACATCCAGTCCTACGACATGGTCTAAAAGACAACAGGGTGAGTTTGGCATGAAACCCAATCCTCTGGCTGCCCCAGCTGAGCACTTTCACACTTCGATGCTGTTCTGCCCCCCAGCCTTTATGTGCCACATGCTTTTCAGAAAAAGTATGTCTCCCAAAGATGTTCCAGACACACGCAGCATCATTTTACTAGAATTACTACAGATACCGAAGTTGTCATGAATCCACCAGCGCAGATCACTGAGATAGTAATGATGCCTGACTAAAATAGTTTGCAATTGCTTTCCAATGGTTTCTGCATAAGATTTGATATCTTAAGCCACACCATGATTAGGAGAAAGTTCTGTATATCACAGTGAAAAGCTGGGGTTCTTGAGTTCCCTCCTATATTTTTGAAGGATATCACTACCACATATACGGTAGAGTAAATATACCTATCTATCTGTGGGAAGTTAGATGGAAATAGATACAGATGATACCTGCAGCTGAAATAATGAATAAAGCTGTTTTCAGATGAAGAACACACATCTGAATAGCCCATCACATAGCATTTTTTTGTAAAGTTAAACCTAGACAGGCTCTCTCCTAGGAAAAGGGGAAATTGATTCGAAGTACTCGCAGGAAAAGCTGATGCTGAAAGTTAAAGTAGTTACAAAGAATGGAAAACAGTTGGGTCCAAATCACAAATTTTTTAAAACCGTTGCTCCCTTCAGTGCCTTTGACTTTTGCAGTAATGTAGGTGTCTCTTGCCCTGTCACAGTGAGGATATGGTATGCAGAAAGACATGATCACTGCGTTGAGCATACACTGTAATGTCTCAAAAACAGATCTATAATTTTTTTCTTCTTTCTCCTGCTTGGTTTACCAAGCTGTCCCTGGGGTGCTCATTGCTAAGCATATTCATAAAATTGCTTCAACTTAAACAGAAACAAAAGATACAGAGAAAAAAAACTACTTTGGGTTATAGCTGAACACCACCAGTAAAATTAGCCAGTGGCTCAGATCCTCACTGGGTGTAAATTAGTCCTTTCATCCCAGATGGGGTTTTGTCAGTTTGCACCAGTTTGTTTTGTTTGCAGCATTGCCAGTGACAGCTGAGTTTGGCTTGTCCCGCTAGAACAAATAGGAAAAGGAGAGAACAAAATATACTTTGCCAGCACTTTCCAGATGATCTTTCTTTGTGATAGAAGTGTTTGTATTTTAATAAGTGCCTTTTCCCCATAGTCCAGCTACTTTTGCTTGAGCCTACAGAGAAGTGCAGATTCTCAGTGGGTGCCAACTGATGTAGCCCCAGTGGTGTCAATGGACAACTTTTTAAAGCACAAACCTATAGCTTCACCTGCAGCTCTTCACCTGTAGAAAACAGCATTGTTTACTATGAGGTGAGGCTGGGAGAAAAGCCATGAAAAGCGCCTAAATTATGCAGTGATTTGACAGAGACTGAAACTTTCCCACTGAGGAAGACCCCATGCTTTCTTTAAAGGTTATTATGCAGAACCAGTTGTTTGTTGTGCTCTCCTTCCTTTGTGTTAGAAAATAGTATGCGTACTCTGCAAATCTGTGACTTCTTTATAAAATCTTGGTCTTATGCTTTTAAATCTATACCATATGAAATATCAATCTGTCCAATTTTTTCTCTCTGAATATAACAGTTATCAAGCTAATAACAATGACTGATAGAAAACCAGATCCACTTGAATTGGGATGGGCTAGCTGAAAAACTCCGTTAATGAAAAGGAGTTAAAGCCCATGTCATTTTGTCACCTTTCACTATGACAGTGCTCCCCCTCCCTTTCATTTTCCTTGCATTTTACACTCTTGACAGTACCCAGCAAGAATCCAAAGGCTGGAGCAGGGTTTCTTGGGCAGACAGTTAATCCATCTTTCCTCTGCTGCAGCACATCAGGCCGGTCAGGCAGCACCCGGTTCTGCTGATTTGGAACATGCTGCTTAGGAGTCTCTGTCTGAGCGAGACTTAACAGACCTTGAATAAGCAAACAGCAAGATCAGTGCTATTTTTAGAAAGGATCTAACCTTCTGTTGTCCTCATCATTGATTTGTGATCGGAAAAAAAAAAAGAGTAGAATTTGATAAGTGACCTCTGACATGAAAGAGTACAGCAGTTACACAGCCAGAAAAAGAGAAAAAAAAGGGGAAAAGGGGAAAAAAAAAGAAAGGAGAATATTTTTGATACCTGTGATGCATCTTATACAGATGTATGACTGATAAAGAATAAGGAACCATATGTTTCTCATTCCAATTGTCCTCTGCACCCCTCCTCTCAGAAGAAAGGATAGTAATGAAGTTTTACTACATGTAAAATAGCTTCGGTAAGTGCTACCATTAACTAGATAATAAAGAGAGTTGCCTGAATGTTGCAAAAGAATTGTTTTTTAAAATGTCAGTTAATTGCTAAATGGGTCCAGCTCCTATCCAGCTACTTTATCTTTGCAACAAAGAAGACTTCAGCAACTGAGTGAAAGATTTTATGCCCCTTTTCTTTGTTCCCTGCAAGGAAATGCAAAAGACAGAGCCTGTTACACACTGCAGCAACTTTTGATACTAGAGCATCCAGTCTGTCACCAGCCCCTTAATTGTCCCTAGGACAGACTGACAGACCAACTAACCAAACTCCTTGGGATGTTCACCAGGACTCTGCCAGGCCCTGGCTCAGCCTTGGTGTCACCTGGACTTTCCAGAAGGAAAGTTGCCAAAAAAGAATCACTAACATGTTTTGAACTGAACTTCAAAAGGGGTCTTCCTTGGATGCAAGGGGAAAGCGCTGTAAACCCTGAGGTAGGGGTTAAACCCATGTCAGCTAGCAGGTACTCTGAAATCAGAGATGAACGATTAATGAACGAGCAGGTAAGAGGCAAGTGGGACAAGGGGGCAGGCAGAGGCGAGGGGAAGATTCATGCCAGCAGGAGCAAAGCTTGCATTTTGAATCCTCTTTCAAGCATGTTTATCACTCCTTCAGACCTGGCCCCATGATACTGTTTACAGTATGGAACTGCTGCTTGAAAAGCAGCTGGTCATATTAAGTCAGAACATTAAACTAACAGATTGTAACATTTCATTACCATTGTGCCATTTGTGTGAAAACTGAGGCTGTGGTGGTGGTGGGGACGGTCTGTGTTAGGCTGGCATCCTGTTTCTTCAGGCCCCTGAGACCTGGCTTTGCTTAGCTTTGGCTGATTCCAGCTCTGTGGTCGCTTTTATGTCCATTCTCCTTGTTTACAATATCTACTTATTTAAACCTAGTTCAACAAAGCTTTTAAGCACGTGCTTAAAGTTAATCATTTGCTTTGCTGAATAGGAATGATTTTAAGCATGTTTAAATTTAAGCATATGGGTAAGTGTCTGGCTGGAATAAGTGCTGTCATTATGAGCAACTTTTGAGAAGCCTATCAATTGTGTGCATAACGCCTGAGCGTCCCCATGCAGAGCACTCTTTTATTTGGGAGCGAGGGAGCCTAGAGACCTAGACAGTAGGCTTTCCGCCTTTATTCACAGCCTAAATCATCCTCCGTAACAGGTAATTGTATCACTGCGTCTTACACGTTCATTTATCTTTCAAGAGTTCTGTTTAGTTTATTGTATAGATTAATATGAAACAAGTTTTGCTTTGCTTGTGTACAATGACGCTGCCTTGGCATGCAAGCTCTCCATGTACTGTGTAGAAAAAACACTGCTTTCCATCAAATCCTGTCACCTTTATCCTGTTCTTCTTGGATGAAATGCCTGTTTGACTCAGATGTCAAGATTAGTTCTTGTTTTATTAAAAAGTGATAGGAACACATATCAAACAGGTTGAATTTTCTCCAGCAAAAATGCCACCTCTAGACTGTGGCTAGACTCTGCATGAAGTTTTAATAGGGAGCTCAGGGAATTAATTAGATATGTAAAAATTGCCAACAGTAATGAGAACTCATGTCCATCACCAAAAATGTAACCTATGGTTGAAGAAAGCATATTGCTTGGGGACACATCCAACATTGATTTTTTATGTGAGACCTCATTGACTTCAATAGGCATTCATTTATGGAATGATAGTGGAATATGGCACCCTGGTCATTGTTCCTTAAGAGGCTTTAGCTTTTACAAGACAAGGTGGATGGTCTGAAGGTTTTACGTGACATGGTTGTGAGATGAATGCATAAGTGATGTAGAAAAGCCAGGTATGAATTAAGTGGGTGATCTGAAGTGCATGCAAATAATCTTTTCATCCTATACTGAGCAATTGTCTCTTTTCGATAGATTTACAGGAAAAACATTTTACATAAGTTTTGTGGAGTTTAAATTTATATTCTTGAGACAATTTTCTATATCCTGGCAAATGTAAATGTAAATTTTTTTTAGGTATGCTGGCGGTCCTTCTGAATAAAGATCATAGGAATCTTAAATGTCTTAAAGCAAAGCAAGCTCTCCAGATATTGTACTTTTGAATATGCAAAATATCATGGCTGTAAGGTCTTTTAGCCAGGAGTTTACTGAGTCTCTGAGCTGATATGTTGTTTAGGACATTGACAGTCCAAGAGTTTCTCTTCCCACAATGCAGAAAGTTCACAGTTCTAATTCCCTGTGCATAAAGAAACCCCATAGGTGTTCTGTTTTTCCCCTAGGTGTATTTTTGAAGAGATGGAGGGAGGGACTTCTGTAGCCTAGATGGAGAGCAAAGGTAGTTCTGTTGGATGACCTCAGAAACGGCAGCAGCTCTAAACTCAAAAGTTTGGTTCCGTACTGAGGAGGTGGATTAGTGGGTAGGCCACCACCGAGGTAGATGGAGTTGGATTTGGTTTTTTAATTTTTTTATATTATGGATTTGCATTCCTTCTCTTTCTCAGAGTATGTGTGAGTGCTAGTAACAGTTAGAGGTGCTGCTGTTGATGTCATTAAAACAAAAGTTAAAAATAATTAATTGCAAATGATTATTTATTACCTATAAATAAAAATATAGACACTCTATATATGAGTGTCAATAGACACTCCTCCCCAGGAACAAGTTTGATACTGTAATAAAATACTATTTATGAGTAAAGCAAGATGCTATTACAATGCTGTAATAATGAAGGGAGAATTTTGCGGGTTCGTTGCTGCTTTGTTAAATGCTAAACGCAATAAAGGGATTTGGAGAATAACTAGGAGAGAGTGAAAAAGAAAAAAGGGAAAAGGAGAGAATGGTAGAATGGTACTGATAAGAATACACACAGGAAATTCCCTCTGGTTTATATTCTGATCACACATCAGTGTTACTCTGGAGTAACTCCTTGAAGCTAATGGTTTACAGACAAAACAAAATTGGTCTAGGGAGAAAAGAAAGTATTAGAAATTTGTAAAAGTGGAAGAGGAATTTGACCTCATCTAAAGACATTAACAAAAGATAACTGGGGGTGAAATTCAAGTGTCTTCACTTGCACTTTGAAAATCAATATAGGATGTACTTATCTCTACACATGATCACAGTACAAGTACACATAAACAAAGCAGACTTAACCTACTCAGTTAAGATATTGTCAGTAAGGCAAATGAAACAGTAAGAAGCTTTCCGCACATTGCTCCTTGAGTGGCCTGGCAGTCAATGTTGAGTTTGTTGATGCCCCGTGTGTACCGCCAGCAATGCCAGAACTACCTAATTTAGACCAGCACAGATATATCTAATGAGTTGCAACATAAACATTTTAGATGCTTAAAGCCAGTGGTACTTCAGCTTGTAAGCTTTCTATCCCTTCTGAAATATAAGATAGGCAGTTGGACTAGATGATCATTGTAGGTCCCTTCCAGAAATAGAAATATTCTATTATATTCTAAGATTTAGATTCCTGATATGAAAAGCTTTTGAAGATTTTCTTCCACAACTAATTTTTTATTACAGAAACGAAGCAAGTAAGGTATCATCTGCATATCACAACTTCTGTTTCTCTGGGTTAGATGGATTTTCCCTTCAACTGCTGTGGCCGGTTTAAGAAGTGACAGTTTTAAGGCATCACATTTGAATTCACTATTTGCCAAGCTACCTTCGTAGTGTAGTCTCCAGAATGATTGGTGATTTCAGGATGTTGTTTTCTAAAGAAATTTGAAACACTTGGAAAAGAACCCCTAAAATACTACCAGGAATATTTTTAACTCTTTTGAAAACTGTTTAGAAATACCAGCTATTTGAGGAGGTGAACACTGTGCATATTAAAACTATGCCTTTTCAAAGCTCTGAAGCTGTTGCTAAAATGTTACAATAAAAACCTCATTCCATCCAGAACACATTATCAGTTAATGCGAACACAGGATTTTTAAAAAGCTATTACATTCTTTGGTGCTCAGAGCAAGGAAACAATAAAGTGAATATAAACTCATCAGCTCCCACTTGTGACCTCACATGGAGCGCTGGTACTTCACAGGACTCGCTGTGAAGCTACCAACAACCTACTGACACGGTGCTTTCTGTTCAGACACAAGTCTCTCTGGAAAGCAGCGTCAGCCCGGGACTACTTCAGTGCGACTGTGACAAGTTAGGGGACAATAGGAGGGAATTGCTCCACAAGTTTTAAATGTGGCCAAGAAAACCTTTTGATCAACTAATAGGGGCATCTTAGGATGGAAGTCATGAATGTTAAAAGCACATTTCAAAGCAGCCATTGGAATAGAATAAGCAACACTTCAGGCACCTGAGATCAAATAAACAATAGTTTTGTAGAAGTTCTTGATCAAAGTGACAGTACTTACCTGACCAGTGAATCAACAGACTGCAAGAGGGTGAAATCAGAATCCAAAATTCAGATATATCTCAACTTAAAGCACAATACTGTATAGACATGGGGGTAGCTGCACTGTGCAATAGCTGAGGATACGTCCCTACCTTCAGCACTGTAGGAAACAACATAAGTATTTTCCTACTTGAGTTCCAGATGCAGGGAGAAAAAAGGATGTTACCAAGGGGAAAATGCAATATGCTGACCATCTGGTGAGGCACTTGCAGGCAGGGTGTGATCTCAGATACAGGAATGGATCACCCACATCTTTCTTATCCAGACTGCCAAGCAGCAGTTGTGATGCAGAAAAGATTTGTCTATTAAGAGGTGCAATGAAATATCATCATACTTCAGAGAATTAACATAACTATGTTCAGGCTTCAGCTTCTTGATTTTTTCTATGTTTTGCATTTGGATTATGTAACATAATGTAGCAATAACTAATGTAGTATGTCATTTGACCATATGTTTAACATTAGCATGAGTGATGTCACAGACTAATTACCATGAAAAAATTACCTATGATCTAAAAACCATTATTTCAGAAATGTGCAAGTTTAACCCTGTTTTAAGTGAAAAATATTATCAACAGTTTAAATTATAGATTTATTATACTGGGCAATTATTAAGGTACATGAAATATGTCTCTAGTTAGTAACAGGGTTCTGAAGAACTACGTGGATGCTTTCTTTCTTAGTTTTTCTTTTCTGATTTGCTAGTTACAACATGCCTAGATTTTTATGAGTTTACAGCTAATGCCTTCTCTGCCTATCAATATACTGGCAAATCTGCAAGTAACTGTATGTCTTCCAAACCAGTGAGTGGCGTTGCCCCTACTGATGAAAGAGTTCTCTGTAATAAATTCATTAGCATTAAATATTGCCACTTGTATCCATGCCACATTTGCTTAGGCTTGCTGTTGTCATCTTTTTGATCTCTACTATAAAGCTTGGGTTGTTTTCTGTGGCTGGCCAATACTTGTGTCCCAGACTTCCATTTCTGAATTTACAGAAGGTCCTTGATCAAAATGCATTGAATCTCATACAGACATACATAAATAAAGTGGCATATTGTCTTCTTGTGCATTTCTTTGCTTGTTCCTCATGAGTGACTCTCTGAAAGTCTGTTTTAGGAGACCTGCTCAAGATACTCAGGCATGGTACAGCAATTGTCGAGCAGGTCCATGGTGACGAGGCTGGTCCAAGGTCAGGCCAAGATAGCAGGCTAGGGACCAACAGGGTTCATGGCCAGGCAGAGGCCTGGCTGGGACAGAGCTGGAGACAAACCCATCTACAGCACAGCTCAGGCAAGGACTGAAGGCCCGGGGCTGAGCTGAAATGGAGCCTCTGGGTCCTTGGGCAGGGACTGTGGGTGGCAGCCACAGGGGAGGCCGGGCAGAACCACCAGGGTCCACCAGTGCACCAAGGACCCTGACAGTATAGTCCGCTACCGAGAGCAGTACTTGAATGGTATGTGCCAGAGGATTCTCTCCAGGCCTGCACTTCCATGTAGTCCAGGAACAGCTTTTGAAGTCACTTTCAGCTGTGATAACCACAGCCTCGTTCTGCAGAGGGCTTGGTGGCTCATGTCCTGTACGTATCATTGTTTCAGTTTGACCAGAATTCCACTTTTGGTTACCGAATGTAACTTCCTTTCCAAGCGAGGTTCTTAACCATCCCATGCCAGCATTCTTTGGTAACTTTCCTCAGAGCGATGGGTCAAACTTGGAACACGTGGTGAACGCCAAATTCTCTACTTTGATTGTGCAATGCAGAGGTTACATTAGTGTTCAGCCCTTTATATTTTGAAAGTTGTATAACAAACTAATGTTTATAGACTGTCGTTCCTTGTTTCTCTTTTTGGAATCAGACACAGCATACATATTTTTGATATATTATCAAATATATCCACCAGGTAGTCAAGTTGAACAGTGTTATTCCTAAAGGCTCAAAAAATACTACATTGCAAATGCAGTTTCTACTTATGCAAGTCGTCTTCTGCAAGCAGAAGTGAAGAGTGGGAGAGGTGGAGATACAATCCCATGTGTTGATGGAGTGATTACTTCAGGAATTCATTTATGTTTTCAGAAAAACTGTATGCAGATTGTCCAGGTCATTTGGATATCTGCCTCTCAACTGTGCACATGCTGAAGATTATGAAACCCTACTGAATTCTCATCTTCTGAATTCTTTTTATCTTGTTTTCACTTTGGACTGCATCATACTGAAATTTAGTCAGAATATGTTATCTCCCTAGCTGCAAAGTTATCATAATGCATTTAACATGGCCTGCATATCAATTACATTCCTATAACCAAGAATACATGGGTTAAAGAGTCTGGAACAGCATATATAAAGAAATGTAGAATTTAGTTAGATTTTATAACCATGGGCTTATAGTCAGTGAGAAATAAAAAAGCATGCAGACTTGGTTTCTCCTCTTTCCTTCCTTGGGCAGCTGCCCAAATGTTGCATCTCTGAGTTATAAAAGGGAGTTCGATTTGGCTCCTGTACAGATTCCACTTTCACTGAACTGCTTTCTTCATTTAGTTAACGGTCTTTCTGAGCAACACTGGGTTGCATTCATCTTTATTATGCAGTAATGGGAATCACTGCATGGGAAGCCTTGGCCTCGAGTTTTGCATAAAACTGCAGCTTACAGATGCTCTAATCCTACAAGCTATTAGTACAATAGACTTAAAATTGATGTATAGGTATAAGTCTTCCACATCACCTACCTGAAAGCTAAGAGTTACGAAATTTAATAAACTGCCTGTGTCCTTGGAGCTGCAATCTCCCTTCATTTAGGAGAACAAAATGTCCATCACTGCTCCTGACAATTATTAGAATAATTGATAATGTAATATGAGAAGCAATTCAACATCAAGGCAATTTCTGAGACGCAGTAGGCAAATTTAAAACATTTTATTGTGCTAATATTACGGTTACAAGTGATATTTTAAAGCAATTTGCCATGATAGTGTCATTGCAGTGCTAAGACAAGTAGTTCCTTTTAACGCTGTTCACAGAAAAGCTGCTATCCACATAGATGTAGACAAGCTTCTGGAAGACTGGTTTAATACAGTTTAATAACAATTAAAAAGCATAATCAGTGTGATAGAGTATAGTTGTGAAGAAAAAAATGCTGGACGAATTTCTAGAGTGTATGTAAATGCCTGGTATGAAGCAGTGTTGAGTAATATATTGCAGTCAATACATGCCATTGACTACATAACAGTGTGCAGTATAATTTATGTCTTTTTCTTTCTAAGAAAAATAGAAACTCTGTAAAGATATGCAAAAATATTTAACCACTACCTCCAAGCACTATTTCACCACATTTCTAGAATATTAAGACTAATTATGTATGTAATAAAGAAATGTTGGTTTTCCATAGTAGTATACAAGGGAAGTATCATCTTTCTAGAGATGTATATTTTATGAACTACAGCAATGATTATTTGATTGATTTAACTGTCAGAGAGGTTATAATAATCATAAAACAATTCAAAACATCATTAACTAGCAGAGTGTTTGAAATAATACAAATGAGACATTGATTCATGGTCGTGTTTAGATTTACTTTTATGTACTGTTGTGGTCCTTAAATATTTAGAGCTAGTTTACACATAATTATGGACACTTATGTAGTACTGTTTTCTAAGAGAGATTCTTGATCATAACTAGTTTGTAACCAAGGAGAAAACAAAAAGAGCATCTACTGTTGCTAAAACAGAAAAAGAAAGAAACAAAATCTTCAGAAAGAGTTAGAGAAATGCAGAAGTTTAAAGAAGAGCTCAGCATGGGGTAAGAATGGAAACTAACTCACAGCCGTTATTATGGAATGGCTGTCAAAATAGTACATATTGGGCAATTAGTTACCTCAAATTTGGTTTGGAAGGCTTTGGAAAAGAAATGGTTCAGCAACATTCTTCTTTGTTATGCTTTTTTATGTTGCTTTGTTGGTTCTATGGTTGTCTTTAATCATGCATGGGCATGCCTAAATGCAATCATGCCTTTTGTTGTGGGCAAATATTAGTGATATTTGTGAATGTTGTGTATGCCTAGGGTAAATGCTGACTTTTGAGACACTTATATGTGAGGCTACCATGGGATTAAAAAAATGTAATTTGCATGTGCATTCATTTGATTAGGGAAAATTCTGAGTTTTAATTGCAGTGTCTCACAAAGTCCATACATCTTTGCATAGGAACACTGATGGTTTTGAGAATCGTTAGCATAAATAAAGACTTTGTAATGATGGCTTCCCCGTTTTCTCCTTTGTTCTGATACTGTGCACAACCTTTACATCCAATGGCGAAAACTAGTCTCTTGTATAGAATTTAGAAGCAACAGAAGAGGAGTGGAAGGCTCCTCTTCCCCTTCTGAACACCACCGGAAACCAGGTGGCCATAATGTGGATATGGGGTGTTTCATTCAGATTTTCTACAATTCCTATTTTTTTCTGCAACAAAGGATTTTCTTTAACTAGGACACACATTAATGATCAGACACTTTTATCCTTTCTTTCCAGAACCCAAAGTCTTTCCTCCTATCCATAATATTCTTTGCCCGTTTCTGCTTGACAATCCATGTAGGCAGTTTTATTAGTTACAGTACCTAATTTAACATCAAAAGAATCAGACCACCTCTCTGGTGTGTGAATGACTGGAAGACCTGATTCAGGGAAGACATAAGGCATGTTAAGTATTTCATAGGAATCAGGATTTCTGTCTGCCAGCACTGCTGACTTAAATGCAGGGAGAGCTAAGGGAGACCATGGTGGGTACAAAAGCAGCAGTAAAGACTTTTTTGTGCTAGATCCCAAAAGTGTGCCTGTGAAACTGTTTCCTAAGGCAGCTCTCCATCACTGCTCGTATTAAACCTTTCAAGTCAATGTGTAATCTGGTAAATCTTCTTCATCCAGATAGATGCATTTGAATGAGCAGTCACCCTGCGAGTAAAGACTGGCCAGTAGAAAGATAACAGTTCTTATTTGTCATTCTCTATTATTGTAACCATATTACAGAGGATAATGAAGTGCAAGTTATAGCAATTAGTTGGTGGCAGCACAAATGATAAGCACAGCACTATTACTTTCATATACTGTGCTGTGCAATGCAGCCTATTGATTTAACGACAGATTTTCTTTTTTCCCTTTCACTCTCTGGTAAAAAACAACACTGAGATTTATGTGAGCGTTACTGTTTTGGAATACAGATCAGGCTGGAGAAATACTGGTGTGAATCTTTGCATGCTCACTATTTAAAAAAGACCAGCCTAGGTTAAGTCATAAAGTGCTTTACAAAATAGGATAAATGCCCTGTGTTCCGCAGTAGGGCTCCTTGGCTTTTTTCCTCACACCTGACTGCCTATTAATCTGCCTTTTAACCGTGCCTGCATGTAGCCACACATGGTTGGAGCCACCAGCAATGTAGCTCTCTCCAGGCCTCTCCAAACTGGGTCACCCTTTTGCTATTGGTTAGTGTTAAATTATTCCCTTTGAGATAACCAAGACACTCCATGGTGGTCTCTATTGTCATGTTCTGGCACTGAGATTTTATAACAGATTATGGGCAATCTGTCATTTCAGGCTGTTCAGAGATATATGAAAAATTAGACACATGTTGCTCTCTCACACAGAGAAATTTGAACAAAGACAACAAAAAACATATTTTTCCCCATTTATTATTTGATCATTATTGCCTATTAAAATATGGTAAATAAAGCATGAAGTGCACCTTGAATAAAGAACTCTAACGACGTACGGCATTTGTCATTATCAAAATGTTCATGTGGGTTTCAGTGGAGAATAATTTCAGCTGTCTTGACTTGGCTTTGATGTACAGCAGCTTCCACAGACCACTTGAAGGCTGAAGCCTCACCCTGAAAGTGGCCTTTGGTTGCACCTAAGAACATACTTCACCCCGAATGACTATGGGATAATAATGCATTTAGATTAGTTTGTAATTAGTGTCTCCTGGTACTATTGTAAACATTTGCTTCGTCTTTTCACTGGAATGAGAACCCAGAAGGATTTTATTGTTGATTTCATGGGGATTTTAAGTTCAGTCTAAATCGTGACCTTTGTATACAACCAGGACACTAACATTGTAGGAATACTTGTATAGACTTCAAGAAGTTTTGAATTTTATCCAGGTAAATATCTCATATCTGAGTGTACCTATGTATACCTGAATATTTCAGTTCTAACTAAACAGTATACATTCAATTATATTAATAAGATGCACATATATTTTATATTTCATCTGTATGTTTTACATATTTTGTATATATATGTAATATCTATTTTTATAACCTGTATATTTATGTGTCTTTATATGTGCATGTATGTGTCTGTGTGCATACAGATGTTTGTTGTACTCATGGCTGTCCACCTTCAGTTATCTATGGTTATGAAAGTATATGTATGTATAGATGGATGGATGGAGAGATATTATCCTCCTACTTACACACTTCCCCTTTGAGGCATTTCCTAAATTAGAAGCCATTGGTGCCATTCAGGAGCTACTTTAGCTTTTGCCTGGATTGCTCATCTTCCTTCTCTTTCTCTTTCGAAACTTTTAATCACTGTTAATGTTTGGGCCTCTTTTTACAAACATGAAAGTTCAAGCTGCCCTCTGGCTCACAGTCCATGGCTCCAGGTGCTGTCTGGATCTCCTTTTCTCCAGTGCCATCGCAGACTTACCATTCCGGCATAGTTCTTCTCTCCTGGCCAACCCCCCCAAAATGCTATCACTCTCACCCTCATTTTCCTATTGCCTATTGTTGACAGTGATGGCTGCCCCCTCCTTGACATCAGATCTGGTCCCTTTCCCTCCTCCACCTACACATCATCTCATTTGTGTATGCGTTTACTTACGTATAATCTCGTTTCAAGAAACAAATTCAACTATGTCTGTCTGGACAGCTCCCATTACCCGTGTCAGCACAGAAGTGTGTGCATCTCCCTCTCCTCTCGCGTTGTGCCCTGTCTACTACCTCCTCTGTGTATGGTGAGGGACACCACTGTCATTCTGTTTGTCACCCAAGCACACAACGTGGTTTTCTTTGCGTTGGTCTCCTATACGCTCACATCCAGGCTATGTCAAAGTGCTTAAGGATTCTTTCTGCACAACATCTCCCAGATGTATGTTCCTTCCCCTCTAATGCTGAATTATGTAATTTAGTGAATTGCAGGCTCAGAATGCAGCAGGATATGGCTTTTATTGTTATTGTCTCTGATAAATAGACATCATCTGCCATTGAATGTGTTTAACATTTTCACCTAATATTTTATATTAAAAAGAGAATTGTGTTGGAAATTTAATTCTGAAAAACAAGCAGTGAGATGATAAATGCTGTGAAAAACAACTCCAGCCACTGCAATGTTTAATGTTTTCTAGTGTGTCTTGATTTTGTATCAGTTTCCAATTACCGCTACAAAGACAGAACACCGATTTTGATATAATTAAAAAACATATAACCAAATTGAGAATGGAATACATATTTCAGAGTTTAGAATAAAGAATCCTAATAACATTTTTACACTATTAAAGAAACCTATTTTTATGTTCTAAAAAAGGACATACTGTCAATGGCTGAACAAGGACTAGCAAGTTGTTGTTTCGCATGGGGACAGAGTTGGTGGAGAGAATAATTTATTCTGGGACAAGTAATCCCTACCAGCCCTGCATCTGGTTTAGATTATTTCTCTTGCTGTATGTTGGCCAGTACACTCACTGGATGAAGCCTCAACTCTTGGTTAAAAACAGAAAGCAACCCCATAAATGCTGCACTGCCATGCCCTTTGGCAAGTTGTAGAAGTAATGATCTGAAAGGGTTTAGGAGTTTTATTGCAGCAGGGAGGCAGCAGGGGTCAAATCTGCACCAGAAGACCTATAACTAAGTCTGTAATTCTTATATGGGCAAAGCCGCAGGAATTTCTGCTTGATTAAGGGTTGCATGATTGAGGCCAGTGACATTAACAGGCAAAACATCCACTCTGCATCTCAAAACGGTGATCCAACATGTAAGAAAAAGCCATGGAATAGCAAAATCCCAACACTTTCTTGCGTGGAAAAGTGGCTGTATGCTTCCCATACACATGCCGAGTCTGTAAATGGAATTTATTTCTCCTTTTTTTTTTCTCCTGTCAAAAGCAATTTTAGGAACTTTCCTGTTGTATTTAATGCATATCTTTTGCCTGTATGGACTCTGAACTTCACCAGTATTGTTTTGAGCTTACATGATCAATAAATGTCAGCTTCCAAAGTGCTTTGCCAGTTTAGGTATCAGAAATGAAAACATAAGCTTCAGCTCTCTTTTACTGGTCATGACAAATTGATTCTTTTCGGTCTACGTTGCATTTCTATCACTTCACCCATCTGAAGAGAAGTGGATTTCTCACTGTTACCTGCTGTTAGGCCAACCTGAATTCCAAAATCCTTTCACAGGTTTGTTGTTAAATTTGTCTTGTGGTCATGTGCACAATAAAATGGGAACCAGTGGGATTCTGAATGTGCAAGGACTGGGAAAGCAAGGCTGGGATCTTCATTAGCTCGCTTTAACTGTTCATGGCACCAAGCTGAATTGCACATTTCTTTGGGCTAATGTCTTTATTAGTGTTCAGCCTTTGAGCAGGCAGTTTGCAAAACAGAATCCAACATTTTGAAACCTTTTGTGTTTTGGCAATTAAGAATAGCAAAACAAAGACTGTACATACACAATGAACATGCACTTGTAATTACAATTTTGTACATGAATATTCATGGTTATGCAGTTAGGTGAGGAATTATATGCTTAAATGGCCACCTGGGCACTTTATGGCCAAATAGAGAAGTAACCATTCATATGTACAGGTGCATATACGTTTATTTAAAAAGAAATAACAAAGAATTGTTGGATCCCCGGTGCAATGATGTACTTGCTTCCCCAGAAAAGAAGAGGGACAACTTGTGATGAAGGAAGGATTTTTACCCTTGCTGCAAGAAACCTTAGCAGGAATGTTTTCCCATTGCTCTTTTGAGCATCAGCACAAGTTCAGGAATAGATTGATATTAAAATATGCTTGTAGTTCCCTAAAATATATCCACAGTTTACTCTACTTTACGGCCAGCTTTTGCTGAGACACAGAAGTGCAGGATGCATTGCAATTTGTTTTAGCTTCTTCCTCCCAAAGTCTGTTAACACTTTCATTGTTCTTAAGGGTTTGTGGCACATCTGAAATGTAGCACTTGCATTTTTTCAGAATTAGTTAATTAACTGAGTGTGCATTGCTGTCTACTGAAATCTGTCTCTCGGATTTCCAATTCATTTTTGCATAATTTCTGAATTTATGTGTTCTGGAAGTTTTAAAACTCTCGGCAAAGATGTTTTACCTGTTTTCATATTACGACAGTAATCTGAATCCTAGTTTCATTAAAGGGTGGAAAGGGATGCCAGTTACATTCCTTTTCCTCAGGTTCCATAGGAGGAAGTATGGGTGAGCAAAAGCTGCTGCTGAAAAAAAAAGGAGCATGTAAAATACATATCCACAGGAAAAAAATAAGTATTAGTCATCTATGCAGAACATATACAACACCTAATTAAATCAGGTTTCATTGAAATTAAGATAAATCGCATGAATTAATGAATCCATTTTGTGATGAACACTCAGCTCCCATTGTGCAAGCAGACTTTACAAGAGGCATGTTAGCTAAGACATTTTGTGTGCAAAAGCTGTCACTGACTGTATGTTTGTACCACATATAAGGGCAATGGACAGAAAATAGATCTCTACTCTGGCATCTGGAGGTATCCCAGCATTTCGACTTCCCTGCTGGGTGACCTTGGGCAAGTCACATCTCCTTTCATTGTCTCAGTCTCCCTATTTGCAGAATGGGGATTATTTTGCTAATCTCCGAAAGAATTTTGTAGTCTACTCAGGAGTAGCAGTATTTAAGAACAAAGCTTTCTTGTAACAATAATGCCTGATTTGCGTGCCACTTTATTCCCCAGTATGGGGCTTAAACAACATTTATGTGATATACTGGCTTGTGCTGGATCTCTGCACAGGAGTGAATCTTATCCAAGATCAATATAGTCATTCCCCAGTCCTGTAGTTTTTATGAGTTCTAGAACGTAAAGAAATCAGGTCCTTCCACAACGAAAGCACTATGCCTCTGCCATAATTGTTAAGCTTGGGAATTGGATGAATACTTAAATTCTGTTTTTCCAGTGTTTTCCACTCTTGGAACCGTTAATGAATTTATAGTCTTGCTAATATCAGTATGACATACTGTCCATGTAAAAGGTATGTGTGAATTGTAAGCAAATACAAGTTTGAGTGAAAAGTGTGCAGGCCTTCACCGGCTGTTACCCTGCTGACTTCAATGAGGTTATACAGTGTTTTCAAAAATGCAAAGGAGGTGGCATTTTTCAAGTTATAATCCTGATTTTCCATAAAATGTATCAATAGTGCCCATTTTCAAATTTTGTCATAGTGTTCTTCCTATGGGGAACTGATTTTTTGGGGAAAAATAATTTTTGTCAGAAAAAAAATCAACTTATTTTTTAAAAAATGAAATTTAATTTTTCCACCAGGAATATTTTTTTCAATAAAAAGAGGAATTTTCAATGGAAGAGAAAAGAGAAAAATAATTTTTGTAGTGCAGATTTGTTGAAATTTCCGGCTGTCTGTGGCTGCAGGTTAAGGGCAGCTTGCAAAGCCAGCCCGGGAGCCTGCCTGCTCTGGAGCGTGGACCTGCTTTTGTGTGAAACAGCCTCTTCACGCCTGACCTGGAGCCAGTTAGGAGCAATGCAAAGCTGTCATTGACAGGCCCGAAGAGTGCTCAGCGTGTACGTGTAAGGAAGCTGTTGGAAGAGTTCTGTTACAGATGCTCCCTTTCCCTTCTTTCCCCCTCCATGTCCCCGTCTTCCCTTTCTCTGTTTCCTCTCCTCCCTTTTTCTCCCCATTCCGTGTCAGGAAGGGCCACCTCTGAAGGGCCGGGGGAGCACAGCACCGCACCGGCAGAGACTAGTGGGAACAGCAACTACAACAGTGAGTGGTTTCCAACAAATCCGAGGGTTAATGTAGGGTGCCTCGGGTGGTGGGGTCTGAGGGTGCTGGGTCCAGCCTTTCCCTGTGAACGGTTTCTCTCTTGAATGTCACATAATCCTTTGGACCCCAAACCTGAGGGATGCTGAGCCAGAAACCCAAAGGAGTTGGGTAGTTTCATACAGAGCTTCAAGCTTCTCAGGATTTTGTCATTTGTTATTTTTAGCTTTATAAGCCCATCCCAAACCTGTGTTTTAGGCAACTGGATGGATGCAATTTATAGTGCTATGTCTTTTAACGCTGCGCCACGTGCTGCAGTCCTGCCCGGTGCTCAGGCTGTGCTGTTTGACGCCTCCAACACTCCACACTGGAGGCACAAGATGCACTGCATTCTGCTTTTCTCTAACATTGCGTTGCTGAGGTAAAAGACATGTCCCGACCTCTTCCGATCACTCGTGGAACTTTATCATAAACTTGGTCAGTATATCCTGGCCACATTGCAACTTGGGTAATCACTCAGGGCCCAGACTTGGAAGTTATCACTAATTTTTTTCTCACTTCTTATTTAGGCAAAAGCCAAGTAACACAATTTGCACTTCCTGGAGCGTATCTTGGCTTTAGTTATAAAAGGCACCTACCTTTCCTAAGGTTTGGTCTGCTGCCTTGATCTACAAGTTAGATAGGTGTGACTCATTTGTTAAAGAATCTCTGTGTTGTTTCTGTTTTAGGTTAAATAATACTTTGGCATCGTATTTTGCCTCTTGTAATAAGTAACACACATTGTATAAGTGAAAAACGTTATAGCACATTATTTTCAGCGCCCATTGACTCCCCAGCTGCTTTGTGCTGAGGGGGATTAGAAGTTGCTTTGAATCACCCTGTGGCCGGTTGAGCTGGTGACCCTGCCGTGACTGTTTTACATACCTTCCCGTTCCATTTCGGTGACTGTCGGGAAGGAGCAGTGCACCTCTGTACTGACGGGCTGGTGATGTGTATCATTAATACTCTGAGGACCAAATTGTCTGGCATTAGCTGCCTGTGGTAGAACTGCACCCACTTATACCCAGAACAGATGTGATCTCGCCTCCTTATGCAAAACATCTAATGAGAGCACTAAAATTTCTCCTTAGTGCAGACTGTGAAGCAAATGTGTCGGTATTTGCTCCTTTAAAATATTTTGTCATATGTGTGGGTAAATTTACAAAGCACATGGAGTTAAATGTCATTGAAAAATACAATCAAAAACCCATTAAGAGACCATTTTAAGAATGAGAGGTTGTAAAAATGGAATTTACAATAATAACCAGACTAAGAATCTGGCATTTACATGTCTGTACCAAATAGTGATTCCCGTGTTAGTTGTGCTTGAGTGACAAGGTGCTCTCTTATCTCCTGGATATAAATTCCAATATTCTTGTTATCGCTGGGACAAATAAACACCTGCATGAAAACTTCTTGCACTGCCAACTAACACCAACTGATCAAATTCAGCCAATTGTTTTTTTGTTCTTATCTGGGCCCAATGCCAAAAATATCCCATTGTATGAAGGGCCAGATTTTGCACTCAGCTTATGCTCAGTTAATGTATAGCGAATTCTGACCTACAGGTACAAGTCTAAGCACAGAGAGACATTTTTAAATGTTTTCATTTCCCATATGAAACCTGAACGTATTTAGAAGCAAGCATGGAAGAGGTATTTGGCCTATAACATGGTATGACGGTGAATGCAATTGCTGTGACTAGACCTCTCCGAGGTCTGAGGACATAGGTGCATGAGGCATACTTGGTCCCTATGAGATACAAAAGTCCCTATGACACATTTTGGCATCCACAGAGATATAGCCAGGGAGGTAACTGTTTGGCAAGGTCCCTGTGAAATCCATTAGGATGTGTTATATGTACAGGTGTGGCTCATGCCTCTGTGGTCTGGATCTCTAGCCATGCTTACATGAACAGGCTTTTAAATGGTAGGAGTTCCAGAACTGTCTCGCTGTGGGATCAAGCGTCCCAGATTTATAACCAAACCTTAAGTCTTTTTACTTGTTAATATTCATAGTCTGCTTCCCCTTCCTCTTCCATCTTCATTGCAAACAGTTGGCAAGTCTTTCTGGGCATCTTCCTGAGCTTCTTGTAATAGAAGAGGAGATTAAATGTATAAAAAGCATTTTAAACATCGTAAGCCTATAGAAAACACTAGGATCAATGATAATGTCCATCTGTGATGATTCCATGGTTGAAGGGAACGGGGCAGGATTACTCTTTGAAAGCTCTCAGCCTGTGCCTGTGTTCATGCCAGATCTCTTCCTGGGCAATAGCGAGGCGAGGTGGTTCGCTCTTTCCAAGCAGTTTAACTCACTGCCTGCTTTGGAATCGGTCTGGGAGGACAGGGAGGTTCTGCTGGCAAGCGGTATGCCTCTTCCTGGGGGAGATGGAAGGTCGGTGGTATTTGCTACAATGGACCATTTCTCTTGGGTTATGCATGAAAGTGAACGTGTGAAACATCACACATCCTCCTGTTTGTTTCCTCGCTGATTGGCTTTTTGCCTGGTGTCTGGCTTGGGTTTCCACAATTCAGCTATCACCTCTCGTTCCTCAACACATACGCAGACCAAAAAGAATCAAAACCCTCTTGAAAATCTGACATTTCATCCCTTTTGAATTTGGGCGATATGAGGAGTCCGATTCCAAGTAATCGCAGGCTTTGCATGTGCTAGTCCGTGGTCTCATCAGTTTAAGATGGAGAAATCAGCCCCTTTCTTTTAACGTTGCTTGCTTCTTTTTCTCTTAAGATCAGCATTAAAATCTGACCTGGTTAAACCACAACAAAATCTTACTATAATACTCAATCTGCGTTTTTCCTATTTTTCAGATCTATGGATATGCTTGAAATAGCATACTTACACGTATTTTATGGGTATGAGTTGCTTCAAGTATTTTGTTCCTTTTTAAAGATCTGTTCTCTTTTTTTTTTTCATCCCAGGCAATTTGCATAGGTCATTGCCTGTGACATTCTTGTGACACTACAAGCAGGAAGCATGCTGTTGTAGTCCTCACTATACATCTTCTCTCTGAACCCTGCGGTATGTGCTCAGACTTGGGCTGAAGATGGGTTTTTTGTGTTTGCGTATGAACATCTGCTTCAAAATCCCAAGCCAAGACAGACAAGAAGCAGATTAAACTATTTGTTCTTCTTTCTCTCTCCTTGATATCACAGTCATTTCTTACATGCTATTTAAGCTTCCGCTTTTGATCAGGAGATATTAAAAATGAATCTAAACAACTCACATCTTAATCATATTCCTTTGTGAAAACCGGATAAGAGTGAGAGTGAGCTGGAGAAAAAAGCAACAGCTACTTTGCTGCTAATGCACATACCCGTAACCTACGCTGTGAATTTGTGCCCTGCCCTTAGAGCAGAGAGGTCTGCCTGTCCCTCCCGACTGGCCCTGCTGCAGAGCAAGAGGCCTGTGCAACGCTGTGCAGCTTGAAATCAATCTCTGCCTGCTTTGAAGCAGCCTGTGAACAATTCCCTATTGCTCTTTGATTTGTGCTTGAGACCTGGAAAAGGGAGAGTTTGGAGGATGACTAAGATATTCCTTCTTCCCCCTGGGCTTTCTTGACATGCCAGCCCAGCAACTAAGTCAATATTCTGGATGCCTCTATTGCAACTTCTCAGTCTTTTTCCTCTGGAGTGTCCTCTAATTTTAGAAAATGCCTTTAATAAAAAACAAATGAAACCTTGCATGTTTTCACAATCCTGAGCAGATTTTGGACAAGATGTTGTTAAATCCAGGAGAAAAAACAATAAGTTGTGGTGCTAACTGGATTCAAACAATGAGAAATTAAAAGATAGGAATTAAAATGAGGTTTAGTTTTTGTTGTTAGTTTTCATTCTTTGATGAGATCACAGATTTGGTTGCTAGTTTAGTTAGGGTAGCTGTGCAAATATAATAAATTTTTGTAATGTGTTTGATTCAGTTCTGAAGGATATTCAGATTAAAAAATTAGCACTGTGTAAATATCAATAACATGCATTTAAAAATTGAATATGAGCTAAATAACAGACCTCAAAAAGCAGCAGTCAATGTGGAATAATCATCAGATGTATTTTTGGTGGGCTTCTGGTATTAGACTCACTCCTATCAATATTTACATTAATGATCTAGAAGTAAATATAAAATCACTGCAGACGAAATTTGTGAATGACAGAAAAACTGGCAGAGTGGCGAGTATAGATGAGGACACAGCATTCATACGGAGTGATATAAACCATCTGACAAATTATTCTAGCATTTCTTGAAGGATTATGAAATTTATTTCCACTGTGCCTGCAAAGGGTTGTGTCTCTTTTTGCAGGGACTTCGCTAACCTAGGCTCTGAGAACAGGAAGATCTGGGTATAAGGCAGGAGATGACAGTTAGGGTTTGCCAAACAAAGGGATCCAAGGAAACAGTGGGTGTCGTTGGGCCAGGTGATTTTCTGACCCTGAGGTTAACCCGCACAGCCTCGGTCATGTCCACACAGCTCAAATTTAGCATTCACTCAGATAAACTGGCTGCATCCCGCGGGCTCCCTGGGATTCCTCCCTGGGCTCTGCTAACCCTTGCGTGGCACCTGGACGTGATTTGGAGAAACACTATTTCGTGCTGGCCTAGCAGTGTGGTATCAGTGGAGTGTTCTGGGCAGTCCCATGCTGGTACTGGCCCCATACGCTGGTTGGTTTACCAGTATAGTTACAGCTAATGCGGCGGAGCGGTCAGTGTGAGGGATGGTGAGAGCAGCATTCGGCACACCTGCTGCCTCCCCACTGCCAAGTTTCTCGTCTGCTGCAGCACAGGAGAATTTCTAAGGAAAGAAGTGATGAGGAACAAATATGATGAGGTATCTCTCACAGGCGAGAGGGCAGCATGAGAGGAGGCGCAAATGCTTTCAGACCCCAGAAGTGCAGAAGGGAATCCAGCATGATTTCCAGAAAAAAATCAGCACCTCATTTCCCTGCATCTGAATTCTGTTCAGTGTTTCGGTTTTAACAGAAAGCCAGCTTAGATTGGTGGAAAGATTTTAATTTATTTAATGAGGTTTACATTGGGCTTTGCAGCCCTGTGCATCTGCATGCCACAAACCATTCTTTTCCCTTCCAGCTTAAGGGACACTTAAGAGATAATACTCCTTAAGGGAGACACATAACCGTGAGGACTCTGTTGCACTTCTACTCCTTGTGTTAGCTCAAGCCTCATGGATAAGTTAAGAGCTGCTCTTCCACCCACTCTCAGGTTGGCCATCTATCATCAATACTAAAAACTCTTGCAACAGAAGAATTGCAGTGGTTTGGGGAAGATCTCGCCATGCCTTTAAAGGGCTGTGAGGTTTAGTGGGCACCTGTGTAAATGGCTTTGGTTTATGGATTTTACACGCTATAAAAAGCCAAATCACTACCCACAGTCTTAATTAGAGTGCACTGTACTATGAAGGGGGATGTGGGAGCTTTGTCCATGCCAGACTGGTGTAAATCTTATCTAGGACACACTTTTGGGGAAAAAATCTTTCTGGTTGTCCTATTCCAATAAACATCTGCTTGCAGTAAAGTGACAAAAAGAGACATTACAAGTTTCGCTGCTCATGCCTTTTCAGAATAGTGCAGAGCTGTGAGTCTTTGAGCTCCCACAGGAGTTAAATAATGATTTTTATAATAGTTTGTAAAGCCTAGGTTTGTAATTGTTGTGTAATAGTTAGTCGGGAATGAG